>NC_064927.1:194069774-195295274 GCF_023897955.1 Schistocerca gregaria | reverse complement strand
AGGAGATTCCCAGTTCGAGTCGCAGTTGGAGCACATATTTTCACCTGTCCCCGTTGATATAAATCAACGCCCGTTAGCAGCTTAAGGTATTAATAAAATTATAATTTCGTTCTAGACGGCTGCAGGTCATCCGTGGTGTCTGTTCTTTCGGACCTGTTGGCGGGAGAATCTTCACCCGGCCAGTTAAAGCGGAAACAAAGTAGTACATCGTTGGTAGCATCGACTTTGGCGGCTAGCAAAACTACTGGCGGACGAATACTATGTGCTGATGGACGGGGCGGCGGAAGCAGAAAGAGCTCCCGAATAACGAGTGTCATCTGGATTCGGCTGCACGGAACTGAGAAGGCGCTGGGCAAGTGGTTGTGCCTATGTGGTGGCGGCCTCTCGTGGTATTTGCTATGTACCTCATGAGCCTCGTACACAACATTTAGTCTCTTCACACCCTCAAATCATGAGCATCTTCACAACTCGTGGCACCGGAAGAAGACGACTATGACTCGCCTGAATATTGTGCTTAAAATAGAAACAACACCACTACTCAGGAGGACGTTATTATCAAGAAAAACCAATTAACGTTCTGCCAGTCGGAATGTAGACTGTTACATCCCTTAATCGGGTAGGCTGGGGTGGTTCAAATGCTTTCAGTTGCAATAGTTACACAGAGAAGAAATGGTTTTGCACAGGCAGGATAGCGTGCGGAGCGGCATCAGACCGATCTTCTGACAGAAAGCCACAGCAACAGGCACTGAAAATTTCTTCCACGACAGACATTCAAGCCGGTTAACTCGGGCGCCTGCGCACAAGTATACGTCAGCGAACTGCATTAGGGAGGCGAGCAACACCTTCCTTCTACTCTGGGTCTGACATTAGTAGATTTCTCGTATGCGTTTAGTTTTTAATATCACGTAACACACGTTGCTGCCCGATAGGATGTGATATTTCAGAAGCAAATAAACAAATAAAACAGTGTGGCGTCATCTGGTGAGAGTGGATGTCCTTGCGCTGCGGCCTGCTGACTTGTCAGAAAATCACCCACGCGGCCTCGCGGCTGCTGGCGGAGGGAAGCATATGAACCGAGATCTCCAGTGTCACACTGTTCTCGGCTTCCCAAGGTCACACCCTGGCCGTCCTCTTCGCTTCATTCAGTCCAGGTCTGGTTGCGCAACCACAACCACAACTACTTTCAACTTACTGTCAAGTTCTTTCCCGCCTTCGTTGCTTCGATCGCTAATGAGCGTCTGTGCGCTGGCGCTCGAATCGGAGGCAAGCCGCTTCTAATTTCGATGGTGGCTGAAATCTTCACTATTAGTACACTACTGGCCATTAAAATTGCTACACCACGAAGATAATGTGCTACAGACGCGAAATTTAACCGACAGGAAGAAGATGCTGTGAGATGCGAATGATTAGCTTTTCACAGAGTTCACACAAGTTTGGCACCGGTGGCGACACATCTACATCTACATGACTACTCTGCAATTCACATTTAAGTGCTTGGCAGAGGGTTCATCGAACCACAATCATACTATCTCTCTACTATTCCACTCCCGAACAGCGATCGGGAAAAACGAACACTTAAACCTTTCTGTTCGAGCTCTGATTTCTCTTATTTTATTTTGATGATCATTCCTACCTATGTAGGTTGGGCTCAACAAAATATTTTCGCATTCGGAAGAGAAAGTTGGTGACTGAAATTTCGTAAAAAGGTCTCGCCGCGACGTAAAACGTCTATGCTGTAATGACTTCCATCCCAACTCGTGTATCATATCTGCCACACTCTCTCCCCTATAACACGATAATACAAAACGAGCTGCCCTTCTTTGCACCCTCTCGATGTCCTCCGTCAATCCCACCTGGTATGGATCCCACACCGCGCAGCAATATTCTAACAGAGGACGAACGAGTGTAGTGTAAGCTGTCTCTTTAGTGGACTTGTTGCATCTTCTAAGTGTCCTGCCAATGAAACGCAACCTTTGGCTCGCCTTCCCGACAATATTATCTATGTGGTCCTTCCAACTGAAGTTGTTCGTAATTTTAACACACAGGTACTTAGTTGAATTGACAGCCTTGAGAATTGTACTATTTATCGAGTAATCGAATTCCAACGGATTTCTTTTGGAACTCATGTGGATCATCTCACACTTTTCGTTATTTAGCGTCAACTGCCACCTGACACACCATACAGCAATATTTTCTAAATCGCTTTGCAGCTGATACTGGTCTTCGGATGACCTTACTAGACGGTAAATTACAGCATCATCTGCGAACAGTCTAAGAGAACTGCTCAGATTGTCACCCACGTCATTTATATAGATCAGGAACAGTAGAGGTCCCAGGACGCTTCCCTGGGGAACACCTGATATCACTTCAGTTTTACTCGATGATCTGCCGTCTATTACTACGAACTGCGACCTTCCTGACAGGAAATCACGAATCCAGTCGCACAACTGAGACGATACCCCATAGCTCCGCAACTTGATTAGAAGTCGCTTGTGAGGAACGGTGTCAAAAGCTTTCCGGAAATCTAGAAATACGGAATCAACTTGAGATCCCCTGTCGATAGCGGCCATTACTTCGTGCGAATAAAGAGCTAGCTGCGTTGCACAAGAGCGATGTTTTCTGAAGCCATGCTGATTACGTGTCAATAGATCGTTCCCTTCGAGGTGATTCATAATGTTTGAATACAGTATATGCTCCAAAACCCTACTGCAAACCGACGTCAATGATATAGGTCTGTAGTTAAATGGATTACTCCTACTACCCTTCTTGAACACTGGTGCGACCTGCGCAATTTTCCAATCTGTAGGTACAGATCTATCGGTGAGCGAGCGGTTGTATATGAGTGCTAAGTAGGGAGCTATAGTATCAGCGTAATCTGAAAGGAACCTAATCGGTATATAATCTGGACCTGAAGACTTGCCCGTATCAAGTGATTTGAGTTGCTTCGCAACCCCTAAGGTATCTACTTCTAAGAAACTCATGCTAGCAGATGTTCGTGTTTCAAATTCTGGAATATTCCATTCGTCTTCCCTGGTGAAGGAATTTCGGAAAACTGCGTTCTATAACTCCGCTTTAGCGGCACAGTCGTCGATAACAGTACTATCGGCACTGCGCAGCGAAGGTATTGACTGCGTCTTGCCGCTTGTGTACTTTACATACGACCAGAATTTCTTCGGATTTTCTACCAAATTTCGAGACAATGTTTCGTTGTGGAACCTATTAAAGGCATCTCGCATCGAAGTAAGTGCCAAATTTCGCGCGTCTGTAAATTTTAGCCCATCTTCAGGATTTCGCGTTCTTCTGAACTTCGCATGCTTTTTCCGTTGCCTCTGCAACAGCGTTCGGACCTTTTTTGTGTACATACAACGTGCTCACATGGTGAAAGTTTTCAACCGATTTCTCATACACAAACAGCAGTTCACCGGCTTTTCCTGGTGAAACGTTGTTCTGATGCCTCGTGTAAGGAGGAAAAATGCGTACCATCACGTTTCCGACTTGGATTGTAGCCTATCGCGATTGCGGTTTATCGTATCGCGATATTGCTGCTCGTGTTGGTCGGGATACAATGACTGTTAGCAGAATATGGAATCGGTTGGTTCAGGAGGGTAATACGGAACGCCGTGCTGGATCCCAACGGCCTCGTATCACTAGCAGTCGAGATGACAGACATCTTATCCGCATGGCTGTAACGGATAGTGAAGCCACGCCACCATCCATGAGTCAACAACTGGGGACGTTTGCAAGGCAACAACAATCTGCACGAACAGTTCGACGACGTTTGCAGCAGCAGGGACTATCAGCTCGGAGACCATGGCTGCGGTTACCCTTGAGGCTGCATCACAGACAGGAGCGCCTGCGATGGTGTACTCAACGACGAACCTGGGTGCACGAATGGCAAAACGTCATTTTTTCGGATGAATTCAGGTTCTGTTTACAGCATCATGATGGTCGCATCCGTGTTTGGCGACATCGCGGTGAACGCACATTGGAAGCGTATATTCGTCATCGCCATACTGGCGTATCACCCGGCGTGATAGTATGGGATGCCATTGGTAACACGTCTCGGTCACCTCTTGTTCGCACTGACGGCACTTTGAACAGTGGGCGTTGCATTTCAGACGTGTTACGACCCGTGGCTCTATCCTTCATTCGATTCCTGTGAAAACCTGCATTTGAGAAGAATAATGCACGACCGCATGTTGCAGGTCCAGCGAGGGCCGTTCTGGATACAGAAAATGTTTGACTGCTGGCCTGGTCAGCACATTCTCCAGATCTCTGAACAATTGAAAACGTCAGGCCAATGGTGGGCTAGCAACTGGCTCGTCACAATACGCTGTTTAAGCTGCATGGGCAGGTGTACCTGAACACGCCATCCAAGCTCTGTTTGACTCAATGCCCAGGCGTATCAAGGCCGTTATTACGGCCAGAGGTGGTTACTCTGGGTACTGATTTCTCAGGATCTATGCACCCAAATTGCGTGAAACTTTAATCACATGTCAGTTCTAGTATAATATATGTGTCCAATGAAGACCCGTTTATCATCTCCATTTCTTCTTGGTGTAGCAATTTTAATGGCTAGTGGTGTATTTGGGCGGTAAGGGGAGAAGAGGTGGCGTCATACATGATATCTTTGCACCAGTGTCCTGAATTAACAGACAAACCTCTCCACAGTGTTTCATGTGAGCGCATTCGCAATTGCTAGTGGTGATCCGTCCGTCAGATGGGGATGTTAAGCTCGGCCTCCTTGGTGCTACACGGGAGGAGTACGCTTTGTGCCATCACCGAGATTGACCCTCTCCCCCTCCTTTCGTCCCTTAATACACACACTGAGCGAGGTGGCGCAGTGTTTAGCACACTGGACCCGCATCAGGGAGGACGACGGTTCAACCCTACGTCTGATCATTATGCTTTAGGTTTGCCGTGATTTCCCTACATCGCTTCAGGCAAATTCCGGGATGGTTCCTTTGAAAGGGTACGACTGACTTCCTTCCCCATCCTTCCGTAACACGACCTCGGTGTTTGGTCCCTTCCCCCGATTCAACCAACCTTACTACACAATTCCACCACTACAAGATACAATCACCCATCACAGTGATCCTCACGACACAGATACACACCTGACATTTCACATTCGGTCGGAGGAGGACAACAGCAAACCACATCCACGAGGACCTTCCTAGAACGGCGGTGCGGGTGCTGCATCCGCTCCCTGACGCTCATTCCCAAGTATGGGACTACATGTTACTGATATAAGTAAACATCGATACCCAAAGTAACGAAGCTACACCTTGTAGAATCGTTTGCGTTTCCTGTGTTCCTTCTTCTCAATCCACCCTCACAAACTAGTGCTTCCAAAGCATCTATGAGCAAGCACTCTCGTCTCAACTAATGTCCCATCCAGTTATTCTTCTTTCTTCTTGCAACGTACATCCATCTGATGAAGAGGACGAACATTCCTGTATTATTTACTACTTGAAATACTTAAACGTGCCCCCATAGGTGCGTAAACCTGCCCCATACCCGGGGCACATTTACACACTCCATTAGAGCCTATATAAAATTATTTTACACTCTTAAATGTAATGTTGAATTAGAAGCATACAGGGTGTTCGTGAAAACCCATCACTCAACTTCTAGGCCTTGGGAATGACCATTTTGAATAGGGGCCCGCCGGTGTGGCCGAGCGGTTCTAGGCGCTACAGTCTGGAACCGCGCGACCGCTACGGTCGCAGGTTCGAATCCTGCATTTGGCATGGATGTGTGTGATGTCCGTAGGTTAATTAGGTTTAAGTAGGTCTAAGTTCTAGGGGGCTGATGACCTTAGAACTTAAGTCCCATAGCGCTCAGAGCCAATTGAACCATTTGAATACGAGATAATGACCGGAAACGTACCGTTTCCGAGACACATTGTTTTGAAAACATTAAAAATTCTGAAGAGAGATCCATGTAAACGTGCCACAGTTACCCCTACCCTGTGTTAGACTGGGGCTCGAACGTACGACGTTTCGCCTATCGCTGGCTAGTGCGCTACCGACTAAGTCACGCCGCAGGACAACTCCTGCGAATTTTGGAAGGTAGGAGATGTACTGGCGGAAGTAAAGCTGTGAGGGCGGGTCGTGGATAGCTCAGACATTAAGAGCACTTTCTAGCGGAAGTCAAATGTCTCAGGTTCGAATCCTGCTCCCGTACACACTTTTAATCTTTCAGATCAGCGCACACTCCGCTGCAGAGTTCAAATTCATTCTGGTCTGTTACTGTCGACATACAGACCGAGCCATTACTGACCGACAAACTTTGAGGTTATTCAGGTATACCTTTTGAATGCTTTCGGATAAGTAACACGCTGTCTCAGGCGGATCGTTGAGAATAATAATGTAATTATGGTTTATTCGTTTTGCTACCGTAGACACCCTTGTTTCTGCAAAAATGTCTTCATGGCGGTGAAGAAACATGTATTGCGCAATAATCTAACATAAAACACAGAAACAGAGTAATGCAACAACCCTTAGATTTAACACGTACAATTTTATCACAGTCTGTTCTGTCAGAATGTAAGGCAGCAAATAACGATTACAAAATTGTTCCCTTACAGCTTTTGCTCAAAATATCGACCACCATGATCACGAGAGAGTGAGCAGTGTGGTTCTAGGCGCTTCAGTCTGGAACCGCGCGACCGCTACGGTCGCAGGTTCGAATCCTGCCTCGGGCATGGATGTGTGTGATGTCCTTAGGTTAGTTGGGTTTAAGTAGTTCTAAGTCTAGGGGACTGATGACCTCAGATGTTAAGTCCCATAGTGCTGACAGCCGTTTGAAGTGAGCAGCGACCCACCATTGACTGTATTACGAGCCCAAGAATTCAGGAAGTTTGCTGTACTACTTCCACGATTGCGATAATGCTAGCAACCAGATCCGTGTATATCTCGAAAACTAGGCTCTGTACTTGCCTCCAGAAGAAGAAGTTCTTTGGTGTCACATCTGATAATTCCATGGAATAGGATCACCGCGACTAATCCATTCTCGCCCAGACTGTGCGTCAGTATGGTTCCTATTACGGAGTGCAAAGCGTGTTCACTTCCCATCATGGTGAAATCACATAAGCTACCGAGGTCTCAGCGACACTTACCGCCGACATGTTCACTGTTATCTTCAGTGCCCTATGAAGTGACCAGATAAATCTAGTCACCAAAAGTACTCTTGGCCGTCGGGACAGTGTATGCGTCCTGAGGGGGAAGTGAAAAGAATAGGAGAATACAGTCATTGTAATGTACTTAACGTTGGTACGAAATATTCCTCGGCGAAATCCGTAAATTCTTAGCAAAGCCCGATAAGTTAAACGCTTAAACCTTTCGTAATGTAGAAATAAAAGTCACGAGGCCAAAGAAAGTTGCGACTGCACTATGGCGATGCTTGACTGCTGCCGAATCTAGCTACTCGACAACTGTGCAAGGACTGGGCTACAGCTGCAATCGTGCGGCCTCTTATCCACGTGATCCGTGGCACCAGCGGCGCCTCTGCTCAGGGGCGTGGCACTCGTGAGGTCAACGGTTGGGAAGCGTCGGTCCCTGTTGCTGCCGCTGTCGGATAACAGCGGAACCTCCAGTGCTAACCTCTGTGCCGCGCGGGATTAGCCGAGCGGTCTAGGGCGCTGCAGTCACGGACTGTGCAGCTGGTCCCGGCGGAGGTTCGAGTCCTCCCTCGGGCATAGGTGTTTGTGTTTGTCCTTAGGATAATTTAGTTTAAGTAGTGTGTAGGCTTAGGGACTGATGACCTTAGGGTTAAGTCCCATAAGATTTCACACACATTTGAACATTTTGCTAACACGGCACGACTTCCCCCTGAATGGTATCGTCGACTGTGATACCACACAGTACAGATACAAAGAAATTCGAAATTTTTGGTAAAGTCTTGTAGGACCAAACTGCTGTGGTCATCGATCTCTAAGGTTACACACTAACTTACGCTAAGGACAACACACACACACACACACACACACACACACACCCGAGGGAGGACTCGAATCTCCGATGGAGGTAGCCGCGCGCACCGTGACAAGGCGCCTCAGACCGCTCGGCAGATACAAAGTTAATTGCGGCAAAAAACCAAATGAATTGATAGTACTCTGTAATGAGCCACCCAAGAGCTACCATAACACTTACAAGTTAACCCTGAACCACCTCTGCATGTTCGTCGGTGGATTTCAGACTTACCGTGTATATAAATGATCTAGTGGATAATGTAGGAAGATGAAATAGGCTGTTCACAGACGGTGCGGTTGTCTATAAGAAGGCAGCAACGATAGAAGAGTGTAGCGAACTGCAGGAAGACATGCAGAAAACCGACAGTTGTCGCATAAATGTAACGACGTTCGCATAAATAGGCTACAGGGAGCCGAGTGGTGACATCTCTTTCTGAAGCCAGACAGCTGTTGGAAATCTGTGAGGCATCTTCGACGGTAGTACAACAGTCATTGTCTTACAGAGCTTACAAGTCGTCGCTATTCCACACCAGCCTCGGCTGTTGCTCATTCAGCTGCTTGTTGGATTCTAGCTGACCTCCTTCGAATCACCTCAACGTCTGCATGCACAGGAGAAGATGGCCGCCGTGTCATCCTCATCTCTCAGACGTCACTGGATGCGGATATGGAGGGTCATGTGGTCAGCACACCGCTCTCCCGGCCGATGTCAGTGTACGAGATCGGAGCTGCTGCTTCTCAGTCAAGTACCTTTTCAGTTTGCCTCACAAGGGCTGAGTGCACCTCGCTTGCCAACAGCGAGCGGCAGACCGGATGGTCACCCATACAGTTGCTAGCGCTTAACTTCGGTGACCTGATGGGAACCGGTGTTACCACTGCGGCAAGACCGTTGACTTATAATATGGCAAAACTTAAGGACGAAAGTAATTTTCACGCGATGTGCCACTGCCAAGAAACATAGTTCGGTGAAACGTACATTATACATACAAAGAAGTTTTGTACAGAGGTAACTGAAAAGTATACGGTGACGAATAGAAATTACACTTTTATGCAAAGACAATTATTACACTGAAGTCTTGGTCCCCTGACACTATAAATGGCGGGTCCTGGTTCTTTATAGGATGATGTTGTTGTGGTAAGACGTTCCATCCCTTCACCAAGGATGTTAACAACTGCTGAATGATCGTTAGTGCATTTGGACGTGCTGGAATACGTCTCCGCAACGCACTGCACACGAGTACGATGGGATTTAAATCGGTGTAACGTGCAGGGCAGTCAATTCGCCGAATATCCTCTCATTGCAAGAGCTACTCCACCTCCGCAGTTCGAAGTGCTCGCTCATTATCATCCATAAAAATGAAGTCAGGGCCAAATGTACCCTTGAAAAGCTGCACGTGGAAAAATATTATAGTGTCACAATAACTGCTGAGTTTATCGTAAGCAAAAATTTGAAAAAAATTTCCGTAATCAAAAATCAGTACGCTGGTGCATCATTACACTTCTCCACACCATAACACCTGGACATCCAAGACGATCTCGTTTGACAATGTTTGTGAGCGCATTACCCGTTCCCACCTTTCGCTATGGGAGGAGAGTCTGAGTCTGCACTCAACCGAGAACAGTATGCAACCTTACTATTCGCTGGTGCCATCACAAACGTTGGTGCGGATGTGCAGGTGTCAACGGGACACTATCTACTGCCGTCCGGAAAAGAGACCACCGCCATGCCTTCACCCTGCCACTGCGGGGTGTGACATTGAGTGCATGCAATTCTGTGAAATGCGGTTGCCATTGTACCCGCTGTTTGACTTGGGTCCCTTCTTGCCAGTTGCACAATCTAGCGGTCATTTTCCTCACTTTGAGACAGCAGTGCCTGTTTTTAGGAACGCTCCTCATGCAAGTGAAACAATGCTGTGAACAATACGATTTACATAAACGATCTGGTTTATGGTATTGACAGCGGCCTTAGACTGTTTGCCGATGATGCTGTAGTCTAAGGGAAAGTAGTATCATACGAAAGTTGTGAACAAATCAATGAGGATTTGCAGAAAATAAATGCGTGATGTAACGACTGGCAGTTATCTCTCAATATTAGTAAGTCTAACCTCCTCCGTATAACATGGCGAAAATCCCCATTAATGTGCGAGTACAAAATAAATTCCCAGTATTTGGAAGCGGTAACGTCCGTCAAGTATCTGGGTGTGACTATTCGAAATGATCTCAAATGGAATGATCAGATTAGACAAGTAACGAGTAAGGCGAACTCTAGATTGCAGTTTGTTGGTAGAATCCTGAAGCGATGCAGTCCGTCAACAAAGGAAATAGCTTACAATACGTTAGTTCGCCCAGTCTTGGAGTATTGTTCTTCTGTATGGAATCCTTACCACTTGAGGCTGATTCAAAAGATTGAGAAGGTCCAAAGAAGAGCGCAAGATTCGTGACTGATACATTTAGCCAACGCGAGAGCGTTGCAAATCTCATAGAAAGTTTAAAGTGGGACACACTTACAGATAGACGGCGCGCTAAACAGAAGGGGCTGCTCACTAAATTCCGAAATCCGATCTTCACCGAGGATGTAGGGCACATATTATTAGCACCAACTTTCAAATCGCGTAATGATCATCATTCAAAGATAAGGGAAATAATAGCTCGTACTGAGGCGTTCAGACAGTCGTTTTTCCCTCGCGCGATCCGCGAGTGGAACAGAGGGGGGGAAATATGAATTTGGCGCGAATTGTGCCCTCCGCCACACACTTCTTGGTGGCTAGCGGAGTATATATGTAGATGTAGATACCCATCCACTGTGCTACACTTGTCACACTTCTTCCTTCCTTGCATGTCCCTGTGATTCTACTCGGTGTGAAGTCAACCGAATGTTGTCTCCAAGCCACGTTGCAATAAAGAACAGCACCGCATTGCAACGTAAATGGTCACTGATTAACACACACTATGTTTTCCTGTTCGTCTAACTGCCTCGTGTTGCTGGGCCAGTGCCATTTGGCGCTATAGTCACTCTGACCTCACGCTCTGTGACGCACTATTTTGTATGCACGACCGGGAGACCTCCGGCAACATGTTCCCGCATATTCATTGATTTCCAGCTAGTAGTTAATAATTTTAAGACAAAAAAGAGAAATACATCATGAAGCAATTATCCGAACGGGACGCAAATAGGCAGATGTGATGTACATGTAAAGACAAACAAATGATTATAATTTCAGAAAAATTTGATGATTTGTTCAAGAGAAAGTGCTTCAGAAATTGAGCAAGTCAATAATGCTTTGGTCCGTCTCTGGCCCTTATGCGATCAATTATTCGGCTTGGCCTTGATTGAGAGATTGCTGGATGTCAAAGTGATGGATACCATGCCAAATTCTGTCCAATTCTTGCGTTAGATGTGAAACGTCCCCTTAGAAAAATTTGTGAATTACTGAGCTGATAAACCCCTTACGTTATTTGATTTTCAAACAGCTGAGCAAAACTGAAGGTACTCAGACACTTCTCTCTTTACTTATTCCGATCATCACTAAACTGACACACAATATTTTTTAGCGCAACGCAATCTGACTTTCAAAAATCCCTACAAAAGAATGGCCCTGACTAACAATAACCTATACGTTTCATGAATCACTTACCTCACAAAAATCTTCATTACTCGAACTACTGCAATACAGCAAGCACCACTACTGCTATCCAAATAAAAGATTCTAACTATTGAAGGGACTAACTACTGAAAGGCATAGTTAGCAAATGAAAGATTTTTATCAAGAACAAACAATGTATTTACCTTAATAGTGTTCAAAAATCATAATATATATAGCAGTTCATGTTGTATACGTGGAAGAACCCTGGAGATACTAAAAGGTATCAGATAGATTATATAATGGTAAGACAGAGATTTAGGAACCAGGTTTTAAGTTGTAAGACATTTCCAGGGGCAGATGTGGACTCTGACCACAATCTAATGGTTATGACCTGTAGATTAAAACTGAAGAAACTGCAAAAAGGTGGGAAATTAAGGAGATGGGACCTGGATAAACTGAAAGAACCAGAGGTTGTACAGAGTTTCAGAGAGAGCATAAGGGAACAATTGACAGGAATAGGGGAAAGAAATACAGTAGAAGAAGAATGGGTAGCTCTGAGGGATGTAGTAGTGAAGGCAGCAGAGGATAAACTAGGTACAAAGACGAGGGCTGCTAGAAATCCTTGGGTAACAGAAGAAATATTGAATTTAATTGATGAAAGGAGAAAATATAAAAATGCAGTAAATGAAGCAGGCAAAAAGGAATACAAACGTCTCAAAAATGAGATCGACAGGAAGTGCAAAATGGCTAAACAGGGATGGCTAGAGGACAAATGTAAGGATGTAGAAGCTTATCTCACTAGGGGTAAGATAGATACTGCCTACAGGAAAATTAAAGAGACCTTTGGAGAGAAGAGAACCACGTGTATGAATATCAAGAGCTCAGATGGCAGCCCAGTTCTAAGCAAAGAAGGGAAGGCAGAAAGGTGGAAGGAGTATATAGAAGGTTTATATAAGGGCGATGTACTTGAGGACAATATTATGGAAATAGAAGAGGATGTAGATGAAGACGAAATGGGAGATAAGATACTGCGTGAAGAGTTTGACAGAGCACTGAAATACCTGAGTCGAAACAAGGCCCCCGGAGTAGACAACATTCCATTAGAACTACTGACGGCCTTGGGAGAGCCAGTCATGACAAAACTCTACCAGCTGGTGAGCAAGATGTATGAGGCAGGCGAAATACCCTCAGACTTCAAGAAGAATATAATAATTCCAATCCCAAAGAAAGCAGGTGCTGAAAGATGTGAAAATTACCGAACTATCAGTTTAATAAGCCACGGCTGCAAAATACTAACGCGAATTCTTTACAGACGAATGGAAAAACTGGTAGATGCAGACCTCGGGGAGGATCAGTTTGGATTCCGTCGAAATGTTGGAACACGTGAGGCAATACTGACCTTACGACTTATCTTAGAAGAAAGATTAAGAAAAGGCAAACCTACGTTTCTAGCATTTGTAGACTTAGAGAAAGCTTTTGACAATGTTGACTGGAATACTCTTTTTCAAATTCTAAAGGCGGCAGGGGTAAAATACAGGGAGCGAAAGGCTATTTATAATTTGTACAGAAACCAGATGGCAGTAATAAGAGTCGAGGGGCATGAAAGGGAAGCAGTGGTTGGGAAAGGAGTGAGACAGGGTTGTAGCCTCTCCCCGATGTTATTCAATCTGTATATTGAGCAAGCAGTAAAGGAAACAAAAGAAAAATTTGGAGTAGGTATTAAAATTCATGGAGACGAAGTAAAAACTTTGAGGTTCGCCGATGACATTGTAATTCTGTCAGAGACGGCAAAGGACTTGGAAGAGCAGTTGAACGGAATGGACAGTGTCTTGAAAGGAGGATATAAGATGAACATTGACAAAAGCAAAACGAGGATAATGGAATGTAGTCAAATTAAATCGGGTGATGCTGAGGGAATTAGATTAGGAAATGAGACACTTAAAGTAGTAAAGAAGTTTTCCTATTTAGGAAGTAAAATAACTGATGATGGTAGAAGTAGAGAGGATATAAAATGTAGACTGGCAATGGCAAGGAAAGCATTTCTGAAGAAGAGAAATTTGTTAACATCGAATATAGATTTATGTATCAGGAAGTCGTTTCTGAAAGTATTTGTTTGGAGTGTAGCCATGTATGGAAGTGAAACATGGACGATAACTAGTTTGGACAAGAAGAGAATAGAAGCTTTCGAAATGTGGTGCTACAGAAGAATACTGAAGATAAGGTGGATAGATCACGTAACTAATGAGGAGGTATTGAATAGGATTGGGGAGAAGAGAAGTTTGTGGCACAACTTGACTAGAAGAAGGGATCGGTTGGTAGGACATGTTTTGAGGCATCAAGGGATCACAAATTTAGCATTGGAGGGCAGCGTGGAGGGTAAAAATCGTAGAGGGAGACCGAGAGATGAGTACACTAAGCAGATTCAGAAGGATGTAGGTTGCAGTAGGTACTGGGAGATGAAGCAGCTTGCACAGGATAGAGTAGCATGGAGAGCTGCATCAAACCAGTCTCAGGACTGAAGACAACAACAACATAGCAGTTCATGACATCTAGTCTTACAAATTTACTCTTTCTGATAGAAACACGTCCAGATCATCCGCTCTCAAAACTCCACCATTTCTCTCCCCACATCCATCACTGCTGGCGGCTCACCTCCAACTGCGTAACGCTACGCGCTGTTCACATCCAGCTGCCCAACACTACAATAGCAAACAACAATGCAAACCAGCCACAGACTGCACACAGCACAGCCAGTGATTTTCATACAGAGCGCTACGTGGCGTTACCAATAAAAAATCCTAAACAACCTACTTACATATGGTCAAAATCCGGAGCTGGTTGAAGGTCCTTGCCCGTAATGCTCCAGAAGTTCACAATTCGGGACATATCCGGCGATCTTGCTGGTCGGGGTAGGGTTGTACGACTTAGCAATCACGAAGACAAGCAGTAGAAACTCTCATCGTGTGCGATCGGGCGTTATCTTGCTGAAATTTAGGTCTATATGGCTTGCCATCAAGGGCAACAAGACGGGCGTAGGATATCGTCTACGTACCGTTGTGCTGTAAGGGTGCTGTGGACGATAACCAAAGGTGTCCTGCTATGAAGCTAAATGCCCCTATCTGACCATCAGCCCTGGTTGTCGGGACGTATGACGGGCGACCGTCAGCTTGGTATTCCGCCGCTGTCTGGGGCGTCGCCAGACATGTCTTCGGCCTGGAATCGCATTGACGGGATAGAACTGTCGTCAGTGATCAATCTCGCTTCGAATTGTCCCAATGACCAACGATGACAGCGGCACCCATACAGTGGTATGTCCCATGTCGTTCCCTTTCATTGCAAGGCACCCTTGGCTGACATTTCAACAAGATAATGCCCGCCCGCTTCCAGCGAGAGTTTCCACTGCTTGTTTTCGTTTTTGCCGAACCGTACCTTGGCTAGCATGGACGCTAAATCTGTCTCCAAATGAGATGTCTGGAGCACTTTGGGCAAGACCCTCCAACCAGCTCCATGTCTTGATGATCTAATGCGCTAATGGACAGAATTTGACCCAATATCCCTCAGGTGTACATCAGCAACCCTGTAAATCAATGCTAAGCCGAATAACTGCTTGCTTTAGGGCCAGAGGTGGACCAAAACGTTACTACTTGCTCAGTTCCTGAAAGTCTTTCCCTTGAACAAATCATTCAGGTTTTCTGAAACTGTTATCATTTGTTTCTCTCTGCATGTACATCACATCTACCGATTTCCGTTGTTGTTGTTGTTGTTGTTGTGGTCTTCAGTCCTGAGACTGGTTTGATGCAGCTCTCCATGCTACCCTACCCTGTGCAAGCTTCTTCATCTCCCAGTATTTACTGCAACCTACATCCTTCAGAATCTGGTGAGTATTCATCTCTTGGTCTCCCTCTACGATTTTTACCCTCCACGCCGCCTCCCAATGCTAAATTTGTGATCCCTTGATGCCTCGAACATGTCCTACCAACCGGTCCCTTCTTCTTGTCAAGTTGTGCCACAAATTCCTCTTCTGCCCAATTCTATTCAATACCTCCTCATTAATTATGTGATCTACCCATCTATTCTTCAGCATTCTTCTGTAGCACCACATTTCGAAAGCTTCTATTCTCTTCTTGTCTAAGCTATTTATTGTCCTCGTTTCACTTCCATACATGGCTACACTCCATACAAATACTTTCAGAAAAGACTTCCTGACACTTAAATCTATACTCGATGTTAACAAATTTATCTTCTTCAGAAACGCTTTCCTTTCCATTGCCAGTCTACATTTTATATCCTCTCTACTTCGACCATGATCAGTTATTTTGCTCCCCAAATAGGAAAACTCCTTTACTACGTACCTTTCGAATAATTCGTTTGTGGTGCGTTTTTTTTCTGAGTATATGTCATGGTACCTTATCTATCTCTTTTTGCAGAGGGGTGTACATCTATCGGGCGACTGTGTCGTAGATCCTTTAAGTACGAGCTGCCTCTATTATCGAGGTATCGATACGGTGTCAAGTGTTGGTGTTATTGCTCCAGTTGTTCAGCGGCAGGTGTCCCGGCGGAGGCGCTGATGGCGCGGTATTGCGGTGTTGCAGTGGGCTGCGTTCGCTGCAGGGCGGCGCATGGGACGGTGACCGCCGACGTTTCTGGTGGTTCTCCGCATACGCGTGGGGCGGCGCCGCCCTCGTCTGCGCGGCCACCGCTGCCGTCGAGTTCTCCGACTCCGTGCCCAAGGGCGCCAAGCTGAAGCCAGACTTCGGCGCCGTGCGATGCTGGTTCAGGGGTGAGTCCGCACATCCACATCCTCTTCTGTTCACGTATGGAGCGCGCAACGAATGACTGGTTAACCGCCCCTAAGCGTGTTGTAATTAATATAATCATGTACTCACGATCCCCACAGAGTAATAAGTAAGCGATTGTAGCATTGTGCCGGCCGCGGTGGCCGAGCGTTTCTAGGTCTGGAACCGCGTGACTGCTATGGTCGCAGGTTCGAATCCTGCCTTGGGCATGGATGTGTGTGATGTCCTTATGTTAGTTAGGTTTAAGTAGTTCTAAGTTCTAGGTGACTGATGGCCTCAGATGTTAAGTCCCATAGTGCTCAGAGCCATTTGAACCATTTTTGCCGCCAGTGTGGCCGAGCGGTTCTATGCGCTTCAGCCTGGAACCGCACGACCGCTATGGTCGCAGGTTAGAATCCTGCTTCGAGCATGGATGTGTGCGATGTCCTTAGGTTAGTTAGGTTTAAGTAGTTTTAAGTTCTAGGGGACGACCTCAGATGTTGGGTCCCATGGTGCTCAGAGCCATTTGCACCATTTTTTTGAACCACTTCGTAGCATTGTCCGAGAGCAGTG
The DNA here is from genome assembly GCF_023897955.1 of Schistocerca gregaria. NCBI lineage: Eukaryota > Metazoa > Arthropoda > Insecta > Orthoptera > Acrididae > Schistocerca > Schistocerca gregaria. The sequence goes on along the minus strand of NC_064927.1, from coordinate 195,278,370 downwards.
GTTCCTATCCTTTCTGAGTCCATTACTCCAAAGTTGCAATCAGATACCAACTGCTACCCCCCCCCCCCCTCCACCACCACCCCTCGAAATGTGTCAAATGGCTCTGAGCACTATGGGACTTGACATCTGATGTCATCAGTCCCCTAGACTTAGATCTACTTAAACCTAACTAATCTAAGGACATCACACACATCCATGCCCGAGGCAGGATTCGAACCTGCGACCGTAGCAACAGCGCGGTCCCGGACTAAAGCGCCTAGAACCGCTCGGTCACACCGGCCGGCCCCACCCCTCCCACCTTAGTCATGAACATTAGCGCATAAGTAAACTTTATAATGATGAACAGTTTTCTTTGTTTACTTTTATTTTTAAAATTACGTAAGATGAATGATGTTTAATTTTCGTACAATACGCTCCCATTTAAAATCAACCACGTTAAAACGTATGCAGCCTACTGTTTGAGAATCACTTGATTGTTCTCAGCTGACATAAATTTATAATAATAATAATAATAATTATTATTATTATTATTATTATTATTATTCATGTTAGCCCTAGAGCAGTGTAGTAGCCATTATATAGTAATTCTTGAGCATTCGATTATTTCCTGTATAGTTGCGGGGTGATTCACGGAGCTATTTCTGAACTATAGCGGGAACTACAAACAATTTGCGGAAGCCATTTTCATGAGCTATTTCAGCATATCTGATGTATAGTCTTAATTTTATTGCCTTAGGCGCGTGGTGCAAAGTATGTCTGTTGTGGATGGACTATGTCACTTAGATGATGTTTGTACATTCGGTTCATAGGCTACAACCTATAGCACATTGTCTCATGCGTGAACCTTTGTATTTGAAAAAATGAAATAACTGGTAACCCATCTATTCAGTATCACAGCCTCACAAAATAGTAACAACAGTAACTACATTTCAAAAATAATTTAGTGTAGTGACTGGAACGCTGTTGAACACTTTTTTTTTTACCCCTGAGGAAGTAATTATCCCCGGGTTGGGAAATATTGTCCTAGAGTCGTCATTTAAGGCCGGCTCTAGAAACTTTCAAATTACGCTTTCGGGGAACTGCTTGCCTCTATTTTCAGTTGCCTTTCCAGTTCAGTTGTTTCATCACCTCTGTGACACTCTTGCACATATCAAACAAATAAGTGACCATTCGTGCTGTTCTTCTCTGTGTACGTTCAGTATTCCCTGTAAGTATTGTTTTGTAAGAATCACGCGCACTTGAGCAATATTCTAGGCTGTATCCCACGAATGATTTACAAGCAAACTCCTCTGTCCACTGATTACATTTGCTTAGTAACCTACCAATAAACCGAAATCTGCCACCTGTTTTGCCCATAACGGAGCGGAATGATCGTTCCATTTCGCATCACTACAAAGTGTTACATCCGGGCATGAGTTGACAGATTCCAGCTATAGCTCATTGATACTTTAGTCACAGGTTACTACTTTTTTTATTTTTCTGAAGTGCATAACGTTACATTTTTGAACATTTAGAGCAAGTTGCCAATATTTTCATCATTTTCACATCATATCAATATCTGATTGAATATACGCGCGGATTTTTCCAGATAATACTTCGTTATAGGTAACAGCATCATATGTGAAAATTTAAGATTATTATTAATATTGTCTGCCAAGTCATTAATATACAACATTAGAGGCAACGGTCCCAATACATTTCTCTATGGCACACATGAAGTCGCTTCTAAGTCCGTCGCTGGGTCTCCAGTCAAGATAATATACTGCGTCCTCCCGGTTAAATAAGCCTCGGGCCAGTGACAAATTTCGCATGGTAGCCTATATGTTCATATTTTTGATAATAATGGTAGGTGAGGTATTGAGTCAAATGATTTACATAAATCGAGAAATACTGCATCCACGTGACTGCTTTGATACAAAGCTTTCAGTACGTCATGTGAGAAAAGTGCGAGTTGGGTTTCATTTGACCTATGTTTTCGGAATCCATGTTGGTTGACGCGGAGAAGATAATTGTGTCCGATATACCTCATTATGTCTGAACTTATAATATGTTATAAGATTCTACAATAAATGTATGTTAAAGATATTGGATGGTACTTTTGTGGATCGTTTCTGCTATCCTCTCTGTAGGCGATGTGCCCTATGCCTTTTGTCAATTAGTGGCTAGGTTTTCTGTTCGAGGGAGCTATGGTGGACTATAGCTAAAAGAGGGGCTAGTTCTACAGAAAGTTCGGTATAGAATCTGATGGGATTCCATCGGGCCCTGGGGCTTTGTTCAGTTTTAGCGATTTCAGCTGCCTTTAAACGCCTTTGATATTAATATGTATGTAACACATTTTTGCAGTGGAGCGAGAATCAGTAACACGCCTGGATTCTCATTTGTAAAGAAACCTTTGAAAACAGAGCTCAGCCTTTCTGTTTTTGCTTTGCTACACTCAGTTTCAGTCCCTGTCTCGTCCATGAATATCTGGACACTGATTTTGTACCCACAAGCAGGCTTTACGTAAGAGCAGAACTCATTTTTCTTTTCTGAGACATCCTTCATTAATATTGTGGTACGGTATACACTGAAGGTTTCACGAACTTCCCTCTTGACAGCCAAAGGCATTTCGCTTAGCATCTCTTGATCTCTACCCTATCCTTCGTTTTACAACTATTGTGCAGTAGTCTCTTTTTCTTTAGAAGCTTTCTTACACTGATTGTATACCATGAACAATCTCTCCCATCGTGTTACATAGCTACGTGGTCCACTATTCTTCTGAAGGCAGTTCTCCTACATGCTCGTCTCCAGAGCTAAACGTTTTGAATTCGTTACGGAGGTGCGATACCATTGCCTCTTTATGCACTTGCGTTAGTGTCCCTTTGTACTTTAGAAAACATTGTTGCTACAACTGCCTCATTTTCACTGCTACCAGATTCTATTAAGTCATCAAAAAAGTTAGGTTTCTTTGTTGTTTTAGATACAATATAATTCCATTATGAGTGAGCTTCCGAAAAATTTGTTCTAGGTAGTTTTCAGAGAAATCATTTACTAATGTATCCCAGAACGTCTTGTCACGCTCACCGCTTAAAATTTTCGCTATTGATTTTTGACTACTAATGTCTCCTCCAGTAATGACAGTATGGTACGGGAACTTACTTGGTAGTGAACTTAGATTTTCTCTGAAGTTTGGAGATGAGTCCGGTGGCTGATAGGATTCGGCTGTAAGTTCATGTCCCACCCTTGTCTGCACCCGACACACTGTAATCTACTTGGGTAGCTAGCATAGCTTTGTCGCAGAACATTCGAAGTCTCTAGTTCAATCATTTCACTTGACTAACAACCAGGAGCCCCGATCAGTTCTTGGGACAATGCTGCAGAACGTAAACCTCAATGAAACGGCGTATGCAGGCTGGTCTTCTCAACCTTCGCTTCCAGTCACTGGAATGATCCAAGCATGACCTCGGAGCCCAGATGACAGACATTGTTTGTTCCAACGTGCACCACAACCTGTAGTTGGTTACACCCTTTTCCTCAGTAGTTGCCGGAACAGTCTCTTCAACATATTGAATGAGGCCCCAAGGGGTACACACTGAGTGCCCCCCTAGAGTTCCTTCCCAGAGTAATGGCCATTGGCAGTTACTTATGAATGCCAATCAACTCATACCGTAGTTGCATTATGGCTGGTGCAATGCTTTACAGAACAGTAAAAAAGTAACTCAAAACTGAACCTTCTGATTCTCTTTTAATTTTTGGATCTATTAACCTAAAAGTGTTACAAACTCCCTGTAAGAACTGAAGTAATTAATATTCAAACGAGATTTCTGTTAAGGTACCCGATAAAACCTATGATAAAAGTTACTTATTTCTTGAAACATGTTTGAGGTTATAGTCTATAATAAACTCTAAAACTGTGTTAATTGGCGATAAATGAATTGGAAAACTAAATGTTACACTGTATGTTAGTTATAATGTATGCTACAGTAAATAAATCACAAACGCCAATTTACACTCCAGTCTAACTTCTCACATGTTCTTTGCCATCTAGTTCTTCCTCAAATACCGTCTTCGCTTGAGACAACGGTCACTAAATGTTGTTGACACTCCCGATTCTTGACTGTGGGGCGGGGGTTGGGGATGGAGGGGAGAAGGGAGAAGAGTTTATACAAGGGTTGAATGAAAAGTAATGCCTCCACCTTCGTTAATTGGGTCTGGATGGGAATATTTTAATACAGCAAACGCAGAAATAATCCTTAGAATGTGATCTTTAATTAGCAATATTCACTTTTCCACATAATCACGAGCCAATTGGATACATTTCTGCCAACGATAAACAAGTTTTTTGAAGCCGCCACGGAAGAAGTCGACACCCCGTTACAGCAACCACAGTCTCACAGTTCTCTCAACGTCTTCATCAGAAATATAATGATGTCCCCACACATCGTCTTTCATTATCGAGAACAGATGGAAATCAGACAGTGCTAAATGTGGACTGTATGAAGGATGCCGTACGGTGGTGAGATTCAGTCTCTGAAGTTCTGCTGTGGTGGCACGTGAAGTGTGTGGTTTGGCATTGTCATGCTGCAGGACCCTTGTTAGCCGTCGTTTCAGAGTTCGCAGCGTTGTGATGTAATGCTCTGAATTTACACTCCTGGAAATTGAAATAAGAACACCGTGAATTCATTGTCCCAGGAAGGGGAAACTTTATTGACACATTCCTGGGGTCAGATACATCACATGATCACACTGACAGAACCACAGGCACATAGACACAGGCAACAGAGCATGCACAATGTCGGCACTAGTACAGTGTATGTCCACCTTTCGCAGCAATGCAGGCTGCTATTCTCCCATGGAGACGATCGTAGAGATGCTGGATGTAGTCCTGTGGAACGGCTTGCCATGCCATTTCCACCTGGCGCCTCAGTTGGATCAGCGTTCGTGCTGGACGTGCCGACCGCGTGAGACGACGCTTCATCCAGTCCCAAATATGATCAATGGGGGACAGATCCGGAGATCTTGCTGGCCAGGGTAGTTGACTTATACCTTCTAGAGCACGTTGGGTGGCACGGGATACATGCGGACGTGCATTGTCCTGTTGGAACAGCAAGTTCCCTTGCCGGTCTAGGAATGGTAGAACGATGGGTTCGATGACGGTTTGGATGTACCGTGCACTATTCAGTGTCCCCTCGACGATCACCAGAGGTGTACGGCCAGTGTAGGAGATCACTCCCCACACCATGATGCCGGGTGTTGGCCCTATGTGCCTCGGTCGTATGCAGCTCTGATTGTGGCGCTCACCTGCACGGCACCAAACACGCATACGACCATCATTGGCACCAAGGCAGAAGCGACTCTCATCGCTGAAGACGACACGTCTCCATTCGTCCCTCCATTCACGCCTGTCGCGACACCACTGGAGGCGGGCTGCACGATGTTGGGGCGTGAGCGGAAGACGGCCTAACGGTGTGCGGGACCGTAGCCCAGCTTCATGGAGACGGTTGCGAATGGTCCTCGCCGATACCCCAGGAGCAACAGTGTCCCTAATTTGCTGGGAAGTGGCGGTGCGGTCCCCTACGGCACTGCGTAGGATCCTACGGTCTTGGCGTGCATCCGTGCGTCGCTGAGGTCCGGTCCCAGGTCGACGGGCACGTGCACCTTCCGCCGACCACTGGCGACAACATCGATGTACTGTGGAGACCTCACGCCCCACGTGTTGAGCAATTCGGTGGTACGTCCACCCGGCCTCCCGCATGCCCACTATACGCCCTCGCTCAAAGTCCGTCAACTGCACATACGGTTTACGTCCACGCTGTTGCGGCATGCTACCAGTGTTAAAGACTGCGATGGAGCTCCGTATGCCACGGCAAACTGGCTGACACTGACAGCGGCGGTGCACAAATGCTGCGCAGCTAGCGCCATTCGACGGCCAACACCGCGGTTCCTGGTGTGTCCGCTGTGCCGTGCGTGTGATCATTGCTTGTACAGCCCTCTCGCAGTGTCCGGAGCAAGTATGGTGGGTCTGACACACCGGTGTCAATGTGTTCTTTTTTCCATTTCCAGGAGTGTATTATTGTCCCACGATCAAGGAAATCAACATGTATAACACCATTGCGTCCCAGAACACTGTGGCCATGATTTTCCAGCTGAGTGCTGCGTCTTGAATTTCTTTTTCTGGGGGCGAGTGCTTTTGACGATATTTCATACACTGACGTTTCGTCTCCGGGTCGTAATGGTGAACCCACGTTTCGCCTACTGTCACAACCGAATGGAGAAGGGCGTCACCTTCATTCTCGTAACGCGAGAGGACTTCCTGGCCAATTTCACATCTGTGTGCTTCCATTTCAGGAGTCAGCATCCGGGGTACCCATCATGCATAGATCTTCCGATAGCCAAGCAAAGCAATAATGTGACCCACACGTCCTTGTGAAATGCCGATTGTGCTTGCAATTTCTCTCTGAGTAATACGACGATCGTCCTGAATCAATCTTTCAATATTTTTTGCTTGTGTAACTCGGTGGTTGCTGTCACAGAACGCCCAACTCTTTGTTTGTCACCCACGTCAGATGTTCTCCTCTCAACATCTTTAAACTTACTCGCCCAACGACGCACAGTACTCGCATGAACACAATCACCACAAACTGCTTTCATTCTCTGATGGATCTCCTTTGGGGTGACACCTTCTGCTGTCAACAATTCAGTGACTGCACTTTGCGTAAATCGCATTGGCCGACCTTCTGCGCAGAGTCCCATACTTTATTCAGAAACAACACAACCGTTAAATGCCAAGGCTTCCCGCCAACTGGAACTGTAGAGAAGAGGCTACGGAACAAGCCAGTACCTAAGGCACACCAATGCTGCCAACTGTTGAAGAGTTACGAAGGTGGAGGCATTATTTTTCAGTCAACCCTCCTAGTATATTTACACAGACGTTTGTCCATTTTTCTCGATTTTTCTTTATTCAATTGTCTCTTCTTTACAGACAAGCACAGAGTAATCGTATAGCTTTTGATGATATCTACGCTCCACAAATTGTATACAGGTATCTTCTCCAATGTAGAATAAATACCACATGAAATAGATGAAGAAGTTCAATTAATGTACGATTAAGTCAACCAACATTAAACAATACATTTCCGTCTCTTGTTAAGACATTCTTGCGTGTAAATAAAACAACTTAGTTTAAAGATGTGACCTGTAAAATTTAAGTTAGGCTATACAGTGTTATACATTAAGTGATAGATCAACGTCATAGCAACAAAGAAGAGTGAACAGATTGACATGCAAAATGGTGTTGATGGCATATTATACCGTAACATTTTTCATCTGGGTTAATCAAATGGCGAAAATAATAATCTGAAGGAAAAATCCAGCAGAGTATATCGGAAGTGTGTTTTTCTTGTCATATTCGTTTCCTCATTAGTCGTAGACCTTTCCTTCTCGTAAATATATGACCATAGAATAACACAATATACACTCCTGGAAATGGAAAAAAGAACACATTGACACCGGTGTGGCAGACCCACCATACTTGCTCCGGACACTGCGAGAGGGATGTACAAGCAATGATCACAGGCACGGTACAGCGGACACACCAGGAACCGCGGTGTTGGCCGTCAAATGGCGCTAGCTGCGCAGCATTTGTGCACCGCCGCTGTCAGTGTCAGCCAGTTTGCCGTGGCATACGGAGCTCCATCGCAGTCTTTAACACTGGTAGCATGCCGCGACAGCGTGGACGTGAACCGTATGTGCAGTTGACGGACTTTGAGCGAGGGCGTATAGTGGGCATGCGGGAGGCCGGGTGGACGTACCGCCGAATTGCTCAACACGTGGGGCGTGAGGTCTCCACAGTACATCCATGTTGTCGCCAGTGGTCGGCGGAAGGTGCACGTGCCCGTCGACTGGGACCGGACCGCAGCGACGCACGGATGCACGCCAAGACCGTAGGATCCTACGCAGTGCCGTAGGGGACCGCACCGCCACTTCCCAGCAAATTAGGGACACTATTGCTCTTGGGGTATCGGCGAGGGCCATTCGCAACCGTCTCCATGAAGCTGGGCTACGGTCCCGCACACCGTTAGGCCGTCTTCCGCTCACGCCCCAACATCGTGCAGCCCGCCTCCAGTGGTGTCGCGACAGGCGTGAATGGAGGGACGAATGGAGACGTGTCGTCTTCAGCGATGAGAGTCGCTTCTGCCTTGGTGCCAATGATGGTCGTATGCGTGTTTGGCGCCGTGCAGGTGAGCGCCACAATCAGAGCTGCATACGACCGAGGCACACAGGGCCAACACCCGGCATCATGGTGTGGGGAGCGATCTCCTACACTGGCCGTACACCTCTGGTGATCGTCGAGGGGACACTGAATAGTGCACGGTACATCCAAACCGTCATCGAACCCATCGTTCTACCATTCCTAGACCGACAAGGGAACTTGCTGTTCCAACAGGACAATGCACGTCCGCATGTATCCCGTGCCACCCAACGTGCTCTAGAAGGTGTAAGTCAACTACCCTGGCCAGCAAGATCTCCGGACCTGTCCCCCATTGAGCATGTTTGGGACTGGATGAAGCGTCGTCTCACGCGGTCAGCACGTCCAGCACGAACGCTGGTCCAACTGAGGCGCCAGGTGGAAATGGCATGGCAAGCCGTTCCGCAGGACTACATCCAGCATCTCTACGATCGTCTCCATGGGAGAATAGCAGCCTGCATTGCTGCGAGAGGTGGATATACACTGTACTAGTGCCGACATTGTGCATGCTCTGTTGCCTGTGTCTATGTGCCTGTGGTTCTGTCAGTGTGATCATGTGATTTATCTGACCCCAGGAATGTGTTCTTATTTCAATTTCCAGGAGTGTAGATCTGATATATTAAATCTTCATTAAGTGTCTCCATATTTTTCAAGACATAAAGCTCTTCTTACTTGTATAATAGCTACATTAAACGATTATACCTCTTACCTATGAAAAGCAACTGTTCCTTATTCCATGTACGGATAGTTCGAATTGCATCCATAGGAGCAGTAGCTATTAACCACTTTTTGACTAAAGAAATGTGTAAAATAGGACAAATACCTGTAATTGGCGGTGTATGTAGGTTATATCAAACTAATCTCTTTTTGAACTTCATGTGATTTATTGTCCATTAACCAGTTTCCGAGCCACTGCAGGCGCGGCATCAGATAAAGGCTTTACAGAAAGACTTCTCTAGACCACGTGCAGCTAAACGCTAGAGTCCTAGTGTTGGCATAATAACGATAACTGTGGCATATGTTACCGAAATGGATCGTTACGTTACATAGCACTGACTGTTGGCATCCAGGACAAATTCATTCGGATGACGTATATCTCTCCCGGATTAGAGTTCTTTATCGGAATTAAATAGTCGGGTACTTCGAAGAAATGCGATGCAATTGTTCTAAAACTCAACAGTCTTTCGCTTCGTAAAGACTTCGACAACTTATGCCTCGGTTTTCGTTAGCACCAGACGCTAGCGCGTAGCCTTACATAGCCCAGAGAATAATCCTCCTGTAGTACCTGCATCTGATGATGAGCAAGCACTGCGTTGATCATGATTAATGGCTCAACAGAAGTAAATCACATCAAATTCAAAAAGTTACTAGTTGCGTTTACCTAACGGGGTGGGCAAAAATGTGGAAACAGCAAAAACACAGCACATTACAATAGCTAATACTATTGAGGAAAACCCTTGGTATTGAAAACCACTTCCAGTCATCTCGGAATGTATAAATACATATTATTTATAGTTTCCAAGGGAATCTCATACCATTTTTTCTGCGAAATAGTTGCAAGTTGAGGTAATGATCTTGCTGGTGGATAGCGACCACGTTTTCATCTGACCAAACCAGATCACAAAGGGTCAATAATTCTGAGATATGGTGAGCGGAAAGATGCGACAATTGAACCTCCTGCTCACAAACCCAGTCCTGGACGATGCAAACTGTTTGAACAGGATCCCTGTCGTCTTGTATCAGAACATCACCATTGAGAAAAAAAAGTACCTTGAGATGGACCTGTTTTAGGTGAAATGGTCTAATGATCCTTGGCAGTAATGTAACCTTTTACAGTACCCATGGAATACCATGATATGGCTGCCCAAATCATCCCTCTTGGGACGTAAATTTGCTCAGAAGTTGGTAAGAGTGCCAACAAGGCGCAACAGACCAAATGACTTTCTTCTATTGCCCCATAGTCCAGGTTTTACGGCTTCGGCACCAAATTTTCCTCTGACAGGCATTTGCATAACGGAAGACTGATTTTGGAATTCCAGCTCGCACTGGAATGTCCAGCTGATTGTTGCGGTGCCGTCAGGATTCGCAAGTGCGACATTAAATTCTGCAGGGACTTTTGCAGCTGTCCCCTCTTATTTTTCGTCACAGTCCTCCTAAATGATCGTCCGTCATAATCACTCAACACAAACTTTCTTCCGCATTGTTATTTTCCTGATGATTTTCCACTTTCGCTATATGCGGTATACAGGGTGTTAAAAAAAGGTACGGCCAAACTTTCAGGAAACATTCCTCACATACAAATAAAGAAAAGATGTTATGTGGACATGTGTCCGGAAACGCTTAATTTCCATGTTAGAGCTCATTTTAGTTTCTTCCACCTACGCTCAATGGAGCAAGTTATCATGATTTCATACGGGATACTCTACCTGTGCTGCTAGAACATGTGCCTTTACAAATACGACACAACATGTGGTTCATGCACGATGGAGCTCCTGCACATTTCATTCGAAGTGTTCGTACGCTTCTCAACAACAGATTCAGTGGCCGATGGATTGGTAGAAGCGGACCAATTCCATGGCCTCCACGCTCTCCTGACCTCAACCCTCTTGAGGGTTCATTTATGGGGGCATTTGAAAGCAACAGAGGGTGGATGAATGTATCCTCGCTAACGGAGGACATTTTGAACATTTCCTGTAACAAAGTCTTTGAAGTCACGCTGGTACGTTCTGTTGCTGTGGGTTTCAGTTCCATCATTAATGTGACTTGAAGAGCAGTATTAAAATGAGCTCTAACATGAAAAGTAAGCGTTTCCGGACACATGTCCACATAACATATTTTCTTTCTTTGTGTGTGAGGAATGTTTCCTGAAAGTTTTGCCGTACGTTTTTGTAACACCCTGTATATCTTCGATATGGTACCTCTTGAAAAATCAAACACTTCGTCTGCCTTTGTTACGGAAGCATGCATTGTACGAGCATAATGCACTCACAACTACACGTAACACACTTCTCTTCACGACCAACACTTGCAACGTATTGAGAACATTGCACAGGTGCCGTTTGTGGTCAAATACAGCAGGGCAATCTACAGGCTAGATTAGCATCTGCGTTTACATTCAATCACGCATTTATGGCTGTGTTTTCATGTTTCTGTCCAACCCCTGTGCATAAACCGCGAATTGAAATCAAAGTTGCAGTTCGTCAACCACAGTGGAAGGGATATAATGAAAATGCATGTAAAAGTTTCAGCCCTAGCGTAAAATGGAAACGAACGCCTTTATAGTAAAGTTATTTTACGCTCTCGGTATGAGACATATGCAGTGTGCTATGCTCACTCCAAACACTTTTCTACTCAGCGGCCGTAACCAGTACGAAGTGGGAGGTAACAGCCCACTGTTACGTTCACGCATTGTTCCACTTCTAGATCTGGCAGCGCTTGAAACTAACTTTCGTCTTAAGATCAGTACCCAGTATACAGCAAACATAGGTAAGAGATCTCCCTTGCAGCGTTCTCTATGACCGCACAGCCTTCCGGCTATACGATAGAAGATTCGCTCTGCTAGGAAAAATTGCCAATGCATTTCGTTCATGTACAAGTTCACACCTTGGACAGCAGGATTAAAGCCACTAACATATTTATTTTCATAGGGAATTCTGTTTATGTTTCGTATAAAGGTAAACTTCATTAATCGAACCAGTCCGACAGACAACTGGCCTAAGAAACTCTGAAATAAGCAGCAAATAACAACGTAGGAGATCATTTATCTGTTCAAAGTAATCAGTTTTGCATTGAGAGTTTCAGAGAAGAAATATGAGTACGGGATGTGGCATCGATAAGCTCAATTTTTGACACTGAGACTCGTTTATTACGTTCAAATAAATCTATACAGCTCAGAGAGTACGAATTTCTATCTTCATAACGGTTCATTCCGTTGCAACGGTTTCAGTTGTTGCCAATGTTAAAATTATTTTCGCAGTCTATTTTTATAACACACCGGAATGGATAACATACTGTTTCTCAGTGTATGTATTTTGGGCCTCTGAAACACATAGCTGACAAGTCACTAGTGTGCGACACCCAGAGCTATAAACACACGAGATGGAATCCTAGAAATAAATACCCTGTTGTAAGTTCTTCATCACCGGTGATTCTTTGTGTGACGCATGGAAAGATAAATGTGTCACTCGTGACGTCACGTCTATTCGAGTCGCTAGAAGAAACCGGTGCGCTTTTTCAGGTCTGTATGAGGAAGAGCCGACACAGTTTCGAAACACTAGGCACCAACTGTTGTGTGAGCGCCTACAGTCGCGCCTTCCAGCCGAGTGAACGCCAATGTACAAACGTGATCAACTCAGCAGATGAAACTTCCTGGCAGATTAAAACTGTGTGCCCGACCGAGACTCGAACTCGGGACCTTTGCCTTTCGCGGGCAAGTGCTCTACCAACTGAGCTACCGAAGCACGACTCACGCCCTCTCCTCACAGCTTTTACTTCTGCCAGTATCCGTCTCCTACCTTCCAAACTTTACAGAAGCTCTCCTGCGAACCATGCAGAACTAGCACTCCTGAAAGAAAGGATATTGCGGAGACATGGCTTAGCCACAGCCTGGGGGATGTTTCCAGAATGAGATTTTCACTCTGCAGCTGGCAGAAGTAAAGCTGTGAGGACAGGGCGTGAGTCGTGCTCCGGTAGCTCAGTTGGTAGAGCTCTTGCCCGTGAAAGGCAAAGGTCACGAGTTCGAGTCTCGGTCGGGCACACAGTTTTAATCTGCCAGGAAGTTTCATATCAGCGCACACTCCGCTGCAGAGTGAAAATCTCATTCTGGAAACTCAGTAAATGGTAATTTTTGTTTCCTAGAACCAGTCTCGATCTTATTCTATACGCTGTGACACTGAAAAATCGAAGACTATAAAATTATTGACTCCTTAGAGTAGTATCTTGCTTGTTTCTTACAACTTCTCAGAGAACAATTAGTATCTCTTTTTTACAGGATCTGTTAATTTAAGTAATGCATCACTTTTTCAGGTCTGAAATTGTGCTTCGGCCAAGAAAAAGTCAGAGTTTCTTTCGTGAGGCACTGTAATAGCGTATGATCCCATAAAAAGATTATAACATATCTATTAAACAAATTACGCAGATACACATTCAGTGAGCGTGATCAGTATACGAGGGTTGGAACTTAAATAGTGGCAACTATTTATTCACAACCGGTACAAAAGAGTTACGTGTTTGCACCTGTTACTGTCCTTCAAAGTAGCCTCTAGCGTTGTGTAGAACCCGTTGTCAGCGTTGTGGAAGTTGTATACTTTTAGCAGAGCGTGTTCTGTTGATGGTGCGAATGGAGCGGTCTGCTGCCTGTCGAATCTCTGGAACAATTCTGAAGCGAATGCCACGAAGTGGTTCCTTCATCTTCGGAATCAAATCAAAGTCGCAAGGACTTAAGTCAGGGGAGTATGGTGGATGGTACAGTACTTCCCAGTCCCACCGACCGAACAGAGGAGCCACAGCTTGCGCTTTATGCGCCCGCGCATTGCATGCATAATGATGGATGGGTTGCGCAGAAAGTGTCGCCGCTTCTTTCGCAAAGCTGGTCGCAGGTGATGCTCCAAAAACGAACAGTAATACTGTACATTGACAGTCTGCCGTGGAGGAAAGTAATGTGTTAGGATAACACCATCACGGTCGTACACGAGAATCACCATAATTTTAGACCGCTCCATTCGCACCATCAACAGAACAGGCTCTGCTAACGCTATACTTTGCGTTCCACATCGCTGGCAACGGGTTCTACACAACGCTGGCGAGTACTTTGAAGGACAGTAACAGGAGCAAACATGTAACTCTTTGGTATCGGTTGTGGATAAATAGGTGCCACTACTTAAGTTACAACCCTCGCAAATACACTGCGCAACAAAATTAAATCAAATGGCTCTGAGCACTATGGGACTTAACATCTGTGGTCATCAGTCCCCTACAACTTAGAACTACTTAAACCTAACTAACCTAAGGACATCACACACATCCATACCCGAGGCAGGATTCGAACCTGCGACCGTAGCAGTCACGCGGTTCCGGACTGAGCGCCTAGAACCGCGAGACCACCGCGGCCGGCAACAAAATTAAAGGATCACTTCTCCGAAACCTAGTAACTGTCTTCCATTGGGACGTATAAGTTTGAAATTTGGCTCAAAGATGCGTGTAATCTTCCTCAGTAGTGATGCAAATGGTCGGCATTCTGTGGCGTTATCCTCAAGGTCGACGACGCTGCAAACATCAAGATGTTGACACATACGAAAAAAAGACCAGACTTCAGATGTTCATGTGTCGTTTCAGGTGTATTAATGGCGTCACATTGGCACCAGCTTTCATCACAATTCTGCCTAAAGGCACCGTGAACATGTTCACGATGGGAAGATCGTCACACCCCCTATCATAGATATTCCACCCCTTCTCTGTGATGGTGGTCAAACCCGCGACGCTCCGAGTTGAGATCAGTAGGTTTTCTTGTAGGTGGTCAAGGAAAACATTTCACACACACCGCCGTTCAGAATCGACTGGAAAAGGCCTGAGGGGGTGGCGTAAAGGCCTTTAATGAAACCACCCCTTTCCTTTGGGTGATTCTCACACATTCCGCAGTCGAAAACGACAGTCTCATAACAATGAGCAGTAGGAGAACGTTCTTGACAACGTTTGACACTGATCACACCCCTTGATGTTTCAACCCTGCTCTGAGAACACTGTGGGCGGGGGGTAGGGTATGCCATTGAACCTAATTGCATCCCTTAAAAGTGCAACGCGATCACTATTTTTGCTCTCGTGCACAGTTTGGAACAACTAGGGACCGTTCAAAATCATTCGACGAAATATGAACATCACCCGAAGTAGTAAAGCGTGCTTATGCATATTCAGCCCTCCTGTGGCTTGATGATGGTGTGGGGGGGGGGGGGGGCAGATTGAATGGGGAGGGGGTGGGCAGAAGTGGGTTATTGACATATTCGCGAATAATGTATGATTTCCGAGTATTGCCACCAGACCCTCTCTACCTGTCTCTCTCTCTCTCTCTCTCTCTCTCTCTCTCTCTCTCTCTCTCTCTCTATTTTTGCCTTTTCTCTTTTTCTCTTACGAATCATAAGAGCAGGGTGGCCTGTTGTAGCACTTCGTCTGTTCTAAAGAGGAGACACTTTTGGTCCCTTGTCGAGGGAACTCGGTCCGATGTTAATGCCGGAGGGTCCGTATTAGAAATTTGATGCGCTAGTTGTAACAGCCGTGCGAAGGGACTCGACTCATGATCACGATGCTCTGATGATCCTGAGGGTTGAGTGCCCCAGTTATGGCGACACTGATGGAACATCATTGTCTTTCTTTGCGCACACCGCCACTACATCATCATTGTCAGCAGCATCAACGCGAAGACTAGCTGCCACGGTGCCAATTTTTTGATCCGATTAAATTTCAGAACCTTTTTGGCTAACTATAGGTTACCTATAAATCTTTATATCGTCGTTATTCATTGCTAGCTAGGAGAGGATCCTGTCTCGAACTGCCCTGTTTGGAAGCCTGAGATCCATTAGTAATAAAAAACCTAAAGAAGAGTGTGTGATCACATCTTCAATTTCGTAAATAAGCATATGGCATATTAAGCACTGATATCAGGCATTTTATTGTAAATAATAGTTGAGTACTTGGGAGAGTGCTACTATAACATCAGCAACATTAATAAGTAAATAGAGATAAAGGCAAATATTTTTTATTGACTGTTGATGTATATGAGATTCTTACGTTGTCATCTTTTTGTATCTGCCTTGGCACGCTGTATAAGGGGCGATCAAAAAATTTCAATTTTTAGGGGGTTGCTGAAGCGTATCTGCAACGTTGCGGGTATAACGGGTATAAGTGCAGATATTTTTGTTGGTGGTTGAGGACGCTCTACTGAACAACACTGCATCAGTATTTACTTCGTTTTCAGACTAATAATATAGCTGTTAGGAGTAGTATGTTGGGTAGTACCTCCATATATATATATATATATATATATATATATATATATATATATACTCCTGGAAATTGAAATAAGAACACCGTGAATTCATTGTCCCAGGAAGGGGAAACTTTATTGACACATTCCTGGGGTCAGATACATCACATGATCACACTGACAGAACCACAGGCACATAGACACAGGCAACAGAGCACGCACAATGTCGGCACTAGTACAGTGTATATCCACCTTTCGCAGCAATGCAGGCTGCTATTCTCCCATGGAGACCATCGTAGAGATGCTGGATGTAGTCCTGTGGAACGGCTTGCCATGCCATTTCCACCTGGCGCCTCAGTTGGACCAGCGTTAGTGCTGGACGTGCAGACCGCGTGAGACGACGCTTCATCCAGTCCCATACATGCTAAATGGGGGACAGATCCGGAGATCTTGCTGGCCAGGGTAGTTGACTTACACCTTCTAGAGCACGTTGGGTGGCACGGGATACATGCGGACGTGCATTGTCCTGTTGGAACAGCAAGTTCCCTTGCTGGTCTAGGAATGGTAGAACGATGGGTTCGATGACGGTTTGGATGTACCGTGCACTATTCAGTGTCCCCTCGACGATCACCAGAGGTGTACGGCCAGTGTAGGAGGTCGCTCCCCACACCATGATGCCGGGTGTTGCCCCTGTGTGCCTCGGTCGTATGCAGTCCTGATTGTGGCGCTCACCTGCACGGCGCCAAACACGCATACGACCATCATTGGCACCAAAGCAGAAGCGACTCTCATCGCTGAAGGCGACACGTCTCCATTCGTCCGTCCATTCACGCCTGTCGCGGCACCACTGGAGGCGGGCTGCACGATGTTGGGGCGTGAGCGGAAGACGGCCTAACGGTGTACGGGACCATAGCCCAGCTTCATGGAGACGGTTGCGAATGGTCCTCGCCGATACCCCAGGAGCAACAGTGTCCCTAATTTGCTGGGAAGTGGCGGTGCGGTCCCCTACGGCACTGCGTAGGATCCTACGGTCTTGGCGTGCATCCGTGCGTCGCTGCGGTCCGGTCCCCAGGTCGACGGGCACGTGCACCTTCCGCCGACCAGTGGCGACAACATCGATGTACTGTGGAGACCTCACGCCCCACGCGTTGAGCAATTCGGCGGTACGTCCACCCGGCCTCCCGCATGCCCACTATACGCCCTCGCTCGAAGTCCGTCAACTGCACATACGGTTCACGTCCACGCTGTCGCGGCATGCTATCAGTGTTAAAGACTGCGATATGCCACGGCAAACTGGCTGACACTGACGGCGGCGGTGCACAAATGCTGCGCAGCTAGCGCCATTCGACGGCCAGCACCGCGGTTCCTGGTGTGTCCGCTGTGCCGTGCGTGTGATCATTGCTTGTACAGCCCTCTCGCAGTGTCTGGAGCAAGTATGGTGGGTCTGACACACCGGTGTCAATGTGTTCTTTTTTCCATTTCCAGACGTGTAGTTTATGTAATCTATCTACAATTTAATTAGTTTCAGATTTTTTACCTTATTTGTACTGTGAAACCTTGCTTCTTGCCATTTCATGGTTATAAATCAAAGGGAAGTACCCTGTAGGTTTTGATAAGTAAGTTTTTAAGTATCAAATTATGTGACATAAATGGCCATATCTTTTTACTGCATTGACTTTGAAACTTATAATTTTTATGTGGGTAAGGGCCTAATGGCTTTAGTACGTGACATCTGTTTGAAGTTGATACGGCAACCTGTTCTAGAGGAAAAGGGTCTTAACACATGTACAGACAGACAGATGAAGAAAAAAATTGACGAAAATATATTTTCGTGTTATATAATTACAGACTAATAATTTTCGGATGTTTTCCTTTACTTGTACCGTGAAATCTTGCTTCTTGCTACATTTCATGATTCTAGGTCCACGGGTCCTGTAGATTTTGATTAGTGAGTTTTCGAGTATCAAAATATGACATAAATCGCCGTATCGTTTGACTGAAGTGACTTAGAGGCTTAAAAATTTTAGGCCCTTACGGGACTATGGGCATGGACAAATACGTGACATAAATTTGAAATTTATACACGTGCCCATTCCTGAGAAAAAAATGATTCTAAACATTCGGACGTACAGAGAGACGGACAATAAAGCTATCCTGTAAAGCCGGATGGCGTGACCGAGCGGTTCTAGGTGCTACAGTCTGGAACCGCGTGACCGATACGGACGCAGGTTCGAATCCTGACTCGAGTATGGATGTTTGTGATGTCCTTAGGTTAGTTAGGTTTAAGTAGTTCTAAGTTCTAGGGGACTGATGACCTCAGAAGTTAAGTCCCATAGTGCTCAGAGCCATTTGAACCATTTTGATCCTGTAAGGATTCTGTTATTACAGATCGAGACACGGAACCCTAAAAAGACAGTGAAGACTGAAAGCATCCCTGAAAAGGCACACATGGGAAAGGAGTACAGCGTCACAATAAACTTGAACTGTTAGTGTATTGTGTGCATAGATTTGGTCAATCACCCATGCAACATTGTGCCTTCTTACACCATAACATACGGGCCATCAAAACAATCTTGTTCGGTAACGTTCCTGGTTGAATTACATACACTCACACGGCGAGTGATGGAAACACGTAATGCACCCTGGAATGTTGTCTAACACGATCGTTTCGATGGTCCAGGCGTTGTGGGGTGGGGGGCAGTAATGTTGCAAATACTTCTGATTTCCAAATCTTTGAACACAGAATGCTTACTGCTCAACGGTATCGTGACACTGTACTGCTTTCCCATGCGTGACATTTCAGGGGTGCATACGGTCTTGACTTCAGTTTTATCGACGACAGGTTACCAACCTTGTGGCCACCATGGGAGTACAAACGTATTAAAGACGATGTCCCGCCTTTTCATCATAAATCGCTGTGACTTCAGGGTAATTCTTGTCTTGCAACAAAAGTATCATTTCTGTTCGTCTCACTGTATTTCAGTTACCTTCTGTATTACACTGTAGCAATTCCTTCCGCGTATGGTCCAAGTTTCTTCGAGCTATGTTTCGAGGGTCGTCCACAAAGTAAGTTCCGTTTCTATTTCTATCGGCGGCAGCGCTACGATCGCAGTTCCGCGCATGTCCAGCAGTTACTCTGACTCAAGGAGAAGACATGTACGCCATTTTCAGATCGCTCCTGCCGAGCGTGCTTTGTAGTGCTTCTTTATAATGTCAGCCGTAATTGAAAATGCCACCGCGTGTGAAACCAGATCTGTGATTCGTTTTCTAAAAGCAAAGAAACTTAAAGCAACGGAAATTCATTGGCAAATCTGAGAGGTTTGCGGACAAAATGCTTTGAGTGATTCAATGGTTAGAAGAAGGGTCAGACTGTTCAATTAAGGACGTGATCAAGTGCACGATGAAGAGCGAAGTGGACGCCCGTCTGTGGTTGCTGATGAACTGGTTCACACACTTAAAGAGAAGATTAAGCGGGATCGTGAGTTTACACTTAGTGCCCTTGCTATGGAAGTTCCTCCAATCTCATGATCACTAATTCATGAAATTGTTACTGAAAAACTGAAATTTCGGAAACTTTGCTTACGTTGGGTACCCAAACTTCTTACTGAACAACACAAAATACAACGGATGGGCAGTCCCCTTCTGTTTTTGACACGCTACAATGAAAAAGGCGATGGTTTTCTTTCTCCGACAGTCACTGGGCATGAAACTTGGGTATCGTACGACACCCCTGGAACGAAACGGCAATCAATGGAATTGAGGTACACTTCATCCCCAAGGAAGGGTTAAGCCTAAGCAAATCCTGACACCTCAAAAAGTCACGTGCACCGTTTTTTGGGACAGAAAAGGCATTTTGCTGATTGATTTCTTATCACGAGGCCGAACAATCAATGCACATGGTTATTGAAACAATTAGGAAATTGCACCATGCAATACAGAATAATCGCCGAGGATTACTGTCAAAAGGTGTTGTTTTTTTCGACGATAATTCCCGACTTCACACGGCGAATGTGATCAAACAACTCTTACGGTAATTTCACTGGGACGCATTTGATCATCCTCCGTACAGCCCGGACCTCGCTCCTAGCGACTTTCTTACACCTAAAATCTGTCCGTGCTGGTCAACACTTCAACGATGATGACGAGCTGAAACAACATTTCACCACATGGTTGTTCGCGGCTCGTGGTCTTGCGGTAGCGTTCTCGCTTCTCGCGCATGGCGTCCCGGGTTCGATTCCCGGCGGGGTCAGGGATTTTCTCTGCCTCGAGATGACTGGGTGTTGTGTATCTTTCATCATCATTTAATCCTCATTCGCTCGAAAGTCGCCGTAGTGGCATTAAAGAACTTATGGAGCGGCGGCCGTACCGCCCCGCGAGGGGTCTCCCGGCCACCAATGCCATACGCTCATTCATACCACATGGTTGGAAACACAGGCGGCGACCTTCTATGAAGAAGGCATACATAAACGTGTGCCACGCTTTGTCAAGTGCCTACAAAATTCCGGAAGCTATGTAGAAAAGAAATTTAACAGTTGTATATTTTTGTACGATAAATATATTTTTCTGTATTTGTACACGTTTGTTTAATATAACCACACATAACTTATTTTGTGGACATACCTCGTATTTGGCAATGACACATTATGCAAAAGTTACTCTCCTCTTCAAGTTTTGTACAGTAGTGTAAAAACCGCGTTCCCGATCGCTGAAGTCTGATGTTCGTACCTTTACACGTAACGACCGTAGTGTTACTACCCGCAGATACGTTGATGACTATGCTGTTGCAGGGCGCGAGGCGACGCTGCTGTTCTTCTATGGGCCGGTGGCTGTGTTGCTGCTGGGGAACCTCTCCCTCTTCACGTACACCGCCGTCAAGATCGTCTCTGCTCACAAGGAGACGCAGATACTCAACATGGTGGACGGGCGCCGGCGCGGCAAGTCGAGTGGACACAGCATCTACCGCAAGGAACGCCAGAGGTGAGCTTCCGCCTCCCTACACTACCGTTTAAAAGTATTCCACGTCTCACAGAGCGCTGGTTGGACGGCTCCCGCCAGCAGGGCACCAATGGCAGTTGTGGTGGCAGTGGTGCCTCGCGCTGAGTTGCCACTTCTGCTGCGCAAAGCACTGTGCCTCCTGATTCTCGACTAGGAAACGTTTCCTGATGCGAAAATTACTTTAATTTAAGGGAAACACCTAATTCCAGCCTCAGTTGAAATTAAGAATGATTTTTCACACTTTTGGGCACATTACGGAGGTATACACTACCGACAAGTTCAAATGTTCAAATGTGTGTGGATTCCTATGGGACCAAACTGCTGAGGTCATCAGTCCCTAGACTTATACACTAATTAAACTAACTTATGCTAAGAGCAACACACACCCATTCTGAGGGAGGACTCGAACATCTGGCAGGAGGGCCCGCACAATCAGTGACATGACGCCTCAAACCGCGCAGCCACTCTGCGCGGCTACCGACAAGTTTTACGTGAATTTTTTAGGAGATACAAACAGCAAAATACTGTACTAACAGAATTCCAACAAAAAGCGTCTTCTACATGGCAAACACAGGCATACAAAACTCAGGAATGATACGTTGCTGAGGAAGTAATTTTGTAATCCAATGAAAACAAAACATGTGTCAGTTATAAGCAGTTTATATCGGGTGCCACAGCCACAATTTTATGAAAATATACTAGCTGACAAACCTGGCATTATGCGGGTATTTATATTTCCAATTACCTATTAGAAATGAAAACATAAATGAACTGTAAAACGTTCACCCATTATGGATGAGGATCACTGCGACTGTGATGAAGAACGGTTTCTTGAAGTAACTGCAACCAGTCGCCTTTTGTTTTGTTCTTCAATTTTTATCATCCCATTACCGTTTACGATCAGCCTAGCGATTCATCATCAAGTGGTACACATTTATTGATTGTCTGCAGCTGTGTGGGAGTCGTGCAACTGTGTCACGATATGTGGATATGTGAATGGAAAATGGAAACACTGAGTTAGGCGATAATTACTCACATTATAAGATCGATTTTGTTGTATTACTTACAGTGAATAGTATCCATTGGTAAAACAAAGTGAATGTTTTCCAGTGACATTAATTTTACTTCACTTCGCACACTTAGCCACAGGTCCAGAAACGAAACAAATTTGATAAAAAGATGAAAATTGTAGAGAATTTTTAAAATCTACAGAAGCATGAATTCTGTTGGCTTTACATAAAACATTAAGGTTAGTGATTTTCTTTGTTGTTTAACTCGAGGTCTAGGAACTAGAAGATAAAAACAAATATATTCCCTGAAAACACATGGTGCAATTGTCGTCGCTCTTTTAGAAAAACTTTGCTCAAAAATACTGGAGGACCAGCAATGGGAAAAAGGATTTGGGGAGGTTGTGGATAAAAAATGTTGTGGTACGTTGGAAAGCAGCTATGGAGATGAAGATAGGTGTTGGTGTGTACAGTGGAAAGACAGAAGGTGAGGAGGAAACTGACATCTGTGCAGGTCTGTGGTATCATGAAGAGTAGGGATGGGAAGAGATTGGAGAGAAGAGATAGAAAGGTGCCCAAGTGTGGAGAGGGATAGTTGGGAAGGTGTTATAACCGATAGGAAAGGTAAATATCAGGGTGAATTTCAAGGTCTCATAGAGGGAGTTGATTGAAATTTCTTTGAATAGGATATTGAGTGTGTGTAGATGTCAGGACAGTGGGATGTGGTGGTAAAGGCATGGCTGCACACTAGAACTGGTGATCACAGTAGAAATAATGAGGTCACTGGAAATGAGTTTTCAGATAGTGCAGGATATGTGGAGGTGTCCATTAAAGGCTAGGAGGGGTGGTAACTTGATTAGATGCTATAAGAATCTAGGGCAAAGGTAAACATGTGTGGAAAGCAAAGAAGAGTGCATGATGTTCATGGATAATGAGTAAGTATTAGAACTTAGGTGCGGCATATACATGGTACAGTCTTACCCTAACACCTGGGAGCCAGCCACCCACCGCAAGACTAAATCCGACTTGTTCACATAGTGCACCAAGGAAACTGCCCACCTGTCACAACTATAAGACCGGCCATCTGCACGATCTGGCAATGCTGTAGGATGTGGAAATTCTGGAGGAGGAGTTGTTTTCCACCCGAGCTCTGGCAGCAGAGGCAGATTGAATCATTTATATTGAGTGGGGGCAAGAGCCTGTAGCCATCTTACTTCAGAACAGGATTTTCTTGTTTCAGAAAGATCGTTCTGTCATATATGATTTTCATTTTTCAGGAAGCCTCGATAATTTACATATCTGATTAATTGTTACCATTTCAGTTTTTGTGACAGTTGCATTCAGTATATAAGGTTGACAGGTCGAATGTAGGAGTATTGCATGTTCTAATTCAGAGCAACATAAATCAAAAGGGCTGACTCTCACTGCATTTTTGGTTGTATATCAACAGTTGACTCACTGAGCATTCCTTTGCAGTATTGTTTCTGATGACAAATTATATATTAACATCTTAAAAGGAAATTAATTGCTGAGCCCTATAAAAGAGGACAGCATGAAAATAATATTTTGTAGCATCTCAAAACAACATAAAATGTTGTTGATACAGGGTAACACACTGTACTGATTTGGCAAACAATGCTATCCAGAACATTGTTTGGGAATCATCTCTCATGCACTTCTTCTTATGACCTTCTCCCATCAAATGTTTATCTTTCCCACTCCCTATCTAACAAGTGTCCAGAAAATTCCTTTCTGGACGAAAACCCACTTCGAACCTGGCTTGACGACAACTTTGACTTAGAACCAATAGGTTTCTACAGGGATGAAATCGGTAAACTACTTAAGCATTGTCAGACTGTTTTTAGATAATGTGAGAGAATTGATGATAATTTTCCTTCTTACGTTTATTGTTGTGCTCAATAATCTTCTGGAAAAACGCTATTTATCTACTGTACTAACATAAATGAATGGGGTACAGAATCGCCTAGCCCTGCAATGTTAAAATATGCCTACTATAGAGAACATTTCTCCCAAACTACTGGAGACAGAGGGATAAAATTTTTATTGTATGTGCATTGATATGTTATAATAACACTGAAACAACAGTTCATTGTCAAAGTATTTTCTTACAGAGACATTTTACATTTATTTTTAAGTAAATTTTTTCCATCACTTTTTACTAGCTTATCACCCATAAGTCTCTTGTAAATCAAGTAATTACAAAATCGTTGTTTCAGTGTCTAAAAGAAACCCATGTGACTAAGTCATAAAAATTTCAGACTTCTAGGTTCACCAGTACCTGAGATAATGTTCCTAGAAGAAGAAAAAATCAAAATTATGGGAAACGAAGAAAGAAGATTAGAACATTCCTGATCCATAATTAATACCCTCTTCACAGTCTTCATTATCATCTTCAAGTCTTCTTTTGGCACCCCTCTGCACCTGTCTTGCTTTTTCCACTAATGTCTTGATTATATTATCGGCATGCCTTAGTCTGTGATGATCTAAAGTCAAGTGCGGGAACCAACAAGCAAACAAAACTTTTGAAGGACCTGGCATTTACTTATATACCCAATATTGAATGTTGCCACAGAATCATACACACCAAAATGTATTAATTCCGAAACATTGTTTTTGGGAGACGATGCCATATCACACTATTTAAGCACTCGTTGGAGTTCTGCGTTTTTCCATGAAGACATTTCATCAGAAGACTTCTGTCAGCCAGATCTCTGAAAATGGGCTTTATTTCTTCCGTGATGGCTAATAGTAGACTGTGGTGGTAATGTTTATTTCTCTCGAGTTGTTAGTCCCCTATTGTGTTTACACCAGCTCTTTTCACATTTGGGGCACAAACCATGTTCTGGATGCTCATCTGTGAATGTGGTGTGGAAAAACAAACCCCATATAGCTTTCCTTATTTCTTCAAGATTGCCTGTATTTTGCCTGATTGCAAGGCCATGGCAATTCTGAATGTGGTCTATTATGGAATCAGTCAATCTTCCATGTAAGGTTTTCCCATCATCTAATTGTTTCTCATTGATAACTGATTTTAACCTTCTCAGCCTGGCACCCGTTCTCCTCTGCATATGTTCTATACATTCAGGTTTGCTTATATTTACACTGTTTCCGTATGGTTTGCTTTGCAAAACTTCTTTGAATGCTTTAGAGTCACCATCTCCCAGATACTTGACATAGCGAATATTATACCACTCTATAAAGAGCATTGAAAAAATTTTTCACCTCAGCAACCTCCATGCTATCACTACTACCATAATAATTAGCAACACAGTCATCACTATGTTCATTTTTCAGCCTGTCTATGCATCTACAGTATTTAGACATTATTGCAACATCAATAATCTTACCAGTGTCAACACTAGTTGCTGTTACAACACCATTGTTGAAGGTGTGACCCCTTTTTTTCCACGTGCCATCAGAAGCTACTGTGAGGTCACGACTGCCATAATTTTCTTTCACTGCTTCTTCCACAGCTACCTGCATTGACTTCTGTGTTATATCTTCTACTGCAGATCCTAGTACATAGTTGTAAGCATCAGACTTTGAAGGAACACTTGGAAGATTTAGAACATCACATAGCATATCACCAGCTGCTTTTCCCTTACCAATTGCTCGCAGTCCATAAACTAACCTAATATTTACCCCTAAAGTTCAGTTTTCTTGTATCCATTATTTACAGTTATTGAAACAGAACTTGGAGACTTACAGCTCTCCTTACAAACACTGCTTACTGAATTAAACTGGGCAGCCAGGCCAACATGGGATTATACTTTCAGAGAAACGTTTCGCTCGCATTTTTTGCAGCACAACTGTTTTCAAGAGCATCGCATAATATACTCGTATCAATGAGTTCAAAAACTTCTTTCCCCTTATCAGATAAATTATATTTTTCTTCCAAATCTCTTAATTTTTATGAAAAGCGCAGTTTTGATTTGGAGTATGTTCGTTTGGCAAATCAGTAGTAAGTGGACTCACATTATCCAACAGTGATGATGAAGAACTGCTTTGCTTTGCTAATAAATCATCATTTCTTTCTTTCCTTTTACCAGTTCACACGCTTTTTAAACACTTTTGCTCTAGCTCTAGGCATTTTCACCGCGAAAAATTAAGCACTAGATACTAAATAACTCTACAACAACAACTTTCATATAGCACACTGTTTACAAACAATCCTGTCACAAAGTCAAAGAGTAACTTGGCGAAACCAGAGAGGAAACATTTTCGGACAAATAGTGTATAAAGAGTCGCTGAAAAGCGAGATATTTGAATTCATGAAACATAAATGTACTGCCAACAAATTTATGGTCAGCCATGAGAGATGTGTATAATTAAAGCGCAGTACCCTATCTCACAAATCTATAAAAATAAAATAGTTATAATTCTAGTCGATCTATGTATGATACGTCATTTTAAAGAGGAAACTTGGCGGAATATAATACGTCAATATAACTAAAATCGATTTTTAACCCAAAATCCGATTCCGTATACCCTCGTACAACTACAACCTTGTAATGCACGTCTACCTTAAGGAAACATTAAGTATTTGGAACATGAATGTGCCTATATCGGTATGAGTTTGTAAGATATTTCTTACTCTGGAATTTGAAATGGTGTGTGTTTACATGCTGTCATGTGTCATACCCAAGTAGTATGGAAATGTAGCATTTCATAAATAAGATTGAATACTTAAAAAAAATTATGTGAGCAGAAATGCCAAGAGACATTATCAAGTGTGCAGTATCTAAATTTTTTCGGCCTTACACTGTGGGGTACTGGAAGAAACTAGCCGACTTTTGATGGAGAGATTTACTTAAGATTTTCTTAATTATTTTAGATGTGTCTGCTTGAAGCTATGTCATAGAACAGGTAAAGATGAATCTTTATGCACCCCATTTCACAAATAATATTTTTACATATTACATGACAGGTTGACAATTACTAACAATACAGTTAATCATTCACCGCTACTTGCAAAATCAAGTCGGCACCGACGTCTCTTGCATTAGGCATCAGTTTGAATAATCTGAATTAACGAACGTAATCGTCAATTCATGAGATACAAAATGACAACAGAGTTCATTGTTGGAGTAATTTCATTAATACTGCAGATATGTCCAAAGCAAATATTACCGTCCGCTATGCAACTAGAATGACTATCACTACACAGGTTCTATATATTACAGTTAGTTAAACAATCGGCTAGCTACAACCCTACTTCCACTGTTGTGAAATGTAATAACCATTCATTATTTGACTGAATAGAGACTGCACTCTGATTCACATACGTGCTATAATCTGGCTAACAGTGACCACTGTTAAGATAAAATAGCGGTAGTTTTGTGTCGTGAAACAACAGTGTTTGGATAGTCTCCGCAAATTTAGAACCGTCTACCCATCTATGCTGTCTAATTACCACTCGAAAATTTTCGTATTGTGGTAGACATCGTTCATATCATAATGTCAGGAGCTAAATTAATAACACTCAGTTCTGACTGTGAGGCGTTGTATAGAGTCACAGCGCCTATCTTAGCTTGCTAAACCCGTAGTTATTTCAGGTTCTCTCTGTCTCAAACGTACTGTAACTTGAAAAGATCTTCTCTTTTATTGACAAGGCATCAGTAGGGATTTATTGCAGTGATAAGGAGTAAACGATGCTTCTCGTTCTTTTGATATCTACAGATTAAATGACAGAATTGTTTAAGGATGAGTTATCCTAGACATTACTGTCAGCGTTTCTATTACTTGCTCTGCGTTCTGATAACAACTGCTTCTCCTTTCGTGTTAGCAGAAACTGGAGTAGAACGTGCACTTCGCACGCTCTTCAGTGGTTTCGGTGTGGTGTGTCGCGGCTTATGGGCGCTCAACATCGAGGTCATCAGCGCCCTGACACACATTAAAAGGAACGAACGTGGACAGACCTAAGAAAACTAAAGCACACACTCAAAGAAAGCAGGAAAAGAAGGAAAATGTTACATAAGAAAGTAAAACCTAAGGAAAGGGGAAACATAGCAACAAGAATGTCACAGGAAATTGTTATTGGCTGCCCACTTACATAAAATATGGGCTAGCTTGTCACACAGTGAGCAAATTAAAATCCTCTCCCTAAAATCTTTGTAAAAACATTTCACATGTCACAGAACTTTAAAACTTTAGCCACATTCGTCCGAGTGTTGCCTAAAAGAGATGGCAGGTCCGCTGGCAAGTCAGCTGCGGCCCGCTGGTCAGAAAATAAAACGCAATCCAATAAAACGTGGCGCACAGTGACCTGGACGCCGCAAGCACCACACATTGGAGGGTCCTCTCGCCGGAGCAGGTAGCCATGCGTCATAGGGCTGTGGCCTATTCGAAGCCGAGTGAGGAGAACCTCGTCCCGTCGATGGGGCTGAAAGGAAGTACACCACACACGCGTTGTGGGCTTCACTATACGGAGCTTATTGTCAGTCACTTCCAGCCACTCATCCTCCCACCGACGCATAACCCGTGAGCTCAACAGCGAGGTGAGTGCGTGCAAGGGGATAGCACACTGAGATACTTCTGGGGCGAGACACGCCTCCTTGGCTGCGAGATCTGCCCTTTCATTCCCAGCAATGCCGACATGCCCCGGAACCCAGCAGAAAGCTACAACCTTCCCCAGTCGCTGTAGTCGGAGGAGGGCATCCTGGATGGTCTGGACAGTTTTGTCTGCCAGATACAAACGTTGCAATAAGTGAAGGGCACTGAGTGAATCGGAACAGACAAGAAATTTAGGAGAGGAAGAATGTCTCATGTGCTCCAGTGCCCGCAAGATCGCAGACAATTCTGCATCAATGACAGCGAAAGTCTGAGGCAGGCGGACCTTGAAGACACGATCTGGAAAAACAACTGAGCAACCAACAGAATCCTCTTGTTTCGACCCATCCGTAAAAACAGCTACATAGTTGTGGTGCTCAGATAAAATGGCAGAAAATGCTGCATTAAAAACGGTGGAAGGAGTGCAATCTCTCTTGTACTGCAATAAATCTAAAATCACTCCGGGCCTCTTGGGTAACCAGGGTGGCAGGCGGTTAAAACCCTGGATTTGGGGTTGTACAGACTCCACACCGAGGGACTCTAGTACACGTTGCACACGGATCCCAAACGGCAACGTAGCCCGGGGACGGCGGGAAAAAAGGCGGTCCATAGGTGGATGGGCAACAAGATGGTGAGCAGGAGAGCTGGGAGCTGCAAGAAACTTACAAGCCTGGCGCACCAGCAGGAGCTGCCGCCGGTTCCCCAGCCTCAGCTCAGAGGCTGGGTATGGGACTGGTCCCATAAGCACCCGTGGCCAGTCGAATCCCAGCATGATGAACAGCGTCAAGGATCTGCAAATAAGTAGGCCTCGCTGACCCATATACTGTGCACCCATAGTCCAACCGTGAACGCACGAAAGCTCGGTAAAACTGAAGGAGACGCGCCCTGTCCGCTCCCCAAGATCTGTGGCTGAGGCACTTGAGGATGTTGAGTGCCTTCAGGGTTCTGGCTTTCAAGTCACGTAGGTGTGGCAGCCATGACAACCTGGAGTCAAAAATTAGGACCAGAAACCGCACTGTGTCTCTAAAATGTAGGACAGTATCCCCCATATGCCAGGCAGGCAAAGTAAAAAGACGACGAGAACGATTAAAATGAACACAAACACACTTATCGGCAGAGAACCGAAAACCCGTCTTTGCAGCCCACTCCT
This sequence comes from Schistocerca gregaria, assembly GCF_023897955.1. Classification (NCBI taxonomy): domain Eukaryota; kingdom Metazoa; phylum Arthropoda; class Insecta; order Orthoptera; family Acrididae; genus Schistocerca; species Schistocerca gregaria. Next base: position 195,248,446 of record NC_064927.1, on the reverse strand, counting down.
CTAACCGCCGCACTGTTAGCTGCAACTGACGGCTCACGGTTGCAACACTGGAGGAGGAACAGAAAACAGCAAAGTCGTCCACAAATAAGGAGCACTGTACTGGACTCCTCACTGTAGACGTTATACTCTTGATGGCTATGACAAAGAGGGTAACGCTTAAAACGCTGCCCTGGGGGACACCGTTCTCTTGCTCAAAGCGATCAGACAGTGTGTTAACAACGCGGGTCCGAAAAAACCGTTGAGACAGGAAAGACCGAATGAAAATCGGGAGGCGGCCACGAAAGCCCCATTGATACAGTTGTGCAAGAATACAGTATCTCCAAGTAGTATCATATGCCTTACTGATATCAAAGAAGATACCAATACAGAGATGCTGACGGAGAAAAGCCTGCTGAATAGCCGTCTCTAGGAGGGTCAGGTTGTCGACCGTGGACCGAAATTTTCGGAATCCACACTGAAAGCGGCTAAGGAGCTGTCTGGTCTCTAACAGCCAGACCAGACGCCGGTTAACCATCCGTTCCAGGGTCTTTCCGACACAGCTTGTCAAGAAGATACTACGATAACTACTGGGACATGTGCGGTCCTTTCCTGGTTTGAGGAGTGGGATGAGGATTGCCTCCCGCCACGAGGTGGGGAACACTCCTGTCTGCCATATGAGATTAAAACATTCGAGGAGGATTTCCTTTGACGCCGCTGGCAGATATCGAAGCATGGAGTACCGGATGCGGTCGTAACCTGCTGCAGTGTCAGAAGTCTCACTAAGAGCCGATTCAAGTTCCCACATGGAGAAAGGGGAGTTGTACGCCTCAGAACTGTTCGACCGAAAGTCCAAGTTCGCTCTTTCGACAGTCACACGGTAGTGACGAAACGCTGGATCCTGGTTTTCAGTGGCAGTACTTTGTGCAAAATGCTCTGCCAGCGTCTGAGCAATGGCTCTGGGGGTCGTTTGGAGGCATCCCTGGTTCAGGACAGCAGCTATTGGTAAACGGCTATGTTTACCGGAAATCCTCCGGATGGCTTCCCATACTTTTGTGGAACAAGTGGAACGGTTGATGGAGTCCAGGAACGCCTGCCATGACCTTTTCTTGCTCTCTTTAATGACACGGCGTGCCCTGGCTCTCGCGATTCGAAAGGCGGTAAGACTGACCGCTGCTAGACGGCATTTAAATCGGCGAAGAGCCGCACGCCTGTCCCGGATGGCTGAACGGCACTCTTCAGTCCACCAAGGCACAAGGCGCCGCTTAAGAGTGCCAGAAGACTGTGGTATGGACAGGTCAGCAGCATGATGGATCACAAGCGTGATGCGATCCACCCATTCTTGGATGCTATGGTGGCGGTCAAAGACAGCCAACCGAGTGAACAGTGGCCAGTTAGCCCTGCCAATTATCCACGATGGTGGCCGCTGCTCCAGCAATACATCCAGGAGATGAATGCGGATAGGGAAGTGATCGCTGGAATGAAGGTCGTCAATAACCTCGCAGTGAACAGAGTCGGTGAGGGTTGGAGAGCAGAAAGATAGGTCCATGGCTGAGAATGACCCTGTAGCAGGAGAGAAATGAGTCGGAGTACCTGTGTTGAGGATGCACAACATTTGAGATGTTAGGAGGCTCTCCAAAATTCGACCTCGAGCGCAAAGAGAAGTGGAGCCCCACAGGACATTATGGGCATTGAAGTCTCCCAGGAGGAGAAATGGGCGGGGGAGTTGGTCGATAAGATCTGTGAGAGCGCCTAAGGTCATTGCATCCAGAGGGGGTAAATAAAGGGAGGAAACAGTAAGCCTCCGAGGTGAATGAATTTCATCTGCAACTGCTTGCAGGTCAGTATCCAGGGGGAGAGCAGAGGAGTGGTGGTCATTATTGACAAACATAGCGACTCCGCCTTTGGCCCTTTCTCCAGTCAGGTCATCTTTACGATATGACGTATAGCCCCTTAGTACAGGAGCATCAGATGGTTTGAAATGCGCTTCATGTAAACACAAGCACAGAGGGCGTTGCCGTGCTAGGAGGTGCAGTTCCTCCACATGTGCCCGGAATCCATTCATGTTCCACTGTATAATGGGAGCCATCTATCAGGGTGGGAGTACCTTCATTCTCACTTTCTGTCGGGGAGGAGAGCCCACAACAGACGGAGGCTCAGTTTTGGGGCGAGATGAGTGCCCCAGTCTGACATCAACCTCCATCGCCTCTGAAGAGGAGTCCAGAGAGACGTCAGAGAGAATGATATCCACATCAGCAGACTGTAGAATGTCGGTCTCCTTTAGCGGGCGAGTCTTCACCTTTGTCTTTGGCTTCGATTTTCTGGCCTGAGGCGGCATTGGTGCCAAAACCTCAGAAGCAGTAGGGGGTGTAGCAGCGCTGGGCAATGCACAAGACTGGACCCGGGAATAGCAACCTCCGTATGTGTAGTGGCATCGGATTTCAAGACTGGCTGTTTGAGAACGGAAGAAAAGGAAGCAGCGAACGTGGGCGGCTGCATGGACTTGTACATTTTCTTCGCCTCACCATACGATAGGCGTTTTGTAGTTTTAAGTTCCTGGATCTTCCGTTCCTCAAGGAAAACTCTGCAGTCCCTACTGCACACAGGGTGATCCCCAGAGCAGTTGACACACTTGGGAGGAGAGGAGCAGCCAACTCCCTCATGGGCGGCTTTACCACATTTCCCGCAAGTGGCTTCCCCTCTACAGCCAAGAGTAGTGTGCCAAAGTGTTGGCATTTAAAACACTGCATGGGGTTGGGGTAATGAGGCCGTACACTGAGACAAAGGAAACCGGCCTTCACATGCTCTGGCAGTTTGGTGGTGTTAAATGTAAGGATAAACGAGTCAGTCTTTACGAGAGTACCATCCACCCGTTTCATAATGTGTTGCACGTCGACAATTCCTTCCCGGGACCATTCAGCCTTCAGTTCGTCTTGGGGAATGTCAACGAGATCTCTGCAAGTCACAACACCCTTGCTGTAGTTCAAGGTGTTGTGAAATTCAGTCTCTATCGCAAACTCCCCAAGAAACTGCGCCTTCTGAAGGTTCTGGACTTGCTGGAAGCTAGATGTTTCAACCAACAAGGTGCCATTTCGCAAGCGCTTTACAGATTTTAGAGTGCCAGCAATGCCTTCTAAGCCCTTCTGGATATAAAATGGTGAAACTTTTGCGAAACTCCCATCTTTTCTTTTAATTACAAGAAACACATTCGGCGAAGCAGCATGCGTTCTGTTACGACTACCTGAATCAGGAGGACTGGCTACACGAGCCCTCTTGTTAGATTGGGTGTTAGAACCTACCAGCGGTCCACCTTCTCCGCTGGGAGGAGAAGAAGAAAAGTTAGAGGGTTCCATCTCGGTCCCACGAGCAGCTAGGGAACTAGGAGTCCACCTAGACAGAGCCCCGCGTGCCTAGGTAAGCCTTATACAACTGAGGTGCGGCAGGTTCCCCAGAGGTTGCCCGCTAACGACTGTTCCACCTCAACAGCCATGCATCTCATCGGCGCGCAGCACACCTGGAGATTGAGGGGTTGTTTATAGAGGTTTATTCCATCCTCGCGATCCGGGCGGCCAAGCCAAGATCCCCACTCCCTGAGACACACAACATTCCACCGCCGCGCCGCACGGTGGTAGCTGAAGCATGCCCAGAGCTTATGGTGACAGGGGACTGGCGGCGCTTACTAGTCCCCAGCTCAGGAACCCCGGGGTCGCCAAGCCCGTACCCAGCAAATTAATGCTGAGCCCCTGGGGGCTCTTCAGTGGTTTCAGTGTCAACGGCTTTCCGAGCCTACTTCTTCAGTCATTGTGTATGGTTTATTGCACAGTAGCCTTTGTTGAAACGGAACTTTGTCATTCGTACCTTACGAAATATCCCTGTAGATGTTTTGCAATCAGTGCTGTGTTGTCTCTTCATGTGTGTTCCTCTTTTGAGGGTAGCACCATTGACAGAAGAAAAACATTTTCTAAGTCTGTAACTGTAAAAAGGATATGTTACCTATTCAAAATGTTTTTTGCAATGTAACTCTGGAGATACCCCAAAAATGCGTATCATGTCTGGTGAATGAGCTTTTCAGTTTTCAGTGTGTTTATGACAGGAAAACAAAACTAACTGTGACAGATATTGATTTACGTTATTTAATTTGCAATCGGTGCCTCTGAGTACTTTTAATAGATATGATTTAGGCCCTAAACTAAGAATAAAATCTCTTGGCACACACTTTCGGTGTTCTGGCCCTGTCAGCTCTATCTTTAAGATTGCTGTGTTCACTGCCGAGCTAACTCAAGGAACAGATTGTCTGTGAAACTTATCCTTCTGCTGGTAATGTAACTGAAACCTGGCAAAAACGCACAGTATGTTTAGCAATTGTCTGATCATCAAGTTCCGTTCTGAATGTCATGGAATTATCCTGCTCAATTTACTTGATATTTTCTTGTCATTTTCACTGAATAATGTGAATGGTTTCCACTTAATGAATGATACAAAGTCATTAATTTACGGCTTTGAGTCCAGGTATGTCGTCCTAGGCCGACATTGCAACTTATCTCACCCTCTACTTCGCTGTTTATCCTCCTCGTCAATAAGGGAGAGACAGATGCCACAGGTCTTTGCTGCTGTGGTACACAGTTCCAGTCTCATTGGAGGCCAGATTTATACCTGTTGTATGTAGTTGACAGAGTTGCAGGCAGACACATCTAAAGTAAATAATAAAATATTAAGTAAAATTTTCCAGCAACTCGGGGCGCTACTTCCAGTTCCCCCGTGTGTATGGGGCAAACATTTTTCATATTGTACCTTCGATAGTGCTTCTTTTCACTTCTGCCAAAATAGTTGTTGGTTCTTGTGAATACACAATTTCATTTATAAAATTTCGCATTTCCACACCACTTGAGTATGACACGTGGCAGCGAATAAACACAGGCCTCTTCGAACTACAGAGTGAGCAGTATCTCATTAACTCATGCCCACGCAGGCACAGTCGTGTTACAGATAATTTACGTTTTCTTAAAATAGACATGCGTTATAAGACTATCATGGTAAGGTGTAATTCATTTGTATTAGTACAGTGCTTTCTTCCAGCAGGTTATTGTAGAGAACTGTAAACATAAGAGAACTTCATAATCAATGATATATTATCTTACATTACCTAAAACAGTCTAAGAATGCTCAAGTATTTTATCGGTTCCACAACTATAGAAACCTACTTCTTGTGGGTTAAAGATATCGTCAAGTCAGATCTGAAGAACATTATCGTCAGGAAAGGAAGTTTCTTGACAGTTGCTCGACAAGGAGCAGGAAATATTTGAGGGCAAAAGGTCATAAGATGTGGGTGAGGAATGGCTTCCCAAACAATATCCAGGATAGCTTTGTTTGTCAAACCAGTAGTGTGTGTTATCGTTTAGGGGTAACACTTGATACAGTTTTGTCGGTCGCCTTTCTTGCACTGCTACCAAAATTTGTCTCAGTTGTTGGCAACAAATTACTTTGTTCGGGTATGTCTTTTATTAGTGTTAAGCAATTAATTTCTTCTTAAGAAGTTAACATAAAAGTATCATAATACGCCACCAATAATAACATTGCATAGAAATGCTAAGTCAGAAAACTGATGATATTCAAGCAAAAATGCAAGAAGACTCCTGTCCCCCCTTTGATTTTTATTTTGAATTAGAGCATGCAGTACTCCTACACACGGCCTGTGAACCTTGCCTAATGAATGCAATGTCGTACAAAGGCAAAATTGTAGCAGTCCATCAAGTACGTCAATTATCGAGATTTCTTGCACTCACATATGGGACTTTAGATATTTGAAACTTACGAATGGATGTGATTGGTTCTATGATGTGGCATTCTACCATTAACGGTGGACGTGATTGGTTGTGCAATGCGGCGTTCTACCATTAAAGGTGGATGTGATTGCTAGATGCTGTGGCACGAAGTACCATTTCCATAGACGACTATTTGACGGGAACACAGCTCCTGTCGTAAATCTTTGACTGGATGTAGTATAGCCAATACACGCCCAGCTCAGCCATTAGTGGCATTCCATCAGGCATGTGCACTCGACAAGCACAGTCTCCACACCAGCCATTGGTCGAATGTGTGTCCAAGCTGCTACAGCTTAATCGAGTAACATCACCAACTAGACAAAGCCACTTGTCTACGAGCTGTCAGCTAGCCCTGATGGGACAGCCTTCAAAGTACACATGCCGATGCGATGCTATCTACTGGGTGCCATCACCTGAAGCACCAGCCACTCTCTCAGAGTTCTTGCTTCAACTCAGAGCGTCTGCACGTTCCAGCCAACCATCTTGGGCCACGCGCAGTGTTCTCCAACCCTGCTGTCTTAAGCCTTTGCCAGACAGAACGCAGCCCGGCGGTACGGCCTCTGGGCCTCAGCCGTGGCAGTCAGACCGCACCGTTGAAACGCTCGTCGCCGGGTGCGGCTGGTCGGTTGCTGCTGCGTCAAAGCTGCAGTCTAGGAGACGACCGCAATAAAATAATGAGCATTTCAACGACGCGGCCTGGTCGTTGCAGCTCAGTGTCGCGGGCCGTTACCAATAGGACGCGTTCTGTCTAGCTCTTGTATGGGAGCATCGACTAATAAAGGATGGAGTAAACTATCTTGACACCGCACCTGCCATTGAACTGGAGATCCCAGCCCATAGTTCCCCATGCACACGCCACTTTGGAGTCTGATGTGCCCAGGGAACCAATGTTGTCCACCTCAGGATGTAGACATGAAGCAGAAAGATTAGATGTGGCAGTTCGCAGGGAAAGAGAAATGATGACTATTGTTAATTGTGAGAGGTGTGAAAAGTGTAACACGCCAGTTAAGGAGACCATCTACAGAGCACTAGCGTGACCGATACTTGAGTGCTGCTCGAGGGTTTGGGTTCCCCACAATGTCGGACTAGAGATAGACATGGTTTTAGAGGAGTGTTGCCAAGGTCATTACTATACAAAATGATCAGGTGGAGTCTCAATAAACGTCCATGGAACATATCTCAAGTAACTAATCATCATCCCAGTCACAAATTTTGTTCCATATTCCACATGATCGCACTTTTGTTAATAACTATTGGTGTGGTAGTGCGTTAGATGCTTTCCAGAAGGAGATAAATACTGCATACCCCTGATTGCTTTGACTCATGGCTTTCAAGATGTTACCTGAGAAAGTGAAAGTTGGGTTTTGCATGGACGATGTTTCGAGAATCCATGTTGATTGCTATGGAGAAGGTCACTCTGTTTGAGATATCTTTCTCTGTGCCTTCAGTACAAGACCTCGCCTGGCCCTTTAGCACATCCCCACGGCGACAGGTCACCGCATTCCCTCCCCGTCTGTGTTGCACACCACAACAGTGTGAGGAGAGATGAGGGTTCAGGAAAAACACTCTGGCTTGCACACAGAATATAGCGCGATTTAAATTAGTTGATATTTGTTACTGAAGCTCCAGAGCACTGATGTTGTGCGTCAAGAACTGTCTGCAGAGAGCCAAAACAGTGATATGCTTTCAGTGAAGATAGAAAATAGTTTGAAAACCTCTACTTCCTACAAATATAAAAAAAGGCCGACAGTAAAGTGTGGTATAGTTAACTATAGTGCTTCTAAGCATATAAAAATATTTTTAGAATTTTGTTTAGAGACAGAGAAATATTTCCAGAATGAGATTTTCACTCTGCAGCGGAGTGTGCGCTGATATGAAACTTACTGGCAGATTAAAACTGTGTGCCGGACCGAGACTCGAACTCGGGACCTTTGCCTTTCGCGGGCAAGTGCTCTACCACTTGCCCGCGAAAGGCAAAGGTCCCGAGTTCGAGTCTCGGTCGGACACACAGTTTTAATCTGCCAGGAAGTTTCAGAGAAATATTAATTTCTTTAAATGATAACATTTTCTTGGTAATGGAAACTAATCAGGTCATACTTCAAAAACCATTAAACTCTTCCCAATACTGAACAGCGATTTTATCTACTACCATGGCTACATTATGAACTTAGTCATTTATTTTCACATAATCACGTGATATCGCAGATGTCCAATTTCGAAGTGGTTATTCTGAAGCCAATGTACAACACATACCACATCAATCATACGATATTATGTACCTATAAACGTGTGTTTATAAATTAATGGTCACACAAATAAAAAGAGAGAGAGACAGCACTCCATATCTACATCACGCAACTTATTATACAATGACACAATAATAATGTTTAAACTTGCTGCCTATAGATAGGTTCAATCAGCTAGGCAGTGACAGTTGTCAACCGATCTTTGAACTGCTATTTACTGTAGACTGGACAGTGTCAAATCAGCCCAAGGATATCAGTGATCTGTACAACGTAACGAGTTTAATATGTGCTTCACTGCGCCATTATGGTAGTTGCATTATTCAAATTATTGACGGGCGTGAAATAAAGTTCTTGTTCGAACTACTAAAACAATTATATACGAACATGACAAACGTACTGTGTCAGACATGAAACCTGGATCCAGCTGGCTGCTGCAGAAGATTACCTCTTAGTCGTTCACTTAAGGCCTCAAGGAAATTCACTACGTCCCACAATTGTGTGTCCAGCCATCTGCACGATGTGACAACACTGTAGGATTCGTAATTTCTCCGCTCGAGCTGTTACAGGAGTGTATCTAGTCACGGTCTAGCGATAAACCTGGCGGAATGCAAACACAAAGGCGAGAATTCAAGTTATAAACCACGTTTCTGATGTCTGCTAATGGTATCAGTCTCATAGAATCCCAAAGATAATTCGCTGCACTTTCTAACACGACCAATAATAGCAAACATTGCCGAAAACAATTCCACAAAATAGCTTACATCCATGTCGAAATCAGAGCAGTGTACACTTTAGTGTTTCCTCGCCCTACAGCAGCCACCAGCCACACACCTCCGGCCGCCCGACATCAGGTGCCACCCGACTAATAAAACGTAGCACAGTACATCTTCGGCACGTCTGTGCTCTCTTATTAGTAAACATAAAATTGTTTATTCATTTGATTTTCCGCACGAAGTAACATCGATAAACCGAGTAAACATGTACAGTAACACAAAAGATAGGTTGATACAAGTGTATTTAACCGCTGTCACATTCTTATTTGAAATTCTGGTATTTGTCTTGCACTTACATATGGAATTTTGGATAGTTGAAACTTATGAATATGGTTTAAGTGTTGTCAGATACAATTGCAAGTGGAAAAATATCTAACATTTGCGACATATTGCTTGCTTTGAGTTTAATAGAGAGGCGAAGGCACCAGAGGCAGATTGAGACATTTGTATTGTGTGGGGGACAAGTGTCTCTGGGCAACTCACGTCAGCAACCGATTTTTTTGTTTAGAGAAAGATCGTTCTGGCATGAATGATTTTCCACATCTGGGAATTCTCGATTAATGGTAGAATGCCACCTTGCAGAATTAATCGCATCCACTTAATAGTATAATGCCCCATTGTAGAAACCAATCACAGCCAACATTAATGGTAGAATGACATATTGCAGAACACTATGCCATCATTATTGTAGTTTCCAGAATGAAATTTTCACTCTGAAACGGAGTGTGCACCGATATGAAACTTCCCGGCAGATTAAAACTGTGTACCGGACCGAGACTCGAACTCAGGATCTTTGCCTTTCGCCGGCAAATGCTCTACCTGTCTGCGGCATGACGTAGGTGGTTAGCTGGCATACCCCTTGGCTGGTTGTGTTGGCCTGCCCGAGCATTATGCCGCATAAGTTCTTATAAATTGTTGAGACAGTGCAGGAGAAAAGGCAAACTGATGTACTGAAGATGTGTGCTTGGGACCAGAACATATTTTGTGTTAAAAAGCTCAAAGGACATGAAAGGCATTCAGTAGTGAACTGGGAATGGGAGATATTCTGGAAGTGGGGAAAGGGCATAAGTGGAAGAGCAAAAGTGATATGATACAGAGCTAACAGTCTGGGGGAGGACAGGGTGACAAGCTTCATGTACAGAGTTGATGTTCTCTGGGAGATTGCAGGCCAATGATCTGAGAATACGATGTGTTTAAGATATAGCATGACGGAAAGCAGGAAAGCTAGAGAAACAAGAATTTGTTGAGCTGTAGAGATGACAGGATGATCAGCTACAAAGGCGACATGCCTATGAGCACCTTGGATTATTTCCTGTTGACTGTACTTTACAGCGATGATGAACTTTAGCAATGAGATCTAGTAGCACTGGAAGCTGCTGTTAAAATTATTCTTTAATTAGCGACTGGTTTCATCCAAAGACCATTTACCAGCACACTTGGTTCAACAGCCAGAGTTACATTGGTATGCTATGATGTTAGAAACGGCACACAGTGTAAAAAAAATGAATTTGAAACTGTTTGGGAAGTGAACATGCTAACATTTTTATTTTATTCCTTACACATGTTCTAGTCGACTTTTTGATATTATGTTGTGTCCTTTTTTGACTTTATTGTTTCCCAGCGTAGCTCTTGTTCTTATAAATTCAAGTCTTTGACGAAATAATCAAGTATGGGACAGGGAATAGGGAAATGATGTAATCTCTAGGTGCTGAGTTACTTATGATGTCACATGCAACTGAGCTGTAGAGAGGATATGCTAATGTGGTACACATGCTGAAAAGGTTGTCTAGAGACAGGACTTTCTGACAGCCTCCATGTACCTTGTGGATTAGTTTGGGATGAATGTGGCTACAGTCTGAGATGGCGTTGTTATACAGAAGGAACTTGCCACTGATCAATGGTAGATGTTTGCTGACAGTCTCCAGGCACTAAGCAGGTGATGTAGGTACAGGACATGTATTGAGTTGATCATAAGGTCGTAATTTGTTGCCAGGCTGCATGTACTACGCATACAAGCTATGTAGGGAATGTTTCTGGAGGCGGAAATCGTGTTTGGCTGGTGAGGAAGCATAAAAAAATGGTTCAAGTGGCTCTGAGCACTATGGGACTTAACATCTAAGGTCATCAGTCACCTAGAACTTAGAACTACTTAAACCTAACCAACCTAAGGACATTACACACATCCATGCCCGAGGCAGGATTCGAACCTGGGACCGTAGCGGTCGCGCGGTTCCAGACTGAAGCGCCTAGAACCGCTCGGCTACCGCAGCCGGCCGAAGCATAAAACTAATCTATGGATTGGATGGGCTGATGGACTTTATGGGCTAATCTGATGATATAGGGACAGGATTTTCTGTTAGTCTGATTACATCCGAGGTGGTCCAGGTGTCTGTCAATCCATAGCGATTGTCTTATATGAGGAACATCACACAAGTCAGTTACAACACATTAGTGAACTCTTGTTTGTTTGTTTGTTGTTGTCTTCAGTCCTGAGACTGGTTTGATGCAGCTCTCCATGCTACTCTGTCCTGTGCAAGCTTCTTCATCTCCCAGTACCTACTGCACCCTACATCCTTCTGAATCATCTTAGTGTATTCATCTCTTGGTCTCCCTTTACGATTTTTACCCTCCACGCTGCCCTCCAATGCTAAATTTATGATCCCTTGATGCCTCAGGACATGTCCTACCAACCGATCCCTTCTTCTAGTCAAGGTGTGCCACAAACTTCTCTTCTCACCAATCCTATTCAATACCTCATCATTAGTTACGTGATCTATCCACCTTATCTTCAGTATTCTTCTGTAGCACCACATTTCGAAAGCTTCTATTCTCTTCTTGTCCAAACTAGTTATCGTCCATGTTTCACTTCCATACATGGCCACACGCCATACAAATACTTTCAGAAGCGAATTCCTGATTCTTAAATCTATATTCGATGTTAACAAATTTCTCTTCTTCAGAAACGCTTCCCTTGCCATTGCCAGACTACATTTTATATCCTCTCTACTTCGACCATCACCAGTTATTTTTTTTCCTAAATAGCAAAACTCCTTTACTACTTTAAGTGTCTCACTTCCTAATCTAATTCCCTCAGCATCACCCGATTTAATTTCACTACATTCCATTATTCCGCCTCGTTGCTCTGATTCAGCGACCGTGCTGCAGTCTAGGATCTCCTACGACACTGAGTATTCGTGCGGGTTGTGCCGTACGAAAATGGGGGTTGTGCCGTACGAAAACACTCGCCGGCACGTCGATAGGTCCTTTTGTTTGTTCCCGAAGGCAAGGAGATGACCTGTTGTTGTTGTTATGGTTTTCAGTCCAGAGACTGGTTTGATGCAACTCTCCATACTACTTTATCCTGGGCAAGCTTCTTCATCTCCCAGTACCTACTGCAGCCTATATCCTTCTGAATCTGTTTAGTGCATTCATCTCTTGGTCTCCCTCTACGATTTTTACCCTCCACGCTGCCCTCCAATACGAAATTGGTGATCCCTTGATGCCTCAGGACATGTCCTACCAACCGATCCCTACTTCTAGTCGTGCCACAAATTTCTCTTCTCCCCAATTCTATTCAATACCCCTCATTAGTTATGTGATCTACCCATCTAATCTTCAGCATTCTTAGGTAGCACCACATTTTGAAAGCTTCTATTCTCTTCTTGTCCAAACTATTTATCGTCCACGTTTCACTTCCATACATGGCTACACTCCATACAAATACTTTCAGAAGCGAATTCCTGATTCTTAAATCTATACTCGATGTTAACAAATTTCTCTTCTTCAGAAACGCTTCCCTTGCCATTGCCAGACTACATTTTATATCCTCTCTACTTCGACCATCATCAGTTATTTTTTTTCCTAAATAGCAAAACTCCTTTGCTACTTTAAGTGTCTCATTTCCTGATCTAATTCCCTCAGCATCTCCCGATTTAATTTCACTACATTCCATTATTCCGCCTCGTTGCTCTGATTCAGCGACCGTGCTGCAGTCTAGGATCTCCTACGGCACTGAGTATTCGTGCGGGTTGTGCCGTACGAAAATGGGGGTTGTGCCGTACGAAAACACTCGCCGGCACGTCGATAGGTCCTTTTGTTTGTTCCCGAAGGCAAGGAGATGACCTGTTGTTGTTGTTATGGTTTTCAGTCCAGAGACTGGTTTGATGCAACTCTCCATACTACTTTATCCTGGGCAAGCTTCTTCATCTCCCAGTACCTACTGCAGCCTACATCCTTCTGAATCTGTTTAGTGCATTCATCTCTTGGTCTCCCTCTACGATTTTTACCCTCCACGCTGCCCTCCAATACGAAATTGGTGATCCCTTGATGCCTCAGGACATGTCCTACCAACCGATCCCTACTTCTAGTCGTGCCACAAATTTCTCTTCTCCCCAATTCTATTCAATACCCCTCATTAGTTATGTGATCTACCCATCTAATCTTCAGCATTCTTAGGTAGCACCACATTTAGAAAGCTTCGATTCTCTTCTTGTCCAAACTATATGTCGTCCACGTTTCACTTCCATACATGGCTACACTCCATACAAATACTTTCAGAAACGAATTCCTGACACTTAAATCTATACTCGATGTTAACAAATTTCTCTTCTTCAGAAACGCTTTCCTTGCCATTGGCAGTCTACATTTTATATCCTCTCTACTTCGACCATCATCAGTTATTTTGCTCCCCAAATAGCAAAACTCATTTACTACTTTAAGCGTCTCATTTCCTAATCTAATTCCCGCAGTATCACCCGATTTAATTCGATTAAATTCAATTATTATCGTTTTCTTTTAGTTGATGTTCATCTTATATCCTCCTTTCAAGACACTGTCCATTCCGTTCAACTGCTCTTCCAGGTCCTTTGCTGTCTCTGACGGAATTACAATGTCATCTGCGAACCTCAAAGTTTTTATTTCTTCTCCATGGATTTTAATACCTACTCCGAATTTTTCTTTTGTTTCCTTTACTCCTTGCTCAATATACAGATTGAATAACATCGGGGAGAGGCTACAACCCTGTCTCACTCCTTTCCCAACCACTGCTTCCCTTTCATGCCCCTCGACTCTTATGACTGCCATCTGGTTTCTGTACAAATTGTAAATAGCCTTTCGCTCCCTGTATTTTACCCCTGCCACCTCCAGAATTTGGAGTATTCCAGTCAACATTGTCAAAAGCTTTCTCCAAGTCTATAAATGCTAGAAACGTAGGTTTGCCTTTCCTTAATCTTTCTTCTAAGATAAGTCGTAAGGTCAGTATTGCCTCACGTGTTCCAACATTTCTACGAAATCCAAACTGATCCTTCCCGAGGTCCGCATCTACCAGTTTTTCCATTCGTCTGTAAAGAATTCGCCTTAGTATTTTGCAGCTGTGACTTATTAAACTGATAGTTCGGTAATTTTCACATCTGTCAGCACCTGCTTTCTTTGGGATTGGAATTATTATATTCTTCTTGAAGCCTGAGGGTATTTCGCCTGTCTCATACATCTTGCTAACTAGATGGTAGAGTTTTGTCATGATTGGCTCTCCCAAGGCGGTCAGTAGTTCTAATGGAATGTTGTCTACTCCCGGGGCCTTGTTTCGTCTCAAGTCTTTCAGTGCTCTGTCAAACTCTTCACGCAGTATCTTATCTCCCATTTCGTCTTCATCTACATCCTCTTCCATTTCCATAATATTGTCCTCAAGTACATCGCCCTTAGATAAACCCTCTATATACTCCTTCCACCTTTCTGCCTTCCCTTCTTTGCTTAGAACTGGGTTGCCATCTGAGCTCTTGATATTCATACAAGTGGTTCTCTTCTCTCCAAAGGTCTCGTTAATTTTCCTGTAGGCAGTATCTATCTTACCCCTAGTGAGATAAGCTTCTACATCCTTACATTTGTCCTCTAGTCATCCCTGCTTAGCCATTTTGCATTTCCTGTCGATCTCATTTTTGAGACGTTTGTATTCCTTTTTGCCTGCTTCATTTACTGCATTTTTATATTTTCTCCTTTCATCAATTAAATTCAATATTTCTTCTGTTACCCAAGGATTTCTAGCAGCCCTCGTCTTTTTACCTACTTTATCCTCTGCTGCCTTCACTACTTCATCCCTCAGAGCTACCCATTCTTCTTCTACGGTATTTCGTTCCCCTATTCCTGTCAATTGTCCCCTTATGCTCTCCCTGAAACTCTGTACAACCTCTGGTTCTTTCAGTTTATCCAGGTCCCATCTCCTTAATTTCCCACATTTTTGCAGTTTCTTCAGTTTTAATCTACAGGTCATAACCAATAGATTGTGGTCCGAGTCCACATCTGCCCCTGGAAATGTCTTACAACTTAAAACCTGGTTCCTAAATCTCTGTCTTACTATTATATAATCTATCTGATACCTTTTAGTATCTCCAGGGTTCTTCCACGTATACAACCTTCTTTCATGATTCTTAAACCAAGTGTTAGCTATGATTAAGTTATGCTCTGTGCAAAATTCTATCAGACGGCTTCCTCTTTCATTTCTTAGCCCCAATCCATAATCACCTACTATGTTTCCTTCTCTCCCTTTTCCTACTGACGAATTCCAGTCACCCATGACTATTAAATTTTCGTCTCCCTTCACTACCTGAATAACTTCTTTTATCTCATCATACATTTCATCAATTTCTTCACCATCTGCAGAGCTAGTCGGCATATAAACTTGTACTACTGTAGTAGGCATGGGCTTTGTGTCTATCTTGGTCACAATAATGTGTTCACTATGCTGTTTGTAGTAGCTTACCCGCACTCCTATTTTTTTATTCATTATTAAACCTACTCCTGCATTACCCCTATTTGATTTTGTATTCATAACCCTAGTGAACTCTTCCTGCACCATATTGTGTCACCTGTCCCACACTGTGCACTTTTCTCCACAGGCTAGTGCTGTACACCAAGCTGTTTGGGCTGATGGGACTGACGTGGGTGATGGAGATCGTGTCGTGGGCTGTGGGCGGACCTGCCTACTACTGGTACCTGACGGACCTGGTGAACCTACTGCGGGCTGTCTTCCTGTTCTACCTGTTTTGCTGCAAGCGCAGTGTGCTTCGGCTGCTGAGGTCGCGACTGCCCTCCTGGTGTCCGTGCTCACTGCCGCCATCAGAGGGTCATGGAGGTTCTGGATCAGGTGGGTACTCTACTATAGTGCCTCCTTTGGCACTCTGCCTGCGCTGCCAGAGCACAAATGCCTAGGCTGTCCTTGTGGACCTGCTGTCTTTCCAATCTAGTTCCATTTGAAGGGCAGCGTGACCTGATTGGCACCTAATTTGACAAGTGCCTTTTGTCAAGGAATGCCAAGTAGAAGTTGGCTGGTTCCATGGCTGTTTAAATCACTGGTGTATTGGAGCTACCTAGCACAAGTTACACTCTGTCTCTATCATTCCTGAATTCAGTGTTTATAGATGACAGCATTCTAATTGTCCTGTAGTGTATGATGGATGGAACAGTAGAACAGTTAAAGCACCATCTGGTGTGCTCTGCTAATAGTTTTACATTGTACAGCTCTCTCCGTTTAGAGTGTGACGTCTGTCTCACAGTTATTTGATCAGTTACTTACCTCGAATAAACAGAACGAATGACTTTGGTTGATAGGCGGATGTTCTACAGTATGAGATGTATAATCCACTTTATGCATTGCCCTTTTAGTCTTCCTCTCATCCTATGCTGACGGTAGTTCAACCTCCTTGATAAATCATACTATCTCTTACAGATTTCACAGAACTCAGTGTTAACATGGAAATGAAATATTGATCAAGACTCTTTGCTGGGGTTGGAAATACTAACTTTAGTATCCCACAGTGACCCAGGTTCCACACCCAGTGCAAGTATCAATGTGAAGGAAAGTCATAAACAGCCAGCTGCTAGTTTCTCCTGCAGAAAATGCCGCCGCAGCTGCAGGCATGTAACGTGAGCCAGTCGACTGACATGAGAGTGCCTATAAATTCCTCGACCCTGCTCTTCTCAGTATTCTCTGAAACCCTCCATATGTTTCGTTGATAGTTAAGTGATTAACCTTCTTTGTGCAGTCGTATTCCGTTTCGGATCGCTCCATGAGCTCTCTGCATGTGCTTAAGATGAGTTTCGCAACTTTCTTGACTTGGATTCTGGGCAGAAGTCCACTTTGTGACATCCACCATCATTGGATCCAGGAACAACCTGTTTGTTCTATCGGTCTGTGCATCACTGCAAGTGTGAGTGATCATAAACGTTGTTATATCTATGCGGAGTCGGATACAAAACTAATGTTATATGCCTAGTCAATTAAAGTTGCTCATCTTGATTACTAGGTGCAGCCAACACATACGTCTGTATTGACAGAGAACTGAACTACAACTCCATTTCGTCTGCCTCAGAGTCATTACTCCTCTGACACCAAGGTCAGTACCATTACTGAACCTCTTAACTTATCTTTGGACATCTTCACGCTCATTTGTGGATAACTGGGTCACAGTGTCATCCCTGATTGTTACTGCAAATGTCTGTTGGATATTGTTTTTGTATCACTGTGACAGATTTTTACTGACATTCAGAGTTAAACTGAGTCTTTTGTGTCTTTCGTAAATTGCTTTCAACATAATTACATCGTTCCGTGCTGTCAGCCCCTGTGACCCAAGCGACAGATCAGCTTCTTGTACTACTGCCTCCTCAGGATCTACAAATGTCAAGCAGCTTTACAAAATTGTTTCAACAATCATCCATTTGTTAGTCAGCACTGCCGTTGTGTGTTATTCGTTACTGAGACGAAAAGCAAGCACTCTGATTGGCGCTGTCTTCTCTCTCGAATTAAAATTTCGTGTTCATAGTGCTACCCCCTAGTCATCATTCCAAACAGAAGCTTTGAAAAGTTTCAGTTGATTCCATGGATAAAATGTTACACACGTAATGTCAACCAAGAGCTTCTACAGGAGTCGTTTTCGTACAGGAATCCTTATTCAACACAAATGGCAGGTTGTAGCACTAGCCGTGGAGGGTATAAAAGCGAGTGGGACGGACGCTGTAAATCCAGACCTACGCTGTCCGTCTTATTGCCTCCTTCCTCTACCGCCGCCCCTCCTATGTTAGCATTCATAATGCCGATTCCCACACTTTCTACGCCTCTGCAAGTGTGCCCCAAGTTTCTGTCCTCTCCCCTCTCCTCTACGTCCTGTACACGGCAGATTTGCCCCAACCCCCCCCTCCAGTACACCTCCTGCAGTATGCCGAAGACACCGCCTTCCTTGCCCTCGCTCCTGCACTTCAACAGTCCCAACGCGTTCTCCAGAATCACCTTGACCTTTTTGGCATATGGTGTAACCAGTGGCTCCTGAAAATCAATCCTTCCAAGACCCATGCGATCGTCATAGGTCGTACCAATCGCTCCTTCTGGCTGAATCATTTTTCCCTTACCATCTGCATCCGTCCTGTCCGCCTCTCCCCCACCCTCACCTACCTTAGCCTCATCATTCATCGTCACCTCACCTGGATCTCTCATCTCCGGTCTATCCAATCCAAAGCCCACGACTGCCTCTGACTCCTCAAACTCCTCTCTGGCAAGACATGGGGGTTGAACCCCTCTACCATCCTCCACATCTACAAATCCTTAATCCATCCCATCCTCTGTTATGCCAGTCCCACCTGGATATCCGTAAGTCCCTCCAGATCCTCGAGCACCATGCACTCCACCTCGTCTTCCATATACACCTCCCATCCCCCATGTGGATCCTCTACGACCTGATTCCTTTCCCCATCGGCTCCTTTTCCTCAAACTTATCCATGTTCTCTACACCTCCCGCCACCTTGATGCATCCCATTCCCTGGTTGCTCCTCTCCTCTTCCACCCCCACCCTCTGCCGTGCCTTCACAATTGTGTCCCCCCTACCAACCACCTCTACACCCTTCATCTCCTTTCCCAAGGTGGCTTCCATCAAATCCCCCTCCTGGATGATGCCCTCTCTCCCTCCATTTATCCCTCCTATCAACTCTGATCCTCACCTCTCCCTCCCTTCCTCTGTCCTTTTCCCAGGCTCCATTTCCCCCCCCCCCTTCCATGCTGTTTTTTCGCCACTTACCCCTTCTATGCCTCCCTTCTCTCCCCTGAGTCCTTTTTGCTCTCCCTTCCACTGCCTTTCCCATTCCATCTTGCACCTACCTAGCCTCCACTGTTTCTATGTCCCCTCCCTCTGTCGGCTCCTCCTTTTCCTTTCCTCTCCTTCCCCCTTTTCCCCCTCATCAGTCTGGGTCCACCCCCCCCCCCCCCATCTGCCGCCGTGTCGCGTGTATTGTGCTGTTTTAAGTGAATGTTCAATGTTGTGCGTCCCCTGCCAGTGTTGCGAACAGCCACCATACTGTCAGCAGTTGTGGTTTTTTATCTCATGCCAACAGAAACCAGACTGTCGCTGTGTTTTTTAAATTGTGCCTGTCTATTTACTATGTGTTTTAATCAGCATAGCCGAACGTTTTGTTTTTATATTTTCTTCGTATCTTTTTCTGCATATTTCACTTGTTAACAGACTCCATTTAATCGTTTGCTTTTTTTTGTTTTTCATATCTTCTGGTCCTGTTTTTCAACATCTGTAGGTTCAAATAGCTCTGAATACTATGGGACTTAACATCTGAGGTCATCAGTCCCCTAGACTTAGAACTACTTAAACCTAAGTAACCTAAGGACATCACACACATCCATGCCCGAGGCAGGATTCGAACCTGCGACCGTTGTAGCAACGCGGCTCCAGACTGAAGCGCCTAGAACCGCTCGGCCGCAACGGCCGGTCAACTTCTGTAGGCTGCAGAGCGGCGTATTGTGCTGCTGCCAGCCCCCAACCGAAATCCAATAAAGAAAAAAGACGCTCTAAACAGTGCAGTTGTCGCAGCGACGAAACGGAGCAATTTACCTTACGTGCGAAAGGGCTTGGTGATTGGCTTTCAGGCTACAGATGAAAGCGTGCCACCATGGCTAATCTATACCATGCATGGCAAAATGGTGCTATCCGAAACCAGCGCCGAGGTAGCTTTGGTGCACCACAGGTCATGGATGACAGGGGTGAACGACGGCTGTGGATATGAGTACAGGCGAATAGACGTGCAATTGTTGAGCAACTGAGCGCCTGTATGAGCCAAACGTCTACCAACAGCGTCTCCTCAGTGATCGATCAGCAAACATTGCTGCGTAAGGGGCCCCTGCAGCATGTGCCTGGTTCATACACCCCTGCTGGCTGCTGTTCATAGGCGAAGAAGGCTGGTTTTGCATGCTGGTACCGCGCCTGTACGTCAACTGGGTAGCGACAGACGACCTCTTTAGACGATCAAATGCTTCCACTGCTGTCCCGAAGCCAATTATCATGCCTTTTTGGACGTCAGGTAAATCGGCACCTACCGCCTTACGACAACAGCTGTTCTTTACATTCCCCCCCCCCCCCCTCTCCCCCGACCCACTTCATATACTCTCCTCAGCTAGTGGTGCCCCTGCCGTCTGTGTGTGGTTATTGCACGTTGACGTTGGAAATAGGTGGTGGTCATTTATTTCCATCTCGAAAAACGCCCCGTCATTCCGAAGGTACCTTGAATGCAAGGGTTTCTTCATCCATGGAAATACGAAAGAGGCCACAGGAATTCACGTGAAAATAACATAAAGGCGGACAGCGGGAGGGAGAGCATGAGCTAATATTTGATAGACCAAAGAAGCAGCTTGTGTGACAGTCTTGTGCAGAATGATCAGGAGCGTTATCGTGGAGCAAAGGCACTCCATTCGACAGATTCATGTGACACTTCGTCTTGACAGCCTCCCGGAACCTTGCCCAGCGATGTCAGTAGTATGATTTATTAAAATTTGTCGCTTATGAACGTAATCTCTTACTGCCACACAATGGCAGTCCCAAAAAATGCTCGGTATCCATTTGCTCGATAATGGTTCGATCTTCGCGTTTTTCAACAATGGTAAATACACGTTTCTAGGATATCCTTTCGTCCTTCGTCTCATGGTTGCAGTTATACGCCCTTCACTCGTCTGTGGTGACTAGGCAGTTAAAGAACTGTGTTACGTACAAAATGTCGCGAAAAATGTTGAAAGTTAAGGAATGACCGATTTTCTATTCTTTCACTATCGCCTCTATCTGATATGCCGGTCTTCGAACAATAGTCCCTCTTGCAATTCCTGATTATACACTGTAAAGTGGTTTGCGACTTCATTCTTCGTCGTTCATAATTTTTTAGCCACAATGGAAGCGTTTGCGGCATCTAAGATCTGTGTCATATGATGGTACATTGTTGCTGCGTGCTTCAACCAGCTCAGCACGGAGTGTTGCAGCGTTGTCTCGTCCCAGATGTAGAAACCTAGTTACGGCACGATTCTCCATTCCATTAATGTGCTGCGCCTTTTTGTTTTGGCTCCTCTTGCGACGTGTTTTAGTGGTGATTTAAATGTAGAAGCGCTGCAGAACTGCAGACCTATACCTGCACTTAAAAAATTAATTTGCGAAATTTATTCACAATCATCGTCTCTGATATTAGCTGCATTATGTATGAAGATGCTACCTGTTGATACCACATGAAAATTTATGCCAAACCGGTACTCGAACCTGGACTTCCTGCTTGTCAGGAGTGGTCGCCTTCGCCACATCAGCTGTCAAAGCACCTTCTAGTACCGATCTGAATTTCCAGACGTCATACTGTCTACAACCCCATCGCGCCACAGGGTTTCAAGGAGACAAACGCATTCTCCATTCGTATTACGATCGTCATTTTGTCCGCTAAGACATGTAGTACTTCTTTTTAACAATGTATGAAGAAACAGACATCGGAGAAAAGGTTGCTGGTGTTCTAAATTTATGATATTCATTCGCAATTGCGGAATATTTCTGACATTGACTGCATTAGATATGAAGATATTACCTATTGGTGTAAGACACTCAGCAGTAAGTCTTACTAATGTTTAAAACCTTTGTCTCACTGAAATCTTTTGGCGGGAATTCAAGTAAAGTTGCGAGCAGTGGGTCAGTGCTCGGAGCGTGTTCAGATAGCTGAAGTGGTTAAGGCGACCTTTCGTGACAAGTGGTAAATCTGGATTCGAGTCTTGGTCCGGCACAAAGTTTCATGTGTCACTAACATGGAATATCTTCATACGTAATGCAGCTACTGTCAGAACACCAATTTAGTACTGCTGCAAGACCATCATCAATGACTGTCGCTTCAGAAATTGTTAAAAAAATAATTATGTAGCTTTAATTTTTTTATTTGATAATTTAAAAAATGTATGACTGTGCTCTCATACAGGTTTTGCAGTCACATAGTTGTTGCAGTTTCACTAATTCGACGTCTGTACCAGTGCGAAAAGAACCAAAAAAAAGGTCGTCTGGAGGTGAGGATGTCATTCTGACAGTAACGGCTAAATGTGCCTAATATGATTGCCTATCTAATGATGTTATTACTGAACGTGACCCTAATTTTTGTTTGCCATTTGGTTACTTATGATAAATTTTGTGTGCATCTAGCATGAAATGTGGCTATTGGGATTGCTCAACATTAAACTCGGAACTCTGCTAACTGTTTCAGTATATAGTCCAGGACTGTGCTCTAGCTAAGATACTGGACTTATATTTTGGAGAAGGGGCACTAATGCCCTCTTCTCATCATGATTTACATTTACAGAAGTTTCCTTAACACATTTAATGCTTCATTTCACGCTTCTTTTTAGAACACTAAAAAAATTATTGAAATCGTTCAAGGATGTCAGCTAAAATGTTGAAAAATAATACATTTTTAACTTTGAAAGAAATATATATATTTTTTACATTTTACATTTATGCAACCCTCTGTGAAACTTATGCAAAACTGTGTGAAATTTGCAGCATTAATAAACATGTTAAGTATAAAAACATAGTTTTAAACACTAAATGAACAACAGCTATGATAGAATCAATGACTTAATCGAAAATGAGTCAATGGCATCTGTTTGTAGATGCTATGCAATCCTAGTAAGCAGTTTTTGTCTTTATGGAACTTAAGTTTACTTTGCACTTCACACATATGACAGAGGCCCAGAAACACCTTTCCAGACATGGCGAGCACCGGTAGGAGGAGAGAAAGAGCTAATAATGCATATGCCTATAAATTTGTGAATGCCATGAACATACACTGAAGGGCCAAACAAACTGGCACACCTGTGTAAAATCGTGTAGGGCCTCCACGAGCACGCAGAAGTGCCGCAACACGACGTAGCGTGGACTCGACTAACTGCTCAAGTAGTGCTGGAGGGAACTGACACCATGAATCCTGCAGATCTGTCCACAAATCCGTAAGAGTACTAGGAGGCTGAAGACCTCTTCTGAACAACACGTTGAAAGGCATCCCAGATATGCTGAATAATGCGCATGTCCGGGGAATCTGGTGACCAGTGGACGGGTTTAAAGTAAGAAGAGTGTTTCTTGAGCCACTCTGTAGCAATTCTGGACGTGTGGGGTGTCACATTGTCCTGCTGGAATTGTCCAAGTTCTTCGGAATGCATAATGTACATGAATGGATGGATGCTTACGTACATGTCACCTGTCAGAGGCGAATCTAGAACTATCAAGGGGTCCCATATTACTCCAACTGCACACGCCCCACACCATTTCAGGCCCTCCACCAGCATGCCATACAGGGTCTATGGATTCATGAGGTTGTCTCCATACCTGTACAGATCCATCCACTCAATACAATTTGAAACGGGTCTCGTCCGACCAGACAACATGTTTGCAATCATCAACAGTCCAGTGTTGACGGACCCAGGCGAGGCGTAAAGCTTTGTGTCGTGCAGTCATCAAGGATACACGAATGGGCCTTCGGCTCCGAAAGCCCATGTCGATGATGTTTCGTTGAATGGTTTGCACGCTGACACTTATTGATGGCGTAGCATTGAAATCTGCAGCAATTTGCACTTCAGTCACGTTGAACGATTCTCTTCAGTCTTCGTTGGTCCCTTTGTTGCAGGATCTTTTTCCGGCCGCAGCGTTGTTGGAGATTTGATGTTTTACCGGGTCCCTCACATTCACGGTACAATTTTGAAATGGGCGTCCGGGAAAATCCGCACTTCATCGCTACCTCGGAGATCATGTGTCCCGTCGCTCTTGCACCGACTGTAACACCACGTTCAGATTCACTTAACTCTTGGTAACTGGCACTGTAGCAGCAGTAGCCGATCTAACAACTGCGCCAGACTCTTGTTGTCCAATATAGGAGTCGCTGACCGCAGCGCCGCATTCTGCCTGTTTACATAACTCTCTATTTGAATACGCATCCCTGTACCAGTTTCTTTGGCGCGTCAGTGTAGTAAAAAGATGTTTTGTTTTTATTTTTCTGTGTGTTGTAAGGAGAAGTTTCATGTACAATTTTTTCCATCAATTCATCAGTGGAAAAAAAAATTCAAAAATGTGGTACAATATAGACAACTCTTAACATTTATTGGGTCAGCGCGATATTTCCTTTGAAACTAACAAGAGCATTTACAAATCAAGCACTTTGGTTTTCTCCAAATGATTCGATTTTCAGCATTTTAGGGTATTTTTCAGTAGCTTGTATTTGCAGTACATCAGCAACAACTTGATTATTATCGCCCTCCAAAAAACGATTTGAACGCTTGCGAGTAGTTCCTCTAGTAGTCTCAGGCTCGCTATCACTATCTGCAGATTCCAGATCATTTACAGTTACACTAAGATCTCCATCCGAATCGTCAAAATCTAAGGTATCTTCACTGCCAGACGGACATTCTAGAGCCATTTATTCTTGATAAGTAATCACTTTAAGTCGTTCATTTTTAAAATACCAGAATGGCTCCATTATAACACTAAAACTAGCATTGGAAACCAGACGAATAAAGTAAACACTAATTTGTTATCGTTCGAGTGTACTGTACAGATGCAAACAATATTGATTCCTGTAGTACTCACATACTTATGAGCAGAAGTAGAAGATGAACTGAACAGTATACTCTCCAAAGGTTAAAGAAGCACATTACATTTTTTTCATTCACATGTTCTTGTGTGGAACTAGTAACAATCACCATAAGAGAGCAATATGTGCCACACTGACAATGCTGTACAGACCAACATGGCGGCCGCTGTGGCCGAGCGGTTTCAGGCGCTTCAGTCCGGAACAGCGGTGCTGCTACGGTCGCAGGTTCGAATCCTACCTCGGGCATGGATGTGTGTGATGTCCTTAGGCTTAAGTTGTTCAAAGTCTAGGGGACTGATGACATCAGATGTTAAGTCCCATTGTGTTAAAAGCCATAGACCAACAGACACTGTCGCGTCATGAGCTCACTCTCAATAGCGCATTCTAGTGGCAGATTCTTTTCTGTTACCTCCAAAAAGCAACATTGCCCGTAAGCAAGGCAACTTGCAGTGTTAAATTTCAAGGACATCGAAGAAAAGAGAGTTGAAACTAGGCTCTGCACATCTGCAAAGCAGCCCAGTGAAGCGTTGAAAAGAACTTCGGCGCGGTCCGTCAGAAAAAGAGGCTACAAAGCCAAGATCGAATCCCTTATCTCTGCCTTAGGCCAGTCCTACATTTGAAACTGGAAACTGGTTGAGATGGACTTACGTTCACTTACATGAGGAATGCCTGATGGACTTGAATTTGAGTATCATTATCGAAACGTGAGAGTCGTCTCTTATCCCTGTCGGTTGGATTCTTTTTACCACCACTGTTCAAAGGCTACGGTCAAACGAGGCCTTTTCTTGCAACCCATACTTTTGACTGGTGGTCACATTACTGTGATTGGACAGTGTATTTCGTTGTCAACAGCGCCTTTTTTGCTGCATTTGGTGATTCGTACGTTTTTGTGAGCTGATGCAACAATTCTAGAAACTTCACTGTAACGCATAAACGCGAAAATTTGTCTGCACTGTCATTTCTGATCTTATACTGTGAGATATTTTTCTTAGGTACTCGTGAGTCTTCCAGGTGGTGTGGTCCTCGTCCATGAAACTTTTCTTCCATAAACGTTAGAAACGTACAGGTATCATGAATCACGACTACACAGCGTGAACGCACTGTGTTGCATTCGTTCTGCAGGCCTTTCTTTTTCCTACGCTGCAGTCCAGTTGGCACTGGCCACACTTGAGGGAAACTCGCTGCGTTTTTATGATCTCTCTGTAAGCTGAGGAGAGAGCAGCTTTGCAGTAAGCGGTCTTCCAGGAAGAACGGCACTGCAGGCTGAACAAGAATCTGTTGCGTGTCTAGCATCGCAGTGCAGCAACCTAAGATTTAACTGAATTCTGCTCGTGTCTCACGACCTTTTAAAACTATCGACAAAACGTTTATCACAAGAAGACCGGTGACAAGAGAGTACCCTGTTCAGTGATACCGTGCGAATAGCTTTGCAGATTTTATTCATGGCACAAAGACATGAAACGGATTTGTTGAAGAACACGAAATACACTGGCATTAAGAAAGAGATGAAGACAACGTACTAGACGAAAAACTTAACGACTTAGTGATGGTCTGGAACTGTTTAAGTACAGGGAAAGTTTTGCAATAGTTTGTTTAAATAAATTACAATATAATTATACTGAAGAGCCGAGGCAACTGGTACACCTGCCTAATATCGTGTAGGACCCCTGCGAGCACACAGAATGGCCGCAACGCGACTTGGTATCGACTCTACTAATGTCTGAAGTAGTTCTAGAGGGAACTGACACCATGATTCCTGCACGGCTGTCCATAAATCCGTAAGAGTACGAGGTTGTGGATGTGTCTTCTCAACAGCACGTTGCAAGGCTTACCAGATATGCTCAATAATTTTCATGTCTGGCATTGTTTGAACTCATAAGAGTTTTCCTGTAGTAATTCTGGACGTGTTGGGTGTCGTATTGTCCTGCTGAAAGTGCCCAAGTCCGTCGGAATAGACAGTGGTCAAGAATGGATGAAGGTGATCAGACAGGATTCTTACGTACGTGTCACCTGTCAGGGTTCCCATATCACCCCAATTGCACACGCCCCATCCTATTACAGAGCCTCCACCAGCTTGAACAGTCTCCTGCAGAGTCCATGGATTTACGAGATCGTCTCCATACCTGTACATGTCCATCCGTTCGATACAATTTCAAACAAGACTCGTCCGACCAAGCAACATGTTTCCAATCACCAACAATCCAATATCGATGCTGACGAGCCCAGGTGAAGCGTAAAGCTTTATGTCGTGCAGTCATAAGGGTACACAAGTGGGCCTTCGGCTCCGAAACTCCATATCGATGATGTTTCGTTAAATGTTTCGCATGCTGACACTTGTTGATGACCCAGCATTGAAATCTGCAGCAATTTGCGGAAGGGTTGCTCTTCTGTTACGTTGAACGACTCTTCAGTGGTCGTTGGTCGCGTTCTTGCAGGATGTTTTGCCGGCCGCAGCGATGTCGGAGATTTGATGTTTTACCAAATTCCTGATAGTCACGGTACACTCGTCAAAAGATCCTACGGAAAAAAAACACTTCATCACTACCTCGGAGATGCTGTGTCCCATGACTCGTGCGCCTACTATAACACTACGTTCAATCTCACTTAAATCTGGATGACGTGTCATTGTAGGAGCAGTAACCGGTCTAACAAGTGCGCCAGACACTTGTGGTCTTATATAGGCGTTGCCGACCCCAGCGCCGTATTCTGCCTGCTTACATATCTCTGTTTTTGAATACGCATTTCTATACTTGTTTCTTTGGAGCTTCAGTGTATTATACGAGCCATTAATCTTACGTATACTGTAAAAATTTTACCTTTTCTGAGAAAGTAATATCTCGATCCTGTTGACAGTCTATGTGTCTGGAACATTAATGTTTTCGATGGGTATAATACGTATCTGTGTCTGGTTTAAGTATGTTTCTCTCTCAGATATATTCAAGTGCTTATGACGGGCACAAGGGAACAAAATAAGTGATGATTAGCATGGGCGACCTGGCACACAACAGCACAAAAATTTCCAAAAGAAAAATGTCTTTGAATGCAAATACCATGTGGCTAGGGCCTCCCGTCGGGTAGACCGTTCGCCCGGTGCAAGTCTTTCGAGTTCAAGCCACGACGGCGGCTTGCGTGACGACGGGGATGGTTCAAATGGCTCTGAGCACTATGGGACTTAACATCTGAGGTCATCGGTCCCCTAGAACTTAGAACTACTCAAACCTAAGTAACCTAAGGACATCACACACACATCAAACCTGCAACCGTAGCCGTCGCGCGGTTCCAGACTGAAGCGCCTAGAACCGATCATCCACTGCGGCCGGCCGATTTGGATGAAATGGTGATGATAAGGACACCACAACACCCAGTCCATGAGCGGAGAAAATCTCCGGCCCAGCCGGGAACCGAACCGGGGCCGTTAGGTATGACATTCCGTCGCGCTGACCACTCAGCTACCAGGGGCGGACATGTCTTTCAGTGAAGGCTTTCATGAGCTGATGAGTCTTCCGGGTCATATATACGTGATTCTAACGTTTTGTCCAATTCTGGAACGGAAAAGTTTCATGGACGAGGACCGTACCACCTGGAAGACCCACGAGCATCTAAGAAAAATATCTCGCAGAATCTAAAGGATCAAAAATGATAGTGAAGAGAAATTTTCACGTTAAGGTTCTAGAATGTTGCATCAGGTCACAAAGACGTACAAATCACCAAATGCAGTAAAATAGTCGCTTTTGATAATGGGAAATACACTGCCCATTCACAGTAATGTGACCACCAGTCAAAAGCCAAAGTAATCACCTTTTCCAGCACAGACTTCTGCCAGACGTATACTGCTGCCACCTATCATGAAAATAAAGGTGGTGATGTGGAGCCCTGCCGACTCCAGTGCCCTGGCGAGCCACGCTAGATTTTTCGCTTGAGGATCTATGGCACAAACATCCAATCGAGGTGTTCCCACAGATTTTCGACTGTGTTTAAATCCAGGGAGTGCGTTGGTTGGGTATGTATGTATACTCATCCTGGTTCTCTTCAAAACATGATACTGCGAGCTACATGACACTCTGAACTGTCCTGCTTGTAGAAGCCAACGTGCCAAGCAAAAACAAACTGCATGTAGGGATGGACACGAACACCAAGGATACATACATACTGCGCCTTCCAGAATTACGATATCATTCAGGGAACGCCGCGAAAACATTCCCCAGACAATAACGCTTCCTCCTTTGGCCTGGACATTTCACGCCACACACGCCAACGACCAACTGTCCGATGGAGCATGAAACGTGAGTCACCTGAAAAGGCCACCTGTCGCCAGCCAGTGGACATCCAGTTGCGGTATTGGCGTCGAAATGCCAGCCTTCGTAATCTGTAAACAGCAGTGCGTCGTTCAGGCACCTGCCACGGAGGCCCAAACGCAATAGTTCCTGAACGGGCATTGAGGACACACAGTTGATAGCCTGCTGGATCATCAGGGCGGTCAACTGCTCAACTATTGCATTTCTATTCGCCTGTACACGTCTTTGTAGATGTTGTCCACCCCGCCATCTGTGGATCATGGATACCACAGTCGGCATGGCATTGGTTTTAGATAGCACCATTTTGCCATGCATAGTATTCTTTAAACATGGCGCACACTGACAATTTACAAACTTAGTCGTTTCGGAATGCTTCCACCTTTGTTCTGAAAGCCAATGATAATGCCCATTTGGACGTCAGATAAACAGCTCCATTTCCGCAAACCCTATGTTTCAGAATAATTTCCGCTCAGTGCAAAGGCGTCATGCCTCCTTACTGTCGAAGCCTGTATGCCCACGTAGTACCACTCTCCTAATCGATAGCAGCATCCTGCTGCATGAATGACTCCCATCATCCACGTACTGCTTCCTGCGGAATGCACCCTTCATTGGGCCAAACAGATGCAATTCAGAAGGTGTGAGATCCAGGCTGTAGGGTGCATGGTTAAGAACAGTCCAATAAAGTTTGGTGTATGAGTGTGTCAGCATTATCAACGTCCGCCACCGGTAGTTGAGTGGTCAGTGTGACAGTATGTCAATCCTAAGGGCCCGGGTTCGATTCTCGGTTGGGTCGGAGATTTTCTCCACTCAGGGATTCGGTGTTGTGTTGTCCTAATAATCATCATTTCATCCCCATCGACGCACAAGTCGCCGAAGTGGCATCAAATCGAAAGACTTCCACCCGGCGAACGGTTTACCCACGGGAGGCCCTAGTCACATGACATTTTTAACAGTAACAACAAGTATGTCGAGATGAGCAGCGAGTTGTTTGATTGAGATACATCTATCATCTCGAATGAGAGTGTCGGTACGTTCCAACTATGCAGGTCTGTGCGGCCAGCCGCACTTGGGAGATCGGACAGGGTTGGTCGACCTTGTTGCGATGATGACAGACCCATCGCCCAGCGACACACTGTGCTTTTGTTCATTGCCAGGTCTCCGTAGACATTCTACATACGATTATCAATATGTCCAACGTTCTCGTTTTTCGCCAAAACGAACTCAATGAGAGCTCTGTGCTTGGAACGCACCTCCATACACACGTTATTTTGAAGGCTACGTATAGTACTGCCACCTATCGGAACTTCATGAAACTACAGGTGGTGAAGCGAAAATATTTCGCGATGTCCCACAATAAATTCTGCATTTTTTCAAGCGAAATTGGCCGAGAAAAAAAGTGCTTTATTACTGTTCATTGTATATCATGGCGGCAGTACCATGGCCTGGACTCTGACCAGAGGCTGCGGCGACTCAAACCGGCGAGACCAACACAGGGCGGCCCCAGCGGCAGGGTCAGCGTGCCGCGACATGCGCAGAGCTATAATCAATGCGCGCAGACCAAACTGCTTCTCACTACAGCGGAAATCGACTGGAGCCAGTCACACATATGGTATGCCTCCAAGATACGGTTGTCTAGGCTCGCTCTCTGACTCCCAAAGTCAATTCCTAAACAGCAAGCAGGCCTAGAAAAATTTCTCTAGGACATCACTCACCACAACGTGGACGCCTCTCCACTATGCACGTCAGCGACGGAGCTGACTTGGCCACTGTAACAGTGCCGTCCTGGGAGGCCTTGGTATAGTCTGCTTCACTACTTCTTAAGTGCCTGGCAGACGGTTCCCTGAACCACCTTCAGACTGCGAGGGCTATTCGGAAAGTAAAGTCTGATCAGCCATGAAATGGAACCCACTGTCACAAACAAAAATGTTTTATTTGCAACAGTTAGTAACTTTCCAACGCCCTCGCCATGGGGTGTGCATAGATAGAAAGCGGGCTATGTGCGTAGGGGACGCCAACGTGAAGCGGCGTGACCCAGCGTGGAAAACATTCCATTGTTATCTAATGAGGCGGGACACAATGACAGCCAGCTGGTGGCACCGACTGGTGCGGCCTCGCCCCTGTCTGAGAGCCCGAATAAATGAGACATTCTTTGCCGGCTTTCGGCTCGCCGATTCGCGACGTGCTGCACTGACAGAGTCGAGGTGCAAAGCTCTGCAATCTTTCTCAAACGATATTGCAAAAACTAGTCGGAAAAAATTGATTTTCACATACTTACAGCTTTGTGTATCAACTACATGGTGAAGTGTCCAAAATTTCTGTAATGGTCATACTTATTCTTTTGTTCACATTTAGGTACGATACTGTGCAAAATTTGAAAAGTCTGCAATGAAAAAAAGAGGTCGCCATGATTTTGCGTTTGGTGCGAATTACACCATATGTTGCTGCGAATGAAAATTAGTTAAGATATTGAATATCTCTTTAGACTTGGGCTGAGGTCTGTATCTGTCATCTGTCTCCAGTCTCGAGAAAACGGAATTTATGTAGCATGTTCATTTCCAACCGCACACACATGAGAATTAAATATTCATAGTATCCCTCATATGTCCAAGACCATTTGAGATGTCGATACGAGATTTTGGCAAGTGAAAGCTCACAAAGAGGATAGTATTTTGCTATATGATTGCTATGCAGAGCTTCCTCTCCTAAAACGATATAGCAGTAGCTACGGTTTTTATTTAGCATGTTCACTTCCAATGCACGCACATGAGAATGAAATATTCATAGTATCCCTCGTACGTCGTAGACCATTTGAGATCTCAATACGAGATTTTGGCAAGTTGGTTGGTTGTTTCGGGAAGGAGACCAGACAGCGTGGTCATCGGTCTCATCAGAGTAGGGAAGGATGGGGAAGGAAGTCGGCCGTGCCCTTTCAGAGGAACCATCCCGGCATTTGCCTGGAGTGATTTAGGGAAATCACGGAAAACCTAAATCAGGATGGCCGGACGCGGGATTGAACCGTCGTCCTCCCGAATGCGAGTCCAGTGTCTAACCACTGCGCCACCTCGCTCGGTTTTTGGCAAGTGATAGCTTACAAAGAGAATAGTATTTTGATATAGTTGGTATATGGAACTTCCTTCCTTACAACGATATAGCAGAAGTTATGGTTTTTAATTATTTTCCCAATCCAGTAATGTAATTTTCAATAGTTTTCGACAGTGAAATTTCTTCTGCTATAGTGAAACATGGACGATAAATAGTTCGGACAAGAAGAGAATAGAAGCTTTCGAAATGTGGTACTACAGAAGAACGCCGAAGATTAGATGGGTAGATCACATAAGTAATGAACAGAATTGGAGAGAAGAGAAGTTTGTGGCACAACTTGACTAGAAGAAGGGATCGGTTGGTAGGACATGTTCTGAGGCATCAAGGGATCACCAATTTAGTATTGGAGGGCAGCGTGGAGGGTAAAAACCGTACATTGAGACCAAGAGATGAATACACGAAGCAGATTCAGAAGGATGTAGGTTGCAGTAGGTACTGGGAGATGAAGAAGCTTGCACAGGATAGAGTAGCATGGAGAGCTGCATCAAACCAGTCTTAGGACTGAAGACCACAACAAGAACTTCATCTGAGGAATATGGAAATAGCTAGCAGCAAATAGCGTACTACCTTTTTGTTTCTGTCACCATTCAGAGTGAAGTGGTGATCGTCGTAATTGTCTTTTAATGTGTAATAGTGTGTTTTATCCTTAACGAGTAGTCTCAAGTTGTTCATAAAATAATGACTATCTTTGTTTTGTAACCTTGTTCTCTACAGATGCTCACGCACCGATTTTGTTATTTATAATAGGAAAATGCCGCACTTAACTGTAGAGTAGAACTGACGCAATAAGACTTTGACATTTCTAAAGCTGCGAACAAACTGACGACTCGCAGAATCTTGATAACTATTCGTCAACGTCAATATCACTGATGCATTAAAAGATATTTGAAGTAATCAGATTCACTCTCTTACACCATACACGGATAGAACCTGATAGACGATACACCATCTGCTGCGCTTTTTCGTTTGACAATAATAATTGAGGTTGTTGTTGTTGTTGTTGTGGTCTTCAGTCCTGAGACTGGTTTGATACAGCTCTCCATGCTACTCTGTCCTGTGCAAGCTTCTTCATCTCCCAGTACCTACTGCAACCTACATCCTTCTGAAACTGCTTAGTGTATTCATCTCTTGGTCTCCCTCTACGATTTTTACCCTCCACGCTGCCCTCCAATGCTAAATTTGTGATCCCTTGATGCCGCAAAACATGTCCTACCAACCGATCCCTTCTTCTGGTCAAGTTGTGCCACAAACTTCTCTTCTCACTAATCCTATTCAATACTTCCTCATTAGTTATGTGATCTACCCATCTAATCTTCAGCATTCTTCTGTAGCACCACATTTCGAAAGCTTCTATTCTCTTCTTGTCCAAACTAGTTATCGTCCATGTTTCACTTCCATACATGGCTACACTCCATACAAATACTTCCAGAAACGACTTTCTGATACATAAATCTATACTCGATGTTAACAAATTTCTCTTCTTCAGAAACGCTTTCCTTACCATTGCCAGTCTACATTTTATATCCTCTCTACTTCGACCATCATCAGTTATTTTACTTCCTAAATAGCAAAACTCCTTTACTACTTTAAGTGTCTCATTTCCTAATCTAATTCCCACAGCATCACCCGATTTAATTCGACTACATTCCATTATGCTCGTTTTGTTTTTGTTGCTGTTCATCTTATAACCTCCTTTCAAGACACTGTCCATTCCGTTCAACTGCTATTCCAAGTCCTTTGCTGTCTCTGACAGCATTAGAATGTCATCGGCGAACCTCTAAGTTTTTATTTCTTCTCCACGAATTTTAATACCTACTCCGAATTTTTCTTTTGTTTCCTTTACTGCTTGCTCAATATACAGATTGAATAACATCGGGGAGAGGCTACAACCCTGTCTCACTCCTTTCCCAACCACTGCTTCCCTTTCATGCCCCTCTACTCTTATAGATGCCATATGGTTTCTGTACAAATTGTAAATAGCCATTCGCTCCCTGTACTTTACCCCTGCCACCTTCAGAATTTGAATGAGAGTATTCCAGTCAACATTGTCAAAAGCTTTCTCCAAGTCTACAAATGCTAGAAACGTAGGTTTGCCTTTTCTTAATCTTTCTTCTAAGATAAGTCGAAAGTCAGTATTGCCTCACGTGTTCCAACATTTCTACAGAAGCCAAACTGATCCTCCCCGAGGTCCGCACCTACCGTCAGTAGTTCCAATGGAATGTTGTCTACTCTGGGGGTCTTTTTTCGACTCAGGTCTTTCAGTGCTCTGTCAAACTCTTCACGCAGTATCATATCTCCCATTTCATCTTCATCTACATCCTCTTCTCTTTCAATAATATTGTCCTCAAGTACATCGCCCTTGTATAAACCGTCTGTATACTCCTTCCACCTTTCTGCTTTCCCTTCTTTGCTTAGAACTGGGTTGCCATCTGAGCTCTTGATATTCATACAAGTGGTTCTCTTCTCTCCAAGGGTCTCTTTAATTTTCCTGTAGGCAGTATCTGTCTTACCCCTGGTGAGATATGTCTCTACGTCCTTACATTTGTCCTCTAGCCATCCCTGCTTAGCCATTTTGCACTTCCTGTCGATCTCATTTTTGAGACGTTTGTATTCCTTTTTGCCTGCTTCATTTACTGCATTTTTATATTTTCTCCTTTCATCAATTAAATTCAATATTTCCTCTGTTACCCAAGGATTTATATTAGCCCTCGTCTTTTTACCTACTTTATCCTCTGCTGCCTTCACTACTTCATCCCTCAAAGCTACCCATTCTTCTTCTACTGTATTTCTTTCCCTTATTCCTGTCAATTGCTCCCTTATGCTCTCCCTGAAACTCTGTACAATCTCTGGTTCTTTAAGTTTATCCATGTCCCATCTCCTTAAATTTCCACCTTTTTGCAGTTTCTTCAGTTTTAATCTACAGGTCATAACCAATAGATTGTGGTCAGAGTCCACATCTGCCCCTGGAAGTGTCTTACAATTTAAAACCTGATTCCTAAATCTCTGTCTTACCATTATATAATCTATCTGATACCTTTTAGTATCTCCAGGATTCTTCCATGTATACAACCTTCTTTTATGATTGTTGAACCTAGTGTTAGCTATGATTAAGTTATGCTCTGTGCAAAATTGAGGTATAGAAAGAAAATTCTTTGGTAAGTTTCAGCATCAACTCTGCACTATTAAAGATACACTGCGATACAGGATTCCCCTGAAGTTACAACAGAATTGGCTATTTATTTTCATCCGAGTTGTTGAACTTTTTTCCTTCATCGAAGTGTCATCAATTATGTGTTTTGAGTAATGCATTCATTTATCTAATTGCTATGTTAAATTTTGTTTTTGCCAAAACACAGTAAAAACTGCATAAACTCACCTTGCAATAGCTTTTGTGACAGAATCTTGAAACAGAGTGTCTTACTAAACATGCAATAGGCGACCAGGGAAATTAATACCTTATGGAGAACCTCATTGCGTCGGTTTTCTGTAACATAAGGGAAGGAATTTCACTTGTATTTTCACACTATCAGATTAACTTTTCAACGGTCAATAACTTTTCAAAAATTACGGTACTGGGTTGAAAAAAATAAAAATTTTTGCTTCAGCTATGTCGACATAGATTTAAAAGTTCCATGTGTGAACAATACTCTCCTCGTTGTTTGATATCATTTGCCAAACTCTCGATTCGGCATCTTGAACGGTTTAGGAGATGTGGTGTATGTTATAAATATTTCACTGTCGTGCGGATGCAGTCAGCAGTAAACGTGCCATATATATTTCCTCCAGATTGGAGACAAATAAAAACCTCCTCCCAAGTCTAAAGAAAAATTTGCTATCTTACCTAAATTTCGTCACAGTAACATATGCACCAAAAGCAAAATCATAGCAAAATATATTTTCCATTGAAACTTTTTCGAATTTTGGGCAGCATCTTACTTAAATACAAACACCACAATGAGTATGACGAATAGCGAGATGCTGCGCACTTCGTCATAAAGGCGAGATGTAAAGCTATACATAACGTAAAAATAAAATTTGTTTGATGAATAGTTTCTGTAAAATCGTACGAGAAAGACTATGGAGTATAGTTGCGCGGGCATTACCATGACTCGATATGCAGACAAGTGGCTTTCTTTCTGTTCTCACACGCAGAAGGCAATGGCCCGTGATTTCCACCAACTCTCTACGCTGGCCTACAGCTCGTTGTACGCGCCAAAATGTTGTCTTCATAGAAAGCGGTTTATGTGAGCACAGATACAACTCAGGGGAAGCCAATTACAGATTGTAGTGTGGGTTATCAAGCACTTCCCACCGTAACCGCTGCAGGAGCATCTTCATTGCCCCTGACGAGTGCGGCCCAATATTGCCATGAAGAAGAAAACGCATGACAGTTATGTTATATGGGCTTCATGACATCAGGCGAAATCTCTCACCAGACTCTCATACTTGGCGGTAGACACTATTTATCTAGGCATCTTTACGGGCTCACTGCATGCTCCAAACTGAAATGATGGCAGGAAACTATCCTACCGTTATGTAGACAGGAGTGACACCACCAACAGTCGACCAATGGTGTAAACGCCCAGAAGATGACCCCTACGTCGGGTTGAAACCGGTTGGCGGTATAATAATAATAAATGGGATTGAGACTGTTTTCCAATAATTGATTAACCATACTAATCGCTGCTTCATCTCCACAACCATGTTGTCCAAAAATCTGTGTAGAGATTGCACTGCCACCAATGTACATCTCGCTTAAGGACCGTGAAGACAAGCTATAAGAAATCAGGGCTTGTACGGAAGCATAGAGACAGTCGGTTTTCCCTCGCTCCACTTGCAAGTGGAACCGGAAAGGTAGGGATTAGCAGTGGTACAAGGTACGCTCCACCATACACCACATGGTGGCTTACTAAGTATGTATCATATAAATGTTTTACCCAAATGGCCAGGATGGGCCGTTGTAGTACTCTCTGTTGTTTACAAACCAATTCCAGCAAATGGGTCTGTGACCAGTTGGGAGTGTTTCGCATTTGCAACTTTGACATTGCCTAAAACAAAACAAAAAATTTCCAAGCCTTACAAGGAATGCACACACCCAATGGGTCACTGATTTACTCAGAGGTAACAAATGGTTACCTACAACGATGAGCTTCCCAAGCATTTTAGAAAAATCGGAACTCGAAGCTCTACAAGGCTACGAGGGGACCATTCGTCGAACAACGATTTTAGCACAGCCGGAAAAGGCGATAGACTGCAAGCTGCCCCTACTACTGTTTCAGATCTTGTCATTATTTCGTTCCTAATCATGCACCCAACATTTGCATCGCTACAACGAATCATGTTTCTTCGGAAAAGAACCTCGTTTGCAGAAAATATCAAATATTTTCTTCATGCACATGTGATTATACCCCCAGAATCGCTGTATGTGGATATTATGGAGCCATTGTGGATCGAAGGACCACCAGGTGCTGGCCGGGGTGGCCAAGCTGTTCTAGGCGCTACAGTCTGGAACCGCGCGACCGGTACGGTCGCAGGTTCGAATTCTGCCTTGGGCATGGATGTGTGTGATGTCCTTAGGTTAGTTTGGTTTAAGTAGGTCTAAGTTCTAGGGGACTGATGACCTAAGATGTTAAGTCCCATAGTGCTCAGAGCCATTTGAACCATTTTGACCACCAGGCAAAACTTCCTGCTAGGATTTGGAGGAATTTCGGTACAGATCATATCATAAATCACTTAAATCAATGTTTGCGATTCATACCACCGATTCTCAGGATAATCGGAGACCGTTTTCCATTCCACTCGACATATTATACGTGTTGTTGTCGTCCTCAGTCGGAAAACTGGTTTTCCGCAGCTCTCCACTATCGTTTGTGTTGTGCAAACTTCATATCTGCTTGTCTACAGCAAAAAACATCCACTCGAACCTGCCTACTCTATTCGAGTCTTGGTCTCCCCTCTGCAATTTTTACCCCGAACATTTCCCTCGATTGCCAAGTGGACTAGTCTTTGATGCCTCAGAATGTGTCCTATCAACTGATTCCCTGTTTTAGTCAAGTTGTGTCACAAATATCTTTTTTCCCCAGTTCAGTACCGCAGGAATGGTTATTCGAGCTATCCACCTAATCTCCATTTTTCTGTAGCGCCACATGCCAATAGCTTCCGATATCTTCTTCTTTGTGCTGTTTATCATTCACTTTTCACTTCTGTACTAGGCTTCATTCCAAAGACATACCTTCAAAGACGACCTCCTAACACTTAAATTTATGTTCCATTTATTAAAGTCTTCTTTTTTCTTGCTTAATTTTATATCCTCTCTAGTCCAACCATCGTCATCTACACTCCTGGGACCGGACCGCAGCGACGCACGGATGCACGCCAAGACCGTAGGATCCTACGCAGTGCCGTAGGGGACCGCACCGCCACTTCCCAGCAAATTAGGGACACTGTTGCTTCTGGGGTATCGGCGAGGACCTTTCGCAACCGTCTCCATGAAGCTGGGCTACGGTCCCGCACACCGTTAGGCCGTCTTCCGCTCACGCCCCAACATCGTGCAGCCCGCCTCCAGTGGTGTCTCGACAGGCGTGATTGGAGGGACGAATGGAGACGTGTCGTCTTCAGCGATGAGAGTCGCTTCTGCCTTGGTGCCAATGATGGTCGTATGCGTGTTTGGCGCCGTACAGGTGAGCGCCACAATCAGGACTGCATACGACAGAGGCACACAGGGGCAACACCCGGCATCATGGTGTGGGGAGCGATCTCCTACACTGGCCGTACACCTCTGGTGATCGTCGAGGGGACACTGAATAGTGCACGGTACATCCAAACCGTCATCGAACCCATCGTTCTACCATTCCTAGACCGGCAAGGGAACTTGCTGTTCCAACAGGACAATGCACGTCCGCATGTATCCCTTGCCACCCAACGTGCTCTAGAAGGTGTAAGTCAACTACCCTGGCCAGCAAGATCTCCGGATCTGTCCCCCATTGAGCATGTTTGGGACTGGATGAAGCGTCGTCTCACGCGGTCTGCACGTCCAGCATGAACGCTGGTCCAACTGAGGCGCCAGGTGGAAATGGCATGGCAAGCCGTTCCACAGGACTACATCCAGCATCTCTACGATCGTCTCCATGGGAGAATAGCAGCCTGCATTGCTGCGAAAGATGGATATACACTGTACTAGTGCCGACATTGTGCATGCTCTGTTGTCTGTGTCTATGTGCCTGTGGTTCTGTCAGTGTGATCATGTGATGTATCTGACCCCAGGAATGTGTCAATAAAGTTTCCCCTTCCTGGGACAATGAATTCACGGTGTTATTATTTCAATTTCCAGGAGTGTATTTTACTCCCAAAATGGTGAATCTCATTTAATATGCTACTTTTTGTGGCGTATTTCCTAAGCTAATTCCCTTAGTATCATCTGATCCGCCTGAATTCTATTACCTTTGTTTTCGTTGTGTACACCAAATAAGCTTGGGGTCCAACATAA
Source organism: Schistocerca gregaria (assembly GCF_023897955.1). NCBI lineage: Eukaryota > Metazoa > Arthropoda > Insecta > Orthoptera > Acrididae > Schistocerca > Schistocerca gregaria. The sequence goes on along the minus strand of NC_064927.1, from coordinate 195,208,834 downwards.
AGGTGGCACGAAGAATATCCTCCACCTCAAAAAGCAGTTGTTTTAATTGAGGTAGGTGGCTTTCAGATCACACAACAACAATTCCACTCCCCCACAGGGCAAATTAACAATACTTTATCACGCTACTACTTCATCAAGCAGCTTCTCAACTGGCATCACGACGGACAAAAAATGGCTCTGAGCACTATGGGACTTAACATCGGAGGTCATCAGTCCCCTAGAACTTAGAACTACTTAAACCGAACTAATCTAAGGACAGCACACAGGTCCATGCCCGAGGCAGAATTCGAACCTGCGACCGTAGCTGTCGCGCGGTTCCAGACTGTAGCGCCTAAAACCGCTCGGCCACCTCGGCCGGCGAAAAATTATTAACAGTATACGATAAAAATTATTAACAGTATACTTTAAACTTCGTCTTCTTCCCGAATCCGTTGAACAATAACTAAACTGGTAGTATGACCAGTCTGGCTCTGATGGCGGTGACAGTGGATACGACCTGGCGCCGTATTTTCATACACGCACATTGCAACTCTCGGCGGATGCTACGATACTGTGCGGCTCTGGAGACATGTTTGGTTGGTTGGCTGGTTGGTTACTTAGTTACGGGTTTCATAGATCATTTGAATGATTCTTTTACCGAATTGACGTGAAACGAGTCAATTTACAAGATATCTGTACAAGATTACTGTTTACATTTTTTTTAATGGCTACCAGTTTTAAGTAAAAATTCGTCAGTAGAATAGAAGATGTCAAGGACAAATTATTTTAAGTTTGATTTAAAACTTGCTTTGCTACCTGTCAGATATTGTATGTTATTGGACAAAAGATCAAAAATTTTTGTTGCTGCATATTAAACTCCTTCCCAAGCCAGAAGCCACTTGCTTTAATGTTGTAGGTATGGACATCACATTCTTCTCAAATTGTGATGGATTACATACGGCGAATTTCATTAGCGCGCATACACTGTGTGATCAAAAATATCCGGACACCTGGCTGAAAATGACGTACAAGTTCGGGGCGCCCTCCATCGATAATACTGGAATTCAATATGTTGTTGGCCCAACCTTACCGTTGATGACAGCTTCTACTCTCTCAGGCATACGTTCAATCAGGTGCTGGAAGGTTTCTTGGGCAATGGCAGTCCATTCTTCACGGAGTGCTGCACTGAGGAGAGGTATCGATGTCGGTCGATGAGACCTGACATGAAGTCGGCGTTCCAAAACATGACAAAAGTGTGCTATAGGATTCAGGTCAGGACTCTGTGCAGGCCAGTCCATTACAGGGATGTTATTGTCGTGTAACCACTCCGCCACAGCCGTGCATTACGAACAGGTGCTCGATCGTGTTGAAAGACGCAATCACCATCTCCGAATTGCTCTTCAACAGTGGGAAACAAGAAGGTGCTTCAAAGATCAACGTAGGCCTGTGCTGTTATAGTGCCATGCAAACTAACAAGGGGTGCAAGCCCGCTCCATGAAAAACTGGACCACACCATAACGCCACCCCCTCCAAATTTTACTGTTGGCACTACACACGCTGCCAGATGACTTTCACCGACGTTCGCCATACCCACACCCTGCCATCGGATCGCCACATTGTGTACCGTGATTAGTCACTCCACACAACGTTTTTCCACTGTTCAATCGTCCAATGTTTACACTCCTTACACCAAGCGAGACGTCGTTTGACATTTACCGGCGTGATGTGTGGCTTATGAGCAGCCGCTCGACCATGAAATCCGAGTTTTGTCACCTCACACCTAACTGTTATAGTACTTGCAGTGAATCCTGATGCAGTTTGGAATTCATGTATGGTGTTCTGGATAGACGTCTGCCTATTACACGTTACGACTCTCTTCAACTGTCGGCGGTCTCTGTCAGTCAACAGCCTTTGTGCTGTACGTGTCCCTTCACGTTTCCACTTCCCTATCACATCGGAAACAAAGGATCTAGGGATGTTTAGGAGTGTGGAAATCTCACGTACAGACGTATGACACAAGTGACACCCAATTGCCTGATCACGTTCGAAGTCCGTGAGTTCCGCAGACTCTGCTCTCTGGTGATGTATAATTGTAAGTAGGCTGTTTAAGTTTTTTTATTGGTAACGCCGCCGCCACGTAGCGCTCTGTATGAAAATCACTGGCTGTACCGTGTGCAGTCGGTGGCTGGTTGGCATTGTTGTAATACTCGCCATTGTAGTGTCGGGCAGCGGCAGCTGGATGCTAAGCGTTGCGCAGTTGGAGGTGAGCCGCCAGCAGTGGTGGACGTGGGGAGAGAGATGGCGGAGTTTTGAAATTTGTAAGAATTGGTGTCATGAACTGATATATATATATATATATATATATATATATATATATATATATATATATATATATTATGACTATTAAGTTAGCTGGCAGTAGTGGCGCTCGCTGTATTGCAGTACTTCGAGTAACGAAGATTTTTGTGAGGTAAGTGATTTGTGAAACATATGGGTTAATGTTAGTCAGAGCCATTCTCTTGTAGGGATTACTGAAAGTCAGATTGCGTTGTGCTAAAAAAATATTGTGTGTCAGTATAAGCACAGTCATGTATAATTTTTCAAAGGGGACGTTTCATATAATGACTGCTGAGGTCGCTGGCACGGAGTATCTGGCAGTAGGTGGCAGCACAATACACCTAATATTAAAAACGTATGTTTTTGGGGGTATCCAGATACTATCGATCACACAGTGTGTGTGTGTGTGTGTGTGTGTGTGTGTGTGTGTGCATGTGTGTGTGTGTGTGTGTGTGCATACCTACGGCGCACTTAATATTCCCAACTCATTGAACAGATACCTACATAACGTCTATGGTTGAACACCATACTTTATTCTTACTGCTCACTTTTCTGCATTTAACACTTTCTTCCTGAGTAATGAGGTACTCCAACAAAGTTATTGAATAATACATTATTCAATGGAAATTTGCAAAATACATGACGAGATTGATTCATTTGTTTCCAAGATTAGAAGTTACATGCATAGCAAAAGTAGCTGGATTTAATTGTTTGAGAAGCTCAGTAATGCTCTTCTTCCATTTCAAGCTTTCATCAATATGTACACTCAAAAGCTTTGAGCGCCACCGCAGTTGTAACCTTGGAGTCTCACCACGGCCTTGTTTTCACAGGCAGCAGCAAGAGCAAGACGGAGACGCGCAGCCGCAGCTTGACCTCGCAGCGCACCACCTCCTTCAAGCTGACGGAGCAGCAGATCCTGCAGCTGACTCAGCAGGCCTTGCCTCAGCAACTGGACGCTCAGCAGCCACATCAGGCCAACGGCCACGCCACCAGCCCCCCAGACACCACTCCAATTTGAGGCTACACCTCAGATGGATATTCTGTGTGCTTCACAGCTGCTCACCTCCGTGCTGGTGCTTATGGTGCCTGCCAGGCCAAATGACCGGGTGTATCCGTGCATCAAAACTTCAGTACCAGCGGACAACAGCTGCATCTTGCAGCTGCCTTTGTGCCACTATCTCTGATGGGCATCCTCCCGGTCACTCGCAAGTCTGCCATTGCAGCCTCGTTTTGTGCTGCATCTGACACTGCAGACCAGGCTGAAGAAACCAATCAGACGCCATTCCATCTTACCACTGGCGACGTTGACGAAGCAACATCAGCGCGAAGAGAAGCTGACACGCGTGTGTTCCTCACTAACTGTGATGACCACATGGCAACAACACTGAAGACCGTGCAGCTCAGTATTCTTGTGTGTGTAGCATTTCTGTCCTGATTGGATTTGTAGTGTTGATAGAATTCTGGCTGTTTCGTTGACTTTTTCAGAGTGACGAGGCGGCAACTTTTATAAAACCAGCTACATGATAGCCTTGACTAGCGCGTCCTTGTCCTAACACCTTCTGACGAACAACTGACTTTATTCGTGCTCCGTGTTGTAGTTAAATACCAATTATATTCTGTGAACGACAGGCTTTTAACCACGCCTGTCAGTGATTTTGTCCCTCATGCACTCTAACGGGAAAGACTAATTCAAGCTGTATGGGATATTAGCTGTCGCTGTACGACCGGTGGGAACATTTTTTGAAGTGCGGCTGCATGTGGAAAGTGTTTTCTTACATTAATAAGGAAATGACAACATATTAACTCCTTATAAAACTGTTGGTTGTTCTCAGGTGTGAGACGCTGTTTTAAAAGGTAGGGGGAGTATCTACTGAGGTTTTGATAAGTAACTGAAGCAGCTAGTCACCTTTTTTATTAAATACAAAAGTTGTAACGACAGAGTAATCTTTTGGCACGAGCCAGTGGAGTAAACTTCCATATCTCGGAGGACAATTTCGAATACATGACCGTTTCTGAATCTGTAACTACCGACGAAGTTGCCACGAAAACAATGAAGAACAATGAAAACTTCAAAATAAGTGATGTACCTAGTGGAAAGTGACGATTATGACATTTCAGACGTGTACGAAAGTTCAAAATCGACCAGCATACATTTTGAAAGATTGGGTTTCAGCGTTTTCGCACTGCTGTGAGAGATGTAAATCACACTTCGATGATAACAACTGTATCTGAGGGTGTTTCAAAACATAAAGCTTCGATATTTAAAGCTAAATTTCACGACTGGTGAAAAGCTGTAAGCAACTGGCTACCCAAAAACGAAAACGTGGCATTTTGACACTGAGGAAATGGATGTTTGTAGACTCCACGCTGATCAGTTAACTTCACGCAGAACATCCTGTTGACACCACACTGTTCAAGGAATTCTTTCGCTGAAAAACTCCTCGTATACGTAATTGGTCAGACAGGAAGACACACGCAGAATGGTAAGAAGTCATTGTCCCCAGTGTTTTGGTTCCCAGCATCCATTACACGGAACGTTTCTGAGCAATGGAACTATTTATTTCACAGAACCTTCAGTCAACAAGCAAAAGGTCCGTAGCTCCGTGGATTATGTGAACCACGCAAAGTGGGGAATATGGTATTGTTAATACGTTGCCTCAATGAAAAGATACATGTGTAATGAGATATCGAAGACGTAGCATATTAATATTATAAAGGCATAGTTCAGTACGTTCCAATATGTATATGAATTAATTTTTTGCCTTTCGGTATCGCAAATGCCTTTTTATTTGATATAAATGACATGATCTGTGACTGAATACGGCTGACTTATATGAGACCCGCCAGTTATATTTCGCAGAACGGGACGGAATGTCGTAGGACAATTTTCAATACAAGACCGTTTGTGAATCTGCAACTATCGGAAAAGTTACCACGGAAAAAATAGAAGTGATGAATTTAGTACAAATCTGAATGTGACACTCCGGTGGTGAATGAAGGGGAGCATGGAAAGGAGAATCTATGGAGGATAGACTGTCAACGACAGCTAATGCATGTGACAATTTATGTTTCCCGAAGTAATTTATTGATAGTGAATAAAAACTGATACACGCAAGTGCACTACAGTGATCGTACTATCATGTTGAACCCACTACTTGCAAAGGCCAGTTTAAACAATGACACGAGACAGGTGTTCTTGCTGATATCACTTGCATGTTTTTGAGTTATTTTACGTTACGACCATCGAACAATGATACAACTAAGTTACAAATAAATATGGAGAGGTTTTAATCTTCTTGAAAAAACATTTTTGGTTGTACACATAATATTGGGTTGCTGGGACAACCTTAAAAAACAATTGAGGTAATAACAAATTACAATGGACTTCGTACAGAAGTGATTTTTGCACTCAGCTCTTCGTCTTACACTAGTCACTTGGACAACTGCTGTCTAAAAAATAAATGTTTATTTCTCCATTTAAGAACTACACAGTTCTGATAGCAATTTTTTGAAATATTAGAGTCTCTTGTGGATTGTTGTACCTTACCACAATAAAGATATTCGACCATTGTTGCACATGTTTAATCTTTATTTTAAGTATTAGAACGCTTATACTCACAGCAGCCTATTGCATAAGATAACTACACAAAGCAGTAAAATTCAGCAACACAGAATCGCTCTCTGGAAACAGAATCTGTCAGCGCAGTTCCTTCACTAGCATAAGTGCAGTAGCGTGACAGCAGCTTCAACAAAAAACAGAAGTGTTTCTAAATAAACGTAGCCTGGATTCCTTTCATTGAGCTAACTCTCGTACCCTTTCAAAGGGTACGGCCGACTTCCTTCCCCATCCTTCCCCACTCCGATGAGATCGATGACCTCGCTGTTTGGTCTCTTCCCCCAAAACAATCCATCCACAATCAACTGTAACATATCGGATTTTCTCGGCAGTAGCTATATGCTATAACTGAAATGACGAGACGAAACATTAACGTTTTCCTTCACAGGACTCCAACACGGCACCTATCGCTGTTATATTCTAGAGAAAACGAACGTTAAATATGGGTTTGTTACACAAGCAGCGACATGTGAGTATGTTTGAACTAGAAATAATATGACGAAGAGTTCAGTAATGACTGGGAGTCGAACCCCAAACATATCGTTGTTGACTACTCACAAAGGGACGTCAGCTGCCGCATTTTTCTCCACCAGCAGCTCGGAATAACATCCTTGAACTTACAGTGATCTTGGAAATAGTTGTGTGTCTCACTGGGAGTCAAAAAGTCAGATATCGTTAGTGTTAACAACGAACAATAATACATTACAAATCAGAATTATTATCCACCTACAGAGAGGTGTTCTAATGCTAGAGCTTGATAATACATAATGAAAACTTTAGTGCCGGGCCAGGATTCGAACCCATTCACGAGGAAGATGTGGAGATGTTGAGGAATCTGCAGTTTTGAACAAATTGTATCGTCACGAAGGGATCAAATTCTGCGTTAAGGGCGGTCTGAGTTGCATTCCCAGTTCAGAACCAATTTTATCGACTTACAGAAGCTCAAATAAAAAATGGAAACATAGCGTTACTTTCGTCACTAGAAGTAAATAAATAGTATAAGAAAAGTTACTGGTAATAGAGTTTCTACATGTCGCCGCTCCTGGCTTTATTTTGGTTAACCTAACGTCTACTAGAGAAGGAATATCATGTAGCCAGAAGAGAAAAGAATCTGTCTCTCCCTATCAAAAATCATTGGCAGAAGTTGGAATCGAACCCAGACCATAACTATATCAACCTATCACTAAACCAACAGACCACCAAACCCACTTCGCTGTGACTCATTTTTCTATCGTAACGCCGTTGCGCCACACTGAATGAGAACACTGACACACAGGCTCCCTGTAGTGGTTTGCAGCATGTTCAGTACATTCATTTACTTGGTTGACCGAATCGCCATGAGGTAGCTGTCTCGGCTAGCCAGTGCATACATTCGACTCTATTTTGTAACCACCGAAATAAAATCACGTAACTACTAACTACTCACAACTGCCAACAGTGTAGGATTCAGAAATAGGAAGTGCTATATGCTATAACTGAAATGACGAGACGAAACATTAACGTTTTCTGTTGCGCTATCTGTTGGTTGAAAACGTCGTGCGGTGCAAAAGAAAAGCTGTAACTGTGTGTCTCTCAGAAGTCTAGATATGGCCATATGCATTATCACACATGCATTCACGGCTGCATTCTCTGCTGAAGTTGTCTATCTGATGGAACTTTGAACATAATTCCCTTCACTTCTCAACCCAAAAAAGTCGCATGTGGAAAAAGGGCAAACTTCTGCGACATTATGTTCTTTTCAGGTTTAATAGATGGCCAGGCAGCAGATGTATCTAGAAACTTTTGTATTATGTATGAGGAGAGTGCATCGTGCCAAAATACATCAGAAAAGTATTTTCTACATAAGCTGTCGTGTGGTAGTATCATTTTATTCTTCTTCAAACCTTTAACTCAGAACAAATTTTCTACCGAAATGTGGTCAATAAACTGCATGTGCATTGTCAGACATCAGAGAATTCGCTATATCGTTGATGATCAATTTCTCTCTCATGTTTACGAAAAGAAATTTTAAGAAAATTGTGCACTGTATTATAAGAAATGAAATAAAACTACCCATGATAACCTTACAATGAAAGTCTGTTTTAATAAAACTAGGTATCTATACACAAGTGTGCCTCTATCGACATGAATTAGAAAATTACTACTCACTTAGATTTCGGTTGGGTCTGTGTTTAATTAGTATGCTGTGTCATACTCAAGAGGTATGCAAATGTGGCATTTCATAAATAAAGTTATGTGTTCCTAGAAACCCAAAATTTGGTTGTCAGCAGCGGAAAGATGTGTTACCTGTTGTGCAGCATTGTAAGATTTTCACCACTGCACTATGAGCCGAAACTATCTTTTTGCGATTTCCTTATTGATGTTTGATCTGACTGCTTGTAGCTCAGAAGGGATAAAAACGTTACAGGCAGCATGACCGGAACCGTGAACTATAACACACGCTTTTTCAGAGGTCAGCACGTTACCACAGAGCTTGCGAAGAGGTATAAGTCTTGGCTTCCTCGTACAATGTCAATTGTGGCTAGAACTCGTAAACCGGTATTCAAAGGAAGAGATTGGTTGCGATTTCCGTGTGCAACGACTTTCCTGAGCTGAAAACCGTAAATTTACAATCTTTTGTTACACCTCAAGCAATAACAACTCAGGTTATTCAATAGAAATGACAGGACAAATCAAGTGAACTTTGAGGCTTAATTCTGTGCACACCAGGAAGTAACTCGTTGACCACAGAGTTGCCACACATACCTTGCCTAGTTGCCAAATCTCAGTTACAATACTACCAGGAAGAAGACGAACTGATGCGTTCCCACAGCGGGCTGGGAAGTGACCATAGCTGGCGTCTCAACGACGCGGCTGCCATGGACTGGAATACGTAATGCGTCTGATTCGCATTTCTGCAACTAGGTTTAGAGACTGGAGCGTAGTTACTAATAATACTCAGAACTGACTGCAAATTAAGGATCATAAATCAGTAACTCTCATAGTTGGTTTTATATTTCTTCTGTAAGTCTACTCAAAACTAAGAAACTCATTCACCGACATTGGCGTGCCTGGCTGATAGTCGAGCAAAACAAACATATAAAAATAAAAGGAATAAAAGGATGTTTGTGTGTGTGTGTGTGTGTGTGTGTGTGTGTGTGTGTGTGTGTGTGTGTGTGTGTGAAGAGTGAGAGAGAGACAGAGATAAATATAAAAAAGAATGAGAGAGAGTAAAAAATTGTTGTAAAGAAACTGAATCATGGTATGTAAAGAAATCTTTCATTAAATCTGTAGTAACCACAACCAACAGCGGGAACGCCTTGGGCTGCGGATCGGAGCCGCCAGGCGGGGAAGCCGCCGGCGCTGGAGCACGCACCACCGGGTAAACACAGGACGAGTCGGACGACAGACCAACGACAACTGACAACAACCGACCACGACCGACTATGAACGACACAACAAGGAACAGATAAACAACGGAGGCTTGTGGAAACCACAACACCAAACACCAAACCTAAATCCACTCGGAACCAGAGCCAGGCAAATGTCAACAACAAGCAACGACCAGAACGCAGTACCGCCGAGATAGAAACGAAATCTAGAGCGAGTACCACACTGGCTGGAATAGGGCTTTTTTTCCTTTATTGTGATTTTAATGCCCGTATAAAAAACAGGTAGGCTGTCAGCAGCACAGTACGCCGCTCTTCAGCCAAAGATATTCCAATGATAAAACAGAGGAGACACATGAGTTGGAACAAAACGGCAGGGAAAAAACAGTAGACACATGAACATAAAAAACATGAAGCCGTTCACATTCGATGACAATCCACACTACAAACTGTTGACACGACGCACAAACACTGAAGATGTCGACGGCACTGGTGAACGATGTAGTGTGATGGTGAACACTGAACACTAAACACGACGACACACACGAGACACTGATGGCGATGATCTCCGGCGCGAATGTCCACGTAGCGTGTGCGAGTCCGGGGACCTGCCAAAAGGGGAAGAAGGATGAGGGGGGAAGAGGGGAGAACAAAGATGCCAGTGGCTGAGGAGATGCAAGGAGGAGTAGAGGGACAGGGGGGAAGCCCGGGGGAGGAGTGGGGAGAAATGGAGGTGGGAGGGAAGGGGAGAGAGAAGGGAGGGAGGGTGCCCAAAGGAGCAAACACAAGAAGAGGGAGGGAGGATCAAAGTTGGTAGGAGGGGTAGATAGAGGGGAGGAGGGCATCATCAGGGAGATGATGGAGGATGAGGGAGGGAGGATCAAAGTTGGTAGGAGGGGTAGATAGAGGGGAGGAGGGCATCATCAGGGAGGGGGAGCTGGCGGAAGCCACCTTGGGAGAGGGTAAGGAGGGTGGTGAGATGGAGAGCAGGTGGGACGTGGGAATACAGGCACGGCAGCGGGTGGGGGTGGGACAGTATGGGGGTGACAAGCGGGTGAGGAGGATCGACTTTTCGGGAGGTGTACAGGATCCATATCCGTTCAAGGAAAAGGAGGAGGTGGGGGAATGGAATGAGGTCATACAGGACCCGCATGGGGGAGGGGAGATGGATGCAATAGGTGAGGTGGAGAGCATGATGTTCAAGGATCTGAAGGGATTTGTAAAAGGTACGTGGGGCGGAGATCCAGGCAGGATGGGAGAACAGAGGATAGGGCGGATGAGGGATTTATAGGTGTGGAGGAGGGTGGAGGGGTCCAGACCCCACGTACGGCCCGAAAGGAGCTTGAGGAGGAGGAGTCGGGAGTGTGCATTGGCTTGGATTGTCCGGAGATGGGGGTGGTGGTGGTGGGTAGTGTTTAACGTCCCGTCGACAACGAGGTCATTAGAGACGGAGCGCAAGCTCGGGTTAGGGAAGGATTGGGAAGGAAATCGGCCGTGCCCTTTCAAAGGAACCATCCCGGCATTTGCCTTAAACGATTTAGGGAAATCACGGAAAACCTAAATCAGGATGGCCGGAGACGGGATTGAACCGTCGTCCTCCCGAATGCGAGTCCAGTGTGCTAACCACTGCGCCACCCCGGAGATGGGGGGTCCAGGAGAGGCGACGGTCGAGGGTGACGCCAAGGTACTTGAGGGTGGGAGTGAGGGCGATAGGACGGCCATATATGGTGAGATAGAAATCAAGGAGGCGGAAGGAAGGGGTGGTTTTGCCTACAATGATCGCCTGGGTTTTGGAGGGATTGACCTTGAGCAACCACTGGTTGCACCAAGCGCTGAACCGGTCAAGATGGGATTGGGGAAGGTGTTGGGAGCGCTGCAGGGTGGGGGCAAGGGCAAGGAAGGCGGTGTCATCGGCAAACTGGAGAAGGTGGACGGGGGGTGACGGCGGCGGCATGTCCGCCGTATACAAAAGGTATAGAAGGGGGGAGAGGACGGAGCCTTGGGGCACACCGGCGGAGGGAAAAAAGGTGTAGGAATCTGTGTTATGGATGGTGACGTAGGAAGGACGGCGGGAGAGAAAGGAGCCGATCAGACGGACGTAATTAATAGGAAGGGCAAAGGTTTGGAGCTTGAAGAGGGGACTGGAATGCCAGACGCGGTCATAAGCACGTTCGAGGTCCAGGGAGAGGAAGATTGCAGAGCGACGGGAATTAAGCTGTTCAGAAAGGAGATGAGTTAGGTGAAGGGGAAGGTCGTCGGAAGAGAAGGATGGCCGAAAACCACACTGGGTGATGGGAAGGAGGTGGTGCTGGCGGAGATGCTGGTGGATGCGGCGGGTGAGGATAGATTCCAGGACCTTGCTGAAGACTGAGGTAAGGCTGATGGGACGGTAGGAGGAGATGGCGGATGGCGGTTTACCAGGTTTAAGGAACATCAGGATACGAGAGGTTTTCCACAGGTCGGGGTAGTAACCGGTGGACAGGACTACATTGTAGAGCCTGGCCAGGGTGGAGGGGAAAGAGGCAGGAGCTTCACGAAGGTGACGGTAGGTGACACGATCGTGACCAGGAGCGGTGTTGCGTTTGGTGCGGAGTGTGGCAATGAGATCCTGTGTAGTGATAGGGGCATTGAGTTCTGTGTGTGCAATGTTGTCCAAGTACTGGAAACCAGGCGCTAGGGGAGGGACAGAGGTGTCAGTTCGATCGTGGACATCTGGGAAGAGAGAGTAATCGAACTGGGGATCATCGGGGATGGAAAATACATCGGAGAGGTAGGAGGCAAAGTGATTGGCCTTACTAAGGGTGTCAGGGAACGGGTGATCGTGATGGAGGAGAGGATAGTAGGGGGAGGTTTTAGTTCCGGTAAGGCGACGGAAGGCTGACCAAAACTTGGACGAGTTGATAGGTAGGGTGGCATTCAAACGGGTGCATGTCTGTCGCCAGTCCCGGCGTTTCTTATCTTCTAGATATCATAGCCTTGATGTGAAGCCATTTTGAAATTTTCACTGATTCAGAAAATGTGAAGTTACCGAATAATTCTATTATTACCGTTATTATTAGTATCATTTTCTTTATACCGCTTCTGGAATACATGTGCCTAAAGATCATTTAATGCCTTTAGATCATTATACAAGTAGCTGCCCAAGAGAAGGTAGGTAATTTCCCTGTCTACGGAATCCTTTTAATGTTAATAACAAAAATGGTTCAAATGGCTCTGAGCACTATGGGACTTAACATCTATGGTCATCAGTCACCTAGAACTTAGAACTACTCAAACCTAAATAACCTAAGGACATCACACAACACCCAGCCATCATGAGGCAGAGAAAATCCCCGACCCCGCCGGGAATCGAACCCGGGAACCCGGGCGTGGGAAGCGAGAACGCTACCGCACGACCACGAGATGCAGGCTGTTAATAACAAACATCAGCAAGTACTCGTAGATTGCATTAAAACAAAGTAATTGATGAAGACGTTACTTGATGACAAAAACGCGCTGCCTTTCTTCATTTACTTGCGCCTAGAAACGGCTGTCGAATACTGCCAAACCATAAGCCAAGGGATCTTACTGCTTCCGAAGTACGTCGCTGTCAGTTCTTCGATATGATTTGGTCGACGTGACCTGTTTCAAGTTGTGTATGACAGAGAATGTTTTAGAAAACCAATTGTCTTCCTTTGCAATATACGCAAAGATTTTCATTCCAAGCTATCCAAGTTCATAATATTCGCAATATTATTTCAAATTTAATATTCGCTTATATAATGTAGGAAAGCATTTCACCGTTGCAAATCCCGCATCCGACTCATTGATCTTACCCTTAGTCTCTGACCATAAATTCTAGCTCAGAGTGACACCAGTTTAAGTAACTCAATGCAGCGAAGACTGTTTGCCAGTGCTCTTTCTCACCGGAAAATACGTAATTCACTCATTGGTCTCCGTAAGTACACTGTAACAATAATTCCTGTGTGTATGCAATGCATACGGATTGTAGAATTTAGTGGTGCTCTCTCTTCCACTTCTGTATACAATATGCCTCACCTAAAAGTTCTCTTTATCATTACAGGCCCTGGGCAGTACAACATCATACTGACAACAGCAATGTGCTTATACTGACAACGTCACTATTCGTTTTACCTCATCTTGTAATCATTTAAATAAAACAACATGACCTTCCAGTGGGAGATATTTCGTCCCCCTTTTCCTTCTATGAAATTTGTCAGTGAGCTTTTTGCCTTCCAACCAACGAAATGCGCAGAGTACGGTCGGTAAACGATTCACAAATCACGATTTAGTGCCGTTAAAACGACTTGTGTAAACATATTCGTAGCTGAAGGAATTTAGTTTCTTCTTAAATCATCTTATGCAGCAACGTTCACAGATATCTCAATATGGTATGCTCTTTATCCAGGTATGCAGGTTGTAAAACAAACTTCCTGGCAGGTTAAAACTATGTGCCCGACCGAGACTCGAACACGGGACCTTTGCCTTTCGCGGGCAGGTGCTCTACCCTTTTTTTGTATTTTTTGTTGCTATCCATTTTTTTTACTACTAAAAATAACAAAATGCGTACGTAACACAAATGGGCATTTTTGTTAATAGCCGACTATCCTAGCCACTTTTTTAACAAAAATGAAAAAAAACGAAAAAGGATTTTGGAAGGTTTGTTTTTTTGCTTTTTTTATTTTTATTTTATTTTTATACAAATGGATAAAAGGTAGGCCGTTCCTCTTCGGCTACGTAAACAGAATAAGAGGAAGTCGTCCCGTTACGACAAAGGATGCTCCATACTATAGCCCGCAGCGAATTTTTCGATGACTGTCTTCTCGTTGCTGTGTTGCTTCCGTTGTTTGTTCAATCTCATAAAAAAAAGGAACTGGGAAGAGGTGCTATCGTTATCTTCTCATGTCATCGATGATCCAGCTGCGAGGCGGATTATGGAATGCGCTCCAAAGGAAATTAGAAAAAATTGACTATATTTAGGATTCTTGACGATCGCACAATGTCGTTCGTTGAGGTAATACCAAAAATCGGGTACTGTCTTTTCGCCATTACCGAAGAGGTAGTGAACAGCGTGGCCGCTGATTCACGTCACAGAGTTCGTTTTTGCTCTTGGGAAATAAATCTTATCGGGGAAAAGAAGTGATCGGTTAGTTATCCTGTCAGGAGTCGTGCGTGTGAGAAAAACCAATATCTGACGCACCAAATACCATACGTCCTTTGCCGACCCCCATTCGAAATGATGTTCATCTGTGTCAATCACTTGGCATGTGGCACACAAGGGGGAATCAGCGAGGTGGATGCGATGTAGGCGGGACTGGCACAACTGTTTCCCATTAACAGTTACGTACCATGCAGATTGCACCTCAGTATCAAGGGTGGTGGCATCACTGCCAGCCACACAGCGCGCCCCTTTTATTGGGGTGTTTGCTTTCAATCACATTCGGCGTCATGTTCATTTGCTTGGCAGCATATATCGCCCTCGTCATCATCAAGCGTGTGGGTAGTAGTGCAGTGCGGATGTAGCTTAATTCAAGGAAGAATTGACTAATGTAGAAGAAAGGTGCACGGATGTCCGATATCATCACAGGGGGTGCGAGTGAGATTGGTCGTAAGGCTTCCAGTAAGAGACTTGTGAGGCACGTCGGACTTCGTCACCACAGTTGCAGGTGACAGCTGACGAACAGGGCCTTCGCTCTGTTCTGAACATGGCAAAGTCCTAAACCCCCTCTGCTCCTCGGGAGGGTTAGCGACTCGTAACGAATCTTAAATAACATGCCTGTATTAACAAAGGATCCCAAAACCGCCAACATGCGGTGGCCAGGGTAGGTGTTATGGGGAGTATCTGTGCAAAATGGGGGTTACGTGACGCCAAATAGACGTTAGCATATCGTGTCCGTTGCAGGAGGTCTAGATGTCTCACACGGTGGTCACTTTTTCCTGCTCTCATCTGATTCAATAAACGTCTGTAGTTAAGAGCTGTTGAACGCTTCATGTCAGATGTGAAATCAATGCCAAGACAGCGGATTGTGTCACTGATTCGTAGCGGCGCGACGCTCTCGTTGGGTAGGCCTCTGCCTATAGACAGAGCGTGTGATTTGAGGAGATTGAGATGGCTCCCCGATGCCGCGCCGTAGGTCGCCACACACGCCAGTGTTGCATGAACATCGTCATTATTGCGAAGAAGGAGTACCAGATCATCCGCATAGGCAATGCAGCAAAAAGTGTGTCCACCAAGGGACATCCCAGTCAGGCGTTGTCGGAGGCCGTAGAGGAGTGGTTCCAAGACGAGAGCGTACAATATCGCCGAAAGAGGGCAGCCTTGTCGCACCGATCGCTGGATCTGTATCGGCGGTGTGAGACGGCCATTAGTACATGAACTATGACGTCCGGATACCCCATGTGTCGCAGTACCTCCACCAAAAATGTGTGGTCGACTCTGTCAAAGGTCTGGCTAAAGTCGAGTGAGGCCAAAACTCCTGGCAGTTGGCGAGCTTTGGCTAGCGCGATCATATCTCTATATCGGCACAATGCAGTGCGAATATTATGCTCACCACCTAACGATGCCTGGTCCTGCGACACAACACATCGTACTGATCGCTTTAGGCGTGCCGCCAGAAACCGGGTGAAAATCTTCAAGTCACTGTTGAGTAAGGTCAAGGGCCGATAGTCACTGATCCTGGATCCGTCTCGTGGTTTGTGTATGGGCACAATCAGTCCTTCTAGGAAGGCCCCAGGTATCTGCGTCGTGGGAGACATAAGATCGCGGCAAATATCAGTCCATGCTGGTGCCAGCAAAAAAATTCCAGAGGAAGGCCATCAGGTCCCGGGGACTTATGAACAGCCCCAGCCTGTATTGCTTCAATGATTTCCTCTTCCGTTACATCTGCAGTCAAATCCGTCGCCGCTGTCGTAGTGATCGAGCCATAAGTAAGTTGAGAGACTTCGGCGATCACCTCTGGGGGATGTCGATGTTCCGAGTACAGCATAGTGTAGTGAGCATGAAGGGCGTTTCCTATGTCGCGCTGGGTATCAAGGCGTCGTCCGTCTTCCGTCGTGATAGCTTGGATCAGTGTCCTGCGTCGGCGCCGTCGTTCTGCAATGACGTGGTACGTAGACGGTTCCTCCTGTGCCACTCTGTCTTGAGTGCGCGCTCTGACGATCGCATCCTCAAGGTGGCAACGTGTTAATCTGATGATCTGTGCCTTGGCACGGTTCACCGTCACCTGCCGTGCAGGTGAGTACGGCAGTGTTGCACATTCCCTTAAGATGCTGTAGTAAAAGTCCATGGTATGTCTCTTCCATGCTGCAACATCTCGGCCGTAGCCTATCAAGGTCTTCCGGAGGGCTGGTTTGGCGCAGAGTAACCACCACGACAGTGTAGACCGGTAGGTGCCACGCCGGCGGCTACAAGAGTCCCACGTGTTCTCTATAAGGCGGCGGCATTCCTGAGAAGCTAGGTGGGCGAAGTTCAACTTCCAAGGACCACGGCTGTGCCTTACCTTCTGGCGGCAGAGGGTAATAGCGCAGATGTAGGCCACGTGGTCAGAAAAAGCTGTGGGCCAAACTTCGGCAGCTCTTGTTCCCACAGCTATGGAGCGCGAGATGTAAATCCGGTCGCTGCGGCTGGAGGAATGGTTGGTGTAGTGAGTAAATCCGGGCAGATCGCCACAAACATGTTCCCACGAGTCCACCAATTGAAGGTTATTTATAATTGTCGTAAGCTCTGCGCAAGGAGAATGATGTGGTAACTGATCCTTAGGTGATAGGCTACAGTTGAAGTCCCCTCCCAATATCAAGGCGTCCTGACGACCCACAAAGAGGGGCGTGATTGTATGAGCGAAAAAGGTGGATCGTTCGCGACGCCGACCAGATCCTGACGGTGCATAGATGTTGATAAGTTTGACACCTTAGATAGTAAGAGCCATGCCTCTGGCGTCAGGGAGATACTCGACGTCTTCTGCGGATATACCTTCGCGGAGGAGGATCGCCACACCACTGATATTGGCAGACGCATGGGAGACCCAAGTCTTGTAGCCATAGGGTCCCTTGAAGTCTGCGACATACACCTCTTGAAGGAGCGCAATGTCGATGTCTGCTGTGTTGAGTAGAGCTACCAAGAGGACTTTATGTGTAAAGGTTTTCCTCCGATTTCGTTACAGACTTTTTTCTGGAAATTCGCAGCTCCATGAAATAAATCAGAAAAAAATGCTCGCACACGCTAGCCCCTACCACAGTTAGAAATGACAACTCATTGAGCTGTTGCGACATGAGACCTGAGCAGTACCATGGGGCCATACACACACTTCTGCGAGTACGCCACTCTCATCATAGTATTTGTCAAGTTCAAGTGGCTCTGAGCACTATGGGACTTGATCTGAGGTCATCAGTCCCCTATAACTTAGAATTACTTAAACCTAACTAACCTAAGGACATCACATACATCCATGCCCGAGGCAGGATTCGAACCTGTGACCGTTGCGTTCGTGCTGTTCCAGACTGAAGCGCCTAGAACCGCTCGGCAGCACCGGCCGGCATAGTATTTGTCGCTCAGTCTCATAAAGCATCGTGAACGATAATAAAGGTTGTCACTTAATTGAGGACTAGCCAAAAAATTGAATTTTCTGTCTCAGTGTCTTAGTTTACATGAGGATTATATAGCAAGAGTCATTGAAATGGAAAGGGAATATCAAGTGAATTTAGCGAGTCAATTCAGTACCATATGCGGAACTGATCGCACTGTCACAGTGTTGCCATATGTTTGTGACGATGTTGCCAATTCCCAGCTGTGTTTGGAACAGCTCTGTAGTGGTATACGACGAGAATTCTGTGCTTATGTCATAGGAGGATACGGAGAGGAGGTGCGGGGTTTGGTTAATATGCAGTGTTTTCTCCTACCAGTTGTGTCAAACATTCAGGTATATAATCTTCCATCACAATTACAGTTTCCCACAAAATATATTCGAATAAAACACTTACCTTGTTACTTTGTGAAAAAAGATTATTTCAGTACAATAAAAAGTCTTCGGAAATCAACTTTGCCCACCTCTCACGGAAAGTAAGATAACAACGTCTTTGCACTTTGAAATCGATTACATCTATGTGCAGTCTTGTGACCATACAAGTAGAATTTCATGAATTGCACTAGAATGTAGAAAAATTTTGGTGCGAATGGAAGCTATAAGAAACAAAGTTAACTAATTATTTTGTGCCACGTAATAATCAGTTCATCTCAAAATTCAGAAGAGAAGAACTAAAAATAATGCCCATTAAGACTGAAGCTGAAGTGCAGATGCAGACACTGTGCATATCTGCGCTTTTTCATCTTCAGATCTATACAAATAATGTATACTAACCATCACATTCATTGCTTTCGTAATGTTTTCCTCTTGCTTAGTCTTCTAATGATGTACTGGATCCACATCGATGAGTCTGATTGTTTCTTTGTATCCTTCCATCTACTATCTTTCAAAAATGGTTCAAATGGCTCTGAGCACTATGCGACTTAACGTCTGAGGTCATCAGTCACCTAGAACGTAGAACTAATTAAACCTAACTAACCTAAGGACATCACACACATCCATGCCCGAGGCAGGATTCGAACCTGCGACCGTAGCGGTCGCTCGGTTCCAAGCTGTAGCGCCTAGAACCGCACGGCCACTCCGGCCGGCTCTACTATCTTTGTGTGTTATTGCTCGGTGTTCAAAAAGCAAAATATGATGCCTGCTCCCACGAGGTATTAGGACGAGGTCGCAAGAAGGCTAACGAATTATAATCAAAATACACTGAGACGCCAGTTTGTCTGTCGTCATGGTGTTAAGTCGACATAAATAGTTGGGTATTGTTGCCTGCATCACCAGCATCCCACAGTCGTCTTCTCTTACTGAGATTTTCATATTACCCTGAACACAAAACGTCGAGATAAATATGTGTATTCTCAGTGACGAAACATCCCACATTCCATTCGTCCTGATCCATTTGTTACGTGCATCAGCAGCAATAAGGGATAGGAAAGCTGTTGTGAGGTCTACGAATAACAATAAAATTGGTAGTAATAACAAATCAATAATCAAGGGTGTTTCCTGCGTTATAGACAATTGTTAACGATTAACAAAATAACCAAGAAAGGCTGAGTGCTTAATCGGCGCACTGCATAGGTGTTCTTACCACTTTGTTACTTAATTCTATTTCGGTTGTTTGCAGAGAGAAGAGAAAGAACCCTGTGGCCATACATATCGGTAGTACAACGAGATATTACCTATCGACTATCCTTGCTTTATATCACCAGACGAACATGGCGTGGCCGCGGTGGTCTCGCGGTTCTAGGCGCGCAGTCCGGAACCGTGCGACTGCTACGGTCGCAGGTTCGAATCCTGCCTCGGGCATGGATGTATGTGATGTCCTTAGGTTAGTTAGGTTTAAGTAGTTCTAAGTTCTAGGGGACTAATGACCACAGCAGTTGAGTCCCATAGTGCTCAGAGCCATTTGAACCATTTTTTTGAACATGGCGTCATCGAGCTGATATTTGAAATAAATTTCTGTTTTCTCTCTCTCTCTCTCTCTCTCTCTCTCTCTCTCTCTCTCTCTTTATTTTTAAGGAAGGCATCGAGAAGCGTGAGTAATAAGCAAGTAGGCATATAATCTATTTACAGTTGTTTTCATCGGGATACATAATGCAAAAATACACCTTTTAAGTGTATTATTGCGTAATTCCAATTATTGACTGTCAATTCGTGAGCTTGCTCGCATTCAGTGGTGTGAAACCTATCACAGAATCAATTAGAACACAATTTTTTCTTGCACCATGCACAATACACAAACGAAATCTCCCTGCACTGACGTGTTGTCCGATATATTGCTCGGAAAACATACCTGAGTCATGTTGCTAACTACAGCTCTATCAGATACCAATTTGGATGCGTACCAAGTGTATAAAAGTATATATTGAAATACACAAAGGCACATAGAGGTATTCGACTAAAACATAGGCATGACCAAGATTGTAACTGGGGTCGACAGGATCACTGTCCACCACCTTGACAACTCGAACGGTGACAGTGCTCGGCCGGTTCCTTTCGTTTACTAGTATCAAAGCTACAGCATGAAAACACAAAAATGATAATAACCCGAAGATCATTAACTTTGAAACCCTTAGTAAAGTAAAGAAGTCATCAGTTGGAAGATTGGTTTGAACACAACAGGGCTTCAATAGCCATGGTCGTGTTGGAGGTGTTATGCCATTTCTTTGCTCTGATCTTTGAGTTGACATATATAGCCAGTTAATAGGGGGACCTACAGTTTAACGTGGCTTTCGGACCACAGTGCAACTCGCCATTTTTCACTTTTGATTGTACTGAAATAATCTTTTGTCACAAAGTAACAAGGTAAATGTTTTATTCGTATATATTTTGTGGGAAACTGTAATTGTGATGGAAGATTATATACCTGAATGTTTGACACAACTGGTAGGAGAAAACACTGCATATTAACCAAACCCCGCACCTCCTCTCCGTATCCTCCTATGACATGAGCACAGAATTCTCGTCGTATACCGCTACAGAGGTGTTCCTAGCACAGCCGAGAATTGACAGCATCGTCACAAACATTTGGCAAGACTGTGACAGTGGAACCAGTTCCGCATATGTTATTGAATTGACTCGCTAAATTCACCTGATATTTCCTTTCCATTTGAATGGCTCTTGCTATATAATCCTCATATAAACTAAGACACTAAGACAGAAAATTCAATTTTTTGGCTAAAGAAATGCTATTCTTCACATAAGTGACAACCTATATTATTGTTCACGATGCGTTATTAGACTGAGCGACAAATACTATGATGAGAGTGGCATACTCGCAGAAGTGTGTGCATAGCCTCATGGTACTGCTCAGGTATCATGTCGCAACAGCTCAATGAGTTGTCAGTTCTAACTGTGGTAGGGGCCAGCGTGTGCGAGCATTTTTTTCTGATTTATTTTATAGAGCTGCGAATTACCAGAAAAAAATCTGCAACGAAATCGGAGGAAAACTTTCACTCATCAAATCCTCTTGGTAGCTCTACTCAGTAAGTTGTGTTAATGGTCATAGATCTCGGGTTTCTGACTGCCAAGCTGCTTCACAATACAAGCGTCTCAGAAAAATTAGAAACGACATTTAATGATACGAATTTCAATATTGTTCTTCTCTTAAGACTCACATGCCAGGATGATAAGTATGAAGGAAATGAACCTCTTGATTACTATAGGGCCTCTATACTAAATTTACACAGTAGCAATTAGGAACTCTCTGCAGACATTTGCTAATAGCGACTCTAGCAACTTACTTTGTCTCTGGGTAGCTTCAAATACAGGCAATTTTTCGCCTTAAATCCCATTGAATATTTTAAATATCACTTTTGAACTGCGTGCACTTCCCCATTAATTAATGCATGGACATCAAAACTAGCGGCTTTCCTCAGTAGCTGTGAGTCAGGTTCTGAAAGATATTGACACAATGTTTCGCATCCATTTACCAGAGGGAATCAAAGAAAGAAACCAAACACATTACAGTCCATTTACTCTCTGTACGCTGACTAACACACACAATTCACAACAAAAATAGATTATTTGAAGAATCTCTTGTGAAAGGAAAAAGAAAAGGATGTGACGCTTTAATTAAAGCGTGCTGATTCAGAAACAATGAAATTAATTCTGTGACACATTGATGTATTGCATACTAGTGTAATAAAATACTCATAAAATAAATGCAGTTATGTGCCTCCATAGGTATCGAGTGTGGAACACATGATCACACTGACAGAACCACAGGCACATAGGCACAGGCAACAGAGCATGCACAATGTCGGCACTAGTACAGTGTATATCCACCTTTCGCAGCAATGCAGGCTGCTATTCTCCCATGGAGACGATCGTAGAGATGCTGGATGTAGTCCTGTGGAACGGATTGCCATGCCATTTCCACCTGGCGCCTCAGTTGGACCTGCGCTCGTGCTGGACGTGCAGACCGCGTGAGACGACGCTTCATCCAGTCCCAAACATGCTCAATAGGGGACAGATCCGGAGATCTTGCTGGCCAGGGTAGTTGACTTACACCTTCTAGAGCACGTTGGGTGGCACGGGATACATGCGGACGTGCATTGTCCTGTTGGAACAGCAAGTTCCCTTGCTGGTCTAGGAATGGTAGAACGATGGGTTCGATGACGGTTTGGATGTACCGTGCACTATTCAGTGCCCCCTCGACGATCACCAGAGGTGTATGGCCAGTGTAGGAGATCGCTCCCCACACCATGATGCCGGATGTTGCCCCTGTGTGCCTCTGTCGTATGCAGTTCTGATTGTGGCGCTCACCTGCACGGCGCCAAACACGCATACGACCATCATTGGCACCAAGGCAGAAGCGACTCTCATCGCTGAAGACGACACGTCTCCATTCGTCCCTCCATTCACGCCTGTAGCGACACCACTGGAGGCGGGCTGCACGATGTTGGGGCGTGAGCGGAAGACGGCCTAACGGTGTGCGGGACCGTAGCCCAGCTTCATGGAGACGGTTGCGAATGGTCCTCGCCGATACCCCAGGAGCAACAGTGTCCCTAATTTGCTGGGAAGTGGCGGTGCGGTCCCCTACGGCACTGTGTAGGATTCTACGGTGTTGGAGTGCATCCGTGCGTCGCTGTGGTCCGGTCCCAGGTCGAGGGGCACGTGCACCTTCCGCCGACCACTGGCGACAACATCGATGTACTGTGGAGACCTCACGCCCCACGTGTTGAGCAATTCGGCGGTACGTCCACCCGGCCTCTCGCATGCCCACTATACGCCCTCGCTCAAAGTCCGTCAACTGCACATACGGTTCACGTCCACGCTGTCGCGGCATGCTACCAGTGTTAAAGACTGCGATGGAGCTCCGTATGCCACGGCAAACTGGTTGACACTGACGGCGGCGGTGCACAAATGCTGCGCAGCTAGCGCCATTCGACGGCCAACACCGCGGTTCCTGGTGTGTCCGTTGTGCCGTGCGTGTGATCATTGCTTGTACACCCTTCTCGCAGTGTCCGGAGCAAGTATGGTGGGTCTGACACACCGGTGTCAATGTGTTCTTTTTTCCATTTCCAGGAGTGTATAACACATATTGCACGCTGAAGACGCAGATGAATTAATAAAAAACAAATTAGTTTATGAGAGCAAAGTTTACTATAGCGGTCGAAGTACTCATAGTATTGCATATATGTGTGTAAATGACTACCAATGTCCACTCAAGGAAGACAATATTATAAATGCGCCTCAGTTTGTGGATGAACTCAGACAGAGGTTGATAATCAGTTTGAATATTTAGCATTACTGTACCCATTGGTCTTAAACTTGTTTTCAACCAATGATTCCCACAGCTACAGGAACACTACTTGTGATACTTCTTAGACAAAACACTTAGGCAGTGCTATCAGACGAAAAGATCAACCTGACACAAACTGTATGAAGTTTGTTTTACAACCTTCGTACCTGGATAAAGAGCTTAACCTATTTGACACGACTGTGAACGTTGCTGCATAAGACTATTTAAGAAGAAACTAAATTCCTGCAGCTACGACAATGCTTACACAAATCGTCTTAACGGCACTAAATCGTGGTTTGTGAATCGTTCACCGACCGTACTCTGCCGCATTTCGCTGGTTGGTACGCAAAAAGCTCACTGACAAATTTCTCAGACGGAAAAGGGGGACGAAATGTCTCCCACTGGAAAGGCATCTTGTTTTATTTAAATGATTACAAAATCAGGTAAAACGAACAGTGAGGTTGTCAGTATAAGCACGTTACTGTTGTCAGTATGATGTTGCACTGCCCAGGGCCTTTAATGATGAAGGGCCCGTTTAGGTGTGGCATATTGTATACAGATGTGGAAGAGAGAGCACTACTAAATTCTACAATCCGTATGCATTGCATGCACACAGAAGTTACTGTTACAATGTACTTATGGAGCCCAATGAATGAATTGCGTATTTTCCGGTGAGAAACAGCACTGGCAAACAGTCTTCGCTACATTTGGTTACTTAAACTGGTGTCACTGTGAGCTAGAATTGATTGAGGCCCTGCATGCATACCAGGCTTCCAACTTCACATTTTTGCCCCACTACGTCGATGGTCGCCTCCACAAACGCCGTCACCGAGATGAACGACGGTTCTGAACGGGCAGCGTGCGACACTGACTCAGCCTGGTGGGAGCAGTATTACGCTATGGGAGATGATTTCCAGCACTTGCATGAGATCTGTTTTAGTAATCGAAGACACCCTGACAGCTGTGAATCACCCGTATCCCTTATGGCTGACCTCTTCGCGGACGTCGATGTCATCTTTCAGCATCATAATTGTCTGTGTCTCGGAGCCAGGACCGTGCCTCAGTGGTTTGAGTGAAGTTGATGTCTCTGTATTCAAATTTGCCTGATGTAAATCCTACGGAACCCATATGGGTCGTTATAGGGTACCATCACCCAGTACGGAAATTAGCGGCTCTTATTTACGCGATTTGCGTGACCTATCCGTAGACGTCTAATGGCACGTACCTCCACAAACCTGCCAACAAACTGTCGGGGTTCCTTATACACAGAATCAGTAATGTATTTCGTTCCAAAGATGGACAGACAAACTATTAAGCAGGTGGTCATAATATTTTGTCTCGTCAATGTATTTTTCTTCCACCTACACACACATCGCGAAAAGATCATGGAGGTACAATTAGAGAGACTCGAGATTGCACTGAGGCCTACCGGAAATCGTTCAGCTAGCGTATCATCTAGGCTAGAAGAGGAAAGAGAGCCGAAGTGACAGGGGCCCGCAAAGAACCTCCCACGACACGATAAGATAGCTTGCAGAGTATGATATAGATTTACGCAAAACAATATACTTGAATAAGAAATAATTACTTATACTGAGCACTTCATTTACTTAACGTTTTTATTAAAGATTGTACTACATGGAAATGAGGATAACAGTAAACTAGTAAGTCAGCAGTAGGTCTACTGGTAATTTCCAAGATCGCTTGCAAGCGATATACAATGAGCACGTGATTATCATGGCGCCAGATATCGATTAGTTGTTACTTTTGTTTACAGTGGACTATACTCCGAGTATAATTACTTTGTGACTGATGTCTCAGCAACTCTAGCGTTACGACAGAAGTTTTTTGACGATACTGCAGAGCATTGTATTAGTCTCTGATAGACTAAAGAATATGAGTTAAAAGTCGCTACTCCTAAACTGAATTATCTACAAATACTGTCTGCTGTTATTATTGTTTTTATCGTGAAGTGTGATGCGTGGTAGTGACGAACAGTACATATTTCAGCACCTGTATTGGCTAAGGAAAAAACAAAAGCTCTTGACTTCTTACTCAACAAACGGAATTGTCGATGATGAAGATCTGGATGACGAGTAAGATGAGTTAAATTACGGTTATCTTGCGCCATTGTTGTCAACGGTTTTAATGAAATCGGGGTCTGGCGCCATGACAGTCACACATTCAATATATATCACTTGCAAGTGACTGGAAATCACCGGTCTACTTACTATTCTGAATGATTTACTATCTCTTTAGTTGCTGTATTATCTGAAACTAAAAGTGGGGAAGGAGATGTGACTGGTATTTAAGTGCCGCAAAAAGTTCCATTAGTCTTTAATTTTTTTTTTATTTTCCTCTTCTAAAATCTTCTGAAATTCGTAAGAACGTGCGTTCTATTAGTACCTCAGAGTTACTGTTGAAGAGTTGTTTACGAATTCCCAAACTGGCACATAGAAAGAATTTGTGTCTTATGACCATGCAGAATCTGTACACGCTCTTAAGAAGAGGAGACACCGTCGGACAAGTAAAACCTAGTTTACACGACGACACTAGGTTGCAGGCAATTGCGCTACCGGACACTGCGCATGTGCGCCGCGCGTTTGCGCAACTCATTGGTGAAACTAAACACTTTCGGCTTGTTCCGACTTTGGCGAGATAGTTGCATGAGTTTTGAAGTTATGTGTCTTCGTAAAGTGTAAACAAACTGAAATATGAAGTGGGAAACGGAGAATAATGTTCACTTTTTGGATATCTATGCTTTGCATAGGTGTTTGTGGAATTTCAGTGATGCTGATTACAAAAATAAGCAACATATTGCTGCCGCTGAGACCGTCATGTGCGATCATAACATAGATGGTTTGACAATATCTGAGTTGCAGGGCAAAATGTATTGAGTTAGTAGCACATATACAACTGAATACATGTTGTTGTTGTTGTGGTCTTCAGTCCTGAGACTGGTTTGATGCAGCTCTCCATGCTACTCTATCCTGTGCAAGCTTCTTCATCTCCCAGTACCTACTGCAACCTACATCCTTCTGAATCTGCTTAGTGTATTCATCTCTTGGTCTCCCTCTACGATTTTTACCCTCCACGCTGCCCTCCAATGCTAAATTTGTGATCCCTTGATGCCTCAAAACATGTCCTACCAACCGGTCCCTTTTTTTGTCAAGTTGTGCCACAAACTCCTCTTCTCCCCAATTCTATTCAATACCTCCTCATTAGTTATGTGATCTACCCATCTAATCTTCAGCATTCTTCTGTAGCACCACATTTCGAAAGCTTCTATTCTCTTCTTGTCCAAACTAGTTATTGTTCATGTTTCACTTCCATACATGGCTACACTCCATACAAATACTTTCAGAAACGACTTCCTGACTATTAAATCTATACTCGATGTTAACAAATTTCTCTTCTTCAGAAACGCTTTCCTTGCCATTGCCAGTCTACATTTTATATCCTCTCTACTTCGACCATCATCAGTTATCTTACTCCCTAAATAGCAAAACTCCTTTACTACTTTAAGTGTCTCATTTCCTAATCTAATTTCCTCAGCATCACCCGATTTAATTTGACTACATTCCATTAGCCTCGTTTTGCTTTTGTTGATGTTCATCTTATATCATCCTGTTAAGACATTGTCCATTCCGTTCAACTGCTCTTCCAAGAACTGAATACAAGCAAGTGTAATTCTAGCTTTGGCAGTGTCCTCATCTACAAGACGAGGAGTATTGTTGACAGGAGGGAAGGCTATACAAATTCAGGAAGCTGCATTCTTTATTCAATATTCATCTGTTTAAAACGTCGCTGTAGTGCTCCCCATTCACATATGTTAGAATTTTGAGATATTGCCACTGAACATATCTATCTTCAATAGAGTAATTTGCAAACCATTCTCTTTTTAATGCGTCCTGCTTCGAATAATTATTTTTGCTAATGTTAGTAACTATTACTGTTGATGTTAATAATTATTGGTGTTAATGAAAAAGCGTCATCACCAACTAAAACCCTATCTTATAGCATGCTGAGTGGATTGTAATGCACGCAATATTTGATATGTAATTTCAGCTCTGGCGACAGTGCTTCATGCATTACAGTACCTTTATTCCTTATCACATAACTAACTCTATTTAGAAGAAACGTGAACAGTTCTGGTGACGTTCTAAGATAATTAAAAGAACTTCCTGGATCTTCCGTTATAAATTATGTCAGCAAGGATGCTGAGTAACCGAGCTGACGTCTTTTCTTCATCCAGTCACAAATCGAAACACGTTTCTTAGTTTTACTTATGCAGCGATTCCACGCAACAATCTTTAACTCCATCACAACTCGTACGACGTGGAGCTCCCAAGACTTTCATTTCAGACACGACTCAGAGACCCACAGAACGACGAAACTGAAGTGTATACTTATGTCGAACGTGTCTACAGTCATATATGAAACCACTTGCGTGCAACTCATTACACGCAACGAGTGGCGCAACCCAATGTCGTCGTGTAAACTAGGCTTAATGCATTGACATACATAATGTCGCATGAGATAATACTGTAAATAACTGGTGAATGCTTCCTTACCTCTGAATATCGTGACTTTGCTTTGCGTTTCTCAGCCACGTGTCCATTCCGTCGATTTCAGCGCTGGTCTTCTTAGATTGAGTTGGTCATGGCGGTGTCCGTAGCATCCAATGGTGTGACGTTGATTCGCCCGACACACTGCAGTTCGCTAATAAACTGACGAGTTTCGTCAAATTCTTCTTCTAATAAATTTCGAAGAGTTCCTACCGATGACTGTCGAAGGGCTATAGGTCCGCTCGCAGAGGGCTATAAACTCGGTTCAACGTTTCTTCGCTTCCCGCTGGCCACATGAAACATGATAGGCAGTTGACGTGGCGTGATCACTAATTTAATGATGTATTATCAAAAACACACAACACGATTCTGTTTATGGAGTTGGCTAGAATACCGTAGTCGGGATCGGTGCATCCTCGAACACTTCTCGTATTAACCTAAATAGTTCAAGAGCAGGGAACATCGATAGCGCTTCCATAGAACAGCCGTTGCTAGGCAACTGCCTAGCTCGTTAAGGGTGCAGGAATGAAAAAATAACAATGAAAAAGTTCTTCTTAATTTGGCATCTGAGTAGAGACTCACACAGTCATCAAGCATACATACATACATACACATACACATAGGCATCAAAATATATGCACTTGATCCAATACAAATTTACAGTTACCAACCCACTTATGTTACTTCTTCGTTCCCACGCATTAACATAAAAAGTAAAATACAGCTGCACCACATGATTAATGTTGGTAACACAAATACACACAAGCTATACATTTGTGACACTTAAAATAATTGTTTCATTTTTCATTTTTTTTAAATAATGTGTCGTCATAATTTCAATTGTTTATGTATGACGTTTTATGTCGTAAAATTGTATACTTCGAGAAACCTGATTATGAACGTGATGTTGCCCTGGTTATACACATAGATCTTTGCACTGTATAATTAATTTCTGAGATACATAACAGACGTTTATGCCAAGGCGCAGTATGCAGGCACTACGTTAGAGAAAGAGTTGCTTTGGCCTCCCATCGTCACCGGCAGCAGCTAATATTTTTTATAGAGCGTTTCGAACAGACGGCATGGAGTAATGCGGAACGAAAACTATATTGCAGGCTCTTCTATGTGGATGGCACATTTCTTGTGTGACCACACAATAAGGACGAGGCACACAAATAGCACGAAGTTCAAAATAACGTCCATCAGAGTTAGGAAGTGACGTCGGCCTCCTGTTCTCATATATATATTGATATACAGAAGAGATGAAAAGCTCTAGGACACAGTGTTTACAGGAAGCCTACAAATCCAAACAGTTTCAAATGGTTCAAATGGCTCTGAGCACTAAGGGACTTAACGTCTGAGGTAATCAGTCCCCTAGAACTTAGAACTACTTAAACCTAACTAACCTAACGACATCACACACATCCATTCCCGAGGTAAGATTCGAACCTGCGACCGTAGCGGTCGTGTAGTTCCAGACTGTAGCGCCTTGTACCGCTCGGTCACTATGGACGGCTCCAAACAGGTACTTAGACGCCACTTCCCATCACCATCCAACCCAGAAGCAATAAGTTCCGAGCATTCGGTCTTCGCGTGTGTTCCGCATCAGTGACAGTAAGACCTTGCGATCAGAACTAAATTATTCGAAGAAAAAGTTGGTTGCTAACGACGATGATGACGTGTCCATAAACAATGTCTTGAATCAAAGCGGTAATTATAATGCAGACAAGAAGAACTAGCAACCTCCGTCTCTTTGTGTGAGGTTAACGTTTGTTAGTGGAGTAACCTACTCCGTCTTCAGGCCACGAGTGGCCTACCGGGACCATCCGACCGCCGTGTCATCCTCAGTGGAGGATGCGGGTAGAGGGGTGTGGGGTCAGCACACTGCTCTCCCGGTAGTTATGATGGTATTCTTGACCGAAGCCGCTACTATTCGGTCGAGTAGCTCCTCAATTGGCATCACGAGGCTGAGTGCACCCCGGAAAACGGCAACAGCGCATGGCGGCCTGGATGGTCACCCATCCAAGTGCCGACCACGCCCGACAGCGCTTAACCGGTGATCTCACGAGAATCGGTGTCTCCACTGCGGCAAGGCCGTTGCCGGAGTAACCGACTGCATACATAAAATTCTTCGGAAGTCTTCTCTCGAACTACAACGGAAGTGATCGACGGCCTCCACGCTGCAGGAGTCTATGAAGCGACGTGTGGAAAAACTGGAAATTTATAGTAAGGGCTTATGGGACCAAACTGCTGAGGTCATCGGTCCCTAAGGTTACACACTACATAAGCTGATTTACGCTAACTTTCGCTAAGGACAACACACACACCCATGCCCGAGGGAGGACTCGAACTTCCGACGGGGAGAGCCGCGCGGACCGTGGCAAGGCGCCCTTGACCGCGCGGCTGCAACGACGTGTATGGATGGTGGTTTTGCTAAATGAGGGTAACTGCAGGAACCGAAAACTCTGAGAGGGTAAGAAACAAAGGAGGTCATTTCGATATGCGGTGGATAAATGTGCTCCAAGAGAGGCGTGCCCACGTGAAGGTGGAAATGAACGATGTTTGAGAGTGCCCCTTCTATCAGAACCAAGAAAGTGATCCGCCGGTGTGGGTTAAGCTAGACTATCGTCTAGAACATTCTCCACGATAACTCCCATTGTTCGTATCACTGACAACGCGGGCAGGTCTTACTACCTACGAAATTACTTCCGTGGCGACGTTGTTTTCACTGGTTCGTCGCAAAGGCCACCACGGTGCTGCGTTTCCTGTCGCCCATCGTACTCACAGTTGAGGCCAAGGAGCACGACATTCTCAACTTTCATAACACCTACCTGTGGACTGCAGAGAATCTCCATGGTACACTACTGGCCGTTAAAATTGCTACACCACGAAGATGGCGTGCTACAGACGCGAAATTTTTCCGACAGAAACAAGATGCTTTGATATGCAAATTATTAGCTTTTCAGAGCATTCACACGAGGCTGGCGCCGGTGGCGACACCTAAAATGTGCTGGCATGAGAAAAGTTTCCAACCGATTTCTCATACACAAACACCAGTTGACCGGGTTTGCCTGGTGAAATGTTGTTGTGATGCCTCGTGCAAGGAGGAGAAATGCGTACCATCACGTTTCCGACTTTGATAAAAGTCGGATTGTAGCCTATCGCGATTGCGGTTTATCGTATCGCGACATTGTTGTTCGCGTTGGTCGAGATCCAATGACTGTTAGCACAATATGGAATCGGTGGGTTCAGGAGGATAATACGGAACGCCGTGCTGGATACCGACGACCTCTTATCGCTAGCATCTTATCCGCATTGCTGTAACGGATCGTGCAGCCACGTCTCGATCCTTGAGTCAACAGATGGGGACGTTTTCAGGCCAACAACCATCTGCACGAACAGTTCGACGACGTTTGCAGCAGCATGGACTATCAGCTCGGAGACCATGGATGCGGTTACCCTTGAGGCTGCATCACGGACAGGAGCGCCTGCGATGGTGTACTCAGCGACGAACCTGGGCGCACGAATGGCAAAACGTCATTTTTTCGGATGAATCCAGGTTCTGTTTACAGCATCACGATGGTCACATCCATGTTTGGCGACATCGCGGTGAACGCACACTGGAAGCGTGTATTCGTCATCGCCATACTGGCATATCACCCGGCGTGATTGTATGGGGTGCCATTGGTTACACGTCTCTGTCACCTCTTGTTCGTATTGACGGCACTTTGAACAGTGTACGCTACATTTCAGATGTGTTACGACCCGTGGCTCCAACCTTCAATCGATCCCTGCGAAGCCCTACATTTAAGCAGGAGAATGCACGACCGCATGTTGCAGGTCCTGTACGGGCCTTTCTAGATACAGAAAATGTTCTACTGCTGCCCTGGCCAGCACATTCTCCAGATCTCTCACCAATTGAAAACGTCTGGTCAATGGCGGCCGAGCAACTGGCTTGTGACAATACGCCAGTCACTACTGTGGTATCGTGTTGAAGCTACATGGGCAGCTGTACCTGTACACGCCATTCAAGCTCTGTTTGACTCAATGCCCAGGCGTATCAAGGCCGTTATTACGGCCAGAGGTAGTTGTTCTGGGTACCGATTTCTCAGGATCTATACACCCAAGTTGCGTGAAAATGTATTCACATGTCAGTTCTAGTATAATATATCTGTCCAATGAATACCCGTTTATCATCTGCATTTCTTCTTGGTGCAGAACTTTTAATGGCCAGTAGTGTACTTCCGCGACGACGGTGTTCTCGCTGGTTCATCGCAAAGGCCACAACGGTTCTTCGTTTTCTGTCGCCCATCGTACTCACAGTTGAGGGCACCTCCACGAGGGGCGCGAACGTCAATTTTCATAACACCTACGTGTGGACTGTAGAGAAAGTCCGTGTTATGATGGCAGCGAGCCGTCAGCACAGGTTGAGTCTCAATGACTTGGCGGAGAATGCCGATGGTAGCCTCGTGTAACCAGTCATCCTTCTACAACAACTCACGGACGGGACGTATCTGCACTTCCTGCGGGTAGCCCCGTCTTCCCTGCTGAATGATATGCCTTTTGTGGTAAGAATTGTAGTGTGACTGCTACGTGATGGTGCTCCAGCTCACTGCCCTCGTGACTGCGGAGCTAAAACACTAGGACAGAGTGAACTTTCCCACTTGCCTGATTTTTTCTCATGCGGGCTTTCAATCGCTGAAAACTTCACTTCCAAAATTCTTTTGTCTCCATCTTCAGATGGGTATACCTCCCTTGGAACGCATTTCCGGCCTTATGTCCACGTGACCAGTTTTGTTCCTTTAACTCCCAAGGATCGTTCCCAGCAATTTATCTTCTTTCTGTAAAATTGTCCTATAGATACACTGAAGTGACAAGTCATGGGATAGCGATATGCACATATACAGACGGTAGTAGTATAGCCTTCACAAGGTATAAAAAGGCAGTGCATTGGCGGAGCTGTCGACTGGGCTCAGGTGATTTATGTGGAAAGGTTCCCGACGTGGTTACGCCTGCACGACTGGAATTAGCAGACTTTGAAGCGAAATGGGAGTTTGAGCTAGACGCATGTTACGTTCGATTTTGAGAATCATTAGGGAATTCAATATTCTGAGATCCACAGTGTCAAGAGTGTACCAACAAGACCAAATTTCAGACATTACCTTGCACCACGGACAATACAGTGGCCGACAGCCATCACTTAACCACCGAGAGCAGCAGCGTTTTCTTAGATCGTCAGTGATAACAGGCAAGCAACACTGCGTGAAATAAGAGCAAAATCAATGTGTGACGTACGACCACCGTATCCGTTAGGACAGCGCGGCGAATTGTGGCGTTAATGGTCTATGGCTGCAGACGACCGACGCGAGTGTGTTTGCTAACAGTACGATATCGCCTTCAGTACCACTCCTGGGTTCGTTACCCTATCGATAGGATCCTAGACGACTGAAAAACACTGGTCTGGTCAAATGAAACCCGATTTCATTTGGTAAGAGCTGATGATAGGATTCGAGTGTGGCGCCATGGACCCAAGTTGTCAATACGGCACTGTGCAAATTGTGGTGGCTGCATAATGGTGTGGGCTGTGTTTACCTGGAATGGACCAGGTCATCCGATCCAACTCAGCCTATCATTAACTGGAAGCGGTTATGTTCGCCTACTTGGAGACCATTTGCAGCCATTCGTGCACTTCATGTTCCCAAAGAACTATGGATTTTTTATGGTTGACAAAGCCACCGGTTTGAAGATCATTCGGCGTAGTTCGAGTGAATCCCATCGAACATTTATGGGACATAAGCGAGAGGTCAGTTCGTGCACAAAATCCTGCACCGCCAACAGTTTCGCGGTTATGGACGGCTATGGAGGCCATGAACCATCGAGTTGCTACACGACACCGGGTGGAAGGCTGTCTCACACGATATTAGGAGGTGTCCCATTACTTTTGTCACTTGAGTGTGTGAGAAACTGGAAGGACAATATAAAATGCATTACAGAATACAAATCTAAAGAAAAGACTAACTATATGCCACAGAGACCTGGGCAATGCGTAAAGAAGAAGAGATAAGGATAAAGGCACTGGAAACTTTGGTATGGAGGAAACTAAAGGGTATGTGTTACGAAGACAGAGTGACGAACGAGGATGTGTTGAAAAGAATTACAGAAAACTACAACAAACACATTAAGTAAATGAAGGCGATATTGTGTGGCCTCATGTTGAGATACTAATGTTCAGTCCAGCAGCAAACTGAATTGATGCTAAACAGAAAGAAAACGAAAAGAAGTAGATACCACTAACGGAGATTTTGAAGGAGGAAAGCGATAACTACGTGGAACTGAAGAGGAAAGCACGAGACGAAGAGAGGTGTACAAGTACCGTCTGTCTACCTGGCTCAGGGCGCAACCACTGCTGATTACTATTAAATGGTTTTCGTCTCTGTGAAATCTGTACCTCTAAAATTAAATGAAACGTTCGTTCGTCATATTAGGCTGAGTGTCCGAGTTAGGCCTCCTTATGGAAGTATTTTTATTTGACGCCACGTTGGGGACTTGCTTGCCGATGATCGTGAAATGGCGATAGGACATTTATTTATTTATTTCTGAAGTAAAGATCTGCAGCCTTTAGTTATATAGCAGACAGCGCATTTTACATGTTATATCGTACAAATTCAGTTTTATTACTAGTACATTTTTTGAGAAATTTACAAAAGGATGAAATAAATAATAACAAATAAAAAAAGTCCAAACGAGTAAACACAATTTTGTTTATGCTTACATAATGATAAGATAAACAATAGGTTATGGATTTATTTCAAGTTAAAAGAGTACTTAGTGGAAGAAATAAGAGACAGCAATTTGACTTACACCTGATATGACAGTTCTTCCCTTGTGTATGGATACAATAGGACATCACATCACCCATCGAACCCGAGCCTCTCGCACGACATCCAGCCACGCTGACAATTTTTTTTTTCGTTAATCTCATTTTGTTAGTTATTGTTCGTGGCGGACGTCCCATGACACTTTTTGAAATTCATCGTTGATCCATTAACTCCGTTTATTACAGAGTGCAGCCAGCCCTCCGAGCGTACACGCTGAGCTACAGTGCCGGCATCAGTCAGATAACGATTAAATGCGTTTTGTAAGCCAACTATTGGTGAGAAAGGCCTTAAGTTTTTCAAACTCACTACGATCATATGTGGTTTTTTTCACATTTCGTAAGTCGAGATTTCAGTCGCAGGCTCCACTTCCTGGACATTCAAATTACTGATATGTCTGTATTTTCTTCTGCGGAATGGACTCCAACAGAACAGACTTGGTAAATAAGAGATGTTTTATTAACATAATTTTATTTATGTCTATGTGTTGTGCGGTTCGTAAAATGTTGCACTGCGCTCCTTAAACGGAGCCAAGAAGTGCTGCTGTCTTCAATGGAGCGGCGCTGAGCTTTGTCATGATCCAGTTTATTTTTGGGAAAAGACGTTCTACGCAGGTCGGGAAGGCTGTGGCTTTTAAATACTTCACCTACGTCATATCGTAGGTTATAGCTGTAGAGACGTCTAAATCCGCAGATTTCTAGAAAGAAGTGAAGTCTCTGTAGTTGCCAGCCCGAAATCTAGCGGACCACTTCAAAATCGAGTTTAGAACATTTTAAGCCCTAACCAGAGACCTCCTTGAGTTATTGTGTGATTGCAGATGAAAGTGGAACCACCATTACACCTCAGAAAAAATATTTGTTTCAGACAGAGAGTTGTAGGCGAATGTGC
Source organism: Schistocerca gregaria (assembly GCF_023897955.1). Taxonomy (NCBI): domain Eukaryota; kingdom Metazoa; phylum Arthropoda; class Insecta; order Orthoptera; family Acrididae; genus Schistocerca; species Schistocerca gregaria. The sequence continues at coordinate 195,172,884 of NC_064927.1, read as the reverse complement.
TTCAAATAAAGGGAGAACGGCTCAATGGACGGGAAGAGTGGTGAATATTATTTATGAGTCGAAGGGCGCCATCAAACCATTTGGGAAAGCCTCAGGAAATATAGTTACCTTACTACCTGATACTAACGGACCTTTTTCACAGTGAGCTGAATCAGAATCGACGTAGATGGACACCCAATAAATGAGTCCCTGCAGGATAAAGCGCATACTCTCACACTTGAGGCGCCGCGTCGATACAAATCCACACGATAGTCTTCGAAAGAGTTCCACACCCAACCTGTTACCCACATTCTGACCACGTATTTTTTTCTCTTTATTTCATACTAACAGCTTCGAGGGAAGAAAGTGTGGTCGAACTTAGAGGTTGCCTGTTATGTAGAGGAGTACTATGCAGAGTTGGCTGCAATTACATTTTCAGAGTGAATAAAGTAGTGGAGTGTCTCTAGAAGAAATGGACTGAGATAAATGGAGATTATATTCAGAAATCAATTTTCGATATATTGTCCGTAGGTATATTTATATATGTCGAAATGAAGGTATATTTATATATACCGAAACCTTGATCAAGAATTTTAATAAATCTTTATCCTGCAACTGTTTTGGCTGTCATCATTTACCGTGAAGAATTTCAACAGTTGCTGTTTCAGCCATGTTTAAAATCTTGAAGGATGATATTGTAACACTCACCAAAACTGCTAAGCAGACAGGAATGGGAAACATTGTTTATTTATGAATGGGTACTAGACAGTAGAACTTGGGCGATATTTAGAGAAATCAGTCATCTCCCGGGCAACGACAGAAGAAAATATTTTCGATGGAGACAAGTTTATTTGAATTGCTTGTTATTAACTGTATTCAGCTAGTTATTTCTGCAGGCAACTTGCAATCATAGGCAATAAGTTGCTGATATCTCAACACGCATTGTGAGAGCGCGTATGGAACTTGCCAAGAATATAAATGAATAATCAAATTTATTATTCTTCATATTTGTTATGACGTTTATGTTGCTGCACCATTCTGGGGCCGTTAGAATGCTCAACCACAGCCGATTCCTCCGTCTGTCCCAGCATGCAATATTATAAATGGTCTTTCACACATTACACAATTTTTAAAAATGCAGTACATAAGTCAAAAATGCTTACAAATAAAAAAATCCTTTTTTATTTTCGTCTATATACGCACCCATTCAAGTGCTGAAAATTATATAACGCATATGTCCGCCTCCACTATCTCGGTTTATGTAGTTCGTGATGACCCTTCCACAGACACCTCTGTTTGTATCTTTGATGACACGTTGATTTTCTTCCTCACGTTAGAGAACTGTGTGTGGTTTATTCTCGTAGAATTTGGACTTCACATAACCCATGAAAAGAAGTTCCCCACGCCCGGGGTCAGTGATTTTCTCTGCCTCGTGATGACTGGGTGTTGTGTGATGTCCCTAGGTTAGTTAGGTTCAAGTAGTTCTAAGTTCTAGGGGACTGATGACCATATATGTTAAGTCCCATAGTGTTCAGAGCCATTTGAACCATTTTTTTTTTTAAAGAAGTCACAAGGGGTACTGTCACAAGACCTGGGAGGCCATTCCAAGTCGCCACGAAGTTATACCACAGACTGAGAGAGTTTTTCATGGAGTAGGGTTGTCATTTTACAGGATGTGTAACACGTAGCATCATCCTGCTGAAATCATAAATTGGCTGTGTCCACTTCATCCAGAGGAGGCAAGAACTTGTTTCTGCCCAGTTCACGATAACGCTCATCACTAACTGTTACTGTTTTACCGTAAAAATTTTCAAAAAATACGAGACCGATCTCGCCACTTGCCCATAAGCACACCAAACTGTGGTTCCACAATGGATGCACTTGGCTCTCCTGGTCACCTTAGGATTTTCTTGACTCCAAATACGGAAATTTTGTTGGTTAACGAAACCACGCAGATGAAAATGTGCCTTGTCACTGAAAATTATTCTTTTTGTAAAACTGTTGTCCTCTTCTTTTGTGAGAAGTCAAATGATCTGTGGGTTTAAGATATTGCGTCAACTGAATCATGTACGGATACATATGAAGATCCGTCTTCAAAATTCTTTGCAAAGAGGCTGTCGAAATTCCCAATCGTTAAGAATGATGTTGGAGCGACTTGTGAGGGCTCACAACCACACTACCCTTCGCGAATGCAATGTTTGGTTTCGTACGAACCGCTCTATTTTGTCCCGACGATTTTATGGTTGCAACCGGCCCGGTTTCCGCGAATTTATTTATCAACCGCAGAACTGTGGATGCTGTAGGAGCTATATTACGTCCAAAGATCTTGCGAAGCCTACGAACACTCTCTACATAGCACTCGCCGGTTCTGTAAAAGGTTTTCACAATGTTAACACGTTCCTCATTTTTGAACCACTCTATGGCAACTAATAACCTGAAATACACAAATAACGACTTATCAAGTTATGAAAATGACAATTGATATCGAAAGTAATAAGTATAATGCTGTAAACTTGAAAAAAAATTATCGCTTAGTTTAAAAATTGTGTGACCTATGAAAGATCCAGTGTGAGTCACATGATCCAGGTGTTTACGGGTCGTCCCATCATTCAGGTACATACTTCGCCTTAAATGTAGTCCGCGGCTCGTGGTCTAGTGGCTAGCGTTGCTGCCTCTAGATCACGGGGTCCCGGGATTCGATTGCGGCTGGGTTTGGGACTTTGTCTACCCGGGAACTGGATGTTTGTGTTGTCCTCATCATTTCATCATCATCATCCTTCGTGACAGTGGCTCGATCGGACTGTGTAGAAATTGGAATGTGAGAAAATTGGGACTTTGTACCGGCCCTGATGACCGCGCTGTTGAGCGCCCCACAAACCAGACATCATCATCATCGCCTTAAATGTATGGTATTCGGTGAATCCTTGACGCTGTCTGTGCGTTCCGTTTGCCTTTAGCCTATCTGAGGCTCTCAAAAATTTTCTTAGTCGGTTTGTATACTACCTTTATACCTTGTTTTATATTTATGGTGTGCCTGCCACCGTGCGATGTAATGCCCTCCGTCTGCGATGCGACAGCTCTACGTCAGTCCATCATGAGCGATGGAGGATGATTCTTTGGCACTGTCATCCACTCATGCTGATGGAACTTCAGATTATCGGTCTACCAGCCATCGGCCAAACAACCCGAAACAAACACCTCAACCCAATACGTCAAGTACGGGTTGCGAATGTCTCAGCGATTTACAAATAATTTTTGGTTTCCGTAAAAGGTGCACAGATATGGTAAATATGTCCTCAGGCCGCGTATTGTTTTGATCACTATAGTGTTGTATAGACATTGTCCTACTTCGGGTAATATGTCTTCAGTCGACCTTTGCACTTATTCAGTCGGCTATAGGGGACTTACAGTTTAAATTGGACGTCGAATCATGGTGTAACTAGCCAAGCCATTTTTAGTATAAAATTGAATTCTTTGTAGTTTTGGTGACATAATTAAAAGTGCCTTTGGCCGCAAAGGTAGCGCTGAGTGGTCAATAACAGTTCACACCACCATGCCAATCCCTACAATCAGTAAACAGGGAATAACGTTCGATCAAACTAAAATCTTGCCCCAAGTATCTACATAACGCCATTCGGTTACTTACTAGACTGTAGAGATTAGAACGTGTGAGAACAACTTCCAGGGGACAGTGGATATAATCCTGCCCATGCGTGGAAGCGAGTTTTCGACAGTGAGAAAATGAGGGGACATTCGACGAATTGTCCACGCTTCTATGGGACCGGTAACCCTGCCAGTGCAGACGATGGCAACATCTACTGCAAGATGACGTAACAGTGACGTACACCGTCCAATTAGAAGCCATCTGCAGGCTACAAATGGCTTCCGCAGCAAAAACCACAATAGTCAGTAGCTCCTGGTGAACACGACTGAAGTGATTGTCAAAGGCTAGACGTTTTGGCCAGATTTAGCATGGCAAGAAAATCAAGAATGTTTTATACTCTACAGGGCAGTGTTCGATCTCGCAAACAAAAATATCAGCCGAAAGATATAAAGTTCCTGCCTTCGATTTGAGGATATACTAGAGCTGATCGTACACAGCATTAAGATATAAGACTCATTGTCAGATTATGTAGAAAGAATATGATGAGTTAAAATGAAACCCATCAGTTCAGGTGGCTAAATCGTATTGAAGGAATGAGTGATAGTACATACACAAAAATAATGTTGTTCACTCTGAACACAGAACCCGGTAGTAGAGGAAACCAAGGAAAATTTGCTAAGGCGATTAAACTTCATGGAGAAGAAATAAAAAATCTAAGGTTTGTTCATGGCATAGCAGTTCTGTAAGAGGTGGCAAAGGACTTTGAATATCACTTGAAGGCAATAGATAGTGTCTCAAAATAGCGTATAAAATGAACATCAATAAAAGTAAATCAGTAATGGGGTGTAAGCGAGTGGAATCATATGATGCTAAGCGAGTTAGTTTAGGACGTGAGACGCTAAAAGTGGTAGAAAAATTCTGACATTTGGGAAGCAATGAGTCAATAGGATATAAAATACAGAACGATAAAATGAGAAAACATACCTGAAACATAGAACTATGTTGACATCTACTATATAAAAATAAGTCATTTTTTAACTTCGCCATAAAAAATCTCGGGAAGTACTTGATCGACTTACTTCAAATTTTTACACGATACTCTACTGAACATTCAGACGAACATACGATGTATATTTTTTAAATAAACCGTACAGGTTTTCTGTTAAAACTAACTGCGAGAATGTACTCTGTGCGATTTTGTTTTCTTTCTCGCATTCAGTTTTGACTAAGGTAACAGGGCATTTAAACCATTAGACAGTTTATTTGTTCTATATATATTCTCTCTCATTACATATATTCTTAAACAACAATATTCTGTTTTGTTTTCTTCCTCGCAGCCAGGTTTCACGAAATACGGGGAGCAGTATTTATGGCTTTCGGAGTCTGAATTTTCAATAAGCCAATAAGTTTTAAAATCAGAGAGAGCAAAGAAAAGGAGAAGGAGAAAGAGGAGGGAGGAGGAGGGAAACATGGACATAGAGAGGGGAAAGGAGCAGGTGGACAGACAGGGGGAAAAGGAGATGGAGAGAGAGGTGGGGAGGAAGAAATGGACAGAGAGAGGGGAAGGAGGTGAAGGAGATAAAGAGATTAGGACGTATTTCCAATTTACATACATATTTAGCAGTTGCAAAGTATTGCCTGGTTTGCTAGTGTAATATAATTTAGGTGTTAGTAAGTCTTCCCTCGATGTAATTTAGGTGTTAGTAAGTCTTCCCTCGATGTAGTTGCTTTGAATGTAGCTTTATGAGAAAGTGAAACGATGACGATAAAAAATACAGGCAAGAAGAGGACAGAAGCTTTTGAAACGTGGTGCTGCAGGAGAACGCTGAAAATTAGATTGATACCTAGGATAAATAAGAAAGAGAAACTCAGTGGAAGTGGGGAGAAAAGAAATTTATGGCGGAGCTTGACTAAAAGCAATATACGTTGACAGCAGGCAAGAGTATTGTAACTTGGTGTACTTCCAGTTTTTCGCCTCTAGCCAGCCCTATAATAGTATTTAATATATCATTTTTAAACGATGGCTTTCACGAGCTGAAGCCTTTTTCTCGAACTATAAAAATTACTCCGTAAAATTAAGGTTTTTGAAAATGAGAATACATGCAACTAAGAAAAAATATTTTATTGAAATTTAAAAGCGTTACAGTCAAGGAAATCTTTTCAATACTGTATTTCGCCTTATATCTGTTACATTATTGCTCTACTACTCGCCGTACCTAAGAGGCACTGTCACTTTCATTTCAGTCCTCTCTTTCTTTATCCATTTCGCTTCTGATAATACTAAACATGGCTTTAAATGACCTTACCTAATTTATATCATTCGAAATGCCTTTTACTATTATTATTATTGCCAGTTATTATTATTATCATTATTATTATTATTATTACTATTATTGTTGTTGTTGTTATTGGGAGTGTTTCGTAATATCTTTGGTATGTATTGTTCCTGGTCAGATTTAAGTGAAGGCATTGAGGCAACTATCTGTTCAGGCTAAATAAGTACTATATAAATAAATAGTAAGTGAAATCAAACTATCACAGATTTTCGCTGTGAAGAGAGGTAAAATTGTTTAGACATTAACTAAGCTCAGTTAATTTGCAAATATCGCATGTTCATGGTAAAAGACCTTCTAAAGTTTGAAGGTATAAGATGGTGCACGACCAACGAAGCTTAGCTTAACCTTCCATACGTTGTATAACTAGTTCTAAAACGAGCGATACTTTACCTGCTATAATAACCTCTAACTGAATTGACTATGTATTACAAATAGCTTTAATATTTTGTAAAGAACTTAAACGCGTAGAGCTCGAAAAATCCTCAAATGCTGCACAAAGTGCAACCCTATGTCTAGCAACAAGAAAAGCGTGGAAAATGGCAGAAACTGCTTATGGCAGTCTCTAGTGTGCATCCCTTCATGCGATTCCAAAAACAGTAACTAGGCGGAATTACCCAGCAAGAAAACTGCACGTATTCCTTGTAAGCACTATCCTCTAGGCATGGGCATTCCCAGCGAGGGGCAGGGGGGGGGGGGGGGCAGCTGCCCAACCCCCCCCCCCCCCCTCTAGAAGATACTCGCAGTTTTTCACTAGGTTACTGCTTTATACACTGCTGGAAATTGAAATAAGAACACCGTGAATTCATTGTTCCAGGAAGGGGAAAATTTATTGACACATTCCTGGGGTCAGATACATCACATGATCACACTGACAGAACCACAGGCACACAGACACAGGTAACAGAGCATGCACAATGTCGGCACTAGTACAGTGTATATCCACCTTTCGCAGAAATGCAGGCTGATATTCTCCCATGGAGACGATTGTAGAGATGCTGGATGTAGTCCTGTGGAACGGCTTGCAATGCCGTTTCCACCTGGCGCCTCAGTTGGACCAGCGTTCGTGCTGGACGTGCAGACCGCGTGAGACAACGCTTCATCCAGTCCCAAACATGCTCAATGGGGGACAGATCCGGAGATCTTGCTGGCCAGGGTAGTTGACTTACACCTTCTAGAGCACGTTGGGTGGCACGGGATACATGCGGACGTGCATTGTCCTGTTGGAACAGCAAGTTCCCTTGCCGGTCTAGGAATGGTAGAACGATGTGTTCGATGACGGTTTGGATGTACCGTGCACTATTCAGTGTCCCCTCGACGATCACCAGAGGTGTACGGCCAGTGTAGGAGATCGCTCCCCACACCATGATGCCTGGTGTTGGCCCTGTGTGCGTCGGTCGTATGCAGTCCTGTTTGTGGCGCTCACCTGCATGGTGCCAAACACGCATACGACCATCATTGGCACCAAGGCAGAAGCGACTCTCATCGCTGAAGACGACACGTCTCCATTCGTCCCTCCATTCACGCCTGTCGCGACACCACTGGAGGCGGGCTGCACGTTGTTGAGGCGTGAGCGGAAGACGGCCTAACGGTGTGCGGGACCGTAGCCCAGCTTCATGGAGACGGTTGCGAATGGTCCTCGCCGATACCCCAGGAGCAACAGTGTCCCTAATTTGCTGGGAAGTGGCGGTGCGGTCCCCTACGGCACTGCGTAGGATCCTACGGTCTTGGCGTGCATCTGTGCGTCGCTGCGGTCCGGTCCCAGGTCGACGGGCACGTGCACCTTCCGCCGACCACTGGCGACAACATCGATGTACTGTGGAGACCTCACGCCCCACGTGTTGAGCAATTCGGCGGTACGTCCACCCGGCCTCCCGCATGCCCACTACACGCCCTCCTTCAAAGTCTGTCAACTGCACATACGGTTCACGTCCACGCTGTCGCGGCATGCTACCAGTGTTAAAGACTGCGATGGAGCTCCGTACGCCACGGCAAACTGGCTGACACTGACGGCGGCGGTGCACAAATGCTGCGCAGCTAGCGCCATTCGACGGCCAACACCGCGGTTCCTGGTGTGTCCGCTGTGCCGTGCGTGTGATCATTGCTTGTACAGCCCTCTCGCAGTGTCCGGAGCAAGTATGGTGGGTCTGACACACCGGTGTCAATGTGTTCTTTTTTCCATTTCCAGGAGTGTATAATAAGGAATGCTGCATGTTTTCGCGGATTATACAAGTGCACTCTTATATTTAAAATGTTTATTAAAAGCAGGTTTCACTGGTTTACTGTTTTATTTAATAATAAGTGCTGCATGTCGTCTTGAGTCCTTGTTTCCTGAGACTAGTATGACCTGCCCCCCCTCCCCAACCCTCTAGTTCAGATCCTGGGTACGCCCTTGCCTCTAGGTACAGCACTTACCCCTACACAAACTGGACGATCAGGTAAGAGAGAACTTAGTAATGGAGGAGAGTTTATGGAATAAAAAATGCATACCGGAGACAAGGGTTGACTACAGGAAACATCTTCAAGTGAACCTTAGCTGCAGTACCCACGCAGCTTAGACTAGCGTGAAGATGTCAAAAAAAATCTGTCTTTGGCCTGAAGACCACAAGTACGTAAGAGAAAAATAAGGAAGACTGATTATGAGACCCTTAAAAGTGGATTATCTCAAAAATACTGTACTTGATGTTTGTGAGCTTAATAAGAAACTGTACTGTGCTAGTTTAAGCCTTGTCTATCCAGCACTTCTGGGGCAGGTTCTGCGGCAATTCTCGCAGACCCCAGTACCTACGCTGTTTTTCGTATGGTGTTTTACTCAGGTGGAATGGCAAATTGCGATAAGAGAGCACACGGGGCTGATTTCGTCAATCACCGGAAACTTTTTCTGCTGTCCGTGTGGCACCTCCTTAGGGCATTCCTACTGGGCAGCGGTGCTTCCCCGTGGCTAACTACGGGACAGAGGCGACAGCCAAGGTGATTCACAGTCCCAGGGCTCTCGCTTCTTTTTTACCTGCAACTTCCCGGGCCGTTGCACAACCGCTGAGGTGAGGATGACAGCGTTTGGTTGCAAAGGGAGTTTCTCTCTTCCCGTGCACTGCTCAGCAGAGTGAACGAAGCTCAGTACGACGTTAAATTTGTAGTAGGCCACCGAGCGCAACAGGTGTACCACAGGCATCGATGTTGCGGCCATACTTGTTCTTGTAGTCTGTACCAGAGGTAAATATAGGCCTGAAGCTAAAATATTGCTCTGCAGAGAATTGAGGAAGATTGTTTGCCTCTAACGATATGAGTAATGTACCTCTAGATACGATATTTCACGCATCAACCAATGACACACTAACAGATATAAAAGAAAAGTAATTCTGTTTGACTTCCGCTCCTTTTATGCTCATGACGTGTGATGTGTCGGTAACTGAGGTGGCGAATAAAGACAATCAGACATCTACAAAAAAGGTAATACTTGAATAAATTTATTTACAATATGTACCGCACATACGTAACTTTGAAGCGCTGCAGGCTCTTCTCTGGTGCTAAGCTGTACACACTATGAGTAATGTTCTTCATAGAAACAAACACGTTCGAACTCTGATGCAATCAGATAAGTCACTGACACGTAGTAATGCTTACGAAGAGAACACGGGAAGTGTCCTAACCCAATTTCCCAGAAACTTCGCTTGGTACAAGACGAATTAAAATAGGCAGACACTTGTCTTGGCTTATCCCTAGATACTCGACCGTTTCTCAGAAAACGACAGTCAAAATTTTTGACGCAATATAGATTCCTTTTAAAGCACACGATATTCTCAACCGAAATTGTAGCACAACGGCAATCGTCACTTTTGCCCCCGTGTTCGAAACCCAATTATCTTTTATCTTATTTTCTTTTCGTTTATCTACCCGTGTCCGTAGAAGGTTAGTACAGGAAAGTTCCATGCCAAGTTAGGGGATACAAGGGCATTCAATTAAATGTAAAATTACAACTAGCTTTCACAATGTGTCATACATTTAATATATAAGTGTGTATGGTATTTTCTTTTTAATTGCCCGCAGCTCGTGGTCTAGTGGCTAGCGTTGCTGCCTCTGGATCACGGGGTCCCGGGTTCGATTCCCGGCCAGGTTGGGGTTTTTCTCTGCCCTTGGGCTGGGTGTTTGTGTTGTCCTCGTTATTTCATCATCATCATCATCATTCGCGTAATGGGGTGCCGACAGGAAGGGCATCCGGAGGCCCCATAAATTAACCCTGCAAATCTGACCATAGCCATGCCGACACTGCGACACTGTAGGAAAAAGACACCAGGAAAAGAAGAGAAAAGGTATTTTCTTTTTAATTCTCATATTCTTATATTTCAGTCCCACATCAATTCTTACATTAATTATTATACTTTATTCTTACGTTTATTATTCAGGAAGATCTGATCCATTCTCTTGGATGATACCGATCGCAGAAACATTTGAAACAGGAATTTCGAAAACCACGAGTACGGCGCGAAGGTAGGTTGCCCACACTGACATTTCTTCATATGAATTTTACTCGGAAAAGAAACATCGTCAACATTGCTGAAGATTTCACACAATGGCCACAATTTTGCAGTAATGACTTATAACGCATCACTTTACCGAAAACTGGCGCTTACAGTTGATTATGAATCAATGTGCACTACGGGAATTTCACTGACAACAATTTAAAATAATTCTTCCATCCATTCATTGTTATTTTCATTCTTTCATTCGCCAGCCATACAATTAGAGGACTAATAAGGACAACATGATTTCAATATACAATGGAAAACATTCGTGTAATAATCTTCTACGAATATGGGTAGATAAATGAGAAAAAAAGATAGCGGCCATAATAGGGTTTCGAACATCAGGCGCAAAAGTGTGAAGCCACAACGTTAGCCAGTGCAGCACCGCTACGGTTTATCTATTTGCTCTTTATGAAGCACGTAAAATATCTCGAAAACGTTGTTTTCTCAGAAATGTTGGAGTATCTACGGATAAGCTGAGACACGTGTTCGCTTATTTTGATCCCTCTTCCACTGAGCGAAGTTTCTGAGAAATCAGGTTATGGAATTTACTGTGTTCTCCTCATTAGTAACATGGTGCTAGGGCAATGATATTTTCTCACTGAAGTCTACCGTTAGTAACGTTGATAAGTCTATAAATACACTGAATCTGGAGGCGAAGCTCTGAGTATGGATACTTACAAAGACGCGCCAGCCAATAAGAGTCACCGGCAATGAGGTCATGTTAATTTAACACCCTCTTGTGGCGTGTATGCGTGGAGCTACCAATCCGAGACAGCGAGGGACAGGAAAGCAAGCTCGCACGGAGGCGCTAGCGAGAGATTGAAATGTGTCTCCGTGTAGCTGTTAGCCGCTCGCGGAGTGCCGGGTGCCGTCGACCAAAGCGCTGTCAACACCGTAATGTGATATTCTTAACGGACCTCACGCATATCGTCAGAGAAAATCTGACCTAATAACATGCCACGTGGTTATAATTAAGCTGACGGTGTTCCGCGTGGTGCATTACTGGCTGAATACATCACAGGACGCTGAAACGTCGTAGTTGTGTTCATTAGCCGGTGCGCTGGCGGAGTATGCTTAAAAAAAGTAATAAATCAGCTTTCTGCTGCCAGGTGAAAACATGGCATTGTAAGCAGTCCGCATGTCAAATGTTTCCTGTTTCGACGTCAGTTAGCTGTTTGTCGCTTGGCGACGATTGTTGATTTTTGTTTTTGTTTTTTGTGACTTGGTGTTAAGGTTTAATAAGTTTGGACTTGACCGTATGAAACGCTATAGCTACTGAGAAGAAAGACTGCACTCTACTCGTGAAATTGTTTTACCACCAACATCAGCGCTGCATTGCGTGGGTATCGCCGACAGAAACAGCTGTCAAGTCGGCTAAAGAATATGATCAAGTTTTTGTTGTTGTTGTTGTGGTTTTCAGTCCAGAGACTGCTTTGATGCAGTTCTCCATGCTACTCTATCCTGTACAAGCTTCTTCATCTCCCAGTATCTACTGCAACCTACACCCTTCTGAATCTGTTTAGTATATTCATCTCTTGGTCTCCCTCTACGATTTTTATCTTCGACGTTGCCTTAACTTCCACGCTGCCCTCCAATACCAAATTGGTGATCCCTTGATGCCTCAGAATATGCCCTACCAACCGATCCCTTCTTGTAATCAAGTTGTGCCACAAATTTCTCTTCTCTCCAATTGTATTCAATACCTCCTCATTAGCTATGCGATCTACCCATCTAATCTTCAGTATTCTTCTGTAGCATCACATTTTGAAAGCTTCTATTCTCTTCTTGTCCAAACAATTTATCGTCCACGTTTCACTTCCATACATGGCTACACTCCATACAAATACTTTCAGAGAAGACTTCCTGACACTTAAATCTATACTCGATGTTAACACGTTTCTCTTCTTCAGAAACGCTTTCCTTGCCATAGCCAGTCTGCATTTTATATCCTCTTTACTTCGACCATCATTTATTTGCTTCTCAAATAGCAAAACTCATTTACTACTTTAAGCCTCTCATTTCCTAATCTAACTCCCTGGGCATCATCCGATTTAATTCGACTACACTCCATTATCCTCGTTCTGCTTTTGTTGATGTTCATCTTATTATGATGAAAAACGTGAATTAGGTTTGCAGCAGGGAGGGGGTGACGGCCCATTGCCACGGCAGTTGTTGAGAAACTGCTATAGCTATGCCCGACAGGTCAGGATATGCCTCCAATTCTGCAGCCAGTACTCGAGTTGCGTCATCAGAATTCTCTCTCCCCTTGTCAACAGTTCAAAACATTTTGCGGCGCATTTTAAGCTGATATCCTCACAAGACACAGAAAGTGAACCAAAAGAAGTAGCAAGATAGGCTACAACGCCGTGTCTTTGCCCTACCTTTTTTGGCATGCGTGGAAATGGCTGACATGTGACTGGGGAATATTCTTTGGACATACGAGGTTCATTTCACGCTGCGCATTGCGTGAGTGCACAAAAATTTCGTGTATGGGGTTCTACTCTACCACATGTTGTGCAGGAACATCCACTGCACTCGAATAATGATAACAAAAGCAACAGCTGTATTGGAATCCGACGCCGTTTATTGAACACATGCTTGTGTTGAATAAACGACGTCGGATTCCAACGTTGCTCTTGTTATCATTATTCAAGTGTTTCATGTCCGGCAGCCGTCCCACTTTCCTTGATGGATTACCAGAGACTCCACTGCACTCAACATCTGTGACTATGTGGTGTGATTTGACTTCCTTCATTCTCGGTCCGTTTTTCTTTGAGAAGATGACACCTCGCGGGCCTGCCAGGAGTAAAGCGGCATCTACTAGTTATAAGGACCTCCTTATGTAACATGTGATTCCAGCTTTGTAATAACACAGTTGTGTCCACACCACTATTTTTGTGTAAGATGACGCGATACCGCGCGTCACTTGCAAGATTTGCTTCGAGAAACCTTCGCTAACGATCGCATTATCTACAGGTAATTTCTAGATGTGTGGCCTTCCAGATCATCCCGACCTAAATCCATGTTACTTGTGGTTGTAGGGATATCTGAGAAAACGTCTGTCAGAGACGTATCCACACTCTTCCTGGTCTGAAGGATAGTGCGCAACATTATATTACTCTGATTACACCGGAAATTCTGCAACTTTCGACCATGCGGTGTTACTGATGCAGCATGTTGCCAAACTGGAGACCATATTGTGACGTGTTGTAATTTGTGACCATATCCAAATAAACGGGCCAGAACCACCTTTGTTATGCGTTTGATCGTTCCTCCACATTTCCTGCAGCCATATCACTTCTGATTGTTTACAGCGCCGTAGTTTCACCTGGTGGCAAAGGGTGGAAATATAATTTTTTTCAGTGTATTCCGCAAGCACACTGACCGGTGAACATACCTACAATATTTCAACTTCCCACGATGTATAAGTGGCATTCAAATGAAAGCCGGTCACTAGTGTAAAGTAACGGTAACGATTTTATTAACACAAATGTAGTCGTACACAGTACACATACTCAAAAGTAGTCGCCAAAATTGTTGGCGCATTTATCCCATTGTGACACTAGCCGGTCGATTCCGTCCATGATCTCTTGAGCAATACCATGACATGCCCAACACGACCCGAGTCTCTCCCACTGTCTGTCGTCGGTCACATCTGACGGCAGCATCCACTGCAGCAATGACAGAGGGGATAATGAAAAGATGAGACTATCCTGAACGACAGCTGTCTGTAACCGTCACTCATTTTATCCACGCGAACAAATGTGCGCATGAAATACTGTGATCGTCACCCACAGTACACATTCGAACATAAATTTCACTTTCTGACACTTCTTCCGCAGCTAGAAACCGCCCTACACCTCGCTGATCCTCTTACCCGTCTTCTATCGTGACGTCGGACGTACACACGACTTGCTGATCGCACATCGAGCATGTCTAACACACAAATGGTACATCGGTGTGCGTTCGCTCTGTTCCCGATAGAGTGCATTTTCATACACAAACCTTCTTGCGTTACCGACGTCCACGCCGTGATCGTTACGTATTGTGTCTCGTTTTCATTTGATTGTCCCTACATTTTCGTTTGTAAAAGTACCCAATGTTTCCCAGGTATGTATTTATTCCAGTCCTCTACTTCTTCATCTCCTCCTTCCCCTCTCTCTGTCCATCTTCTCCACCCCTCACTCTCTGTCCATTTCCTCCAGTCCCTCTCTTTGCCCATCTCCTTCTATCACTGTTTCCGTTCATTTACTCCTCCTCCTCTCTCTGTCCATCCGCTTCTACCCTGTGTCCTTCCTCCTCTGTCCGTTTCCTCCCATCTATCTCGTCTTTCTACCTCGCCGGCCGCTGTGGCTGAGCGGTTCTAGGCGCTTCAGTCCGGAACCGCGCTGTTGCTACGGTCGCAGGTTCGAATCATGCCTCGGGCATGGATGTGTGTGATGTCCTTAGTTTAGTTAGGCTTAAGTAGTTCTAAGTCTAGGGGACTGATGACCTCCGATGTTAAAAGTAGTTCTAAGTCTAGGGGACTGATGACCTCCGATGTTAAGTCCCAAAGTGCTAAGAGCCATTTGAACCTTCCACATCTCTCTGTCAGTCTCCACCTCCCTCTCTCTCTGGCAATATGTTCAGTCAAGTGCTGGACGGTTTCTTGGGGAATGGCAGCCCACTCTTCAAGGAGTGCTGCACAGAGGAGAGGTATCGATGTCGGTCGGCAACGCCTGACACGGCGTTCCGGAACATCCCAAAGGTGTTCCATAGGATTCAGGTCAGGACTCTGTGCAGGCCAATCCATTACAGGGATGTTACTGTCATGTAACCACTCCGCTACAGGCCGTGCATTATGAACAGGTGCACTATCGTGTTGAAAGGTGCAATGGCCATACTCGAATTGTTCTTCAACAGTGGGAAGCAAGACTCTGCTTAAAACATCTGTGTAGACCTGTGCTGTGATAGTGCCAAGCAAAACAACAAGGGGTGCAAGCCCCCTTCCACGAAAAACACGACCACACCATAACACCACCGCCTCCGAATTTTACTGTTGGCACTACACACGCTACCAGATGACGTTCACCGGGCGTTCGCCATACCCACACCCTGCCATCGGATCGCCACTTTTGTACCGTGATTCGTCATTCCACACAACGTTTTCCACTGTTCAATCGTCCAATGTTTAGGCTCCTTACACCAAGAGAGGCGTCGTTCGTCATTTACCGGCGTGATGTGTGGCTTATGAGCAGCCGCACGACCTTGAAAGCCACCTCCTGCCTAACTGTCAGAGTACTTGCAGTGGACCCTGATGCAGTTTTGATTTCCTGTGTGACGGTCTGGATAGATATATGCGTATTACACATTACTACCCTCTTCAACTGTCGGTTGTCTCTGTCAGTCAACAGACAAGTTCGGCCTGTTGCTGTAAGTGTCCCTTCACATTTTCAACTCACTGTCACATCGGAAACAGTGAACCTATGGATGTTTAGGAGTCTGGAAATCTCGCGTACAGACGTATGACACAAGTAACACCCAATCACCTGACTACGTTCGAAGTCCGTGAGTTTCGCAGAGCACCCCATTCTGCTCTCTCACGATGTCTAATGACTACTTAGGTCGTTGATATGGAGTTCCTGGCAGTAGGTGGCAGCACAATGCACCTAAAACGTATGTTTTTGGGGGTGTCCAGAAACTTTTAATCACATAGTATATGTCCATCTCCTCCTTCCCGCGCGCTCTCTGTTCATCTTCCATACTCTCATGTGTCTCCACGTTGTAACCCCCACGCCAATAGGAAGCTGGTAGTTCTTACCCCCCATTGTACTTTTTCCCACATCGTAACGAATATGTGCAGCAAATTCAGCCGAAACCGTTCCAGGGGTTTAGGATGCGCTTTTTACCCATGGCTTTGTCGGCGTACACACATGTCAGATATATTTCATGTATATTTAACATATTTTACACATGTTTGTATCGATATTTCACTTATGTCTCTAGCAAATTTCACCCTGCAGTTTCATTTTCACGCAGCTCAATGTTTGTGACGTCGAGGCTCCTGAAATATGTGTCGTACAATGATATAATTTTACAGGGATGTTCAGTGGTATATGTGGCTACTATCTGCGAAATTTCTTGTGAATACGGTAAGTAGCAAAAAGTAATAAATTTAAACGCCATGCACGATGCGTCGTGTTTTCACGCATCTTAGTGTTAATTACTTCATATATCCTGAACTGTGTGTCGTACTATGACGTAATTGTTCTGGTACATTCAGTGTTGTATGTGAATACCGTCTGCAAAACTTGTCGCTAATACAGTTAGTAGCAGCGAAGTAATGAATTAAAACGTCATGCTTCAAGAGACAGTTCTGCAGAATGAACAACGAAAACGTAATAAGAAATACACTTTCTCCCTTTCATTATATTGTAGGGGTTGTCAGTGAGAAAAAGTTTCATAAGGGCTTGGAATTACTTGTAAAGTTTATTCAATGTCACTAAGTTCCATCGTTCTCAAATACTGCATGAATAAAGTATGGGTATTCGCTCGTTGTGGACGACACATATTGCAGTAAATAGGAAATAAAGAGTAATTTTAGAAAGACATTAATAAGCGGCTCTTGGCGAATACTTTGTCATTAAACTTTGAAAAGACACACTATATGCACTTCAGAACTTGTAAGAGGTTTCCTTCAAGTTCATGTATAAAATGTGAAGACATCCAGATAGAAGAGGTGGACAGTGTTAAATTTTTGGGACTACAACTGGATGATAAATTTAGTTGGGAGGAGCATTGAAAAGACCTCCTGAAGCACCTAAACAAATCTTTCTCCGCAATGTGGATGTTGTTAGGCATAAGTGATGAAAAAATTAAAAATGTTTCCATTTCATAACTGTTGAGAACAATTTGTGTCTTCACTTGTCCAGTTATGTCCATTTTAGCTCATTTCTATCGTTTAGCTGCAAAATCGGTCACACAATCTCTGGTAAAGGACAGTGAGGGTGTGTTTGTTTATTTTTTGCTTTTATGCAGTCAGTTTTCGTCCTCACCTTCCCTTTGTGTATGTATGTATGTGGGTAGGTGCCCATGTTTTACATGGAGGTTACGAGTGTTTGAAGTACACTCCAATGGATTCAGAGCGTTCAGTAAAGTCGTGGGTTAGCAGTACCAACCTAACCTTCCGGGGGCCTAAAACAGCACCAGAACCAGAGACACTGGTTAGTCACAGGGAGCGGATGTACCGTTCCGCTGAATACAGGTGCAGAGTTGGCAACAGGTCTCTCCTCCTTTCCACTTGCTCGGGTTGGAGTCGCTCCAGAACAAATGACGGGGCACTGCTTGCTTGGGTCCGATAAGCTGCAGGCGTGCTTTGCTAGTTTTTTGGAGTGAATACATAGTGTATTGTGGGACGATCACTGTTGTATAAATAATTCAAAAGCCAAGATCGCTTGCAGTTGCTTTTTAATTTTTATTTCCCTGCCTCATGCATCGTTTTATCCAAATGATTTATGCATGTTAACCTATATTCAGGTATGTGGTGCTGTACTAACAGTAATGTATATAGTGTAACTCATGTAAGCCCTCCCTCAAACCTGTCATGTTATATCTTCACAGATCCGATGATGGCACCTTTTGTGTGTTGAAACCGGTCATCTAGTAAACAGTGTTTAAGCGAGCTTGGCTTTTGAATTATTTATAAATTATTTCAGATGTTGTTTGTAATTAATTTCATTTTTCGGTGTAATAATGCATAATTTTTGTTAGTTTTGAATATTCTGATATTTCTGGGATAAATTTATGAGTTTTATGAAGTTCCATGGATCTTTCTTGTCCTGAGAGAATGACCATTAAATTTTTCGTCTTGTGGTAGGTTTTTAGTGTAAATATGTGGCGCATAACTTGCGAAGAGTTTCCATGTTCTTACTGCCGGTGAATTTGATTGTAAGTTTTGTATTGGCGACGCATTTTCCAGATAGTATTTATACATACCACTGAATGTACCTGCAAAATTATGTCATTGTACGAGATAGTTACGAGACATGAGATACTTATGAGGTATGATGTCGATTACTGAGTTGAATGAAAACCGTCGCATCATGCCTGATGTTTTAATTTGTTACTGACTTACTGTCAACTCTGTTCACAACACATTTCGCAGACAGTAGCCACATATACAACTGAATTACCTGCAAAATTATGTCATTGTACCACACGCAGCTCACGAGATACGACGCCATAAACATTGAGCTGCGTGGAAATGAAGCAGCAGGCCAACATTCGCTAGAGATACAGGTGACATGAGTGTACAAATACGCGTCAGATATGTTAAATACAGGTAAAACCTATTTAATGTATACATAAGCGGACAAACCCGCAGGTAAAAGACTCATCGTAAACCCCTGGAATGATTTCAACCAAATTTGCTACACGTGGTTGTTACGATCTGGAAAGTAATACTGTGGTGGTAAGACCCACCAGCCTCCTACTGGAGTGGGATTGATAACGTGGAGACAGAAGACGCGAGGAAGGGATGGACAGACAGAGGGGAGGAACAAGGAGATGCACAGAGAGAAGAGAAAGATGAGATGGTCTAATATAACTGGATTGAATACATAGTGAGCAATGCCGGGTACATACCTAGTATCAGATAAAGTAGGTATTACACAAAATATGACTTCACGTCTTCATTGTAGTAATGTGATTAGTGTAAATGACCAGTCTGCCTGAATCATCAGTGGCTTACTTCCAGACATTTAAATTTCGAAATTTGTGGTAAGTTCCTATGGGACCAAACTGCTGAGGTCATCGGTTCCTAAGCTTACACACTACGTAATCTAACTTAAACTAACTTACGCTAAAGACAACACACCCATCCATGCCCGAGGGAGGACTCGAACTTTCGACGGGGGCAGTCGTCCAGATATTTAACCGAATCGTCGAGTCCACTTTATGCGCGACATTTCGACAGCCCAAGTTAACTGTTATTTGCGTTCGCTGCCTGGACTCCAGACTGTGTACTATTTATAGACGAGTTCGGAAAAAATGGTTCAAATGGCTCCGAGCACTATGGGACTTAACTACTGAGGTCATCAGTCCCCTAGAACTTAGAACTACTTAAACTTAACTAACCTAAGGACATTACACACATCCATGCCCGAGGCAGGATTCGAACCTGCGGCAGTAGCGGTCGCGCGGTTCCAGACTGCAGCGCCTAGAACCGCTCGGCCACTCTGGCCGGCGTAGCCCAGTTCGGTTCCCGACGCCCACTACACACTGCGATGCCCTTATGTTTTTCGGGTCCGCACTGACATTCCGTAAAACGGACATTCTTCAGCGTTTTCCAGTTTGGTGAATGTGATGACCAGCGTGATCTTAGCACATTAAGTGTCGGGCCCAAAGCCTTGTTTAAAGTGAAACCCCAGTTCCGATTTTTAAGTTTTCTTACATCACTATTTGAGAAAGTTGTCGTTTGCATAACGATACTGCTCTTATCGCATTTCATTTTGTTTACATTCAAAGTAGTGCTCAGGGACAGCTGATTTGCTTAGTTGTTTTGGTCGGTTGTGTATCTGATGTTCTTTGCGTCTCTCTTCGACTGTTCTAACAGTGTGTAAGACGTAGGTCATTCGCATGGAATGTGATACACAGCCTGATTTCAGAGATTTAGATCGTCTTTATCATTACAGAGAAGGGTTTTTATCGTTACTAGCGCGAGCGAAGTAGGTACGGAAGTAGAGGGTGTCCTCGTGAAGCCTTCCTGGTTTCCGAATGCAGTTGAAAAATTGATGCTTGCGGTATCCAGCACCAAGTGAAGCGACTCAAAAAGTTTTATACAGATTTCTTTTCTAAACGGTTTCTCGTCTTTTGTTTCAAGTGATAAATAATTACAAGAAATGGCTATACATCAATAGAAAGCCCAATGTGTAGTGTGGTATATGGAAACGAAATCATCCATTGCTGCCAAAGAAATTTCCGACGTTATTTCAAAGGGTGTCACCAGACCCTAAAACTGTTAAGGGTTGGTGTGAAAAGTTCCTACCCACTGGGAAGAGAAAGAGGTAGATTCGGGCAGCAAACACACATCTGATGAAATGGTAGAGGAGACGAGAGAGACCTTCCAAAGAAATCAATCACACTCAGTTTGCAGAGCATCTCGACAGACAAACATTCGCCGCGCAACAGTTCACAAGGTACTGCCTAAACGACTTCGCGTGTGCGCTTACAAAGTTCAAATTGTGCAAGTACTGAAGCGAAGCGATTTTCAGCTTCGCCACGAACTTGCCATTGACAAGTTAGATCGGATCGGGCAAATCCCCAAGTATCTATGAAATGTCGTTTTCTCTGGTGAAGCCCTCTTCCGTACATATGGGAAGGTTAAACTGCATAACATTCCCATCTAGGGATCGGAAAACGCCCACATTTTCCGAAACTGTGTCAAAGACTGCGAAAAGGTGTACGTGTGGAGTGCGCTGCTGAAAGACAGCATAGATGGACCATTTTCCGAAGTTTCTTCCCCTTCAGCCAAATAAGATCTTCCAGCAAGAGTGTCCACCACCGCACTGGTGTTTTCGTGACTTCCTAGACCGGACATGTCCACAGCGATGGATAGGATCTGTTGGCCCAGCCAAGCAGCCGCCGCGACCTCCAGACATAGCCACCGTGGGTTTCTTCGTGTGCCATTGATCTCTGCAGAATAATTGTGGATGCTATAGTTTCCGTCATCCCGGACATGCTTGTATACACATGACCCGCGACTGGCTATCGTCTAGACATTTGAAGGTCAGCAAAGGAGCCCACGTAGAAACGTATTCATTTTTTCTACAAATCTTTTTGAGTTGCTTTACGTGATGCTGCAAACCTTAAGTATTCATGTCTCATTATTTTTTTATTTATTTTTAATGGCATGTGGAAGTCAGGAAGGTTTCGTGTGGTCATTCTATGCAATATTGTGATTTGGTTGTAACTCCTCTCAGTTTATAAATATCAATTTTCACCAATATGGGTGTGTGATTGTTAGACAGGTTCCTGTCTAAGAAGGAGGATACAAGCAGCGAAAGGATAGCACTGCTAACCGTCAGATCAGGACCAGCCAGACAGTGGTAACGCAACAAGGCTACATATTCCCTGATGATTTATTGGTAAAAAAGGAACAAGTTTTGTGTGAGAACGTCCAGGTAAGGTCCCAACAAAATATAATGTCAATTGCGTTAGAGCCATTTTGCGCTACCTTGCTGCAAAAAATGGTTCAAATGGCTCTGAGCACTATGGGACTTGACACCTGAGGTCATCAGTTCCCCAGAACTTAGAACTTCTTAAACCTAACTAACCTACGGACATCACACACATCCATGCCCGAGGCAGGATTCGAAACCTGCGACCGTAGCGTTCGCGCGGCTCCAGACTGAAGCGCCTAGAACCGCTCGGCCACATCGGCCGGCTATCATGCTGCAACCAAGCCTTTAAAAAATACCCAGTAAGATCACTCAGCGTGTCGTATGATTAAAAAAGGGAACATTCTCCGGAGAAGATCTCGCAGCAAAAAAAAGAATCTCAGTTTCGTATGAATAAAAAATTCCGAAGCAATTCTCAGACGAGAGTTTTTTCTCACCACCTCCCTTCCTTGAGAAAGTTCTCGGTGTGTTGTGTCCAGCTTCCGACACACAACACTCGCATGATCTTGTATTTCATTGAACTCGCTCAAAGTATTCAATGTGCAAATATGTAACGGCATCAATGTGCTCTGTAAGAGCTACACTACGTTTCGATTTTAGTTTTGTGTACGGCAACAAATTATAAAGACGATCATCATTCATCCCACTACGGTCGGAGGAAGGCAACGGCAAACCACCTCCACTAGGACCTTGCCTAGTACGGCGGTGCGGGTCTCCCGTATCGTCCCCTACGTCCCTCGGAGTATGGTATATCATCATCATCATCATCAAGGACAGTTTACGAGTTTTAGAGGTATGGGAAACCTTTTTTAGTTATTGAAATTAAGTGAACACATGTTGCAAACGAAATCTTAAAAATGCATCTCATTTTAGTTTGCTCCAACCCGAAATTCTGTTAGAGTTTTCTAACACGAGCTAATTTTGGTTAAATATGGCGCATAACAGTCCGCACTCGTGTCAAATACTTAACCAAAGGCCCGTGCAGTTTCATTAAGAAAAACAGATCGCCCTGTTTGTAATAAATCAGCTATTAGATTTCCTGTGCTACCTAAGGTTTTCTAGCGTAACAATATACACTCCTGGAAATGGAAAAAAGAACACATTGACACCGGTGTGTCAGACCCACCATACTTGCTCCGGACACTGCGAGAGGGCTGTACAAGCAATGATCACACGCACGGCACAGCGGACACACCAGGAACCGCGGTGTTGGCCGTCGAATGGCGCTAGCTGCGCAGCATTTGTGCACCGCCACCGTTAGTGTCAGCCAGTTTGCCGTGGCATACTGAGCTCCATCGCAGTCTTTAACGATGGTAGCATGCCGCGACAGCGTGGACGTGAACCGTATGTGCAGTTGACGGACTTTGAGCGAGGGCGTATAGTGGGCATGCGGGAGGCCGGGTGGACGTACCGCCGAATTGCTCAACACGTGGGGCGTGAGGTCTCCACAGTACATCGATGTTATCGCCAGTGGTCGGCGGAAGGTGCACGTGCCCGTCGACCTGGGACCGGACCGCAGCGACGCACGGATGCACGCCAAGACCGTAGGATCCTACGCAGTGCCGTAGGGGACCGCACCGCCACTTCCCAGCAAATTAGGGACACTGTTGCTCCTGGGGTATCAGCGAGGACCATTCGCAACCGTCTCCATGAAGCTGGGCTACGGTCCCGCACACCGTTAGGCCGTCTTCAGCTCACGCCCCAACATCGTGCAGCCCGCCTCCAGTGGTGTCGCGACAGGAGTGAATGGAGGGACGAATGGACACGTGTCGTCTTCAGCGATGAGAGTCGCTTCTGCCTTGGTGCCAATGATGGTCGTATGCGTGTTTGGCGCCGTGCAGGTGAGCGCCACAATCAGGACTGCATACGACCGAGGCACACAGGGCCAACACCCGGCATCATGGTGTGGGGAGCGATCTCCTACACTGGCCGTACACCTCTGGTGATCGTCGAGGGGACACTGAATAGTGCACGGTACATCCAACCCGTCATCGAACCCATCGTTCTACCATTCCTAGACCGGCAAGGGAACTTGCTGTTCCAACAGGACAATGCACGTCCGCATGTATCCCGTGCCACCCAACGTGCTCTAGAAGGTGTAAGTCAACTACCCTGGCCAGCAAGATCTCCGGATCTGTCCCCCATTGAGCATGTTTGGGACTGGATGAAGCGTCGTCTCACGCGGTCTGCA
This sequence comes from Schistocerca gregaria, assembly GCF_023897955.1. Lineage (NCBI taxonomy): Eukaryota > Metazoa > Arthropoda > Insecta > Orthoptera > Acrididae > Schistocerca > Schistocerca gregaria. The sequence continues at coordinate 195,149,095 of NC_064927.1, read as the reverse complement.
CGTCCAGCACGAACGCTGGTCCAACTGAGGCGCCAGGTGGAAATGGCATGGTAAGCCGTTCCACAGGACTACATCCAGCATCTCTAAGATCGTCTCCATGTGAGAATTGCAGCCTGCATTGCTGCGAAAGGTGGATATACACTGTACTAGTGCCGACATTGTGCATGCTCTGTTGCCTGTGTCTATGTGCCTGTGGTTCTGTCAGTGTGATCATGTGATGTATCTGAGCCCAGGAATGTGTCAATAAAGTTTCCCCTTCCTGGGACAATGAATTCACGGTATTCTTATTTCAATTTCCAGGAGTGTATAAGATTTCTGCTGTGAGAAAACATGATAAAGAACATCTGAAAATGTCACTGACATAATAGTCTGGTGTACACCTAATAAGTCTTGTTTTGCACCGGTGTGAAAACTTGGGTCTGGTAAATAGCAGATAAATGTTTTCATATTCGCTTCGTTTGAAAGGTCAACCCCCTTCTTCCTTGACTTTTGGGGAAGGAATCTCGCCAGCCAAATAATGTTTTATTGTTAAACCTATAAATACGTCTACAGTTTCTCTCTTCAGTTTTTCTTCAGGCTTCGTGTATCTTATTTTCTCTTCCGAGCAACATAAATTCCCCCATTCGCTGAAACAAAAAACAAAGGAAACTCTCAGTAGAACTGAACATAACAGAAATTACTCAGCTACAAATATGCTACAAAGCTCATTTCAGAAAATAGAGAATGTTCTCCGCTTGTGAGAAACTTGCCGCTCGGGATTAGCCGAGCGGTCTGGGCGCTGCTGTTCTCGACAGTGCGGCTGGACCCGGTGGAGGTTCGAGTCCTCCCCCGGACATGGGTGTGTGTGTTTGTCCTTAGGATGATTTAGGTTAAGTAGTGTGTAAGCTTAGGGACTGATGACCTCAGCAGTTAATATTTTACACACATTTGAACATTTTTTTGAGAAACTTCTCTAGTTTTATTCATACGAAATCGGAAAAACAACAATGTTTTGGTTTGCTGTATGCCACATGTGGATTGGAAGAAATCGGAAAATGTTTGAAAGATGCCAATCTCTCGTGGCTTGTCCATGGGTTCAACCTTTTCTTGTTAAGTTCCTGAGTGATTATGCCAAATTAACGTCATTGGTGTAATGAAATCTGGAATTAGAGCTTTGATCCTCTTTAGATAGTAACTGGGTGACGGGGCTGTCGCATTTCATTGGGCGAGGGAAGATGCGTGATGGCAAGGCTACCTGATCGACAACAGCGTACGGCCTGCTTGCCGCACTAGAAGAGGTGCCCAGCGTTTTCGCCTTTCGTAGCGAGCCAGCCGCTGTGACCGAGCGGTTCTAGGCGATCAGCCAGGAACCGCGCTGCTGCCACGGTCGCAGGTTCGAATCCTGCCTCGGGCATGGATGTGTGTGATGTCCTTAGGTTAGTTAGGTTTAAGTAGTTCTTAGTCTAGGGGACTGATCACCTCGGATGTTAAGTCCCATAGTGCTCAGAGCCATTTGAACCATTTTGTAGGGAGGCAGGCAGAATGTCTATGATGTGGGCAGTGGCGGCGCTGGCGCATCACGGATCGTTATAGTGCGCTGGGGCGCGCCACTCGCCTTCCAGACAACGCCGGAGGGTTCCATTGTCTACCTCGGTTAGAAGAATATTAATGTCTGCGTACAAGGGAAAACGGCTAGAGGCAGTTTCAGGTCTATACTTTACCGTGCATAGACCGAAATATGCCATCTGATTGTTGGACCTGTATGACGTGTGCTGACGCAAAAGAGCACACTATGAATCTGGTGGGACGTCCCGCGATAGGAGGAAAAAATGTTGTAATGGTCTGGCGGGGAAAGGAGCAGCAGAATCTAAGTGGCAGCTGTTTCTGGGTCCTCCCATGCCTGGAAATTTTTCTGCACGGGGGAGACAAGGCGCTAATCTTTCAGTGTTAAGGTGAAGTGAGAAGATCAGGGATTCGATTATGGACGGCCAGAGAGATCACTCGTGTTTCGCTGCCGGAGTGAAAGTTAGAATTCTTCACTACTGGTCAGCCAGAGTGCAGGTGGCCGCAAGAGTCAGAAGCACGAGGGTCACTCCAAATGAAATGCACACTATTTTTTTTAAATACACTTTTCATTCCGCATGTGCGAAAGTCTTACAATGTGTAGATACATCCTTCCCGCTTGTTTTCAAACTTAGTTCAACTTCTTTCCGTGAGTGGCGCCGTCACAGCATGTCCTCAAGATGGCTGCTTCGTCAGAAGCAACGTGCTGTCATAGAATTCGTGTCCTGTGAAAACGAGACAGTGGGAAACATCCACAAGAGGTTGAAAAAGGTGTATGGAGATGCTGCTGTCGATCGCAGTACAGTTAGTCGGGGGGCAAGCAGATTACGTGATGAAAGCGGACACGGTAATATTGAGGATTGTCCTCGCAGCGGCAGGCCTCGTATTGCACACACTCCAGACAATGTGCAGAGAGTTAACGAATTGGTGACTGCTGACAGACGCATCACAGTGAACGAATTGTCACTCTACGTTGGGATAGAGGAAGGAAGTGTATACAGAATACTGAAAGTGTTGGCGTTAAAAAAGGTTTGTGCCAGGTGGGTTCCCAGGATGTTGACAGTGGCTCAGAAACAAACAAGAAAAACGGTATACAGCGAACTTTTGGAACAGTACGAGAATGGACGAGATGAATTTCTTGGAAGAATTGTGACAGGTGATTAAACTTGGCTCCATCATTTGTCACCAGAGAAGAAGAGGCAGTCAATGGAGTGAGTGACATCATGCAAATTCACCCAAGAAAAATAATTCAAAAACACACCTTCTGCTGGAAGAGTTATGGCTACGGTGTTTTTCGATTCCGAAGGACTCTTGCTTGTGGACATCATGCCAGAGATGAATCACCATAAATTCTGATGCATATGTGACGATACTGAAGAAACTTCAAGCTCGAATGAGTCGTGTTCGACCACATCGACAAAAGCAGGTTGTTTTGCTGTTGCACGACAATGCAAGGCCACATGTCAGTCAAAAAACCATGGAAGCGATCACAAAACTCGGATGGACAACACTGAAACACCCGCCTTACTGTCCTGACCTGGCTCCATGTGACTATCATCTCTTCGAGGAACTGAAAGACTCTCTTCGTGGGACAAGGTTTGAAGATGATGACTCCATTGTGCACGCTGCCAAACAGTGGCTCCAACAGGTTGATCCAGAATTTTACCGTGCGGGTATACAGGCGCTGGTTCCAAGATGGCGTAAGGCAGTTGAGAGGGATGGAAATTATTCAGAGAAATGAAAATATTGTTCCTAAAGGATGTATCTACACACTGTAAAACTATCAAACATGTAGAATAAAAGATGGAATTTAAAAAAAAATAGTGTGCATTTCTTTTGGGGTGACCCTCGTATTACCGTTAAGGTAGTCCGGGCACAGCCTGTCTGTTACCACTTGGCGACTTCTTGTTAACCGTACTTTATCCACGGGCGCGGACTGCTACTGAGAGTAGCTGCAACATCATACTTGTGCTCCGAGCTGTCAGTACGTGGCCAGTCCTGCACATGGTAATGTGTTCGCAGCACCGGATAAATAGTCTAATTAATTTGACCCCTCCCAGCTTACGCTGTCGCCTTGTCGCCATACATAGCCACGGCTTGCAAGTGTGATCTGTACCAAGGGTTCTCATTCCCGACCGATATTGTTCGTAACAGTCAAGCGTAATGTGTTACGGCATACTCTCCGTCACAAAAAAGTTTGAAGGGCTCTATAACAAAGTAGTTGATCCCATTCCTGTACACGAATTCAGGCAACATCTCATTACCCAAGTCACTTTGTTCTTATTTATATTCCATTCAATATTTGCCTTTGGTAATACTTCAGCAATTCTCGCAATAAATCATTTGTGACACCAAAGTCATTGTATTATTTAGCAGTTAAATTTCTCTTTGCCTGATGTGAATGATCAGCTATTAAATCATGACAAATAGAATTAAGTTGAAGTCACAACTCTTAAAGTGACAACAAACAGGACCAAATCACAATTTCCTCCGTAAATTGACTGTTGCACGACAGGAACTATGGTAGATAAAGGGAGGATCTAGTGTATTACCGTAACCAATATGGATTTATTTAAGGAATTTGGGTGACATGGCCACCTTTCAACCCCAGCACCTCGCATGTTCTTTGTGTTGAGCAGGTTCCGCGCACCCTTCCACTCTAGCTAAGAACATTTTCAGGTGAAGAACTGTTCGAGTATATTTACCAACATGCTTTAGTCATGCGAGCCTGTGGAGGTTCTCCGACATTCCGAGGTTGTCTGAGGAGTCTAACGCAATGTCCACGCTGTATCAGCAGTGACCAACACAAGAGGGCATCGTGTTATGCGACATGTTGGCGAACGTCTTGTACCGAGCGATCAGTGAGCAGTAGTGTGTATCTTGTGACATAATCCTATTCAACTCACCGCTCTTTACTCATATCCAAAACGATACCGACTTATCAATCCATTTCAAATCGATAGCTTCAGGTGGATACTGCTTTGTTCGTCATAACCTAAATATTATACGATTAAAGTCGGTTTTGATGTAACAATGAATTTCTTTGCATTTGTTGTTACCTGACCGGAGTCTTCCTCATGCGGAATGTGATCATGCCTTGTCGGGTACAGTCGTGTTATGGTTATTATGTACCTTTACACTCCAGCCTTGCAGCGCATACAAAGCTGCACTGCACCACCTCCCCCCTCACGGTGCACAACTGATTTCCCACCATGTCGTTGGTGGTCTACAGTTGTAACATTAGCCTGTCTCAACAACTCAATTACAGAACTTCCTTATAAACACATCAAAACAAGTTATGCATCACCTCGGTTCCGAGAGTTCTGGAACCTGTACAAAAAATTGGAATAGAGATCAACATAAATATCATTTCAACCCTTTTTATTGCTCATGAAAACCACACATTGCATGTTATACCACCATACAGCGAGACCTTCAGAGGTGGTGGTTCAGATTGCTGTAAACGTCGGTACCTCTAACCTCTAATACCCAGCAGCACGTCCTCTTGCATTGATGAATGCCTGTATTCCTCGTGGCATACTATCCACAAGTTCATCAATGCACTATTGGTCCAGATTGTCCCACTCCTCAACGGGGTTTCAGCGTAGATCCCTCAGAATGGTTGGCAGGTCACGTCGTCCATAAAAAGCCCTTTTCAATCTATCCCAGGCATGTTCGATAGGGTTCATGTCTGGAGAATAAGCTGGCAACTCTAGTCAAGCGATGTCGTTATCCAGAAGAAATACATTCACACGATCTGCACGATGGGGCGCGAATTGTCGTCCATGAAGACGAATGCCTCTCCAGTATGCTGCCGATATGGTTGCACTATCGGTCGGAGGATGACATTCACGTATCGTAAAGCCGTTACGGCGCCTTCCATGACCACCAGCAGTGTACGTCGGCTGCACATAATGCCACCCCAAACCAGCAGGGAACCCCCACCTTGCTGCATTCGCTGAACAATGTGTCTAAGTCGTTCAGCCTGACCGGGTTGCTTCAGTCTGGAACCGCGCGACCGCTACGATCGCAGGTTCGAATACTGCCTCGGGCATGGATGTGTGTGATGTCCTTAGGTTAGTTAGGTTTAAGTAGTTCTAAGTTCTAGGGGATTGATGATCTCAGATGTTGTCCCATAGTGCTCAGAGCCATATGAACCACATATGACCGGGTTGCCTCCAAACACGTCTCCGACGATTGTCTGGTTGAAAGCATATGCGACACTCATCGGTGAAGAGAACGTGATGCCAATCCTGAGAGATGCATTCGACATGTTGTTCGGCCCATCTGTACCGCGCTGTATGGTGTCGTGGCTCCAAAGATGGACCTCGCCACGGGCGTGGGAAGTTAAGCTGCGTCTAATGCAGCCAATTGCGCACAGTTTGAGTCGTTACACGAGATCCTGTGGCTGCACGAAAAGCGGTGGCGTTGCTGTGAGGGTTCCTCCGAGCCATAATCCGAAGGTAGCGGTCATCCACTGCTGTAGTAGCCCTTGGGCGGCCTGAGTGAGGCATGTCATCGACAGTTTCTGTCTCCCTGTATCTCCTCCATGTCCAAACAACATGGCTTTGGCTCACTCCGAGACGCCTGGACACTTCCCTTGTTGAGAGCCCTTCCTGACACAAAGTAACAATGCGGACGTGATCGAACCACGGTATTGACCGTCTAGGCATGGTTGAACTACAGACAACACGAGCCGTGTACCTCCTTCCTGGTGGAATGACTGGAACTGATCGGCTATCGGACCCCTCCGCCTAATAGGCGTTGTGCGCTAGCGTTCTCGCTTCCCACGCCCGGGTTCCAGGTTTCGATTCCCGACTGGGTCAGGGATTTTCTCTGCCTCGTGATGACTGGGTGTTGTGTGATGCCCTTAGGTTAGTTAGGTTTAAGTAGTTCTAAGTTCTAGGGGACTGATGACCATAGATGTTAAGTCACATAGTGCTCAGAGCCATTTGAACCATTTGAACCTAATAGGCACTGCTCATGCATGGTTGTTTACATCTTCCGGCCGGTTTAGTAACATATCTAAACAGTCAAAGGGACTTTGTCTGCGATACAATATACACAGTCAACGTCTGTCTTCAGGAGTTTTAGGAACCGGGGTGATGCAAAACTTTTTTTGATGTGTGTATATGTGATCACTAAAAACGATGAACAGCAGCCAAATAAACTGTGTAACACAATTAAATGACCACTTTCTTGAAACCCCACAACTGTCTCTCACTGAGTCGCATTAGCTTGAAATTGGCCTAAAAGTGCCTACAACTTTCTTTTATTGTGGTGCAAAAGTGTGGAGGCTTGCGATGTCACCCTCGGGCTTTGTGACGCTTCAAGAAGCAAGAGGTCGACACATGCGAAATGCAACTGGCATCTGACGGGTGTCAAGTGGTTACCTGCCTGCCTGCCCCATCTAGGGCTGCTTCACAGGTTTGCTCTGTAAAGGCACGTTTTTAAAACTGAAGTGGGTGCCACAGAGGATATTGCCGAACTGGGGGGAAGAGGGGGGGGGATGGGGGAGGGAGGGAGGGAGGGGGGAGGTTCTTAGACGGACTCTTTGAGGTTGTATTCACGCATGTTCCAATGTCAAACCCCTCCGTGATCACAGCATAGGATGGCTGAGAAAGCATGGCACTCCAGAGGGCCGCGGTCACCTTCAGTGGTGTTGCCGGGCCACGTTGTCCTTAGAGAAATCTTGAAGTAGGTGTCAGTACTGTCAAAAATGGTCAATAACGTGGTCCTGTGTCTCATCGTACTGCGAACTGCTGTTTTCGGCCGCGAAGTGTGTGGGAATCAAAGCTCCAAGAGGAGTCGTGGTTTCACTGATGCCCTTTATGCCACTCCCTCCAAAGTCTTTTCATCTCGATCCTGAGTGGCGGTATGTCTGAAATGCTTTCCTCGGTCACCCATAAAAAAATCGCGTGATTTCAACGCTGAGCGTCTTGGGTCTGACCTTCATCGCAGAGACGTCAAAAGAACGGGTGAAATGTGGGTAAGAGGGGACCAGCGGCTTAAAAGTTGTAAAATGTCGTAGCTGTGTTGGGAGAGTACCAGAGCTCCAAGCGCTAACAGAAAGCTCTGATGCTCAAATTGTTATAGGCACTGAAAGCTGGCATAAAGCCGGTGATAAGTTCCGCCGAAATTTTTGTGAAGAACCTAACGGTGTTCCCAAAGGATAGACTACACCCAGTTGACGGTGGCGTATTTGTTGTTGTTACAACCACTTTTGTCGCGAAATTGAAGTAGATAGTTCCTGTGAGTTAGTATGGGCAGCTGTGTTGGGAGAGTACCAGAGCTCCAAGCCCTAATAGAAAGCACTGATGCTCAAATGGTTATAGGCACTGAAAGCTGGCTTAAAGTCGGAGATAAGTTCAGCTGAAATTTTTGTGAAGAACCTAACGGTGTTCCCAAAGGATAGACTACACCCAGTTGACGGTGGCGTATTTGTTGTTGTTACAACCACTTTTGTCGCGAAATTGAAGTAGATAGTTCCTGTGAGTTAGTATGGGCAGCTGTGTTGGGTGAGTACCAGAGCTCCAAGCCCTAATAGAAAGCACTGATGCTCAAATGGTTATAGGCACTGAAAGCTGGCTTAAAGTCGGAGATAAGTTCAGCTGAAATTTTTGTGAAGAACCTAACGGTGTTCCCAAAGGATAGACTACACCCAGTTGACGGTGGCGTATTTGTTGTTGTTACAGCCACTTTTGTCGCGAAATTGAAGTAGATAGTTCCTGTGAGTTAGTATGGGCAGCTGTGTTGGGTGAGTACCAGAGCTCCAAGCCCTAATAGAAAGCACTGATGCTCAAATGGTTATAGGCACTGAAAGCTGGCTTAAAGTCGGAGATAATTTCAGCTGAAATTTTTGTGAAGAACCTAACTGTGTTCCCAAAGGATAGGCTACACCCAGTTGGAGGTGGCGTGTTTGTTGTTCTTACAACCACTTTACACTGTCGCGAAATTGAAGTAGATAGTTCCTGTGAGTTAGTATGGGCAGAGATCATTCTTCGAAAACGGAATAATAAATGGATCCTTTTACCGACCTCCCAACTCAGATGATATAATTAGTGCAAGATTAAAAAATAACTTGACTTTAATTTCGAACATCTACCCGACTCATGCAATTATAGGTTGTGGTGACTTTGCCCTCGATATGTTGGCGAAAATACATATGTACGTCCGGAGATACGCATAGAACATCACCCGAAATTGGGCTAAACGCATTATTTGAAAATTATTTCGAGCAGTGGGCGAGTAGTTAACAGTTGTGAAAACACACTTGACCTCTTAGCAATAAATAATCATGAGCTAAAAACGGATACAGGGACTAGTGAACACAGGGTTGTCGTAGCGAGACTGAATATTGAAACCACCAGATTCTCCAGAAATAAACGAAAAATATACCTATTCAAAAAAGCACATGAAAATTCACTTGGCGCCGTCCTGAGAGACAATCTCCACACTCCTTCCAAATTAACAATGTAAGTGTAGACCAGATGTACCTTGAATTCAAAGAAATAGTATGGATAGCACTTGAGTGATTTATATCAAATAAATCAACAAACGACGGAGTTGATACTCCTTAGTACAGAAAACAGGTCAGAACACTGTTGCAGATACAACGAAAAAAGCATGCCAAATTCAGACGAACGCAAAATCTCCAAAATTGACAATCTTTTACAGAAGCTCGAACTTTAGCGTGGACTTCAATACGAGGTGGTTATAATAATTTGCACAACTAAATTTTGTCTCGAAACCTGGCAGAAAATCCAAAGAGATTCTGGTCGTATGTTAAGTATGCTAGCGGCAAGATACAATCAGTATCTACTCTGCGCGATAGCAACGGAAATACTATCGACCACATTGCTGCCAAAGCGGAGTTACTAAACACAGCCTTCCGAAATCCTTCACCAAAGAAGATAAAGTACATATTCCAGAATATGAATCCAGAACAGCTGCCTACTTGAGTAACTCAGGAGTAGTGATCCTCGGACCAGTGAAGCATATTAAAAAACTTAATATAAGCAACTCTTCCGGTCCAGACTTTATAGGTTCGTTTCAGAGTATGCCGATGCAATAGCTCTATACTTAACCATCATATACAACCGCTTACTCGACGAAAGATCCGTACCCACAGACTGGAAAGCTGCACAAGTCACATCAATATTCAAGAAGGATAGTAGAAGTAATCCACTAAATTACAGGTCCATATCATTAACGTCGATATGCAGCAGGATTTTGGAACATATATTGTGTTCGAAGATTATGAAATACCTCGAAGAGAACGGTCTATTGACACACAGTCAACACGGATTTAGAAAACACAGTTCTTGTGATACACAATTACCTCTTCACACACATGAAATGTTGAGTAAGATTGACAAGGGATATCAAATTGCTTCCGTATTTCTAGATTTCCAGAAGGATTTTGACACTGTACCACACAAGCAGCTTGTGAAATTGCGTGCTTGTGGAATATCGCATCAGTTATGTCACTGGATTCGTAGTTCCTGTCAGAGAGATCACAGTTCGTAGTAATTGGCGGAGAGTCATCGCCTAAAGTAGAAAGGGATTCTGTCATCCCCCAAGGTAGTGTTATAGGCCATTTAGATAAGGTATCTGTATGGCGCAAAAATTTGCAATTGATCCTAAATAACGAAAAATGTGAGTCATCCACGTGAGTGCTAAAAGGAATCCTTTAAACTTCGGCTACACGATTAATCAGTCAAATCTAAAGGCCGTAGATTCAATTAAATATGTAGGAATTACAATTACGAACAACTTAAATTGGAGAGAACAGGTGGAGAATGTTGTGGGGAAGGCAAACCAAAGACTGGGTTTTATTGGCAAGATACGTAGAAAATGTAACAGATCTACTAAAGAGACTGCCTACACTACGCTTATCTGTCCTCTTTTACAGTACTGCTATGCGGTGCGGAATCCTTACCAAATAGGATTAACGGAGTACATCAAGAAAGTTCAAAGAATGGCAGCACGTTTTTTACTATTTCGAAATAGGAGAGAGAGTGTCACTGACATGATACAGGATTTGGATGGGACATCATTGGAACAAAGGCGTTTCTCGTTGGGGCGGAATCTTCTCAGAAATTTCAGTCAGCAACTTTCGCCTCCGAATGCGAAAATATTTTGTTGACGCCGACCTACACAGGGAGAAATGATCATCATAATAAAATAAGGGAAATCAGAACTCACTCGGAAAGATACAGGTGTTCTTTTTCTCCACGCGCTTTTCGAGATAGGCATAATATAGAATCTTTGTGTAGGTGGCGCGGTGAACACTCTGTCAGGCACTTGATTTGCAGCGTATCCATGCAGATGTAGGTGTAGATGTCGTGGGTGTGACAACCTTCCCATCATCTGACACGTCCACTGTCGTATTGAGCGGAGTTTGGTGAAATTTGGCGCCAACATTAACTCTTGTTACACCCCGCATTAACTTCTGAGCTCTGGCCTTTGTGGGAACACATTGTTGTTTGAACTGTCGCCGACCCCGAGAGTGACGTCACAGAACGCCAGGCTTTTTCGCCATTACAGAGGAAGGCTATGGGCACCATTGAACCAATTTCAAATTTGAGCGTCGAAATGAGAGACCATTACGCGGTTTATGAAAAGTGGTACTGTGATAGTGTCGTGCAGTGTAGTATAACTTCAGATTCCACCACAAGCAAATTGTATTAATGATGATGTAATATTTAGTAAAATTCAGTAACACGCTTAACAAGTGATCAGGAGGAAAGTGAATGTTACGAGAGATGAGGAACAGAAAAACCTGTCTCAAATGTGTGAGGTATGTATGTCTAATCTAAAAACTGACTGTCGAGCTTTCGCAGTACAAGCAAACACTGAAACCACGAAAGGCAGTACTTACAGTCAGTCGTCCGGTAATCTCTCAACTTTATCAAATCAGAATTCCAGAAATCCAGTTCACTGCTAGCGCCGATCAACAACAGCATCTGTGAAGCCATCCAATTCCGATGCATCTAGGCAGCATGATTCAAAAAATCATCACACTGTAACGGAAAAATAGCATACAACCTATATTCTCTGTTGTAAGTACGTCTTAATAAGTAAGTACATACTACAAAGTTTTAGCATTAGTATGTTTGGTGATTTGCAATTTTGTTTTGTTTTGTTTTATGTTGTAAGGCACTGAGCTTCGTTTCATGTACCGTTCCTGCTTCCGTAAACCAATACAGTTGCACCCTCCTTCCCCTCCCCCTGCTCAAACCCCTAACTACAGGTCCTGAGTTCATCACTGACTGATGGCAAGCTGTGTGCACTGCTACCACAAGCATCTTCTTTCGTAGTAGTGTGCATTGCTCCCAAGAATCCCAGTATTAACTTTCCGGCCAACAATGATGGCTTTAGGCGGAGTGATAACAGCACCTATGAGGTAGGAAGCCCTCGGACACGCCCCACTCTTACGTCAGCAGCAGCTTTTCCGCGTCATTTGCGGCGACATCGCAGACCACAGCTCGGGAAGACGTCATCTGCAGTGGTAACAACTTCCGCCTGAAGCTACCGCCTTCTGCGTTGTTACATTAGATGTACACTTTTTGCTCCATTCCACAGTGAGGAGATCAAGGAAGTAGAACTCGTCATAAAACAAAACACGTAGTACATATTTGCAAACGGCTGGAGATATACTGATGTCCCCTCAACAGGTCCAAAGTGAAATAGTCCTCAGTGATGAAGATTAAGTCAAAAACTGAAGCAATTTTAAAGGTAATATGAAACTTCTCACGCAACATGCACAATAATGTTCATATCTGGGAAGTTTGGTGGCCAGAGTATGCAGGTGATCAGACAGAACGCTTACGTGCGTGTCACCTGTCAGAGTTGCTTCTAGACATGTCAGGGCTCCCATATCACTCCAACTGTACAAGCTCCTCACCATTATAGAGCCTCCACAAGCTTGAACAGTCCCCTGCTGACATGCAGGGTCCATGAATTCATGAGGTTGTCTCCATACCCGTACACGTCCATCAACTCGATCCAATTTGAAACGTGACTCGGCCGACAAGGCAACATGTTTTCAGTGATCAGCAGTCTAATGTCGGTGCTGACTGGCCCAGGCGAGGTGTAAAGCTTTGGGTCGTGCAGTCAGTAAGGGTACTCCAGTGGGCCATCGGCCCAGCAATGAAATCTGTAGCAATCTGCGGAACGGTTGCACTTCTGTCGTGTTGAACGATTCTCTTCAGTCGTCGTTGGTCCCGTTCCTACAGGATCTTTTTCCGGCCGCGGCGATGTCAAATATTTGGCGTTTTACCGAATTCCTGATATTCACGGTACACTCGTGAAATGGTCATACGGGAGAACCCCGCCAGCTGTTGTGGCTGAGCTGGTTCGAATGCGTGTGATGTCCTTAGTTAGATTTAAGAAGTTCTCAGTCTAGGCGACTGATTACCTCAGATGTTAAGTCCTTTTTTCTTTTTGGGAGAACAACCCCACTTCATCACTACATTGGTGGAGATGCTACGTCTCATCTCTCGTGCGCCGACGCCGACTATAACGCCATGTTCAAACTCACTTGATAACCTGCCATCATTGTAACTGCAGTAACCGATCTAACAACTAGACCAGACACTTGTTTCATACGGGCGTTGCCGACAGCACCGCCTTATTCTCCCTGTTTACATATCTCTGTATTTGAATACGCATGCCTACACCAGTTTCTTTGGCGCTTCTGTTATATAAGAACAATACACTGCTAATGCTTAGTCTCCGTTCAAATATTGCAGATCAACAAGTTCATCAGGCTACTTCACTAAAAAAAAATTTAGGACTTAAATTTCATAAAAATTTGGTTTGTCTGATTCTAAAACTCAGTGTCATAAGGTGGCTCCTATTTCTCAAGCTTCTAGAACAAAAACAGTGTACTAGTTATTCAACCTTAAATGTGATTTTTTTCTTTACACTGCCTGCTCCCATTATGATTCCACTGCACAAAAAAATGAGTTGTGTTAAGGAAAAGGGGAGATCGTGGTCTCCGCCATTACATATATAACAACCAAAAATCATTTTACAACCATTTATTTCTTTTGTATAGAAGTACACTCAAAGACATAAAAAAACTATGCACTGCTAATAAATTATCCGAATGGGTCGGGAATCGGTAGATATGATGTACATGTACAGACAAGAAGTGATTAAAATTTCAGAAAAATTACATTTGATTTATTCAAGAGACAAAGCTTCACAAATTGAGCAAATCAGTAACGGGTTGGTCCACCTCTGGTCCTTACGCAAGCACTTATTCAGCTTATTATTGCTTGACAGAGGTGATGGATGTCCTCTTGAAGAATATCATGCCAAATTCTGTCCAATTTGCGTGTTAAATCGTCAAAATCCGGAGATGATTGGAGACCCCTGCCCATAAAGCTCCAAATATTCGCAGCTGGGCAGAGATCGGGCGACTCTCACCAGATGCAGGTGGGCGTTATATTGCTGAAATGTCAGCCCAGGATGGCTTGCCATGAATGGCAACAAAATAGGGCGTAGAATATTGTCGACGTACCGCTGTGTTATAAGTGTGCCACGGGTGACATCAAAAAGACTCCTGCTATGAAATGGAGTGGCACCCCAGATCATCACTCTTGGTTGTCGAAACTTATTGTGAGCGACAGTCTTGTTGGTATCCCACTGCCTGGGGCGTCTCCAGACACGTCTTCGATGGTTATATGATTTCGGTTAGAAACGGAACTTGTCACTGAAAACAATTCCACTCCATTCAATGAGATTCCAGGTCGAATGTGCCCGACACCACTGCAAACTGGCTTCTTACTCTGCAAGTAGCCAAAGGCAGTCGGCACATTGATTGTCGTGAGCTCAGCCTCCTTTCTGTGAGTCGGCTGTTAACGGTGCTCATGATCACTGAAGCATCAGCCGCACGACGGATCGATGATAATCACGAATCCGGGGCTCTGAATGCCTCTCTGACGATTGCTCCGCCCTCACCTTCTGTCGCTTCTCTAGGTCGACCACTTCTTTCTTGACGCTGTTTTTAGGCTATGGTCCACCCACTCCTCCCAACATCGCCCAATAGTGGCATCGCTCTTGTTCAAATGTCGAGAGATTCGCCGGTTACTTCTTTCAGACCAACTACACGTCCTGTCTTAAATGCTGACATCCACGAATATTATTCACACGCCTGTCTTTGAGGCATAGTTACTGTCTAAATGAGTACACGGAATGAAATTCGCAAAGACTTTATGTCCTGGTATCAACATGTGCCCTATTTATTGTCCTTGCAAGGTGCGCAGTGAAACTGTGTTGCTGTGTCACGCATTCATCCATCGGCCACCAAAGTTTACAACTTATTTTCCGCCGGTACCTATATGAATATCAAATTGTGACCGATTTGCATAACTCCATCGTGGTCCTTTTTTTTCTTATAGTGTATATTGTTCAGAACGAGCTTTTTAATCAGAAACTTTCGCACTTCCAAATCAGTTATTAATACTGTTGTACTAACTTTAATAAAACTGTCTGCAGACCTACATTTGTTAAACAAATATGTCGAGAAAATCGTAATTCCTTTTAAGCACTATAGTTGTTTAAAGACATGTCTTCTCACGCCTTTTAAACTCATGATGATATTGAGACACCACCTAGTCTTTGTGAACGATTTACTGTGATTTACTATATTCCTCCGTTAACTTGAGACTCCTCTCAGCTTTCAGTTTTGTAATTAGATGCAGTGCGTGGACAAAATCTTCATTTACCTGCCACTGCGACGAATCTGTCTTAAGGAGCTTCACACTCAGGACTAACCTGGAAAAACAGTCTCATTTTATTAGAAAGAAACTGTTCAATACCATTATTGACAATTTATAACATTTAACACATTCCTACTAGAATCTTTTTAATATTTTCTTTTTTGATTCAGGCGGTTTATTAGGATCAAAGACGTCCAAGCTGACAAGACAAGACAGAGGAACTGCAAATGTGTTTCTCAGTTTCACATGAGAGGCATCACGATCGACAACCTGATATTGGTTAAGCTTTAAACGCATACTGAAATTCGGTTGATATTCTTCGGATGTTAAAAAGGGGGGGGGGGGGGGAGGCTCCAGAAGGACTTCCTAAATACGTGGTGACAAAGAAAACACAGATATGACGAACATATTCTCTTATTCTATAGTGGTCATGATTCAAATTCATCAAAAACATAATTTTTAAGCAATAAATGCCGTATTGTGTAGCCCCTGCAGCATGGAAAGATATTTCACGAGGTCTTCCTTCAACAAGTAAGATCTGACTTAATTTTAAAACTTCATTATGATTGACTAGGCTGCAAAGGTACCATGGGTTTGGGGACATGAACACTCATCGCGATATCTGCAGTCATAATGGAAGATACTATTGGTGATCAGTTAATGACGATGATAAGAAGGAAATGCAGTTAAGGGGCAACGTTGATGAAAAACACACACTATTTCAAAAATGCATAAAATCCACAGTTTTGGAGATATGGCAATGAAATTTTGTACCACGCTTTACATGAAAGTAACACATTTACATATAAAATCCTTTGATTATATATGTTCAACTTTTTTAACGAAATTTGAAGTTTTATTTTCAAAAAATAATGTATGTTCCTTTTTCCTGGAAAGTATTCACGAGATTTCTACAAACATTTCTCTGTTTCATCTCTTTATATTTTGTAAGCTTCTCTCATGAGGTTTTTGGAATAGGTCACATAGGAGAATTTTAATAATATTTGAATTATAATTCCACAAGTACAATATTATATTCATGCAAAATTCAAAGCACTTTGCCTCATATCTCAGCTTTCAATCCCAATTTCAAACATTGCTCTTGAGACAACGTTTATTAGGTTTACAGAAATATGTGTACAAAATGTCATAATTCTAGAATTCATAGGATCTGAGGAAAAGGTACATAAACTATAAAAAACGAACTTTTCAGGAAACGGAATTTAAAGTTCAACCTAACTTTTTTCCTTATGTCACTTCTTCAGAAGGCACCACATTTGTACTCTGAGGCGTCTTTCCCTTCAAGGCTTCTCTTCTGGTTTCTTGTTGTCTGTCTTCCTTCCTTTACCAGGTCTTCAACTGACTTTTCAGCTACAGAGGATGTCTTGAGTAAAATATCCTATCGTGAAGCCCATTCTTTCTAATACCCTCATCCTCCCTACGTTCCCATCATTAAATACAATAACTGCATCATAAGTTGCAATTCTGACAACTGTAGCAGATACAAATGTGCTTTTATGGCATCGTTTCCATATGAGAGAATTTAGAGACTCATTTAGATTTTGGGTTTTGCCATGAACACACTTTTTGAGAAGTGCAGGATCGGCCAAAGATGATCTATAAAGCAAAGAGTATGTATCACGGCCTTCTAGATGTATCTCGCACACGTTAGGTTTAAAGTAATAGACAGAATTGTTGTTCATTGAGCTAGTATTAAAGTGCTGCTTCAAAACGTGGGCGTGGCAGGGAGGCCGCGTCACACTTTTAATTAATTTTCATGCACTTCGGATGTGATTTCAACATTGAAACTTGGTAGCTTATTGTCCATGAGTTGTATTAACAAATAAAAAATAAATCGAAAACTAATATTTTTGGTCAATTTCATCAACATTCCCCCTTGTAATGCGGAGCCAGGTTATGCCGAATGCTGAATTTAATATCTGCACGCTGGGTGTCACTGCTGGCATTAAACTCCTTCTCATTCTCAGTCAGAGTGATTTCAAGGTCATCTCCTTAGATCATAGCAATGATGATAGGTGGGCCAGTTGCTGATTAATATTGTCTGGGCCATGGAGAACCGAGAGGAAGCAGTGATGTTTGGGTATCAAAATTAGGAGTGATCGTACGAGGCATGTTTTTTAAATAAGTACCGACTTGAAATTAAAAAAAAAGACGTGCTACGATATCTCAATTCCTTTATTTTTACATGAAAGCCTGTACCTTAATCTACGCACTGACGCCATTACAGTCTGATTCTTCCTTGTTTACGTTGTGTACTGAGCGTTTAAGATGCCTCCGATAATCGTGAGTCCCGCCGACTGTGAAGTACGGACTGTTATAAAATTTCTTAGTGCTAAAGACCTAAAAGCGATCGATATTCATCGTGAGATCTGTGCAGTTTACGGAGAAAACATTGTGAGTGATGTAATGGTAAGAAAGTGGGTGAGAGCATTTAAAGATGGCCTCACTAATGTGCATGATGAACAACGGAGTGGGCGTCCTTCGGTCGTTAATGAATGTTTGGTGCAGGATGTGGACAATAAGGTGAGAGAAAACAGAGTCTTTACGATTTCCTCCTTGCGGGATGACTTTCATAAAGTTTCTCATAGTGTTCTGTATGGCATCGTGGCCGATCACTTGAATTACCGAAAATTGTGCGCACGTTGGGTACCGAAAATGTTGACGGATGTGCACAAAGCCAAACGTTTAGAGAGTGCATTGACTTTCCTTGAGCGGTACCACAACGACGGTGATGATTTCTTAAGCCAAATTGTTACGGGCGATGAAACATGGGTGGCCTACGTCACACCAGGATCAAAGCAACAGCCCATGGAAGTTGAGCAAGGGTGTAGTTTTGCTGCAAGACAATGCCCGTCCGCATGCGGCAAATCAGACCAAACGTCTCATCACATCTTTTCTATGGGAAACTCTAAATCAACCTCCGTACAGCCCCAATCTTGCGTCCAGTGACTACCATCTGTTCCTGCATTTGAAGAAAAATCTGGGCGGTCAGCGTTTTCAAGACGATGGCGAAGTCAAAGCAGAGGTGATGCAGTGGTTAATAAGTCAGGGGGCAGAGGAGGGTGTTCAAAAACTGGTACAACGTTATGACAAGTGCCTCAATATTGACGGAAATTATGTAGAAAAGTAGAGTAAGGGAGTAAGGTACAGACTTTCATGTAAAAACAAAATTATTGAGATAGCACGTCTTTTTTTAATTTTAAAACGGTACTTACTTAAAAGACACGCCTCGTAGTTATCCACGTAAGGCTATTATAACATTGCTTACATTTCCTTGTTAATCGTAAAGGGCGATTGGTATACATAGTGGTTCCTCACTTCATGTTGATTTCTGATGTATCAAAACAACTATTGCCATTCTTTAACGTAGACAGAGGTGACAAAAGTCGTGGGATAGCGACATCCACATATACCGATGGCGGCACACAAGGTATAAAAGGCCAGTGCGTTGGCGGTGTTGTCAATTGTACTCGGTGATTCATGCGAAAAGTTTTCCAACGTGATTATGGCTGCACGACTGGAATTAACAGACTTTGAACGAGGGTTGGTAGCTGGACCTATGTTCCGAGAATACAACACTTCAGGCATCACCTTTCATAAATGTCAAAGCAGTGGCCGACTGCCTTCCCTTAACCACCGAGACCAGTAGCGTTTTCGTAGGATTGTCAGTGATAACAGACAAGCAACACTGCTTGAAATAACCTCATAAATCAATGTGGAACGTACGACGAACGTATCCGTTAGGACAGTGCGGTGAAATTGAGCGTTAATGGGCTATGGCAGCAGACGGCCGACGTGAGTGCCTTTTCTAACAGCACAACATCGCCTACAGCACCTCTCCTGGTCTCTTGACCATGTAGGTTGGACAACAGAAGATGGATTTCCGTTGGGAAGAGCTGATGGTAAGGTTCGAGTGTGGTGCAGACCTCACAAAGCCATTTACCCAAGTTGTCAACAAGACACTGCGCAAACTGTTGGTGGCTCTATAATGGTGTGGGCTGTGTTTACCTGGAATGGATTGGGTCCTCTGGTCCAACTGAACCGATCATTGACTGAAAATGGTTATATTTGGCAGTTTGAAAACGATCACAGTTGGTTTGAAGAGCATGCTGGATAATCCGAGTAAACGGTTTGGCCACCCAGACATGAATCCCATCGAACATTTATGGTACATAATCGAGAGGTCAATTCGTGCATAAAACCCTACACCGACAACACTTTCTCAGTTACAGACGGCGGTAGTGCCACCATGGCTCAGCATTTCTGCAGGAGATTCCAACGACTTGTTGAGTCCATGCCACACCAAGCTGCTGCACTAAAGAGTACCCTGCACGATAATAAACGGTAACCCATGACTTTTGTCACCTCAGTATGCATACACCTAGTCAGTCGTGTCTGTAATGCTAAAAAGGTGTAAAGTATAAGTGATACGAATACAGGCACAAACATCTGGTGAGACGCGTGGTCGGAAGCCAGTTATGGCCAAACAATAAAATTTATCAGTTGCGTCTAGGTTCGCATACTTCCAATAAATTCCCGATTTATTTGGTTAAAATATACAACCGGTCGCTTTTTTAAAAGTTTTATATGGTTTATTTTCTGTATCGTTGAGTAGTTTTCAGCTACATCTGGCTCGTCGTCATACGGAGGTGTTTTTGTACTCTTTTCAGTCATCACTCTTCTGACTGGTTTGATGCGGCCTGCCACGAATTCGTCTCGTGTGCCAGCCTCTTCATCTCAAGGTAGCACGTGCAACCAACGCTCTCAATTATTTGTTGAATGTATTCCAGTTTCTGTCTTCCTCTGCAGTTTTTACCCTATACAGCTCCCTCTAGCATCATGGACGTTGTTCACTGATGTCTTAACAGATGTCGTGTCATCCCCTCTTCTCCTTGTCAGTGTTTTCCATACATCTCTTTCCTGTCCGATTCTATGCAGAACCGCCGTCAGTGTGGCCGAGCTGTTCTAGGCGCTTCAGTCTAGAACCGCGCGATCGCTACGGTCGCAGGTTCGAATCCTGCCTCGGGCATGGATGTGT
Source organism: Schistocerca gregaria (assembly GCF_023897955.1). Classification (NCBI taxonomy): domain Eukaryota; kingdom Metazoa; phylum Arthropoda; class Insecta; order Orthoptera; family Acrididae; genus Schistocerca; species Schistocerca gregaria. The sequence continues at coordinate 195,128,761 of NC_064927.1, read as the reverse complement.
GTGATGTCCTTGGGTTAGTTAGGTTTAAGTAGTTCTAAGTTCTAGGAGACTGATGACCTCAGATGTTAAGTTCCTTAGTGCTCAGAGCCATTTGAACCATCTATGCAGAACCTCCTCATTTCCTACCTTATTAGTCCACCTTATTTTCAACATTCATCTGTAGCACCACATCACAAATGCTTTTCCGATTTTCCCACAGTCCATGTTTCACTACCATACAAAGCTGTACCGTAAACGTACATTCTCAGAAATTTCTTCCTCATATTAAGGCCTGTGTTTGATACTAGCAGACTTTTCTTCGCCAGGAATGACCTTTTTTCCAGTGCTAGTGTGCTTTTGATGACCTCCTTGCTCTGTCCATCACTGGTTATTTTGCTGCCCAGCCAGCAGAATTCCTTAACTTCTCTACTTCATGACCATCAATCCTGATGTTAAGTTTCTCGCTGTTCTCATTTCTGCTACTTCTCATTACTTTCGTCTTTCTTCGATTTACTCTCACTCCAAATTCTGTGCTCATTAGACTTTTCATTCCATTCAGCAGATCATGAAATTCTTCTTCACTTTCACTTAGGATGGCAATATCATCAGCGAATCGTATCATTGATATCCTTTCACCTTGAATTTTAATCGGCTCCTGAACCTTCTTCGATTTATATATTGAATAGTAGGGGCGAAAGACTACATGCCTGTCTTACACCCTTTTTAATCCGAGCACTTCGTTCTTGGTCGTCCACCTTTATTATTCCCTCTTGACTCTTATACATACCGCATATTACCCGTCTCTCCCTATAGCTTACCCCTGTTTTTCTCAGTACTTCGAACATCTTGCACCATTTTACAAATCCTACGAACGTGTCTTGATATTCCTTTAGTCTTGCTTCCATTATCAATTGCAACGTCAGAATTGCCTCTCTGGTGCCTTTATGGTTCCTAAGGCTTAACTGATTGTCATTTAACACCTCCTCAGTTTTCTTTTTCGTTCTTCTGTACATTGTCCTTTTCAGCCACTTGGATGCATGAGCGTTATGCTGATTTTGCGATAATACTCGCACTTGTCAGCTCTTGCTGTCTTCAGAATTGTGTGGATGATATTTTTTGGAAGACTCATATACCTTGCACACCAACGTCAATAGTCGTTTTGTTGCCACTTTCCCCAATGAATTTAGAAATTCTCCTGGAATATTATCTATCCCTTCCGCCTTATCTGATTTTAAGGAGACTGGTCCGTGAATACCAGGTGAAACCTTGAAAAAATTGTCAGTTTTCTAAAAAGTGTAAGTCAAAGAATAAGATTTATAAGCCCATTAATGCTTACCAACTTTCAAGATACCTTTTGTGAACATTTTTATGTATGGACCACAGCTTTAACTATTACGCTTATTTTTAATTGTATTTTCTTGTCGTAAGTGAAATACACCTTGATAATTATGTATGTACATTGTAGGTACACATTACTCAAAATACAAACAAAGTAGAAGGTTTATTTTTTTCCTGTAAGTTTTTCACACTATTATCTTCAAAGTAGACTATTAAAAAGATGGTGCTGTCATAAATTGTAGTACAAAGAGTTTTAAGTTTGACTATCAAAAATTTTGGAAGTGAATTCAGAGGATTTATTGAAAAAAGCATTTTATTTTCAAAGTTAAGTCACAATAGTAGTCTAATTTTTAGTTAAGCATGTTTTAAGACAGCATACAAAATTTCAGCTCTCTATCTTTAATAGCTTTTAGCCAATGTGTATCATAATATGAAATAATTTAACTTTTGAGAAATTCAAGTTAAAGCTAAAACTTGCTTTTTCTGTTGATCCTGCGTTGCACTAATGCATCCCAGGTCGATATTCATCTTGTTTCCTGTGTTGTTCTTCCTTCCTTCTCTTTTCACACTTCTTCTTCTTATTCTTGCTTCTTTGGTGGCTTCCAATGCTGATTTTTCTGCTTCAAAGAGTCTCCCTTGGTCAATGGCTGTTAGAGCTCTATGCATATTGAGTCACCAGGCACTCTCATCAGTTCCATAACATTAAGCCTTGACACTGCGCCGTCTTTGAAACACAGAACAGCATCTAGCACACCTATTTTCAAAGTATTTAGTCCTACTAGAACAGTTTTTGTTATCTGTTCCCATATACAATTATTGAAACTTTCATTTGTATTTTGACTCTTACCATGTAAACATTTCTCTAATAATGCTGTGTCACTAAGATTCCTAGGTATAGGTTTCATAACTTCCATTGTAGCAAATGGAAAAGAATGTTTATGGTTGTAGGTCTCAACCTGAGTAACAGCCTCACACCATGAATCACTGCCAGGTGGGCAGAGTGCATGACATGGGTTGTCATCTGTGGAGGATTTATGAAAGAAGGTAGCCCATACTGCCTTTTTCGTTCCCTCACGGTCATTTTTATTTTGTCTTGCGGCTTGTCCATAATAATACTGTAACCTGTCTTTCTTTGTCTGAAAGCCGACCACGTCTATTAATGCACATCGGCTATCTTCTTTCCCTTCAAATGCCTCTTCAAATTGCTCAGTCTTGTACCCAACCTTTTCTGGACATGTCCAACACAATCCATTTTTTAAATTTTTGTGTCAGCATAAATTTTAGATTCACAAAGTTTTTGGTACCCTTTTGATTCTCCATCTCCTAGGTAAGATGTATACCTTACACCATATTTTCCCACAGACCTGTGAAATATCTTCACAAGACCTTCAGATTCCACCCCTCCAGTATAACCACTAAAATTAATCAAACATTTATGATTTTCAGTTCCACTAGTACAGCGATGACAATACTTGGTAATACATTCCACATCAATGACTTTACTATTGTCCAAGGAGGTAGCTGTCACTACACAATTTACGGAACTAAGGTCTCTTTGTTGCCAGGATGCATCCAGGGCTGCAGACATAGATGTATTGCTGTCATCATGTCTACACTTTCCTACTTTACTAGTTCAGATAGAGCAGAGAGTCCAACAATGATACAATCTGAATCAATAGTTGGCGTCTCTATATTATCAACATTTTACTGTCAAGCCCATTGGCCAAATATTTCAGTGTTAGCTTCGAAGCACTTGGAGTAGTTGAAGCTGATTCAGGTGTTGTATCTAGGTTGTATTTAAGTATTAGCAGAGTTTATCCGTTTGATGAATCGATTTCCTTAAAATTTACGTTGTTTAACACCGAACTTCTTAATTCTTCCCTTTGCTTTCAAGTGGCATAAGACACTCACGCACACTATAACAAACACACACACACACACACAATTACTTCACTGTACACAAAACATTCGCACCAAAATAGCAGCAAATAATGAGTAAACTCTCTGTATAAACAAAAGCAACTGTAAGGCTTTCGCAGGTTAGCCACCTTAAGGAACGAAAAAGTAATAAAAATTAAACAAATTAGAGCAAAGCTTTATTTTTAACAGAGTTGACTGTGTGCACGTGGGGACGTTATGGTGCTTGTAGACACTTTAAATTCCTCTAATTTTGGTACTTTCTGTGGTCCATTTTCCTGGAAGTAAATTTTTTCTCGTTCAGAAAAATATAGATTACAATTAATGCAAAAATTTAAAAACCTATTTCTTGACAGTTATTCACATACAAGTTACCTTAAGTCCTCCAAAGCTCTCTTGAATTCCGATTCTAATACGGGATCAATTCTCTCTTCTAAATCGACTCCTGTTTCTTCTTCTATCATACAAGACTTATCTTCCCCTCATAGAAGCCTTCAGTTTACTCTTTCCACCTATCCACTCTCTCCTCTGCACTTAACAGTGGAATTGCCATTGCATTCTTACTGTTACAACCCTCGCTTTTAATTTTACAGAAGGTTGTTTTGACTTTCCTAAATGCTGAGTCAGTCCTACAAACCATCATTTCTTTTTCGATTTCTTCATATTTTTCATGCAACCATTTCGTGTTAGCTTCCCTGTACTTCCTATTTATTTCATTCCTCAGCGACTTGTATTTCTGTATTCCTGTATTTCCCTGAACATTTTTGTACTTATTTCTTTCATCGATCAATTGAAGTATTTATTCTGTTGCCCACGGTTTCTTTGCAATTATCTTCTTCGTTCCAATTTCCAATGTTTTTCTTTCCAACTTTTGTAATTGCTCATTTTAGAGGAGCCTGTTCCTTTTCCACTTTACTGCTTACTGAGGTATTTCATATTGCAGTATTTACAGCAACAGACAACTTGAAGTATATTTCATCATTCGCTAGTACTTCCGTATCCCACTTCTTTGCATATTGATTCTTCCTGGTTCATCTCTTAAACTTCAGCCTGCTCTCTATCAGTACTACATGGTGATCTGAGTCTATATCAGCTCCTGGGTACACCTTACAATCGAGTATCTGATTTCAGAATCTTTGCCTGACCATGATGTAATCTAACTGAAATCTTTCCTTATCACCCAGCCTTTTCCAAGTATACCTCCTACTCTTGTCATTCTTAAACAGAGTATTCGCTATTACTAGCTGAAATTTATTACAGAATTCAATTAGTCTTTCTCCTGTCTCATTCCTTGTCCCAAGCCCATATTCTCCTGTAGTCTTTCCATCTGCTCCTTCCCCTATAACTGCATTCCAGTCCACCATGAGTATTAGATTTTCATCTCCCTTCACGCACTGTATTACACGTTCAATATCTTCATATTTTACGAGGATATTGTACTTGTCTTGGATGTGTTACAGGAACATAATATGGGCAGCGAGCATCTAGCTACTGTACTTGTCATGCCAAAGGAAATAACGGAAATTTTGTTACCAGTAACGAAAATAATCTACATTGGATCAACAGCCGTTGAGTTTACGGACATATTTCACTTACAAAGCAACGTCATTGTAAATCGTAAAAAATTGTTTAATATTAGTATCTCTTAGACTAGTAACAATAGTAGTAGTAGTAGTTTAATTCATTCGTAGATCTCTTTTAACAAGCATATTGGACATGTCTTGGTATTAAAATTTAAGGATAAGAAAAAAATAAAGTAATTTACTTACTGGATGATGATTTTTTTATTTGACAACGCTATATCTCGGACTCTACGCATCGGATTAAAAAACGGAAAAATACGTGTACAATACTTTTTAAAATGCTATCTCGTGATCACAATGTTGACTGCTACGCCGCGCCCCAGGGGCAGGAGCGGGCAACAACTCTGAAATCTCTAATAGGAATATCCCATTTTTATTGAGGAATCTGATTTTACGGAAAAAAATACGCAACCTTTGTAAGCAACACTTTTCACATTGCGCGACATATAACGCTGTGATCCGCAAATAACACAGTTGAGCTTAGATTAGATTACATTGGATTAGTTTTTCGTTCCATAGATCTGTGCTGAGGAGATCCTCGTGGATGTGGAACATGTCAATTTTTTTAAGCTCAAATAACAATACTAATAGTATGAATATATACAATACATAATTTGTTTCTATTAAGTAGAAGGAGTTGGCCACTAGTAAGTCTTCCAGGGTCCTTTTAAACTGATCTTTGTTTGTAACTAAATTTTTTATGTTTGCTGGCAAATTATTGAAGATGAGTGTTCCTGAGTAGTGGACCTTTTTTTGAACTAAAGTAAGTGCTTTTAAGTCCTTGTGCAGATCATTTTTGTTCCTGGTATTGTATGTATGAACTGAGCTGTTTGTTAGAAAAAGAGATGTATTACTTAGGACAAATTTCATTCAGGAGTAAATATACTGAGAGGCAGTAGTTAGTATACCCAGTTCTTTGAAGACGTTTCTACAGGACGTCCGTGAATGCTTTTGGACTCTGAAAACTTTTGTTTGACTTGAAGAGTTACCCCAAAATATTATACCATATGAAATTATGGAATGAAAGTAGGCAAAGTATGCAAGCTTTTTCATTTTTATGTCGCCTATGTCTGCTAACACTCGAATTGCAAATACAGATTTGTTAAGGTGTTTCTGCAGTTCTGTGGTGTGCTCCTCCCAACTGAATTTATTATCAAGTTGTAATCCCAGGAATTTAAGACTGTTAAACTCTTCTATCTGCTCTTCTTCATACTTTATGTATATGCTGGGTGGAAACCTCTTACAGGTTCTGAATTGCGTATAGTGAGTCTTTTCGATGTTTAATGTCAGTGAGTTGGCTTTAAACCATTTATTAATATCCATGAAAATATCATTAGCAGATCTTTCTAGAACTACACTCGACATACTATTTATTGGAATACTTATGTCATCTGCAAACAAAACGAACTCTGCTTCTGGCAGTGTAACTGATGAGACGTCATTAATGTATACAAGAAAAAACAATGGCCCTAAGATCGATACTTGTGGGACACCATATGTAATTTCTTCCCATTCTGATGATGACTGGTGACTTAATTCACTAGTCCCTTGCACTAACACCCTTTGTTTCGTGTTAGCGAGGTATGACTTGAACCATTTTGCAGCGCTGCCTGTGACACCATACAATTCTAATTTATTTAAAAGGATGTTGTGGTTCACAAAATCGAATGCCTTTGTTAAATCACAGGAAATATCTGCTGCTTGTAAATTATCATTTAATGAATTAAGTAAATTTTCACTGTAGGTGTAAATAGCCTTCACGATATCAGAATTCTTCAGAAATCCAAACTGTGTTCTTGATAATATGTTATTTGTGGTCAGGTGGTTGAGAAGCTGCCTGTAGATTATTTTATCTAAAAATTTTGATAATGCTGGCGTTACACTGTGTGATCAAAAGAATGCGGACACCCCAAAAACATATTTTTTTCATATTAGGTGCACTGTCCTGCCACTTACTGCCAGGTAGTCCATATCAGCGACCTCATTAGTCATTAGACATCGCGAGAAAGCGGAATGGGGCTATCCGCGGAACTCACGAATTCGAACGTGGTCAGGTGATTGGGTGTTCCTTGTGTCATACGTCTGTACGCGAGATTTCCACACTCCTAAACACCCCTAGGCCCACTGTTTCCGATGTGATATTGAAGGGACTCGTACAGCACAAGAGCGTACAAGCCGAACTGGTCTGTTGACTGACAGAGCCGTGCGGGATTAGTGGAGCAGTCTGGGGGGCTGCAGTCATGAACTGTGCGGCTGTTCCCGGCGGAGGTTCGAGTCCTCGTTTGGGCATGGGTGTGTGTGTCCTTAGGATAATTTAGGTTAAGTAGTGTGTAAGCTTATGGGCTGATAACCTCAGCAGTTAAGTCCCATAAGATTTCACACACATTTGAACATTTTTTTGACTGACAGAGACCGTCGACAGTTGAAGAGGGTCGTAATGTGTAATAGGCAGATACCTATCTAGACCATCACACAGGGATTCCAAACTACATCAGGATTCACTGCAAGTACTATGACATGAGGGAGGTGAGAAAACTTGGATTTCATGGTCGAGCGGCTGCTCATATACCAATCATCACGCCGTTAAATACCAAACGACGCCTCGCTTGGTGTAAGGAGCGTAAACATTGGACGATTGAACAGTGGAAAAACATTGTGTGGAGTGACGAATCACGGTACACAATGAGGCGATCCGATGGCAGGGTGTGGGTATGGCGAATGCCCGGTGAACGTCATCTGCCAGCGTGTGTAGTGCCAACAGTAAAATTCGGAGGCGGTGATGTTATGGTGCGGTCGTGTTTTTCATGGAGGGGGCTTGCATCCCTTGTTTGCGTGGCACTATCACAGCACAGGCCTGCATTGATTTTTTAAGCACCTTCTTGCTTCCCTCTGTTGGAGAACAATTCGGGAATGGCGATTTCATCTTTCAACACCATCGACCAACTGTTCATAATGCACGGCCTTTGGCGGAGTGGATACATGACAATACATCCCTGTAATGGACCGGCATGCACAGAGTCCTGACCTGAATACCACAGAACAGCTTTGGAATATGTTGGAAAGCCGACTTCGTGCCAGGCCTTACCGACCTTCATCGATACCTGTGCAGCCGTCCGCGAAGAATGGGCTGCTATTCCCCAAAAGACTTTCCGGCACCTGATTTAACGTATGCCTGCGAGAGTGAAAGCGTCGGCCGGTGTGTCCGAGCGGTTCTAGGCGCTACAGTGTGGAACCGCGCGACCGCTACGGTCGCAGGTTCGAATCCTGCCTCGGGCATGGATGTGTGTGATGTCCTTAGGTTAGTTAGGTTTAAGTAGTTCTAATTTCTAGGGGACTGATGACCTCAGATGTTAAGTCTTATAGTGCTCCGAGCCATTTGAGAGTGATAGTTGTCAAGGCTAAGGGTGAGCCAACACCATACTGAATTCCAGCATTGCTGATGGAGGGCGCGACGAAGTTGTAACTCATTTTCAGCCAGGTATCCGGATACTTTTGATCCCTTAGTATATTTTCAGGAAAATTTTCTAAGTGGGAAACATAAAAACACAAGTGTATGGTATACGACTCAGTGTTTTGCAGTTTTCTCTGTGTACCTGTTTTGAAACATTCATTAATAAATCATTTGACTTGATCTCATTGCGTGATCATCGCCCCTCATTTCTTAAATACGACCCTTCTTAACCTCACTGAGCTATTAGTTAGAATCTAGGCTGTTGCGATAGAAGAAGAAATTGAGATTGGTTGCATTTATGCAGAAAGTGGCATAAATTCGATAATACTCAGTGTTTTTCACGCTACTCTTTTTGTCGGTTTATTCGATAGTTCTCCACAGATGGAACTGTAGAAACAGGGAAAAGTAACGATCAAGGAATCGTTGCTGGACAAAATAAGGTAACTGTGATAATAGCTACAGTGAATCATAACCTCCACAAGAGCCCTTGGCTGTTAAGTCGTGAATCGGGTATCACTCGGACTACTGTCCGCCGAATTTTGAAATGTAGAAAATGCCATCCGTTTCATATTTCCCTCAACCACGAATCATGGCAGTGGTTTCCAGAACCTGGTAACATTTTCCATTGGTCGCTTCTTCTAATACAGAGCGCCCCAATTACTTTTGAGGCGTTGCACCTCAATTTTTAACATAAATTTTCTGTTCATTTTTATAACCTTCCTAGACATCAAAGCTTCATTGTAAGATGGATAATCACCTAATTATTAAAAGTAGGCCGGTGTCTGACATCGCCAAAAATCTGTAGCATCATTGTTTGGAATCCAATGATCGAATCATTTGTAACATCTCTTGCATGGAATGGATGCAAGACACACTGAAATGATCGGCCGTTGATCTCCTTCAAGAAAGTATTCAAAAAACTCGACACACGACTACACAGGAACTCGAGACACTCGAACAATTCTTTCATCCTTACTCAGGGGATCTACGATCACAACCATAGGTGGAAGCATAAGTGGCCAAAGACACTACAAGCTAGGGCATATCCACCTATGGCAAGCTAACATACACCAACAAGCGACAAACGTCGGCAAGCCTCTGCGTATCAGCAACGTTGACTCGAAATTACCAACTTCTACTAGAGCCGACTAACAGGCCACTGCAGGGAAACCGACGAGCTCGCCCACTGACGCACAAACAAATCGCCAACATCACCCTACACTGTGCATCCGATATATGACACAAAACTATGATAAACCTAACAGTTGCAGGATGCTGAGGCTGATCGAGAGTTCAACACCGGCACCCAGCGCAGCCGCCGAGCAACAGCACCGCACAACATCAAAGGTATCAACATGCATGACACCCACTACTAACAAAGCCTACACTTGCATGACCAATCGCAGGCAGCAAGACATCCGCTACTGCTCTTACTACCCAACCTAACTATCGCAGAGGTTTCTTTCCCTTGGCTCTTCCCTTGGCACTTTTTACCCTCTGCCCTTCAAACCGCTACCTTTCGTCCGACTTCGATCCAATCTATCTCCAGGTGAGCGCGTATTAATGGTTAACCTTAACGTGACGTACGCAAACGTCGTAGTACCACATCCTGTGACCTCTCACTTTAGTGAAAACTAATCCTTATGCAAAGATGGCAGTAGACTTTTGAGTTGGCCATCATGCCAGTGTGGGCGTGGAGAGGCTCCACCTCTATATGAAAAAAAAATCTGAGGGTCGCTCTTTGCTTTGAACAAGTACAAATTAATGACTGAACATAAAGCGCGTTCGGTCATTGTGTCTATCCACAATGATCTGCTGACTCCGCTGGATCCTACGGCAAAAATCATGAAAATTATCAAATTTGGAGGAGGTAAATTTAAAATAATTACATAAGTTTTAACACATACCACATTTAGTTACACTAAAACCAGAAACAAAAATATAACTTCCATCAGGGAATTTACACAGTACGGCTGCTTGCTAAGACAGACTACGAGAGAAAGACATTTTAAGAGAGACTAAGACTGACCCCAGCTCCTTTTCAAAAACAAGAGAACTTCTTTCCCTACTCTATTTTGTTTCAGCAACAGACCATTTCAGTATCATGATAATCGATACAGCTGCACTACGGTGTTACAGAATTCAATCATTATTACACGAAGAGACTATAACAGAAAAAAACATATGTACAGAAGACAGACTCTTTACAGACATTAACGAACATACATAGTACCTGCAAGAAGTAACACTTTACTTTGCTCCAGTATTGTTGATCTCTGGACGAGTAGACATTCACGAGGCACGATATGATTAAAGGCACAAACGGCGGTATTTGAACATGGAAAACCCACATTGGTTACGCGAAGTTGAACATCAGTGTCCGTGGAATGTTAGTGTTTGGTGTGGAATAACTGGTGACAAGCTCATTGACCCATACCAATGCTGCTTGTACACGTTCAATTGACTTTTAACAATCAATCTGGTTTCAACATGCTGGTTGTCCAGCACATTATTCTTTAGCATCACGGGAAGTGTTAAATCGCAAGTACAATTGCCAGTTGTTCAGAAGAGGTGGTCCAGAGTATTGACAAACAAGATCTGTGATGTTAGTTCACCTGACATTAGTTTGTGGGATTACTTGAACAGTGCAATTTTTAAGGAGGTACCAAAATGCACGATAAGTTGATTCGTCATATCATCAGTGCATGTCAGCATATTACATCTGGAATACTTCTCAGTTGTGACCTTTCATTCCATGCGCGGATAAATGTGTCGAAGTGGGTGGCGACATTTTTGATCACTTATTCTAAAATAATTCTTACACATAAGCACCCTGCTGGTGAGAGGTGAGGTGACAACGCTCAAACGAGCGCCACGTTGGTGAGAAGTGAGCAGATACGCTTCAAATAAGCAATACGTTGGTGAGAGGGGAGATAATACAAACGGGGTTCTAGGTGGTGAGAGTTTAGAGAATACACCTCGGACAACCTTTTTACACAAATAATGAACACGTCTGGTCTCCTGTCCTTGATCTAAGGCATTTCTCTCAAGATGAAACAGTTTAGAAACTCAGCTATGTAATTTATCAACTATGGTGCCTCCATCATGAAAATAGACATGTGTAACTTACAAATGCTAGGTATTTTTCCCGTAGAATTCACGATAAAAATGGGATTTCAAAGTTGTCCTTCGCCTTACCTTCGGGGGGAAGGGGGATGGGACGGCAGGGCATGTGGATCAAAATTAGTCTCGCCAGATGGAGTTTTTAAAAACATTGAGCTCGTATTTTTCCGCTTTTTTAACCAATGCATACTTTTTGAGATTTTCACTGTCTCCAGATAAAAAAACACCTTGTATACATCTGCATACTTATAGGTTTATTATGACAAGTGTGGTACACAGTAGAAATAACCTTTTCACAGAGAACCAATCTTTGGCCACATATGAGACGCTTAAATTCAGTAGTTGTCCAATATACTCATTGTGGTGTCACCGCCAGACACCACACTTGCTAGGTGGTAGCCTTTAAATCGGCCGCGGTCCGGTAGTATACGTCGGACCCGCGTGTCGCCACTATCAGTGATTGCAGACCGAGCGCCGCGACACGGCAGGTCTAGAGAGACTTCCTAGCACTCGCCCCAGTTGTACAGCCGACTTTGCTAGCGATGGTTCACTGACTAAATACTCTCTCATTTGCCGAGACGACAGTTAGCATAGCCTTCAGCTAAGTTATTGGCTACGACCTAGCAAGGCGCCATAGTCAGTTACTATTGATATTGTCAATCATGTATCGTCAAGACCGACATTCGCCATTAATGGATTAAAGTTAAGTATTCCACCAGCTACGTCCGTTTTTCTGAAGTCTAATCTCCTTGTCCTGTTCCAGATCTCACACCAGCCTGCATCAGCTAAAACGCGTGCCTTTCGGCTTCCTCTAGTGACACGGTGTTGGCTCTCCTGCCAACCACAACATTGGCGACGAGAGTAAAAGTGTTCTTATCTAAATTGCCCTGATTTACTTGTGTAATGGCTTCGCCACAATCTCCAGATGTACTGTCCGTTTTTTATCGCTTACAGAATTAGCAGACGCAGGCATTACTGGATGCCCTTGGACAGCTCGTCCAGGGTCAACGTGCGATGCAAAACGATGCGGCAGCAACCGCTTCACCGCTAACGCAGCCACAACACGCTGTTGCACCAACTTTTCGACCTTTTGGTGCTGCACTGGAAAGCTGGACGGAGTGGTCACGCCAATTTGGATTCCATCTCACCACCTACAGAATTCAAGGTAACGAGCGGCAGCCTTTTCTCCTTTCTTCAGTAGGGGTGACCACGTACCGTGTGATAGTCAAATTATTACATTATTATTCTGCTACATATCAATGATCAGTAAACGAAATTAAATTAAGCAGAAGTATTAAAAAAGGAAATAGTTCCTAACCTTCTGTCCTACGAAGAAATTTTGTCTGCATTAGAGGCATATTTCAAAGAATCCCAGCGCGTTTTGTTGGTTAACACGCATCTTGGTTTGTATCAATTCAAACGACTGCCATTCGGGTGTGCATCCGCCACTGCATCGTTTCAGCAATATCTGCAAACTGTTTGTGCGTCGGTCCCTACTGCAGCAAATTATCTGGACGATATTGTGATCTCCGGAAAGACGGAAGAACACTTGCCACTCTCAGAACATTATTTCAGGTCTTGCGACAAAATGGTCTTCGCTTACGGAAGGACATATGTGTGTTTTTTGCTCGGGACTTGCCATATCTACATCTACATCTACATCCGTACTCCGCAAGCCACCTGACGGTGTGTGGCGGAGGGTACCCTGAGTACCTCTATCGGTTCTCCCTTCTATTCCAGTCTCGTATTGTACGTGGAAAGAAGGACTGTCGGTATGCTTCTGTGTGGGCTCTAATCTCTCTGATTTTATCCTCATGGTCTCTTCGCGAGATATACGTAGGAGGGAGCAATATACTGCTTGACTCTTCGGTGAAGGTATGTTCTCGAAACTTCAACAAAAGCCCGTACCGAGCTACTGAGCGTCTCTCCTGCAGAGTCTTCCACTGGAGTTTATCTATCATCTCCGTAACGCTTTCGCAATTACTAAATGATCCTGTAACGAAGCGCGCTGCTCTCCGTTGGATCTTCTCTATCTCTTCTATCAACCCTACCTGGTGCGGATCCCACACTGCTGAGCAGTATTCAAGCATTGGGCGAACAAGCGTACTGTAACCTACTTCCTTTGTTGTCGGATTGCATTTCCTTAGGATTCTTCCAATGAATCTCAGTCTGGCATCTGCTTTACCGACGATCAACTTTATATGATCATTCCATTTTAAATCACTCCTAATGCGTACTCCCAGATAATTTATGGAATTAACTGCTTCCAGTTGCTGACCTGCTATTTTGTAGCTAAATGATAAGGGACCTATCTTTCTATGTATTCGCATCACATTACACTTCGCTACATTGAGATTCAATTGCCATTCCGTGCACCATGCGTCAATTCGCTGCAGATCCTCCTGCATTTCAGTACAATTTTCCATTGTTGCAACCTCTCGATACACCACAGCATCATCTGCAAAAAGCCTCAGTGAACTTCCGATGTCATCCACCAGGTCATTTATGTATATTGTGAATAGCAACGGTCCTATGACACTCCCCTGCGGCACACCTGAAATCACTCTTACTTCGGAAGACTTCTCTCCATTGAGAATGACGTGCTGCGTTCTGTTATCTAGGAACTCCTCAATCCAATCACACAATTGATCTGATAGTCCGTATGCTCTTACTTTGTTCATTAAACGACTATGGGGAACTGTGTCAAACGCCTTGCGGAAGTCAAGAAACACGGCATCTACCTGTGAACCCGTGTCTAAGGCCCTCTGAGTCTCGTGGACGAATAGCGCGAGCTGGGTTTCACACGATCGTCTTTTTCGAAACCCATGCTGATTCCTACAGAGTAGATTTCTAGTCTCCAGAAAAGACATTATACTCGAACATAATACGTGTTCCAAAATTCTACAACTGATCGACGTTAGAGATATAGGTCTATAGTTCTGCACATCTGTTCGACGTCCCTTCTTGAGAACGGGGATGACCTGTGCCCTTTTCCAATCCTTTGGAACGCTTCGCTCTTCTAGAGACCTACGGTACACCGCTGCAAGAAGGGGGGCAAGTTCCTTCGCGTACTCTGTGTAAAATCGAACTGGTATCCCATCAGGACCAGCGGCCTTTCCTCTTTTGAGCGATTTTAATTGTTTCTCTATCCCTCTGTCGTCTACTTCGATATCTACCATTTTGTCAACTGTGCGACAATCTAGAGAAGGAAGCACAGTGCAGTCTTCCTCTGTGAAACAGCTTTGGAAGAAGACATTTAGTAATTCGGCCTTTAGTCTGTCATCCTCTGTTTCAGTACCATTTTGGTCACAGAGTGTCTGGACATTTTGTTTTGATCCACCTACCGCTTTGACATAGGACCAAAATTTCTTAGGATTTTCTGCCAAGTCAGTACATAGAACGTTACTTTCGAATTCATTGAAAGCCTCTCGCATAGCCCTCCTCACACTACATTTCGCTTCGCGTAATTTTTGTTTGTCTGCAAGGCTTTGGCTATGTTTATGTTTGCTGTGAAGTTCCCTTTGCTTCCGCAGCAGTTTTCTAACTCGGTTGTTGTACCACGGTGGCTCTTTTCCATCTCTTACGATCTTGCTTGGCACATACTCATCTAACGCATATTGTACCATGGTTTTGAACTTTGTCCACTGATCCTCAACACTATCTGCACTTGAGACAAAACTTTTGTGTTGAGCCGTCAGGTACTCTGTAATCTGCTTTTTGTCACTTTTGCT
Source organism: Schistocerca gregaria (assembly GCF_023897955.1). NCBI lineage: Eukaryota > Metazoa > Arthropoda > Insecta > Orthoptera > Acrididae > Schistocerca > Schistocerca gregaria. The sequence goes on along the minus strand of NC_064927.1, from coordinate 195,113,639 downwards.
AAACAGAAAAATCTTCCTACCTTTTTTAATATTTCTATTTACGGCTGAAATCATCGACGCAGTAACCGCTTTATGATCGCTGATTCCCTGTTCTGCATTAACTGATTCAAATAGTTCGGGTCTGTTTGTCACCAGAAGGTCTAATATATTATCGCCACGAGTCGGTTTTCTGTTTAACTGCTCAAGGTAGTTTTCAGATAAAGCACTTAAAAATATTTCACTGGATTCTTTGTCCCTGCCACCCGTTATGAACGTTTGAGTCTCCCAGTCTATATCCGGCAAATTAAAATCTCCACCCAGAACTATAACATGGTGGGGATATCTACTCGAAATATTTTCCAAATTATTCTTCAGGTGCTGAGCCACAACAGCTGCTGAGCCCGGGGGCCTATAGAGACATCCAATTACCATGTCTGAGCCTGCTTTAACCGTGACCTTCACCCAAATCATTTCACAATTCGAATCTCCGTCAATTTCCTTCGATACTATTGCACTTCTTATCGCTATAAACACGCCTCCCCCTTCACTGTCCAGCCTATCTCTGCGGTATACATTCCAATCAGAGTTTAGGATTTCATTACTGTTTACGTCTGGTTTCAGCCAACTTTCTGTTCCTAGTACTATATGGGCGTTGTGACCGTTTATTAATGAGAGCAGTTCTGGGACCTTTCTATAGACGCTTCTGCAGTTTACTATTAGCACATTAATATTGTTATTCCTTGTTGCATTTTGCCTACTCCTGCCTTGCCGCGTCTCAGGAGGCGTCTTGTCGGGCCTAGGGAGGGAATTCTCTAACCTAAAAAAACCCCATGTGCACTCCACACGTACTCCGCTACCCTCGTAGCCGCTTCCGGCGTGTAGTGCACGCCTGACCTATTCAGGGGGACCCTACATACTTGGGACATGTACTCAATGCCCAAGGCATACATCCCAGTCCCACGCACCTTCGTGCCATACAAGACTTGCCGTCGTCGTAGAATTTGAAGCAGCTACAGAGTGTGCTGGGAAAAATCAACTATTATCATAAATATGTTCCACATGCGTCTTCCATTTCAGCTCCGCTTCATCGCTTACGCCGTAAGTGTGTTCATCTTTCCAATACTTGCCTTACGCCATTCGATCCCCAGAAGCCCATTTTGTTGATGGTGGATGCACAAAGATGGATCACACGATCGCCCTATTGCCTTTGCGTCCAAATTGCTCTCGTGTGCGCAAAGAAATTATTCACAGATCGAGAAAGAAGCATTGGCTCTCGTATTTGGTGTTACAAAGATTGATGATTTCTTGTATGGTCGTCACTTTACCATAATCACAGACCACAAACCCTTGACATCGCTTTTTCCTCCGGCCAAGCCTGTACCTCCACGTACAGCGCAGAAATTCATTCGTACGATATCTTGTATCGGTCCAGTATTGAGCACGGAAACGCCGATGCGTTGTCCCGCTTGCCTGTTGCTGAGGATAGGGCATTCGATTCCTCCGAACTTGCTTGCATCTTCATTGATGCGGAAACCGATGACGTGGTTGAATCGTTTCCGATTGATTTTCGTCGTGTAGCTGCAGCCACAGCTGCCGACCCTGTCCTTGCTCCCGTTCTGCGTTTTGTTGCTAAGCAATGGCCCTTGTCAAAGTCACGGATCGGGGACCCGTTGGTTCGGCGACTTTTTGCTCACATGGAGAGACTTTTTGTACGACATGGTGTTTTGCTGTTGCGTTCTGATAATGATCAGTCCAGGGTCGTGGTACCAAATTCGTTACAGTCCTCTGTCTTACAGCTTCTCCACCAAGGACATTGGGGTATAGTGAGAACGAAACAACTTGCTCGTCAGCACTGTACTTGGTTCGGAATCGATGCCGCGGTTACGAATATGTGCTCTTCTTGCATGGTGTGTGCCGAACAACAATCAGCACCACCGCGGAAATTCTTTGCATGGCCAAAAGCCACTTCCCCTTGGCAACGCTTACACATCGATTTTGCTGGTCCATTCTGGAATGCTCGATGGTTGGTTGTGGTAGTTTCATTCAGTAATTTTCCTTCTGTTGTCTGGATGTCTTCCACAACATCGTCTGCCACCATCCAAGCGTTATCCGCTATCTTTTGCATTGAAGGTCTTCCACAGACTATTGTTTCCGACAATGGCCCACAATTCATGTCCGCAGAATTTCAGTCATTCTGCAAGGCCAATGGTATTCAACATCTGACGTCCGCGCCGTTTTCGCCACAATCAAACGGTGCCGCTGAACGATTGGTCAGGACTTTCAAGTCACAGATGTTGAAATTGAAAGAGTCGCATTCTCGGGAGGACGCGTTATTGCTCTTTTTGTCCTCGTATCGCTCTCAGCCCCGAGATGGTCGCTCGCCGGCTGAGTTGCTCCACAGTCGCCCTCATCGAACCTTGATGTCTTTGCTACATCCGCCGCATCAGGTTCCTGTGCAGCGGCAGACACCTGCGTTTGCTCCAGGCGACGTTGTCTGCTATCGCCACTACCGAGGTTCACGGCGTTGGCTCGAAGGGTGCATTCTTCGCTGCCTCGGCCGCGCTATGTATCTGGTTTTGGGGGCCTCTGGTGAGGTGCGTCGGCATCTCAATCAGCTGCGCCTCTGTCGTCGCACGGGATCTGCCGCTCGCCGTATGCTTTCAGCGACGGTTCCGTCCAGTCAGCGCCCCGGGGATCCATCTACTGGCTTGCCTCAGCCCCAGGTGTTACCGACTCTGCCTTCCATTTTGCCCCATGGCGACGGGCCGCCGCCGCCACCGCCTCCGCCTGTTCACCCGTCGGCGACGCCCGTAGTGGACGCGTCGCTGCAACCGCTGGGCGCCTCCCTGGGTCACGCGCCGCCGATCGCTTCCCGTGACCAGTTGTCCTCAGACATGGAACTCTTGCCCGCTCCGGACCATATGTCGTCTTCGCCCGTCGGGTGCCCCGGCCCGATGGGGTCGACCCTTCGGCCCCTCCTGTCTCTCTAAGGGCGCATACACCGCATGTTGGCGTGCACCCTGGAGCAGGTTTTCAAGCGTTTCCTAGCTCCCCGCGGTCCGAATGGCATGGTGCGGGTGGCACAGTATCGCCTGTTGTTAGGCTCCCCACCTAGTCGCATACGTCAACATGGGGTCTTCCCCACGGCGGGCGGAAGCCTTATGCCACAACCGTACCCCGATTTGCGGGGGAGGAATGTGGTGTCACCGCCAGACACCACACTTGCTAGGTGGTAGCCTTTAAATCGGCCGGGGTCCGGTAGTATACGTCGGACCCGCGTGTCGCCACTGTCAGTGATTGCAGACCGAGCGCCGCCACACGGCAGGTCTAGAGAGACTTCCTAGCACTCGCCCCAGTTGTACAGCCGACTTTGCTAGCGATGGTTCACTGACTAAATACTCTCTCATTTGCCGAGACGACAGTTAGCATAGCCTTCAGCTAAGTTATTGGCTACGACCTAGCAAGGCGCCATAGTCAGTTACTATCGATATTGTCAATCATGTATCGTCAAGAGCGACGTTCGTCATTAATGGATTAAAGTTAAGTATTCCACCAGCTACGTCCGTTTTTCTGAAGTCTAATCTCCTTGTCCTGTTCCAGACCTCACGCCAGCCTGCATGATCTAAAACGCGTGCCCTTCGGCTTCCTCTAGTGACACGGTGTTGGGCTCTCCTGCCAACCACAACACTCATAGTGTAGGAACTACGAGTTTTTGAGAAAATCCTCAATGTTTTTAGTAAATCATGCACATACATCAAGAAGAGGAGTGGCCAAGAACAATGGGAGACGAAATTTTGAAGTTTCGCCCACTTGAGTGCTACAATCTGTTAATGTCAGTTGTGGTTTTATTTTGGACATATGATTGTCAGTCGTTTGAGAAGATGCAGCTGGCATCATAATAGTTTAGTTTATCTAAAATATGTTCATTACATAGACTACCACAGCTCTTTGTAAAATAACAGAAAACAATAAAATTAAACATTTTCATGTTTTTCTCAACCGAAACTTACTTAATATGACTAAGAACACTTCTTTCCTATCAAAAACCACCTTACTCTACGATAATCGAGGTTATTTTTTAACTGAAAACAGACAGTGGTGACATCGTTTGCAGAATTCGGGCGGTTTTACTCAGGCAGGCTGCCAACGAGGATGCTGCAACAGAAACGTATCGAAATACAATTTAGTACTGATGTTCTTTCAAAGGGACAGAGAGCCGAAGGCTAAATTAAGAGGGAACACACAAAGCGTAATACTGCTGCGGTCGTTCCACTTTGGAAATCAATGACTCCTCCTTACGGGGCTCTTAATAGGATTGAAACGTTCTTACTGCGCCGGGGTTATGGCAACCGATCATGCTTTACATTACACCCCTGCAATGTCGGCGTGCCTTGTGTGATAGACACAACAGAGCAGTTACTTTCGTGTGCGAAGTATTGTTTCTTTGAACTCAAGGTGAGTTGGGTTTACCAGCTGCTAACAGAGGCCCGACGAAAATTATTTGTGCAGTCTTCTGAAGGAAACTAGATGGGGCTTTCAATCGCCAGACGTAAGAATGGTAGGGGAAAGTGTTGTACCTAAAAGAAACGTTAACCTAGGCGCACTTGACGCGTTTTGGTCGGTACTTCATTCGAGTGACTGATTTTAGAATCACATGAACGATTGCGCGCTAGAGACCGCCATAAGCAATTTCCGCCGCTAACTACAGCTTTTGTTGTTGCTAGACATGAAGTGGCGTTTTTACAGCATTTCACGTTCTACACGTTTAAATGCCGTATAATGAATTAAACTATTTGGAATGTGTTGTTAATTATTCAGGTACAAACTTTTATAGTGAGCTAAATGCTATATTTTTAGAACTACACACATAACATGAGGACAATTAGCAATAATTCACCGATCGTTCAACAACCTGTACCTCGAAACACAAGGAGGTTTTTTTTATCGTGGAACACGTGGAACTTGCAAACAGAGATCCTTTCATGCCTCAATAATTTTATCCTTGAAACCGAAAATTTCTGATGGTTTCCAATATCTTCTACTTTAAAAAGTATTTAATTTCGAAATGGTTTTTGATCACGTTAAGCTTGACTGAATTCGCAGGCGTTGCTTGGCAAAACATGACAACTTATAATAAAAAAGAAAACGCTTCCTAATGTTCTGCAAAATTTGGCAGAAGGTTAAGAATTATTTCTTTTTTTAATACTTCTGCTTAATTTAATTTCGTTTACTGATCATTGATATGTAGCAGAATAATAATGTAATAGATAGCAATTAAATTTCAATAGATATTTGATTCTAGGTGTAGGACCATGTTGTACTGTGGTAAAAATCTTTATCTTCCGGAGTAATTTCTGTAGCTGCAGAAAAATATTGCACCACATAAAAAGTAAATGCCATCATTTGAAGATGGAATATGATAATTCACTCTAAAACAAAAAAAGCGACGTACCACGATGGAATTATCCGAATGAGACAGAAATGGACAGATGTGATGTACGTATATAGACAAACAAATGATTACAATTTCAGAAACGGAAAGAGCTTCACAAATTGAGCAAGTCAGTAACGCGTTGGTCCACTTCTAGCCCTTATCCAAGCAGTTATTCGTGCCAAATTCTGTCCAACTGGTGCGTTAAATCTTCAAAATCCCGAGATGGTTGGAGGGCCCTGCCCATAAGGCAGACAACCAAAGGAACCCTGCTATGAAATGAAATGGCACCCCAAACCATCACTACTGGTTGTCGGCCTTAAGGCCGGCGATGGCCACGCTGTTATTCCACCGCTGTCCTGGGCGTATACAGAAACGTTTTTGCTGGTCGTGATGGCTCAGTTCGAAGCGGGACTCATTACAGTTTTCGTGTACATCATCTCTACCGACAATTCCTTCGCGGTGTGTCTTTTCTTCCACTGCATATCTTGATTCTCCGAAAGGCCGTTTCGAACTACGCATTTTTTCTGCCAAGTGTCTTCTTGCAACTGGATATGCACATCGCTGCACGTCTGGAGATACTCTTCGTCTGTAGAAACTGACAATCCTTTCTACTGAGTCCTTGCTTAAGAACACTTGGAAAATTAGATTAAACTATCCAATTTTGATGTTTTCCGAATATTGTGAGATTATCAACATAGCTACTAACTGCTGCAACCACTAACTTAGTAAAATATTTATTTCTATTATGAGTTTCTACATCGTTATACCTTTTCTTCAGTAAAGGTGTACAGAGAACGATTACCTCATTACTACTAAAACGTCACTGGAGATTATTTGATTGTGACAAAAAGTTGGATACTTCAATGTTGTGCCTTCACTCACAGTTTCTTCTGAAAATTATGTCAAAGGTTTAGCTTGCAATGCTGCATTTGATTGGCTTATGGGTAAGCTATTGAATATTGATTAGTTGATAACTAATTTAAAAAAATGCTCTTGAGTATGCAAGTAAAAATAAAGATTTTAAAGAACGACTATACGTGCTTGTTGCATGAGTAAAATGCATATACTGTGTGTTCCAGGAAGAATCGTGAATAATACAAGGGGCGTTAGAAAAGTCCGTGCAAATTCCGAGAGATGGCACCACAGGCGCATATCGAGGTGATGTTTAGTTAGTAGTATCTTTGGAAAGAACGCACATCAAGTTTCAGCCATATTGGTCTATTTCTTTGTGTTCGGCATTAGTGTGAATCACGGAAGTCGAGTGATTGTCAAAAAATGGACGAAAAAGAATTCCGTGTGATGGTTAAACATTACTTTATGAAAGGCAAAACGCCTCAGAAGACTAAAGAGAAGCTTGATAAACATTACAGTGACTCTGTACCTTCGATTAGAACAGTTTATAAGTGGTTTCAAAATTTTTGGAGTGGCCATATGGGCACAAGTGATGCCAAACGTTCTGGACGCCCTTTGGAGGTTACGACTCCAGAAATCACTGATAAAATCCATGATATGGTGATGGATGACAGAAGAGTTAAGGTGCATGCGATTGCTAGTGCTGTGGGCATCTCGAATGAACGGGTACATAATATTTTGCATTAACATTTGGACATGAGAAAGCTATCTGCAAACAAAGGAACAGTGTGAAGTGTTGTGAGGATGGTTTGCAGCTGTTCAGGAAGAATCTGTAGGACTTTAAGCGCCGTTTCGTCACTGTGGATGAAACATAGATACATTACTATACTCCTGAGACCTAACAACGATATAAACAATGGGCTACGAAGGGAGAATCTGAACCAAAAAGGCGAAGACCATTCCTTCGGATGGAAAGGTTATGGCGACTGTCTTTTGGGATTCGCAAGGGATAACCCTCATCGACTATCTGGAAATCTGGAAAAGAATAAAACTATTACAGGTGTATATTATTGAAAACCGAACTGCAAGAAAAACGCCGGCAATTGGACCATGAAAAAGTACTATTCCATCATGACAATGGACCAACACACGCCTCAGCAGTTGTGGTAGCAAAATTAATGGAAATAGGATTCCATCTCGTTTCACATCCCCCCATTTCTCCAGACTTGGCTCCCTTGGTCTGCTATTTGTTCCCTAATTTGAAGAAATGGCTGGCAGGACAAAGATTTTATTCAAACGAGGAGGTGAGTGCAGCAACTAATAGCTATTTTGCAGACCTGGACAATTCCTATTATTCAGTTGGGATTAACAAAGTAGAACGGTGTTGGATGAAGTGATAAGTCTAAAAGGAGACAATGTCGAAAAATAAAAATGGTTTACCCGAAAAAAGTAAGTAGTTTTTATTTTTGCACGGACTTTTCAAGCGCCCCTCGTATAGGTGTTCTGTAAGTAATGCAACACATTTTTTTTTTCTCGGCCAGCTTCAGTTGAAAAATGCGGAATTTGTTGAGGGACATTGTGGAATATTCCTGCTTCAGCTCCTGTAGTTTAATAAAATTCAGACAAGTGACGATGCTATATGTAGTCTTTGAAATTGAATCTCTAAGGGAGGTGCATTCCAAGCAGAAAGCTGTCATTGAGTTTCTTCTGGTGTAGAACCAGAGCATCACATGTGTTCATAGACCTGTCTACAGTGACCTGACTGTGAACAGAAGCATGATGTATCAATAGGCGAGGCACCTGTCATCATCACAACAAGGTCGAGCAAACCTGTCTGATCTCCCGCATGCCAGCCGGCGCAACACAGCTGTGACTCCTACAATGTTGGAACGTGCGGACACTCTCATTCTATGCGACCGACAGATCACAAACAAACATCTTGTTGACGCATTTGTCCGCTATTTTGGGTACTCAACGTTGTGTGCCCGCTGTGTTCCTCGCCCCCCTAGAACAAGACCATAGAGAGCAACAAAGTACCATCTGTGCGGAATTAATGAAATGTCGTGTGGCTAGGGCCTCCCATCGGATAGACTGTTCGCCTGGTGCAGGTCTTTGGAGTGGCGCCACTTCGGCGACCTGCTCGTCGATGGGGATGAAATGATGATGATCAGGATAACACAACACCCAGTCCCTGAGCGGAGAAAATCTCTGACCCAGCCGGGAATCGAACCCGGGCCCTTAGGATTGACCTTCTGTCACGCTGACCACTCAGCTACCAGGGGCGAACTGTGCGGAATTGATTGTGCGTTACGAGGCTGATAGTGGCAAATTTTTGTCTAACATCATCACAGGGAACGATACATGGATTCACCACGTTTAACTGAAAACAAACTGCTGTTCGTGGGGTGGGATAAATCTTGTCTCCTTCGAAGAAAAAGTTCAAAGCCACACGCTCAGCAGGTAAAATCATAGCGACGGTCTTCTGGGACTCTGTTCAATTTCCTTCCTCATGGTGCAGTGTTCAGTTTGGAAGTGTACAGTGTTAAGCTCAAGAAACTGAAAAATGGAAATGAGCGTTTGGCGTCAGTGGCGGGGAGGCTCTTTGCGGGGCAGGTCCGGCCACCTTGGTGCAGGTCTTAATACATTCTACGCCACATTGGGCGACCTGCGTGCCTGATGGGGATGAAATGATGATGAAGACAACACAACACCCAGTCCTTGAGCGGAGAAAATCCCCGATCCAGCCGGCAATCGAACCCGGGCCCGTAGGATGGCAATCCGTCACACTGACCACTCAGCTATCGGGGCGGACAGGAGACTTCAGTGTATTCGTCGCCAACAAACTGCAAATGAACTTCTCCATGACAATGCAAGGCCTCCCACAAGGCTGTGCTCCTGAGAAACTCTCACAAAACTTCTTTGGACTGTTCTTACTCCTCCACCCTGCTGCCTGGATCTCGCACTTTCTGACTTCCATCTGTTCCGCCCAGTGATGGATGCAGTTCACAGTAAGCAGTACACGGATGATGGAGAGGTTATTAATGCAGAAAGCCATTGGTTCCGACGTCGACCGGTAGACTGGTACCATGTAGGCACACACGACATCCCAGTAAGGTGGTGTAAGGCCGTTGCATTGAACGAAGACTGTTAAAAAAAATAGGGTTTCAAACTTCCTGGCATATTAAAACTGTGTGCCGGACCGAGACTCGAACTCGGGACCTTTGCCTCTCGCAGGCAAGTGCTCTACCAGTTGAGCTACCCAAGCACGACTCACGACCCGTCCTCACAGTTGTAATTCCGCCAGTACCTCGTCTGCTACCTTCCAAACTTCGCAGAAGCTCTCCTAGTTCTGCAAGGTATTCAGGTACTGGCGGAATTAAAGCTGTGAGGACGGGTCGTGAGTCTTGCTTGAGTAGCTCAGTTGGTGCCGGCACGGTAACTCAGCGTATTCGGTCAGAGGGCTATCTGCACTCTGTAATTAAAAAACTGAGTTAATGTATCAACGACGAACTGAAACGGGTGTCTTGCGACGTCCGCCCGAGCAGATACAACGAACAAAAACAAACAAAATGAAATTTAAGAAAAAAAAGGATGGTAGAGCACTTGCCCGCGAAAGGCAAAGGTTCCGTGTTCAAGTCTCAATCCGGCACACAGTTTTAATGCGCCAGGAAGTTTCATGTCAGCGCACACTCCGCCGCATAGTGAAAATCTCATTCTAAAAATAAAGTTTCTTGCCGAAAGAGTGGGGAATAATATGGTCTTTTGCAATCCTGAAAAAAACCAACGTGCTTCTAGAAAAAAAGTGTCGCATTACTACACAAACACCACTCGCATTTAAAACATTCAATTCTAATGCTCTTGTGTATAGACATATTTGCTGGTTACAGAAGGAAATTTTGATTTCGCTTATTGGTACTCCAGTTGCTTTGGACAGATTTATCGATTGTCATTTTTGTTTTGAAATCAAAGGTTAAGTTGAGCTTTGGTTTTCATTATTGAATTTTCCACCTCTGATCATGATCACGAATTGTTGGCAAATTCTACTGTATCATTCAAGCAAGCGCTTGGATTTTCAAATGCTAAGTATGTCGGTATAGTATTTCTGTGCAGTTTTTGTAATAAATGCTGCTGCTACTCGTAGACAATATGCTACATAGACGATGTTCTAGCTGTACAGTATCAGATTCAAGAGTGCTTACAATGTTCTCACTAACCTGGGTGAGACTGTTACACTGCCTTGCAGCCATTCTTCGTATGAATGTGCAAGTTAACAGAGGGTGAACTAAGTCAAAGACAGTATTCAGTGGGTAAAATGTAATCCTTCAACAAGCACACTCAGAAACTCTACATGTATCTGTGTTCTACGTACGAGAGTATGGTGGATGTTGCACATACGCATCATGTAGTCTTGTCATTTGCAGCGGATCTGACTCCTTCGAGGATACATTACTGGTATTTTGCTATCGGCTAATTACATGTCTCAATTATACAATTTACTGATAAAGCAACGTCTACTCGCGTCGGTTTCAACAACACTCGTCACTCTCTTAGCTGTGAATCAAGGACACCCGTGCCCCCTCTCCCTCCCCTCCAGTAGATCTCGGGGAAGGAGAAAATATGGTGCAGCCTATGTTTTTCTTTCAAGAAAATGGTTTAAAAAGTTGGCGCTTTGTAGAAGTGGTTCAACAGTAAACTATTTTTTATATACTGTGTTGTGACAAGCAGAAATTACTTTCGTCTACGTCTACGTATACTATATCTTCTGAATCGGGGACTCGGTAAAACGATCCAATTAATAGTTTAGTCCGATTGTCAGGTATAACCTCTACCCATACTATTCCACAAGAACTATCTACTTCAAGTTCACTACAAGGCAAACTACCTCTGATAGCAATAAATACTCCATCACCAACTGTATTTAATCTATCCTTTCTGAACACTGTTAGATCATTTGAAAAAATTTCGGCTTTAGCCAGCTCTCTCTACCTACAACTATTTGAGCTTCAGTGCTTTCTATTAGGGCTTGGAGCTCTGGTTCTTTCCCTCACAGCTACGACAATTTACAACTACAATACCAATCGTTTCTACAACTACCTTACTGTGCTTCACCAGCCCACTTTTAGATGGATGTCCCTTCTGTGGTTCCCTGAGACCCTCTAACCTAAAAAACCGCCCAGTCCCTTCCACACAGCTCCCGCTACCTGTGTAGCCGCCTCCTGACCTATTAAGCGGAACCCGGAAATCCACCACCTGATGGCGCAAGTCAAGAATCTGCAGCTGCACAGTCACAGAACCACCTGAGCATCTGATTCAGACACTCCACTCAGCTCTGCACCAAAGAACCACAGTCGGTTCTATCGACGATGCTGCAGATGGTGAGCTCTGCCTTAATCTCGCTGCCTTAATTTCCACTAGCCGCCCGAAACCAGACAGAATCTGCTCCAGTCCAGAGTGACACACGTCACTGGTACCGACATGAGCCACCACCTGCAGTTGGCAGCTCCCGGTAGTCTTCATTGCATCTGGAAGCACCCTTTCCACACCCAGAATGACTCCCCCCAGAATCCACACAGAGTGCACACAGGCTTCCTTCCCCTCCTTGGCAGCCATGTTCCTAAGGGGCCCCATTACACGCCTAACGTTGGAGCTCCCAACTACCAGCAAACCCACCCTCTGTGAACGCCCAGGTCTTGCAGGCCGAGAAGCTTCCTCTGGAACATGGTGGACGACTGCATCCGGCTCAGAGACATCGTCAGCCACAGATAACGCACGAAACCTGTTCGTCAAGCGAACTGGGGAGGCCCTATGATCGGCCCCTCGGTTGTTTTTCGCTACCTCCCAGATTTGGAATGATCTCCCACTCGACCGCAAGTGAGGGGTCAACCTCAGTGCAGGCAGTACCTGGGGCAGCCACAGCAGTGGACCGATCGGAGGACATGTGGGATGTGCTCGACGTCCCTCGCATCCCCGCATTTGATCCCCCACAGTGACGCCGCATGGCAGCAGTCTCAAGCTGTGTGACAGAAGCCAAAGCAGCCTGGAGCTGTGAGCGAAGGGTCACCAACTCAGCTCGCATGTGTACACAACAATCACAGTTCCTATCCATTACTGCAGTCGCTCCTGTTTGAAACCTGTAAAAATATGTAACAAGTGAACAGTGTACTTGGTTTATTAGTAGCAGTCTGGCCACAACTTTCTTTGATTGCTCTGAGACAAAGCTCGTCATACTGGAACACATGGTAAGTTCACTTTATTACATAAATGAATAAAAGATTTACTTGACTTCGACACACTTCTTTACCATAGGAGCACTGGATAATTTATAACTTATAGACTATCAAAGCATCGCTTGATACACTAAGTAGCAAAGTGTTCTCCTGCAGGGCAATGTGCGACGTTCACTACAGTACAAGTTCATCTGAGGCCTTAAAGATCCAGTGTTCCTACACTATGATGTTGACTGTTGTAGCTGAAGTCTCGAACTGACGCTCTGCTCCTACATGCTCGACATTGTATTAAATTCAGTGCGGGGAAGCTGCTGTTGCTGAAAGGGAGGCGTGGTATTCGTCATTGCAGGTTGCTGCAGCGAGACCTTGGTAACGTCTGTGGTATGGAACTGAGTTCACAACTCTGCTGGGGCACAGCGATCTCTGGACAATACCACATAGCGTTTTTCATATAGTTATGTGTGTTACAAAAAGGTACGGCCAAACTTTCAGGAATCATTCCTCACACACAAAGAAAGAAAATATGTTATGAGGACATGTGTCCGGAAACGCTTACTTTCCATGTTAGAGCTCATTTTATTACTTCTCTTCAAATCACATTAATCATGGAATGGAAACGCACAGCAACAGAACGTACCAGCGTGACTTCAAACACTTTGTTACATGAAATGTTCAAAATGTCCTCCGTTAGCTAGGATACATGCATCCACCCTCTGTCGCATGGAATCCCTGATGCGCTGATGCAGCCCTGGAGAATGGCGTATTGTATCACAGCTGTCCACAATATGAGCACAAAGACTCTCTACATTTGATACCGGAGTTGCGTAGACAAGCGCTTTCAAATGCTCCCATAAATGAAAGTCAAGAGGGTTGAGGTCAGGAGAGCGTGGAGGCCATGGAATTGGTACACCTCTACCAATCCATCGGTCACCGAATCTGTTGTTGAGAAGCGTATGAACACTTCGACTGATATTTGCAGGAGCTCCATCGTGCATGAACCACATTTTGTGTCGTACTTGTAAAGGCACATGTTCTAGCAGCACAGGTAGAGTATCCTGTATGAAATCATGGTAACATGTTCCATTGAGCGTAGGTGGACCAAACTAAAATGAGCTCTAACATGGAAATTAAGCGTTACCGGACACATGTCCACATAACATATTTTCTTTATTTGTGTGTGAGGAATGTTTCCTGAAAGTATATATATATATATATATATATATATATATATATATATATATATATATATATCTATATATATATCCAATTGCAAGAAGATACTTGGAAGAGGCAGCCAGGATGGTCGAGCTGTTCTAGGCGCTTCATTCTGGAACCGTGTGACCGCTACGGTCGCAGGTTCGAATCCTGCTTTGGGCATGGATGTGTGTGGTGTCCTTCAGTTAGTTAGGTTTAAGTAGTTCTAAGTTCTAGAAGACTGATGACCTCAGATGTTAAGTCCCATAGTGCTCAGAGCCATTTGAATCATTTGAACACTTGGAAGAAAAAATGCGTAGTTCGAAAAGACCTTTCGTATAATCGAGAGAATAAAAAGACACACCTCGAAGGAATCATTAGTAGACGTCATGTACATGAAAACTATAATCCCGTTGACTGGAGTAGAATTGTCTTCGTGATGAATCCCCCTTCGAACTGAACCCTCGCGACCAGCAAAAACGTTTCTGTATACGGCCAGGTCAGTTGTGGAATGACAGCCTGACCATCGCCCGCCTTAAGGTCTAACAACCGGGAGTGATAGTTTTCATTTCATAGCAGGATTCCTTTGCTTGTCATCCGTGGCACTCATAACGCAGCAGTACGTCGAAGACATTGTACACGCCGTTTTGTTGCCCTTCATGGTAAGCCATCCTGGTCTTACAAGTCGGCTAGATTTCTACTGCTCGTTTTCATCCTTGCCAAATCCTACCTTGGCCAGCAAGGTCATCGGATCTCCTCCCAACTGAGATAACGTTTGCAGCCTTATGGGCAGTGCCCTCCAACCATCTCGAGATTTTGACAATTTAACGCACCAGTTGGACAGAATTTGGCACGATTCTCCTCAGAAGGACGTACAACTCTGTCAATCAATAGTAAGCCGAATAACTGCTTGCGTAAGTGCCGGATGTGTAACAACGTGTTACTGACTTGCTCAATTTGAGAAGCTCTTTCCCTTGTACATCCCGACTGTCCATTTCTGTCCCATTCGGATAATTCGTTCGTGGTGCGTCGTTTTTTTTATTTTAGAGTGGATTATCATATTCCATATTCAAATGATGGCATTTACTTTTTATGTGCTGCAATATTTTTCTGCAGCTACAGAAATAACTCCAGAAGATTAAGGTTTTTACAACGATACAACATGGTCTTGCACCTAGAATCAAACATCTATTAAAATTTATAAGCGTTGTAGTCTAGAAAATGTTGCGATACTGCATTTAATTGCTATCTATTACATAATTATTCTGCTACATATTAATGATCAGTAAACGAAATCAAATTAAGCAGAAGTATTGAAAGAGAAAATAGTTTCTAACCTTCTGCCAAATTTTGTAGAACATTAGGAAGCGTTTTCTTTTTTATTATAAGTTATCATGTTTTGCCAAGCTTAACATGGTCAAAAAACATTTCGAAGTTAAATACATTTTAAAGTAGAAGTTGTTGGGGACTATCACAAATTTTCTTTTTCAAGATAGGTAAAACGATTGAGGCATTGAAGGAACTTATTTTGTTTGCAAGTACCACATGTTCGAAGGT
Organism: Schistocerca gregaria; assembly: GCF_023897955.1. Lineage (NCBI taxonomy): Eukaryota > Metazoa > Arthropoda > Insecta > Orthoptera > Acrididae > Schistocerca > Schistocerca gregaria. The sequence goes on along the minus strand of NC_064927.1, from coordinate 195,098,396 downwards.
AAAATACATCCTTGTGTTTCGAGGTACAGGATGTTGAACGATCGATGGAGTATGACTTAACTGTCCTCAAGATATATAAATAGTTCTAATAATGTATATCACTTTACTCACTATAAAAGATGTAGCTGAAGAATTAACAACACATTCCAAACAGCTTTAATGCGTTATACGGCATTTAATGTGTGGAATGCGGATATTTACAAATCCTGTAGAAAACGCCGCCTCCTGTGTAACAACAACAAAAGCTGTAGTTACTGGCGGAAAGTGCTTATGGCGGTCTCTAGCGCGCATTCGTTCATGTGACTCTAAAATTAGTCACTCGAATAAAGTACCGACCAAAAAGCATCGAGTGTTCCTAGGTTCACTTTCCTTTAGGTACAAAACTTTCCCCTATCATTCGTACATCTAGCGACTGAAAGCTCCATGTAATTTCCTTCAGAAGACTGCACAAAAAATTTTGGTCAGGCCTCTGTTAGCAACTGGAATACCCAACTCACCGTCAGTTCAAAGAAACACAGCTCCTTACACGAAACTAACTGTTCCTTTGAGTCTACCACATAAATCACGCCAACATTGCAGGAGTGTAATTTAAAGCATGAATGGTTGCCGTGACCCCGGCGCAATAAGAACGTTTCAAGCCTTTTAAGAGTCTCGTAAGGAGGAGCCATTGATCTCCAAAGTGGAACGACCGCAGCAGTATTACGCTCTGTGTGTTCCCTTTAAATTTAAGCCTTTGGCCCTCTGTCCCTTTGAAAGAACATCAGTACCAAATTTTATTCCGATACGTTTCTGTTACAGCATCCTGGTTGGCAGCCTGCCTGAGTAAAACCTCCCGAAATCTGCAACGGACAGTCACCATTGTGTGTGTGTGTGTGTGTGTGTGTGTGTGTGTGTGTGTGTGTGTGCATTTAAATACCTCGATTATCGTAGAGCAGGGATCCCCAAACTATTTTGGACAAGTGACCCCTTTTCCAAAATGAACTGTTACCTCAAACCCCATTGGCCAAATTATCTACTTTTAAGACCAACCCCCTTATTCATAATGGTCCGCTAACTTAAAACAACTGCTACAGAGTGTTATTTTTCATTCTGACTTAGGTCAATAAAAGAAGACAGAGTGAGAATTAGCAACGCTTTAAGTTAGCAGACTATTATGAATAATGGGGCCCATCTTTAGTTTTTTCCTATTGATACAAAATACCTAGGTGCTAAGCGTCAAATAGAGAGCAAGTCAAAACGCGCCTGAAAGACGTACTTTCGAACTCTTTATCTTGCATAAAATTGTCCACACAGAGTTGCCGCGTTTTTCATCTTGTACGAACTTGAGACTTTAGATTATTACAACAATGCTATTTCCTACAAAAATATTAATTATTCTTAGTACACGTAACACAACACAAACAATACAGTACCTAACTATCTTGAAAGTTTTAAATAAGAACTTGTGTTGATTTAACAGGGATCGATTTTTAGACCTCGTCGACCCCCAAAATCAGTTTTAGTTTATGTCGAGCCCTAGGAAACCGATATCAACCCCAAGGAGTCGATATCGACCACTTTGGGAATCCATGTCGTAGAGTAATATGGTTTTTCGGAAGGAAGGAAGTGTTTCTAGTTATTTCAAGGAAGTTTGCTGCGAAAAATGTATCTTTTTTTGTTTTCTGTTGCTTAGCAAAGTGCTGTGGTAGTGTAGGTAACGAAAATGTTTTAGACAAACTAAACTATGTCAGTTCGATCTCCTCAAATGACTGACAATCATATCTCCAAAATAAAACCGCGACTGACATTAACAGATTGTAGCACAAGAGTAAACAAAACGTCAAAATTTCGCCGCCCCCCCCCCCCCCCCCCCCCTCCAACGTGCTTGGCCACTCCTTATCTTGATGTATGTGTATATGCATTAAGGATTTTCTCAAAACCTGTGTTTCCCACACTATGAGAATATTAAACAAGTACTGGACTTAAGCATCCCATATGCGGCCAAAGATTGGTTCTTTGCAAAAACGTTATTTCTACTGTGTAACATCCTTGTCATAATAGACCTATAAGTACGCAAATATATACAGGGTGAATTTTTTATCTGGTGAAAACGAAACATATCAAAAACTACCAATTGGCTAAAAATTCTATCTGGCGATTTGAATTCTGACCGATTTGTCCCCGTCCCACCCCCTCCTTTTTTCTGGGGCATTGGAGGCAGATAGGAAAATCAAACAGTGGAAACTTTTCAGCAACCATCAAACTTCTCGCAAAGTACAATTAAGTATTACGCGATCTATTAAATAAACAAAAGTTGGCCTGCACACAATAGTACCTTGGTCCTTTAATTCAAAATGTACTATCCCATGTAGGTGAGAAAGAAAGTATTAACGACATTAACGTTGCCTCATTATTTTCTGTTATTGTAAATGCAACGTAGGACATTACAAAAAGATATCAGTTACCTCAGATATTTAGATACAGGGTGGCGCACGAAATGTGTTACCAATTCTTCCTTTCACAATTTACGACACACATTAGATATCCCAATGGGACCTCTACAGCAGTACCAGCAGAGCTTGGAGAAAGAAATGAGTTACGAAATGACGTGTAATTCAGGATACTGCCGCTAGGAGACTAGTAAGCAGCAATGGCTGACAATGGAAGACTGACGACACAGCAACGATTGCCAACTGTGTTACTTTTTCATGAAACGAAAAGCCTTGTTGTGACTCAGAGGCGTTTTCGACAACAGTTTAACACACGATGGGTCCCTTGCAAGAAGACCATCCACAGGTTGTACGATAAATTTGTATAGGAAGGAAAAGTATTGGAAGCAAAGCGACCTCGGCCTAAGCCTGTTTGTTCGCCGGAGAACATTGAAGCGGTACGAGTTGCTGTACAGAGAAGTCCCGGGAAATCGTGTAGAAAGGCAGCAGTGCAACTGGGAATATTCAGACACTCCCCATTCAACGCATTCTTAAAAGTGAGCTCCATATGTACCCATACAAGATGACCTGTGCATAGAAGCTCACTGAAGAACACAAGCAGCAGAGACTACTGTTTGCTCAGTGGGCGGAGGATACGGAAGAAACTCTCAACAACGTTTGGTTTTCAGACGAGGCACATTTTCATTTAGACGGTGTGTTTAACAAACGAAATGTACGCTTTTGGGGCACTGAAAACCTACAAGTGCTTCATGAACGACAAAATTATGCTCCTGGATTACAGCGTGGGCAGCAATTTCCAGTCACGGACTTATTGGACCATTTTTCTTTGAAGAAACTGTGAACAGCGAGCGTTATTTGAGCATGCTTCGCAATAGCTTCATTCCACAGCTTCGTGCTACTGCCTTGCCCTTCAACATGCGGTGGTTCATGAAAGATGGAACAAGACCACATACTGCAAACACTGTGTTGGAGTTTTTACACGAGCATTTCGAAATGCGGATCATTTCACTCAGGTTTCCAGTCCGCTTCAATGACGGAGAAAATTGGCCCCCCAATATCAAGACCTCAATCCATGTTACTTTTTTCTTTGGGGGTACCTAAAGGAAAAAAATTTTCGAGACGTCCAGGTGATTTAATGGAGCTCAGAAGACTTATTCTTCAAGCTTGCAGTGAAATTACGGAAGACGTGTGCCGTAGGGTAACCATTAACTTCAGTGTTCGTTTGAAGGAAGTTAGGAAAGGAAATGGTGGACGTATTGAGCATGTGCTGAGTTAGAACAAATCTCCATGGACGGCTCTTCATTGTGGTATATGTTCCTTTCAGATTATATTGACAATAAAGTTTATATTGAAAAACGAAATGGTAACACATTTCGTACGCCACCCTGTATGTTACCGTCGAAAAACTTTTGACATGAAATTAATGAAAGATTTTTAAATTTTCACGAAATGAAAGATCAAAGTGCATTAGGAATAGGAAGTGAAATACTAAGCGCAATAGATGAAAAAGGAGCTTTTTGACTCAGTGCTGCGTCAGGGTTATGACGGTTGGGCCAATATGTCAGGCATACCCATAGCTATCAGAACGAGAATACAACAAAGACGAAAGGCTGCAAAATATGTGCATTGTGCAGTGCTCGCTTTAAGTCTAGCACTTAACAATGATATATGTGGAATTCAAAAAGTTAGGTCCTTTAACGACACAGTAGTGTTGTATCTTTTCATCAGTCACAGAATTAAAAGATGGGAATCTCTGGTATCTTCTTGTACCGTAAAATGAGGTGAATTGGATCAGGTGGTGTCAATCCGATCATTTGTCGGCTTTTCCACTTTTGGATAACTGAGCGTAGCATTTTAACAATTACACTCCAGCTGACCATTGTCGTGAATTCTTGATAATCTCTCAACAACAATGGCGTGCTGGAGTACGCGTAGTCAGCAAATCGCATTGTCAGTAGGTGTGTGATTCTTGTGCTGTACTCGTGTAGTCAACACAATAGTGCGAAAACTTCTGCTGACGCCTGTTACTTCCGAAGTGTAACTGGTAAGCTGCAATATTATTTCTTCCATATGAACGTCTTAGGTGATACAGTTTCGTTTTTTTGTTAACTGCTAATACTGCTTAGTCACTATGCACGCCTGAATACAAAATTGCTTTTTTGTAGGGTGAATCCGATCACGCGAGTATACCAAAAGGTTCTGGGACCAACACGGAAATCTAACTACAAACTAGAATTTCTTCTAAATGGGGTGAAAGCTGTCAAATCAGGAAAATTAAGCATCCGTAAAGCTTCAGAGCAATACGCAGATCCATATACTACATAAAATGACAAACTCAAGGAAAGCTACAAACACATAGGCAGGCACCAGCGTTAACCAGTAGTGAGGAAAATAGCCTAGTTGAAGGACTATTGTGTTGTGGGAAATTGGGGTTTCCTTTGAGGAACAATGATGTTAGGGGCATTGTACAGGCATATCTTAATTGAGCATCGAGGATTGAAAAAAGATTTCGTGACAATCGACTTGGGCACAAGTGGGTAAAATCTTTACTGAATAGAACTAAAGATCTAACGGTTAGAGTAAGTGAAAATGTGGAGAGGGCAAAGGCAGCAGTTACCATAAAAACAGTGATTGATTATTTTAAAAACTTGAAGTGACCTTGAGTGATGCCCCTTCCTCCAACATTATAAACTATGACGAAACAAACTTTTGTAATGATCCTGAACAAGTGCAAGTAATAGTGAAGCGAGGCACAAGACATCCTGAAAGGATAATAGATAGTTCTAAGTATCAGTATGATGATAGCAGCAGCTGCCAACGACTCAGTCTTCCCACCATACACAGTTTATAGGGCAAAACACCTCTACGATACTTGGACTAAAGGGGACATAACTGGTGCAGGTTGTAATACGAATCAAAGTCGTTGATTTGATCTAACAATGTTTGAATCATTGTTTGTTGAAATTGTCTTGCCTTATGCCCAGCAATTAGAGGGACTTAAAGTGATTATAGGTGAGTCATCTGTCATATAACGTGATATCTTTGATATTAAGTGCCAGCAACAGGACACTAAATTTGTTCTTCTACCACCTAATTCTACCCATTTGTGTCAGCCACTTGATGTGGCCTTTTTTTTTTTTAGACCTTTAAAACCTGCGTGGAGACATGTGCTAGATGACTGGAAAAGGCAGAACAGTGGAGTGGTGCCAAAATCCGAATTTCCTAGGTTGTTGAAAAAAATCTTTGAGAATAAAGCTATCACATCCAAATCAAATGTAACATCTGGGTCCATAAAAGCAGGAATTTTTCCTTTCTGTGCAGATAAACTCATTGCACAGATTCCAGAAGCAATCGATAACAATGCACATGGCACCAGCTGATCAAAAGCAATTGAAAGAAGTGCGCTCCAACTTAACAAAAGGAAAGCCGCGCCAGGCAAAGCGCTACCATTAACTCCAGGAAAAGGAATAGTTATCAGCGACTTCAATGAAAATGATAGTGACAGGGCGGCAAGCTGGAATTTCCTATTCGGAACAGTGACCTAGAACAGCACGAGTCAAATGAAACTGAAGAAATGGACAAGGAGAAGGATAAAGATTGGCATGAATTTAAAGAAAATTATTTCACCATAGTAAAATTTCCTACGAAAAAAAAAGGTTTAGGTTTTTTTGGTAAAATTGGAAACATCTCTAATGGCACCTATGAAATTACATATCTGAGAAAGTCCTTGATGGCAATGTTTATTTTGTCTTTCCAGATATTGACGATGCAACTGAGGTACAAAGAGCCCAAATTATTAAAAAATTTGTTCCTGGACATAGAAGGCGAGGTAAATTTATTTTTGAAGGGACAGACGATTATGATATAAGAGTAAATACTTTTCACATTGATATTGACATACAATAAATAAAAATTAATATTTGTTTGTCAAATTTCGTGAATGCAAGTGTTTTTATAGCAAAAGTCTCAAGTTAAATGTGCTTGTAAAACTTTGTTTAGCCAAGAAATTTTAAAATTGTGGTCGGATTCACTCCACTGGAAGTCTGATTCCGTTCCTGCCTACGAAATACAATGCTGATCGGAGTCGCCCAACTGAGGAGGTGAAACCGATCAACAATTAACTTACAATAATAACTGCAGGTACAAACTAAAAATAAGGCAATACTTTAATATAACATTATTAAAGTTGTGAAATTAACATATTGGATTTTTATTCCGATATCACTACAGTAAATGGACGAATTTTTTTTTTTTTTAAATGCCGTTTTTGATCGTTTCACCTCATTTTACGGTATCTTAAAAAAGTATGGCCCAACACATTCATCTTTGAGATACCAGTCTGTAAAAGCCGTTCGTTATGTTTATGTTTGCTAGGCTACTTTAAGGTTTCATAAAAATCAATATTGATCACTACCGGTAAGTAAAGAGAACAAGCTGTTATTTTGAAAAACCAATTGAAGAAAAGTGAATTCATTTTTCACATAGTGCTGCAATTGAACCTTTGCAATTTAGTCTCAGATTATGCAATCGGAACAAGTAGAGTTTGATGAAGCGCGTTCTCTTGTTCAGATGCAGCTGATAATTTATCTCGCTATCGCTTTTTAAGAAGCAATGTCATCGGCTGCATCTATGGCAAAGAAATGGGACATCTCAATGGCTGGCTGGACACCATTGTAACCAAGTACATCGCTAAATTTGAGGGTACACGCGTAATGTTAACCATTCTTTCAAAATTTTTTCCCAAAATTTATAAATTCTGCCTCCGACGAAGAGATTCACAATGCACTAATTATTCTTCAAAATGAATACGAGGAGGATTTATCCAGTAAATTCCTAGACCAAAAATGCACTGAAAAAAGAAACAGCCCATTAACCTCAGTAGTTGATTAACAAAACTAATAATAACGGAGAATTCAACTGTAGCTGTTGTTGTTGTTGCCTTTAGTCCTGAGACTGGTTTGATGCAGCCGTCCATGCTACTCTATCCTGTGCAAACCTCTTCATTTCCCAGTACTTACTGCAACCTACATCCTTCTGAATCTGCTTAGTGTATTCATCTCTTGGTCTCCCTCTACGATTTTTACCCTCCACACTGCCCTCCAATCCTAAATTTGTGATCCCTTGATGCCTCAGAACATGTCCTACCAACCGGTCCCTTCATCTTGTCAAGTTGTGCCTTAAACTCCTCCCCAATTCTACTCGGTACCTCCTCATTAGTTATGCGATCTACCCATCTAATATTCAGCATTCTTCTATAGCACCACATTTCGAAAGCTTCTATTCTCTCCTTGTCCAAACTATTTATTGTCCATGTTTCACTTCCATACATGGCTACACTCCATACAAATACTTTCAGAAACAACTTCCTGACACTTAAATCTATACTCAATGTTAACAAATTTCTCTTCTTCAGAAACGTTTTCCTTGCCCTTGCCAGTCTACATTTTATATCCTCTCTACTTCGACCATCATCAGTTATTTTGCTCCCCAAATAGCAAAACTCCTTTACTACTTTAAGTGTCTCATTTCCTAATCTAATTCCCTCAGCATCACCCGACAATGTCATCTGCGAACCTCAAAGTTTTTATTTCTTCTCCATGGACTTTAATACCTACTCCGAATGTTTCTTTTGTTTCCTTTACTGCTTGCTCAATATACAGATTGGATAACATCGGGGAGAGGCTACAACCTTGTCTCACTCCCTTCCCAACCACTGCTTCCCTTTCATGCCCCTCGACTCTTATAACTGCCATCTGGTTTCTGTACAAATTGTAAATAGCCTTTCGCTCCCTGTATTTTACCCTGGCCACCTTTAGAATTTGAAAGAGAGTATTCCAGTCAACATTGTCAGAAGCTTTCTCTAAGTCTACAAATGCTAGAAATGTAGATTTGCATTTCCTTAATCTGTTTTCTAATATAAGTCGTAGGGTCAGTATTGCCTCACGTGTTCCAACATTACTATGGAAGCCAAACTGATCTTCCCCAAGGTCGGCTTCTACTAATTTTTCCATTCGTCTGTAAAGAATTCGTGTTAGTATTTTGCGGCTGTGGCTTATTAAACTGATAGCTCGGTAATTTTCACATCTGTCAACACCTGCTTTCTTTGGGATTGGAATTATATTCTTCTTGAAGTCTGAGTGTATTTTGCCTGTCTCATACATCTTTTGTCAGGACTGGCTCTCCCGAGGCCGTCAGTAGATCCAATGGAATGTTGTATACGCCGGGGGCCTTGTTTCAACTCAGGTCTTTCAGTGCTCTGTCAAACTCTACATGCAGTATCGTATCTCTCATTTCATCTTCATCTACATCCTCTTCCAATTCCATAATATTGTCTCAAGTACATCGCCCTTGTATAGACCCTCTATATACTCCTTCCATCTTTCTACGATCTCTTCTTTGCTTAGAACTGGGTTTCCATCTGAGCTCTTGATGTTCATACAAGTGGTTCTCTTATCTCCAAAGGTCTCTTTAATTTTCCTGTAGGCAGTATCTGTCTTACCCCTAGTGAGATAAGCCTCTACATCCTTACATTTGTCCTCTAGCCATCCCTGCTTAGCCATTTTGCACTTCCTGTCGATCTCATTTTTGAGACGTGTGTATTTCTTTTTGCCTGCTTCATTTACTGCATTTTTATATTTTCTCCTTTCATCAATTAAATTCAATATTTCTTCTGTTACCCAAGGATTTCTACTAGCCCTTGTCTTTTTACCTACTTGATCCTCTGCTGCCTTCACTACTTCATCCCTCAAAGCTACCCATTCTTCTTCTACTGTATTTCTTTCCCTTATTCCTGCCAATTGCTCCCTTATGCTCTCCCTGAAACTCTGTCCAATCTGTAGTTCTTTTAGTTTATCCATGTCCCATCTCCTTAAATTTCCACCTTTTTGCAGTTTCTTCAGTTTTAATCTACAGGTCATAACCAATAGATTGTGGTCAGAGTCAACATCTGCCCCTGGAAATGTCTTAGAATTTAAAACCTGGTTCCTAAATCTCTGTCTTACCATTATATAATCTATCTGATACCTTTTAGTATCTCCAGGCTTCTTCCATGTATACAGCCTTCTTTTATGATTCTTGAACCAAGTATTACCTATGATTAAGTTGTGCTCTGTGCAAAATTCTACCAGGCGGCTCCCTCTTTCATTTCTTTGCCCCAGTCCATATTCACCTACTACGTTTCCTTCTCTCCCTTTTCCTACTACCGAATTACAGTCACCCATGACTATTAAATTTTCATCTCCCTTCACTATCTGAATAATTTTTTTTATTTGATCATACATTTCTTCAATTTCTTCGTCATCTGCAGAGCTAGTTGGCATATAAACTTGTACTACTATAGTAGGTGTGGGCTTCGTATCTGGCAACAGTAATGCGTTCACTGTGCTGTTTGTAGTAGCTTACCAACAATCCTATTTTCCTATTCATTATTAAACCTACTCCTGTATTACCCCTATGTGATTTTGTGTTTATAACCCTGTAGTCACCTGACCAGAAGTCTTGTTCCTCTTGCCACCGAACTTCACTAATTCCCACTATATCTAACTTTAACCTACCATTTCCCTTTTTAAATTTTCTAACCTACCTGCCCGATTAAGGGATCTGACATTCCACGCTCCGATTCGTAGAACGCCAGTTTTCTTTCTCCTGATAACGACATCCTCTTGAGTAGTCCCCGCCCAGAGATCTGAATGGGGGACTATTTTACCTCCGGAATATTTTACCCAAGAGGACGCCATCATCATTTAATCATACAGTAAAGCTGCATGCCCTCGGGAAAAATTACGGCCGTAGTTTCCCCTTGCTTTCAGCAGTTGGCAATACCAGCACAGCAAGGCCATTTTGGCTGTTGTTACAAGGCCAGATCAGTCAATCATCCAGACTGTTGCCCCTGTAACTACTGAAAAGGCTGCTGCCCCTGTTCAGGAACCACACGTTTGTCTGGCCTCTCAACAGATACCCCTCTGTTGTGGTTGCACCTACGGTACGGCTATCTGTATCGCTGAGGCACGCAAGCCTCCCCACCAGCTGCAAGGTCCATGGTTTATGGGAGAAGTTAATGATAGGGCATACATTTTATGTTATGCAGGTGAGGATTTTTATTTTTGTAGATGGGTCCATATCACTCATGTGAGCTCGTTTCTGTTGCTTGTAAGTTAGCTGTGTTACTGACTGAGGGGCAGTCTCAATGTATGCTTATAGAACTGGTATATTTTACTTCATCACAGCACAGATCTTTATAACACAGACATCTTTCATAATAGATGACAAATGAATGGTAATAATTTCAAAAAGTATTGAGACTCTCCAGAAAACATTTATTACATTCCGCCACTGATATGCACACACAGAAATTTTGAGAAGTCTGTGTCCTTGATCACACGCCATGTGAGACAGGGTTTATACTAAGATACTGGGATGGGGCATGTAGTGTAATGGACAAAGACATTTTTTGTTTACTATTTGATATATATTGTTAATGTAGTAGCTGATCCAAGAACACGAACAGTGTAATTTTGTATAGCTACTGTCAATACTTTGTTGTTCATTATCCAGTTTTGTAAAGAAGTATAAAATCTTATGAAACTCGCAAAAACATATTTTTTGTGCTATAATTGCGTAAAATCAACATAAAAATGTTTCTATTAAAATAATGTTCATCTATACATTATCAAAACAAGTGATGTAAAACATAGTACTTTCATAAATGATTTTGTTAACATTTAGCACATTTCAGCTTGATGTATTTATTATATAGTTTAGCTAAAAATAGTTGTTAACTGTACTGATTTAAAAGAAATTAATGACAAAGAAACTTCTTTGAATATTGTATCTGTGATGTACATTTCCAGGCAATCGGTAAACTGCACTGATGTCGTTAAGTTATTGTAAAAGCTATAACTTTTAATTATAAGACTAATTAACTGACCATTGTAGGAACACCTTGTAACATTTGCACTGTAAAAATCTGATACTGAATACTGTGTGGTTGTGTCAGCCTTGAGTGTGTGTACTTATGGTCATGTTAAGAACTGAACTCGATATCAATTATTGTGATGATTTTTTTTATAAAAAAGGATTATAAATTTATTGAATCGTGGTGATTAACTGAAAAAATGTGTTGATCATTTACATAACCTCAAAGAATACAGAAATGACTGATTTTACATATATCTACAGCACAGCTGATAGAGGTATGACTGAAGCACACTATAATTAATAGAATCTCGTGATCACTAAGAGAGCAGTTGTAGGGAATTGTAGTACAGTCCTAGATCCATCAATTAAAAATGGTACTTCAAAATTTGTAAGTAGGTTTACCCAGGGTATTTTGTGAATATCTTCAAGTATCTGCCAGTTTAGTTTCTTCAGCATTGCCTTGACACTCTCCCATGGACCAAACAAACCTGAGATGATTCACACTACCTTTCTCTAGGATGAGTTGCATGTGTTATGCAACCACAGCTGTCATTCTGAGACAATTTCTGACTGATACCACAAGCAACACTTTGAAGTTTGCTGCCAACCACAAGCTTGGCCTAGTCAGCAATCTCCACACCACTGTCAGTGAGATGAGCTTCTGCATTGTGATAAGTATCAGCCACAGGAACCAACAGACAGTTCATGTTTGACTTTGGCATACAACAGTTCTAGTACGTAGTTTCAAGGTTGCAGTTCATAGCTGCCATTTATAGTGGAGATCTGCATGCAAGACAAAGCCAGCCTACAAGGGGACAAGTGTTTACTACATTGATTTAGAGTGTAGTGTCCAGGATTGATATAGTCTTGTTGACATGTTGACTCAGTAACACATACTTTGCCAGTGTGGCACATAGGACAGACATAGTCTTGTAGACGTTGCATTCAGTAACGCATGCGTTGACAGACCACTGCTTAGTTGTATCCATCAGCCAGTGTATCCAACTAGTTTCTGTACAACTTTATTTAAGTATCACAGCACAATAAAGTATATATTTGTGTGTCACTAATTTGTTTGCTCTCTCACAGCTCCTCTCGCCCACTCGGAGCACCTAAACCTAATATGATGTGTGAGCTGTTTTCTCCAAATGACCCACACACATCTGGTGACAAGGATCCCAAACTCACTGTGCTGCATCATTTCCTATGTCACTTTGCTATTCGTTGCTTTCTGGTTTCTTAACTTTTCATGCTTGTGGAACTATTCTGTTATAGATTGGTGCTCTTTGCTTTTTCTATTTATTTCCTGTGCTGCTGCAGTTCATAAATTAGTTTTAGGATTTCTTTTGTGTTTATATACCATGTCAAACCCATCATTCCACATCGCTCACTTGCCTTCCTCACAATTAGCAACGCCCCAATGCAAATTACTACAGCAACACCACTGTGCCACAAATGCAAATGCCTGTGGCACCACCACTGGATCTAAATCAGTTTCTTCAGTTACAGGTACAATCAATGAACCAGCTTACAGAACTGCTGAACGGGCTCATCCAAATGCAGATGGTAACAACTAAGATATGGAATCAGCTTTCATCACCCACAGCACTGTCACAGCATCACATTCTTTGCTGCTGCCTCCATTTTGACAATTTTAAGAAGAAAAGGAAGACAGGTCAGAACATTTGCCACAGTTTGAAGCACACTTGGCTGCTTACTAACTTTAAGGTACTGTCCGCCATTCCCTACGACGAGACAAGAACTAACCAGCTATGAGGAGCTGTAAGCCTGTCTGGAATCTGCTAAATCCAGAGTCAGAGTAAGGGCTGCCAAAGATCGCTGCATCAGCCCCGGGTACAGTAGTGTGGCAGGCAGGTTGCTCACCCAACGGTTTGGAAGGCACTTCCTATGCGATGGTCTGCTATGGATGAGTCTGTCACCACAGCATGTGTGTTTTTGGTTCACATGCTGTCCTAAGAGTACTCTGTTCCTCTCAGGTCACTGCCCATTTTGTCTCATCAAATGAAACATGATGTCAGGTGCCATGATGTATTAAAGGCTGATCCTGGCCTGCCAGTTTGGTAGGCCATCTGATAAAAATGATACTGAAATTCCAGAGCAGTTGGTGCCCTGAACTGGAACAGTCTTTGTAAACTCAAGGACTAACCATCAGTGGTGGTTTCTGTACTGGATGCTTGTTCATAGTCATTTTTGGCTACAGATTGACATTCATCAGATTAGGCAGCCAGAGTATAACCCATATTGGAAACAATCTCACACAAAGTCTTACAATATAATTTCCATGCACCAACAGTTCACCCAAAGGGATCGGCAACCCCTCAGACACTGAAGCCTCATGATGTGGCACATGGACAAGGCATTACCTCCTCAGACTGCGCCAATCACAACAAGGATGACAGACGACAGAATAAGAGCCACCAGAGGTCCTCCATAACAGGGACCTATTTCCTCTGCTGTGTCGTGTGTGGAACTGGATCAGCACAAATTCCTCTACACCTCAGTTATATATGGCGGCACAAGCCAACACACTGGCAGTTCCCTCTGCCAGAGCTCTGGGCCAATTCTTGCACTGGCTCTTAGCAGCCCATCAGTCAAAGCCCAGTCAGAAGCCACTGCAGCAGGACCTACGACTTTCCAGCAATATCCCGAGATGTGCCTGTTGAATGCTCAACCTCTGACATTAGGAATTATCAGTGGCATAGTCTTCAGGTCTCTCTATGTTTATTCACTGTGTTTTCCATGTGTATGCTGTTAGCGTCTGAGAAGTTTTATTATTTTTTGTTGAGAAAAGTTCTCCTACTGTGGTTGTGAATGACCCTTGTTCTTGTTTACCTGTGTCTTACTATTTCTTATCAAGCATATCCCCATGTGAGGTATAACAAAAATAATCAGAGAATCAAGTGTAAATGACATGAACACCATTAATCCTAATGATCGCCCGCATCTCATGGTCGTGGGGTAGCGTTCTCGCTTCCCATGCCTGGGTTCCCGGGTTTGATTCCCGGCGGGATCAGGGATTTTCTCTGCCTCGTGATGGCTGGGTGTTGTGTGATATACTTAGGTTAGTTAGGTTTAAGTAGTTCTAAGTTCTAGGGGACTGATGACCTAAGATGTTAAGTCCCATAGTGCTCAGAGCCATTTGAACCATTTGAATCCTAATGATCAACTCACTTCTAGGCTAGTAGAGTGGAGTATTTATGGCATCAAAGAGTGGCTTTGTTTATATAACATCATTTGTAATAACTGAATCAGTCTCACTCATTATGAGGCATCAGCAGTCTCCAGTTTTTCTGTATTGATTTAACCAATTTGTTTCAGTATCATAACAGCTTTATTAAATCCCTGACAGATGTTGTTGCATCCTGCCTAGTGCTTCTTACATAATATTACAATAGTAATGGAGGCAGGTTGTTTGGCACTTGTTTTATACTTTTTAGCTAAGTTATTTGACACTGAAGTGTTGATGTCACACTCTTGGTGGCTGACTAACAGCGTTGAAATTTTTACACCTGACAGCTGGCTGTGTTGACACTTCCATTGAACAATGCCAGGTTGCAAGGACTTAGAACAATTTTCTGTCTTTAATTCCCTTACTATATTGGTGCATAAGAAAGCTTAAATGTGTGGTAACGAGTCAATGCTTTTCAGAAATCAAATAGTACTGCAGCTATCCGATTCCCTTGATCAGTGGCTTTAAGGGTGTCATGTGAGAAAAGTTCAAGTTGGGTTTCACATGATCAGTGTTTTTGGAAACACAAATGGAAAAACGGGTAGTAGCCAATCTTAGGGAAGATCATTTTGGATTCCAGAGTAATGTAGGAACATGCGAGGAACAACATATTGTAGAAGAGAGGTTAAGGAAAACACAAATCTATGTTTATAGCAATTGTAAATGTAGAGAAAGCTTTTGGCAGTGTTGACTGGAATATTATCTTTTAAATCCTGAAGGCATTGGAGGTAAACTATGGGTACAAAAGAAACAAGATAGCTGTTATAAGCATCAGTGGGAAAGGGGGGGGGGGGGGGGCATGAAAAGGAATCAGTGATTGAGAAGAAAGTGAACAGGGTTGTACCCTATCCCTATGTTATTCAATCTGTGCAATGAGTAAACCACAGAAAAAGTTTGAGAAGCAATTAAAGTTCAAGGAGAAGAGTTAAAAACTGGAGATTTGCTGATAACACTATAATTCTGTCAGAGACAGCAAAGGACTTGGAATAGCCATTCAATGGAATGGACATTGTCTTAAAAGGGTGATATATAATATGAACATCAACAAAAGGAAAACAAGGATAATGGAATGTACTCAAACTAAATCAGATGATGCTGAGGGAATTAGATTAGGAAAGGAGACACTGAAAGTAATAGATGAGTTTTGCTATTTAGGTAGCAAAATAACGATGATGATTGAAGTAGAGAGGATATCAAAGGCAGACTGGCAATGGTAAGAAAAGCATTTCTGAAGAAGAGAAATTTGTTAACATGGAATATACATTTAAGTGTTAGGAAGTCTTTTCTGAAGGTATTTGTCTGGAATGTAGCCACATGTGGAAAGGAAAAATGGATGATAAACAGTTTAGACAAAAAGAGAACAGAGACTTGAAATATGGTACTATAGAATAATGTTGAAAATTAGATGGGTACATCATGTAACTAATGATGAGGTACTGAATAGAACTGGGGAGACAAGAAATTTGTTGGCACAACTTGTCTAAAAGAAGGAGTCTGCTACATCGAGGGATAACCAATTTAGTACTGGAGGGAAGTTGGGGGTTCAAAATTGTAGAGACAGACCAAGAGAAGAATACAGTAAGCAGATTCACAAGGATGTAGGTTACAGCAATTATTCAGATATGAACAGGCTTGCACAGGATAGAGTAGTGTGGAGAGCTGCATCAGACCAGTCTTTGGACTGAAGACCACAATAATAACAGGTGGTCAGCATGGAGGAGGTCATTCAGCTTGTGACACCTCATAATATTTTAGCTCTAAATATATTCTAAGAATTTACAGGTGGATGTTAAGGATATTGGTTGGCAACTTTGTGAATCACTTCTGCTACCTTTCTTGTAGACACATATGGCTTGTGATCTCTGCAACTTCTAGGTCAATGCTGATTAACTTGGAAATGGTGCCAAATAATGGATTTTTTCTCAACAATTATTTCTCAGCACTACCTGCTCTGCAACACCCTTAAAAGCTTTTCAGACTGTTTCTGACCACACACTGTACAGTACAGTCCTCTGCTTTGTTATACACTGAGGTGAAAAAATCATGAGATAGCAATAAGCACATATACAAATGGCAGTAGTATCAATATACAAGGCATTAAGGGACAGTGCATTGGCAGAGCAGTCATTTGTACTCAGATGGGTCATGTGAAAAGATTTCCAATGTGATTATGGCCACACGATGGGTATTAACAGACTTTGAATGTGAAATGGTAGTTGGAGCTATATGTATGGGCCATTGCATTTCGAAAACTGTAAGGGAATTCAATATTCTGAGATCCACAGTGTCAAGAGTGTGCTGAGAATACCAAAGTTTGGGCATTATTTCCCACCACAAACAACTCACCAGCCTCAAGACTTCACTAATGCCTGAGAGTAGCACCAGTTGTATCGAGTTGTCAGTGCTAACAGACTAGCAAAACTGTGTAAAATAATCACAGAAGTCAGTGTGGTATGTATGATGAATGTATCCATTAGGGCAGTGTGGTGAAATTTGGCATTAATGGACCATGATAGCAGATGACCGATTCAAGTGCCTTTGCTAACAGCACATCATCACCTGCAGTACCTCTCTTGGGCTTGTGATCATATCGGTTGGACCATGGATGACGGGAAAACTGTGGCCTCATCAGATGAGTCCAGATTTCAGATGTTAAGAGCTGATGGTAGGGTCTGACTGTGATGCATACCCCACAAAGCCATTGACCAAGTTGTCAATAAGGCACTGTGCAAGCTGGTGGTGGCTCCACAATGGTGTGGGCTGTGTTCAGTTGGAATGGACTGCATCCTCTGGTCAATTGAACTGATCATTAACTGGAAATGGTTATGAAGAACTAATTGGACACTGTTTGCAGCCATTCATGGATTTCATGTTCCAAAACAGTCACGGAATTATTACAGATAAAAATGCCTTGTCACCTGGCCACAATTGTTTGCAATTGGTTTGAAGAATGTTCCAGACAATTTGAACAAATGATTTGGCTACCAAAATCACCTAACATGAATCCCATTAAACATTTATGGGATATAATTAAGAAGTCGGTTCATACACAAAATCCTGCACCGGCAACACATTCACAATTACAGGTGACTACAGAAACAGCATGTCTCGATTTTCAGCAGGGGACCTTCAACATCTTATTGAGTCGACGCCATGTTGAGCTGCTTCACAATTCCAGACAAAAGGATGTCCAGTATGATAGTGGGAGGTATTCCATGACTTTTGTCATCTCAGAGTACACCTATTATGCAGTTTCTTTACAGTGACTGTATACCACAGAGTTCCATGCCATTATGAAGTGTTCTACTAGTCATATATCTATCAAGTGCATGGTCTACTATTCTTTGAAACCTAAGTCACAATTCTTTTAAATGCTCCTCTCCTGAGCCAAATGTTTTAAGTCTCTTATTAAGATATGACACAGCTCCCTCTTTATATAGTTTGCTGAACATATTCTGCTTGTTGTTTTTGCCCTTGTACTTTGTTATCACTATTACTTCAAATTCCTCACAGTAGTACAATGCAGCTAGGATTATATTCTTTATTAAGAGAACTTCATTGTTAAATTGAAGACACTTACAAACCTTCACTAGGCAAATATTTGCAGACCAATGGCACTGTTATATATGAGACAATGAAAAGGACAAGCTCATTCACATTATGAGAATGTTTTGAACAATGATGATGATGATAAAGTCCCATACTCCTTGACAGAGCATAGGGAACAATGTGGGAGACCCGCACCGCCGTACTAGGCAAGGTTCTAGCGGAAGTGGTTTGCCATTGCCTTCTTCCGACCGTAATGAGGATGAATGCTGATGATGAAAATGACACAACTACACCCGACCAGGAATCGAACCTGGAACTCCATGCTCGGGAAGCAAGAATGCTACTGCAAGACCACAAGCTGCGGACTTTCAACAATCAAAGCTACTTTTTATGATGCGGCAGAAATATTAAACTCAAAACCATCAATGATGTGAATCAAGAAGTTGATGCAGACCTGAGGGAAATGGAAATAATGGAGGAAGAAATAGGAGAAAGAGAGAAGTTTAGAGTAACAGTAAAAAGTTGCAAGGACTTCCAGGGAAAAAGAAGAAAATAACAAAAAAGAAGAGCACAATGAAGGGAAAGAATAAAAAACTACTTGAAAAAAGGAAAGGAGAAAAGAAAGAAGGCACATGTTTTTTTATTTGTCCTCAGTAGGCAAAACGAATAATAATAGTAATAATTCTTTACGTTCAACAGCCTAGTTTAAATTTCAGTTGGATGTCACTGTGGCAAAATGCATGTTCCTTCCTCCTCAGTACCTACATGTCTTTCCTGATGAAATTTCACACAATGAGAGATGAAAGTTAGGTTTAGGCAGACTGAAATATTCCGTAGTTCAACCTGGATTTGATCCCATGATCTTATGGTTTCCAAGGACACACTCTATGACTAAACTGCCACACCAAACATGATAGGCCTTGCTAGATGACTATAATATGGACGATTTTTCATTTCTGGTGCATAGGATCGATTGAAACTGTGGCTTGCAATGGTGTTGGTTAGATGAGTTTAATACAGTGGTCTGAACCTCAAGACAAAGAACAATTTTGTATATGGCAATTATACAAGGTGCTGAAAAATTTAATTCCCAAAAGTGCACATATGATTATGGTAACATTAATAAATACATTTTGTCTAATAACTAGATGGTAGAAATGCATACCGTGCAAGTAAGAAACATCTAGGACATCTTGGATGTGACTGAGATTAAAATAATATTAAATGTATTTACCTTTTGTTGTTCTGAACAACTTAACAATAAATGTTCCAAATGAGCACCATTACCTTCAGCACAGCACTGGTATTGACGCAATTGGACGTCCCGTGTTTGACAGGCAATGTGTGGTGTGTTTTTGTTGGAATAATCCTTGAAATTAATTTTTTCTCTGAGTTGTACAGGTCCTCCCCAGCCAATCCGTCAACAGTCAAAACTTTGAAAATGTACATGTAAACATACATGTATATATACATTCAACCATATAATGTACATGCTGCATGTTCTGGGTGTGCAGGGTGCATCGAGGCCCTTTCATGCTGGAACCACATCCTCCCTCTGGTATGTAGGGGTATCTCCTCCAATAATGTTGACACATGCTTTTGCAAGAACAATCTGTACGCTGGCCACTTGAATTGAGAGGCAACTTGTAGGGCCCATGTAAGTAGTTGCCCATGATACCATCTCACATGTTCACTGCAAATGGTCTTTCATGGCATTGCGTAACTGTTGTACATAGGTTTTTATCCACCCATACATGCCAGTGATGACAGTTACACATGCCTTCTGAGTGAAGTGAACCACTTCACAAACAGAACAATTTCAGGAAATTGAGGACCTCCATTAACCTGTTGCAGAAATCAGAATACGAACTCAAAATGAGGTGGATAATCTCCTGATCCCATGCCCTACATTTGGTAGAACAAAAAGGATGAACCAGCTGCTCACACAATATGTTCCATACTAATAACGGTGAACACAAGACTCAGCTGCAGTTGCTCTCATCCTTGCGTCAGGCGACCTGTTTTCATAGAGTAACAGCACATCTTTCTAAAAGGTAGGCGTACCTTCTGTCCAAAGCCTGCTTTCATTACGATGTTCTGAGCAAAAATTGTGCAAATTTAGAGAAGCAACTGCCTCTTAAAGATTGCTGTCATCTGAGCAATTCAGATGCAAACAATGACAAGGCACCGACCTAGAAATAGAGCAAAAACTAAAAGTGCAAACATGTTAAATGTCACAAATAAATTCGCTGCTCTTGAGCTTGAAGAAAAATGCAGCAAAATGAAAAATGATAAAAATGTTTTTTCTCTGCCAGGAGTGAACAACAGATTGAAAACACATGAAACAAGCAATACTATTATTGATACTGCAAATATCTCAATGAAAAACGACCCAAACAAACATAGAACATATACAAATATATATGAATGGTCACAGATTTGTTTAATCCATGGGAGAGTGTCATAGAGATGCTGAAGGAACTGAACTGGCAGACTCTTGAAGACAGACATAAACTATCTGGATAAAGTCTATAAACAAAATTACAAGAACGAGCTTTAAATGAGTACTCTATGGATACACTACAATGCCCTACATATTACTCACATAGTGATCATGAGGATAAGACTAGAATAATTACTGAATTCAAAGAGGCATTCTAACAATTATTCTTCACACATTATATATGTGAATGGAACAAGACGAAACCCTAATAATTGTTACAACGGGACGTACCCTCTGACATGCACCTCACAGTGGTTTGCAGAGTATGGATATAGATGAAGATGCAGATAATAGGTGTAAATGTGAATGGAACAAGACGAAACCCTAATAATTGTTACAATGGGACGTACACTCTGACATGCACCTCACAGTGGTTTGCAGAGTATGGATATAGATGAAGATGCAGATAATAGGTGTAAATGAAAATGAACTATGCACTGCAAAAAAGAAAGAAACAAAAATCAATGTGTGTGGTGCTATCCAAAATTGTTAGGATTGGTGCTGCCATCTGTTGAAAACCTGACCTGTGGACTAA
Organism: Schistocerca gregaria; assembly: GCF_023897955.1. Classification (NCBI taxonomy): domain Eukaryota; kingdom Metazoa; phylum Arthropoda; class Insecta; order Orthoptera; family Acrididae; genus Schistocerca; species Schistocerca gregaria. The sequence goes on along the minus strand of NC_064927.1, from coordinate 195,077,214 downwards.
TGTTTACCATCACCCTTGAAGTAGTTGCCATCCCCACGTACACACTGGTCCCAGCGCTTCTGCCACTGGTCAAACGTTTTCTGGAAGTCCTCTTCTTTGAGGGTGTTTACCACCGCCAGCGATGCTTCTTGAACCCTCTCTAGAGTGTCGAATCGATGGCTTTTCAACTTGAGTATCAGTTTTGGGAATAGCATGAAGTCGCAAGGTGCCAAATCTAGCAAGTACAGTGGGTGGGGTACAACCACCATGTTGTTTTTTGTCAAAAAGGTCCTGGTGAGCAAGGACGTGTGACAGAGCACTTTGTTGTGATGCAGCAGCCAGTTCCCTTGATGCCAAAGTTTGGGCCATTGTTGCTGTACGTTTTCATGGAGCCACCACAAAACATCGCAGTAGTGTCTGGAATTCGTTGTTTGGTTGGGTGGGATGAATTCTTTGTGCACAATTCCCTAAGTATCAAAGAAAACGATGATCACACTTTTCACTTGGCTCTGCACCTGTCTCACTTTTTTTTGGGCCTTGGAGAGCCTGGGCTCTTCCACTGGCACGATTGTTGCTTTGTCTCTGTCATAACTGTAAATCCAGTTGAATCATAGCAAAGGTCTCTGTAGCACTTTTCCCAAGATTCGCACAGAATTTGATACACACGCGCTGTTCTGTTCAAGTATCCATGGTAAAATCGCCACACACCAAACAGAGAGTATTACGGAAATCACTGTGGACACGCAACACATCCTCCCAGCTGAATGCCACTCTGCACACTGACTCATCAGATATGCAGATCTCGCCACCTAGCAATGCAAAGATCTACTACTCCTACTTTCCAGATGGCAGCACCAGTATGATTAATCAGGTGGCAATTTCATACAGGTGATGAGAAATATCGTGAAAAATGACTACACTGAACAGGACAGAGTAAGAACTTGTACTGGAGCAAGTAACATTTACGAAAACAGAGCCTTAACCACATTTAAACAGCTATTGAGACTTCTGTTACTTCTCACTAATACAAATAGCATACTCAAAAATTTCAGCCACAGACATGACCTGCCAGAATGCTCACCTATGAACACTGAAATTCATAGAATAAATGAACAACTAAAAAACACACATAAGTTGTACAGTAATGTCAAATTAATAGAATTCAATTCACTTCATAGAGCATGTTTTATCAGACATGGACGTCACTTGAATAGTAAAGGAAGTGTATGTTAGGAAGGTTGATAAGTGAAGCAATGAAAAGTAAGTCCCAGAAGAGAGTCAGTGAACTTGGGTGGTGTGAACCATATACGAGTAGCCCAGATGCGAAATCTGCTAGCTGCATGATAAGCGAAACTGATATAATCGTGAAAAACTCATTGCATCCTAACTATGAGTATTAAAGTTACAGACTTCATTTCTTTGCTAAAAATAAGTAAAAAAATAATTAATTACCAGTGTTAATAGCTGAAATCTGTGATTATGTTCTATACATTAAAATCTTGACTGAAATATTGACTTAGTAGTTTCTGCACTCAATTTACACAGTTATCAGGTTTTGCATATGTATTGATCCAATTACAAAACAAACTTTTGTTTGCAAAGCCCACTATTCGGTGATATGTTAGAAGTGACAGAAAGGTGGAATTTAATCATTGCAAATGTAAACAGGATATGTTTTATTTGAAAGAGAAGTCTGAAAATTCTACAAAGATGGAATATAAAAATTTGAAGGTGACATTATTGTACCAGGAAAAACTTACTTTCGCAATGAAAAAAAAAAAAAAAAAACAGATTTGAAAGTTTAACATTAGGTTTCTTTTAAAAAAATACACCATCAAGTTTTTGACATCACGAGATATTGTAGAAAATAAAATAAGCTCCAAATTGCATCTTTGTAGAACATCAAAAAATTTTAGAAAATAATAAAATTGAAGGAAAAGTTGCATCTTAATTAAAACAGTGACAAAATATTCTGGAAAATGAAACTGGCTGAAAAATGTTTTTAAATGACATTGACCTCAGCACTGCCCATCAACTCAAAATCGCTTCTGGCATCTTCAGATGTTTGGCAGTGGCAGGAGTGACTCTAGGGAGTGCCTTCCTGCTCATCTAACATCTCAGTGAAGAGTCTGAGTCTGTCATTGGTCACCCAGTCTCCACCAAAGCAGAGCTCCAAAACCTTTTTGATGTCTCCGAGTTCAGCTTCTGAAAGTTCTATACCCACTGCGATTGGTGATTGGCCATTTCCCTTGCTGAAATTTTTTCTCCTCTTCAGGATGTTCTTCCCATCTCCAAATTCAGAGTTGTAGAACAGCTCTCCATAAACTAGACAAATCCTCTTGTTTTTGCTTTTTGTGAACATCTTTTTTTTTTAATCTGGAAATGCCAGTTACCAGTAAATTTCACTAATCCTTTCATAACAATTAATGTCAACACACTATTCATTGCATAACACATCTTTAAAAATATTTTTCGTGTTCCTATATTTCTGTTTTGGAACATTTCTTTACCACTGATCAAGATGCATCTTCCTTTTCTGGGAGGGACTGTTGCCCTCGGCCACATTCTTGTCTTTTGCAACTACAACTCTGTATTCAACTTTTTACAGAACTCCTACTGTTTCAATTATTCTCTCTTCATTTGTACCTTCTTCTGCATTTAGACCATCCACAAAATCACTTATTTTCTTCAAAGCACTAATGCAAATTTGTCAACAAACATCCTACTGATCAGCTGATCTGTGCTTACCAGCATGTATTTCAACATCACATGGTAGCAAGGGCTTCATTGTTGCATACACATTTGCTACAGTGCAACCAACCTAACTCTGAATAAGAAAAATATCCCTTCAAATTGTAACATACGGAAAAGTAGCTTTGAATGTCTAGATTGGTAAGTCTGACATCAGTTGGCATTCCTTGCACCTGGACATGGCAAGACAGCCACCATGCCTAATGAACTTGGCAGGTTTTGCAAATGATGGACATTTAGTGGGCTTTGCACCAGAAGACAACCTGCAGTTAGTGGCTTTTGCAATCAAACACAATTTTCTACAGCCAATTTCAATGGTTTATAACAAGTTTTGCAGCCTGAAAACTATTTTGTCATATCCACACTGAAAAAAATCTATACAGTACTGTGTTCAGCTCAAAAGTGATAAAAAAAAATGCATTTAGTGGCTTTTTGCATCTGGGCTTCTCATGTAGATCCCACTACTGAGCCAACAGCAGCAGTTACTTCAGCAGATCGTGACAACAGTGGCCTGGCCAAAACTTTAGATACAGCCACATCAGCAGCCAAGAGGAAGGATAGTGCTGCCACTTGTTCATCTGCCAGAAGCAGCTATGTGAGTAGCTGCAGTGAAGATTTTCCGTGACCTGTCATGCTCCAGCCAGTGCCATCAAAGTTGAAAATGCAGATACATTAAGTTCTTTACATCAGAATAGTGTTCAGAGATGTAGCTCGAATGTACCAACAATTGAGAAGAAAGGTAAAGTCATCATCATCATTTAAGACTGATTATGCCTTTCAGCATTCAGTCTGGAGCATAGTCCCCTTTATAAAATTCCACCATGATCCCCTATTCCGTGCTAACATTGGTGCCTCTTCTGATGTTAATCCTATTACTTCAAAATCATTCTTAACCGAATCCAGGTACCTTCTCCTTGGTCTGCCCCGACTCCTCCTACCCTCTACTGCTGAACCCATTAGTCTCTTGGGTAACCTTGCTTCTCCCATGCGTGTAACGTGACCCCACCATCTAAGCCTGTTCGCCCTGACTGCTACATCTATAGAGTTCATTCCCAGTTTTTCTTTGATTTCCTCATTGTGGACACCCTCCTGCCATTGTTTCCATCTACTAGTACCTGCAATCATCCTAGCTACATTCATATCCGTAACCTCAACCATATTGATAAGGTACCCTGAATCCACCCAGCTTTCGCTTCCACACAACAAAGTTGGTCGAAAGATTGAACAGTACACAGATAACTTAGTCTTGGTACTGACTTCCTTCTTGCAGAAGAGAGTAGATCGTAGCTGAGCACTCACTGCATTAGCTTTGCTACATCTCGCTTCCAGTTCTTTCACTATGTTGCCATCCTGTGAGAATATGCATCCTAAGTACTTGAAACTGTCCATCTGTTCTAACTTTGTTCCTCCTATTTGGCACTCAATCCGTTTATATCTCTTTCCCACTGACATTACTTTCGTTTTGGAGATGCTAATTTTCATACCATAGTCCTTACATTTCTGATCTAGCCCTGAAATACGAGGGTCAGTCAAAAAGTAATGCTTCCTATTTTTTTTTCTACGTTTAATTGTCAGGAAATTTAAATGCAATTACATAGGTTGAAAACCACAACATTGAGGATCATTTTGTCATTTTTCAATGTAATCTCCGCCCATCTCTACAGTTTTGGTCCATCTTTGAACAAGGGCATGTATCCCAGCACGGTAAAAATCACAGCTCTGCTTCCTAAGCCATTGACGCACGAATGTTTTGACGGCCTCCTCATCTTCAAAATGAATCCCACGATGAGCTTCTTTTAGTGGCCCGAACAGATGGAAGTCTGATGGTGCCAGGTCAGGGCTGTATGGGGGATGAGGCAAAACTTCCCATCCAATTTTGACAATCTCGTCAGAGGTGTGACGACTGGTGTGTGGTCTGGCATTGTCATGCAAAAGAAGAACATCTGCCATTGATTTTGTTGGGCGAACTCGCTGAAGACGTGCTTTAAGTTTTTTGAGGGTTGTGACGTATTGAACAGAATTTATTGTGCATCCCTGCTCCAAAAAATCAACCAGAATCACACCCTCTGTACCCCAGAAAACTGTTGCCATAACTTTCCCTGCCGATCGCACAGTTTTGAATTTTTTCTTCCTCGGCGAGCTTGTGTGACGCCACTCCATTGACTGCCTCTTTGATTCGGGTTCAAAAAAATGCATCCATGTTTCGTCCCCGGTCACAATTTTTTTCAGAAACTCATCTCCCTCCAAACGGAAGTGCTGCAAGTGTTGGGAGGCTATTGTTTTCCTTGCCTCTTTATTCTGATCGGTTAACATTCTTGGAACCCACCGTGCACAAACTTTTGAGTACCCCAATTGTTTAATAATCGTGATCACACTGCCTTTACTAAGAGAAATAATGCGACACACTTCATCTGCAGTCACCCGACGGTCACCACGAATGATGTCATCAACTTGCTGAATGTTGTGTGGAGTCACTGCACTCACCGACCTGCCGCTCCGCTTTTCGTCAGTCAACGGTGTTTGCCCTTCAGCTTCCTTACAACGACGAACCCATCGTCTAACAGTGCTGACATCCACTGTCACAACACCATACACCTTCTTCAGTCTTTCATGAATGCGTATGGGCGTTTCACCTTCTGCATTCAAGAATTCAATCACACAACGCTGTCTCAAACGAACATCAATGTCGGCCATCTTACAAACTTCTGCTGTGCTGCCACCTGTTGACACAGAAAGTTACTACTGCAGTGGATTGCAGAAGAAGGTTTGAGGAATGGCGCCAAATTCAAATTTTTCACTTAACTTAATTTTTTTAAGTAGAAAAAAAATGGGAGGCATTACTTTTTGACCGACCCTCGTATTACTTTGCAAACTTCCAATCGAATCTGCCATCACAACTAAGTCATCCATATATGCAAGACTGCTTATTTTGTGTTCACACATCTTAATCTCACACAGCCAGTCTATTGTTTTCAACATATGATCCATATATAATATGAACAACAGTGGGGACAGGTTGCAGCCTTATCTTACCCCTGAAACTACTCGGAACCATGAACTCAATTTACCGTCAAATCTAACTGCTGCCTGACTATCCATGTAAAGACCTTTAATTGCTTGCAAAAGTTTGCCTCCTGTTCCATAATCTCGTAGAACAGACCATAACTTCCTCCTAGGAACCCAGTCCTATGCCTTTTCTAGATCTATAAAGCATAGATACAATTCCCTGTTCCATTCATAACACTTCTCCATTATTTGCCGTAAGCTAAAGATCTGGTCCTAACAACCTCTAACAGGCCTAAACCCACACTGATTTTCCTCCAATTGGTCCTCAACTAATACTCGCACTTTCCTTTCAACAATACCTGAGAAGATTTTACCCACAATGCTGATTAAAGAGATACCTCTGTGGTTGTTACAATCTTTTCTGTTTCCATGTTTAAAGATTGGTGTGATTACTGCTTTTGTCCAGTCTGATGGAACCTGTCCCGACTCTCAGGCCATTTCAATTATCCTGTGTAGCAATTCAAGACCTGACATTCCACTGTATTTGATGAGTTCCAACTTAATTTCATCCACCCCAGCTGCTTTATTGCACTGCAATCTATTGACCATTTTCACCACTTCCTCAAATGTGATCCTATTGTACATCGAAATCTGAAACATTACTGATCATATTTTCACCTACATTGAGCAACTCTTCAAAATATTCCCTCCATCTGCCCAAGGAATCCACAGTATTCACAAGCGGTTTTCCTGACCTGTCCAAAATACTTGTCATTTCCTTCTTACATCCCTTTCGAAGACTGCTAATTACACTCCAGAATGGTTTTCCAGCAGCGTTTTTCCACTCTTATCCTCCTACATATGGACCTAACCTCCTGCACTTTTGGCCTCATAATACCAATCTCGCTGCAGATTAAATAATGATCAGTGTCATCAAAGAATCCCCTGAATACACGTGTGTCCCTCACAGCCTTCCTGAAGTCCTGATCTGTTATTATATAGTCAATGACAGATCTAGTTCCCCTGCCTTCCCAAGTATACCAGTGAATGTTCTTATGTTTAAAAAAGGAGTTTGTGATTACTAAGCCCATACTGGCACAGAAATCCAAGAGTTCTTTCCCGTTCCTGTTGGCCTCCATATCCTCTCCAAATTTACCCATAACCTTTTCATACCCTTCTGTTCGATTTCCAATCCTGGCATTAAAATCACCCATGAGCAGAACACTGTCCTTGTCCTTTACTCTAACAACTACATCACTGAGTGCATCATAAAAACTATCCATCTTATATTGATCTGTCCCTTCACAATGCGAATATACTGACACAATCCTAATTCTCTTGCTAGACACTGTCAAATCTATCCACATCAGTCGTTCATTTACATACCTTATTGCAACTACACTGGGTTCCATTTCTTTCCTGATGTAAAGCCCTACACTCCATTGTGCTATTCCTGCTTTGACTCCTGACAGGTAGACCTTGTATTCTCCCACTTCCTCTTCTTTCTCACCCGTTACCCGAATGTCACTAACAGCTAAAACATCCAGCTCCATCTTACTTGCAGCCTCTGGCAGCTCTACCTTCTTCCCAGAGTAGCCCCCATTGATATTAATAGCTCCCCATCTAATTACCATTTGTTTGCCGAGTCGTACCTTAGGAGTCCCTGGTTTGTCAGTTAGAGGTGGGACTCCGTCACTTCGAAAGGTTCGAGGCATTTTGCTCTGATTGTTGCCAGCATCATATTTAAAGTACCAGGGAAGCAGGTTGCTAGCCTTACTTGCCCCGAGTCCCATTGAGTTTTATCCCTAATAGTTGAAGGACTAACCGGTGGATTTGGTAGTCTTTGCTGTATGAGCACAAAGGTGACCACAACTCAGAATATGTCCGAGATGCCCAGTCTTATTCCAAAGTAACTGGTATCCCGACTGTCGGGACCACCTACTTGGCCACTCATACGTTGCCTGTGGTTCATGAACTAAGACATGACTACAGTAATCCACACCATGAACCGCAGAAAGGTAAAGAAATAAATTAAAAAACTAACATAAATGTTTGTACTGTAAGATTTCTACACCAGCATGTATAGTATGTACCAAGTAAATTAGTGAGATAGAAGTACTAGTAGCAGCAGAACTATGACATATATTTATTATGACAGAACCTGGGTTAAAAGAAAATGAAATTGGTATTTACAACATACAGACTATGATAAAAGGGGTTACTTCTGCAGATGTCAACATTAAGGTGGAGGAGTTACAGTGTATGTACACAATCAAATGACAGACTGCCTACTATGGACAGTGGACCACAGTACAGAAATGCTATTTGAAGCAGCAGCAACACAGACAACATTCGAAGGGGAAAAGTGTTTGATATTAGGGATATGCAAATCACCAAACAGACAGGTAAATGGTTTTCTAAAAGAGTTAGAAGTTTTGTTAGGCTAGGCTGTTAAGCAATTCACATACATAATAGTAGCAGGAGATCTAAATATTACCACACTGAACGAAAGCTGTTACGCAAGGAGTTTCAGTGATTTAATCAACACTTACAATCTAAATATAGTAGTAAATAAAGGTCCACTAAAGATATAGAAATGTTAATAGATCATGCAATTACCAATATACCACAGTACATACAAAAAGTGCATGTCATAAACACAGCCACTGATGATCACCATTGGGTATTAATAGAGGTATGAGATAAGGTAAGTTTTGTTAAAGAGTTGCGACCAAAAAAAAGCAAGTAAACATATGAAGGCTACAAAGATTAATTCAGTCTGAAGACTGGAGTGATATACACCAAACAGCAAATGTAAATGAGGGATGGGAATCATACCCCAAAACATTATGCTATTGCACTGATCTTCCATGTCCACTAGTATGTAGGTATAAAAAAGTGAAGTAAAATAAAAATTGGGTCACAACAGATATAAAAAGGAAGAGCTAAAAACTATGTATGAACAATCTCAGATAAATCCAATGCAAGCAAACTCTGATACCTACAAGGATAAGAAGATATCATATAAGAAACTGATAAAAGAAACCAAATGCAGTTATTACAAAAACAAAATTACACCTTTTAATAGTATCACAAAGCCTATACGGTCACACATAAAGAAAGAGAGGGAAAGTGTAGACATAAAAAAAGAGCGAGAATGTAAATATAAAGAAAAATGGGAAGGAAATTAGGGCCCATTATAAAGTCAGTAATATTTTAAATCAACATTACGTTGAGGTAGACGGTAAATTAATGAAGCAAAACTCTCCTGACAGAAAACGCACACAACGTACTGCTCATGAGACAAAAAATTGTCCCTTCTCTCAAAAATGATTTAGTAAAAATAATATGCTGATTAAACCCAAGAAATACTTGTGGACTAGAGTAATTAAATGCTGCCCCAGTGAAATAAATTATCTCCTGTTGGTATCTTCTGTGACCTTTCTAAGGCCTTTGATAGTGTTAATCATGAAATCCTCTTAGCAAAGGCTGAATATTATGGTATAAGTGGCTCAGTTGGCTAGTGGATTAAATCCTACCTAGCTGGAAGAAAGCAGAAGGTCATGTTGAATGACTCTGGGGCGGGGGGGGGGGGGGGGGGGGTGATGCTCTGTGTCATCTAGCTGGGGCTCTATTGGCTATGGTGTTCCTGTGGGCTCCGTACTTGGCCCCCTTCTCTTCCTCATCTTTATCAATGACCTCCCCTTGCATACTAGCTTTAAAACTCACTTTACTCTTTTTGCTGATGACACCTCTATCCTCATTAAGAAGACTACCAACCTTAATCTTGAGGAATCAGCCAATATTTTCTTTGGTGAAGCATGTAACTGGTTTGTAAATAATGAGTTATCACTAAATGTTAATAAGACCCAGTTTGTGCATTTCCAAGTAAGGAGAAAAGTTGAGGATCAATTAAGTATTACATTGAATGGTAGTGAGTTACTACAAGTTGAGTCAACCAATTCATCGTTGAGCAGAAAAGTATTCATTGCTCAAAAACGTGTAATCAGAATAATTGCTGGAGCCCACCCACGGTCATCTTGCAGACATCTATTTAAGGATCTAGGGATCCTCACAGTAACCTCACAGTATATATATTCACTTATGAAATTTGTTGTTAATAATCCAGCCCAGTTCAAAAGTAATAGCAGTGTGCATAGCTATAACACCAGGAGAAAGGATGATCTTCACTATGCAGGGTTAAATCTGACTTTGGCACAGAAGGGGGTAAATTATGCTGCCACAAAAGTCTTTGGACACCTACCAAACAGCATCAAAAGCCTGACATAGTCAACCAACATTTAAAAATAAATTAAAAGAATTTCTAGATGACAACTCCTTCTACTCATTGGCTGAATTTTTAGATATAAATTCAGGGAGGGAAAAAACTAACTTAAGCATTAGTGTCATGCAATATTTTGTGTAGTGTCATATCTTGTAGAGACATCTTTCATTAACCTGACATGTTCCACATCATTACGAAGTGTCGTATTCATGATCTATGGAACAAGTATTAATCTAATCTAATCTACACGTTGACGACAGTTTAAAATGGTCTGAACATATTTTGCACCTCCACAAAAAACTCAGCTCAGCAATATTTGCTGTTCGTATTATTTCCACTGTATGTGACTGAGACACCACAAAAACTGCTTATTTTGGTTATTTCCATGCATTATTGCTGTATGGCATAGTTTTCTGGGGTAATCAGCCACTATCCAAAAAATATTCAGTGCCCAAAAGAGAGTTACTAGGATAATGAGTGGAGTCCAGCCTAGACATTCTTGTAGGAACCTTTTCAGAAAATTAGGGATACTGACAACTGCATGCCAATGTATCTCCTCCCTGTTATATTTCATTGGTAAAAGTTGACAATCGTACAAAACCAATGATTCATACCATACCCCCAATACCAAGAGGAAGATGGACCTCCATTATGAATCAAAAAACCTTACTATTGTACAAAAAGGAGTCCATTACATGAGCTGCAAGGTGTTCAGTGCTCTCCCACCATCACTGAAATTACTTATCCACGAGATTCCCAAATTTAAACAACAGCTCAAACAGTATTTATTAGATAATTCCTTATATTTGGTAGAAGAATATTTCAGTAGAGTTATCTGTAATTGATTTTTTCATTTACTAATTTGATATGCTATTGTGCATTACCATACTCACAGTCACTGTTAACATTACTGTGTCTTTCATTTAGCTATTAAGATCTACCATATTTTTTAATGTAATTTTTTCTATACCTAATAATGTGCATTTTGTCTTATACCAGATATCCTCTTGCAAGAGGTACTTTTATGTATTCCTTTTGTATTATTTGTAATAATTGTGACACCTCTTACAACCATGCAAATGCCTCGCAGTATTGGAGTTATGGGATATAAATAAATAAATAAAGCATTGCTGGCTTTTCTCATAAACTTAGCCATGAAGGAAGGGCTATTCCCAGCATGCCTTTTTAAAAAAATAAAGTATCCCTATTTTCAAAGGAGGCAGCAAGGAAGATCCTGGAAATTACCAACCAGTAACTATTACACTTGTCTTATCTAAAATAATAAAATGTGTAACTATAGACAGAACAGTAACTTTTATAGAAAAATTCAACACTTTGAATGATGTACAGCATGGGTATAGGAAGGGTAAATACACCAATAGCTGAATTTATTGTGTTTGGAACTAAGGTGTCAGATGAACACAAGACAGTTTGTGGTATGTTTCTTGATCTTTTAAAAAGCTTTTCATTGTGTATGCTGTGGCATATTATTAGAAAAGCTTATAAGAGGGATAGCAGCCAATATAAAATCATTCATGGAAAATAGAGAACATTGCAGGGAAATAAAACAAAATGTAAACAATACTATTACAAATGTCTACTCAAATTTTGAATTTTTTTATATGGAATGCCTTGAGGATCAGTGTTGGGCCTGCTACTTTTATTTTATATGTAAATGATGTGATAAAAATAGTTCATGGAAGTGTTGTCATGTATGAAGATAACACTTCATTTGTTATAAGCAGATCAAGACGTTGGGGCAGGGTTGTACAGGGTTCAGCCAAGACTGGAGAGCAGCATCTCTCTAGTGTGGGTCCCTGGCCACTCAGGGATCTGTAGCAATGAAGAAACGGATAGATTGTCTAGGATGGGGGCAACAACTCCATTTATTGGATAAACCTGTCTTGAGAATCACCAAGGCTATGATCAAATTAGAACTATGGAACTGGCTTAGGAGGTCCATAAACAAAGACATGGTAAGGTAATGATGCCCAAGCCATGTTTTAAAAGAAGCTCTGTAATCCTGGGATTGAGATCAAACTCATGACTGTACTGATGACAGGCCACGGGAATTTCAAAAAACACCTACACACAATGGGTATAATGGAAGAGGACCCTAAATGTAGGATCTGTGATGAGGGTGAAGAAACTGCATCACATCTAATCTTTGAATGCATGGCATTGGAAAGTAAAAGATACAGAATCTTCGGGACAACTACACCTGAAGAAATTGTGTCTAACAAAAAACTGGTAGAGGGACTCCTTGCACTATTTAAGGGCACTGGTTGGCTTTACTAGATATACAGGGAGCAATACCACACAATAAACCTAGTTTTGGTGCAAGCAGTGGTGGGTTAGACCTAAGTTGTTTTAGCTCTCCTGTTAAAATCAAATCAAATCAAATCAATGCCCCGCATGGTGTAAGGCTACCTACTCAGGGAGGTCATCTGGCATCCCTGACACTCCGTTTGTGGCATATCTTCCCATGTGCCATGCACTCTTCGGCACAGATCAAATCACACCTTGAGTTGAGAAAGGAAATTGTGTAGGACTAGGAGTGGATAGGGAAGATGGGACATTGTGGGACACTCTTAGTCTGATCCATCGGCTGAGGTCTTTCCGGCAGTAGGTCCTCTACCTTTGGCATAGCCCTAAGCTTCACGTGGATACGCAAGCCTCTCCACCTGTACAGACAGTGCTTCGTCAAAGTGGTGTCCCCTGGAGATGACTCCCATCATGTACTGGTGCTGCTACTTGCAGTTGCCTGAGACTGCATTCTCACGTGTGTGTGTGTGTGTGTGTGTGTGTGTGTGTGTGTGTGTGTGTGTGTGTGTGTGTGTGTGTGTGTGTGTTACTTAGTGATTGAATTGCTAAAAATGTGCACAAGATCAACGGATTTTTAATGGTAACAGAGGAGGGGTTCATGATAATGTGTACAAATGAATGGTTGTAAACATTGGCAAGTTGTCTGTAGATGGTCATTCACATCCATTTGTCCCAATATGAACAAGACTTAACCCTTTCATCGTTGTTGGGACACATATGTCCCACTAATTTAAGACATAATTTAAAACACTGGGAGATAAGTTGCATACTTCTACATAGTGCTGCCATCTGTCGGCAGCCATTCTGAGCTCAGAAAAAAATTAAGGTGCATGAATTCTCATTGTATAGAAGGCTATGACTCTTAAAATGGGCTGTCGCATGAGTTTTCAAGCCATAACCACTGTTTCTTGTGTCTCAAATGGTTTTGTTGTTTTCTTGCTACTAAAAATGTCTGAAGTATGTATTTTTGCCATTTTATATTTCTTAGATGTTTATGAACAATAACTACACTTTTTAAAACTCATTTTACTTCTAAAGCTTTTTTTTAAGTGTATTTACAATAAGTAAGATGCATGTGGGCCCAGTGACCATTGTGTGGCCCTGTAGTGCCTTTATGTACACATATTTCAAAGCCATACACATTTTTCTGTAAATCTTTGTGCTAAAAAGCACAGCATGTGGTTCACAACAATTACCTATAATTTTAATTACAGAAGCTGAGAGTCAATGAAATCTGTTTTTTTTTTTTTTTTTTTTTTTTTTTTTTTTTTTTTTTTTTTTTTTTTTTTTTCCCCACTGCCAGATAACCCAGAAGACCCATAAACTGAAGCTGATAACAATGACATTTATGAAGATATTTCATTTTGTGATCATTTGTCTACTCCAAGCACCTCACTAGAAACATGCACAGACAGTTTTATAGAACAGATTGGTACAAATAATATATTACATCCTGATTTGTTGATAGATGAAAACATCAGTGTTGCAAGTAAACTGAAGTGAATTATGAACAAAATGATGAAACTGGTGAGTCTGTAGATTCTGACTTGGATAAAAATTTAACACATTTCAAATGACTAAATTCACCTTCAGTGCTAGAACCAAAACCAACAACAAACTTCACTTTGACAAACAATGAATTTGTGTATTTTGAAAAATTATTTGATGATTCTTCGATGCAGAAGATCTGCTTCAAACAGAAGAACAGTGCACAGTGGAAAGAGCTCACAGATCAGGAATTAAAAGCCTTTCTGGGCATGGTAATAGTAATGGGTATTCATCGGTTACCTGAAGCAGCCAGTTACTATATCTAAATGTAAATGCAATATCCAATGTTATGCCACTTACTCTTTATAAGAAAATAATAGAGAAGCTTCACTGCAACGATAATTTGTTTCAGCCAGCAAAAACTGGTTCAAGTTATGACAAGTTGTATAAAATCAGATCACTTATATCAGCATTAAAAAAGTGCTTGAAAGTTTATCACCCTTCTACTTCACTGGCTGTTGATGAATCAATGGTAGCACCCTTTGAGGCCTTACATCTATTCATACACAGTACGATATGGCTAGGGACTGTTCTCGTTGTGAGCAGATACAAGGAAAGTTGGCTGCTGTCCATAAACACCTGGAAGTTGTGGCGGCTACCGTCAACAACCTTCGAGCTAATGCTCAAAGTTGCGGTGACATCAGAGAGCCAGTGACAAGACCTGTGATACCTTTGGTGCCACTGGAATCTCCTGGTGACCCGGAGATCACTGCGACTTCTGATATGCAACGTCAGATCTAGTGTCCCATCACTAGAAACTCCATCATGCCAATAAGTTTTAATTTTGTGCTAGTAGACAGCACACAGCTTTGATCCCTGCATTCTCGTTTGAATATTTATGTCATGCAGTAACTTTTATGCAAACAGCTGGAAGCTGCGTTGGCTACTATCGACAAGCTTCTAGCTAATGCTCAGCACAGTCTGGACAAGTACAGAGGGTGGTACTTGTCCAGACTGGCAGGAAAAGCGACCAATGCCCCTACAGGAGAGGCATCCTGTGCTGTCTCAGAGTTATCATCAGCATTGGGTAGCACCTCGTACCTGTTGCTAAGATGAAGGGAGCCAGCTGCATGGCCTGCTCCCTCTTTTGCCTTCTGCTCGGTGACATGTGAACCCAGCACTGTCTGCCACCCACTCTGAAGTGAGGATGGACAGGTCAGATGTTGCATATCAGAAGCCACAGTGCTGTCCAGGTCAGCAGCGGATCCCAGTGGCACCAAATGTGTCGCAGGTCTCGTCACTGGTGCTACAATGTCACCTAAACTTTGAGCATTAGCTAGAAGCTTGTCAACAGTAGCCAATGCACCTTCCAGCTGTTTACGGACAGCAGCCAACTGTCCTTGTATCTTCTCACAAGAAGCACAGACCATAGCCATACCGTACTGTGTATAAAATAGATATAAGATCTCAAATGGCGCTACTGAGTTTGAAAATATACCAGATGAGAATAAAGAAACACTAAAAGTTGCTGTGCAGATTTCTCACTGTATTCTAAGACTGCAAGCCATCAAACAGAAACAAATTTCTCTACCGAAGGGGCGGTTATGACATAATATAGCTTAACTCAGTTGATTGACACCTTGGTCATTTGCCGTTATGCTCTGTGTTGAGCGTTCTCTCGCTGTGGGTGATGATATGGTGCAGTCCAAGTAGGACAGCAAAAATGGTGGCTGCACCATGTCGGTGTGTAGCATGATGTGTGTAAAGTGCCACAGATTGCTGTGCCCAATTACTTTACTGTTGCCATGCCGTGTTGGTGTGTGTGGTTGAGGTGGGCTGTGTGGGTGCAAAGTTTTCTGCCAATGGTGAGGCTGAATCATCATGAAACAGTATTACTTTCTTCACAAAATTACCAGGGATGGTGAGAGGTTGTCTGGAGAAAAGGTTGGCCGGTGAGGCACTGACTTCTTCTCTCGGTATTACTGGAAGGCCAAGGAGTACCAGCCACAGTGTTTCCATACAGACTATGTTGTGGCAAGTTAGAGAGGCTTTCTGTGTTCAAAGGAGTCACTTGACCATAACATTAGATGCTCAGTGGTAGCTGGTAGTTCTGTGCAATTGCGTGCCACACAGTCGGGCGATGTGTGTGAACAGTGCGCAGTTGAACTGACAGCTATGTTCCATTGTAATATGAGTGGGGCAGCTGAAGCATGCCAACCAGATGTTGACGAAGGCAGTAGTGACAGTCTGGTGATTAGCACTATGAATGTTGCCTCGAGCCAATGAGTCTCACATAGTCAATAAGCAACTCTTGCTATGGAAAAGAGGCAGTGGGCCGTGATGTCCATGTGGACGTGTGCAAAATGGCGTGTTGCATCAGAGAATGTGCTGATGGGTGCATGAGTGGACTGGTGTTGTTATGCTCTTGAAAGTAGGTCCTACTTATGTATTAGAGAGATTATTATTAAGTTACATTAAATGAAACTTTAAATATTTTAATGTAGTAACAGCAATCAACATTTTCTTAATCATGCTTTAGCTATGTAGTTTTTATTTCAAAAATCGTGTACAGCCACAGTTTCTGTACTACTGTGCTCCAGTTGTCACCCTGTTAATACACTGTATGAAAATAGGTAAGGCTGCTTCCTGCTCCATAGTGAAACGTGGGTATGGAAAGTGGTTAAAAAGTGCCAAGAAATAGGTTGTTCTTGATGTTTTTCATAAATATACGGAAAAAATTTGCTTTGAAGTTTTCCAATGGACTATATTTAATCCACTTGATAGAAATACACATTGTACGTATAGTAGAATCACGAGTGTCAGGTGCAGTTCATGGATTGCTGGTTCAAATCTCGCCTCAGTCATCCTTTACTTTTTTTTTTGTTTTTTCAATTTGAAATATTTACGTCTCATAATTGTAAAATTCAAGAACATTTTTAATGTGTAATGCACGTCTTATTGTTTCTAATTATACATTGCATGCAAAATTCCTGTTTTCATTTGAAATATAAATTCTTTACGGGAGATGGCATCAGTCTTGCACTGATGTCTTTGTAATTCCATGTATATCTCTGTCATTTTATGTTCAATCTCATCAAAATTTTGCACACTTATGTATAGAGCTCCAACACGGTTTAAACAATTTTTACATAATTGTTAACTGGTACAATGGGGCACTGTCTGCCATGCATCTCACAGTGTTTTGCAGTGTGTAAATGTAGATTGTTCTTTCCATATTTAGAGAAGCTTGCTTTTTAAGTCACCTGTTGAAACAGTGAACCAAACGATGTCCTCTGTATGGCGTCGAACTGTTTTCTCCCACTGCTCCCTACTTCCAAGTATTATATTGTAAGGCTTGTCAAAGCAGTTAGAAGTTATTATATAGTCAGCGGGCATTTCCCCAGCCATTCCTGTATCTACCTTACTCACTTTGTTAGTGTGTGATTCTGGGTATCCAAAAGAGACCCAGTTTTGGCCAATTTTAAGTCTGTATGCCTCAGGTGCTGCCTCCATCTTAACCCAAAGGTGAAGTGGAGGCATGTCCAGCATGGCTTCCATTCCAGCGGTTGGTGTGCTGCTAATTCTGCCTGTTATTGCTAAGCAGGCCAATCTTTGCACCTTAGCAAGCTCTTTAGCAGCAACCCGCTGTTCTACCTTCTTCCACCACACTACGGCCCCATAGGAAATCCTATGTCTAACCACTGTGGCGTATATCCAGCGCATACCCCTGGGGCTTAAGCCCCAGTTTGTGCCACAAGCCCTGCTAGTACTCACTAAAGTGCTTTTTGCCTTGGAGGGGTCCAATATGAGGGGTCGAAGTTGGCTTCTCATCCAAGGTTACTCCTAGATATTTCACTGTCCCCTTCACAGGTAGAGTTTCATCATGGAGCTTTAGATTCCAACTTGCATGCTGAATATGTCTCTTCGTAAATGTCACCACAACAGTCTTCTTAGGATTAACCCTCAGATCCTGATTATGCACCAATTTTGCACAATGTCCAACCCTCCTTGTGCCATATTCCTAACTGTGTTAGTGAATTTGCCAAGTATTACTATGACAAGGTCATCTGCGTATGCTTGGCAGAAGCATCCTCTGGAATATGGGTCTTAAAATGAGTTGGTTCACCTGTAGATTCCACAGTAGAGGGCACAGAACTCCTCCTTGTGGGCAGCCTCTAGTGGTCTTAATTACCATCTTTTCATTCATCATGGTAGCCTCTACCTTCCTTCCACTAAGCATGGCTCTGGTCCACCTACATATAGTGGTCCCCAGATCATGCACCTATGCTGCCTTTACCATGGAATTGAAGGTTGAGTTGCGAAAGGCCCTCTTGATATCTGGGAAGATGCAGAGGGCTATTTCCTGGAAGTGAAGTGCTTTTTCCACCTTCCTGGTGAGTTGGTGGAGAGGTGTTTCATATTATTTACCTGGTTGGTATGCATGCTGGTTCAATTGTAGAGAGACTCTACATAGCCTCCTCTCCCCAACGTATACATTAACCAGTGTTTCCAGCGTTTTGAGAATGAAGGAGAACAGGCTGATTAGTCTCATATCCTTGGCCTTGGTATGATCAATTCTCCCTGGCTTTGGAATGAAGACAACCTTCACTGCCCTCCAAACATTGGGAATGATTCCTACTGCTAAGCTAACCCTAAATAGCCTGCATAGGATTCTTATAAGCTTTCCTCCTGCCTTTTGCAGGAGACTGGAAAAATTCCATCTGTGCCAGGTGACTTGAACAGCTGGAATTTTCCCACTGGCCACTGGATTTTGTTGAAGTTCACACACTCCTTGGCCGATTCCCAGTCCTCTCTTCGAGTGTCTGAGAACCGTTGTCTCTCTGGGGTCACATACTGGTCAGTGTTAGCCGGCAGAGCATATTGAGGAAAGTGAGTTTTGAGAAGCAATTCCAGCGTCTCATGTGCTGACTTTGTATATTCCCCATCCTCCTTCCTCAACGTACCTCCTGGGTTAGTTGGTACTCTAGTGAGAACCCTGTGAACTCTGGCTTGTGCAGCCGTGCCTTCCCTTTCAACACAGAATGCCTTCCAGGATGCCTCCATTGCTTGTCTTATTGCAAGGTTGTAACTGATAAGGGCCTCATGATATTTAGCCCATTGTCCTTTGTGTGTCTCAATATTAAACAGTCTCCATCCAATTTATTATTCCACCAAGGAACACTCCTATTTGTGCACTTCCTGGTGATTGTGCAGTTATCCTGATATTAAGTCACTATGGCAGAGGTAACAGCCTCTGCTACTTCCTCAAATTCTACTGGCTTCCTTATCGTGGTTTTAATTTCTGATAAGCCTTAGTCAAGGTCCGTCCTATATGTCTCCCAGTCTGTTTTCCTGGTATTTCTATAAGTCATGGTCTGTCTGATTCCCATTTCAACCTTAAATTTAATGTACATGTGGTCCGATGAGGATGGCTCCAACACCACAT
This sequence comes from Schistocerca gregaria, assembly GCF_023897955.1. Lineage (NCBI taxonomy): Eukaryota > Metazoa > Arthropoda > Insecta > Orthoptera > Acrididae > Schistocerca > Schistocerca gregaria. The sequence continues at coordinate 195,057,934 of NC_064927.1, read as the reverse complement.
GCCATTGTTTGACATAGCTACCCATTGTCATGGAACCAAATATTATGTCAATTACTTCTTCCCTTCTGCTATTCCTAAATGTAGGTTCATTGCCACTATTCAGGACCTCTAAGTTGTTAGCTAAGAGGAATTCAAGAAGGTACTCACCTCTGCTGTAGGTGTCCTTGCTGCCCCACACTAAGTTGTGGGCATTGGCGTCGCAACCCACCAGCAGTTGGTCACTTTGCCTATGGCTAATCTCTACCAGTCTCCTCATCTCCAAAGGAGGGGGAGAACTGTCTTTGTAAGGAAGGTATGCTGAGGCCAAGATAATTTCCCTCATGATACCTTCCTCACATTGCTGCATTTTGATGGTCACTAAGTCCCTAAAGCAGAAATCCACCATTGGCATGAAATAAATGCTGTTTCTAACATAGATGCACGTTCTGGAGTTTCTTAAATTTCTAGCATAGATCAACTTACCTCCAGTGCCTCCAAGGCCCGATACACCCCCTTTGTATAAATAGAGTTCTTGTATCAGGGCCACGTCCACTTCCTGTCTCTCCAGGCAGCAGCTCAGGGCAGCAGAGGCCCCTTTACTGTGCTGCAGATTAATCTGCAGCACCTCCAGGCTTCATCTCACTGCCATCTTTGACGCCCTTGAGAACCCTGATGGTGACCTGTGAGAACCCTAAAAACAGTTTCATGTCCTGCTCCCGCATCACCAACCTCCACCACCAGGGTTCGTCCTTCCGGAGCAACCTTCTGGTTAATCACTCTCCAGTCTTGTGGATGGACTTTTGGGTTCTGGGCCCCTATTTTCCGAACAGAGTCTTGGGAGAGACTTCATTAAGCATCTTTGGTACCCATATTGACACCTTTGCAGTCTTAAGAAGCTCCGCTGCCATCTTGACCAGCAGCTTCACACCTTCCCACCGGGATATCATGGGCACCTTGTCCTTAAGCCATTCTACTGTGTGCATCCCCTCACAGACAAAAATGAGTGCACCATGGTCTAGATAGACCCTCCTGAAGCTGGGACCTGGGCCAGCATCCCCCCCCCCCCCCCCCAAGTCTTTTCAAAGAGGGCCATCTGTACTAGTTCCTTTTGCTGCGAGGTAATGGCCACCAGTGGATAACCTTCCTGGATAACTGCCATCCTAAAAACCGAGACTGCAGTACTAGAGGTCTGTTTCCCTATTTCTTGCCTCGTTTTTTGCTGGACTCGCTTATCCAGGGAGGAGGGAGTGTTTGATTCCTCCCTTATCCACATACTACCTGTCTTTGACATTGTGGGGGTCTGCGTGTCCCCTTCAACCTGAGGCAGTTTTTTCCTGGGGGTCTTGGGTTTTAGTCCCTTTACTTTCCTCCATTTGTGTTTAGGAAGCCATTCTTCTCCTTCCTTTTCCCTCTGTTTTCTGAGTAGCTTCCACCTTTTGGCCCCAGACAAGCCTTTGATCTTAATCTGGTCTAGCTCCTCGGTTACAGTTCCCACTTCTGGCTCAGGTCTAGACCCTGATTCAGTAGCGGAAGTGCCTTCCATCGGTTCAGTCCCCAATGTTTGGGTATCTGAGGTCTCAATTTGCCCCTCAATTTCTTTTTCTGATAGCCGTAGACGTGTCGAATCTTGGCCCAGACGTGCGATTGAGTGACATGGAGGCCAATGATGGACACATACCGCTTCCAGCACTCCTGCTTGCGTTGGCGGATAAGGCGGTGGGCTCGCGCACGCATCTGTTTGAAGGCGATAAGGTGTTAGATGGAGGGATGCCACTTGTGACGCTGGAGTGCCCGCCGGCGATCTTTAATCGCTTCAGTGACCTCAGGCGACCACCAAGGAGTCCGCCGCTGAGGGGACCCAGAAGAACGGGGAATGGCAGATTCGGCGGCAGTAAAGATGCCGGTGGTGACCGATTGAACCACTGCATCAATGTCATCACGAGAGAGAGGCTCAATAGCGGCAGTGGAGGAAAACAAGTCCCAGTCAGCCTTATTCATAGCCCATCTGCTAGGGCGCCCAGAAGAGTGACGCTGTGGCAGTGACATAAAGATCGGAAAGTGGTCACTACCACACAGGTCTTCATGAACTCTCCATTGACGGCAAGAGACGAGGGCTACAGATCGAAAGGTCAATGGCGGAGTATGTGCCATGCGCCACACTGAAGTGTGTGAAGTCTCCATCATTTAAAATGGAAAGATCGAGCTGCGCCAATAAATCCTCGACGGTGGTACATCGACCTGTTGCCACTGATCCACCCCACAGAGGGTTATGGGCTTTGAAGTCGCTCAGTAACAAGAAAGGTGGTGGCAATTGGGCTATCAGCGCAGCCAGGACATGCTGCCCAACATCACCATCCGGTGGAAGGTAAAGACTGCAGATGGTAACAGCCTGTGGCATCCACACCTGAACAGCGACAGCTTCTAAATGTGTTTGGAGAGGGACAGACTCGCTGTGCAGAGAGTGAAGGACATAGAGGCAGACGCCACCAGACACCATTTCATAAGCTGCCCGGTTCTTATAATAACCCTGATAGCCACGGAGGGTGGGGGTTCGCATTGCTGGAAACCAAGTTTCCTAAAGAGCATTGCAGAAGAAAGGGTGAAGGCTGATAAGTTGTCAGAGCTCAGCTAGATGGTGGAAGAAACCGCTGCAGTTCCACTGGAGGATGCTATTGCCCATGGCTGAGAAAGGCGTGAAGGAACTGGGAAGGCAATTTATGCTGCTTGTTCACTCGCTGCCACTAATTCAGTACCCGTGCGAGTGACATCCATGGCGTCTAAGGGACCAGCGAGATAAAGGTCCTCAGCGGACGCCAGAATCTCGACCTCATCCTCAGATGCAGAGCTCGAAGGGTGCGGTGGGGTTGGTGCCACCGCAAGTTTTTGGCCTTAGAGGTCTTGCGCCTGGACTTCTCTCGCTGAACCTTGGGTTTCAACGGTTGGGAAGGCTTCACTGAATCAGTCTCCGGGACGGAGGACGATCGCGAAGCCCTACGACCAGCCACTGGTGGGGACTTATGCCATTGTTGGGAGTCATCCTTCCCGCTGGTGGAAGCCTGGGAAGAGAGGGTCCCAAGGGAACCCTTACGGGCGAGAGCAGCTGAAGAAGTTAGACGCTTCTCTGGCTGAGAAGTGGGGACGGACGTCCCCAATGGGTGGGAGGATTTTGCTCCTGAGGTAGGTGGTGCAGGAGTAACCGGTTGGCTACAACCCCCCACGGGCAAGGGGGCAGGAGGAGTTATACTGCTCATCGAGCTGGCTGGAATTCGTGAAACTGATGGGGCTAGCACAGTTGTTGTAGCAGCTGTGTAAGAAGATGTCATTCTCACAGGATGGAGTCTGTCATATTTCCTTTTGGCCTCAGTATAGGTCAGTTGGTCCAGGGTCTTATATTCCATGATTTTTCGCTCTTTCTGAAAGACTTTGCAGTCTGGCGAGCAAGGTGAATGATGTTCTCCGCAGTTGATACAGATGGGAGGTGGGGCGCATGGAGTATTGGGATGTGATGGGTGTCCACAATCTCAACATGTGAGGCTGGAAGTGCAGCGAGAAGACATATGACCGAACTTCCAGTACTTAAAGCACTGCATCGGGGGAGGGATATAGGGCTTGATGTCACAACGGTAGACCATCACCTTGACCCTCTCTGGTAATGTATCACCCTCGAAGGCCAAGATGAAGGCACCGGTAGCAACCTGATTGTCCCTCGGACCCCGATGAACGCGCCAGACGAAATGAACACCTCTACGCTCTAAGTTGGAGCGCAGCTCGTCATCAGACTGCAAAAGTAGGTCCCTATGGAAAATAACACCCTGAACCATATTTAAACTCTTATGTGGTGTAATGGTAACGTTAACATGTCCCAACTTGTCACAAGAAAGTAACCTGCGTGACTGGGCGGAGGATGCCATTTGTGTCAGTACTGACCCAGAGCGCATTTTGGACAAGCCCTCCACCTCCCCAAACTTGTCCTCTAAATGCTCGACGAAGAACTGAGGCTTTGTGGGTAGAAAAGACTCCCCGTCAGCTCTCGTGCAAACTAAGAATCAGGGCGAATAACTGTGACCTCCATCCTGAGACTTACGCTCCTCCCATGGCATGGCCAGGGAAGGGAACATTTTCAGATCGTACTTCTGAGCATTAAATTGAGCCCGAGAAGGCTGAGAGACTGCTGGCGGCTGGCCGCCAGCGAGAGACGATGTACGATGCTTCATTGTGGGTCATCTGCCCTGATGCCACCTACTCCGACCAAGGCCCTCCCCACAGGCGCCACCCAGCCGCAGGAATAGCCACCTGGCAGGATGGCCATTGCTGGGAGTTCTGATGCCCCAGGAAGATGGGCATCTACTCCTCGGCATACGTGGGGAGTTAAAGGCGCAGGCATCAGTAGAGCGATCCCTGTGTTGTCAGGGGGCTACAACCAACAGGGTACATGGTGGCCCCACCACAACTGAATGGCTACCATGCTGGATGTTAGGTGAATGTGAACCATGGTCGCCATCAGTGCAGAAAGTGGCACTGCACAGCGCAAGGTGGAAAGTGCACGCAGGAACATATCCATGCCCAAGAGATTGAGAGCGGGCAAGACTGCAAGGCAACGACAAAGAAGCTGGTGAAAGGTCTGATTGCAAGTTGGGCACAATGCACCAAGTAAGGTGCCCTTCCCCAGTCAGCTCGCTGTTCGGAAAAATTTTGAGATTTGGAGGTCAAACCCAACAGGGGACCATCACATACGGCCGAAAAGTTTGAGACTCTTTTTAGTCGCCTTTTACGACAGGCTGGAATACTGCAGGCCTATTCTTGCCCCCGAACCCGCAGGGGGCGTGGAACCAATATGGACACGATTAGAGAAAATAAAGAAAAACATACTGAGGGGCTAATTGAGACCTCTGACACCCAAGCATCAGGGTCAGGTCCGATGGAAGGCATTCCCACTACTGAATCAGGATCTAGACCTAAGCCAGAAGTGGGAACTGTAACTGAGAAGTTAGACAAGATTAAGATCAAAGCCTAGTTTGGGCCCAGAGGAAGAAACTACTCAGAGAACAGAGGAAAAAGGAAGGGAAAGAATGGCTTCCTAAAGACAATTGGATGGAATTAAAGGGGCTTGAACCTAAGACCTCCAGGAAAAAACTGTCTCAGGTTGAAGGGGATATGCATACCCCCACAATGTCAAAGGCAGGTAGCAAGAGGATAAGGGAGGAATCTGACTCCCTCCTCCCTGGATAAGCAAGTCAAGAAAGGAAAGAGGCAATAAATAGGAAAACAGACCTATAGTACTGAAGTCTCAGTTTTTAGGGTGGCAGTTTTCCAGGAAGACCATCCACTGGTGGCCATCACCTCACAGCAGGAGAAATTGGTACAGATGGCCCTCTTTGAAAAGATTGGGGGTGATGCTGGCCCAGGATCCAACTTCAGGAGGGTCTATCTAGATCGTGGTGCCCTCATTTTTGTCTGTGATGGGGTGCACATGGTGGAATGGCTTAAGGACAAGGTACCCACGATATTCCCATGTGAAGATGCGAAGCTGCTGGTCAAGATGGCAGCGGAGCTTCTTAAGACTGCAAAGGTGTCAATAAGGGTACCAAAGAACCTTAAGGAAGTGTCTCCCAAACTCTGTTTAAGAAAATAGGGGCCTAGAACCCAAAAGTCTCATCAGAAGACTGAAGAGTGATCAACCAGAAGGTTGTACCGGATGAACCCTGGTGGTGGAGATCAGAGAGAAGTCCCTGAAGGCAATGCGGGAGCAGGAACTGAAATTGTTTTTAGGGTTCTCGCAGGTCACCATCAGGGTTCTCAAAGACCTCAAAGATGGCAGTAAGACGGAGACTGGACATGCCTCTGCTGCCCTAAGCCGCTGCCTGTGGAGGCAGGAAGTGGACGTGGCCCTGATACAAGAACCCTATTTATATAAAGGTGGTGTATTAGGCCTCAGTGGCACTGGAGGCAAGCCGATTTATGCTAGAAAGCCAAGAAACTCCAGAACATGTATCTATGTAAGAAATGGAATTTCTTTCATGACAATGATAGATTTCTGCTCCAGAAAATGCAGCAATGTGAGGAAGGTGTCACAAAGGAAATTATTTTGGCCTCAGTATACCTCTCTTACGAAGATAGCTATCTTCCTCCTTTGGAGGTGAGGAGACTGGTACAGGCTTGCCATTGGCAAGGTGACAAACTGCTGGTGGGTTGTGACACCAATGCCCACAATTTAGTGTGGGGCAGCAGGGACACCAACAGTAGAGGTGAGTACCTTCTTGAATTTCTTTTAGCTAACAACTTGGAGGCCCCGAATAGGGGCAATGAACCTACATTAAGGAATAGCAGAAGGGAAGAAGTAATTGACATAACCTTTGGTTCCATGATGATGGTCAGCTATGTCAAGCATCCTCATCGGATCACATGTACATTAAATTCAAGGTTGAAATGGGAAACGGACAGACCATGATGTATAGGAATGCCAGGAAAACAGACTAGGAGACATATAGAAGGGACATTGTCTTAGGCTTATTGGAAATTAAAATCTCAATAAGAAATCCAGTAGAGCTTGAGGAAGTAGCAGAGGCTGTTACCTCTGGCATAGTAACCTCATATCAGGAAAACTGTACAATCACCAAGAAGTGCATAAATAGGAGTGTGCCTTGGTGGAATAATAACTTGGAAATGCAAAGAAAACAGGTACGGAGACTGTTTAAAATTGTGAGACTTAAAGGCCATTGTCAATTACAACCTTGCAATCAGACAAGCAAAGAAGGCATCCTGGAAGGCCTTCTGTGAGGAAGTGGAGAGCAATGGCTGCTCAAGTTAGACTTCACAGAATTATCACTAGAGTACCAACCAGTACAGGAGGTCCATTGAGGAAGGAGGATGGGAAACATACAAAGACAGCACATGGAACACTAGAATTGCTCCTCAAAACTCACTTTCCTCAATATGTTCTGCTGGACAACACAGACCAGAATGTGATCCCGATGAGACAATGGTTCTCAGGCACTCAAAGAGAGGACCAGGAATTGGCCAAGGAGTGTGTGGACTTAAATAAAATCCAATGGGCAGTGGGAACATTACAACCGTTCAAGTCACCTGCCCCTGATGGAAATTTTCCAGCTCTCCTGCAACTGGGACAAGAGAAACTCATAGGAGTCCTATGCAGGTTATTTGGGGTTAGCCTAGCAGTAGGAATCATTCCCAATGCTTGGAGGGCAGTGTAGGTTGTCTTCATTCCAAAGCCAGGAAGAATTGATCATACCAAGACCAAGGGTATGAGACCAATCAGTCTGTCCTCTTTCATTCTCAAAACACTGGAAAAACTGGTTAATGTATACATTGGTGAGTGCCCCTATACATTCAAACCAACATGCATATCAACCAGGTAAATCATGTGAGACAGCTCTCCACCAACTTGTTGGGAGTGTGGAGAAGACACTTCACTTCCAATAAATAGCCTTCTGCATCTTCCTGGATTTCGAGGGGGCCTTCAGTTACACGATCTTCGATTCCATGGTAAGGGCAGCAGAGGAGCGAGACCTTGGGACCACTATATGTAGGTGGACTAGGGCCATGCTTAGTGGAAGGAAGGTAGGAGCTACCATATGAATGAAAAGATACTAATTAACACCACTAGTGGCTGCCCACAAGGAGGAGTTCTGTGCCCTCTATTGTGGAATCTAGTGGTGAACGAACTCATTGAGGAACTAAATTCCAGACAATGCTTTTGCTAGGGATATGCAGATGACCTTGTCATAGTAATACTTGACAAATTTACTGACATAGTTAGAAATATGGCACAAGGAGGATTGGACATTGTGCAAAATTGGTGCATAAAACAGGATCTGAAGGTTAATCGTAAGAAGACTGATGTGGTGACATTTACGAAGAGACATGCCCAACACTCAAGTTGGAATCTAAACTCTTTGATGAAACTCTACCTGTGAAGGTGATAGTGAAATATCTAGGGGTAACCTTAGATGAGAAACTAACATGAACCCCCCTCATTAAGAGCATCTGCTCCAAGGCAAAAAGTACTCTAGTGACTACCAGAAGGGCTTATGTCAAAAATTGGGGCCTAAGCCCCAGCGGTATGCACTGGATATACACCACATTGGTTAGACCTAGGATTTCCTACAGGGCCGTAGTGTGGTGGAAGAAGGTAGAACAGCGGTTTGCAGCTAAGGAGCTTGCTAAGGTGCAGAGACTGGCCTGCTGAGCCATAACAGGCAGAAATAGGAGCACACCAATTGCTGGAATGGAAGCCATGATGGACATGCCTCTACTACACATTTTGGTCAAGATAGACACAGCAGCTAGGGCATACAGACTTAAAACTGGCAAAAACTGGGTCTCATTCGGGTATCCAGAATCACACACTAACATAGTGAGTGGGGAAAATATAGGAATGGCTGGGGAAATGCCTGTGACTATATAACAACTCCCAAGTGTTTCAACAGGCCTTACAATATAATAATTGGAAGCGGGGAACAGTGGGAAAAAGCAGTTCAGTACCATATGGGGGACATCGTTTAGTTCACCGTTGGGTTGACGTCAGACGAAGGAGTTGGTGCAGGGGTGTACGGGGTTCAGCCAAGACTGGAGGGCATCATCTCTCTAGGAAAACTGGTCTCTGTATTCCAAGCTGAAATTACTGCAATCAGGGCATGGGTGGCGAGAATATGCATAAGTGCTACAATGACCATAGCATATACATCTATTCAGACAGCCAGGCAGCCCTGAAATCATTGGCAGCTCCTGCAACAAGATCTAAGATTGTTGCAAATTGCTGCAGGGCTCTGGTGGAGCTGGGGGAAGCAATAGGGTAAATCTAGTGTGGGTCCCTGGCCACTCAGGGATCTGTAGCAATGAAGAAACGGATAGATTGTCTAGGATGGGGGCAACAACTCCATTTATTGGATAAGCCTGTCTTGACAATCACCAAGGCTATGATCAAATTAGAACTACGGAACTGGCTTAGGAAACAGCACATAGGATGTTGGACCAAGGTCCATAAACAAAGACATGGTAAGGTAATGATGCCCAAGCCATGTTTTAAAAGAAGCTCTGTAATCCTGGGATTGAGATCAAACTCATGACTGTACTGATGACAGGCCATGGGAATTTCAAATAACACCTACACACAGTGGGTATAATCGAAGAGGACCCTAAATGTAGGATCTGTGATGAAGGTGAAGAAACTGCCTCACACCTAATCTTCGAATGCATGGCACTGGAGAGCAAAAGATACAGAATCTTCGGGACAACTAGACCTGAAGAAATTGTGTCTAATAAAAAATTGGTAAAGGAACTCCTTGCACTATTTAAGGGCATTGGTCGACTTTACTAGATATACAAGGAATGATACTGCACAGGGCAGTGGTGGGTTGGACATAAGCTGTTTTAACTTCCCTGTTAAAATCAAATCAAATCAAAATCAACGTGATGGGAGTGGTGACTGGGTGTGGGGAAGGAGGAGGTTGGAATGGGGAGGGGGAGGGATAGTATGGTAGGGGTGGCAGACAGTGAAGTGCTGCAGGTCAGGTTACAAGGAGGGCAGGGAGGAGGTCAGGAGGGGGTGGGGGATAGTCGAAGAGGAGAGAAGTAAAAATATTGTGTGTGATGGTGGAAAGATGGCCGTGTAGCACTGTTACATTCCATCCCAGATTTTCCATTGTTTGGTTTGTCAAAATTATAGCTTACTTAGTAACCATTGTGTTTGTCTATTATGCATTATGGGTTCAGTTCTTGACAAATAAAGATCTATTGGATAATGAACTTTTAACCTTCATTATTTTTCTTCATGTCATGTTTCAGTTTAATTTCAGAGTTTGGTTTACAGTCTTTAACATCACAATTTCTTGACAGGATCTTTAGAAGATCTCACTTCAAAACAGACATCTTCTAACTACTTGTACCATTACTCAACTTTCACTGCTTGTTATGCGCAAATCAACTACATCCAAAGAATCTTATACAAATTACTATTTCTTGTTAAATATTTTCAGAATAAATCACATACATATGAATAATGACAGTAGCTTCAAATTATAATTACAATTTTAAATTAATTTGGCATTAAATCTTGTGTTGTTATTACATAGCAGTTGTATTTATGAGAAAATGAGGTTATTAGACAGTAAAAATTATTTCTGTTGGATTGAGTTATAAATGTAATGTTAGTATTGTCCTCTATGATAGGAGAGAGAGATAAGAGCACTGACCAGTTTCATTACACCATGAACAAGTGTTTTTACTGGAGACAATGGAGGAGAGAACAAGAAAATTAGCATAGCCTGCCAACATTATGGACATTGCGTTATTGTTTTTTCGGCACTGACAATTGCTTAGCAACATTATATCCAAACTGTTCCTCTACTGTACACAGTAAATAATTTTGTAAATTGTGTTCCTATTCTTCCACATTTAGTATTTTCTTAAGCACAATTTCCATGAGAAACACCCCCATACTGTAACACCACCTCCTCCATATTTCACTGTTGCTGCTACGCACCATAGCAGCTAAAATTCTCCAGGCATTTGCCAAACCCAGTCCCTTCCAATGAATTTCTACAGAGCTTTGCAAGATTCATCATTGACTACAGAAATTTATGGCTTATGAGCAGCTACTCGACCTTCATTCCCCATTCTTTTTAACTTCCTGTGCACAGTCATTGTGCTATCTGGATGGATGACTGCAAGGGTGTCGCAATGATAAGGGGGGGGGGGGGGGGGGGGCAGGCTGTAATATTTGGGAGAATGTAGTACTTTAAGTATTTTGGAAGTTGAATAGTGACTCCCAAGTACTCACAAAAAAGATACAGTTCTGACCCTGTTAAAAACTTGCATAGAACCAACTTTTAAAACATTTTCTTGAATGAAAACTGTTTGACTACATTATGTTTTTTTTTCCTTTGCCTGAGAGCTATGGGGGAAGGGGGGTGGTTTGTAGCACCTCCCTTGGCCCCTGGGTATGGTGGGCGTAGCACTTGGGAAATCACGGGTGATTTCTTCCACTGTGTAAGAACACAGGACAAAAAAATTAGCCACACTCAGCAGGCATCATGCTAATACAATGTGACACTGGTAAAGTAGTCAAGAGGAAACTCCACAAGGTTGGTTATGCTTCTTCTTCCTTTTTTTCTTTCAGGGGAGGTGGGGGGTTGTGATCATTTTTGAATTCATTATAAAACTGAAACTGAGCTAAAAGTTTCTCTTCTAAAGTGAACTGGACATATTATTTAAATGTGATATTGCAGTACCACGATACAGCGGAGTGAATCAGGCTTATATAGTGTTTGCACTGATGAAGAATAAACATTGATATGGAGTCAGGTTAATGCTCATTTAATACACCAATAAGTACTCAAATACTTCATTATTTGAACTTTACACAATTTGAAAATAATTATTATTGCAATCATAGAATATATAACAGTGAATTTTTCACAGCAACAGCAATAAACAAAAAGTTGTCAAGACATTCAACAACGAGGGCAAACAGTAAAAACAATTGTTCCACAATATTTAGCCATCAACGTCAAATACAAAGAAAATTTTCTGGAAATTAAATTTAAGGTTTGAAGAATAAAAAACTGAAAATCAGAGCACTTTGTGTGCACTTTCTGTGGGAGATGCCTGTGGCTCAGTTTCTGGGAAGAGCAGCTCAAGACAGCAATGACAGAGAGTGCAGCGAGTGTGCTACAGCTTTCTAGCAGTGATTTGCACAAAGTGTTCACAGTCAGCAGTTCCACACATTGGGCTTCCACTGATGATCAAGCACACAGTCTCTACAGACATGACCTCCATGAACTTTACATGGGATTTTCTTCATTAAAACTCAATGGGATCAGTTTAAATAACATACCATTTATAGTGCAGTAGATATTTTATTTTTATTTATACAGTGATCTTCTTAGGTAAACTCCAATTTATACAGTTAACTTGTTAAATGATTTTCAGTTTAATTAGTTTACAAAAAATTTAGATCAAAGAAATATACATCCTTTGCTATTAGTGCCTTCCTACTTATTGTCAATACTATTTGCACATTTTTTAATTATTATTTGTGAAGACATTGATTACCATGGCACTCACAAAGGGAAAAGAGTCAACAGAAGCAATTATGCAGCTGTTGCCACACCTGGCAACAGAAATGAAGGCACTGACACATCTGTCAAGAGAAATGAATGAAAACATATCTCAAATAGAGAACAGATTTTTCCTAAATGAATGAAAGATTTTCTCAAATGGACAGTACACTGCTAGATTTGCATCCTTAATTAAATGAATGAGTGTACATACTACAAAAGAGAAACTGATACTAAATTTTGAAATATGTACAATATTTAGATGATCTTCTACAGCTGCTGAAAGAAAAGTTAGAAAATGAAGTTGAGCACTTACATATCATTAAATCAGTATAGGATATTTTGGTGAATAAAGTGTAAATATTAGAAAATTAATTAATAGAAACAAAAGGTAATTTAAAACAAGTCATGAATAAAATGACAAAGCACTTACAGGATAAGGAATGAAATGGAACGACCATTGGGAAAATTAGAAGCTAGTAGAGATGTTCTGGTAGTGAGAGAAGTGATCAAAATAGAGATCTGATATGGGGTACATTCTTATATTCTGTTATTAATGTACAAGCTGAGATAGGAACATCATTACATAACAATGGAGACAAAATCTCTGCTACACAGTAGTCATATATAAATAATTACTTAAACTTTGAACATGTCAGATGTTAACACTCAGCTGATCTATATTTTGGTCACAAACAGTGTGTGTTACAAATGAAAAATGAAAAGCACCATTTTAAGAGCTTGTTTAATATAGTGAAGAAAATACTGTGAACATACAGCACATGTTAGAAAGTGAAAGTAATTTCTTTAGGTACATACAACAGTTTACATCAATTAACACAATTTTTTTTAGAATTTTGTGGCTGTGAACATCTCTGGTTCACTGTCTCATTACTGCATCATTTTTGTAGTACACACAAAAATACCAACAACAAATATTACAGAATGTAACACAGAAATACCAACAACAAATATAACAAAACATGACATAGAAATACCAAAAACTAATGTGAGACTAATATATGACACAAATATTAACGAATGTTTAAGAATGCAGAGAAAAAGAGTGGAAGAAAAGATCGACCACAGTTTCAAAATTTTGGGTACTGTAATATCTTCATGATCATCAAACAATGGTTTGGCGATGGAGGGGGGGAAGGGGGGGGGGAGAGCAAACATTCAGTGCTGTAATGATTTAAGAGAATATTTTTGAGGACATCTCACAGGTAACTACATTTGTTTTATCTATATAAACAGTAATGGGCTGTTAGAAGATGAAATGGAGTATCAAATTATAGTGTGAAAAGCAGGAAAGCTGTCTAGCAGAAAATGAAGATATGTATACAATATTACACACTGAAGCACCAAAGAAACTGGTATAGGCATGCATATTCAAAGACAGAGAAATGTAAACAGGCAGAATACGGTGCTGCAGACAACAATGCCTATATAAGACAAGAAGTGTTTGGCGCAGTTGTTAGATCGGTTACTGCTGCTACAATGACAGGTTATCAAGATATAAGTGAGCCTGAATGTGGTGTTAAAGTCAGCGCACAAGCGATGGGATACAGCATCTCCGAGGTAGTGCTGAAGTGGGGATTTTTCCCATATGACCATTTCATGAGTGTACTGCGAATATCAGGAATCTGGTAAAACATCAAATCTCTGACATTGTTGTGGCCAGAAAAATATCCTCCAAAAAATGGGACCAACAATGAATGAAGAGAATGATTCAGAGTGACAGAAGTGCAACCCTTCTGCAAATTGCTGCATATTTCAATGTGGGCCATCAACAAGTGTAACTGTGTGAACCATTCAATGAAACATAATTGATATGGGCTTTTGGAGCCAAAGGCCCACTCGTGTACCCTTGGTGACTGCATGATACAAATAGTTATGCCTCGCCTGGGCCCATCAACACCAACATTGGACTGTTGGTGATTGGAAACATGTTGCCTGGTCAGATGAGTCATGTTTCAGATTGTATCGAGTGGATGTACGTGTACGGGTATGGAGACAACCTCATGAATTTGTAGACCCTGCATGTCAGCAGGGGACTGTTCAAGCTGGTGGAGGCTCTATAATGGTGTGCGGCATGTGCAGTTGGAGTTATAGGGGAGTCCTGATATGTCTAGATACAGCTGTGACGGTGACATGTACGTAAGCATTCTGTCTGATCACATGCATCCATTCATGTCCATTGTGCATTTCGATAGACTTGGGCAATTCCAGTGTGACAATGTGACACCCCACACTCCAGGAACACTCTTCTGAGTTTATACAGTTCCACTGGACACCAAACTCCCCAGAGATGAACATCATTGAGCAATTCTGTGGTGCCTTGCATCATGCTGTTCAGAAGAGATCTTAGCCCACCGTACTCTTACCAATTTATGAACAGCCCTGCAGGATTAATGGTGTCAATTCCCTCCAGCATTACTTCAGACATTAATTGAGTCCATGCCCCATTGTGTTGCGGCACTTCTGCTTGATTGCGGGGACCCTACACGATATTAGGCAAGTTTACCATTTTTTTTTTTGTTCTTTAGTGTATGTATCGGTATTAATATAGAGGTTGTGGTCTGACAGTCCTTCACACTGTTGCTACGGGTCACATCACTTCCAGTGTATTATGATAGATTATGTTGTGTGATGACTCATGAAAAATTGCAGCATTATTTAATATTGTGGTCTTTGAACAATTTTCGTATACACTTTTTAAGGAATGGGCATCTATAGTTAAGTATACCAAAGTAGTGTGAAGGAGATGAGGTTCATGGAAAGTAATAACTGTGGTCTTAGTACCGTTTGTCCTCTATGCAAGGAACTACATTTTCTTTCCTTTTTACAGATAAGTACCAGTTTATGGTAATAATTACTATGGTCTTAGTATCCATTGTCCTCTGTGCAGAGAGGCATTTTTTCTAATTTTGTAGTCGGAATTTAGCTTACAAAAGGGAGTCCAAAAGAAATGATAATGCTACTGTTGGAGAAGCTGGAGGAAAGATGACATCATCCCGGAGTTTTCTGCTATGGGAGACGTGCTCTAAATTAATGATTGTGTCAATCCCCTGAGAAATTTCTAGATTAAGATTATGGTTATATAATTTTATTTATTTTTATAGTGGAATTTTGTAAGTGTGATTTATTAAACTGTGACATTTGATATGGGTTTTTACTGTTTTTAACAAAGTGGTGACATTAAAATGGTAAAGCTTTTGCACAAATGGAATTTATACTGTTTGAATTATCTGAATGATAATATGGCTGGATTGTGTAATTTCCTAAGAGTGGTCTTCTTAACTGTAGTATAAGTAGTCAAGCTTATTTCCATTACTGCCATCCTCAGTGATTTGAAGAATAGGTTGCATGTGTCACTAGAGTTATTCAATCCAGTTTGTAATCTGGTTCATATATCCAGACAGTGACCAGTCAATATAGCTTGTATAATTGGTATCACACCAGACATGACATAAAATTTATCTAAATAAGAAATCATATTAACGCTTACTTTAAAATACACACATCAAAACAAAGAGTTGCTTCACCTCAGGTCCAAGGGTTCCCGAAACTGTACAGAAAATTGGAATAGAGATCAACATAAACATCATTTCTGCCCTTTTTATTGCTCATGAAAACCACACATTGCAAGTTGTACTACCATACAGTGAGCCCTTCAGAGGTGGTAGTCCAGAGTGTTGTACACACCAGTACCTCTAATACCCAGTAGCACGTCCTCTTGCATTGATGCGTGCCTGTATTCGTCATGGCACACTATCCACCAGTTCATCAGGGCACTGTTGGTCCAGATTGTCCCACTCTTCAATGGCGATATGATGAAGATCCCTCAGAGTGGGTGGCGGGTCACATCATCCATGAACAGCCCTTTTCAATTAATCCCAGACATGTTCGATACGATTCATGTCTGGAGAATATGCTGGCCACACTAGTTGAGCAATGTCATTATCCTGAACGAAGTCATTCACAATATGTGCATGATTGGGGCACAAATTGTCTTCCATGAAGGCGAATGCCTCGCTAATATGCTGCTGATATGGTTTCACTATTGGTCGGAGTATGGGTTCACGTATGGTACAACTGTTACAGCACCTTCCATGACCACCAGCAGTGTACATCAGCCCCACATAATGCCACCCCAAAACAGCAGGGAACCTCCACCTTGCTGCACTCACTGGACAGTGTATCTAAGGTTTTTGCCTGACCGGGTTGCCTCCAAACACGTCTCCAACGAATTGTCTGGTTGAAGGCACGTGTGACACTTATAGATGAAGAGAACTTAATGCCAATCCTGAGCAGTCCATTCAGCATGTTGTCAGACCCATCGATACCATGTTGCATGGTGTCATGGTTGCAAAGATGGACCTTACCATGGACATCAAGAGTGAAGTTGCGCACATGCAGCCTATTGCGCACAGTTTGAATCATAACATGGCATGCTGTGGTTGCACAAAAAGCATTATTCAACATGGTGGTGTTGCTGTCAGCGTTAGTCTGAGCTGTAATCTGTTGGTAGCAGTCATCCTCTGCAGTAGTAGCCCTTGGGCGGCCAAGCGAAGCATATCATCGACAGTTCCTGTGTCTCTGTATCTCTTCAATGCCTGAACAACATAGTTTTGGTTCACTCTGAGACACCTGGCCACTTCCCTTGTAGAGAGCCCTTCCTTTCACAAAGTCAGAAAACGGACTCAATCAAACCGCAGTATTGACCATCTAGGCATGGCTGAACTTTAGACAACACGAGCCGTGTACCTCCTTTCTGGTGGAATGACTGGAAAAGATCGGATGTTGGACCCCTTCTGTCCAAAAGGTGCTGCTCATGTAAGGTTTTTTACATCTTCGGGTGGGTTTAGCGACATCTCTGAACAGTCAAACGGACTGTGTCTATGATACAATATCCACAGCCAACATCTATCTTCAGGAATTGTGGGAACCAGGGTGATGCAAAACTTTTTTTGATGTTTGTATATTGGATGCACCAATATGGAGCAAATATTTTTGTGTAAAAGAAGTAAATTACCTAAATATCCTATGGTACTGCCACTGGGAGGTCATTAGAACCTTTGTTGTAATAAGTGGAAGATGGTGGGATGGTCACTGGAAAGTCAGGAGAGCCTTGTTATAATAAGTGGAAGACTGTAATCAGCCAGAAGTGAAGGGCCTGTTTGGTCGCATATGGTATACTTTAGCATTAGCAGAAAAAATGATATTAAAATTAATACTGTCTTTTCACTTTGAAAGAAAAATGAGATAAATAATAATAACAACAACAATAATAAAGGGTAATGATACAAAAAATATGTATTTACTTACCTGATATAAATCGTAAATCACTACTTTCCAGATTAAATCAAGAATGATACAAATGTTTTGAGCAGTTTAATATTTAATTAAGGAGATGAAAAAATAAACATGATTACTACTCAAGTATTTGTTGCACATCATAACTGAAAAGAATGATTCTTCTCATGATAAATAAAAAAATTTAAAATGGTCAAATTTTTTGTGAAATGATTTGTCTAAAAGTAAGAACTAAAATAATTACACAAACATTTGATATGTTTCTCGTTCATTATTAGAAACATGTACAGAAATTCAAATACCGAAGCAAAAATGTGGTTGACTTTGCTTGGCAAAAGCAAGTACACTCTGAGACAAAAAAGATTATGCATCATAAAGGAATTATCCAAACTGGACACAAGTCAGAAGATGTGATGTACATATCATTAAAATTTCAGAAAAATTGGATGATTTATTCATGAGTTTGAGCTTCATAAATTGAGCAAGTCAACGAAGTGTTGGTTCACCTCTGGTCCTTATGCAAGCAGTTATTTGGCTCAGCATTGATTGGTGATGTTGCTGGCCGTTCTCCTGAGAGATGTGCTGTGCTAAATGGTGTGTTAAGTTATCAGCAGCACCCTTACAGCATAGTGGTGCATCAACACTATTCAAGCACCGTTTTTTTGCCCTTCATAGCAAGCCATCCTGGGCTTACATTTCAGCAAAATAATGGCCACCCACACACAGCAAGAGATTCTACTGCTTGTCTTCATGTTTGCCAAACCCTAACAGGGGCAGCAACATCACTGGACCTCTCCTTAATTGAGAAAATTTGTAGCATTATGAGCAAGGCCTTCCAACCAGCTTGTGATTTTGACGATTTAATCCACCAATTGGACAGAATTTGGCACAATATTCCTCAGGAGTACATCCAACAACTCTATCAATACCAAGTTAAATAATTGCTTGCGTAAGGGCCAAAGGTGGACAAAGACATTATTGACTTGCTCAATTTGTGAAGCTATTCCTCTCGAATAAATAATCCATTTTTTCTAAAATTGTAATCATTTGCTTGTCTAAACAAGTACATCACATCTACTGATTTCCACACCATTTGGATCATTTCTTCATGATTTGTCCTTTTTTTTTATCTTATAATGAATTTAAAATCATAAACAGTCAGTTGGAATACTCACATGTTAATTACATAGAAAGAGCACTGAGGAGACTCTGCTGTTTGATTGGAATTGCTATCTGATTTACAGTTCCAATTTAATCCATGTTTTTAATTAATTTTTGTATCAGGAACAGTGAGTGTGCAAGAACAATAATATCAACAGCACTTGTAACGAAGGCATTAGTTCTTGTGCCACATACATTCCCTTTCCTGATATTTGAAGAATTCCCTATTGAGAATGAAAAATTGTTGGAATTTTTTTTACACCCGGAGACACAGCTGAGAGAAATATGTCAAGATCACAGACTGAAGGCTGCATGGTCTACATAATCCACCTGGTTAATGTACTTTAGAACTCTTTAAATTTCTCTGATTATGAGTTAAAAATTGATCTTTAAATTCTCAATAGTCACTTAATATGATGTACGTGATTGCAAGCATCACTCAGGGGCTCATCGAATGTTTCTCTAATCTATTTTATTTCCTACTTTTAGCCAAATCATTTTACAAAACATTGATACTTTTTTATAATTTTTTTTTATTTTCATGTTTTGCTCAGAAAGCATGAAGAATAATATATTTAAATACCAACCAGTACTGGTATTTTATTATTATTAAGGGTACATAGATCAAAAGCAAGCAAATGAGGTGTCAGTTGTCAATTTAAATGTCTATGTTTAACTTAGAATTTTAAATAGTGCTGGAGCATATTTGTCTGGTGGATTTTTCTTAATCATCCAGATTACTGTCAAGCAATTAAATTGTTTCCAGTATGAATTTTCACTTTGCAGCAGAATGTGCATGCATTTTAAACTTCCCAGCAGATTAAAACTGTGTGACAGCCCGGGACTCAAACCTAGGACCTTTGCCTTTCATGGACAGGTGCTCTACTGACTAAGCAATCCAAGCATGATTCATAACTCACCTTCACAGCTTTACTTCTGCAAGTGCCTCACCTCATACCTTTCAAACTTCACAGAAGTTCTCCTGCTTATAATGCTAGACTACCACTACTGTAAGAAAGAATATTGCAGAGACCTAGCTCAGTGACAGCCTGGAGCATAGCTTAGCGACAGCCTGGAGGACTGTTTCCAAAATGAATTTTTCATTCTGCAACAGAGTGTGAATTGATTTGAAATTTTCTGGCAGTTTAAGACTGTGTGCCAGAGCAGGCCTTGAATCTGAGACCTTCCGCTTTCCTGCGTAAATGCTCCACTGACTGAGCTATCCAAACACAACCCATGATCCGCCCTCACAGTTTTACTTCCACCATTACCTCACCCCTACCTCCAAACATACATCTATTCTTCCAGGAGTGCTAGTCCCACACAGTATGCTGGAAAACTTCTGTGAAGTTTAGAAGATAGGAGATGAAGTTCTGGTGGAAACAGAGCTGTGAGGGTAAATCATGATTTGTGCTTGGTCTGATCAGTTAGTAGAGCACTTGCTCAGGAAAAGCAAAGGTCCCAGGTTTAAGGCCCGGTCTGACTATTCCAACTGCTGTGACTGCACTCCTAGCAATAACTGGTTAATTTCTCTCTTCATTTTGAAGTTATTTACATGCATTAGGTATGAGCAGTATCTGCACTATGTTTCATACAAATTTATTATTCCTATCATAATTTTTGATATATTGATTGCAATAATATACATAGTTTTACTGAAAATTGTGTGAATTACAAGTTGCTGATAATTGAACTTATCATAATGATGTAGGGGTAGATTTTGAGTGAGCTAGTCAGTCATATTAGACATACTGAACTTCACTAGTAGAAAGCTAAGAATCCAGACTTTACAACAACATGGTTAAATTTTCCTAAAACTAATTAACTTAGAGAAATTGCAATCAAAGTTTGCTGCCATTGAAAATTTCTGTTGCCAATTTAACCATTGTGCTTGTTAGATTCCAGTTTTCACTGCTATACTTTTGTTGCCTTAAATTTTCTGAACTGAATGACACCCTTTATCAATTAATTAAGAATGTCCATAAATTATTATAAGTGTAAATATGGTTGCCGTACTTGTAATTAGGGAATTCACAGCATAGATACACTAAATAGTTCTGTTATCTTTTTTATTTCATTATCTGACCTATCTATTACTGTATGTTAACAAAATTACTGTGGAAACACACGGCTCAGCCAAATTTGTAAAATCTAATATAGGCAGTTTTTCAAACCATTATATTTTTCCAAAATAACATACACTCCTGGAAATGGAAAAAAGAACACATTGACACCGGTGTGTCAGACCCAGCATACTTGCTCCCGACACTGCGAGAGGGCTGTACAAGCAATGATCACATGCACGGCACAGCGGACACACCAGGAACCGCGGTGTTGGCCGTCGAATGGCGCTAGCTGCGCAGCATTTGTGCACAGACGCCGTCAGTGTCAGCCAGTTTGCCGTGGCATACAGAGATCCATCGCAGTCTTTAACACTGGTAGCATGCCGCGACAGCGTGGACGTGAACCGTATGTGCAGTTGACGGACTTTGAGCGAGGGCGTATAGTGGGCATGCGGGAGGCGAGGTGGACATACCGCCGAATTGCTCAACACGTGGGGCGTGAGATCTCCACAGTACATCGATGTTGTCGCCAGTGGTCGGCGGAAGGTGCACGTGCCCGTCGACCTGGGACCGGACCGCAGCGATGCACGGATGCATGCCAAGACCGTAGGATCCTACGCAGTGCCGTAGGGGACTGGACTGCCACTTCCCAGCAAATTAGGGACACTGTTGCTCCTGGGGTATCGGCGAGGACCATTCGCAACCGTCTCCACGAAGCTGGGCTATGGTCCCGCACACCGTTAGGCCGTCTTCTGCTCACGCCCCAACATCGTGCAGCCCGCCTCCAGTGATGTCGCGACAGGCGTGAATGGAGGGACGAATGGAGACGTGTCGTCTTCAGCGATGAGAGTCGCTTCTGCCTTGGTGCCAATGATGGTCGTATGCGTGTTTGGCGCCGTGCAGGTGAGAGCCACAATCAGGACTGCATACGACCGAGGCACACAGGGCCAACACCCGGCATCATGGTGTGGGGAGCAATCTCCTACACTGGCCGTACACCTCTGGTGATCGTCGAGGGGACACTAAATAGTGCACGGTACATCCAAACCGTCATCGAACCCATCGTTCTACCACTCATAGACTGGCAAGGGAACTTGCTGTTCCAACAGGACAATGCACGTCCGCATGTATCCCATGCCACCCAACGTGCTCTAGAAGGTGTAAGTCAACTACCCTGGCCAGCAAGATCTCCAGATCTGTCCCCCATTGAGCATGTTTGGGACTGGATGAAGCGTCGTCTCACGCGGTCTGCACGTCCAGCACGAACGCTGGTCCAACTGAGGCGCCAGGTGGAAACGGCATGGCAAGCCGTTCCACAGGACTACATCCAGCATCTCTATGGTCATCTCCATGGAAGAATAGCAGCCTGCATTGCTGCAAAAGGTGGATATACACTGTACTAGTGCTGACATTGTGCATGCTCTGTTGCCTGTGTCTATGTGCCTGTGGTTCTGTCAGTGTGATCATGTGATGTATCTGACCCCAGGAATGTGTCAATAAAGTTTCCCCTTCCTGGGACAATGAATTCACGGTGTTCTCATTTCAATTTCCAGGAGTGTATATATATATCTGTATGTAAGTCTTTATAGGGCCAGCTTCACCCCAAAATCTTCATCCTGCATTCCGCTACCACCAAGGTTATATCTCCCTGTCACTATGATTAATGTATTTGTGTAAATGTCATGTAATCTTGTACATTGTATCTTAATAAAAGCTCTTCAGAAAAAATTAAGTTCACGGCTAAACATCGATCATGCAGTGTTTCATGGTCTCTACCAGCTAATAATTCATCAATTGCTCAGTAACAACTATATAAATGTATGTTTATCATTACCAGCTGTTGTGCAACTTATTATGTCCACTAACTGTGTAATTTGGTACCAAACTGAGATTGTTCATTTTTCAGACTTCAAGTACAAAATTGTAAATCTGTTACTGTGATACTGTGTGAGGGGATTGCAAAAATGCATACCTTTAAACCATCATTTCACATGAAAACTGGAACTGGTTATCATGTTGTATATAATAAGAATAAATGTAAAAAAAGTCACCTCAATTAACACCTTCGATATGTCACCCAAGACTTGCTCTGATGCTGGCTAGCTGCATTAGAGACTAGGTATCATCTTGAAATTGTTAGAAGTGGTGTGATGTACATTAATGGAATATTTCCCATAACACCAGTTTTACAGCAAGTTGACAAACTTTCTTCATTGAGACACTGATAGCAGGATAAAGGTTTTCAGAAAGCTTGGATTTCAATTAACTCTTGGTTTGGGTATGAAAATTTGGATCAAAATGTTCTCTCAAATTTTTCTTAATTACCTCATTTACTTTCAAGCAATTGAACCCTTTATTGAAAAACTAGACCTCATGTTGGACAATATGATATCCCATTTGTCCATTTCTGACTGTTCTTTTGGCTGTGAAAAATACACTTGGTTTTTGCAAACCCATACCTCATGCTGATCAATTTCATACGCCATTTGTCCATTTTTCACTCTTCATTTGCCTATGAAAATTTGGTCAAACATCCACTGCATAATTTATAGGCAGCTTTATTTTCTTTCCACTCAAACATTTGACCAGTCACATGGATAGGAAAATAGAAACATGTTTACTCATTTATATAGGTGGCATGTGTGAGAGTACTGAATTTGGCTGAATTAAGTTTGCAGTTTTCTTTATGAAACTTTATAGTAATTTTATTATAATTTTAATAATAATTAAATGAGAAAAGACTAGTATAGAAAGTTGTTATTTATGCATATGCTATGTTAACATATTTGTTGTCTGTTTTTATTATTTGTTTGAGATACATTACAGGTGGTGTATGGTGGCTGGAGTTCGTAAGCAAGAAACCCTACATCACAATGGGTGCTCGCATGGAGCTGCCAATGCTGTATAGAGTGTCAAGGAGGACCTCAGTGTACCCTTTGCTATTAAAAACCATGGAGAAACCAGTTAATGATAACAAAAGTGTCCAATAGGAATTGATGTAAAATTTTAGTTTCAGTGTGAGCTTAGTCGCTGCTCAACATTTGCAATCATATTTGTATGTATAATAAAAGTTTATAATTATTTGAAAAATGTGGAAATTACTCAACTCAAATAGTAACAGGAATTTATTTATTACAATCAAAGAATAAATGTATCCAGAATTGGTGTCCACTTTTATCACACAAAACAGCAGATGAGTGCTTTTGTATTATGAGCACTGAAGTAGAAAGCACACAACCTTCCTTAATGGTTCTCTGAAAGACCGACAAATACTGGAACACAAGAATGAACACTTGCGAATATGAGCCAAATATGACCAAATGCTATCTGCTCACACTTGCTTAATGTTTACCCCATAGAGACCACTACGAGCACTTGTGAATGCTATTTGCTCACACTTTCTTAAAGTTTACCCCACAGAGAACGCTAGCTGGTTGATGGACATTCCCTTATGGTAGCCTTGGTTTAAATGAGGCCTTATTGATACAGTAGAATATCTTGACCTAACTCTTAACCCCAAAGTAACTTGGTGTTCCTTGTTTGCTAACTATCCATAAAAATGCCGACTACAGACTACAATTACTAAAAGTACTAACAGTTTGTTCATGGGAATTACACCCTTGCATCATCTTCCACTTCTACAAAAACCTTATTCTATTGATTCTTATTTCTGTCAACATAGACTGCATTGCAGACCCGTAAAATATTACCAGTCTTTGCCAGTCCTAGGAAAATGCTTTCCAGGTTTTCCCCATGGTGACACCCTTCTAATGTATACACTTCAATGAGACACCCTTTCACTATTCTATTGCAGAACATCATATTTTAAAGAAATATTAATTTTTATAATTATAAGTACAGTATAAACAACTATTATGAGAAATCTACTAACAAAGTTTCAAGAACTGGGTTTAAATGATGATTCTAGGAATATAGTACACCCTCCCCAGTATTGCTCGCATAGGGATCATCAGGACAAGATTAGAGGAACAACTGTTCACAGCTCAAAACAAATGTTTGCAGGTTAAATTACTGTTTACGGGTTGAAAACTTTTCACTACTATTATGAATTCAGTGACTCAGGTGGGCTTGACAAGCTTAACAAATCTGTTTAATACTGCTTTATATTTAGGGTAAATTCACACATAATGCCTCATCTAACTTTCTTAAATTTTCATATTTAACTGTTTTATATTAGTCATAACAGAAAAAGCACTTTCACCTGAATGTGTTGTACAATACTGTAGAAAAATGATGAGTGCTCATTTACTCAGGTGAGTTAATGCATAGAAATTCAGAAGTTGCTTGTACACAAGTTTTAACGTGCAGTTTCTCTTGTCCTCCAAGATTCTCCTCTTCAACAAGTCGAAGGTCACAAGTGCTGGAAAGTGTGAAAGGATTTCTTATCCATCATACTGGTTTATGTCTAGGGAAATATCCATCAAATCTCTCTCTCTCTCTCTCTCTCTCAGTTGCACACCTACTTCTACATCCATACTCTGCAAACCACCACAAAGTTCATGGCAGAAGGTACGTCTCATTGTCCCAGTTATTAAGGTTTCCTTTCATTTCATTCACATATGGAGTGCTGGAAGAAAGATTGGCTGAATGCTGTAATTACTGTGATTTTTCCTCATGATCCCTATGAGAGTGATACTTAGGAGGTTGTAGTGTATTCCCAGAGTCTTAACTTATAGCCGGTTCTTGAAACTTTGTTAGATTTCTTGGAAAAGTTTGTGTCTATTTTCAAGACTCTGCCTGTTCATTTTCTTCAGCATCACTGTAACACTCTCCCACAGGTCTAACAACTCTATAACCATTTGTGCTGCCTTCGTCTGTATACGTTCAGTATCCTCTTTTAGCTCTATTTTGTATGGGAGCCCACGCACTTGAGCAGTACTCTCAAATTGGTCATACGAGTGATTCATAAGCAATCTCCTTTGTATACTGATTGCACTTCAGCAGTATTCTACCAATAAACCGAAGTCTACCACCTGCTTTACCCACTGATGAGCCTATGTGATCATTCCTTCTCATATCCCTACGAAGTGTTACATCCTGGTATTTGTACAAGTTGGCCAATTTCAGCTGTAACTCACTGATATTATAGGATACTAAGTTGTTTTTTTTTCATTTTGTGAAGTGCACACTTTTACATTTCTGAATGTTTAAAGCAATTTGCCAATCTTTGCACCATTTTTAAATCTTATCAAGATATGACTGAATATTTATGCAGCTTCTTTGAGACTGTACTTCCTTATATTTAACCGCATCACCTGCAAAAAGCCTAACATGAACAGCAAGGATTCCAACACACTTCCCTGAGGCACACTCGAAATTACTTCTACATCTGAAGATGACACACTATCCAAAATAACTTGATGTGTTCTCCCTACCAAAAAGCATTCAGTCTATATAGTCACAAATTTCACATTATAACCCATATGATTCAACTTTTGACAATAAGCATAGGTGTGGCACTGAGTCAAATCTTGGAAATCAAGAAATACTACAGCTACCTGGTTGCCTTGATCCAGTGCTTCCAGTATGTCACGTGAAAAATGTGCAAGTTGGGTTTCACATGATCATTGTTTTCAGAATGTTAGTTGGCATGGAGGAGGTCATTCCACTCGAGAAACCTCATTATGTTTTAGCTCGGAATATGTTCTAACATTCTACAACAAATCAGTGTCAAAGAGATGGTCATGAATCAATGACTGTATTTGTTACTGATTATACATTTAGATGTCCATGGAAATATTTCAAAATTGCATTTTTTCATTTTTCTCAAGCATATCTCGGCTTTATCTTTTAAGGATGCAGTTTTATCTGTGGTGGTAAGAAGAATTAAATCCTTTTCTTGTAGATTAGTACTTGTCTTATTATTTCAAATAAATCAGAAATGAAAGCTAGCACTGGACTACGCAATTCACCTTTTAATGCATAAACAAACTCAGTTTTGTTTTCTTGCTCAAATAACTGCAGCCAGAACTTCATACACATGACTAAGTATTCTCCCTCTGGACAGTCAATAGGCTTGTGTATGGAGGAAGTGATTATAATTGTGTTTCTAGCTCACCACAGATTTGAGTGAAAAGTCTCGATTTGGAAGACCTGCCTTTGATGTCATTTATCGTTTTAACAGTCTTGTCCAAAACAGATTTCAAACCCTTTTGAATGGTTTTTGCTATGGGCACTTTCATATGTAAAAAGCAGTGTGTAATAACAAAGCTTTCACTTCGTTGTTTGGCTGGTGTGAAGAATCCTTTTACGAAACCTGTAATTGATGGGGGGGGGGGCATCTGTGCATATGCTGACAGAATTCTTCCACGACAAATTCAATGACCCCATGTAGCACTTATTACTGAAAAAACGTCTTTGCTTTTGGTAGTTAAGGGAATTTCCTAGCAGCAGAGACATTGTTCTACTATGTCAATGAAATGAATAAACAAGATGAGCTAGGCCCCTTACATTTGTAGATTCAGCCACCTGAATTGCAAACATTAAATTTGTTTCAGTAACTTAAGAGTTTTAACTGAATGTTCAGTGTTTCTACACATATCCTGGATATGTCTTCCGACTGTCTTATCAGCTAATGGAATTTGTTAAACATCATGTTCATACTCAGGGGCGAACATTGTTTTGGCTTTGGCACTGCAACAACAAGAAGTAACATGAGTTTGCATTAATCTCAGCTACAAGATAACTAGCTTCTTGAGATTTATCACATGGCTTACATTTCTTGGTAAACAAAGAACTCTCTGAGTCTTCTCTTAGAATTTCTTTGAAATAGTAAAAGCTTTTTCTTGTAAATGTCTGCACTTTGTTGAAATAAGGCACAGCAATTTATTCATTACCATGCTTGCACTGGAGTGCTTTTCTTCACATATCACACACAACTGGTATAGGATACCATTCATCTCCACACCATGAACCTCATTTTTAAGAATTCATCTTACGGCCTTAGCCTCACTTTCATGTTCTTGCTACAGCATGATGGTGTGGAACAAGCAGGGCATTTGAGATAAGGAACATTGCTTGACTGTTGCTCTGCTCTGATGTTTCACAAACTGGCAAAGGTATCTTTCTGACTATAAATTCATCCATTTTTAATGACTTCTGTAAATTACATCACAAATGAAACAAAGACAGAAAATGTACAATCTCACATTATTGCCACACAAACAGATTGTTAAAACATGGACTGATAGTGTGTGCCAATGTACAGCAGCAGAAAAGAAACATCTAGTGCCATATCTAATTGGAAGATACATGCACAGTGGAATTAAACATACATGTCATTCATTTAATACATGATCTGATCAGTGGTTACACTGAACAAAGAGGATATTTTGCAGCACTTCATCATAAGTTTTTTTTTTGTTTTAGATTCTGAATTTACCAGTCTCACAACATCCTTGATGCTACTACTTGATACCTGCATTGTCAGGGTATCCAGTATGGAAAGCTCTTTCCTAGAACATTGTGCTTTCCATATCAACTTATCTTTCCTATACACGTTATTAGCTGATTAAATTGCCTCCTAAATACCTTTGTAAATCCTATACTTGAAGATCAAAATCCACTGCCTCCACAAATCTCTCCTACCCTGGGCTACTGCCACTCCTTTCACCTCCACACCCTACCCCAAACAAACTTCAACAGGCTCCCTCTTGCTAATATAAAATTCTGCTCTGGCATTTACTCAGCCCTTTCCCTTATTAGCTCAAAGTTCCAATATTCCTCCAAACCTCCTGGCCACCATAACATGACCTGCCTCTTCCTTGTTCCAGTGCCCACTTATCCATCACTTACCAGACAAACACTCACCCCTACATCCCATGTGCTCGCAGATGTATTGATACTCAGATCACGTAATAATTCTTGTCCAATCTGGGGTCATTTATACCTTCTACCTACCTCTACTTGGAATTAACCTCTGTACACTTGCAAGAAGAAGCAACAGCACCTATGTTATAGTTCTTGCCAAAGCTTCACTTATTGTCCCATAAAAAGGAAACAGTTTTTATTTAATTCATGTTAATTCTTCATACCTACACGATATTTGTTTTAACACTGCTTTTTTTAAAAAATCAGCAATATGGCCTGTGTGGGATGAATGAGTGCGTGATGAAGAGATAGTGGAAAGGTACTACAAAAATTTGACCAATGATGTTTAATGTTGTGGTAAAACTTGCATTAAAACTGGAACATCCCAACCCTCACTACCTGCTATTACTTATGCATTTCAGACTGCACAAGCAGCCATCCTAATAAATACTAGTCCAACATCTAGAAAAAGTGCATCTACAACTATTTGATTGTACAACTATTATAACACACACCCCCCCTCCCCCGATGTGTAGAGAGCAGAACAGTCTGTAGAACAAATTGTAGAGGAATGTTCCAATAGGTGTCTTAGCGGAGGCTGGAATGGCATAATCAACGCCTCGCCAACAGTCCTGGATTGGATAGACTCTTCTGGATATCAGTTTGTGATATAATTAATGACCATAACTCTTGTACATTCCTTTTGTTATGTATAAATATTTCTTTTGTATTGTGTCAATATCGCTGTGAACTGCATGTGTATTTCCATATGATAAATAAGTAAAAAATTCAGAAAAAGCCATGCCACTTGAAGCAAAAGGACGCATCCAGTAACTGTAAAGATTAAAGCGGGAAGAGATTACAAGATATTCCGGGTACTATAGACTGAAAACATTTCAGGGACTGATAGTAAAATCACCAAGTCTGTGTTATCATCAAAAACGTACTTATTTGTATTAGTGACTAATCTGATTTTAGCCTTCATAAATCATTTTTAATCATAGATTACTATTCATGTAACATTTACAATCATCCCATTTGTTATGAAATACATAGGTACATTCCAGGAATCAACATTTTAAATTGCAAGTTTTTGAAAGTAAATTGTTTCCAACACAGTAATGATAAATTTCAGACCTGGTTGTTGAATTGAAATTTTAGTGGCAATTTAACTCATTAGTGCAAAACCACACAGATACTTTAAGTTACTGTTGACCTGAATGCAAATTATGTGTAGGTACAAAAGGCATCAATAGCTGTCCGAAAACAATTCATTTATTATTGGTGAACAATTCTAATGATATCTATAAAGTACTGAACAACTACCTGGCTGCTTCCATTTTATCAACAACTATTAAGTTATTGAGTTAAAAACCAACACTGTTTCACTGACACCCGTACAAATTATTTCAGCTGATGTGACGCTGGATATTTGGCTTTTAGGAATTCCAACAGATGTGTCTGGAAATAGTAATTAATGTCATTGTGGTAATAGGGTATTGGATTAGTTTCCAATGCATGAAGAAACAGCTGTATTTCTAATATCCAAATTGCACTGCACATGAAAAGAATTTTTGGAAATTTGTGGTTAAGTTCCTATGGGAATAAACTACTGAGGTCATTGGTCCCTAGGCTTACACACAACTTAATCTGACTTAAACTAATGTACACTAAAGACAACACACACACCCATGCCCCAGGGAGGACTCAAACCTCTGACAGGGGCGGGGGGAGTATCCTACACTGCACAAGGCATCTCAGACTGTGCAGCTGCACATGAGAAGGAAACAGAATCTCAGTATATGTAACACTCCAAGATGCACAGTTTGGCTGCTAGTTTCCTACATTCATTTGTTCATTGAGATACACTTCACAATTATTACTTATCAATCCAGTCTTTTCTATAAAGGTGTAGTTCTTGCGATAGAAGTTGAACTACATGGTATACAAAATCATTGCAGCCATACCATTCTCCTCTTACCTGCTGCTAGAACCATGTACCACACTTTTATTGTCAAAACTGCAACAATACATTGTTTCTTGCTCTTTTATGGCATACAAAAGAATCATGTTCCTCACTTGCCAGTAGGCCAAAAACATCACTACATAAGAGACTGGGCCTAGGTTCAGCTGTAGACCAATCAGGTATGGCATTGATGGAACATTTGAAAGGAACATTATGGCTTGATGCCCCACTCACAATTAGGTCAGCAGGGCACAAGCTCAGGTTTGCATAAGAAACTTGCTCTCTCTTCCTCAAAGAGTGCCAGTATTTGCTTCAATTAAATTTGGCAACATGTTACATGTGAGTTTTGGAAAGAAAAGTCCGTTTCTTGGTTACATCGCATCAGTGTTTGATGCCTTTCCCAACAAGAATATGAACTGAATCACAAATGAGGCTATCAGTGCAATGAGACTGTAAAACTTACTCTAAGAACAAGTATTTACCACTGATAACACAAACTTCTGAACAAAAGAAGTTGCATATCCCATCTATTTGTACTCTTACAATTTGTCACTTGACAATATTTTTTACCACTTATAACTATGCACTAAATCGTTAACTGTATCTTGCAGCCACAGACAAATGTATAGCAAGAAAATTGACTTTGATGTCAAACACACCCATCACCAGTTTAGTGTCCAGTTGACAAAATCATTAAGAGGCAGGCACTATTAATCAAGACAGATATAAAATAGCTTCAGAAACATATCAAACCATGCCACTTTTTGTTTACTAAAAAATTAACAACTGATCAGTACTTGGACTTCTACATATTCATGTCTCAAAAGCTATTCTAACACACTGACTGCCATAAGCTTAGTGATGGATGTTTCCCAACCAGGTCAGGTACACAGTTTGAGGCTATTCTGTAGCAACTAGTGGCCACACATCGGTCAACATGTTAAAAGAACAACCTTAATTAAGGGTGGTTAATTCTAATGTCATGACTCCAGTTTTACCCCCGTTCCACTACATCATTCAGCACATAGTTCTTGTACTGAGAAAGACAGTCTAACTATTGAGAACATGATTTTAAAATGCATTCCATTAGTACAATCTTTAACAAAACTTCTCAAACTGCATAGAATTAAGCTGATAGAAAATTGATGTCACCCACAGATTTAAATATCCAAATGGGTAGCAAAATGTTAAAAGCTTAACCGGAATGAACGAATGAATGTACTACCAAAAATTATGCACCATTTATAAATTTTAGAACATTGAACCTAAATCTGTGACAGACTGCTGACCAATCCCATTCAGAGTGAGAGAGAGCCATACGGAGATATGATGTGGGCAAAGGTATGTACTGATAATTCTAATATGGAAGAATTCAATGTATGACAATTATAAGAAATTGTTTACTATGATCAGAGTGTTCAAAGATTTAAAGCTTAACATTCTGGCTAACACTGCTTGGACGAATCACTTGCATCAGCTTTTGCTTTCCTCACAGCAGCAATCTAAATTCATGCCTATGGATGAAAAATTCACTGCACTTTGGGAGACAGTATCAGAACAGTATCGCATGGCAGGTGCACAACACAATGAAAGTATTTAAACACACACACACACACACACACACACACACACACACACAACCTCAACAAGGCCCAAATTGAAAGAATAAGGATTCAAAATATAATGTATGAGGTGTTAAACAAGACAGTTATAGATTAAAATGAAAAACAACAATGCCATTTCAGTGTCTTTATTTTACATTTGATACGCAGCAGTTCCTTTCCACTTGCTTTCAGACCAAATGATTGTGCATTTTTGTTATTTTTATATGCACCACAATGAAAACAAAGTAACATAGAATAATTATACAAAACATATCTACATTTCCTATAGCAGTCGCAAAATTAACAATAATACAAACAACATTGATGCCACAAAAACTACAACTTTCACTAAAACAGGGCTTGCCTATAAATTACAAAAGCTTACAATTTACAAGACATCTCACAAATCAGGCAACTGTTATGAATACTTACAAATATGCACAAATACTTAATTCGTAGACAAGTAAAACCTACTCTGGAGGAACAGATGTAGGGACAGTAGTAATGTGGTTTCAAACCCACAACTTAAAACCAACAATATGTTATATATACTTATAAATTACACCAAATGTTGTGATATGGAATATACTTAAATACAGCCCACATTATATTGTTCAATATCAACATCAGGGACTATACACAAAAGAAGATAATCACAATGGGCACACTTTTCTTTTGGACCTGTCAAGTCACAAGTACAGTGTATTATAAAACTTAAATCGTGATCTGATGTTAGTAATAACACAAACCAGCTGACATTTCCCAAATCAAACATAAAAAATACTGGATAAATTACATGAAATTCAGTTCTTTTGTAGTAAAAAGGATCACTTGTAATCATTTTTTATCTTCTTTTACACACAAACACCATAAATCTGGACAGATGTGAAGCTTAACAGGTTTAACATCAGGAATAGAGCAACAAAAACAGTAAGTCACCCTATTCATGCATGGTATTCCACTTTTTTAAATTGTGCACAATGACAGAAGGTGTTATCATGTTCATGTCTCATTGTTCCTAAAGCACTATGTGCAAAAACACACACACACACACACACACACACACACACACACACACACACACACACAGGTATACTTACCTTTCACTGGCTGCAGAATAAGTCACTGATTGACAATATTCCTATGTACGCCTAATATGTTACACTCAGCATTACAATCTACATTAACTAAATTATCAATTTAAGCACAATATCAATGAAACAGCATTTAGTGAATGAGGTGACAGTCACACTTTAATATTCTCAAAATGTTTGTTATACAATACAACAATAAACAAGGATTAACTAATTTTGAAGACAAATTTTCCACTTTACAGCTGTTCCACAGTACGATATGAAGTGCACAGTCCTAGAGTTCGGTCTCATCAATTCCTCCTCTGCATGTCATGCCACTGCTTTCCACACTACACAGAAGTGCAATTATCCTTTCCGTAACAGAGCCTTCTGGGAATATAAGCTGATATATTAATATGTGCATGATGTGACAATGAATTTCTTCTACACATTCAAGCCAGTTCACTATTACTGCATCGACTTCATTTGTCACCAATCAGGTTTCCACAATTCTCAGCAAAGTGACTTTATCGTTAACATTCAGCATGCCTCCATAGAAATATCTTTACTTCTAGTACTGTAAGTGAACTTATTATTTTCAACTGCCTTTCACTTTAAGATCTCAGTTATACTGCAAAACAATTCTAAACAGTTGCTCATTACATGGCACAACTAGGGTTCAAGTTAACTGTGGCAACCGGGACATGTACAAAATATTTATTATTGACAATATGCAGTCAACATAAAGGGAAATGCCTAGCAACATACATAATTCCCCACTGCTATGCACAGATTTCCTTTCTACCAATTTCGTCTTCTTATGAAGTCTGTTCATTGCATTTTTACTCAGCAATTTATATAATTATTAGGCACAGCATTTAAGACTACAAGGAAAACGTGGTTCTGAAAGAATTTGAGCTGCTGCATCATTCATGGCAGCAACAGTTGTTTAAGACAAATCTGAAATCACAAAATAAATAAGAATATACTATGTTCTAATTTTATGATACTACATTACAAACAAACATGAAATGACGTAGTTGAAAATAATTACTGCACATTTATAAAACATACAGAGTTAAATTTTAAGAAAGTACTTAATACTGAAAAACATGAATAATGTGATTGGAAAGTTTTGTACTATTTTGCACCTCTGTAGCTCTCTTGCAAACAAGGATGTTTTATTTCCCTTCATTATAATAACTTGCAGATCCTTAATATACGGAGTGTTTCAAAATGACTATATGGGTTTTAATGCTTTATAACATTTACCAAATTCAGCTTATGATTATAAATAATACATCAAATGAAACAACAACTCAAACAGATTTGTCTGTGTACCCATGCTCAGAGTGAAGAGTATGGAACGACCAAGAATGACTGAAGAACGTGTTGAACAAATGAGGGTCTTTCACGTGTAGCCCCAAGAAATTACTTCGGAAGTTCCAGTGACATGTGTGAAGACTTTTAAAAACACGCTTAAAACATCTGTATCATTTGCAATTATTACAAGAGCTAAATCTGACAGACTATGGTTTACTTGCCATGTAATAGTACGGTAGCAACAAGACTCCCCTAAAATGAATGTTTTATCTGCGATATCCTGGTGGAAAGTTAATGGGTCACCGTTTTTTCAGTGAAGCAGCTGTAACGAGTGTTTATATCTTGAGCGTTAGAACTATGGCTGTTTCCTCAATTGGAAGAAGCTGTACCGCATAACTTTATTAGCAGCAAGATGGTGCACTGCCTTCCTGGCATAACTCTTTAAGCGACTGGGTAAATGACGACGTACCGGACCACCGAATTAGCCGCAAGGGGCCACATGACAGCTTGTTTTGCATGACCTCCACGTTTACACATGATCTCATCCCATGCAATTTTTAGCTTTGATGTACATGAAAGACAATGTGTATGTGCCTCCACTACCAGTGGATCTACCCGACTTTAGAAACAGCGTTGTTGCAACAGTTACTCCAGACACAATGTTCAAGGTGTGGGAAGAACTCTTAATGACTGTGGGACAAATCGTGTTCACATTTAACACTTGTAAAAAACATAATTGTTAATCGCTGTTCATATAAGCTAAATAAATAAATACTTGTAAAAAAAGTGTTCGAGCTGCTCTTTCATTTGATGTATTATTTTATAACTGTAAGTTGAACATAATAAATGCTACAAATCTTTAAAACCTGTATATTCATTTTGAAACACACCATAAAGCATCTAACTGGAAAATATTCCCAACAAGTCTCATCTGTGTTTATATGCATGCAAACTATACAGGTTATACAGATTTTACAACTTTTTGATCTCACCAACCTGCATTTTTTTGGTACAAAACTCGCATGGTCAGTTCTATTTGTTAGTAAAAATCAAACTCACATTATATATACAAGGCAATATTTATCCATCACGCACATTCTGAAGCTTCTCTTCAATGAACGTAAGCGAAGAAAAGTGCATAAAAAACCGCTATGAATCAAAGTCAGTGCCTGACACTATGCATTATCACAATTTAAAGCAAATGTTTACAAACAGGTGACTAGCAGAAAATTTTGGTATTCAGAATGAATTCTGATTTCTTAATAATGTAGTAAAGAGAAGAAATATTATAGAAAATAATAGAAAAACAGCCAGTTAAAAATATCAAATTACGAGATTTGTCACGCACAAACAGCACAGCGCACTTCTGCATTTGGTCCGAATTCTTTCTGGCAACAAATGTGATGTTAAGATCTGGCAATTTTCTATCAATTTGGAGGATACAGTGAGCCAATTCTCCTGGTGTATATATGAGGGCAAAGGCACATGCTACATCTCCCACCCCCACCCCCTTAATTGATCGTGGCTAGTGAAATACTGAGGCACTCAAACAAAAGTGGGAGCATTCTCTCCATTGCCAAACTGATATTATACACTATTTCCTACTTCTGAATTACAAAATAACAGCTGCAACCTAAATACTAACACCCAATAGCAATTTTAGCACAGAAAAAAGTTATTGGCTCCAGCAGTCAACCCTGTGTGAAAATATGGACCATAATCCTGACAGTCGGCCATTCTGACCATCTGAAAGTACAGCTTTTAAATTTATTTGTACATTATTGATACGGAAACATCAGCCTAATGTGTGTTTAAATTCTGTCCAATAACACATTATTCTATATGGAAAATAGTAAGTAATAAGAGTATGAAATATGTCAACCTCATGCACATAAATGTTCAATATTATTTCAGTAATATTCTTGTACTGAAATTCTACAGCTATGTATATACTTCAAAATCAAAGTGAAAAAACCTAAGCAACTGAAGAATTATTAATGACGTTAATTATTTTAGATCTACAGTTTAGTCATGTCCAAACATTTGGAAAAACAGTGCATTTGCCAAATGCATTTATCCTGCACTTGTGAACTGCAAGTGTTATCTGGCAACAGTTTCAGTTTAGAAACCATGGATATTCACACAATGAACAAATCATTATGCGAATGTCGAAACAGTAATTAACAAACTTTTCTCACTTCGCTGTATAGTACTTCGCACTCAGGCATAATGTAGCTGCAGTGTGGCAGAGTGAATGTAATAACTGGTAAGTGCAAAAATTTGAAAGCTGTAAGTTTCAGAAAGTTATAATTATGGCCTACATTTTTGCAGGATCGACTGCTGGGTCTGATATCTCACAAGAGAGTTTTTTTTTTTTTTTTTTTTTTTCCTCCTTAAAATGTGAGATCAAGTTTGCTATGTTTCCTTGTTAGTTGACCAACATCCACATTATACACAATCTAATGACATCCATATGTTATGAAATACTGCCTTAAATCTTCAAACCCAGCAAGATGCCGACTTCCAATCGACTGTCAATATATATATTATCTTTTCCACAGTACTGTCATGTGGTAAAATCTTTTCTATGCAACTTTTCAGCTGTAGATATTCTAATCCTATCACTGACACTAGAAAATCTTCAAGGAAATGGTGACCACTAGTTTATCTAACATTTAATTATGTCCATTTCATATAACAGCAAGTGTTACAACACTTGTTTTAATAACACTCAGATCATCTGGAAAATCTCTCCAAACACAACTACTCCTGAACTCTGGAAATGGAAACTGATTCTCCAATATGTGCTAGGCCACAGGCGTCTGCTTTGTTTTCACATTAATGTGTTACTGCTCTGAAAATCATGTCAGCATATTTCAAAATTTCCCATTTTAGTAGCTGACGAGTATACTGTCTCAAATCAAACACAGATATTTTTCTGTGTTATTAAACACTTTGCACATCAGACATCTTTCAATTAAAAGTAACTGGTCCAAAGAACATCAACAAAAATTTCAGTTACTATTTCCATTCTGTGGAGATAGAGACTTTCAATCATGAGATATTAAACATTAGATCATCTTTGAAATTTTGTATAGTACAAGACTAACATTGGAATTTAAGAAATCACAAATATCTTCACTTACAACTTGGTACAGCAGCAGCCTCAAAACGTTTCTGGATCTGATCGTAAGTAAATTTCACAAAGGCATCATACTGCTCTGATAGCTTTATGTTTAAAACACGATCGTACTCCTCACGAATTTGGCTCTCTCGCTCCTTCAGCATGCGTTCACAAATCAAACCAACCTGGAAAGTGTTGAAATATATAACGAGTATCACTGACATTGACAAAATTTGTACATTTCATTATAATTTTAATACAGTAATGCTAATTTTACACTAGTAATCTATTCTTAGTGTTATTAATACTCAAATTTTAACCAGCAATTGACAGACTGTCCCTAGAAGACTTGTGAATAAATTCCCAAAACAAAAAATAAGCCACGTATAAAGCCTTTTATTGCTTATGAAACTGCTAGTGCAAGTAATTTCAATGACTCTGCTTGCTCTTAAAGCATATGTGGACACAAATTTTGGGTTTAGATCAGTAAGATGATTCTGTCTAACCCTGGGCCTGGTTAGTATTAAACAGTGATCTGGAAATTCAGAATACCAGAATTATGAAGCAACAGCAACCATTTTATCTTACATTTACCTTATTTTGATTACTACTTCTATAACAGTGGCAGTCCTTCCAATACCACAAGGGTCTTGGTCTCCAAATGAACAACAGCAATTTATAAAAGTGTAGGATTAACAATGAGATGGTACTGTATTAAATATTTCAACAGCCCACTACAGTTAACTTTCTTCCTGTTTACCACTGTCAACTCAACAAAACGAATGCCATGCACATGCAGAATCAGGAATTATGTACATGTTACTATCGGATTGGTGCACAATGATGAAAACTGATGAATTGGGCACTAATTGAAGTTCCGAGTTTTCAAAACACAAAGTGCTAATCTTAGCTAAGCATGTTAACAAAAGAGTTGGTCAGTCCACTTTGGCACTCCACTATTCATATTGACAAATGTTCCTAAAATTTTAGCAAGCAGCACTGATTGCAGGCATTACGTTTATCATCCATGACTGTATTTTCATAGCTGTGTTTTCTGAGTGTACAGTTTAACTGTATCTGGCATGAATGAAATACCAAAACAAGGCAGAACTGCACAAAATGTCAAAGCAAACTTTTGATGACAATGCTAGTCCAACCAACTTTGGAACTAGGATTGAAAAAAAGGACCAATAGGATGATGATTACAGATAACTGAACTGGTATCACTGAGTCCATAAGATGGGAAACACGATTCTTAGACGACAAAGACCTCTACCACCGACAAAGTTACTGTATGCATCAATGAGTCACATAAGGACTAATAGCATTAAGAGGAGGTTAGCAGCAAACAAAGGATTACCTACAATTATTTGCTATTTATGCAATACACTTTGTATTAAATACATTTGCAATAGCTGCTGCAAAGAGAAATTTTCATTCTGGGACTAACACATTCCTCTGCAATACTACATTATGCAGCTAAAACATGAAGTCACTACATTTCCTCAGAGTTTGTGACTTTGCTTTACATTGATTCATTACCTTTAGCTTCAAAACTTCTCATTTCTACATTACTGCATACAATATTGTTATTTACTACTAAAGATCCCTAAACACTAACATAGCCTAAATTTTACAAACTTATTGGATCAATGAGAGAAATTCAGAATTGCCTGTGTCAATGAACTTAAGGTACAGCTGTTGCAATTAACTCAAAATCTTTAACATCACACACAATTTATTCAGCACAGTCAACATGCGATCAAACTGACCATGCTTTCAGCATTTCATATTCACATGTTTATCCCCAATATGTGAAGTTCTCTGTATTCATAATGTGCAATATGAAATAACAACTACAGAGAAGACTATCTTCTGACAGAGGGCTCTAAGTACAAAAGAACTACCACGCCATGTATTTTACTTTTAAGTTCCTCTTATTATTAAAGATAATCACAGTATGTATTTAAAAAGCTTACATTGCTTTCACAATTTTCTGTAAACTTTTTACACACATTTTCCATTATATTTTATGCACAGTCAGCTTCAAAAATCAGAGTAATTTCAAAGTTATTTTTTCACTTGAAAACACTATGAGAAACTAGACCATTAAAAATGAGAAGGGCATGATTTATTGCTGGAACAAAAAATCTGACATTCATTACTGGAAGTGACAGTGTGTAGAGGTGCAACAGATATAGAAGATGCTTCTCACTATTGCATCCTTTCACATAGCAACATAACTTTTGGTACCATTTATGTAGTGGCTTTTCCTAGTTTTTTCCTCC
The DNA here is from genome assembly GCF_023897955.1 of Schistocerca gregaria. Lineage (NCBI taxonomy): Eukaryota > Metazoa > Arthropoda > Insecta > Orthoptera > Acrididae > Schistocerca > Schistocerca gregaria. The sequence goes on along the minus strand of NC_064927.1, from coordinate 195,018,127 downwards.
CTTTTCTGGTGTCTTCATCCCAAAAATACATAGGGTTGTACAGTTACCATTTTGAATCGATTTGGTATGGTTAATTTAAGGGGGTGGCCTAATTACCTTCCTATCATTTCGTGTGCCATGAATGTAAACATTATGCTACACTATCGGTCAATCTGTTTGCAAATCTATATTTGGCGTTCACTTTTGTTGGCTTTGCCAACTCTCAACAGAATTATAACTTCAATATAATCCAGACCTCCAGCTACACTGCAAATAAGTGTCACCGCAGCCAAAATTGCAAAGGGATTCCAATATTACATTCTAGCCCATAATTTAAAAATATAATACAGACTTCTTTATAGCAACAAATGTTACCACTAGAGGTTTTGTTATGAGAAATGCCTAATGATTTTGGCACATTAAATCTCAAAGTTCACACACTTCACTTGAAGGTAGTTGAAAAATTAAAAATCTCTTCATGTTCTTTTTGCATATGTGCAGTTGTGTTAAGATAACAGCAGAAACTGGCTAAATCAGAATCACGCTTAGCAACAACAACAAAGAATTCTGTAGGAAGAATGCAAATTGCTGACAATGCAATAGATTTCAAACTGGTAGTAATATTAATATTGTAGGCAAGGCTAATCCCGAATAGCTCAACTGGTGAATCAAGGACAGACTAGTTTATGAAAACAAATAATTGACAGAACATTAACATAGTGATGCGAGTTACAGCCAAGACGTGAAACTGGAATTATTAGCACTTTAGGCAACACATCCCCAATTTATTGCTATAGACGTTCATAAAATGAACAGTAATTGCCATTTAATTCAAACGTTTCCCCTCACATATTTTCTTTTTATAGACACAAGATGCTTCATTACTCAAGACTACCTTTTTTTTCCATCTTCATGAGAGCAACATTACACGATCTGTTCTATCCTCATAAAACATATGTATGCTGTATTCTGGTCTATTAATTTGCACTGTATTACCTTGATAAATCCTGCACCATTGTGAGATGATCCTTGGATGAATAAAGAAAGTTTTTTAGCTTAGTGTTTGCCTGACTAGACACCTACATATAGTTAGTGTATGTTAAAGTGTTAAGTGGGTAATCGTTATTTCTAATGTGGTATTTTAAAGCTGTTTCAAAACCACAGCTGTACAAACTTTCATAACTGAATCTAAGGTCTATTCATGTCGTAACAAAAAACAACATCCTTTAATTTTTTTATTACACTGACTTTTCGCTGTAGCCAATTACCTCAACTCCACACACACTGCACAATGGAAAGACAGAGCGCTCAAAGACTGGTACGTGAAGAAGAGAAGATGGAAAGGGGAGGAAATATAGTAATATGGAAATGTGTTTCTCATATACAATGGTATATTTTGTGGCTTCTTGTGTCACTTACATTGAGCATCACTAGACTAAAGTGCCAAAGCTTGAACAATAATTCTGTAATTATTCTATTCCAAGTTCTCCTTAAATAACAACACTTTATTAATGAAAAATTGTGGAAAGAATCGATATGCAAAGTAGGAAATATTTTTTAATTTGTTTCATAAGTATTTAAATTGGAACTTTCAATCCCGTTATATCCTTTGGAGTAACCAAACTCAATATTCAATGATACCAAATGTTACCTCACTGAATTCACCTGGCATCAGACTCCACTATTTCAGTAATGAATTGTATGTTGTGACTTCAACTATTGCAATTTACAGATACTGGTTTATGATATACAGAAGGTTCATTCAAGCAGCTGTCACTGGGCTCATACACATGCACAGAGCTGACATCACATTTGAGTAGTATCATCTCCAAATTCTGATTATTCTGAGTGTGGCTGTTAGCTATTTGAGCAGCAAGTCCCAAGTAGCCAAAAGCTTACTGGAAAATTTTTCTGTTGCTCTCAAACTGCAATATTTGCACGTGTGAGTATCTGTCTCAGTTTTCGTGAAGGTAATCTCTCTGTGCCCCATGTTTATTGTCCTGGTGTTTTGTTTCCGAAGCTGTTGCAGTAGTCGTGTTTACACTTCATAACTCACTGTTTAATTGTAATGTATTGACACAAACTTTATAACAATGGAAAATACAGGATAGAATGCAACAATATCATGAAAAGGATAATTGCTAGTAACTACACAGGAGATCCCGAGTCACAGAAAGGCACAACAAAAAGACTGTCAGAAAGAGAGCTTTCTGCCAACATTCATCATAATATATATGCTGGCATGTTGATAGACACACAAACACACACACAAAATTCAAGCTTTCGCAACCAACGGTTGCCTCATCGGGAAAGAGGGAAGGAGAGGGAAAGACGAAAGGATGTGGGTTTTAAGGGCGAGGGTAAGGAGTCATTCCAAACCCGGGAGCGGAAAGACTTACCTTAGGGGAGAAAAAAAGGACAGGTATGCACACGCGGGGCACGCGCACACATCCACCCGCACATACACAAGCAGACATTATGTTTATACATACTGACTTCACCTACCTAGTCTCATCTGCTGCCCCTTCTTCCCACTTATCCACCAACACCCCTCATTGCAATCTTTTTTTTTTCCTTTGATCACATTATATCTTCACATCAATTTCAGTTGGTTTTCACTTTTCACTATCATTCAACTCCCTCAGATTTCATCTTATTTCTCCCTACTCCATCTGTTTCATTCTTTCCATGATTTTTCCCACATGTTTGGATGTATTTTGCAAATTTTTCTGTGTATTCCTACATTACTTACATTACTTTTGTGTCTTTTGATCCTCCACCATGGATCCTTGTTCCTTCCCTCTGCTTCAATACAGAAAAGTTTCCTTATCCTAAGCCACAACCATTCCCACATACTGTTCCTGCATTGTTGCTTGGCCATGGAATTTCCCCAAACGGTCTTACTATCAGATTACCCATCTCCAATTGTCGCCCTTCCTCAAAGAATGATCACCTTTTCAGGTCCCTCCAGTCATTAACCCTCACCAACAGTCCTACAAAACCATATCAATCAGGCCTACATCTGCTTGCAATACTGCCTCTTTATCTGAAAAATTCTCTGCTACGCAACCTCAAATTCCCATATCACACACTGAACCTTGCCCTTCGAAATTAGAACAACAATGCCACCTCAAAAACTCTCAATCCTGTTCATTCCTACTCCCACCTCTGACTACTACTACTACTACTACTACTACTACTACTACTACCACCACCCACGACCTCCACAACAATCTCCAAACCTTGCCCGCCTCCTCCCCCCCCCCCCCCCACTCTCTCACCCAAACAAACCCTGCCTCGCACACTATTACATTCACGTCACCCTGAAAAACTCCCTCCCACTACCATTCAGAATCCGGAATGTACACAGCCCTGAAACAAACTGTTCCTCCAGAAGCCTTAGCCCTGCAGAACTATCTGCCCTTTCCAAAGGCCTCAACTTCTGCCCCACTCCCATGTTCAATCATGCAGGATTTGTTAAAGACTTTCTCCTGGTCCCTATAGTGTAAACATTCTTTTGCCACCAACCGTACCACTCAGACTCAACCAAAGCTCAATGTTGAACCCTGCCCCTCACTCACTTCAATCTTTCATCCAACCGTGATCCACCCCCATTGCCCCAAATCACCCCATGCTCAACCTCAAACATTGCCTTACCATCGATCCCCAAATCCTCAGCATACAAACTAACCTTACATTTGCAGAAAGAACCACAATCCATCACCTAAAAACTGATCCCAACCTTACAATCCTACCTTCACCATTGTTTTGAACTACAAGGACTACCTGGTGGAAAGACTACATCAGCTGTCAGATTCATCCACCTACAAACCCTGCCACAATGACAATCCCAGAAATGCAGCAGGATCTCCAATCTCCCCTCAAATCCTTAGACCCATCCCAGGACCACTTTTCTCTCTCTCTCTCTCTCTCTCTCTCTCTCTCTCTCTCTCTCTCTCTCTCTCTCTCTCTCTCGTTGCTATATAATACCAACCATTTCTACTACCAACTCTCCACAGTTCCTGTTCCTTTACCACACGGTGCCCTGATTGTGATTATTGATGTCACCTCCCTTCATACTAACATCCTAATGCCCATGGGCTTACAATTATTGAACCTACCTTTCCCAATGCCCAATGAGTTCCAAACCTATAACCTCCTTCCTAATCACCATGACCAACTCATCCACAATTACTTCTCCTTTGAAGGGATTACCAACAAACAAATTCAGAGTACAGCATAGGACACACACATGGCACTGTCCAATGTAACCCCACTCATGGGTTATCTAGAGGAATCCTTCCTAAACATCCAGAATCCCAAATCCCTCACCTCGTTTGGATTCACAGATGACATCTTCATGATCAAATCTGAGGGTGATGACATCCTATACATCCATTCCTCCAGAATCTCAACACCTTCTCCCCATTCACTTCAACTGGTCCTGCTCAATCCACCTCAAAGATGGCTACATCAGCACCTCCCTACAAATCAAACCTACCAACCACCAGCAGTATCTCCATTTCAACAGCTGCCACCCATTGCATACCTAGAAATGCCTTCCATACAGCCTACTTGTGGCCACTGCATCTGTAGTGACAAGCAATCCTCTAGAAATACAGAGGAGGCCTTTGCAGATTGTAATTATCCTCCCAACCTTGTACAAAAACTTATCTCCCATGCCTTCACTCTCTCCAGCCACCTAACACCTCCCAAAGTCCCACTATCCATACACAGAGGAGCATTCCCCTTGTGAGTCAGTACCACCCAGGACTGGAGCAGCAATCTCATTCTCAACCAGGGGTTTTGACTACCTCTTGCCAGGCCCTGAAACAATGTCCTATCACTATCCTTCCCATGCTTGAACCCCCCCCCCCCCAAAAAAAAGTGATTCCGCCACCCACCAACCCTACACTATATCCTTGTCCATCTCTTCATAACTCCTGCTTCTCATCCCTTGCCTCATGGCTCATATCCCTGTAATAGACAGAGGCAAGATCTGTCCCATACATCCTCTCTCCACTACCTATTCCAGCCCAGTCACGAGCATCACCCATCCCATCAAAGGCAGGGCTACCAGTGAAACAAGTCATGTGATCTAGGAGCTGTCTGTCCACATGAATGGCCACAGACAAACTGTTGCCAGAAACAGCTGGCCCACCCCTTTGCTGAGCATGCCACCCCACACAATGTTCTTCATTTCAATGACTGTTTCACAGCCTGTGCCATTTGGACCCTTCTCACCAAAACGAGCTCTTCTGAACCACACTGGTGGGAACTCTGCTTGCAATACATCCTACATTCCCACAACCCTCCTAGCCTCAACTTTTGTTAGTCTTTGTTCTTGCACCCTAGTCCCTTCCTTGTTCCTAATCCAGCAATACAGTCTTCTATCTGAACAACGATCTCTCAGCCTTTTTACCTCTCTCCTTTTATCCGTTATCCTACCTAGCCCTCCCCTGACCTCCATCTAACCTCCCGACCGCACCTAGCTGCCGTACCCTTTCCTCCATCTTGCCCCTGTGTGCTCCTACAAGCAACACTTTACTGTACCCCACCACTCCTACCCTGTTATCCTTCCCCCTCCCTGCCCCGCCCCCCTCCTCAACCCCCACCAAGCAGCTGCATCTCCCATCATGCAGCTGATCACAGTGTGGCCTCAGCAGCCAGACACTGGGGTCATTTGCAAGTGTGAGTTGTGTTTGCGTGAGTACATCCCATCTCCAACAAAGGCCTTGTTGGCCGAAAGCTCATTTTCTGAGTGTCTTTTGAGCCTATCTGCAACTCAGCATTTCCGCTATGTGGTGAGTAGAAACTATTCTTTTCATGATATTGTTAAACTATGTATAATTTATCCTGTGTGTATGTATATCTTGATTTATTTGTGTGTGTGTGTGTGTGTTTTGATTTATTTTCATTGTATGACAATGACTAATCTCATATCCCTGGACGATTAGCTGTCAGGTAAGAACTTGAGGCTTGTAAATTACGATAGCTCGACTCACATGAAACTTTTTAATTCAGTAAGTACCATCGAAACAAAGCAAATGCTTTCATAAATAATATTTCTTGAAATAAAACAACTGTTTTATCAAATAACTACCACATCTCAACTACATTCATGTATTTCATTTGATGCCCATAAGTAATGAATTCTAACAATTGTGTAATAGATCATTCCCAGCAGAAATCCATTGTAATCTGCACTCGTATTCTTATTGGTTTCTCTTAAGCAGGCCTATCTGAAGATGCACTGGTGACTTTTCTACATTGGTACCCAGGTCTTGTGTGATTTAGGTTTATCTGTATGTATCTGAATAGTTGCACACAAGGAAAACAACAATAACAGTTGAAAAAATGTGTTCTAGCTTAGTTGGTGTTAATTTGATCTAACAGTTGCAGCAGGCTGGGCTTGGCAGCTTTGTGCACTTACCTCAACTAATAACATAACAAAAAATTTGTACATGCCTCTATGGCAACACCACACTTGTCACAGTTCTATACAGGGCCACTGTTTTCACTTGCAGCCACTTGTGCTTCAGAGTTGACAGCTGTCAACAGTGCTGCGAGCCGTCGGGGATCATCATATGTTGTCTCTACTATAGTGCTCCATGAAGTGTGAACTTCCAGTTTGTGATGGATCATGACAGGATTATTCAACAACTTTTAAGGCTACTGTGCTCCATACCAGTACTATTAGTAGGCAGTATTTTCCATGAGATTTATACATTGATAGAAATTTGCTTATTAGGTAACTCAGTAGTTAACATTCACAAAAATGAAATACCACAGCATGGAAACATTAACATCAGATTCACACATCTTGTATGATGGAGGTACAGAAGTTTTCTGCTTCAACATGTAATATATAAGCTACCGCTGTCTCATGTTTAATCTTTGTGCAGTGTTCTGAATAAGTTGTACAAATAGCAGCACAAAGCTGCTAAAATAAACACTGCTTTAAATAGAACATCCAACATTAGGCCCTGCAAAATAACACACACACACACACACACACACACACACACACACACACACACACACACACACACACAGTCCAATAAGTCAACTGAATAGAAGGGTTCCATTTTTGAACTACCTGAAGCAGGTACTTCATGCTAAGAAATACTTGCTTAAACTGCATTCCTGATCTGGATAGTATAATGTAAATGCTCAAATACAGTAACTCCATATGCCTGCTCTTAAGAAAATGCCACAGAACTACACACAGTGTCATGTGTTGTTCAAGCACATGCAGAATTCTAAGCAGAAGTGGGATGAGGAGCATTTGAGCAAAGCAAACACTGAGCATGGGGAGGAGGGGGGGGGGGGGGGGGGGAGTGGCCCTGTGTCACTGTTCCTGTATATCCGCAGTAACACCAGTTTTCTGGTGCTTGACAATACCAAGGATGGGCAAAATGGTATGAACACCTGACATACACACAATATTTGTCTATTAATAAGGAGTTGGACCACCAATGGCTTTGAAATAGTTGCAATTCTTCAGAGAATAGATTCTTAGAGTGTGTGTGTGTGTGAATAGTTTTGAACAGCATGTCCTCCCATTCTTATACCAAAACATCCACCATTTTCTTCAACAATATTAGAAATCTACATCTGCTCCTCCCTCTCTGCTCTAAAACACCCCATAATGGTTCAATGATGTTAAGGTCTGGCAATTGTGTTGACCAGGGAACATATTATCAAATATTCTGCTGCTCCACAGACCACACCTGGGCCTTTTCGGCTGTATATCTGGGGACATGTCATCTCTGAATATGGCAATGTTTGGCAGAAATATGCCAGTCACAATAAGCACTTCGTTGTAGAGATGTTAAAATATTCATTCATAGTAATCCGGCCAGGGAGGGTAACAAACAGAACAAGCAACGTACCACAGTATAGTCACCCAAATCATAACAGGATATCCCCGTACTTGACTGCAGGAAGAAGGCATGCTGGACTGTAGGCTTCCTTTGAAGTTTTCCACACAGTTTGTAGAAAACAATGTAAACAATGATTCATTGGCCGTATGACGTTCTTCCAGTCTTAACTGTTCAGATTTGATGGTTATGGCATCACTTCTTTGGCAACTTTGAGTTTGCTTCCATTATTAATGGTTTCACAATTGCAGCCCTTTGATTAATGTTAATCCTGTGAAACACTGCTGTACTGTTCTTGTGGACATAGTATTACTCAAGTGGGTGTCGAGTTCTGCAGTCACTTTTGCTGCGGCAGTTTTATGCGGTGTGGCCACAATATTTTTAATGCTCACTGGTCTCTGTCAGTTAACTTCAGCTTTCCACCCACTATTCCTCTTCAACAATGACATTTTACCATGTTTTGTATATTGTGTCATAATTGTGGAGCCTTTTGCTTGTGAAATGCTAAAGAGTAACTTTTCACTACAGATTCTCCCACTAATCGCGCACCAATGAGTCGGCTGTTTTGAATGTAATATCACATTTCACCAACTGTTTACTTAAACTGCTGCAGAACAATGCATAGGAAACACTGAAAGATAACTTCCAAGACTTTCCAAATCAACTGTTCTCTGCGAGCTGCATCACATTATTCATATATATATGCAGTGGTGCAAACCTGTGACCAGACGTACTATATAGCACAGTGTTCGTATTTTGTTCATCCCCTGTACCTCTGGCAGCTACTTGAACAAACCTATAATTACAGAGAAAAATGATGTTTATTACTCTACATTAAAATTATCGTAAGCTCAAGAGTGTGCGCATAATGCTGCAATTAAAAGTTTTGGTCACTTACCATATGCTATAAGATGTCAGACAGCAAAGCAAAATTTGAAAACAAACTGAAAAAGCTCCTCCTAGACAATGTCTATCCTGTACAATTTCTATTACTGTCATGTGTAAAAGGTGGAGGGTACAAATTACTCACACACATCTGAATAGTTAAAAAATTGTGTGTGTTCGGCAAAGAACCACATTTACAAGTTTGTGACAAATGTACAACGATTCATTCCAAATCATCACAATTTATGGTGAATGATCCATAGAACAAGAAACTAACACACCACCGCAGGAAAATAAGATTTCCCAACAAAGAGGCCTAGAGAGAATACCTGCCTTAATGATGGAATCGCGTGTTTTCTTCCACGTGATTTTTTTGCAAGCAGTTCTTAACAATAATATTGTAACTTTCAGCTATTGTTCACATTTGATATTGTGTTACTAATAATGGCAAAAAGCAAGTATGACAACAACAAAAAATACCTTTAAATAATGAAAATGTATTGTGACTGAAGAAACATTGAAGTGGATAATGCCTAAAGGTAGATTTTTCGAATATGAGATGTCAGTACTCTCACAGAGAACAATTAACTATCATATATTAACATGACTGAAGTACGAAAAGGAAAAATGAGCACAATTAGAAAAGAATTCACATCAACATACTGATTCAAGCATTAAAAGCAATATCTTAGTTACTCTCAGCTACAACAAATCTGCACCCAATTTTGTTCGCATTGCTTAATTCATATATATTGCAGTACTGCAGAGTATTTAATATTTCAATAACTCTCATTCTCTGTCTTCAGTCTTGAGACCTCTTCATGTAGGGTAATACCACAATGTTTCTTAATATGCCGAATCATTTAGCTGACTTTCCTCTACACACTTAGCTGCCAGATATATAGCAAGACCATATGTAAGAACATACCATACCCCGACCAACCACATTTTTCACTTTACGACTGATACGAACACCAACTGAAATTAAGACAGACCCACACATTGTACAAAAATTTACACGCAAAAAAAAGGGGGGCATTTTGTAGATTAAACAATTTCAATGTGGTTACGTATGTGGTAAGACCTAGTACTAGCCTCAAATGGCATGGTCTTAGTACTGCTCTAGAAAGCAAAAAATTATATTACTGTGTGTCAAAATATTAAGTAGCTAGAATGAGATTTTCACTCTGCAGCGGAATGTGCACTGAAATTTCCTGTCAGCTTAAAACTGTGCGCCAGACCGAGAGTCGAACTCTGGACCTTTGCCATTTGCGGGCAAGTGCTTTACCAACTGAGCTACCAACAGCTAGTAGCAGCTGAAATTCATAAAACCAAATCTATTTTAAGGCTGAAGATGGGGAATGTGCAAACCAAAGATGCAATGATGATTGACATAGCACTGTTTGTATGAAATTCATTCATTAAATAGGTACAAAGAGTACTTACTTGATATAGTTTTCAGGATTCCACAACATAGAGCAAATAGAGAGTGTAACATGTTCGACTGTCAGTTACATTATCAGGCAAATCAAGATTTGGCACACACTAGCAACAAAGTACACCTACCAAAGTAGAAGCATTTAGGCCTACACCAACTTTTCTGGATTAGAAAAGGCCATAAGCTCTCTCATATGACATTGTTATTTCCTGTCAAGTTTAACTTCATAAGAGATATCTGATGACTAACACTAGACTCTTAAGGACAGTGTGTGGACCAAACACCAACTTATTAATACGAGTTATCAAAATATTGGTAAAAAACATGCCTGTATTTTGATATATGTTTTATTTTGAACGTGAAAATTAAAGGCGCATTTTCTTTGCTGATCAAATGTATTTCTATGTCAGACTGACGTTCATTAAAACTTTTTGAGTGTTGTAAAGTAGACAAAAAGATACAATAGAATGGCAAACACGCTTTCTACATCTACTGGAAAACGAGGAGAAATACTTTGCAAAAAAACAGTAACTTTACCTGAATTAATACTCACAAACTAAACAAATCAGTGCCCTTCCCCTCCCAACAGTTCAGAAGATGTCTTGCAATGTTTTGTTCCAAAACTAATACCAAAAGTAACTGTTCAGTTCTTCTGTATATGTTCAGCAAGCCTAACACATTGTGGAATGTGTGAATTCTATTTCGAAAAAAACTTTGAGTAATCATGCACATACACAATAGTCATGTGACAGAAGTAATGGTACGAACAAATTCACAAACCTCTCTAAACGTAAATAAAGGTTTCTCCCGGCTGCTGGAATATGTCGTTGCAAATGATGCGGTAGACGGTGAACCTGGGGACTCCATCGCTCCATCTGATGATGATTCCTGATTTGAGCATTCATGACCCGGATAGAAGCCAAGCTGTTTTCGCCGATGAAGCCGCCGAATTTCCTCACGAATACTTGCAGCCATTTTCTCTAATATACGAGAAAATTTTCATGAGACGTCTACATCTACAATTAATAATCTCTCTAATAACCCTCAATTATTATACCAAGGCCAAGGCCGTCCTTACCCGGAGTGAGTTTTGGGCAAACCTCCCCAAAAGGTGACGGATGAAGTTCAGGCTGGTTAGATGTTGATGAATTAGGTGATACACACATTGGAGCACAACGTCTACGTTTTGATGGTCTTCCGTGGTTGTGGACTGGATCGAAATCCAGCGTTCTCTTCAAAGTTGCGCAGGCCATCTTTACTCTTGGGAACTTCTACCACTTAATGCACGTCACGCCCTTCAGCACTCCAATAACAATGATATTCCTTACGTCAACAGCAAACGTTGCAGATAAAAATATCAAAGTTAGTCAGACTTATTTTTCGAAAGTCCAGCCGTTATTCGTTGCTTCCTCCCCAGGAACACGATACTCGACCTTAAATCAATATGGCGAACATTTAAATCGCTTTTGTATACAACTCCCAAGATTCTCGCCCTACCGTTTTACAGAATAATGCACTAAGACTGCTGCGTTCTTTGAATTTTCGATATGCTGAAAATTCTTTCTTTGAAGCACGACACCAAAGACATGAGAAGTTAAAAATAATTATAATTTTTTATATTGCGAATTTGAGTACCGGCTTGATACCGAGACGTAGTATTCACGAAAAATTTAATGACAACCAGAGTGCCAGCTGTGAGACGGCCAGGTATTGCGGACACGTTGGTGTACCGTTACGTCTAACGTCTTTGGTACGTGTGAGGCCCACAACAAACTGAGCTTAAGTGACACTGAAAGCAGTTTATAGTAGTTTTTTTAATGGGTGGACAAAAATTTCAGTATGATGAAAGCGGTGGAACGTTTTTCTACTTTTTATTGTCATTTTTGGCGTTACTTCTCATACCAGGAACTTATTATTGGTGGCCACGTAAACGACGCGAAGGTAATGTTATTGTAAGCATGTTTTGTTTAATAGTGCGTAACATAAAACGTTCTTCGTCTCTGAATTGACAATGAAGTCATGAATCATTTGACATTCACTTACTACCGCAAATCAATTTGCTGATGTCATTTCTTTGCGTGAATACCCGGGATGGGATGTAGTGGTGACTGATAATAATTGGTGACTCCAAATGTGGCTCATTTTACATTACGTTACGTCCTTTTGTTGCTCATAGCTTTAATACAAAGTACTCTTATTCTCTAAAGGCGTGTGAATCCTATTTGAAAATTTTCTGCAGCAGTTTGTGGAGATCGGCCTTTACTAAACATCAATATTTGTTTTAAAGGTTTGCACATACGTCACAGCAATTTCGCCCTCTACAGTGTTGTTGTAGTGCTTATGAAACATCATGTATTACCTGCCCGCAGATATTTTGACACTATTGTAACTCCATGCTTGAGCAAGTGTGATTGACGTTGTATACCCATCACACACAAAATGCGCATTGGAATCAGCAGCCCAAGATACTGTGCTACGAGGGATAGTGGATTTTTAAAAAAATCATGAATATATTACCATCAGCCAACCCAATTTCCTGTTGGATAGAGGCCTCCCATTCCATATTTGGCTGTATGCATCCACGTTGCTCCTTCATGTTTTCTGATGTCAGTTACGCAGTTTCCAGTAGGTTATCGTCTTTGTCTGTTGGTATCCATTCACAGTTACAATTATGCCCACTTATAGTTCATAATCATTATAGTTTTAAAATAACGACCGGGTGTAATTGTATTTAGACCCACGCCCTCTGTCCCCATGCGCACTGACAAGTTTCGGAATTGTTTCAATGGAAGTGTTTTTTTCATTGCCATTATTGCCAAAATGTTCGATACCAGGCATTGGCTTTGGCGTGTGATATCAAAATAGCGGACAGTCATCTCATCTCTACATTCAGTATGGTGGGTATTCATGCAACGATAACAAACACATAGCAGTAATAATGTCGTATAAAATAATATATTTTAAATCACCAAAAAATTAATATTGATGTAATGGATTACTCGTGTGAAAATCTGTGGTTTTGCTCTTAGTCGAACCTAACAAAAGATTTCCCCACCCCTAACACACCAAACAAATCCAAAAATTAAACACCCACAAATCCCATACTGCATAAGTCCCCCACAAACATCACATAATTATTTTCATCTTCATCTAAGTCGTCACCATGGTACCTTCTGGCAAAGAAACACCAGTTTTCACAAAATACAACTATTGGCATCAATAAATCTGCTTGTCCTGTGTTGATAAACAGCTAATGACAAAACGGTTACTTCAGTAAAAATAGATAAACATATGAAACTAATCACATGCTGGTTGAAAAATTCATGCAACCCCTACAGGTACAATGAAGTCCATGATACCCACCAAAGATGAATCTCTTATATCTGAAAAATAACAAGTCAGTTAGAAACTATAAATAATGTAATTGTATCCTTTTACCTACATAGCTAACATCTACTCAGTAATGTCCATCAACCACAAATAGACAATGTTTAAAAAAAATAAAGATACAAGTTTCTTCTATCTGTCACTTATACTTAATTCCTAGAATACACTTCTCTACGAAAAAGAAAACTTATCAGTAACAGAATGTTTGCTAATGCTCATCTTATGGTTATAAAGTCACTGACAGACTTATTTAAATGAAGTAAATTATCGATTACCAGGCTAGATTTGTCAAACTATGTTCTGCACCAGATGGACTCCCAACACTTTTCTCACAGCATCACCATATGAAACCATTACTAGTGCTTGCCAAGCAACCTTTACCATTTTCATTCACTTTTGACTGTGGGGACCGTTAATATATCTGTCAAAATAGTATATTTTTTGCAGATAACCAATGCCTTACGCTACATCAACTGTCAGTAGGTTCTTCACGTGACTATTACAACTGAATGTCAGGTATGTGGCGTCTTACTCTACAGATCAACTTTCAATAAATAATATTCCTGAAATTGAAATTCGACATCTGAGTGCCACTACTAACAACATAACTGCTGCAAAGTGCTCTCTCTTTCATACTCTACTTTTCAAATATACTGCCCATACATGTTCTGTAATGCATAGATATGGTAAATTTTCCGTTGGAGCTTAGTTTTTACAAATTTGAATATTTGTAGTTTACCAAAAGCATTCTAGGCAGTTTTGCTGTTCTGTTTTTCTTGCTACCCACCCAGCCACCATCTGCTACCCAAAATACAAAAGAATCATGAACTGGTTCTGTGACTTCATTATTAATTAGTACTCTTTTCATTTTGTTATGTTGGTTGTACATCATATTAATCATGATGTAATTTGTTTTCAAGTCCACTTTCAAACTTCCTCAATTAAGTTACAGCTTCATTTGTGATTCAAGATTGTCTGCAGTAGAGACAAAGAGTGCAGTGTCATCAGTAAAATGAAGGTGTTTCAGATATATTCCTGTTTCCTTTTTTGAGTTGTAAGGATTGGAAAACTTTATCTAGGACTGCTGAAAATTATTTTACTGGCCTACACCCCTTGCTTAACCCATTTCAATTTCTGTCCCTACCACCGTACCCTGCATTCAGCTGTAAAATATGTGGCAGAGAGTACTTCCAGCTGTTACTAGGGCTTCTTCCTATTCCATTCATGTACAGAGCTTGGGAAAGATGTACATTTTCATTAGTCTAATCAGAAAGTATTCCAAGATTTTATGTCAATTATTCTTTAAGGATATTGGACGATAATTTCATGAATCACTTCTACTGCCCTTCTGGTAGACAGGTTTGTTCTTCCAACTACTTTGCGTGTTTTTTTGTTAGACGAAGCTGCAGTATATTGCAGTTAAATGTGGGTCTAACTCTCCACAAATTTGGTATAGAATCTGATAGATATTCCATAAGACCCTGGAACTTTCTTCAGTTTTAGTGATTTCAGCTATTTCTCAACACCACTGACACTAATAACAGTATCACTCATTTTTGCAGTGAGTTATAAAGTAACATTTGAAAATGGAGCTCAGCCTAACTGCTTTTGCTTTGCTATCCTCCCTTGGAATTCCTGTTATGTCCTTAAGTCTATGGACATTAAAATTTTGACACCACTATTGGCCATTATACAGACTAGGACTTAGGCCTATTTGGATTTCCTTAGAGATAATTTTCTGCTATTGTATTCGTTGAAGGCTTCATGCATTGCGTCTCGACCGCCAAATGCATTTCATTCAGCAACTCTCTGTCTATAACACTACATTTCGTTTTGTGCATGTTATGCAGTAGTATTTGTTTCTTTAAAAAGTTTCTTTATAGTGACTGTATGGCATGGAGAGACCCTCCAGTCATGATTGGTTCTAACAAACAATCTTACATGCAGATTCACTTTCTATCTTGTTTCATTTGAATTTCTTATCTACTGTGACGAATACACCACTTCCATTTCCTCTTAGTTTATCCATTCACTGTTAAATTTTCCCTAAAACTCTTACTGCTATAAATTTCATGTTTTAACCAGCTTTTTGTATCTTGGTATTTTGTGATATCTACAGCTTTTTTAGGAACACTACAAACTTTGGCACTTTGTTGTGAATGATTCTGTAGTTAATCACAAAGGTGTTAATGCTCTCAGCTGTTGAGGGGCATTTCTTTGGATCTTACACTGCTACTTCGGGGTCTTGTTACCTGGACTGGATAGTGTGTCACATGATCTAAAGAAAAAAAACTCCTATGTGCACCCCTCACACAACACCTCGATAGCAGGCTTTGATGTGTAACTCATACCTATCCCTTTAGGGAGACCCTACAGTTCTTTACTCTATGGCTCAACTCTATAATATTGCAATCTAAGTCTCATAGCTTCATGTCTTTCATTCAACTCAATGTTGCAGATTATGAGGTTTGTTGGAACACTGTGAGCAATACCGGTCTTTTCAATCTCCTCTGTCAGTAATTGGAGTCATACATGTATGACCTCATAGCTTAGATGACAGGCATCATTTGTTGCACTGTGTGCCACTCTTTGCAGTTAGTTAAACCCAGTTCCCTTAACAGTTACCAAAACAGCCTCATCCACATGTTGGTGCCATTATTCTCAGGTCAGTGGAAGCGTCTGATTCCACCCGTCGGCTTTAACCCGGCACATAAGGCTGTTGTGAAGTGTGATGTTACGACAGCATGGAGTTTAGTTTGTGAGAGTGGTGTGTTTGTAAGTGTCGTTTTGATGTGATCGGTGGTGTGTTTATGTGTTGTATGTTAGGTGATGTTTTTGGTTTAGTTTGCTTGTGTGGTGTGCTTATGGGTAGCGTATTGTTGCAGTCTGTGGTTCTCTCTGCTGGTGTGTTTACGGGTAGCGTGTTACGTGGCATATGGGGTTTATACGCGTGGTAGCATTGCACGTATGTAGCATTAGTGGTGAGTGTGCTTTCAGCGGAATATTTTTCAGTGAGTTAACGATTTTGGTTTTGTTATGTTGGCTTTATTGTAATTTTTTTCTGTTCGTTGTGTGTGAATTTTGGTGAATTTCTTTGTTTATGTCTTTGGTAGGTATGGATATGACTGACAAGGTCAACAGTTTTCGGTTTTTGGTGATGATGGGGGACAGAGCGTTGTATCTAATAAAATTTCTTCAGCTGTTCAGCCTGTTGGCTGAAGTCATGAAGTGTTCAGTATGTCGTGAAGAAATGAGGCTTACTGAAGTTCCAGCTTCTCAGACCAGGGACGACTGTATGTAGAGATGTCGTAAGGATAACTTATGGCACTTGATTAGGCAAGGATCCTGGTTCGAGAAGTCTAGGTTGGGCATGCGAGAAATTGTGTTAATGACGTATCGTGTTTCTTATAAATCCTCTCACAGTTTCTGTGCGCATGAGGTGGGTGTGAGAGAGAGAACTGTGCTTGATCGGAGTTCTTATTGTCGTGAGGTATGTTCTGAATATATTAACTACAGGGGTAGGTTGGGTGGGCCTGGTGTTGTTGTGGAGATTGATGAGTCGCAGTTTGGGAAGGGAAAGAATGGGAGATGTAAGTCTTTGGTTGGTTTATGGGTGTGGGGGGGCTGTGGTATGGGGGGGGGGGTTTCAGAATGTGTATTTAGGGCTTTGGAGGGCCGGATAAAAAGGGAATTAGTGAGATTGATTGAGCATTTTATTGAAGAGGGTACCACTATATCGTCTCAGATGCGTTTTCTTCTTATAGGGGGTTGG
Source organism: Schistocerca gregaria (assembly GCF_023897955.1). NCBI lineage: Eukaryota > Metazoa > Arthropoda > Insecta > Orthoptera > Acrididae > Schistocerca > Schistocerca gregaria. Next base: position 195,000,783 of record NC_064927.1, on the reverse strand, counting down.
GTCAGCAGGGGTACAATCATTTAGTAGTGAAACACAGTGTTGAGTTTAAGAATTATGATACGGAGGCCTGTACGAATGTTTTTGTTTGTTTGTTCGTTTGCTTGCGCGAGTGTGTGTGTGTGTGTGTGTGACCTTAGTGGCTGTGCCAGAGCTTTTTAGTGGTAAGTTGATTTTATTTTATTTTAAATGGTTGGTGGGGTGTTTGTGAGTTGTTTGGTTGTTTGTATTGGTGATTTGCTTTGCTGTTTACTTGTATGACTTCAGAGAAGTGTTTGATTGCAAGGTGTGGATGTGGCTGTGGCTGGTTTTGTGTCGTTAGTTGCTGTTGACCTATATATGTCGAGGGAAGTGTTCGATTCCAATTTTGATTTTCTAGGTTATTTTCTTTTGTGGTAGGATTAAGCGTGGTGGTGGTGAAATTTTTGAGATTTATAGTTTGGTATCGGTTGTTTCTATTGACCTATAATATGTCAAGCGAAATGATTGATTCCAGTGGATTTTGTGTGTAGTGGAATTTGAGAAGGTTGTGGGGTCTTGTTGTTTTAGTGTTTTTTGTCATTTGGTGTAGTGGTGTGTGTTTATATTTAGTTTGACCCCATCCAAAACCCCCAGTTTCCCCTGCTTGTCCTGTTAGTTTCATTATATTTTTTGAGGAATATCTGTTTGGTGGTTTTTCGATCTATTTTCGTGTTTGTTGTCATGTTTACGTGATGACGTCGTAGGAGCGGTATGGGAGTTGTTGTTAATGGTCGTTTCTGCTACATTGGTGATGTCATTGGTCAAAGCAGAGGGGTGCAATCGGACGCTTCCGCTATCCCTTATTCTCAGTGTATTTGAGCTGCCAATACGTAGTAGCTCCGTCCCCTTTTGCATCTGCCTCTGCTTTGACACTGGACACAGCATGTTTTCCAACAACTGAAGTGAATCTCACTGGATCAACTTCAGTTTCAGTGAAAGAGGGCAGCTTGAGCTTTTTGGTAAGGGGTATACATATAACAGACTTGAGCTGTACTTGGTCCCCCATCTCCCCTCTACAGGATACCTTGCCTTACCACTGCCACGACACTCAAAGTCAAGTGTGCAAGCAATGATTGACACAGTACTTCATGTAGAGTAGACAGAATCCACCTGAGAGGATAGTACGTGAGGTACCTGTGGTACCTCTGCTACTTGACTCCCAGTAGTCCTCCCAGCACACCCATTCACAATTGCTTGATGGTAGTCAGGATGATTTTGAGCTGCTTACAAACGTCAACTATCTCTACCTGTGCTTGAGAACAGCATTCACAGTAGGCAGCATTGTGGTTAGTGCAATGTTTTACAGGAGACTGTCCTCGATTTAGCAAATAAAAATACAAATTTATTAATGTGTGGTGTTCTGTCACAGGAATGTAACATGCATTGCAGGCTGTTGGGCTCTTTCACTGGAGGAGAAATCCATGCATCAGGGAAGTTTGTCCAATATGGAGGCATGTTAATAACACTTCATTCCATCTCTTTGACTGGAAGGATATGTCCCACAGTTAGATTGTTCATTTCACTAACCATAGTTTATCTGTTGCTTCCACTGACACTTTCTGTCTGTGATGCAGGATCCATTTTTTTGTTGGGAAAGGTTGTAAAGGGGCATTATGTTGAGTAACTATGAAAACTGCACAAGTGTCCTTGGCTGCTGCATATGCCTGAATTGCCACATGTCCTACCACCCAGCGGAATGTTTCCTCATGGAGGACGTGCTGGGATTGCTCTCTCCTCTTGATATGTACATTGCATAGTTTGCAGTGGAATCGTAGAAAAAGGGGAATTTCGTATCTCAAAAACATCTCATCTGTTCTACAGCCATTAAGTCTACCTGTACCTTTGCAGTGCATAAAGTTAATTCATTTGCTAACCATACATTGAGGACACAGTCAGGTTAAACTACAGTGTAACTTAGACCCAGCATTGTAGTTTGAGATGCTGATTTAAATTATTATGAAAAATATTTTAAAAATGTAATCTGGAGGTTTCACTATCTTGTGTCTGTTAATTGTGAAATAATACTGGTCCTGGATAGCAGCCATGGTGGATGATGAATCCAACCCTGGGTGGGAAACTACCGATTCTTTATCCCCACCTAGATCTGTGTGCTCTGCTTTCACATTGATTTCAAACGACTATCACTTGTAGATAATTTGTTGAAGCCAATTCCATGGGCAGCTCCACGTGCTGGCATAACACTGGTGGTGTCTGCGGGTCAACCAGAAACAATAAGCGTGGCCCATGAGGAGTTTCCATGGGTTGGATGGTTAGGACTCATCAGCCTCTTGCAGATACTAGGCCTGGAGCTGGTTATTCAGACACTTGTGTCTGGCCTAATCCCCTCATTGTGTAAGGCACATAAGATCCTTAAACCTGAAGGTCCTGCTGATCCATGTGCAAGGCTTTTGCTATAGAAGTGGAGTCAGCTCCCCTGATCTGTGGCAGATACACATTAAAGTGTTCAGCACTTTGAGAGACTGTGCTTTCGTGTCTGTCTAGTCTGGTAGTTCCAAGGGCTTTTCTGGAAAACTAGGCCCAGAAGCTGCACCAAATCTCTGACACATGGAATGATCATGGTGATGAACTACATAGTGCCGTGAATGGATGAAATCTAAGCACATTGTTTTATCTGCCAAGAACTTAAAATTTTTATACACTGAAGAGCCATAGAAAGTGGTACACCTGCCTAATATTGTTATAGGGCCCATGAGCTTGCAAAAGTGCTGCTACATGACATGGCATGGACTCTACTAATGTCTGAAATAGTGCTTGAGGGTGTTGACACCATGAATCCTGCAGTGCTGCCCATAAATCTGTAAGAGTACAAGAGGGTGGAGATCTCTTCTGACAAGCACATCACAAAACATTCCAGGTATGCTCAATAATATTCATGTCTGGGGAGTTTGGTGGCCAGCGGAACTGTTTTAATCTCAGGAGAGTGCTCCTGGAGCCACTCTGTAGCAATTATGGACATGCGGAGTGTTGCATTGCCCAACTGGAATTGCCCAAGTCCATTGGAATGCACAATGCACATGAATGGTTGCAGGTAATCAGACATGATGCTTACATATGTGTCACCTACCGGAGTTGTATCTAGACATATCTGGACTCTCATATCATTCCAACTGCACATATCCCACACCATTACAGAGCCTCCACCAGCTTGAAAAGTCCCTTGCTGACATGCAGGGTCCGCACATTCATATGGTTGTCTCCATACCCGTAAATGTCCATCTTCTCACTACAATTTGAAACAAGACATCCAGTGATCAAGAGTCCAATGTCAGTGTTGACGTGCTCAGGCGAGATGTAAAGTTTTGTGTCATACCGTCATCAAGGATACACGAGTGGACCCTCGGTTCCGGAAGCCCATATCGATGATGTTTCATTGATTGCTTCCCACATTGGCACTTGTTGGTGGTCCAGCACTGAGATCTGCACCAATTTGCAGGAGGATTGCACTTCTCTTCAGTCATTGTTGGTCCTGTTCTTGCAGGATCTCTTCCCCGCTGCAGCAATGACGAAGATTTTATGTTTTACTGTATTCCTGATATTCATGGTACATTCGTGAAATGGTCTAAGGGGAAACCTCATTTCATTGCTACATTGGAGGTGCTATGTCCCATTGCTCATGTGCTAACTATAACACCATGTTAAAACTCACTTATATCTTGATAACTTGCCATTGTAGTAGCAGTAACCGATCTAAGACTGTGCCAGACACTTGTCTTATACAGGCGTTGCTTACTGCACTGCCATATTCTGCCTGTTTATATGTCTCTGTATTTGGATATGCATGCCTATACCAGTTTCTGTGGTTCTTCATTGTATGTAGTCCACTCCTCGAGTCTCTTTAGTGTAAGTTGCAGCTAACATCTTGCTGTTGCTGGGTTGGGGAATAAGCCAAGTATAGAAAAATTCCACAAATAATGGCTTAGTGCTATTATTAGCAATAAAGAAGAGGCTAACTCTCAGCATGTTACTTTGTGGAACAAAACAGTCTCTGATAAATATTCCTCTGCTCTGTATCTGAAGGAACACTGTGACAGAAAGAACGACAAAAAGGTTAGTATCATTCTCCAGAAGTCCCATAGATGGAACTATCCAAATATTTTATGCACCCAAGTGTGAGGCACCGCAAGTCTCCCCACCAACGGCAAGGTCCGTGTTTCATGCGGGGGGCTGTTTATGACATAAATAAATATCATAATATGTAAATTCACTTTTGGTGATGGGCCTGCTGCAGATAGAAAAAGGTTCCTGTGAAGAGTTGCCTGCATAGGCAGACTACAACAATTTGAGTAGCTGTGTTTTTTGAAATGATCCTTTCCATATAGATTACAAACGGCTTGATGCCAAATGAGTACTTCTGCAGAGCACAGATGTCATGTAAATGCAGGAACACTGTCAGTGCTTCCAGAATGAGTTTTTCACTCTGCAGTGGAGTGTGCACTGATATGAAACTTCCTGGCATATTAAAACTGTGTGCTGGACCAAGGCTCAAACTCAGGAACTTCACCTTTTGCATGTAACTGCTCTAGCAACTGTTATCAGTTAGTAAAGCACTCAAAGGTGAAGGCGAAGGTCCCAAGTTTAAATCTTGGTCACTGTCAGTGTTTGCTTGAGGCATAGAAAAGATTGCATGGATTGTTGAGTAATAGTTCATAAGCAATGCATGGATTACATGTGCAGTGTTCCTTAATGGGTAGCTCAAATTAATGATGGTACCCTTGTGGGAGGGATGTGTAAATACAAATGAAAGAACCACAGTACATTTGCCCCATCGCTGATATGCAAGCAGTACAGGGACCTGAAATACAGTCAAATCAGACATGAAGTTGGATTTAAAGGGGGGGGGGGGGGGCTGAAAATTGGCAGAAGCATTCAGTACAGTGTTCAGATCAAACTCCCAAAAAATGCACTTTGGGGAAAATCCAACGTATTGGACTTGTCGAGTTATAACCATAGTAACCGAACTGGGTTCCTTTTAGTGCCAAATTAATGTGTTTAAACACCACTATTATCTAAAAAGATAAACAGCTTACTGCAGTGCAGTTTTGATTTTGTACTCAACTAGTGTTGAAAAAATAATTGATCTAAAAATTTGCAGCTTTTGATCATACATTGCTGATATTTTTTTAAAAAAATTATGAGTAATGTTGTAACATACAATAAAAACAAAATACAGTGTAAATAATTTTCATGAAATTGGAAAAACAGCAACAATAATACATTGTTTTTCATGAAAGTGGGCAGAATTGTTGTAGCTTGAAAGGTTCACCAAAGTGATGCTCGCTCACCCACCACCAACTGACAGGAACACGGTATATGGAAAAAAACTAACATTACAGTTTCTTTTATAAAAATGGAAAAAAAACTATGTACAGGTCTTTTTACGTTTTGTGGTTATTTATATAAACGCATCAGTCACAGTCTTGACGTCGTCTCGGTTTCAATGGCTGCTTCACTACCCGAGCCATCTGAATCCATCCCTCCACCACCAGCTTTTCTGGACTGCACAGATGGGAGGTATCCATACAACGCATTCTTCGCTCCCGTAATTATCCCGGTCTCAGCCTATGGTAACGTACTGTGCCCACCCAAGTTTCCAGCCGGCCAGAGTGACTGAGCGGTTCTAGGCGCTTCAGTCTGGAACCACGTGACCGCTATGGTCGCAGGTTCGATCCTGCTTCGGGCATGGATGTGTGTGATGTTCTTAGGTTAGTTAGGTTTAAGAAGTTCTAATTTCTAGGGGACTGATGACCTCAGATGTTAAGTCCCGTAGTGCTCAGTGCCAACAGTTTCCATCCCCTCTGTCCTATCATCTCCTCCTCATTCTCATCTCCCACCCTGTTTATTTGCATCCGCCTGTCGTTCCCTGCTCCTCACATTTTGTTCTTTTTTTCCCCACCTCCCTACCCCACAATCTCCTGACTCTGCACCTGTTGGCAGTCTAGTCCCTGCACATTCCACCAGATGGCATTTGTCTTTCTTCCCACACGTACACTAGTATCCCTTAGCCTTCCCTGACCCCTCCAGATGGCTGCTTGCATCCCACTTGATAGTTGCATTCTGGCTCGAGATGCTGAAGTTGGCAGTCATGTGTGCTTGCTTTTGTGTGTGCATGGTGTTTGTCTCTCTTTTACTGATGAAGGCTCTGGCCGAAAGCTTTACATAAGTCCTGTTTGCAACTTGACATGTCTTCTTTACAGTAAGTAACAATCTGTATTTTCCTACATTGTTGATATTCCTACCTGTAGTTTCCATTACCTGATTGTGGCTTTTATTTAAAATTGACTTGCTGACTTCTAGTGTAAGTCACAATACCAACATGGACAAACATTATATATGGATATTATTATTATATTGAAGCAGGAGGATTGTGTACTGATGTAAATGTAGGTACATTGTTATTCTATGTATTGCAGATCTTGGATGTAATTTTGAGTGCTGTCGTGTTAGTTGCTGCATCTAGAATTTTTGGTCCCACCTTTTGCAGTTCTGAAGTTGGCAACAGGGAATTGCCGAAACTGGTAATCTGTATGAAGAAATGATTTTAGCGATCTTGACAGTTAAAAAAATATTCAGTGTTCATACTGCTACACCCAACACTGACAATATCAGAAGTCTATACAAGTACTCTTACTAAAGTTTTGGTGTACATATAGTTGACTGCTGGAAAATTCAAAACCTAATGCAAGGAACACAAGAGACTGGAAGTATGAAAACAGTGGAACATTTTAAAATATTACCGCTAGTCAACAAACATTGAATAGATTTGGAGATTGTAAGAGTGAATAGGTACATTAGGCCCTCGCATAAAAAAGAAATTCATAAGAAAATGAAGGAAGCATAAGAAATCAATCATTGATAATTTTAGCCTCAGGCATGTCTGTGAAGTGAGCTGTGATGAAGATCCATAACATAATGTTGTCTCATTCTAACTTCCCTGCACTTAACATACCCCATATATTCACCTCTTCCACCCCTTGCTCACTAGCACAATCGTCGCTCTTCCTAGACTCCTAACATCAAGAATAAGTGTCCAACAAAAACCAGTAAAAAGCCATCCTATTGTCTCCTCCACCCAGTAAGACCTCAACGGCTACACTTTACTGTGAGCCATCCACACACAACTCTTTGTTCATGTTATAGTGCAAGTGTTGGCAATGCCTGTGCTTGTATAATTGGTGGCAGCCGATTGGAGACAGGTATTTGTAGAGCGAATAACAAGCTGTAACCGGAAAATATGAAGTACTTGCATTATTTTCACACATTTATTTTTGGCCATATATTGACCTGTTGTTGTTGTTGGTGGTGGTCTTCAGTCCACAACTGGTTTGATACAGCTCTCCAAGCTACTCTATCCTTTGCTACTCTATCCTCTATCTATCACCTCCGAATAACAACTGCAACCTACATCCTTCTGAATCTGCTTAGTGTATTCATCTCTTGGTCTCCCTCTATGATTTTTACCCTCCACACTTCCCTCCAATATGTGATGCTTCAGAATGTGTCCAACCAACTGATCCCTTCTTGTAGTCAAGTTTTACTACAAATACCTCTTCTCCTCAATTCTATTCAGTACCTCCTCATTAGTCACGTGATCTACCCATCTAATCTTCAGCATTATTCTGTGGCACCACATTTCGAAACCCTCTATTCTCTTCTTGTCTAAACTATTTAATGTCCATACATGGCTACACTCCATACAAATACTTTAAGAAAAACTTCCTGACACTTAAATCAATATTCACTGTTAACAGATTTCTCTTCTTCAGAAATGCTTTCCTTTCCCTAGCCAGTAACACTTTATATCCTCTCTACTTCAATCAACATAAGTTATTTTGCTCCCCAAACAGCAAATCTCATTTACTACTTTTAAGTTGCTAATTGTCTTATCTAATTCCCTCAGCATCACCTGATTTAATTCGACTACATTGCATTATTCTCATTTTGCTTTTGTTGATGTTCATCTAATATCCTCCTTTCAAGACACTGTCCACCCCGCTCAATTGCTCTTCCATGTCCTTTTCTGTCTCTGACAGAATTACAATGTTGTCGGCAAACTTCAAAGTTTTTATTTCTTTTCCAAGGATATTAATTTTTACTCCAAATTTTTTTTGTTTCCTGTTCTGCTTGCTCAATATACAGATTGAATAACATCGAGGATAGCCTACAACTCTGTCTCACTCCCTTCTCAACCACTGTTTCCCTGTCGTACCCATCAACTCTCATAACTGCCATCTGGTTCCTGTACAAATTATAAATAGGGTTTCGCTCCCTGTATTTTTTTTATGTTGAAACAGTTATTACAGTATCTGTCTAAATTAAAGAAAGTTTTGTTTTGTGGTGGCCTGAGCAGAAGTAATTTCTATACAATAGCGATTTTTTGTTCCGATGAGGGACAAATTATGTGTTTAGTGTAGACGGGCTTTTGTCAGTTTCAGCAGTTGCAACGTGTTGGCATTTCTATTATGACATATATCCTAGCAGTGTCTAGATTAGGTGTGAAGGAAACAGTTTGGTTGTGAGTTGATGAAGCCAATGAATGTGGAACCAAAAGTAGCAGTTGTGGAGATGGTGGAGCTAAAAAAATGTGAAAGCAGAAAAACTGGTTGTGGTGACAGACTGATCTGCTGCATAGCCTGATGCTCAGATTAGGTTGTAAGGCAACAGTTTCAGATTTGGTGAAGCCAATGAATGTGAAAACTGAAAAACTGGCTCTGCTGGCAAACTGATGTGCAGCATAGGCTGAGGTCTATGTTGGGCTGAGGCAACAGTTTAGTTGTGAGGTGGTAAAGCCAAAAGATGTGAAAGCAGAAAAAATTGGTTTGGTGAAAGACACCTTTAGCATAGCCCAGCATCTGTGTAAGTTTGTCATCTCTCAACCTGTAAGTATTCACAGTGGTAAATAGGCAGTCATGTAAATTCTGTTAATTCCTTTGTTAAGTGCTCCACAGATTCTTCTTACCTGACCACATCGAAATGGTGTGGAGCTGTGTAATGGAGGTTATGTCATGCCAACCTCAAAAATATTTACTAAAGGGTTATTTTTTCATGGATATTTTATTTTCTGGCCTGTGTTTGTGAGTCTCTTAATCACCTTAGTAGGTAACCATAGACGTTGATGCTGTGTTTGGTGTTCTTATAAGTAGCCAGTGAGAAATACCAAAACTGATGACTTCAGCCCGAGAAAGTGTTCTATTTAGAGCAGATAATTTGTTTTCACTTCATTGTGTTTTTAGCTGTGGCTTCAGAATGAGTTCTCTTTAGGAACCTCTTCCTTATGGTACCCAGAGGCAATATAGTTGAATTGGTGTATGTCTCATGATTTTATAGCCAATTTTAGGAAGTGCTCAAAGCGTGTTGGAGATATGAGCTGTATTTCTTGTACGAAGGATACAGATTGGGTTACAGTGGATATCCAAAAAGTCTTATAATAGAGTTAGTTGCAGCATTCAAAAAGATTCATGGTTTGAGAGAGTTCAGTCTTCCAAAATTTCTACAACTAACTTTTTCTAGGTGAAAATGTACAGAAACTTTTTTTATTACTGATGAACTGCAGTTATATATTGGAGGCAGTTATATATTGGAGGCAGTTATATATTGGAGAAGCTTCTGCAGAGAAGTGTGTATTGAAATATTTTTCAAAGAAAGTGAGAAACTTGGTGACAACAGAGTCGTCATGGAGATCAATGAGGCTATGCCCAGAAGAAGAAAATTTACCAGAGGTAGAGAGAGAGAGAGAGAGAGAGAGAGAGAGAGAGAGAGAGAGAGAGAGAGAGAGAGAGGAGGAGGAGGGTGTATTTTCAGGGAAATCCAAAGAGGAATCCAAGAATGCTTCTTCACGAGTTGTTCTCAGACTTAATGCTTAATATTGTCAAAGATTACATCCTTTCATGAGTGACAGTAATTTCTAACTTCTTTAGGTTGTACATATGCTTGAATAATGAAGTGTTCATAAAGTGACATTTAAATGTTCCAAAACTGGTGCACACACATATAGCATTGAAGGCACCTGAGCTTCCATAAGGAGATCTCTTCATGGAACCAGAGTGTGCAAATTTTATTTTATATTGTTTGTTGAACCTGTGTGGCATAAAACATACAGTCAAAATGAGGATTTATTTCTGCATTTTATGAAGACTGCAGCAACATTGTATAAGCCCTAGTTTGATACTTTGTTTTCAATAAAATCTCGTTGTTGTTGTTCTTAAGTTTTCTGGTTTTTCTTAGTTGTTTCTGTATTATTATTTTCTTGTAGATGAGGTCCATGTATGCAACTAAATAAAGGTTGTTTGTTTTTACGGTATACATGTTTCACATCCTTTTATTTAGGAAGCGTAAGTAGTGGCCTTTAATATGTGTCATAAATAAAAAGAAGCAAAATCTATGTACAATAAAAATAAAGTATTATTTTGTTGCTTATACAGACTACATCTGCACGAACATAATAATGATAACACTTGTGCTTTTCTTACGTGCTTCCTGTGTATGCAACTTTTTCTGTAACACTTTCCCATTCCACTCACATATAGAGTGCGTGAAGAATGATTGTTTGAGTGCCCCTGTGCATGCTATAATAAACTTAATCTTATCATGATCCCCATGTGGACAATATGTAGTGGTTTCTAGTGTTTCTATGGTCATTTAAAGCTACTTCTTGAAACTTCGCAAGTAGGCTTTCTCAGGTTAGCTTACGTCTATTTTCAAGAGTTTGCCAGTTCAGTATCTTCAGCATCTTTGTGACAGTCTTTCACTGCTTAGACAACCTGTTTGGTAAGGGTTCCACTCACTTGACAGTATTCTAGAACGGGTCGTGTGAGTGGTTTATAAACAATCTTCTTAGTAGACTAATTCCATTTCCCTAGTATTCTACTGATAAACCAAAGTCTGACACCTGCTTTACCCACGAATGAGCCTGTGAGATCATTCTATTTTATATCCCCACAGTGTGTTACATCCAGGCTTCTGTATGAGTTGCCCAATTCCATCTGTGACATTTTGATACTTTAGTCATAGGATAGTATGTTTTTTTCATTTATTGAAGTGCACAATTTTACATTTCTGGACATTTAAAGCAAATTTCCAGTATTTGCACCACTTTGAAAAAATACTATGCTAAAGGGTGTTACGTTAAAATGTAATATTTGTTTCTCCCGTGATTGGAACTAAAACACGTTGTTATTGGGTACACGAACTGGATATTCCACCATGTTAGCTTTCCACATCACTCACAGCAAGCATTACTAACAAACACTTCCTGGTAAGATTACCTATGGCCTCCTGTAAAGTTCTTCTAGCTTCACCTTTTTATTCCAACCTCTTTTATGATGTGTGCATCTGCGCACCCTGAAAATCCGCGCAACAAAGAAATGAGGACTGAATGCCATAGTTTTGCACAAAAATCAATAGAACTGACCAAGACAACTCCCCCCAGGGGGTACACAACTCTTTTCTGAGTATGTGCTTGGCTACCATGGGTCCTCAGCCTATGCAGCATTACTTCCTTTCTGTGCTATAATCTTATACTTGCACTATTTCTTTCCCTCTCTGCCTCTTCATTGGATGGTTGTGTTGGTGCGCAAACCCTGCTTGGACATGGTTCATGATTGGGACTCGAGCTTCCACTTCTGGAGTCTTCTACAACTTTTCTTTAAATAAACATATGGTCTCCATTGTTGAGTTCAACCTGCCACCAATTTTCAAAATTCTCCAGCAGTGTGGATTGTGCAGGGAAGGTCTCCCAAAGTGGTGTATGCTCCACCTTTATTCCTTTCCATCTTTGCACCCTTCCTTACGCAGAACGGTAGACCCCTGAATGTGCAGGCATCACACTCTTGGTATCTGAGCTGAAAACTCCCCACTTGTAACAAGGAGTATGTGCCCATCATGACTTGGGACCCAGCCTCAGTGACAGATTACTGGCCAGGTAGCTGTTGCTGAGGCTGGGTGGCACACATAGGAAGAGCCACTGTTCAGAGTGGGTGGCACCATGAGCTGCAAATGAAGTTGATGAAGTTATCTCTTGCTTGTGGTCATATGACCCCTGCTGTCTCTATGGAAGGAAAATGCTCCTGGCTCCAGCAGTCTCTGCAGAAGGAAAGTTCTCTTTTATACAGGGAAATATGACCCTAAAACCTTCCCTTCACTGTCTATGTCAGGGAGGGGGAGGGGGGGGGGGGGAAGAACATAAGGCTAAGGCATAAGCAGAAAAATACTCCCCTTCCCCCCCCCCCCCCTCCAAAAAAATACTTAGTTAATACAAGGGCTGATGGGAATTCTTTCTTGGTCACAGAGCCGTTATTAATTGTGAAGAACTTGGGGGACAAGTTTGGGAGAGTGGCAGCCATCTCTGAAATAAAAAGTGGGTCAGTTTTGATCAAAGCAGTACCCCCAGCCTAGTCATAAGTGCTGCTCACTTGTACCAAGCAGGGTGACGTACTGGTGACTGTCACTCCCCGTTATAGTATAATTATGGTTCAGGGTGTCATTTTCCATCATGGCCAGCTCTTGCAATCTGATGATGAACTACGTGCCTACTTCCAGTGACAGGGTGTACACATTGTCCATTGTTTACATAGGGGTCGATACTAGTGCCTTCATATTGGCCTTTGAGGGTGATTCTTTGCCTGAGAAGATCAAGATGATGGTATACCAATTTAGTGGTCGATTGATGCCATGTGAAACTGTCCCCCCTCTTCCTTCAGAGATACACACACACACACACACACACACACACAGTGCTTCAAGTGTTTGAAAGGGTATTCTGGTACATGTCTTCACATCAAAATGCTAGCCCCATCTGTAGAGAATGTGGATGAACAATGCATGCGAACACACCTTGTGCCCCTGCCCTCCATCTGTGATCTGTCACACCTGTGGAAAGCACCATTCCGCTGCTCACCAGGTTGCATTGTTTTCTAGAGAGAGAATGCAAGAATAGAAGACTCCGGACAAACTAACTTATGAAAAGGCCAAGAAAAAGTATGAGCTGTTGCATGCAACATGTAAAACAATGTCATATGCTACAGCTACGAAGATGTTGCCGCCTTTGGGGATGGCACTCCTGCCCGTTTCACCTTTTACACCGGTCCCTCAGGGCCACTCAACCATGCGTGACCCCATCCCCTCTCCCAATCTCCCAATGGTTGGGGGGCTCCCCTCTTACTATGGGATTGATGACTTCCTTCCCAGCAAGGACATTGGTTCCCACCTCCCAGCTGTAGACAAGTCAGCTTCCTCTGGCTTCTCTTTCCAGGAAGGGGTGGCGTGGGACACTTCTTTCCACTGTCTCCAGCCAATGGCTGAAGGAGCCACAGGCTGCTGTTCACATGGCTGAATGATCATCATCTTTACCTGAAACTGATTCAGAGAAGCCCTTGCAATCGTCAAATTCGTCTAAGGAGAGGAAAGGCAAGAAAAAGTCCTCCAAGAAGGACACTGGTGGCCCTTACACCATCACAACCCAACTGTTTCACTCCTGTGGCCAACGTGTAGATTGCATGAGTATGTGGTTTGCACCACTCAGTGGAACCCAGAAAAAATATATACCATAACCCCCCCAAACAGTGGCAGCAGGCGACCTTAGAGCACAACCTGCCTCCTTTGTCCCTTCATGGCCTCACAGCACAATGAACAACATTATTCTCCACTGAAATTATAGCAGTTTTCTTTCCATCACCCAGCTGAGCTACGACATCTTTTAAGCACTTCCTGTGCTTTCTGCATAGCCTAGGAGACTTGGTTTTCAGCAAAGTGAATTCTGTCCCTTCGTGGATACCTATGACAGGGTGTTAGGGAGAGTTTGAAAATATGCACTGAACAAGCTATACAGCAAACTTGTGCCTCTTAATACACTTTTGGAGGCTGTGGCTGTTCAGGTAAGGGCATTTCGGGATATTACCATCTGCAATGTTTACCTCCGTCCACCTTTTTTTAATCTTGAGTGATTTCAATGCCCATAACCCTTTGTTCAGTGGAACCACAATTACTGGCCATGCTAAAAACCTCGAGAACTGACTGGTGCAACTTGACCTTTGCCTCTTGAATATTGGAACCCCCACACACTTCAGTGTGGCACACGGAACTTTCTTGGCCATTGACCTTTCCATTTGCAGCCCTTGTCTTCTCCCATCCATTCTTTAGAGAGTTTTCAATTACCTAAGTGGTGTGACTAGTTCCCGCTCTTCCTGTTCCTCCCTCAACATCACTCCGATGGATGCCAGCCCAGATGGGATGTCGCAGTGTTGACTAGGGTGCTTTCGCTTCTGCTCTCACCCTTGGCTCTGCGTGACATGGAGATATCAGTGAGGCAGTCCAGAATACAACTACAACTATTCTTTTGGCAACTGATATTGTGATCCCCTATTCCTTGTGCCCATCCCAACAGAAGACAGTATCTTGTGGTCATCAGATTTTGCAGAGGCCATTAGAGATCATAGACGGGCTGTCCAGTGCCATAAGTAGTACCTCTCGATGGATCACCTCGAAGCCTTGAAATGGCTCCGTGCCAGGTCCAACCTCAAACAAAATGACAGAAACAAGAATGCTGAAAACAGTATGTTTCGACCATTGGACCATGTACCTCCCCTTCACAGCTTATTATGCCTGAGCCTCTGAGTATGAGAATTATCAATCTGCCTTTCATGTCCTAAAACAGTGGGTACAGCAAAAGCAATTATCTTATACTACATGCCACCTAGCCACATAACGCTCCATTCAGTGGGTGGGAATTTGTCTGTGTCCTAGGCATGATACAGCCCCATGGAAGGACTGCGTTCACAGCCAAATGATCAAGCACTTATCAGTGGATTGTCAATGTCATATCCTTGCAATCTTTAACCACATATGGAGTGAGGGCGAGTTCCCATTGCAGTTGTGAGAAAGTGTCATCATCCCAGTACTGAAACCGGGTAAGCACTCTCTGGAGGTGGACAGTCATTGCCCAGTAAGTCTCACCAATGATATGTGTGAGTTGCTTGAACACAGGATGAACCAATGGCTGTGTTGGCTCCTTGAGTCTCAGGATCTCCTGGTTCTGTCCCAGGGTGGTTTTCACCTAGGCCATTCGACTACTGATAATCTCGTTTACGTGGAGTCTGCCATCTAAGCAGCTTTTGCTCAACGTCAACACCTTATAGCTGTCTTCTTCAACCTGCAAAAGGCTTATGACTCCACATTGAGACACCACATTCTTGTTGCCTTACCCAAGTAGGGTCTTCAAGGTCTGCTCGCGATTTTTATTCAGAGCTTCCTGTCGCACTGTATGTTCCAGTTTCTAGTTGGCACTTCCCACAGTACCCCACATATCTAAGAGAATGGGCTCCCACAGGGTTCTGTACTGAGTATCCCTCTCTTTTTAGTGACTATAAATGGTCTAACAGGAGCTGTGGGATCCTCAGCATCACCCTCCTTGTATGTTGACAACTTTTGCCTCTGCTATTGTTCCTCTAATATGGGCGTCACTGAACGTTGACTGCAAGGCACCATATGAAAAGCGCAGGCCTGGGCTCCAACCCATGTCTTTTGGCTTTCAACCGCCAAGACCCATGTTGCGCACTTCTGTTGAGATCGTACAGTTCACCCACAACCAGAACTTTACCTTGGTGACCAACTACTAGTCTTCGATTCTCAGTTGATGTGGATTCCCCATCTTCACCAGCTTAAGGAAAAGTGCTGGCTGCTTTTAATACACTTTGCTTCTAGAGTAACACCAGCTGGGTTGCAAATCACACTACCCTTCTACAGCTTTACAAAGCCTTGATATGATCCCATCTTGATTATGGGTGTCTGACGTATGGTTCAGCGTCACCCTCAGTGTTGCAGATACTGAATCCAATACACCACTGCAGGGTTTGACTTGTGACAGGAGTCTTTCAAACTAGCGTTGTGAACAGCTCACTGGTGGACACTCCATTGTAGATCAGGCGCCAGTGATGAATTATCAGTTATGCTACCCACATTCACAGCTCTTCTAAGCATCTGAATGCCACCTTGTCTTTCCAAACACAAAAATCCATCTCCAGCAACAGTGGCTATATAAGAGAATACAATTGCAATTCACGTCTGGTGCCCCTCTCTCGGAATTCCAGTTGCTTCCTCTTCCATCTCTCCTCCGGGCCCACGCGTGTACATCTCCATGGTGCATCTCTCGGCCACAGCTTATTCCTAACTTATAGCAAGGTCTGAAAGACGCTGTCCCTCCCGAGGCCCTCTGCCATGAATTTTTCTCCATCCTTGGCACATTCTGCGGTTCTGAAGTAGTCTACACTCATGGCTCAATGGTTGCTGGTCATGTATGTTTTGCTTATACTCATGCAGGACATACTGAACTACACTCCTTGCTGGATGTCTGCAGTGTCTCACTGTGGAGTTGCTAGCCATCTCTCAAGCTCTTGAGCATATCTGTTCCTTCACCAGTCAGACCTATCTCATCTGCAGCAACTCGAGCAGTTTCCAACCTCTCGACCAGCATTATCCTCGCCATCCCTTGGTCATTTTTATACAGGATTCCCTGTGTGCCCTCAAACAGTGTGGATGCTTAGGGACCTCCTTCTGGACCCCGTCCCATGTTGATATCCGGGAGTATAAACTCTCACTGATAGTGTGACCAAAGATACTACAAGTAAACCAATTCTTGGGGTTGGTATTCTGTAAACAGACCTCCGATCGTTATTACACCGTCAAGTTTTAGGAATATCGAATACAGAATGGCTCACTCTGACTTCAGCAAACAAGCCTGATAAAGGAGACTACAAATGTGTGGAGGTCCATCATGCAGGCCTCTTGCAGGAACGCTACCATCCTTTGCTGGCTCTGCATCAGCCATATTTGGCTGACAAGAGGTATCTCCTCTGTCGTAAGGACCCACTGCACTGTCGTCGTGGTTCCCATTTGACTGTGTTTCACATTTTGCTGGATTGTCCCAACCTAGCACCATACAGTGGGCTTTTAATCTCCCTGACACGCTACCCGTGATATTAAGAGACGATACCTCAGCGGCTGACTTAGTTTTATGTTTTATTAGTGAAGGGAGCTTTTGCCACTCTATTTAAGGGAGGGCTACTTAATGTTATCAGACCATTGAGGTGTTGGCAGAACACTCTGTTGCCTCCTCTGCCCAGAGTGGGCTGTGGATGCCTGGGCATGGTGAGTCGTCCTGGCCCTCACCTTACCTGTTCATTTACTCTTCCTCACCTGTTTCACATGACCTGTTAAACGAGTTCATATTTTCTCTTTCTCTGCTTCTGCAGCCCTGTCCATGTCACTAGTCTTTTTCAAGGCAATTTCTGAGAGGAATACATCTGGTATGCGGTGGGGTGGGGATGTGTCCCCCTGCATTGCAATCTGCCTTTGTGGGCTCCCAGCTGCTCCCTAGAGGGGGCCTGGCTTTCTTCCTCTGTCACCCCCCCCCCCTCTTTTTTCTCCTACGTTGACCTTTCATAGACCTTGGTGGTTTTCTTCCTCTGGGGTTTGCATGGTAGGCTATCTCTGATCCACAGTCATGTAGACGTGTTTGAGGAAAAAGGGACTGATGACCTAGTAGTTTGATCCCTTTAACCATACATCCAACCAACCAAAGAAATGGGAAACATTACCAATCAATAAAGGAACAGGAAACAGATGTCCATCTATGAGTTGACAACATTATAAACAGTAAAATATGCTTGCAAGTTTTACACAGAACTATTGAAGAGTACCTCCATTTCGGAAAAAGGTTTAAAACAGGGCAGGTAGAACACTGACTATGAACTAAAATGCTCGTCAGTCAATATACGTTTAGTAATACCAGTCTGAAGTGAGTTCTTGTAATAGTTTACTGAACTCTTTGATGCGATAATTAAGAAATGCAAGCAAATTCTGGAGTGGAGTTCAAATCCTTGACTGGCTGCACTCATAGAAGTTTCCCAAATCACTTTAACCGAATGCTCAGATAGTTCCTTCATATAAACTGCAGATGATTTTCTGTACTATCCTTGAACAAGCCAAACTTTTACTCACTAACAAACTTGACTTAGACCATTCACTAAGCCTTGATCTTCCTACAATAATAATTGCTAGTGGCTTTTTCCTCTTCTGTTAAATTATTTTCCTTAGTCTTTTTAGTGATGAGAATTTGCCCAATATATTGATGGCTTAGTTCTAACTTTGCACAAAAGAAAATCGTTTTAAGGATGTACGCAATTGAAAACAAATGACTAATGAAATACTCACAACGTTTCAAACATTACATATTTGCCTGTTGTGATACTCCTGTTTTCCTTGGTCTTTCTGATGCTATTGTGGGTGTCATAAGTAGCTTTAGTGTCACTGAATGGATTATTAAACCAGGACAGTTAAGATTGTTGTTGAGGCTGTCATCACACCTTTCAGTCACTGTTGCTTGAATTCAGTATTCAGTGGCAGGTGTTGTAACTGAATGGGCAAACTGGCTCTCAGTTCTGAGACAGGCAAAAGCATTCCTCTTCTAATGGTATTAAGCTTAGTAAAGCATTGTAGAGCTCAGGTCAGTGTCCAGTCCACTGTTACCTCACTGACTGCTGTTTCAGGTGATTATCGTACATAGAGGATATTTGCTCCATCCATATTTAAAGAGTAAAATGTCATCTGTGCCATTGTTTAGATGAGAAAATACATATTTTTTTATACTGGCAAGAGGGAAACATTTTACCTACAAAAGGGTTTTCTCACAATTGTTTGTAATACATGGATGATGTAAGAAAATTATTAAACTTTTGCATGGGGCAGAGTGTCTTACCAATTTTGTCAGACAGAGATTCCAGTGGCTTATAGGACAGTTGATTTATCCTATTAACTGCACAATCATCCAACCACCAGCCCCATACACATTTTATTTCCTTCCAGAACTTAAAATATGTGTAATCACACTGACAAAATTTGCACCGGCATACAGGTGAAAGTTTATATAACTTTTAACAATAAATTTTATATATATCTATTCCACATTATGAATTTTAATTACCCTAGCTTCCCAATATTAAGCAGTAGCCACTGATAACCTTACTATTTAGTATCCTGTGACACCAATCCATCCATCCATGATGCAGGCATTTTACTCTTAAAAAATACACCTGCAAGCTATTGCAGCTAAAATCAGCATATAGAGAATTTAAAAGATGAATGCCTGGACAGTCATTGCCCATTACTAAACCTAATTTCATGGTCAAAAATTTCAATTTGATTAATGCAGCAGCTAACTAATCAATAGATGTGTTATAATTATTTTGAGGAATGTAAGTCATTTTGTAACACATTTCCAACTAAGTTTTCAATTTTTCTTTTATGTAGTACTGTAACATCAAGTGTGATCACTAATGTGAATTAGGGGTTTGCTCACTATCTAGTCTTCAATCAAATTGTTAAGTAAAAACAGCCATTTGCAAGTGATTTGCAGCAGTGGCAGAACCCCTTATCTTATACCCAGCTAGATTTCTGGCACATTGTTTTAAAAAAGTATTTTAATTTTTCATGTTAAGCATTTGTTTTGAAAAGGTTTCTAATATAATACTTATTAATTAAAAAGTTTAAGTATAACATGTTAGGCCTAACTGAATCTTCCATCAGTTTTTGGTAGAACAACATTATAATAAATGAAAAGCACTAGTTTTCTTTTGTTCTACAGTATTACCTTTGTTGTGTTATCTGGTTAACACAATAAAAGTAACATAGGATGTTTATAAATGAATACCAGGGTTTTAATGCTTTATAATATTTATTACATTAAACTTACAGTTATAAATGATACGTCAAATGAAAGAGCAACTCAAACAGTTTTAACAAGAACCTTGTAAATGTTCATTGTGAGCACCATTTGTCACACGGCACACATTCACTGTACCCAAGTGCTGCCCAAAGACAGGGCTTGCTTTGCATGGCCTCCATGTTCACCCAACCTAACGCCATGCGAATTTTTCCTTTGGGGCTTAATCAAGGATCGTGTGTACATGCCTCCGCTACCAGAAGACCTCACTGAATTAAGAAACCGGATTGAAGCAGCTGTTGCTACAATCACTGAAGAGACACTTATCTGATGTGTGCCGTGTGACAAATGGTGCTCACATTGAACATTTATAAGGTTCTTGGTAAAACTGTGTGAGTTGCTCTTTCATTTGACCTACCATTTATAACTTTAAGTTTAATGTAATAAATATTATAAAGTGTTAAAACCTCGATATTCATTTATAAACACACTGTAATGTAGAACAAAAGCAAACTGGTGCTTTTTATTTATTTAAGTATAACGTTTAACTGTAATGTATTAGATGGTTGCAGACGGCTATTGATTCATGGGAGCAGCGACACAGGTGATGGAAGAGAATACTGGATTTTGCAGAAGCTCATGACCTGGTTATCACAGCAACTTTTTGTAGAAGCGAGCATTGTATCTTTTGATGTACTATAGTGGCAGATTGTATTTCTTCTTGTGTAAAAACGTGATGAAAAACTAGTTACAGACGAAGGGTTGGACATACCAACTGGCAAATGTGATATCTTATCACCTAGGATAGGAAGTGGCATCAGCTTTTGGCAGATAGTAGACTTAGAGAACTTCTATGGCATCACTGATAAAAAAAAGATAAATTTATTATTGACCAAAAGAAGGCCCCAGAACACTGGTAGTAGTACTTTGAAGCAGTCTCTGATGGAGAGCTCCCACATTCACCAGTACAACAGTTGTCATCCATCATGTTGATCAACAAGCCTGAAGTTCAAGAAGCCAGAGGGAAGATGACTGGGCTGGCTGACTTTCCAGCAGTAATTTGGAGATAAAGACATTGGGAGGCAGCTGAATGGCTGACAGGTTTCCTCAATAATATCATTGAAGAGAAGGAGACATCAACTGTTTGGTTATTAAGCAGTACAGTCTCAGTTTGGAAACGAAACAGTGGTCAAGCTGAATGTTCCAACTACCAACTTGTATATCATCTTCCACATACAATCAAGATCTTAAAGTGCAACATATAAGGTCTGTAAAAAAAATTCCAGAACATTCCTAATTTTGTACAAGTGGTGTGTTGGAGAACCGGGAAAAGGTCGCCGAGTAACCCTGCGGGGGCCACACATCGACTGCTCCAGTCAATGAAAATGTAACATGTATCCATGACTGTTAAATTCTGACTGGTGATTGAGCCTTCCGTTGATAGCAGAAACTATAAACATGATAAAAATAACAATTTGTCACAGTATAACCAAATGTTTGAACTTGTATAAGGTGTGTACCAAACTGGTCCCAAAAAGTATTGATTCACAAACAAAGGGCTGTGCATGTATTCCAGTGTCTAAAACTATTGAAAATGTGTGAAAATGATCCTGATTTTTTAAACTCAATTACCACCGGTGATGATTCATGGATTTTTGGTTACAACCCAGAGACAAAAAGGCAGAATTCAGAGTGGCATGCCCAGTGTTGCCCCACCCCAAGAAGGCACATGTGAGCAAGTCAAGGATCAAAACTATGCTCATTCTCTTCTTCTTTAACATGAGGCATTTTCCATCATAAACTCATACCTACTATTGTCGTCTTTGTCGCAAGACATTTTCCACCATGAACTCAAACCTGCTAGGCCCACTGTGAACACCAGTTTCTACTTAGAAGTGCTCAAAAGACTGAAAGGCAGGGTCACGCACTGCTGAAGTGACACAGCAAATGGTTGTAATTTTGATATAATGCATTCCTAAGATCCCTATCTTGAACAACCTTGTAAATTTTCTTCATATCTGTATCGGTTTCCGAGGTACAGAGGTTGAAAGTTACTCTACTTGTGAACTTAAAATACGCTTATAAACTCTGGTCTGAGGTGAAAACTTAGTTTATAAAGAGATGTAGTATGGAGAAATTTGGTGTAAAGCATGTCTGTTATCATCTGGGAACCCATTGTTGTAGTACTGAAGCACAGGCAAAAAAAATTTCCACGTAAAATCTGATCTGAGTTGTAGAATTAGTTTCGTGTTGTTATTTCTCATAATTAATTATCCACATTTTACTGATCTATACATTTCTTTTCCTATGGGTCACATGCCCAGCTGCAGCAGGGAAAAGAAAAGTGCTCCTATTTGAGCACAATAAAGGTAAATTGCTCTTGTTTGAAGTACACTGAAAAGTGGGGTACCAGCATCTTTAAAAATTTTCTCAAAAATTTTCGCATGCGAACATGTCACACTTTTTTATGCTCAGAGAGAAGAAGGTAGTGGCAGTGGCAAAGAGATGGAAAATAATAAATACTGGAAGATAGTAGACAGTAGTTGTGTTATAGAAAGAGCGAAGGAGACAGTTGCAGTGTGAGAGAAAGAGGGGGATACAGTGGCAGTGGTACACAGTTGACAGTACCAGAACAGTGCTAGGAAAATAGTGGAGGAGACAGTGTCGGGAGGGGGGGGGATTGAGAGAAAGTGGATGTGGGTAACAGACAGTGATGATGAGAGGCAAGAGTATATGACAGTGATAAAGAGGAAGAGAAAGATGATGACAGTGAGAAAAAACAACAGCAGTAGGAAGGAAGGATGAGAGAAAGAGGGAGACAGTGACAGTGAAGGGAGACAGTAGTAGCAGGACAGAACAAAGAGGACTGTGGATGTGGCACAGGAGACAGCGACAGAGAGGCACAAAGAGATAATGACAATGAGTTGGGCTGAGCCTGTTACATAAAGAGGAGCATTTTTTGTACTCCAGTAGGAGTATTTTTCCGCTGGTGTGGTATGGTATGGTTGGGTCAGCCTGATTCTCCAAGAACTTTTTTAAATAACAAAGAGGAGAATGTTGCACACTGTTGATATCCCACACAGGCTTTAGAGATTTAAGCGAGATATGTGGAAAATAAAAAAGGATTTAGTTGTTTGTGTAGTTTCTAGAGACCGATCTGACAGATGTCTCATTTAGTTTTTCAATCCACTGCTTGTGATGATATTATTGCAAATAAGACATGAAGCTAGGAAAGTATTGTTATTTACAGCATGCTAGTGACAATTCTCAGTGTGTTATTTAGCCTGACATCAGTCTTGTTGATACGACTACCTGCAGCCCTCACAGGAACATGTTGTTTTTGTCAACAGGATACACTGCTCTGCAGCTTGTGCCATTGAGCTTTCAAATAATGTTTTTAATTTGTATACAGTTGTGTATACACGTTGAAAAGTAATGCCTCTGAATTTTTTATGTGAAAACCCTTAAAGCTTTTTAATTTTAAAACAATTTATAAACATTCTACATCTTCGTTCTTCACATCCACATATTTATTTTTGATCATAATTCCCTGGCGATGAACACATTTCTCCAAGTGAGAGATCAATTTGTTGATATCACTGTAGAATGTTTGACTTCATTGACAAAGCCACAACCTCACTTCTGCTTGCACCGCTTCATCACTAACAAAGAGAAGTCCTCAAAGGTGTTCTCTATAGTTTGGAAACAGATAAATTTGGTGAAAATCAGATAAGGCTTAGTTTGGTCTGTATGGAGGGTGATGGATGACATTGAACCCAAGGTGTCAGATTGTTGTAGATGTCACAGCGCTCATGTACAGTCTGGCATTGTGATGCTGAAAGAGAGGATGCTCCAAGTGTGGACAAACTCTTCACATTCGAAACTCGATTATAGCATGCTGTTTCTCACACACTGACATAGTTATGTTACACACTGCAATGTTACACTCTAAAATTTGGAGCCCTCTAGTGGCAGGGGACTGCAAATACACTCCTGGAAATTGAAATAAGAACACCGTGAATTCATTGTCCCAGGAAGGGGAAACTTTATTGACACATTCCTGGGGTCAGATACATCACATGATCACACTGACAGAACCACAGGCACATAGACACAGGCAACAGAGCATGCACAATATCGGCACTAGTACAGTGTATATCCACTTTTTGCAGCAATGCAGACTGCTATTCTTCCATGGAGACGATCGTAGAGATGCTGGATGTAGTCCTGTGGAACGGCTTGCCATGCCGTTTCCACCTGGCGCCTCAGTTGGACCAGCGTTCGTGCTGGACGTGCAGACCGCGTGAGACGACGCTTCATCCAGTCCCAAACATGCTCAATGGGGGACAGATCCGGAGATCTTGCTGGCCAGGGTAGTTGACTTACACCTTCTAGAGCACGTTGGGTGGCACGGGATACATGCAGACGTGCATTGTCCTGTTGGAACAGCAAGTTCCCTTGCCGGTCTAGGAATGGTAGAACGATGGGTTCGATGACGGTTTGGATGTACCGTGCACTATTCAGTGTCCCCTCGACGATCACCAGAGGTGTACGGCCAGTGTAGGAGATTGCTCCCCACACCATGATGCCGGGTGGTGGCCCTGTGTGCCTCGGTCGTATGCAGTCCTGATTGTGGGGCTCACCTGCACGGCGCCAAACACGCATACGACCATCATTGGCACCAAGGCAGAAGCGACTCTCATCGCTGAAGACGACACGTCTCCATTCGTCCCTCCATTCACGCCTGTCGCGACACCACTGGAGGCGGGCTGCACGATGTTGGGGCATGAGCGGAAGACGGCCTAACAGTGTGCGGGACCGTAGCCCAGCTTCATGGAGACGGTTGCGAATGGTCCTCGCCGATACCCCAGGAGCAACAGTGTCCCTAATTTGCTGGGAAGTGGCAGTGCGGTCCCCTACGGCACTGCGTAGGATCCTGCGGTCTTGGCGTGCATCCGTGCGTCGCTACGGTCCGGTCCCAGGTCAACGGGCACGTGCACCTTCCACCGACCACTGGCGACAACATCGATGTACTGTGGAGACCTCACGCCCCACGTGTTGAGCAATTCGGCGCTACGTCCACCCGGCCTCCCGCACGCCTTCGCTCAATGTCCGTCAACTGCACATACGGTTCACGTCCACGCTGCCGCGGCATGCTACCAGTGTTAAAGACTGCGATGGAGCTCCGTATGCCACGGCAAACTGGCTGACATTGACGGCAGCGGTGCACAAATGCTGCGCAGCTAGAGCCATTCGACGGCCAACACCGCGGTTCCTGGTGTGTCCGCTGTGCCGTGCGTGTGATCATTGCTTGTACAGCCCTCTCGCATTGTCCGGAGCAAGTATGGTGGGTCTGACACACCGGTGTCAATGTGTTCTTTTTTCCATTTCCAGGAGTGTATGTAGACATGAAGAAAAAAAGATGCAGTATGTTAAGTACCATTTGTTTTATCTAAAAAGCTTTAAGAGTTTTCTCATAAAAAATTGGGGGACACTACTTTTCCGCACACCCTCATTTTAGGTAATTATTGAATGTTACACATGGATACTTATAATGTGAGTTATGGTTTAATTGTGCCCCATAGAAGTCAACATAAAGTTGTATGTATGTGAACTTTTTATTAAGGTTGAATACTAGCACCTCTGTCTTTCTGGGATTGGTAAAGTTTTAACTGTTTTTAATGGCTCTTTAGCATATCTAGGTGCTCTGAGAGGTTTTCTCCTCCTTTTTTTTAAAAAAAAAGGTTGTATTGAATTGCTAGAGTAACACAATCTGCAATGAAATTTTTCTCTCCTCCCTCACACAACTAGTTTAGATAAAATGACATCCAATCAGATGTGAAACTGGAGCTTTCAGTGACTTCTATTGCCACCACCATCATCTGGGTAAAAATTGATACCCAGGATTGTCATGCTGGTTTTTATATACAGTAAACAACAGGACTGTAACAATATTATGAAAAATAAAATTGCAACTCACCATACAGCGAGGATGCTGAGTCACGATAGGCACAACAAAAAGACTGTTACAAATAAAGTTTTCTGCCAATAAGGCCTTCATCAGAAATAGATCACACACACACACACACACACACACACACACACACACACACACACACACACACACACTTATGCAACTCACTCACACAATTGAAGTCTCAGGCAACTGAAGCCACACTGCAAGTAGCAGTACCAGTACATGATGGCAGTGGCGACTGGGTGGCGGTAAGGAATAGGGAGCGTGCTTAGCAACAGGGTGGATTTGTTGGTGGCCATTTATGCGTATAGACAGCTTGTTGGTTGTCATGCCCACATAGAATGCAGCACAGTGGTTGCAGCTTAGTTTGTAGATCACATGACTGGTTTCACAGGTAGCCCTCCCTTTGATGGGATAGGTGATGTTTGTGACTGGAGCAGGTGGTGGTGGGAGGATGTATGGGACAAGTCTTGCATCTAGGTCTATTACAGGTCCATGAGCTATGAGGCAAGGGGTTGGTAGCAGGGATTGTGTAGGGATGGAAGAGTATATTGTGTAGGCTCGGTGGACGGCGGAATATCACTGTGGGAGAGGTAGGAAGAATAATGGAGATTTCTCTTTCCAGGGCATTACTAGAGGTAATTGAAACCCTGGTGAAGAATGTAATTCAGTTGCTCCAGTCCTAGGTGGTACTGAGCTACGGGGGAATGCTGCTCTTTGGCCGGACAGTGGGACTTTGGGAGGTGGTGGGAGACTGGAAAGATAAGGAATGTTATGTAATGTAATTGTGGGGGCCGTGCAGTTTGAATATCTGACGAAATTGTACATAATCCTCTAAATCAGTTATATATGTGACAGTCATTGAAGACAATGAAAGCTCAAATTACGTATCTGATTTGGTGTATTTAGCATATGTTGTATATCTTACATAATTTTTGATTGACAGATCCGGCCAAATATGAAAAGGAGTGCCATTGTGATGACTGCAAAAAGAAAAAGCTTATACTCCAGTCAAATGAACCATGGAAAGGCACAAAACAGATGCTTACGTAAGTTTTAATTTTATTCTATTTGTACTCAAATTATATAAGAAAATCTTTTTATTGATTCGTAGAGGTAACCACTGTGCACCTTTGCTTGTCTCGACTGCTCATTCATGACTGTTACTTCCCTTGATGCCATGCGCATTGAAAATAAATTTTAATAGAAACTCACATAACATACGCACTTCAAGAATGACCAGTTTAGTGCGGGGCAGGGTGCCCTCCAGTGTGCCGAGACAAGGGACATGATGGAAAGTATAGCAGTAGTGCAGTGTTAATAAAGTAATGCCATGTCTTCTTTTAATGATGAAGGTGTTCTGGCTCTAATCAACTTAATTAATGTTAACCAACAAAAGTCTAAAACATGCTTAGTGGTATAATAATGTGAACAAAGGTAGTGCTTTGAAGGTGTTTAAAGAGTTAAGTATGTGTCACGCTGTACTTTTATTTTTTTGTGTAAGGAGGAGGGTGTGGTAGGGAGGGAGAGGGATAGCAGGATAGGCATGGGGGACAGTAAAGTGCTACTTACGGTAGCATTCAGGGACAGATTAGGGCAGCTAGGTTCAGCAGGAAGGTTAGATGGGGCATGGTGAGGAGCAGAAAAGGAGAGAAGTAAAAAGACTGTGGGTGTATTGGTGGAATAGAAGGCTATATAGTGCTGCAGTGGGAGCAGGGAAAGGGATAGGTGGGCAAAAGATAGTGACTAACGAAGGTTGAGCCTAGAGGGGTTACAAGAAGTAGAATATATCACAGTGGGAGTTCCCACCTGCACTAATCGGAGAAGCTGGTATTGGTAGGAAGTATATAGATGGTGTAGTCATTGAACTAAAGAACATTGTGTTGGGCAGCCTGCTCAGCAAGTGGCCTCTCGGCCATCGTTTGGTGGTGACCAGTCATGCAGACAGACAGATAGCTTGACCCTGTCCGAGAGTGTCATTCAGTAGCTCCACTCCTGGGTGGTACTGAGTCACGAGAGGAATGCTCCTTTGTGGCTTAACGATGGGACTCTGGGAGGTGATGGGTGACTGGAGGGAGAAGTCATGGGAGATCTGTTTCTGTACAAGGTTGGGGTGGTAATTTTGGTCTGTGGCCTCATTGAGTCCCTTGGTATATTTGGAGAGGGACTGTTCGACACTACAAATGCACATACTCCCAGACTCTTGAAAAATATCTACACAATCTCAAAGATGGCAAGGGTAGGTAAGTGTGAGAACTATCACACAGTTATCATAACAGGTCATGCATTCAAGTTGCTGACATAAATAATTTACAGAAGAGTGGAAAAGAAAATTGAGACTCTGTAAGACGATGATCACTTGGCTTTAGGAAAGGAAAGTCACTAAAGAGGCAGTTCTGAAACTATACTTGAGAATGGAAACAAGATTTAAGAACAAGCAAGTCACATTCATTGGATATGTTGACCTTGAAAACACATTTCACAATGTCAAGTGATAGAAGATGTTACAAATTCTCAGAAAAATAGGCGTAAGCTAGAAGGGAAGATTAGGAGTATAAATTTTATTATCCTAGAGGGGGGGGGGGGGGGGGAAGAATGGAAGATCAAGCAAGAATTGATCAGAGTAGAGAGGGTGGAAGACAGGGATTTAGTCTTTCCCCCTACTGCTCTACGTATAAATTAGAGAAGCAGTGGTGGAAACAAAAGAAAGGTTCAGAAGTGAGATTAACATTCAAGATGAAGGGAGATCAATTATAAGATTTGCTGATGGATAGTGCTATCCTCAGTAAATGTGAGGAAGAATTTTGGGATATGTTGAATAGAATGAACAGTCTAATGACAACTAAGACATACGACTCTCTTTTTAAAACATGGACTGACAGCAATGTCCCAAGTGATACAAAGAAGAACGAAAGAAAATGTAAACATGGCAAGTTGTCCCCCCTGTAGCATGTATAGTACATATTTTATGCTTTTAATTTTTTTTTAAACTTCCAAAGTAATTATTTTGGCTAGCAATGTGAACGTAGCTGTAACGTTCTGCAATATGGTAGTGCCTTTAACACACCTTTATCACAGTACTAGTGGTATTTGTATACATATTTCAGGAAACTTACACTATTAACCACTGACATTTTTAAAAATGTTTCTACATCCTAAAAGAAGTGGAAATGTTTCAACAAAAAGCAGAAATATCATCAAGATTAAGAGAAAAGTATCACAATAAGACATGGGGATAAAAACAGTAAAATGAAAATAAAAAATAGTTACCACTTTTTATTTCTTAGGCAGGCAGTAAAACTTATCCCTAAACTGTCAAACACATGTTTCAGATAAGAATCTGAATTCATTTTGAGCGAGAATAAAAAAAAAAAAATGTACGAAGTGAATCATTCAAAGGATTGCTCTTTACCAGTTCCACCTGATCCACTTCTGGTATTAGTAGCAGCACCTTTCAGATGTTTTGGAATTACACCCTGTTTATGCTATACTAAGTTCCATTCATACAGTGTTTTTAAGAAATAATGTCCTCACAAACAGAAACACAGGCACAGTTCACATCATGTAACAACTCACAAACACTTTTGCACTTCCGAATCAAATATTGAGATTGTCTGGAAAATGTGTAGAATAGCTTGCTGTTAACTTTCCAAGTTGAGCGTATGTAGTATCCAGATGAACAGCCCAGAGTATTTCAGAGTTAATTTCTTGTGTTGCTTACTCTGAAAAACACAAAGGTTCTTGATTACATTCACTAGAACAACTGTCCGTAACAGATCAAATATATTTAAATAAACAGAGGGAAATCACCCAGTTTAATGTGTGATAGAATATAATACATGAAGAATATAATACATGACATTTATACGTAATTAAAATGCGGCAAGTTAAATGTCTTGCCTTATTATTAAATATGCACATTTCTTTGATCAGGAGTCCTTACAGTTTTGCAATGAAAAAGTAACCAAATATAATTTACAGCAGCAAATATTAAGCAGTTGAACCATCTACATTTGGACTGCTTTCATTGTACAGTTGTGTAGGCCCCAATTAGATGGCTTTATTGGCCCTCCTAGCACCTCAAGTGATGTGAAGTTGAACTTCTTAGCATGTTTCCAATTTTTCCATATGGTTTCCTCCCGCAGTGTGCACTGCCTGTTGAAAGTGCACGAAAGACATATGAAAGTAATGAGTAGTAGCAGAAATGAGATTAGATATATTACCTTTAAAATCAAAACTTGGTACCACAAAGTAGGTGAATGAAGGAATTCAGCTGCCTTGGAAGCAGAGAAACAGATAATGCACAGTGTGTGTGTGTGTGTGTGTGTGTGTGTGTGTGTGTGTAAGTATTTGGCCTAACATTTTATTATGGCATTTCTATTCCAGGAAACTTCTTATTATATCTGGATGGTTGATATTAGCACTCTTGGCATACAAAGTTTCCCAGTTTGATTATGAATATGCAAATTTTGATCCATATGAGATCCTTGGAATACCTCTGGTAAGTACTGTGACAAGTATGTTCTAGCAATGTTGTGTGGATGAATTCCTGTTCCATACCAGCATGAACTTTGTACAATTTAACTCTCATGTTTGCTGGTGTATGCACAAAGCCTCTTTTTTAAAAGAGAAATAGCAAAATTAATTATTATTGGTAAGAACAGAACAAGATCTGTAAGAGTGTACAGGGTTGCCACAAGTTCTGGAAATCAGGGAATTTCAAATGTGTCAGGCAAATTTGAAAAAATAAAACTGGAAAAGTTTGTCTTTTGTCCCAGTAGTTGCAGCGTCACTGGCTGGGCGGAGCGGAGCTGAGTGTGTGCACCACTTCCCTACTCCCTTATTCCTACCACTTCCCTCAGCTTGCAGCTCAGTGCTTCCACCACTATTTGCCACTGGCCTAGCAGCTGCCAAAAAGAGGAAGGGAGGCATTAGGTGGTGTTTATTTGGACCTGATTTTAAGAGATTGTTGACACAGCAGCCAGAGAAAGCGGTCATGTGTCACTGAGTTCTGTCTGAGTAATTGTGTGAATTTTCTGACAAAAGCTGTGGCCAAACATTTATTTCTGAGAGTGTGATTGTCTTTTCTATGTGCCTGCCTGCAGGTCATTTATCATCTTTACAGTGAGTTACTACCTATCCTGACTAGTATTGATTCTCAAAGTATTTGGACAAATTATCTGTTACATGGATTGATCACCACGATCTCATTTCATTAACATGGTGTCTGTGACACACTGAATAGCTGGCCACATGAGTGGATTTCCATGATAGGCCAAAGTTGCAGGCCATATCTGCGGGTACTTCTAACAGGTCAGGCCTGCCGATCTGAAGCCTGTCGTTTGCCACTAATGTGCAGGCCCTTCCGATCTAATCTAGTCTCTCCAATATTTCCACAGACCAGGTATGTCTGTGTGTGGCATAATGCAGCAGATTTTTGTGATTTATCCATGGACCCAGGACAGTGATGGTCCTCAGCAGGCCAGAGGCCATAGTGGGTGGATTGCAGTAATTGCTACTGTTTCACCACAAGTAGATTGTACAGCACAATGCTTTATAGACATTTTATTTATTGTAGTTCATTTTGGCACTTCGAAAGTAGTTTATATGTTAGAAAGTATGGACGATAATAATAAGAAAATTGTGTCAGTCTATGGCAGCTTGTACACTGTGTACTCATATACTTCTCAAAAGAAAAGTCACACAATACCTGTAAAATAATAGACATAACACTGTGGATAATGTCTGACAATAACGAACATAGTAGACTCAACATTATACTGGCAGTCACCTATATAGTGTTGGTTTACACAACTCTTCCCTGCCTTATACACTTCTTTCAAGAGGCCTACTTTTTTCTGAGGTTATTTCTGAAAACAGGGAAGGTATTTTAAATCTGTCTTGTGACTACAAGGAAAAGTGTATTTTTGTCACCAAATGTGTTTCGTTTTATTGAAATAAAATAACAATAGTGGTCTTAATGACACACACAAACCATTTGACTGGCTTTCTCCATCTAAGAACAGTTCACTGCAAACGATGTTGATGTTAGTACTTAAGATTTTTGCTTACACAAGAAGAAATACAGAAGTCCTTACATTTTTTGACATCTCAAAATTTGTCAGCGAAGAATGCTAAAACTTGTCTGGATATCAGGGAAATATCAGAAAATTTCACTCGAGGTAACTTGTGGCAACCCAACCCTGGTGTAACTTCGCAGCTTGTAGTAGTAGTATTGCTTGAATGACAAATATAGCAGAAGCATTGCTTGAATTAGAGCAGATTGTAAATTGGTGTTATATTTTCTATTGATTCTGGGAGCTTACAGAAAATTGAGAGAGATAACATTTGGATAACAAAATAGTAATTATGAAATCTTCTGGGTACAACTGAAAGAAAAATTTTGTGGAGAAGATGAGATGAAAATTAAGTTAAGTTAAAAGGTTGTATGAAATGATCAATTTGTGTCAGAATGTTTCAAGTTAGAAACATTTTCCTGGTGAGAAAGAAAATTTGCTGTTGTAAGAAAAAATTGGAAAGAACAATAATTAAAAGTGACAGAAGCACAAGAACAGCCCTCGACTGATAAGTTGTGGAAAGTTATAGAAAAAGAACAGAAATTTTTAACTTTTGATCTTCATGTATATGTGCTGTGTAAATCTTTCCCAGTGCAATAAATGTCAGTAAAGGTCTTAAATATTTCATTGAATGCTATTGGAGCTGTGCAATATACATACAAGACACATTCTTATCAACCTTGAACAATTATATTGACTGTTTGTGGATGTCTGGAGCAAGGTTGCAACTGTTGTGGCAAAACATGAGTTAAACAATGAAGGAAAAGACATTGCTATTTATACTAAATAAGACTCGTCAAGTTGCATGCAAACACAATTAAAAGACAGTCACACACAAGGTCAACATCTAGGAACGCAAGACTATACACCAACATCGCTGACTGCAGCTCTAGTGGCTAATGTTACTACCTGTGGATCACGGGGTCCCGGGTTCGATTCCCGGAAGGATTGGGGATTTTCTGCACCCGGGGAATGGTTGTTTATGTTGTCCTCACCATCATTTGGAAAGTGGCGAGATTGGAACTGGAATGATTGGGAACTTGTGCAGGTGCTGATGACCTTGATGTGAGAATGAACCACAAACCAACATCATCATCTTCATCATCATCCCTGATGCCCATGGTCTTACCACTATTGAACATTACCCTTCCCAACATCCTTCAGACTCCAAACCCATTACATCATTCCTCACACACCATACTATTTTTATCATAACCCACAACTACTTCTCATTTGAAGGGAAGGTATTAAACAAAGTCACAGCGCAGCCATGGTCAGACGCATGGCGCACTCCTATGCTGACCTCATTATGGGCCATCTAGAGAAGACCTTCCTAGCCTTCCAAAACACCAAAACTCTAGCCTAGTTCAAGTTCATTGATGGTATCTTCATGATCTGGACACAGGGCCAAGACACCCCATCTTCATTCCTTCACAACCTCAACAATTTCTCTCCCATTTGCTTCATGTGATCCTCTTCAGTGTAGCATGCCATCTTCTTAGATGTTTACCATCTCCTCTCTGATGGCTCCATCCTCACCCTTGTCTACATTAAACCCACCAACCACTAACAGTACATGCATTTTGATAGCTGTCATCCCTTTCACACAAAAAAATACCTCCCATGTAGCCTGGTTACGTGAGGACAATGTGTCTGCAGTGACAAAACTCCTTTGCTCAGTATGCTGAGGGTTTCACAAAGGCCTTCACAGACTAGCACTATCCACAGACCTAGACCGCAAACAGATCTCCCATGCCCTTTCCCTTCACAACCCGAATCCTCCCACCGCTTCCAAAAACCAGCTATAAAGTAGTGTCCCCTTTGTCACCCAGTACCACCTCATACTGGAACAACTGAACTACATCCTTCATCAGGGCTTTGATTGCCTATCCTTGTGCCCTGAAATGAGGGACATCCTACCTGAGATACTTTCCACCCCTTCTAAAATGGTGTTCTGTCACCCACCCAACCCCTACAACGTCCTAGTCCATCCCTATGCCAGTCTCTGTCCCAACCCCTTCCCACAAGGATAATATCGCCGTGGAAGCCGTAGGTGGCTAAACTTGCCGAATCCTCCCACCCAGCACTTCCTATTCCAATCCTGTCACTGGTTTGCCCTACCCCATCAGGAGCTGGGTCACCTGTGAAAGCAGTCATGTCATTTATCAGCTTTGCTGTAATCATTGCACAACTTTTTATATTGGTTTGACTACCAGCCAACTGTTCACCAGGATGAACGGCCACCGCCAACCTGTGATCAAGAGCAAAGTAGACCACCCTGTGGTACAACATGCAACTGAACATAACATACTTGATTTCAAAGGCTGCTTCACTACCTGAGCCATCGGGATCCTCCCCTTCACCACCAGCTTTTTTAAACTGCGGAGATGAGAGCTTTCCTTGCAACACATTCTTGCTCCCATAATTATCCTGACCTTTACCTACTGTAACATACCACCCAACAGTTTTCACCCTCTCTGCCCTATCATCTCCTCATCCTCTGTATATTTGCAGCCTTCTAGCAATGCACCTTTGCCCGCTTCTCTCATTTTTTGTTCCTTCTTTCCCCTACATCTCTGTCCCTCAACCTCTTGACGCTGTTCCTGTTGGCAGATTAGTCCCAGCACATGCCACTAGATAATGTTAATCTCTCTCCCCACCCATACACTACTTGCCCCCTACCCCTACCCCTACCCCTACCTCTTCCTCTTCCTCTTCCTCACCCCTCCAGATTAGTGCCTGCATCCCAAGTGATGTTGCATTCCGACCCGAGATACTGGAGTCAGTGGTGGTATGTGCATGATGTGTGCTGGCTTGTGTGTGTGTGTGTGTGTGTGTGTGTGTGTGTGTGTGTGTGTGTGTGTCCTTAATGATGAAGGCTGAGGCCAAAAGCTATATGGGAGTGTCTTTTAATTGTGCCTGTCTGCATCTTGACATGTCTTCTTTCTGGTAAGTAGCAATCTGTTTTTTTATGTTGTTGATATTCATACCTGGTGTTTCCATTGTTTAATCTTTCTCAGATATTCCAGCGTAGCCAATGCACGATAGTATATAGCCCTGCTGAGGTTGCATCCCATGTCTCTGTTGATTAAATTATCATTCATTTAGAGATGAGTAGCCTCTTTGTAATACCATTTCATAAAGAGGAAGTATTAGTGAGATTTGTAGTATTTTTGTAGTTTGCACTGTCTCCTGTGCTCTGTATCAGACAGTACCCAGCAAATGCTGATTTTACCATGTGCCCTAACTGTGCATGGTGCTTGTATTTGTTATATCTATTTATAGCAGTGTGACAAGTTTGATCAGTGTAAGCTTTCTACACTGGCGCAGAATATTGTAAAAACCTTGCTGTCAGAGACCCGTTCAACCCAGGAGAGCATTCAAGCATGTCAAATGGCAACACACATTTAATTTTTATTATATTTTTTTTAATTTTTTATTTTTATTTTATTTTTTTCAAAATCACACCAGTAATGGACAAAACTCTGCCAAGATGATCATTGTTTTGAGACCAATGAGACCATCTCTTTCTTCTCTTTGCTCTTTTTGTTTCATAGTTACAGGTTGAAATGCATGATGAATCTATTGTTCAGAGCGGCAATTGTGGTTACAAATACTCTGTAGGTGGCTGAGCTCTCCCTGTGAATCTTATAGATTTGAAATGACTTAACTATGCTTTGCTGCCTTGGATGGAAATCGCTAGTTATCTGAACACACAGGTCAGGATATGTGAGCTTTTGGGAAATTACATAACTGAAAGACTCCTTTTTTCTTTTCTACGTATTCATACAGCTAGAAAGTGTAACTTCGCATTTTTCTCCCCCTACATGGTAAATTGAATTTTAGCGCATTGTAGGATGTAAAGAATTAAGATGCAAAAACAAATGTGATACAGCTATTCCATGTGGCCAGCTGAAACATGCCTCTCCAAAACAGTTGCTTCCTCTAGTCACATGTAAAAAAAAAGAAAAAAAATGTAATAGTAATAATAATAATAATAATTTACGTAAGGCTGCCACTAAGCGCAATGTTGACATAAAGTTTTGCTAGGTAATAAGTTCCAATGGTGTAATGAGCATGACTCTTTCCTTGCATATTTTTGCAAGATTGGAATGCATATAATATATAAATTTAGTATCGTTTATATGGGAGGCATGTGTTTGACAATACAATATCGTTCCAGCTTCAAAGATAAAGGGCACTCAAAAAGTTTCCATTTGAGGGCCTTGCTGCATCTTATGTGCACCTTAGTGCAACTCTGATGTGGGTATACAAGCACCGACATGTAGAAATTGGATTAGTTAGGGGTATGTGTCTCTCCAACTTGCGTGCAGTAAATATGGAAACCTGAATTACAGCAATATTATTACCAGATGCATCCAAACAGGAGCGACCTCCTGTTGTTCTTGCCTTGGCTGAGGATAAACTCTGGAAGACATCCACTGGAGAATGAAGAATGTGTATGGGGCAGCATATCTGTTGAAAATGTGGAATGGTGAGACAAATTCCATGTTGTTTGCGATTCGACACAAGATTTTAGTTGATCTGGAAAGCCAGCCTCATCTGTTACACACAAGTGGGAGATAATAGAGCATCTCCCCTATAATACTGATCTGTCCCCTGCGATTATCACACCTTTGGTGCCTCCAAAAAGGTCTTGATGGGTCAATGATTCCTGTTGGGCAAGGATGTGCAGCAGGCAGTTAAGGACTTCATCAAGCAGCAGGCAGGACATGGCATTTTACGAAACGGGTGTCATTAATCTGGTGTGTCTGTGGGATGGTTGCCTCTACGCTCAAGGTAATTTGTCTGATTGGCTTACTGTTTCTGGACTGTACTGCTATCAAACAGAAACTTGTTGATCGCTACTTAAACTTCTCTCCTGGTGTTACTGTTTATTTCGTGTTATATATTATCTCAGTTAAATAACATTTTTCACTATCAAAAGCTGCACGACCATGTATTCGTCATCAATATGTTCTTCTTCTTCTTTGTTGGTATTATATCACTAAAGTAACGGTTTTCATTTTGACATGGGTTTTTAGGTTTGTGAATAGCTACAAAAATTTGGGGGAAATGGTGAAATGCATAATGAGACAACTCTGGCAGAAAAATTCTTTGAAGAACACTGAGAGTAGCTTGTATACACATGTGTGTCTGAGTTTTATCTTCTTTCCAGGAGTCCAATGCTTTTTGTTCTATTACATAACTGTGTTAATGTGATATCACATTGTTTTCTCAGTTGTTTGCTATACAAAAAATGGCTTGAATGGAAATGTGATTACCATTCTTTTGTTTGATCTTGTGTGTCTTTGCCTTTTATTGTACATTATATAATGATGTTCATCGCCCAAGCCATTAATTATTCACAGTTTGTAGCAGAATCATTGCTTGAATCACAAACAGATCAGGTTTTAAATGAATGCTATGTTTTCTGTTGATTCTGAGAGCTTGTAGCTACGTGCAACTTTTTGGAAGTTATATGTAACTCATTTTCTGGTTGGTAGCTATCAGTGTTAATTGGTTTTATAATCTAAATTACATTGCATGTGGCTGTTACGAGGATACACAACAGAATCTACAAAATATGTAATTGGGGATCTTGTCTTTGACTCCTCTATTTAATTTTCATTTCTTATTTTAGCTAATAGATGATGGTTTTATTGTCAGTGCAAATGAGAATTGTTCACCTCTAATTGTGATGAACAAGTCTTTTATGTTGTAACACTTTTAAAATTGTTTATTTCATTTTTCACAGGGTGCATCACAAGCTGATATCCGTAAACAATACCGTAAACTGTCACTTATTCTGCATCCAGATAAGGAAACAGGAAATGAGAAAGCATTCATGAAATTGACTAAAGGTATGGATCTAGTGAAGGGAGTAAAGCAATGATTAATTTATCTCACTTTTTGTTAGTAAAGTTCATTGAAATTAATTACAGCATATCAGGCTCTGACTGATGAGGAGGCACGGCGTAACTGGGAGAAGTATGGTAACCCTGATGGTCCTGGTGCAATGAGCTTTGGCATAGCACTTCCGTCATGGATCGTTGAGAAAGAGAACTCTGTTTGGGTATGCAAATAAATACAATATATATAACATTAAATTATCCTCTAGAAATTAATAAAGCAAATAAATTTTATTTGTTAATTAGAACGCAGGGTTTGTCAAAAGAGTCATATAATTTTACAGGACTCTTACGCTGTGCATGAATGAAGATAGACACTTGGACTGAATTTTAACTTAGACATTGAAACCAGAAATTTGCCTCACCTGGATAGCTTAGTGTGTTAACAGACCACTTACTGGGTTTGGGGAGGTGGGACTGCTCCAGATTGATTCCGCCTCATGAATTAACAATGATGGCTGGAGAGCTGGCCAGCCTACATGTGGTTTTAGGCAGTTTCCCACATCAGGATAGGTGAATATTGGGCTATTATCAATTTTCTGCCTTAGATGCATGCTACACAAACATTAACAAAATATTCTCATAGTTGAACATAGGTTTACTCAAGACGCAGACAGATTGAGTACATGAGAGTGTCTCCCAGGGGGTATGTTGGTATCAGAAAGGACATCTGGCAGCCACTACCAATAACATTGCCGACTCTGTCTATGTGTATCCCTTTCAAAAAACTTTGGGTGAATTGTGATGTCACATAGCAACTTCTGTGGATGCTGTAGTGCCAGACATACTTTCAAAAGTATGGGAGGAGTTTGATTATCGTCTGGGTGTTTGTTGTGCGCTCAATGGAGGGCGCATTGAATATTTGTGAAAGATGAATGAGAACTTTACTCTTAAATTGTAAAAAAATACCACAATGGTTAATGTGCATGCATGTAAAAGGTATACCCTCATAAAATCATGTGGTTCTTTTGAAATTGAATAGGTTGTAGTTCTATGCATAAGTTAAAAGTTTACCCCAAGTTTCTATCTTCAGTCATTTGGATAGTTTGGATTTTTGAAACATATCAGAGTTTTCTAGCCATATTTTCCAGATTCTGGAGTGTGAATGAAGTCACAGCTGTGTGACTTCAACAACTAAGGCAAATGACCAATAATGACAAAGGTTTAATTTTGGTATCAAATGAATAGCAATTTGTGCTTTGTAGATGTAGAGTGTCAGTGTGCACTCAGCCCTTGTGAGGAAAATGAGGAGCTACTTGATTATAAATAGCGACTGGTCTCGTAAACTGACATATGGCCTGGAGAGCAGTGTGCTGCCCACATGCCCCTCCATATACACATCCAGTGATGCCTGTGGGCTGAGGATGGCACGGCAGCCTGTTGGTACCATTGGGCCTTCATGGTATGTTCAGGAAGAGTTTAGTTAGCTTAGTTTAGTAGATGTAGAGGGTATATATTAATTAAAATAACTAGGCCTGAGTGGACTCCAACATGTGACCAATCAAGTAATGTGGATCAACTGACCTGAAGAAATACCTAGGCTGTTTCATCTTATGATGAAAATTGAAAGTGTTATACCATGAAGCATCAGTCTGATATTTATCAAACTTCATCACATTACAGGTTTTAAATGATTAAACTTCTCTATTCAGAACCTGTCTGTGATGGACATTAGTATGTGTGACTCCCAACTGTCACAAATAAGCTCTTGTAAACACATGGCATTGAGGCAAACAGCCACTGAATGTCACCTTGCGGAAATTCTTGCCATGCTTCAAACTCACACTATGCGTGTTCACAAACATTATTGGTTTGTGGGTGGTATGAAAGTATGTGTCTGCCCATTACATCCCAAATGTGCTCTGAGCGAGAAATCAGGGAACTGGGCAGGCCAGTCAAGCGACTACAGATTCCTAATGACATTAGTATTGTGAGGATCTTGCATTTTCCTAGTAGACAATACCATTTGGTGTCTGCCCATTACATCCCAAATGTGCTCTGAGCGAGAAATCAGGGAACTGGGCAGGCCAGTCAAGCGACTACAGATTCCTAATGACATTAGTATTGTGAGGATCTTGCATTGTCCTACTAGACAATACCATTTGGTACCCAGAGAGCATTCAACCTCCCTTCAACAATTACAAAATCATTTCCACTGTCATGTCAAATAGGAGCCACACCATGATTCCAGAAGTTAGAGGGATAAAGGCCTCGAGGAACACTGCCCTTCGGCATTTCACCAAGTCATCTACATATAGCTTTCATTTCCTTTTTTGTTTCTCAGTCTATGTGAAACATTTTAGAATGTCAACTTCAACAAGATGTATCTATAGCTGTTTTTTTTTCCCTCCAAAATGCAGTGAAGTTTAATTTTAACTAAAAGATGATGATAACTGTTCAGAATATGTATGAAATTTAGCTTTGTTGTATTGCTGTTGTCTATCAGCTGATATGAATTTTCCAATTCTTTTGTAACAATTATAAATAGTATTTCATATTATGAATTTTGTTTTACTTCAAGAAATGTTTTTCATTGTAGGTTCTTGGGTTATATGCTCTTGTTTTCATGGTCGCTCTACCCACTGTTGTGGGAATGTGGTGGTACAAGTCCATTCGATATTCTGGAGACCAGGTCAGTATAATTATAATGTATCTCCTGAAACTGGTGGTTACATCAAACAATGGAAAGCCCATTATGGGATGCCAACAATATAAGAACTGAGTGCTACTCACCACATAGAGGAGGCGTTGTATGGCAGACAGGCATAATGAAAAAGATTGGTAGGTATTATTCAGCTATCAGTCTGTATGTCTTTAAGGACTGAGTAACAAGTAGCAATCTTTTTCATTATATCTCTCTGTGACTCAATGTCTCCTCTATATGGTGAATAGCATTCTATCCTTTCTTTAATATTGTTGAAACTAGTGGTTAATTATACTAAAGCACTCAAATTCTTCCTACATGGTTTCATCTTGTCATTACTGAAACAATTTGTTTACAGGTAGAACCATGCTCTTACTTCAGTTTCCAGTTTTTGCATTTAATATTCACATGAGGGAAATAAATTTTGTGTAACAGATAGAACACTCAAGTAAATTGGAATATATGAATTTATTTTTTCTCGCAACAATATTATTGTTTTCTCTTCTTTTGTTTTTCTGTTTTGACTTGTAAAGCACATTTAAGAAATAGTTAACTTTTTGTTAGTAGACATTCTGAAAATAGATAATACAGTGAATTACTTGTTCCCATCTTGCTCATGTTTGTGAACTCAAAATTCATAAGGAACTGAATCTTTTTAGAAGTGCATGGTATTTGTTGTTTCGGAAAATTAAATGAAAAATTAACTTTAATTTTTGCTGAGCTTTTTATTGCATTGTTTAATAGAAGACGACCCACCAAGTGTGCTTCAATTGCTGTAAGCAAATCAATGTGTATCTCAGGAAAAATCAATAACTGCATAAAAATTTTGTTGAACATTCTGCAACATTGTCAATCCAATAATTGAAGTTAAAAGTTTCTGTAGTTGATCATACAGAATCTCTCTCCTCTTCTCTAAATTTTTTCCAATAATAAAAACAATATTATGAAAACAGTATTTTTTACAATTTTGAACTGTAAATGTTACTGGAATAATGTCCGAATGAATGAGTTGCGACAGTTCTACATCCACATCTATGTCTACATGGATACTCTGCAAATCACATTTAAGTGCCTGCAGAGGGTTGATCAAGCAA
Organism: Schistocerca gregaria; assembly: GCF_023897955.1. Taxonomy (NCBI): domain Eukaryota; kingdom Metazoa; phylum Arthropoda; class Insecta; order Orthoptera; family Acrididae; genus Schistocerca; species Schistocerca gregaria. The sequence goes on along the minus strand of NC_064927.1, from coordinate 194,959,332 downwards.
CCTTCTCAATAATTTTCTATTATTCCAATCTCGAAGAGCACAGAGAAAATGAGCACCTGTGTCTTTCTTAGCAAGATCTCATTTCCCTTATTTTATTATGACGATCGTTTCTCCATAATTATGTAGGTCGGTGTCAACAAAATATTTTTGCACTTGGGGGAAAAAGTTGATGATTGAAATTTGGTGAGAAGGTTCTGCCACATTGAAAAATACCATTGGTTTAATGGTCTTTGACACTCTCCTATTTCGTGATAGTACAAAATGTGCTGCTTTTCCTTAAACTTTCTCAATGTACTCCATTAATACTATTTGGAAAGGATATCAGACCGCACAGCAGTACACTGAAAGAGAATGGACAAGCATAATGCAGGCAGTCTCTTTAGTGGATCTGTTGCATCTTCTAAGTGTTTTGCCAATAAAATGTAGTTTTTGGTTCACTTTTTCCAAAATATTTTCTAGGTGTTCCTTTCAATTTAAGTTGTTTGTTATTGTAATTCCTATGTATTTAGTTGGAATTTGTGGCTTTCAGATTTGACTGCTTTATCGTGTACTCGAAGTTTAATGGATTTCTTTTCGCATACATGCGAATGACCTCACACTTTTCACTATTTAGGGTCAACTGCCAATTTTCATACCATAACTTTATCTAACTTGTATTGCAATTTGTTTTGATCTTCTGATGAGTTTACTAGACAATAAACAACAACATTGTCTGCAAACAACCTAAGACGGCTGCTCAAATTGTCTCCTGAATCATTTATATAGGTAAGTAACACTAGAGGGTCTATAACACTACCTTGGAGAATGCCAGAAATCACTTGTGTTTTACTCGATGTCTTTCTGTCAGGTACTATGAACTGTGACTACTTTGACAAGAAATCACAAATTGAGTTACGTAAATAAGACGATTTTCCATAAACATGCAATTACGCTGCAAGCCACTTGTGTGGTAGTGTCAAAAGCCTTCTGGAAATCTAGAGATATGGAATCAATTTGAAATCTCTTGTCAGTAGTACTCAAAATTTCGTCTGAGTAAAGAGCTAGTTGTGTTTCACAAGAATGATGTTTTCGAAACCCATTCCCTTCATAATGTTTGAGCACAGTACATGTTCCAAAGTCCTGTTGCATAGACACATAACGTTTATTCACAGGACACGATGCCTGTAATTGAAAGATTGTCATCATCTCTCTATTTGCAAAATATTCCGGAAGAGACGTTATTCGGATCTCTGGGAGGGGGCTGCCAAGGGGAAGGTGACTACGAGAGAAAGATTGAATAACGAATGAAACGATTACGTTCTACGAGTCGGGGTGTGGAATGTTGGAAGCTTGAACGTGGGAGGGAAGCTAGAAAATCTGAAAAGGGGAATGCAAAGGCTCAGTCTTGATATAGTAGGGGTCTGTGAAGTGAAATGGAAAGAAGACGAAGATTCCTGGTTGACAATTATAGGGTAATATCAACAGCAGCAGAAAATGGTATTGTGGGAGTAGGATTTGTTATGGATAGGAAGGTATGGCAGAGAGAGTGTTACTGTGAGCAGTTCAGTGATAGGGTTGTTCTTATCGGAATCTGACATCAAACAAACACCGACAACAATAGTGTAGGTATACATGCTGATGTCACAAGCTGAAGGTGAAGAGATAGAGAAAGTATATGAGGATATTGAAAGGGTAATACAGTATGTAAAAGTAGATGAAAATCTAATAGTCAGGGGGGACTGGAATGCAGAAAGGATTAGAAGATAAGGTTAAAGGAGAATTTGGGCTTGGGACAAGAAATGAGAGAGAAGTAAGACTAATTGAGTTCTATAATAAATTTCGGCTAGTAATAGTGAATACTCTGTTCAAAAATCACAAGAGAAGGTACACTCTACAAAGGAAAAGGTTCGGTGGTACGGGAAGATTTCATTAGATTACATCATGGTCAGACAGGATTCCGAAATCAAGTGTGGATTGTAAGGCATACCCAGGAGCAGATATAGACTCAGATCACAATGTAGTAGTGCTGAAGTGTAGGCTGAAGTTTCAGAGATTAGTCAGGAAGAATCAATACGCAAAGAAGTGGTATACTGAAATACTAAGGAATGATGAGATACGCTTGAAGTGCTCTAAGGCTATAGATACAGCCGTAAGGAATAGCCCAGCAAGCGGTACAGTGGAAGAGGAATGGACATCTGTAGAAAGAGCTATCACAGATTTTGGAAAGAAAAACATAGGTAGTAGAAGAAATACTTCAGTTGATTGATGAAAGAAGGAAGTACAAAAATGTTCAGAGAAATTCAGAAATACAAGTCGCTGACAATATCAAATAAATATGAAGTACAGGGAAGCTACGACGAAATGGTTGCATGAAAAATGTGAAGAAATCGAAAAAGAAATGATGGTTGGAAAGACTGACTCAGCTTATAGGAAAGTCAAAACAACCCTCGGTGAAACTAAAAGCAAGTGTGGTAACATTAAAAATGCAACAGGAATCCCACTTAAATGCAGAACAGAGAGCAGAAAGGTGGAAAAATTACATTGAAGGCCTCTGTGAGGAGGAAGATTCGTCTGATCCGATAGAAGAAGAAACAGGAACCTAGTATTAGAATCAGAATTTAAGGGAGCTTTGGAGGATTTAAGATCGAATAAGGCAGAAGTGATAAATAACATTCCATCAGAATTTCTAAAATCATTGGGGGAAGTGGCGACAAAATGACTATGCACATTGGTATATAGAATGTATGAGTCTACCGATGTACCATCTGACTTTCAGAAAAATATCATCCACACAATTCCAAAGACTGCAAGAAGTGACAAGTGTGAGAATTATCGTACAATCAACTTGATAGCTCATGCATCCAAGTTGCTGGCAAGAATATTATACCTAAGAATGGAACAGAAAATTGAGGATGTATTAGGCGACGATCAGTTTGGCTTTAGGAAAGGTAAAGGCAGCAGAGAGAGAATTCTGATGTGGTTGATAATGGAAGCAACACTGAAGAAAAATCAAGACAGATTCATGGGATCTGTCAATCCAAAAAAAGGGTACGACAGTGTATAAAGATGCAAGCTGTTCGAAATTCTGAAAAAAATAGGGGTATGCTATAAGGAGAGACATGTAATATACAATATTTACAATAGCCAAGAGGGAATAATAAGAAGTGCTTCAATTAAAAAGGGTATAAGTCAGGGATATAGTCTTTCACCACTACTGTTCAATCTGTACATCGAAGAAGCAATGATGGAAATAAAAGAAAGTTTAGCAGTAGAATTAAAATTCAAGGTGAAAGGATATCAATGATATGATTCGTTGATGACCTTGTTATCCTGAGTGAAATTGAAGAGGAGTTACATGATCTGCTAAATGGAATTAACAGTTTAATGACTACACATTATGGATTGAAGACAAATCAAAGAAAGACAAAAGTAATGAGACATACAGAAATCAGATCAGTGTGAAACTTAATATCAGGATTGATGGTTACGAAGTAGATGAAGTTAAGGAATTCTGCTGCCTAGGCAGTTAAATAACCAATGACAGACGGAGTAAGGGGGACACCTGTAGCATTTGGAAAAGGGAATTCCTGGCCAAGAGAAGTCTACTAGTATCAAAAAAAAAAAAACATTGACCTTAATTTGAGGAAGAAGTTTCTGAGAGTGTACATTTGGAGCACAGCATTGTATGGTAGTGAAACATGGACTGTAGGGAAACCAGAACAGAAGAGAATCAAAGCATTTGAGATGTCGTGCTACAGAATGTTGAAAATTAGGTGGACAGGTAAGGAATGAGGAGGTTTTGTGCAGAGGAAAGGGATATGTGCAAAACACTGACAAGGAAAAGAGACAGGATGATAGGACACCTGTTAAGATACCATGGAATGACTTCCATGGTTCTAGAGGGAGCTGTAGAGGGCAAAAACTGTAGAGGAAGACAGAGATTGGAATACATCCAGCAAATAATTGAGGATGTAGGTTGTAGGTGCTACTCTGAGATGAAGAGGTTGGCATGGAAGAGGAATTTGTGGTGGGCCATATTAAACCTGTCAGAAGACTGATGACCAAAAAAACAGAATTGAGCAGATTACTCCCACTTCTTTTCTTGAATATTAGTGTGACATGCAACTTTCCAGTCTTTGAGTACAAATCTTTCATCTAGTGAGTGGTTGTATATGATTATTAAATATGGAACTATTGCATCAGCATACTTGGAAAGGAACCTGATTGGTGTACAGCCTGGACCAGAATACTTGCTTTTATTAAGTGATACAAGTTGCTCACTACTCTGAGGATATCTGCTTCTAAGTAACTCATGTTGGCAGCTATTCTTGATATGAATTCTTGAATAGTTACTTCGTCTTTCATACTACTAGAATCTCTTTTGATTTTTTTTTCCAGGTTTTGAGACAACATTTCGTTTTGGACACTATTATAAGTCTCTCGCATTGAAGTGTGTGTTAAATTTAGAGACCCTGTAAAGGATTGCCGATCTTAGAAATTTTGTGTTCATTTGATTTTGGCATGCCTTTTTTATTGCATCTGCAACAGTTTCCTGACCTGTTTTGTGTACTAAGGGGATCAGCTTCATCGTTTCTTAATTCATATGATATTAATCACCCAATTGCTGTTGATATTATTTCTGTGAATTCAAGCCACATCTGGTCTACACTTACATCGTTAATTTGGAAGGAGTGGAGATTCTTTCTCAGCAAGGCATCAAGTTAATTTTTACCTGCTTACTTGAATAGGTATATTTTTCATTATTTTTAGAGGATTTGTGGTTTACAGCATTCAATCTCTCTATGACAAAGCTGTGTTCACTAATCCCTGTATTCCTTTTGATGCTTGTCATTAGCTCAGGATTATTTGTTACTAAGATATCAAGTGTATTTTCACAACTGTTTTCTATTTGTATGAGCTCATGAACTAACTGCTTGAAATAATTTTCAGAGATTGCATTTAGTGCAATTTCAGATTTTATGCGTACCTTCAGATTTAAACATGTATTTACACCAACATATTGAGGGTAAATTAGTCACCAACAATGATACTTTAATTAGGATGATATATGTTTGTAATTAAATTCCAATTTTCTTTGAACTCTTCAGCAATTGTATTGTCGAAGTTGAGAGGCCGGTAAAAGGATCCAGTTATTATTTTATTCTGGTTATTAGGAAGGACACCTGCGCATACCAACTCCCAGGAACTATCTGTTTCAATTTTGCTACAAGATAAATTATTTATGCAACAAACATTCCACCACCAACTGTGTTTAGCCAATCCTTTCTGAACACAATTAAGTTCTTCACAAAAATTTCTGCTGAACTTATCACAGGCTTTAGCCAGCTTTCAGTGCCTATAATGATTTGAGCTTCAGTGTTTTCTGCTAGAGTTTGGAGCTCTGGTACTTTCCCAACACAGCCACAGCTGTTATACCGATGGTTCCTGGATCTACATTCTTCCTGTGTTTGTCTTGCAGCCTTTGAGACAAGTTGTTTTTTGTGTTTCCCCAACACTCTCTAACCTAAGAAACTGCCCAGTTCACACCACACAGCCCCTGCTACCCTTGTAGCCATCCCTTGCGTGTAATGGACTACTAATCTATTCACTGGAACTCGAAACCCAACCACCCTGTAGTGCAATTTGAGGAATCTGCAGCCTACACAATCGCAGAACCATCTGAGCCTCTGATACAGACCCCCCACTCGGCTCTGTAGCAGAGGTCCACAGTCGGTCCTGAGGTCCACAATCAGTCCTGTTGACTATGCTGCAAATGGTGAGCTCTGCTTTCATCTAGCAAGAAAGACTGGCGCCTTTAGCACTTCTGTTAGCCACTTGAAACCAAAGCAAGTCTCTTCCGATCCAAAGTGACATGCATCATTGGTACCTACGTGAGCCACCACCTGCAGTTGGCTGCATCCTGTGCTCTTTATGGCATTTCGAAGAACCTGCTCCACATCTGGAATGACTCCATCCACATGGTGCACATTGGCTTTCTTCTCCATCTTGGCAGCTATGTCCATAAGGTGTTCCCTAACGCACCTAACATTGGAGCTCCCAGTTACCAATAATCCCACTCTATGTAATTGCCTGGATCTTACAGGCTGAGAGGCTTCCTCCGAAACAGGACAAGCAACTGCACCTGTCTGAGGGACAGTGTCAGCCACAGGCAGCACCTGGAACCTGTTTCTCAGGATAACCGGGAGGCCCTACATGCGGCCCCCTGCGAAGTCTTTTGCCGTCTGCCATATTCCAAGGCGGCCTCTCACTCGACCACGGGTGAGGGGTCAACCTAAGTGCGAACAGCAACTGGACTGGCCACCCGTGTGGATCGATCGGCGGACTCAGACATGCTGGGCATTCATTAAACCCACACAGCTGGCCCTTGACAGTGATGACCATACACTGTAGCTTCAAGCTGTGCAACTGAATCACAGCTTGAAGCTGAGAACGAAATGTCATCAACTCGAATTCTATCCACAAACAGCAATCTCAGTCCCTATCAGTACTAAAGACTGTGGAAAACTACACTACTCTGGCATACAAAGGACAATTTGACACACGCTATGGAACTCTACAATAGACACAGAACAAAAACTGTGTCTAATAAATTAGATAAACACGCAGAGATTCAAAGACTAAAGTACCAAAGCATTCAGGTGAGACTAAATAATTCACTCCTGATTAGGAACTTGTGACATTTCACAAAATTGGTTTTACTTTATGATGCAAATAAGAACTTGAGAACTGTCTTCATTAAATATTAAACCAACACACTGAAACTAAACAACCAAAGCATATAGATTAAATTTTACAATTCGCTCCTGGTTAGGAACTTGTAAAATGTGACAAAATCAGTTACTTCCCTGTTGCTGCTTGTGTTTCAGCCAGCTGCTGCTGCCTGTCTGTTCACAGTAATATTACACAAAGAATCAAATTTGAGAATATGATTAGTTTTTATTAATATTTAATTGCATTGGTTTTAAATATGAACATAATTTTGAAACAGTGTGGTTTTAAGCTTTGATGCTTTGGAAACAGCTGTAGTTTTTCAGAAATCCTGAGGGGAAAGTTTCATTCTTAGTTACTTACTGTGATAAAAACAACTGCATCATATTCATTATGTGGGTTTCAATAAAATGAAATTGGAAAGTAATATTAGCAAAAGACTTGCATTCTTCAAGTTAATTACCCCCTAATCCACTCATCAATTTTATTGTGCCTTGTCCTTAACAGTACTTTGTCCGTTTGATGCACTACTGCTTCAATAATGCCTCTGTTCACCATGAATTGGCACTCTCCCATACCACCCTTCAGTTTGTCAAAAACTGGGCAGAATCAAGGAATTCTCCCTTCATAATGAAATTCCATTGCAATGGATACTATGTGTCGTGTTCCACTGATTGTGATAATTGCTGTGCAATAGCTATATTTCATCCAGAATGTCTATATGATGCAGGAAATCATTCCCAGTATTGTAATTATTTCCTGAAAGTTCTATAAAACACCCTGGTTTTACTTTTTTGTAGTTATTTCCCAGACTCTCTTAATAGTGTTTATAGTTACTGTGTGTGCTTCTGGCAGTCTTCAAAATGAAATTTCTTGAGCAGGACCTGTAAGGCTTTAGTTGAAGTTGATTGATATTATCCTGTTTCTGGTCAATACCAACATTAGTTTGCTACAGTATTTTATAGTAGTAATTGTTATTTGTAGTAACAAGATTTTATTTTTGTAAGCAGGTTTTTCAGAGACTGCTACTAGTCAAAGTTCTTTGTTAACTGACTTAATTTATGTAATATTGCAACATATTTTGATTTTTAACCTGGTAATCAGGCAAAATATGGTAATACATCTTCTTTGGTTTCTGTGATAGCCACTGAAAAGTCTCCCAAAATTGAGAACAGGAAGCACTGTCAGCTTGAATCAATAGAGGGAACTATATTCATTTGAATATTCAAAAAAGGTTAACTTTTTCTTGCAGTGTCCATGTCCAAAGAACATATTTAGTCAGTTTCTAGAACGAAACTCAAGAGCATTTAGAACAAAATAACAGGCAAAGTCACAATCCTGCCACATAATATGTCGTGCCTTGGTTCTGAGTTAGTCTGTTAAGGGTTAAGAAAATTTGTCCAAGTTCAATAATCCCCCCTGAAAACTTCTCCAACTCAGAAAGTTTCATGCTGAGCAGAACCCGTCCCCAGAAGCACGTCTTCAAAAGCAGCCGGTGGCACGTACTGGACATGGAAGCAACAGCGTTTTCAGCTTCGGAGATTAATATGTTGTAAGTGCGTAAATGAACTACCAGTTGCAGCCAGAGCGTGATCCTAAATCCTGTCCGTGTGGATGACTACAACTTTCTTTTTGGCTGGTTCCCTTGTTGGAGGATGCATAATACAGCCCAACTGCCATGCGCTGTTCACTTGTACTTGGGTCAATTGCTGGTTAGTTACGGCCGCTAGTATCCCCCTCTGGCGTCCCACTGGATGATTTCTTGTTATGGTCCAAATGTCGACTGTTGGTAGTAGCTTGATGCAGTCAGCTGTCGGCACTTTACTGAGAGCACATCATAACATTCCCCTCTCCCTGCCTCCAGGATGGAGATGTCTAGGAAGAGGTAGATCTCGGAGTCCTCAACGACATCCATATCCTCCAAGCCCATGTGGGAAGAGCCCAGCTGCAGATTGATGTCCATCGGCATGAGCAGTTGGTGCTCTGGGATCCATGTATGGGCCTTCTTCCAGGACGGCGCCGGGTCACCGGCTGTGGGTGGGAAGGAGGCTCTGGAACGCATATTGGAGGTAGAACATTATTTGATGGGTCAGCATGTCTTCTGTGATGAAGCTGGTTAACATGCTGTCAGTACCTGGGCCCATAGGCACACTCAATCTCCACCACGGCATGGAAAGGTGCTGAACAGTGGCCAGGATCCGTCTTGGCCTACCACTGGTGAATGTGTTGGGCCAGACAGCATTTGGTTGCTCGTCCCACACGATGAATTTGCACTGCTGCAACAGAGTTGTGCAACCACTGCTCATGCTAATGTTGCACCTGGGTGTTTCCTTGCTCACAAGGTTCCGTAGACGCTTGAATACCGAGTGGGCAGTTCTTCCTCCACTGAGCAAGGCCGTGGCTGTCCTATCAGAGGACACAACAGCTGCTAGTGCAATTAACAGCAATATCTCGCCAGTAGCCCCAGATGTGGGCACGAAATAAAGACCCCTTTCTCCATTCTTTATACAACTCAAAATTTTGTTAAAAATGTGCCTTTGCTCTGACATTAGCTGAGGCTCACTTTGGGCAACTTGAGCTCCCAAGGCTGCAGTGCTGTAACTGAGCTGCTTGAGCATATCAGTGGACAACTCTTCCACTCATTGTGGTGTTGGCAAGCTAAAATCAGACAGCCGTTTTCCCACCATTGGGAAAACTTTGTCCTCAATAAGTTTCGGCACTTCATTCAAATGTAAGTCTTCGCTGGCTCATGCTATGCATTGGAGCTGACGTGCAATCACTTCCAATAATGCAGTTTTATGTTTGTTCCAAAATGTCAAGGGATTCGAGAGTTGACAGGTGCTCAGGTTGATCATGAAGAGCTCTCTCAATTTGGCCAGTGAGTGGCACAATACAGCATCCTCCATCATAGCACCCCAGTAGCCACCATCTACCACAAATCCCATTGCATCACATGCTTCCTGGAATGTGGCATTTTCCTGTTCAATGACTGTTTTGAGGACTGAAAACTGATGGGGTCCCAGACACAGGTCAGCAGCAACCGAAAGCAGTAACACTCAGGGTATTACATGCCCAGTGTAAATTCTACCCAAAGAATCTGACACCTTTATAAATTGCCAGGTTTTGACAAGGGTGCCCTGCACACAATTCTTTGTTTCCATGATGCATTCTATCTGTAATATTTTGGCAGTTCTCCATACAAAGTTTGGGCGAAGTCATCCATCTGAAACCGACAGAAAAATGTGGTGAGGGTGGTAGTTGTCGGTGTTGCTACTTGATCAAGTGAATTGCCCTCTGTGAAGTACACACATTCTTCATTGGTAAGTGCATCATAAGATGTGGTGTTGTCGGGTTTCTCTCAGGAAGTAGCAAGCTCAATATCTACATCTACATTTATACCCCGCAAGCCACCCAACAGTGTGTGGCGGGGCACTTTACATGCCACTGTCATTACCTCCCTTTTCTGTTCCAGTTGCATGTAGTTCGCGGGAAGAACGACTGTCTGAAAGCCTCCGTGCGTGCTCTAATCTCTCTAATTTTACATTCGTGATCTCCTTGGGAGGTATAAGTAGGAGGAAGCAATATATTCGATACCTCATCCAGAAACGCACCCTCTCTAAACCTGGCGAGCAAGCTACACCGCGATGCAGAGTGCCTCTCTTGCAGAGTCTGCCACTTGAGTTTGCTAAACATCTCCCTAACGCTATCACGGTTACCAAATAACCCTGTGACGAAACGCAGCGCTCTTCTTTGGATCTTATCTATTTCGTCTGTCAACCAGACCTGGTACGGATCCCACACTGACGAGCAATATTCAAGTATAGGTCGAACGAGTGTTTTGTAAGCCACCTCCTTTGTTGATGGACTACATTTTCTAAGGACTCTCCCAATGAATCTCAACCTGGTAGCCGCCTTACCAGCAATTAAATTTATATGATCATTCCACTTCAAATCGTTCCTACGCATACTCCCAGATATTTTACAGAAGTAACTGCTACCAGTGTTTGTTCCGCTATCATATAATCATACAATAAAGGATCCTTCTTTCTATGTAGTCGCAATATATTACATTTGTCTATGTTAAGGGTCAGTTGCCACTCCCTGCACCAAGTGCCTATCCGCTGCAGATCTTCCTGCATATCTCTGCAATTTTCTAATGCTGCAACTTCTCTCTATACTACAGCATCATCCGCGAAAAGCCGCATGGAACTTCTGACACTATCTACTAGGTTATTTATATATATTGTGAAAAGCAATGATCCCATAACACTCCCCTGTGGCACGCCAGAGGTTACTTTAATGTCTGTAGACATCTCTCCATTGATAACAACATGCTGTGTTCTGTTTGCTAAAAGGTCTTCAATCCAGCCACACAGCTGGTCTGACATTCCGTAGGCTCTTACTTTGTTTATCAGGCGACAGTGCGAAACTGTATTGAAAGCCTTCCGGAAGTCAAGGGAAATAGCATAATATTTTCCGGGTCTCATGAACAAATAAAGCCATGCCGCTTCATTGCTGCTCACATATTGATATCTGCCATGCCACTTCGTTGCTGCACACATATTGACCTGCTCTAAACATCTGTACTTCATTTCTTGAGTTCAAGCATCAGTAGTTTTGGAAAGGAGGGGCGAGTACAGAACCACCCGCTGTTGTCCACTACATCGTCTTGCACTATACCTCTCACTTTGTGACTTTATGTCACCCGTCCCTTGGCACTCTGCATCTGTTCAACACACATCCGTTCTTGTTCATTTGGGTCTCTTTTTAAGAGTACCTGAGGCTACTCTTTGGTGCATTTCCCATTCTTCATGCATGGGATGTAGGGTTCAGCACTCGATAAGAACTGTGGATTAGACTTGTGGTAACTGTGGCATATAGTGTTTCTCCACCTTGGGTTCGAGCAGTTCTGAACATGCCTTGGGTGTATTCGTGGAGGTACGTCAGACTGTTCACAGATAGTGATTGGAGGATGACCATATGGCCTAAGTCATTCGGATTGACATTGTTGTCTTTCAAAATGGCGTCTTGCATGTGGACGTAATTCTCTTGCTTTGGTATAGTGCAGTGTACTGTAGGTACTCTTTCTCCATCTTCATGTACATGTCTATCAGAAATTGAGACAGAAGTACTCTACATTGCAGAGGCAAGCTGAATTCGTGTTTGTGGGCCATCAGATGAAACATTTAAAAATCGATTCATGTCACTTTTTTTTGTTCATGTTTGATCACTCAGTCACTGGATTTGTTTGAGGAATAATGAAATTATATCCTTCTCGCCCTTCCTCAAACATAATGGGCTACTATAGTGGTGTGCATCAGCGATCATGGCAAGAGAGTAGTTGTGCCTGCACAGTTTAATGTTCCTCAGGGCGTTAGGGTCCACATCTGTGGCCAGCACATTGTTTACTTGTGTACGTGACACCCGCTCAGCACGCAGTTCAAGTGGATCAACAACTTACAGCCCTTGTTGGGCAGCTTCTCAAGAGCTGTTTTAAAGTCATGTACTAACACATTGTGATTGTTCAGAACGTGTTGTATTTTTAGTACAGTTACCTGTCCAACTCCCTGAATCATTTGATACTATCGGTCACCTATAAAGCAAACTTGCAGAAATTGCAGAGGTAAAAGGGGCCCTATTTTATGGTGCACTTGCCCCTGCACCATAAAGGTTGGTGAAAACCCAGGCTTGGCAACAACTCTCTCTGTCCCAAAGGAGGTTCTGTGAAAACATGAATTATACTTTTTTGTTTGGTTTGGGAACATCTGTGGCTCACCAGTCTCGCCAGAAAATAATTCCTTTAAAGAATCGAAATGTGGGGATGTTTGCCTTTGCCCCAGAGCATTACATTCCTGCTGTTTCCTCCTTCCATTTCAGTGCCCACAAAATCTGTATGCCTTGTTCAAACAACCAATTTTAATGAGCCTGTGTGTAATCTGAAGTTGGATCACAGTCGACTGCAGTTGTTTTAAAAAAATCTTAAGGTAGTCATTGCACATATTTGCCAACATTCAAATTGTCATTGAGCGATAGTGTGTCAGCATGCATCTACTTCTCTGACTGTTTCAGTGGCATGCACAGACACCATGTGTGCTGCATTCTCCTGACACCGAAAAGTCACATTTTTGGCTGTCTCAGAAGTATGCAAAGAGGCCAAGAAGTCTACTGTCATGGAGCATATGACTGCTCTCTGGTGTCTCAGCTGCTTGCCAAGACGCAACATGTTCTGCTGATGTTGAACATCAGTCTGCGCTGAGTTTTCAGTTGCTCAAGCATTTGCTTGATACTCCACCTGTTCAATTCCCCACTGTTCAGCATGAACTAACAGCTGTTACTGTCTAGCGATCCTCATACTTCGAGCTCCTTATGAGCCCTGCGAAAGATTTCGAATTGCGTTTGCTAGTCGTTAGAAATTTTAAAAAATGGTTCAAATGGCTCTAAGCACTATGGGTCTTAACATCGGAGGTCATCAGTCCCCTAGGCTTAGAACTACTTAAACCTAACTAACCTAAGGATACCACACACATCCATGTCCGAGGGAGGATTCAACAACAGTGCGGTTCCAGACTGAAGCGCCTAGAACTGCTTCGCCTCAGCAGCTGGCAGAAATTTAAACAATAATAGCCAAACTGAAGAACTGATGTCATGAGGTAGCTGACGTAAACAACTTGCCCTAATAACTAACTACACCAACAACAGTGCAGCCCCCCCCCCCCACTCCACCACCACCACCACCACCACCACCACCACCACACGGCCCCAGTCTTTGGAGCATTTTTTTCCCTTGCATACTGCATGTGCTTACTATTACTCTTCCCCTCCCTTGAGAAACATGTCTGAGATGTTATTGGGAATGTTCTGCATTGTCTGCTGCTGGCGTAAGAACAGTCTCACCTTTGGTTTTGCTCCCTTTTCTTTCTTTCTCTCGTTCCTCTGCTTCAGCATTTGAGGTTCCTACTTGTCTTCTTCTTCTTCTTCTTCTTCCCTGTGTGCTCCTGAAGGCCGCCCCTTTTGTCTGATGTGTAACAGGTGACAGGGTAATGCGTAATTACCAGCTCCGGGTAGAAAGGTAGGGTTCGCACGTACCCCCTGGTACAGGCCAGGCCCAGGGAAGGGTGACTGACTGAGGTGCAACCTTTCCTAATTGTGGATTGGCCCCTCTGTCAGGTGTTTGGGAGGTGTGAATAATCACCTAAGGCAGGTGAGCCCCCTTGTGAAGGGCGCCATTGGAGATGCTGGCAATCATGAGGGATTTTCTTGCAATGAGTCAATCATCTTCCCAATCAATGTCTACGAAACATAAACAGAATGAGGCTAATGATTCAAAGACCCTTCACACTGCACCACAGTTCCTCGTAGTCTCACGTACTGAGGACAGTCAGTCCTTCACCACGGTAAATCTGTTTATTATCAAGAAAGGTGTCGATGCAATTGCTGACCCTGTGAAATCCTGCTCTAGTTTACGGAATGGTACTTTGCTTTTGGAGACTACTTCTGATTCTCAAGCACAACAACTGCTTGCTGCCTTGCTTCCTGTTCGTGTCGAGGCCCATAGAACTTTGAATTCTTCCCGTGGTGTAATTTACACTAGGCTGCTAGACAATCTAACCAACACTGAAAGTTGGCCGCGGTGGTCTCGCGGTTCTAGGTGCGCAGTCCGGAACCGTGCGACTGCTACGATCGCAGGTTCGAATCCTGCCTCGGGCATGGATGTGTGTGATGTCCTTAGGTTAGTTAGGTTTAAGTAGTTCTAAGTTCTAGGGGACTAATGACCACAGCAGTTGAGTCCCATAGTGCTCAGAGCCATTTGAGCCAACACTGAAATCCATTCCTGCCTCTCTGATCAGGGTGTCATTGCTATCCATCATGTAATGAAAAAGGTAGATTCTTCCTTAGTGCTCACCCACACTCTTTTCCTCACCTTTGATAGAGTGGTGTTGCTGTCCTAGATCAAAGCAGGCTATGAAGTTATTGCAGTCCAGTGGTACATTTCAAACTCGATGCACTGCTACCAGTGTCATTGTTTCAACCACACTAGAATGTCTTGTTGACACCCAGCCAAATGTGTAATGTGTGGTAGGGATGCACACGAGGGCAATTGTCCACCTTCTAACAACCCTACCACAACAAAGGTCAAAATTTAATAATGATTGCGGTGTTGCTCATGCTACTAAAGACTGCATTTTCGGGCAACACCAAAGTTATTATGTGGCAGGTGTCATTAGAGCACAGTTATTAAAGTCATTTCATGTAATAATGAATAAACTAGGCACTCAACTTTTCATGTTTCCCATGCTGGTCTCATTGTAAAACCATGGCTCAATCGTCGAAAATCTATGTGGTGATAATTCCAAGCTCAAATGCAAAGTGGCCTAGGTTTTATTCTGCAATATTCAAAAGCTTTATAGATGTGTTTCACAAACCATTTTTGAGGATTAAACCCCTTTGAAAGTTAGCACAATGGTGATGTAAAAAGTGACCAGCACTCCGAATTTAAGTTACACTTCTTCTCTCTCTCTCTCTCTTTTTTCAATATCACGTAACACACAAAACATCACTTCACAATACAAAACGTACTTGAAAACATCTTCCTCACTGTTAAAGTTCACATTTTATAAGCTGACTACAATATGCATCTTTCCAACATGACGTCCAAGACTTGACTTTTTCTAGCTCGACACTCTAACTGCTTACGCGCCCAAAAATAAAGAGTTACAAGTACGACAAAGATCATAGGGACAAAAGAAAGAATGCACATAACAATGTGACCTCAAATTCATCTCTGAGGTTGTGAAATTGCCCAGTATCAAAGTAGCATTGCCAAAGATCTTTGGCTTCCCTCTGACAACCATGCCTCCATCCTTGCTACCCTCCCTGTTTTCCTTTCCCTGTTGCTTCATAACCTGGGTTGTGAGTAACTAAATCCACTTTCCCTTCTTCCCTTTCTTTCCCCTCTCTCCACCCTGGTGAAGGAACATTTATTCCGAAAGCTAGGAACTTAAATTTTCGGTTGTATTTTGTGTTTCTATCGGCTGTACTGAGCTGAGGTAAGTACTGGCCAGCCCCTCTATCTCTTTGTTAGTATTTGTTTCAGATCAATAAAATTATCAGAGAAACTATGAATCACTGAAAGTTAACCAGAAAAGACATGTCCAGTGTCCAAAAAGCAAAATTTTGGTATGCGAGGAATAATCGATAAAGAAATTATGAGTCTTTGAAGTCCAAAGAGAAAAACTACGCCAGTGTTCAAAATCACAATAATGTCATAATCTAAAACACTTCCACAATCCAAACTCGCAACATTCATTAGCAATTTAAACAATAATAGCTAAACTATGATGTCATAAGATAGCTAATCTAAGCAACTTACACTAATAACTAACTACACTAGCAACAGTACAGCCAGTCCAGAAATGTAAAATCGTGCATTTCACAAAAAGAAAAAAATGTTGTATCCTATGACTGTAATATCAATGAGTCACTGTTGAATTGGCCAACTCATACAAATACTTGGGTGTAACACTGTGTATGGATATAAAATGGAATGATCCCATAGGTTCCGTTGTGTGTAGAGCAGGTGGTAGACTTTGACTTATTGCTAGAATACTGGGGAAGAGCAATCAGTCTACAAAGGAGATTGCATACAAATCACTAGTGCAACTGTTTCTACAATACTGCATGAGTGTGTGGGACCCATACCAAGTAGGACTAACAGGGGATATTGAACATATACAAAGAAGAGCAGCATGGATGATCAGGTTTGTTTAATCCGTGGGAGAATATCACAGAGATACCGAAGGAACTGAACTGGACGACTCTCAAAACTAGATGTAAACTTTCCTGAGAAAGTTTGTTAACAAAGTTTCAAGAACTGGCTTTAAATTATTACTCTACGAATATACAAAGGGTGTTGAAAAAGTTTTGCACAGTCATCTCTATTTTTTTATTTTTTGCAGGAGGAGAATGAAATTTTTTGTGGACATACTTAGGACATTTAGCTGTACATTGAGCCTACCCAATGTAGCCTCCATTAGCTGTGACGTATCTGGCCCTCTTGTTCTTTCCATGATGTAAATGCACTTTGGTAAAATTCTGGGGCTTGACTTTTACACCATCAAGGAAATAAGGTCTTTCTGTATGGGGTTTGACATTGTCACGTGGTGTAGTCTGATGAGCTGACCCTGAAGCTGCGGTCTGTGGGTCTTGATGGCACATTGCAGCTTGTCCAATGACAAACAGTAATGGTCCCAGTTAACTGTGGAGCCAGGCTCGAAAAAGTCAATGAAAATGACACCACACTGATCCCAGAAGAAGGAGCCCATAACCTTTCGGTCTGCTGTTTGTGAAAGTCTTGGTTTCTTCTTCCGAGGGGAACCCAAATGTCGCCACTCCATGGATTGGGTTTTGCTCTCAGGTTCAAACAAAAACAACCATGTTTCATCCTGGGTAATGATGCAGTCAAAACACTGTTTCCACTCTTGAGTAAATGTCTTCACGAGACCCTTGCACACATTCTATCTCATCATTTCCATTTCTCTCGTCAATAATTTAGGAACCCAACGAGCACAGATTTTTCTGTACCCTAGTGACTGTACCAGTGATACCACACTACCCAATGACAAACGAGTCGTTTCAGCAAGCTGTCGCGTCGTCACACATCTGTCATTTTGAATGAGTTGATCAATGGTCTCCTTATTCACATCACTCACTGCTGTCAATGGTCTACCGGATAGTGGATTTTCCAATAGAGAGAAATCACCTTCTGCAACCACTGCTGGATACTGTTGTGATCCACTGTGCCCTCTCCATAAACAGGGAGCAACTTCCTGTGGATCGATGTGGCAGAGTCATTGCTGGTCTTGAAGAGGAACTCCATCACCAACCGTTGTCGCAACCTGACATCTATTTCATGGTCCATTATGGCAGTTGAACGGAATGGACAGTGTCTTGAAAGGAGGATATAAGATGAACATCAACAAAAGCAAAACGAGGATAATGGAATGTAGTCGAATTAAGTCAGGTGCTGCTGAGGGAATTAGATTAGGAAATGAGACACTTAAAGTAGTTTTGCTATTTGGGAAGCAAAATAACTGATGATGGTCGAAGTAGAGAGGATATAAAATGTAGACTGGCAATGGCAAGGAAAGCGCTTCAAATCTGTGGCGAAGCCGTGTACAGATACGTCCTGGCTGGTTTTACTTTTAGACAAATGCATTAAGACCATAAGGAACGCAAAAAATGATAGATTCTTCCGAAACACAACATTATAGAGTAAATAATATTAACATAAGAATGGAAGTCAGGATTCTTTTACAAACATAGAACCAAATGCCTGTTTCAGTGAATGTATGTTCCTCTATTGCTATTCGTAAAACGAACCCCATATAATGCAATCAGCTTGTAGAATTTAAGGTTTGTTCTTATTTTGTGTTTCTACTAAAAGGTAGAAGTTTTCTTTGAAGAACTGCATTGAAACTTAACAATTCTTGCAAGACGAAGAGTGTTTAAAAAGTAAGCAGAAATTTATAATTTTTTTGTGTTATATTAGTCCGATTTGCACTACTTTTTTGTCACTGTTTACATAAACATGCCTCAAAAATTTGTGTACAATGTTGTGAATATTGAGTATTTACTGTGTTGTCAGTTGTCAGAAAGGTTACATGTGTTTTGGTAGCATCAACGATTATTTATTTTGTATAAAAATAAATTAGAGAATATGTATTAAATTTTGTTAGAAGAATGGAATAAAGTGTATGAAATTTTTAGAAATTGCTTTTCGTGATCTTGTTACGAGTAAACCAACGGCAGACAAATGGTATAAACATTTCAAAGCAAGCCTTAAAGGACAGCGGTTTTACAAGCGTGGATCACTTTAAAAATGCGCAGTTAAGAGACCTAAAAACTGTCCCGAAGAAACAATTCCTAAATTGTTTCGGGAATTGGTAAAAGCATTGGCATAAGGGTATAGTATGTAATGGGGAATATTTTGAGGAGGATAACATTGCTGTAGATTAACAAATAAAGTTCTTACCAAAAAATAAAAATTAATATACAAACGCACCTCGTATGTCAAGCTTTTTGCTTAGAAGTCCAGAATCGGTGTACTTGTTTCGAAGGAAATTTCAGCTGTGTTTAGAATAGCTACTGCGCACATGTTTTCAGCAATATGTCTTAGATCAGATGAATAGTGACCAAGATAGAGATTTAGTGCTCCATAAGCATCGAAGGATTTACGTGATTTTGAAACTGACTATAACGATGGATTTTCTCCCAAAATTATTAGTTTTCCTTCTTGGCGATCCTAGTAAATCATGCGGCTTACTTTTTCGTTCCTCCCTTATGCAGGCTGTTGGGTGAGGCAGAAGTTTCCATAAATTACAGCCCTTTGATTGGGACTGGTAATATTAGCCAACAGTTCTCTTTGGGTCGCCTCTTTAATACACGCTGTAATAACATTAGAGAGAATTGAAATTTTGTTACTCCCCAAATATTTTCTCTTATTCGTATTCTGCACATTTTCTTGCAATGCTAGACGATTATCCATCACTTCCGAATATCGAAGTACATCAGTAAGTATAGAAAGTTAACTCACTGACACTGGCAACTAAGGTCCCCCGAACAGAAACGATGCATATCACTGGACGTCGATCTACACCGCTAGACAGATAACGGGCAACAGATTTTGGGTGCCCCTGTAGGCAAGTGGCAGCGTTCTTCCGGGAAGAGCCACTTGCCCCACCAAAACCGCTGCTCGCTCTTGAGTTTACAGACAGACTATAGCTAAATGTTCCAAGTGTGTTCACAAAAAATTTCATTCTCCTCCTGCAAAAAATAAAAATTTAGAAACAGCTGTGCAAAACTTTTTGAACGGCCTTTGTACTACAACCCCCTATGTATCGCTCACACAAGAATTATGACGATAAGATTAGAATAATTACTGCACATGCAGAGGCGTTCAGTCAATCATTCTTCCCATGTACCATACGTGAATGAAACGGGAAGAAACTCTAATAACTGGTACAATGGGACATACCCTCTGCCATGCACCTCTTGGTGGTTTCTAGAGCATGGATCTAGATTAATTCTTCTGAACTTTCTAGACCTAGGAGGGGAAAGAAAGTTAGAAGTCATTCAAATCTCAACAGAAAAGCCAAGTCACTGTTTAAGAATGCTGGTAATCCAATCCAATTCCCAAACATTCTATGTGCTGTGTAATATTTTCAAGCATATATTTTATATTGGTTTGGAGTTTAATGATGATTTTATCCTACAGAAGTATTTCTGCTGTCATAGATTTACGTTCATTGTTTTGACAAATGAAGTAACATTTGGTAGTTACCTTTTATGGATGACTTCTTAGTCATGTTACCCATACCATGGCAGTAGTAATGTTGACCATCCCATGGAGCTAGTGATTCTTTTGGAATAAAAGGCAGCCAGTGTTAATTTAGGATATGAGCTGTCTGCATTCCAAAGTTCACCAAATTTCTATCCACATGATTCAGTGTGAAGGAGTAACAAACATACTAATTTGATGAAGAAAGAGAATAAGCAGTTACTGTGAGCAGCTACAATAAGTAATGCAACACCCTTTTTTCCCCCTGAAGGCAGGTTAATTTTATTCAGGATTTCAGTACACCATATTATTCCCACACTTTTGGCTAGGTACTCAATGCTACAACCTTATGTCACCTTAGTGGAAGGGCCTGAATGCCCACATAGTATCACACTACTGCTTGATGATGAAGCCAATGTCGTGCTGCATCAATAAATTCCCCATCATCCACATACTGCTTCCAGCGAAATTCATCCTTCATCGGGCCAGATGGAAGTCGGAAGGTGTGTTATCTGGGCTGGGGGAGGTGAGGAAGAACAGCTGAATGAAGTTTTTTGAGCTCCACTTAAGTGTGCGGACATGTGTGAAGCCTTATATTGCCATGGAGAAGGAGACGTATGTTTGCATTTTTGCAGCGACTATCAGGCTGAAGTCATTTCTTCGATTTCCTGAGAGTAACATACGAGGGTTGAATGAAAAGTAATGCCTCCACATTCGAAAATTGGGTTTGGATGGGAATATTTTAATAAATCAAATGCAGAAATAATCTGTAGAATGTGATCTTTAATTTCCAATATTCACTTTTCCACATAATCACCAGCCATTTGAATACATTTCTGCCAATGATGAACAAATTTTCTGAAGTCGTCATGGAAAAAGTCAACACTCTGTTTCCACAACTCCAGTCTCACAGTTCTCTCAATGTCTTCATTAGAAGCATAATGATGTCCCCGCAGATCGTCTTTCATTATCAGGAACAGACGGAAGTCAGACAGTGCTAAATCTGGACTGTATGGAGAATACTGTACGGTGGTGAGATTCAGTCTCTGGAGTTCTGCTGTGGTGGCATGCGAAGGGTGTGGGTTGGCATTGTCATCCTGCTGGAAAACTTCCCTTTTCCTTTCGGACCCTTGGTAACCTTCATTTCAGAGTTCACAGCATTGTGATGTAACACTCTGAATTTATTGTTGTTCCATGATCAAGGAAATCAACATGGATATCAACATGGATATCAACATGGATAACACCATCTGCATCCCAGTACGTCTTGAATTTCTTTTTCTAAGGTGAGTTTTCATGTCCTTATTCCATATACTGACGTTTTGACTCCAGATCGTAATGGAGTACCCACGTTTTGTCTCCTGTCACAATTTAATGGTGAAAGGCATCGCCTTCATTCTCATAACATGAGAGGAATTCCTGACAAATTTTTAGTCTGTGCGCGTTGATTTCAGGAATCAGCATCCGGGGTACCCATCGTGTACAGATCTTCCAATAGCCAAGCAAAGCAATAATGTGACCCACACATTCTTGTGAAATGCTGACTGTGCTTGCAATACGATGTTCATCCTGAATCAATCTGTCAACATTTTGCTTGTGAAACTTGATAGTTGCTGTCACAGGACATCCAACTCTTTGTTTCTCATGCAGGTTAGATGTTCCCGCCCCAACATCTTCAAACTTACTAGCCCAACAACGCACAGTACTCACATGAACACAATCACCATAAAATGCTTTCATTCTCTGATGAATCTCCTTTGGGGTGACACCTTCTGCTGTCAAGAATTCAATGACTGCACATTGCTTAAATCGCATTGATCGACCATCTGCACAGGGTTCCATACTTTACACTGTAACAACACAACCATTCAATGCTAAGGCTTCCCGGCAACTGGAGCTGTAGAGAAGAGGCTATGGAACAAGCCAGTACCTGCCGCATACCAATGCTGCCAACTGTTGAAGAGTTACAAAGGTGGATGCATTACTTTCTAGTCAACCCCCATAATATATTTTAGAGTTCATCACTGGAACATGAGGGAGAACATAAAACAGCATAACCCCTTCGGAATCCCGGAAGACCATCACCATGACTTCACTACTTCACTGGCTGAGGTATCTGCTTTGAACTTTTTCTTCAGAGGAGACGTGGCGGCACCACTCCACTGATTGCTGTTTTGTTTCCAGTTCAAGGTTATGAACCCATGTTTTATCACCTGTGATAATGTTCATCAAAAAATTGTCATAATCAGCTGTGTAGTGCATAAGCAATACTGCATAGATAGTCCTTCATTGCTCTTTATAGTATTCTATTCTGTGGTGAGGAACCTAGCAGGAACACACTTTTGAGTACCGAAATCGGTTGACAAATGTGTCAGCCCTGAGAACAGACACATCCATTTGAGCAGCGAGATGTTTGATTATGATCAGTTGATCACCTGGAATTAGTGTGTCTACACATTCCAACAGTACAGAAATCACAGCTGTTTGTGGTTGCCCGTGATTGGACAAGTTTTCGCGACCCTATTATGATGATGGCAGACACTTTGCCCAACGACTCACTGTGCTTTTGTTCACTGCTAGGTTTCCATATACATTCTGCAATCACCTATGAATATCTGTGATGCTCTGGTTTTCCATCAAAAGGAACTCAGTGACACCTCTCTGCTTGGAGTGCATTTACATTACAGACACCATTTTGAAGGCTTAGTATAGTGCCATCTCCTATCAGAGTTTCATGTAACTATATGAGCTGAAGTGGAAATATACCATGATGTTTCACAATAAATTCCACACTTTTTTAACCAAAATTGGCCAAGAAAAAGTTAAATTCTTGCCGTACTTATTAAACATTTCTCATTGTTCAGAGTAGCACAAATTTTATAATATTTGTAAGTGCAGTGGTGCCATCTGCCCTTGTGTGTGGCTATTACCACTGGACTTGTTTGCATATCATAATTAAATCCAGTCCCACTAAGAGTCTACTACTTTCTAAATGTAAAGGCATGTCATCTGCCTGTCACATGGCATTTAGATGACAGCATCGTTGTGAGTCTTCAAGCGTCTTGGAAGCTATAAGATACATCTGACATTCAGCAGCCTAAAAGCCATGAGCTTTTATGGAAGTATGGATTAAACCCTTGGAGGATTGTATAAGCATTGTATTCATTGGGTTTTGTTGGAGCAGGAAGATAGACAAAATAAATTAACAGTTACGCACAGTGCAGCAGTAAGCGGCAAAAATGTTACTTACTTGAGTAATGTTTATTTTTTGCATTCATTGTACAGAGTTAGAATATTCCATTGTTGATTATTCGCTTTTGTGTTTTACGAGAAAGAGAAATAAAGTTGTATGTTCTTGCATATACATTTAAGAAGTTATTATTTAATGTGATGATATGTAGTGGTCATAAAGTGGTGGCTACAGATACAGAAGAATTCACACAGCTAGAAGCAAACAAGATAGGTAACATAAATTTACTGACACGTAGGACAGATGACAGAAGTCCTATGACACATTTAGTACAGCTACAGAATATGCTGCATAGTCTGATACAAGACTTATGGAATGAAATAGCGCAGCATGGAAAGTTTCACCAGAACAAATTAATGATGTGCATGTGACGGGCTCTACAGTCGACAAAATTATGAGAAATGATGATTCATGTAGAAGATGTATGAAGCTGTGCACACCTCAATTCCTGCATGATAAACTGAAACTCTGGTTTTTGATGTTAGAGTTGGCATTCACTCATAATAAAACATCAAACGATCAAGAAAAGTTTACTATAGCAGTCAACATCTGGACGCCAGAGCAATGATGTTAGTAGAAGACAAAAGGATTTTGGCATCAGTTTCGGCAAATAGTGACGGAAGCAGTATTTTCAGATGCTACGCTCAGATACGTTTGGACATCACAGCTTCCCATGGCAGCAAGAGTGGCAGTGCCTATGAAGGATGGGTGCAACAATGATCACTATTCTCCAGGTGTCCAACAGAGTTTATGCAACAGTGGGGACAGCAAGTATAATGAGCGTCGCAGAAGCAGCAGTGAAGTTGGAAAAATATTAGGTGGCGGTAATTCAGAAGGATCAGCAGGTGGATAAACCACACAGTTTCAGAAACTAAAGGAACAAATAGACGGTCTGCAGAGACAAATCAAGGCTTGGAAGACCACTGGTTCTGAGGGACCTGCAGTGCACTTACGGACAGTTGACCGACGAAACCTGAACAACTACGTTGGTATCACAAAAAGTTTGGTCAGTGAGCTGCCAAGTATATTCTGCCATGCAGTTACACACGCCGTGTCAATATCATTGAGATTCTAAGTACAGACACTTCCTTTTTGCCTGTATCGTGACAACTATGTGTATGAGAGGTGAAGACTTTGTGTTGTTATCTGGTAGAAACCAAGTCTGATGTAAGCACGTCATCAGTAGAGAGGCATGTCAGTCAAGGACAGTTCGCTAGTTCATCTCACAGCAGCAGATAAACAGCTAATGGCAACGTATAGCAATTGCAACAAGGACGTGATTTAGGTTTTTGTAATACTTGTCAATGAATGTTTGTAATAGTGGATGTGTCGGAAACAGATTTTCTGTATGCATACAGTAAAGTTCAGAGAAAGAGAAGGCCGTATGGTACAACTGACAGAGGTAGACCAGCATTTGGACCCCGACAGCATGAACACTGACCACAGTGGCACATAATACAATTCATCACATAAACACAATGCTATGCCATCCAGTCTCTTTGAGAAGGTTGTCACCAGGCAGGTTCACAGACGCAAAGGCAGAGTTTTAATATATGTTAGATAAGTGAGTGATACGAAGATCTGATAGTGCATGATCCACTCTACATCTAGGTAAAAAAAGAAGAAGAAGAAGAAAGGCAGAAGATGGAATTCTTGCAGTTATTACAGGGAATTGAATGCTTGCACGATAGTCAATCAACATCCAGTGCCCACTATTTGTGATTTTACGAATGTACTAACGGGAGCAAAATATTTCAGTGTTGTAGATTGTCAAAGGGCAGCCCATCATTTACCGGTTGCAGACATTGACATACCAAAGACAGCTGTCTCTAAACCTTTCGGCCTCTTTTAATTTTTGTGTATGTCATTTGGCATTAAAAACATGGCTTAAACGTGGCAACGTTTCATTGATGAGGTGTTATGGGGGCTAGACTTGGCCTTCGCCTATCTCGACAATATACTAATGTTTTCAGCAACACAAAATCTTCATAAGGCACACCTAAAAGCAACATTTGATAACACTATATAGGTATGGGATAATAATTAATAAAAGTAAGTGCAACTTGTGAAAAAACCACATTAGCTACATGTGTCACTTACTTTTAGCAGGCGGCATCTGCCTGTTGGAAGAGAAACTGGAACTTACACTACAAATACTTATGTCGTTGGATTTGCAACAGTTACGTAAGTTCGTAGGTGCTGCAAATTTTTACCATCGACATCTGCTGGGATCAGCTGCTTTTAAAGCACTGCTCGCAGAGGAGCTAACAGGCCCTAATACCACTAAACATCAGAAGGTAGATGGGACACCCTGCAAGCAGAAAGCCTTTGAACAGATCAAGACAAACAATTTCATTGCCTCATCCTGAGAGAGATGTGTTACTATTTATAATAGCCGATAAAAGTCAGATAGCCATTGGAGCAGCATTACATCAAGGATCTGCTCATCACTGGCATCCATTATGGTTTTTCTTGCAGAAACTCATGGAAGCACAAAGGAACTGGAGTGTGTATGACTAAAAACTGTTATCGGTATATAAGGCAATAACACACTTTCGGCCTTATGTGGATGATAAACCATTTATGGTGTTCACAAACCACAAACTACTTACCTTTGCATTCAGCAAGCATTACAGATGCTCTGTCACTTAGGCAGTTGCACAACTGGTGATTTATACAAGGGCACGTCAAAAGATCCAATACAGGTTTCCAAACCTACTTGGAGTTCTACTCTAGGGGGAGGGAGCTGTGTGGGTGCGGGAAGATAGACAAAATAAACAAGCAGTTACACACAGTGTAGTAGTCAGTGGCAAAGACATTAATTATTTGAATACTGTTTATTCTTTGTCTTTTTTCTATGAAATGTTCCATTGTTGCTTATACGCTTTTATGTTTTATGACCGAGAAATAAAGTTGTATGTTCTCGTATGTGCATTTAAGAAATTATTATTTAATATGATGTTACGTTGTGGCCATATGTTGACTGTTGTTATGTAAGTCAACTCACAAAAATGAAGAAGTTCAAAAATTAAAGAGTAAATGGCTTTTTTTTTTTTTTTTTTTTTTTTTTTTTTTTTTTTTTTTTTTTTTTGAAAAAAAGAGTAATTATTGTTCCACATTTTGCATTATATTCTTCAAATCAATAAATTTGTGCTAGTACACACTTTCAGGAGTGGCCTACTGTTAATTAATGGTGTAAGCTCATTTTATTTCTTCCAGATCCCTCCAGCCATTTCAGCATGAAAGAGGAACAAACATACTCACACACAAACTTTAGCATTTATAGAAGTAATATATACAGGACATTATGATACAGATACGTCAGATGACAGTGATTATGATTACTGTTTGTTGTTCAACAGCTATTTGTCCTATGATTGTATTACTCAATTGAGTCCATTCATTGTGGTCCTGTTTCATTATTGCTTTCTTATTTGTTGTATGTTATGTATTTGAACCTGTTGCCTTGAACTCCTCTCTTTTGACCTGGAAGTGTATTCATCATTTTGCTTGCTTCTGCTTGCATTTTAGCCTCTTTCACCCAAAAGAGGAAATATTTGTTCAATAAAATTACAGGATCATTGTTCTTGCCGTCCTGTTTAGTGTTGTTATAGTTGCCAAAAAATAAAACCTTTTCCTTCTTTTATACCAGTAAAATGTCAAATACAGGTTTTGCTGAGAATACAGATTCTGTAGGTGTCACAAAATTAATTTTTATGTTTATTTGATTTTTTTGTTGTTGCCGCACGGTTTGAAAGTGCAGCATTACTTATATCTGACGTACAATTATGCTTGCAGGTTCTGCTTAATACTACACAGATGTATTACTATTTCTTTCATAAAACACCTTCAATGGCTCTAAAAAGGGTAATTATGATCCTTGCAGCCTCACTGGAGTTTGAGAAGAAGCACAACAGTGAGATTGTTGAGAGACCAACAGACAATGAAGAAGTTCCTCATGTGAGTATAACTGTATTTTCTGCTAATGTTTTACTGGATCTTAATTACACAAGAATTATTCTGACATTAAAGAACAACACTACAGACTTGAAATGTAATGCATGAAGGTACTCTCATTTTAACATTTGAAACTATAACTTTTTAAATATTGTTAATTTATAATTTATTCATATTTGTTTGTAGTAATACACATGAGCGATGTGTGTTAATTAAATGTTATAAAGAGCATGTTTATGGAATTAAATTAAGGTCAGTTGTTAAATATATTGTCATTATCTTGTAGTTTGTTTACAATGCGCTCTCTTTAGAAGGATAATGTATGAATGATGATTGTAAGGACACACATTGTTTGTAATAATACTTACTCTTCAAATGCCAGACTTGAGGTGATAACAATAAATACAGGACCTTAAAGGAAAACTGCAGTTGTAGAAATAGGTAAAAAATTTACAGCTGCAGGATGTTACATGTGACACTGAATAACAGTTCTTCCTCTTAACTAAGCATTCTGTTCAGAAAATGTAGAGGAAAGTGCCAGACCTTGTAAGTAGAGGGATAAGTCTGTCACATAAAGATGAACGTACAAGATAGCAGTAGTGCTATTGGAATACTATCGTGCAGCTGGACTAAACCCAGAAGACGTGTTACCTTTCAAGCGATCTGCCATCTTGATTCTACCCTGAATATGTTTTATCTTAATTGTTTTCTTGTACGGCCACTGTTGTTGAATTATCTTGATGCAGTGGAACTGCTATGCAGTGCCCCCATCCCTTGCCATGTGACTTCTCCACCTGCAGAGGGTCGAGGGCTGCAAGAGAGCTTCATAGTATTCAAGCTACGTAATGATGTAAATGTCGTTTAGTAATGCTCTTGTATTTCATTGCTCTAATATATCAGTTACAACATTGGGTGAATGAATCAGTACAGCAGAACATCATCTGTGAACAGTCTCGAGGGTAGAAGTGATGCTACATGTTGTATGGTAGAGGGATTGTGCTGCCACAGTGAAGTAGACAGCGCAAATTGATACCACAGATATTAGCGACGGCTCCTGAAGACCACACCTCCCCCCTCAGCATGGCAGCGCCTTCACACTGAGGTCAGTTTAGTGTCGAGCTGTCGAGAACTCTCCCAGTTCAAGATATTAGCTGCAGCAGTCGACATCATTGAGTAGGACAGTGACAGTTAAAGTTTCTAATGGACAGATGCTTTCATCAGTGTTGAACATTGCACCTCAAGAGAATGGTTTGTTAATTAAAGTAAATCTTTTATGTGATAAAGTTAATTACTATTTTATGGTTTCTAGTATGATAAGCCTTCTTCCAGATCAGTCAAGCAACCCACAGTTGTGACTAGACAAAAGTAGAAGAATGAGATTTTCACTCTGCAGCAGAGTGTGCACTGATATGAAACTTCCTGGCAGATTAAAACTGTGTGCCGGACCCTGACTCGAACTCGGGACCTTTGCCTTTCGCGGGCAAGTGCTCTACCACTGAGCTACCTAAGCACGACTCACGCCTCGTCCTCACAGCTTTACTTCTGCCAGTATCTCGTCTCCTACCTTCCAAACTTTACAGAAGCTCTCCCCAAGGCTGTGGCTAAGCCATGTCTCCGCAATATCCTTTCTTTCAGGACTGCTAGTTTTGCAGGTTCGCAGGTGAGCTTCTGTAAAGTTTGGAAGGTAGGAGACGAGGTACTGGCAGAAGTAAAGCTGTGAGGACGGGGCGTGAGTCGTACTTGGGTAGCTCAGATGGTAGAGCACTTGCCCGCGAAAGGCAAAGGTCCCGAGTTCGAGTCATGGTCCGGCATGCAGTTTTAATCTGCCAAGACGTTTAAGACAAAGGTAATTTCAGATGGTCATAATACTATCCATTGATCAGATAAAATTAGTCTCCTTCTATTATCTTTGCCACTTTCTTCTCACTTTGCTCTACCTAACTTTGCCTCATGCCAGTTGAGAAGTTCTAAAAACATTTATCCTCCTCCATATGGGATTATGTTTACCTTCCTAACCAGAGCTATATGTCCAGAAACTGAGCCAGTGATACAGCAGTCAGCACAGGATTCAAGGAAATAGTCATCTGAGGTATGACCTTTCTGGAGATTCTGTATAAGATCAACATAAATTACAAAAACAGTTATCATATGAAACCCAGCTCTCTCAGCTCATCTACTAGATCTTGAGAGCAGCAGATACTTGTGGCCAGGTTGGTATGGTGTTCCTCAACTTCGGGAGATATTCGATATAGCTGCACCGTGCCACCTAATGAACAAAACAAGTGTGTCTCAAATATCAGACTAGTTGTGGGATTGAATTGAAGAGTTTCTAGCAAATCGAACACACTATGTCATTCTTAAGGGAGAGAAATATTCAAACATAAGTGTGACTTCAGACAAACCCTGAAAGAGTGCTGTAGGAGTCATTGAAAGTTCCTTCTGGCTTTTGATGGATGATGCTGTTATATACAGACATGCCTCACTAAAAATGTATTGTATGGATGACTAATAATTATTTGTGGTGTTGTTTTGTGTGTGTTGTATAAATGATTATGGAATTAAATGAAGGGCTAGGGTGGAATCTCGGAATCTCGTGATGACACACAACTTGCTGAGGTTACCTTCCATTAGCAAAGTGGGTGCGTAGAGTGAGTGTGATATGATTTATAAATTATAGTGCAGCAATCAGTTCTGTCTCTCTCTCTCTCTCTCTCTCTCTCCCTCTCTCCAGGTTTTATTTGGCAAATCCAGATTTCAGCTAGTGCCTTGCCATTATCAATGTACTATTTTCTAATCTCGATGCATGTCAGTTCCCTGTTGTTCAGGCATCTGTCACAGTTCTTTGAAAACTACATACAGTATGCAGCACGTAGTATTCAAAGAACTGTGACTGACACCTAAACAACAGGGAACTGACATGCATCAAGACTAGAAAATAGTGCACTGATAATGGCCACGCACTAGCCGAAATCTGGATTTGCAAAATAACCTGCAAAAACCTGGAAAAAAAATAATACGACAGATTGCTGCACTCTATAATTTATAAGACATAACTTACTCCTCTGGAATGACAGAAATATGTTACCAAGCTTAACATTTGCCTCTGACTGACTAATTGTCAACAATGCCACAATCCCAAGAGACACTGCAGGAAGATAATAACCCAGTTGCCATTATTTTAACAAAATTTCAATATCAGTGTGGCAGTTGGACCCTCATCACACAATGTCATTTGCATTAAACTGAACAGATATGGAGTACATGAGTTTATTCTCAATCATTACCAGCAGTGGATACTCATCGTATTGTATAGTTTCCATATTGTGCCAAGCAAAGTGTTGTAACCAAGTAATACACAAAACCAACCAAGTCACCCAACTATGACATTGGTAACCTCTGAACATCAAGCCTCTTGGGATCCAGAAGATACAAACTAGAAATACAACAAAGTCACCATTACTCCGCACATATCCATGCACAGGCCGCCGGTAGATGGCACTGTGGGAAATGTGCTGTGTGCACGCTTCCCACTATCGGCCTCTAGTGGCTGGCCTACACTGATCAGTTGAAAGGTGATTTGAGTGCACACTTGGCAAGCCACACTCGATGCACTCAAACTCACATGCAGTAGTAGTGGGATACAGCACAAAACTCTTTGGTAAGGAATAAAATGTACTTACACATGTACCTCACTGAAAGGATTGGCATTAAACAATCTGACTTTTGTTTATATTGTGTGCAGATATCTTGCAGCCAAAAATGTGTTTACATATGCATTCAATGAAAATACATAACACACAAAAAGGAGGGAGTGTGAAGGAAAATGTAGAAAATGTCACAGGAATATTTAGAACATTGGCTCAAAATCTGGCGACCTCTTCTGTCCCTGCTGGCTCAATGCCAGTGATAAAATTTTCTTTCATTATCAGGTTTCACATGACCTCTCGCTTGTGTGGGTACCACTACCTTCTATGTTTTTGACCTTGTCTGCAGAGGCTACTAAATATAACTAGTAAATGAAAAATAAATAAGAACCTGATTTTCCAAAATATTGGATTGTTTCTTCTTTCTTTAGGCACAACTGGTAGTGATTGAGATGCTCATGTTATCTTGTAGTATTGTTCTTTCCTCACTGAATGACCGCTTTCTTTCCTTCCAGGGCAGAAAGATTTCTACATGGTTCCTAATGTTGTCTGTTTCTTCAGACATGCATCCATGTCTGAAGGACATTGTAATGTGAAGGTACAGACACTCTATAAACACAGACATTGTAAGCATCAATGATGTATCCTTGCCTCAATGGGCCAAAATTACAATAAAATATTTCTCTCTTCCTGTGCAGGAATCACGAAATGGGCTATTGGACTTTTTCATGACATGTGGAAGTTTGGGTCGGTCCTAGAGGCATGCTCAGATAACTGAAGTGTTTAATGTGACTACTCATGGCAACTGCGAGACATAGGTTCCACTATCAGTGTGGCACAAATTTTTGAGTATCACAAATAACTGACATCAACCCGGATTCACAAAATTCAAATCCATTTCATAACATTAAAGAGGGCAACTTTCTATAATCTTATCAAAGTGTATACTTTGCTGTATACAGGTGTGATTGAAATGGCTGCTTTTCTGTTTTTTGCACACCTTATGGCCTTCCATCTATTTACAATAGAAGAGATGAACTATTTGAAGATTGCAGTCTCTTTTGATTTTGGTCTTTCGACTGTCTTTGGTTTGTCCTTGCCGTAGCAGCTGTGAGCTTTTTTTATTTGGAGTATCATTTGCATGCATCTTAGGTTATGAAGGTTCAGTGTTTGGTTTCCACAGTAGACAGCAGACATTTTCACCGTAAAGTGTCATGTTATTGTGGCTAGAGATAGATTCCTTCCACTGATTTATTTTGCTTTCAGTAAGCATACTGATGAGGCTGTGGACTTTCTACATTTTTCCTTCAAAGAAAGGCTTTGTTATAAATGAAGTGAAACACACATTTAGAAAAGGAAGGACAAACTAGCTTAGAGCTATTGATTGTAGGGCAGCCATCTATAACTAGTACTCCTCATTGAGACTCGTTTCACTTTCACAAAGATATTTATCTAATTAAATCTTATATGAGCTTCTTATTTTTTATTTACAAGCAGATTTACTGAGGGATCAGCTTATAACTTAAAAGAAACTTATTTTAATAATTTAATAGATAAAATTGTGCCACTGCCTAACTGCAACTATTGATTTATTAATCTGTCATCCAATTCACTCACTCAAGCATCACTTTCACCGTAATAGTTTCGATCCCTTGTGTCATACTCCGACCTTGATTCGGCTGTGTAGAAACTAGCTGAGACGGTCATAAAACAAAGCATTATAATACTGCTTTTTGCTCTCTATAATAATTGACAGAGATATTTCTGTTCTCTTACTGGCATTTAGTCTAGCGAATGTGGTTGATACCTGACTTCATTCTTCAACATTGGGAAACTCTAAACTTTGCTGTCAAGTGTGACTCTTTTATCTGCTGGCTGATGGATCTATGAGATGTTACTCATGTAGCTTACAGAAAATCTAACAATACAAAATGGGCTGTTCACTTGTCATTGGGGTTTCCCTTCTCAGTCTAATGAACTTTCTACACAGCAAATAAATGGAAGTCCAAAATAATTAAGAAATGTTCCCAGATACTGGATTTCAGAGTTCATCATATAGTAATTACAGAACCCCTGTGTGGTTTCATTTTTGTTAGAGGTGAAATCTGATTACTGTATATGATTTACTATTATGCCATTGTAGGATCATAGTGAACTTAATTTTTTTCTTAGATTGCTGTGTAATTCTGTATTAAAGTATGGCAAAAGTGTATTATTTCTTTAAATTCTTTTATGCATAAGGATCAAACAGTGGAAAATCCAGGATAGAATGTAACAATATTATGAAACTTCAGCAACTTTCCTTTTCATAATATGTATTCATAAGGAGTAACCCATCATCAATTTGGACAGTTTACATGGAGCCAACTATGATGATTTTTTTTTTTTCCATTTTTCTTCAACAGCTCATTAAGCAGATACCAAACCTCAGTGAGAAGAATCGTGAGCGACCACTGTGCTTCCTGTACTCTTTGAAGGCACGTGCAATCATTCATGCCCATCTGTCTCGAATTCCTCTCAACCCAGAAACTCTTGATAAGGATCGACAGTACATTGTAAAGAAATGTCCGTATCTTATCCAAGAAATGGTCAACTGTGTGTCCCAGCTCATTCTTCTGGCATATGCCAGGCGAAGTAAGTATTGTATGAATGCTATAAGGTGATTTGAGCTCTGTGCATTTAGATTTCAGAGTGGAAGAAAAAGATAGCTCAAAGTGACACTAGAAAACATTGTAATGTGATATGTATTGTTGTAGACCTATGCCCATCTTAATGAGAATTTATTTGTAATGCGTAGCAGTACTATGTTCTCAGCTTTTTCTTTGCTGTGTAGCTTGTATTTCTAGCTGCCTTTATATGTTTTCAACTGTAGCATGAAAGTTATATGTAAACCAAATAACTTTTATAAGTAGATAGGCTGCATTGGTACATTATTTTTTTCAGTTACATGAAAGTAATGGTTTAAAAAACATCAGATATATGCAGTAGATATAATAAATTAGTAAGAGCAATTTAGGTCATCACTTAGGTTTTCAACTGTAGCATGAAAATTGTACGTAAATCAAATAAACCAAATAACTTTTCTAAGTAGGTAAGCTGTATTGGTACATGATTTTTTTTTTCAGTTATGTGAAAGTAACTGTTTAAAAAACACTATATATTTGCAGTAGATATAGGAAATTAGTAAGAGCTATGTAGGTCATCACTTATCCTACGGACAGATATTTGGTGATTGTAATGAATGGTTGTAACAATGTAATACTTAACACAGTTAACCATGTCAATTACAAGGGTTTTCAATTAAGAGAGAATGGGTGTGTGTACACATAATTTGTAGTGTGATTCTACTTGTGAAAATAAACCAAAAAAGTCCTTCGAACACAAGTCAGATTTTCGATCATTAAGGAACTGGAGCAGGTTGAAGATACACACGTCCATGAATGGATATGAAGACAAGTGTGAATATTACTTGCCGAAATGCAATGTAGATGCTGTGGTGGGCAGAATAATGCTGGGACAGGTGACAGATCCATCCTACAAGATGTGTCAGGGTTCTCCAACAGATGGAAGCACTTTGACAGTGAACCGAGGCAATAGCTGCAGACGTAAACAGTGTACAATCATGGGTTGGATCAGTGAGTAGTCGTAAGGCTGTGTGCATGTTGCGCTCAAGTGTTGTTTAATTGAGCAAGTCCATTGTGTCTGTGCATAGCAACATGCCACATACATGCAGTAAAAGCATAACTCTAGTCTGGAGGCATTTAAACCAAATGTTGTATATACATGACTCGTTATTTGTGGACTTGTTTGTGTAAAGTACTCTGAGGATAACATACTTGTACTGTCTAATAGGGGTGGGGTTGAGAAGCCACAATATGAAAAAATATTAGATAGCAACCCATATGAGTGTAGAATCCATAGTTTTTGGGTTCACAAGGTTCATTGGTGACAGAATACGTAGTTTTCGGGGCCACAAGTTTCATTGGTGACAGTCCTGGTATGTTCCCATCGTAGAACTATAGGTTGGAGAGGGAGAAGGGGTGGGAGACACTGTGATGTAACACTACCTCTGTAACACCTGAAGCAATTTCTGCCAAACTTGGCACAAGTAAAACTTCTTCCTGAAAAAATTGTAACAGACAAGCTTATGGGCAAAAAAGCATGACTCAGGAACACCCGGAGCAATTTCTATCAAACTTGGCTTGTACGTGACTCATTATTTGTAGATAAATACTGTGGGAGTAACATACCCTACAACTGCTGGAGGTGCTATATTCCTTTCCGGCAATCAGCTGACTTCAAATACTTTAAAAGTAAACAGTAGTCTCTTACATGCATCATTCAATGCATCAACCCGGTACAAGACCTGAGCAGTGCAGCAACCCAACAATTTTGTCAATGTGTTTAGTGTCGGAGATCATGAAGCACGACAGAATACTTCAGATACATTTAATGTCCTCTCTAGAGTTTTGTGTGTGTGTGTGTGAGGGGGTGGGGGGGTAGTTGGGTAAGAGATCATTTGCAGATGTTATTTTGGGGGAAAATGTGGGATTAAGAAAGATGACCATTAGCATTCAGTTAGATCATGGGAGAAAACTAGTACATATTAGTATTAGTTTGTAAATGTAATCATTATTATTTAAAGTAATTTTTATGTTTTTCTGTAAATTGTACATGATATTTCACAACATTTTCTCAGTTTAACTGAAAAAAGTGCCACATAAATATTGCACATGGGTACCTTTTATTATGTTTCAGTACCAAGACTGCCAAATATTGAGACAATAGAAAACTGTATGAAACTGTGTCCAATGATAGTACAGGCTATGTGGGAATATAAAAGTCCACTCTTACAGCTGCCATATGTTACAGATGACAATTTGAAGTATTTTGTAAATAAAAAGGTAAGTACAAGTAAGAAGACTGGTAATAGGTATCTGCATAATTTAGTTACGAAAAATCTGTTACTTGCATAATTATGATTCTTAGTGTATCCCAGATGTGGAGTAAACGGGTTCTATGCTTGTAAATAGTAAGGAGGCAATATAAATGCTCTTGAGATTCTAGAGTGTTGTCAGACTGCCTTGTTAAAAACTGTATGCTATTTCAGCGAAGTGCAATGAAGGGACTCATTTTCCAATATTTGGATGAATTTTTTTGTATATCTACCTTATAGGGTGATATTCTCAAAGTCAAAGTTATCCTCCACTCCATGAATTAGCATAGGGGGAACAGGTGCAAGAATCCTGCGTTGGCATTCTAGACAAGGTTGTAATGGAGGTGCTTCACCATTGCATTCTCCGACCTGTTATGAAGTGTCAGTTGTGTGGATGGCTGTGACGAGAACTTGTACAGTATAGTGTTGGATTTGTATTGTCACGAATGAAGGGAAGGGAGAAAGTAAAGGCAAGTACCAGCGTCTAGCCTAAATGCGTCAAAGATCACAAGGGGACTGCCCAGCTCAGCACCCTCAGCCATCAACAATGCCAGATGACCTCACTTCATGAAGCCCTATGGAGAGGTTTGGAGCTTAACCAAGGGCACTGACTCAAAGGCTGGTGACTTATCCCACTACCTCTCCTCCTCTTATCAGCTGAATACTGATTGGAAAATTTTCCCCCTCTAGGATTCTAACTGGCTTATGTCTCAAGTCTAGCGCTGCTGCACAGACCTGTGTTGGTGACCTGGGCTACAGAAGCAGGTTCAAAGTTACTATTGATAATTTATTTCATGTAAGACACAGCATTCCTGAGGTAAGTTCAAGAAAAATGCATATGTGCATCTCAAGTGCATACCTCGTATGTTGATTGCACAGAACTGAACAATAGTATATATATATATATATATATATATATTCATTCATTTTCTTCACAGTTGCCATTTGAAACAGCATGAGGCCCAAAGCACACTCTGCAATACCCTTTTTCTCTTAAACCGTGGTTTCTGGTCTGTTCGACTGGGCTTAAGGTAACAGATAAGAACACTGAAATTTGGAAAGAAAGTCTGCATAAAAGAGGCACAGGATTCTCTGTACTGTGAATTTTTATGAACATCTTGCTGACTTGCACCGTTGAAATAAGAGAACACAGAAGCACACTCACACTTTTAAAATGAACAAAAAGCACAAATAATCATGCATCTTTTTAAGGTACTGCTACTCTTTGATGCAGATCTGCTGACAAGATGAGATTGAGTCCTTTTGTACAATGACTTACTTGTAGTTATCATCTCTGTTTCAACAAACATAGGATGAAGTGAATGATACTAAGTTCGACATGAAAGTTGGTCTCTATGTGACTGAATTGTTATGCAATGGTTCTTGACTGAACTCTTATGCGACAGTTCTGAATCTGAAACTGGCCACTCTTCTGCACTAAAATGAATAATGATAATGTGTTGCCTAAAAATTCAGTTTGGTGGCCTTCTCATTAAGCCTTCTTATCGCCTATGTACCAATTGTTCCAGGAGTAAGCTCCATTTTTTCTCTACTTTTTTTTTCTACTTTCAGAGTAAACAGAATATTAGGGAGGCGAGAATTAAAATGTTACAGACATTAATGTTATGTAACAGCTTCTTTTGGTGAGATGACAAAGATATTATTTACACATCATTTAAAAGGAAAAGAAGAATGTGAGCCAAAAAGAAATACTTTACATTCATCCACTAATGTCTCGCCACAATAATTCGCTATTGTGGTCTTCCATTAATAATCAGGAATGATTTTCTGAAGATAATCAGTTGGTGATTCATTAAGAGGTCACAGAAATTTAGCCAAACCTTTGTCTGAGAGTCCAACATCATTTACTACCCCACGAATCCTAAATGGAACAATTAAGTTAGGAAAAAACAACATTTCTGTAGAGCTGGAGATAACGGCAATTGCTTAATTGTAGAAATAATGTCTGTGATTATAAAGATAATTACATTTATTTAGAAATAAATGTGGTTTAATTATTCTAAGAACAGTTAATGTAAATTTTTAAAACCATTAATTAATTTTAAAAGATTTTATAATGTCTTGTTTTATTTTGTTAAATAAACTTCTTTTGT
Source organism: Schistocerca gregaria (assembly GCF_023897955.1). Classification (NCBI taxonomy): domain Eukaryota; kingdom Metazoa; phylum Arthropoda; class Insecta; order Orthoptera; family Acrididae; genus Schistocerca; species Schistocerca gregaria. The sequence goes on along the minus strand of NC_064927.1, from coordinate 194,921,387 downwards.
ATAGTTTATCACATCAGTACAAATTTTCTAGATTCATCTAACTATATCCAGTACAGAATTCTTTGCAATTATAAAATTTATAAAATATTTGTTCGCTTTTACAGAGATATATAAAAACAATTCAGCAGTTTGCTCAATTAAAACATGAAGAGAGGAGGAGCATTTTACGCAATCTTTCTGATGAACAGTACCATGATGTAATGAAGGTTGCAGGGAAAATGCCTTATATTGAGTTTAAAGTGAGATCTGAAGGTGAGTATTTTACAGATTACAGTCATTGCCTGATTCCTGTTATTATTATTATTATTATTATTATTATTATTATTATTATTATTATTATTATTATTCCTTCATTATTTCAATCAATTAGAGACCATAATAACTAAATGCTCTTTTTTCCTGGACATCAACTGCCACCCGGTGCTCCTGCATTTGTTTGAGGTGTTATTTTCTCTCTTCGGTCTACATCTTCAACTTCGGCTTTTCCTGGAAACCTTTATGTGCTCGTAGTTTTTTCTTAAGCAGGTCACGTGACGATATCTTTAAAAGATTTATACAGTTCTCCTTTGGGTTCCTTTAACTAGAAGGACAGTTAATATCCTTCTAGATATCCTTTCTGAATTCATTTGGGTCATGTGGCCATAAAAGGCAATCTTTTCTTGAATCATGTCATGTGTCTCCTCTACATGCTTATATAGATCATGATTGTGAAGTGTTTTGTACTAACTGTTTTCTTTGACAGGACCTTGGACTTTTTTCTTCATCTCTCTTTCTTTGGCCTTGCATTTCTCCATTAGGCCTTTCCTGTTCATTGTAAGAATTTCTGTCTCATACTGAGCCTCCTATCGAATAATTGTGCAGCAGTGTGTAATTTTGTCATTTAAGGATATTGATTTCTAGTGTAGGTGCCTTTAGTAAGTTTGTAGGGCAATTTCCAGTTTCTAAATGTGGGCACAGAGTCTTTCACCTAGGAATTGAAAGTTTCCTTTCCCAATTAATTTTTTTGTAGTCGGGTCTCCAGTTCTCTTGGCATTTATTTTATGTTCGTCATAAAGAGTGCCTTCTGAAAGGAGAACTGAAGTCCAGCCTTCACTGCTTGTGTCCTCGATAGATTAAGCTGTTTTTATGGTTAATCTTTGGAATCTGAAAAGGTCATTAGATGATCTGCAAAGGCTAGACAGGGGTTAGTGAGATTCGTGTACTTGTAGACTAGCCTTTATTGATTTTCTACCGCTGAACTCTTTCAGTCATTCTCAGATCATTTTTTCTAAAATACACTTGGAAGCGATGATGTTCAGATTAACAATCTGTTCAGCACATGATCGTCTTTTGTTGAAACCCTTCGATATTTCCCTAACTGTGGATTGATTTGTTGTTCTACCTTATGCTGTAGAGCCTTTGAAAGGATATTGTGAGTTGTCAGCAGGAAAGATATGTCATCGTAGTTGTTCACATCTGTTCTTTCATCTTTCTTATGTAGTGGATGAATTATGGCAGGGGTCCATCCATTTGAAATTTTTTTGCTTTCCCAAATCTGTTGAATAATTGCAACAAGTTTATTGATTGCTTTTGCCTTGCATACTTCCACACATCAGCATTTATCAGATGTTCACCCAGTGGTTGTTTGTACTTCAGTGCTCAGATGATCTTCCTCATTTTTTCCTTTGTGGAAAGAGGTTTGGATGGATGTTGGGATTGTTTTTGTATGTGAATGTGGTCTCTGGAATCTTGTATTTGTGGAGACATTCAAAATAACTTGTAGTTAGCAGTTACCTTTGTCACAATACGCTACCTTCCCTTTGAAATCTTTGAATCATAGACTCCTGCCGTTGTACTTGTTCAGACTGTACTTGAAGATTTTACTGAATTTACATGTATTATCGCTCTGGAAGCCTTGCTCAGCCTATAGAAACTGCTTTGTAACCAAGTGCAGAATTCACCCTGTGGATGGCTTTTTTATGCTGATTTTCTTCTGTTGAGGAAGTTGACCCTATTTGCTTTATTTTTCTGGCAATTTCATCTCTGTCAAGCATTTGTCGTAGTTGTACTACAGAATCACATTTGTTATACCACCAAGCATGCTTTCTTCATTTTGTGAGTGAGACAGTCTCCTCAGATTTTATGACTATAGCCTATTGTAGTAGTTCACAGTTCCAGAATTTAAAGTATCCAACATGTGGGTGAATTTGTGGCTGCTCCTTATCCTGTCTTCGCCACACTTTTTTCAGGAGGAAACTTCTTGCTAGTCAATGAAAATAATCAATTTTTGAAAATATTATGTCATTGGATAGATAAAAAAATCTACTTATCAAGCAGTGGGAGGCAAACAAACTAATAACGGTATTTAAATTTGCAAGCTTTTGGAGTCCGTGGCCCTTTCTTCTGGCAGAAGGGTTGAAGGGGAGGGGAGAGAGGTGAAGGAAAAGCACTAGTGAGATCTAAGAAATGGGGTGAGTTTGAAAAAATCATCCAGAATCCCAGATCAATGGAGACTTACCATATGGGATAGGAAGGAATGACTAATTATTGGGGACTGCGCTGGACGAGATTTGGAATCGTGAGAGCTTAAAGTTGGAAGGTGGATAATGCACAAGACAGAGATTACTGCCAAAACATAGCATATAAGTTAGTGTTTTGTGGCGATCAGTATATGATGGTGAGACAAGGCACCCGTGACTTATTTCAATTTGCTGATCTTAAGAATGGTGTTTGAATTGAAAGTAAGGAAAGGGCACCAAGGTCACAACTGTCACGTTCTAGAGAATGCTCTGCACCAACATATTGTGTGTTGCCAGTATACACCATCTGCCTATGCCCATTCATCCTAATGGATAACTTGGTGGTAGTCATACCGATGTACATAACAGCTGGTATATGACACGCATCATTTTGCAGGTGGCTCACTCTAGATAGTGCATGTTTTATCAGTATAGATGGTGGTAGGAGGATGAATAGGGCAAGTCTCACGGAGGAGACAGTCACTGGGGCAGGAGCTATAGGGTAAGGAAATGGATGCAGAAGAAAAATAGGGTCTGACAAGGATACTGCGGAGATTAGGAGGGCAATGAAAAGCTATTGTAGGTATCATGGGCAAGACCAGAATAACACTGAGTGACAAGAGGTGTTGTTTTTGGAAGGATTGGATGTGCTGGCTCAGGAAAACTGCTTTTGAACTGGGCTGGTGGGGTACTTACATCAAGTAAGGGTTGAGATGAGAATGGTGATGTATATCCAAACAAATACACTTGTCTCAAATGCCAAGATGGTATGGGAGGGAACGTTTGAGATGGAAAGGATTGCAACTGTCAAAATGTAAGTACTGTTGTTTGTTAGTAGGTTTAACGTGAACAGAAATCTGTTGCTAACCTTCAGTGAAGATCAGATCAAAATTGAGGAAAGTGACATGGGATCTGCAATAGGACCATGAGAAATTTAATTGGGGGAATGTATTGAGAGGTTCCAAGAATTTTAATGGTCAGCCTTACCATGAGTCCATGTGGCAAAGAAGTCGTCAATGTGTCTAAACCAAACTAGGAGCTGAAGGCTAATGAATCTTAGGGTTGCCCATCCCACCACCACCACCACTAAGTGAGGCATGAAAAGGTTGGCATACAAAGGAGCCTTACTGATACTCATGACTGCGCTCCTGATCTGTTAGTATGTGTGCCTCTCAAAGGTAAAGTAGTAGTTAGTAAGCATAAAGATGATTAAGCTGAGCAGAAAGGATGTCACCAGTTTGGAATCAGATGGATGCTGACTGAGGAAATGTTCAGCAGCAGACCAACCATGCACATAGGGGTAGCTAGTATAGAGAGAGGTGGCATCAGTGGCGACAAGCAGCGTATGTGGTGGGAGTGGAATGAGCACAGATTCAGACAATCTATGAAATGGTCAGTGTCTATTATAGGAGTGAAGTCTTTGTATTATGGGTTATGGGTGCTGATCAACTAAGGCAGATATGAGTATGGTTGTTGCTTTGTAGTCGGCAACTACGGGGCGGCCTGTTGTAGAGCATTTTCTACAACATGAAAGTTATGACCTCGGTGCCTGTTCCATCACGTGTCACCTGGATTCGTTCCCCAGACACCAGTTTCTCAGAATTGCGCAGATGGGATCTGTTGTTATAATCTGTCCTCGGTTCTCCCCACCCATGTGGCCTTAATTTACATTAATTTCTTTGGTTTCAGCATTTCTTCACAGCAACTATTCATTTCCTCTTTTCCTTTGAGTTTTCTACACCTTTCATGTTATGACCTGTCTGTTCTCCCACTTCTGTCACGACCAAGGCACTTAGATTACTGCGATTATTAACTCCTGCACAATGTTTTGGCAGTAATATCTGTCTTACATATTACCCTATCTTTCACCTTTAATCTCTCAGGTTTACAAATCTCATTCGGTGCAGTCACCTAAAATCAGTCTTTCCTTCCCGTCTGATAAGTTTCCCGTGATCCAGGACTGGATAACTTTTCCAAATTCTCACCATTTCCTAAATCTCACTAGTTCTTTTCCTTCACTCCTCTGCCTTTCCGTTTAACTCTTCTGCCCGAAGGAGGAGCCACTAGATCAAAATCCTTGCAAATTTAAATACCTTTATATCTTTGTTCCCCATTCGCCACATGGTGAGTAGATTTTTTATCTATCTAATTACATTATTTGATCTTTGAAAGTTAGTTATCCAAGTCTACATTGGCATTTCTCAGAATCTTTACTTTCTGGATCTCTTACACTTTCCATCAAATGACGAAGTGGACAATTTGGAATTCACCGAGGTTGGAGTTTGGATATGTCCAGATCTTTAGTTTTCTGGGTCGGTGTTTCAAAGCAGCTGACTTAAGAACCAGATTGAATGTTCTGCATAACTCCACTAGTCTCCCCATTGCAACTGGTTCTCATGTGCGCTCGATAGTTTGCAATAATCTTATGACGTTTTCTTTCTTTGTCAGGCTAGGCATTGAAATTCTCAAGCAGAATTGTGATGTGTGTGTCAGGTAACTTTGAAAGGATATCTTCTGTTTCCTCCGAGAATGCACCTATTTCTTCTAGGTCCTCCTTAATTGCCCGATTGATTGGTGCATGTACATTCACCATTGTATAAACTCTACTTGCACACTGAAAAGAAAGAGTATTGACTTGTCTGTTAGGGGAGGTGAAGTCCCTAATCAAATCCAAAATCTTCCTCCTGACAGTAATAAATCTGTGTCTAATTGTGGGATGGGTTTTACTGCTTGTTAATCATTCTTGCCTTTGAAGATTCTATAACCTTGTGATTGAAGAATTTTCATTCATGAATCTTGATCCCTAAATTGTTGCGATCAGTATGTGACCTCAAGAAATGGCATCAGTGGTTTATTCCAGTTTTTTGGTCTTAAGAATGAAGTTTGAATTGAAAGCAGAAAAATAAATCTTCAGCATTTACATCAAAACAGTCTTAAATTCTCTTATATCTCCAATCATCTCGGTACAGGTTCCCCAGGATCCAGAACCCTGTGTGGTTCACCAAAGGTGGTGGTGGTGGAATCATTACCACCTGCTACAGCAGCATAGTAGCTTGTTGTTGTTGTTGTTGTTGTTGTTGTTGTCCTTATAGAATGACATGTTCATTTCACTGAGATGAATAATTGGTAACACTGCAGATTATCTACATTTCAGTCGTTCCATTTGTTTTGCTGTGAATAATGCCAAGGACTATGGAATTCTAGGACTACATTGTTAAATACATTCATCATAGAACCTAAGATGTGAGACTTGCCGTTGTGCTGTGTGTGCCCATTATTGCCCTCTCATTTCAAAGAGAACTGCACAAATGGTGATATTTTGTTTTCTGGAATTTTTGTCAGAATACTGATACAGACTACACCATACCACAGTCATTTTGAACATTTCTTCCCCCTCCCTCCCCTCCCCCTTTCTGCTCCTCGATCGTGTATGATGGCTGATTTACAACTATTCTTCAGTTTACTTCTAAAGGCTCTAAGGGTCTCTGGATGCCTACCCTTCTCACTAAAGGTGAATATGTTGTGTCTCGGGACCCAAGTGATCTTAGTGATTTTGATCAAGATAAACTCGCATTGCAGTGTTCTTCTTAGACATGCCGGTGTGGTAGTGTGCACAGAATCAGCTAAGTGAAAAGTCTGTGCAGTGCGCACGTTTACTCACATATAAAAACCTACTTAGGAATTTTCATTTGTGCAAGACTGCATGTATAAGATCATGTGCTGATTTAAAGTTCTAGATTCACATATTTTACTGTATGTGTTGTTTCTGTGTAATCTTTTATTGCTTTACCAATACTCGTTTGTATTGTGATGTATTTTGAATTTCCAAACATTCGCGAGTGCCGCTATAAACTCATACTGTTGTTGTCAGATGTGGGCTTAAACTCACTTGTGCTCTTTTAAAAATTTTGAGAACATTAGGCCTATCTTCAATCAGAACAGTCATTCTCTCTCATTTCACTGTACAATTATGTGAGAAGTGCATTACTTTCAGAATTTTTGGATCCTTACAAAGTTATATTTTCGTAAGTTACCAATAAGTGTCTTTTGTATATGTAATTTATTTCGTGGGAAGTCAGTGTTTTGGTTCAAAATTCTGCCAAACATTAAATCACCCTTGAACTTCATTATACATCAACGCAAATAAACAGGCATTATTGAGAATTTTCGGAAGCTATAATTGTCCTTGCATAATCTATAAGCAGTTTGCAGCAAATTTGCATTTGTGATTTAGTTACTGTAGCAGATTTTCTAACTAACATTGTATTACACCTAGTTTTTCCTTAAAGAGGAGTAGCCCTATATATATTCTGCATTTATTTTAAATTAGCTCTGTTTTTAAATTTCTAACAGCTACAGTTAACCTCAAGACATTTTAGGAAACTAGTAGTTTTTACCATAGGTTTTGTGTTGCGTTAATAGAAATCTCATTTTGTGTATTTACTTCAATTCTTATAGGTAAGTAGCAACTTTTTAAGTCAACAGTTTAAAAGATATTTGTTGTTGTCGTTGTTGTGGTCTTCAGTCCAGAGACTTGTTTGATGCAGCCCTCCATGCTACTCTATTGTGCAAGCTGCTTCATCTCCCAGTACCTACTGCAATCTACATCCTTCTGAATCTGCTTAGTGTATTCATCTCTTGGTCTCCCCCTACGATTTTTACTCCCTCCCCCCGAGCTTACCTCCAATACTAAATTGGTGATCCCTTGATGCCTCAGAACATTTCCTGCCAATCGAAACCTCCTTCTAGTCAAGTTGTACCACATATTTCTCTTCTCTCCAATTCTATTCAATACCTCGTCATTAGTTACGTGATTTACCTATCTAATCTTCAGCTTTCTTCTGTAGCACCACATTTCTAAAGCTTCTATTCTCTTCTTGTCCAAACTATTTATCGTCCACGCTTCACTTCCATACATGGCTACACTCCATACAAATACTTTCAGAAAAGACTTCCTGACACTTAAATTTATACTCAATGTTAACAAATTTCTCTTCTTCAGAAACGCTTTCCTTGCCATTGCCAGTCTACATTTTATATCCTCTCTACTTCGACCATTATCAGTTATTTTGCTCTCCAAATAGCAAAACATATGTACTAATTTAAGTGTCTCATTTCCTAATCTAATTCCCTCAGCAGCACCCGATTTAATTCAACTACATTCCATTATCGTTGTTTCGCTTTTGTTAATGTTAATCTATTATCCTCCTTTCAAGACAGTGTCCATTCCATTCAACTGCTCTTCCAGGACCTTTGCCGTCTCTGACAGAATTACAATGTCTTCGACGAATCTCAAAGTTTTTATTTCTTCTTCGTGTATTTTAATTCCTACTCTGAATTTTTCTTTTGTTTCCTTTACTGCTTGCTCAATATACAGATTGAATAACATTGGGGATAGGCAATAACCCTGTCTCACTCCCTTCCTTACCACTGCTTCCCTTTCACCCCCCCCTCGACTCTTATATAACTGACATCTGGTTTCTGTAAAAATTGTAAATAGCTTTTCGCTCCCTGTATTTTACCCCTGCCACCTTAAGAATTTGAAAGAGAGTATTCCAGTCAACATTGTCAAAAGCTTTCTCTAATTGTACAAATGCTAGAAATGTAGGTTTGCCTTTCCTTAATCTATCTTCTAAGATAGTCGTAGGGTCAGTATTGCCTCATGTGTTCCAACATTTCTACGGAAACCAAACTGATCTTCCCCTAGGTCGACATCTACCATTTTTCTGTTCATCTGTAAATAATTCGTGTTACTATTTTGCAGCTGTGACTTATTAAACTGATAGTTTGGTAATTGACATATCTGTCAACACCTGCTTTCTTTGAGATTGGAATAATTATATTCTTCTTGAAGCGTGGGGGTAGTTCGATGGGCTCATACATCTTGCTCACCAGATGGTAGAGTTTTGTCAGGGCTGGCTCTCCCATGGCTGTCAACAGTTCTAATGGAATATTGTCTACTCCCAGGAACTTGTTTCTATTTAAATCTTTCAATGCCTTATCAAACTCCTCGCGCAGTATCATATTTCCCATTTCATTTTCACCTACATCCTCTTCCATTTCCATAGTACTGTCCTCAAGTACATCGCCTTTGTATAGACCCTCTATATACTCCTTCCACCTTTCTGCTTTCCCTTCTTTGTTTAGAACTCGGTTTCCATCTGAGCTCTTGATACTCATACAAGTAGTTCTCTTTTCTCCAAGGGTCTCTCTAATTTTCCTGTAGGCAGTATCTATCTTACCACTAGTGAGCTGTGCCTCTACATCCTTACATTTGACCTGTAGCCATCCTTGATTAGCCATTTTGCACTTCATGTCAATCTCATTTTTGAGATGTTTGTATTCATTTTTGCCTGCTTCATTTGCTGCATTTTTATATTATCTTCTTTCATCAACTAAGTTCAATACATCCTCTGTTACCCGATGATTTCTACTAGTTCTCATCTTTCTGCCTACTTGATCCTCTGCCTTCACTATTTCATCCTACTCAGCTATGCTCAGTGAAGCATACCTTCATATCACAAAGCACAATGTTCACTTAAGAACTGCTACATCTGCAGAAGACAGGCTCATTGTAACACTGTGAGTTCTTGTACAGGAGAGGGTTGGGGTGGGTCAGGTCAGGTCTCAAATCATCCTAATCTGTTTTTGTATTCATTGTGCCTCATGTTGTAAAGTGCCTCATCAGCTTCATACATCTCTATTAATTTTGTAGTTGTTGGCATACCAATTGTATTTACCGGCAATGTTTATAAAAACACTACAGATGACAGAACGCTGCAGCGATGCTAGCTCTCCTTGTGGTAACATGTTACATTGCTGTGAACAGAAGACAAGCAACTTCTTTGATCAAATCTATAGTGATGCTGTATATTTGATCAAATATTGGATGACATTTGACAAAGTTCCCTATTACACCATCAAATATCTTTGACAAAGAAATTTGATAGTGTAATACCAGCCTTTCCTGCTGTCGAATTCCAGTGACCCATGGCTATTCAATTTTCGTGTCCCTTCTCTATCTGAATAATTTCTTTTATCTCATCCTACATTTCATCAATCTCTTCGTCATCTATGGAGCTAGTTGTCATATAAACTTGTATTGATTATTAAACCTACTCCTGCTTAACCGCTATCTGATTTTGTATTTATAACTCTGTGTTTACCTGACCAGAAGTCTTGTTCCTCCTGCCACAGAACTTCACTAATTCCCACTATATCTAACTTTAACCTATCCATTTCCCTTTTTAAACTTTCTAACCTACCTGCCCGATTAAATGATCTGACATTCCATACTCCGATCTGTAGAACACCAGTTTTCTTTCTCCTGATAACGACATCCTCCTCAGTAGTTCCTGCCTGGAGATCTGAAAGGGTGAATATTTTACCTCCAAAATATTTTACCCAAGAGGATGCCATCATCATTTAACCACACAGTGAATCCGCATGTCCTCGGGAAAAATTACGGCTGTAGTTACCCCTTGCTTTCAGCCATTCTCAGTACCAGCACAGCAAGGCCGTTTGGTTAATGTTACAAGGCCAGATCAGTCAATCATCCAGACTTTTGCCCCTACAACTACTGAAAAGGCTGCTGCCCCTCTTCAGAAACCACATCTTTGTCTGACCTCTCAACAGATACACCTCGCTTTTGGTTGCAACATAAGCCTCTCCACCAATGGCCAGGTCCATGGTTCATGGGGAGGAAAAGATATTTAGTGGACTTAAAGTTATTTGTTCACATCCTTGTAATACATTGCACCAGCCAAAATGCAGCACCACTATGAATACTGTTCTGGAAATCACCTTGATTGGTAGCTGTTGTGAATTGGTGTGTTGGAAGAGCTCTCAAGAGTAAAGTACATAGGTGCCTCAAGGACTATCCTCTCCTGCGAATCCTGTCTCCTCTTCAGAAAGTACGAAATCCCCCTAACCAACAAGTTGATGTTCTGTCCTTCACTAAAACTGAAACTGAGCCAGTAAGACTCACACCACCTGTTTTGGAGAAACCTGTTTTGTCTGGTGTCAGCTGGAGACAAATGCAAAAGTGTAGGAGTCTATTAATTGCCAGCAGATCAAATGTACAGTGAGTGATGGTATCTCTTAGGAAAATAGCAGCAAGGGACAGGAAAGGACACCAGGTGCACTCAGTATGTATGCCTGGGGGCTCATTTAAAATGTTGGAGAAGCTATTCCAGCAGCTATTTTGGGAACAGGATGCAACCAACAGGAGATTGTGGCACACGTTGGAACAAATGATGCCTGTCATCTGGGCTCCGAGGTCATTCTTGGGTCATTCCCACGACTGGCAGAGGAGGTCGAGAAGACTAGCGTTCCCAGAACTGATTGTGGGTGTTTGGTTCTGTGTTGAGTGGAAGGACTGAACCAGAGACTTCAAAAGTTCTGTAACAAGCTAGACTGCGACTTTCCGGACTTGCACCATAGGGTTGAGAACTAGGGTCCCCCTAAATGGGTCAGCTGTGCACTACACATCAGAGGCTGCTACTCACATAGTTGACTGTGTGCGAGGCACACACAAGAGATTGTTTTTTTTTTTAAAAAAAAAAAAAAGATTATGTGACTCTCCATCCAATCCAGTTAACAATAGCTGTAGAATACCCAGAAGTACCTGTGTAAGATCGAAAGAAATGCTGCCCTCGGGTGAGAGAATTAAAATTCTAATGGCAGACTGGCGAAGGATTTGCAACAAAGTGCCAGAGTTTGAAGAAATTGTGAAGAGCAGTGAAGCTTACATAATACAGGGTACAGAATGATGAAATTTGACTGAAATTGATTACAAGGAGATTTTTGAGGAACATTTAAGTATATATTGAAATCAAAGGCAAGGAGGTAATGGAGGCGGTGTATTTGTCACAGTAGACGAGAAACTCAAATCCACTTAGGTAGTAACTGAAGCTGCATATGAGATTGTTTAGGGAAGACTCAATATCAGGGATGGGCATAAAATGATTATTGGATCCTTGTAATACCCACCAGACTCATGTCCTGATGTAACTGAAACTTTAAATCTTGGTTCACTTGTATGTAAGTTCCCCAATCATACTGTAATCATCAGTGGAGACTTTAATGATCCAACAATTAATTGGGAAAATAATGGTTTTGTTAGTGGTGGGCATGATAAGACATCCTTTGAAGCTTTACTTAATGCATTCTCTGAAAACTACCTTTACTAGATATTAGCAACCTCATTTATGATGCAAACATATTGGATCCTGTTTGAGGATGTTCACATTGAAACTGGCATCAGTGAAAATGATGCAGTTGAGGCAACTATGTTTCCAAAGTACAAATGACAACTAAAACAAATAGAAAGATGTATATGTTCAGTAAACCAGATAAAAAGTCGGTAGTGTCACATGTCAGTGAGGAACTTGAAACTTTCATCACATGGTAGGAGCATGTAGAGGAACTATTGCTCGGGTTTAAAAGAATAATTGAGCATGCTCTGGGCAGATACATATCCAGTACAAAAGTTCATAATGGGAGGGAACCTCCATGGTATACAGTCACTGTAAAGAAACTTACAAAAAAATTGAGGTTACTGGATAATAGGTGTAAAACAAAGCATAGCATATAGAGTTATATGTTGAATTACATGCATTTGGTCGTCAAGGAAGCAATATGTGATGCCTTCAATGACTGTTGTAGCAGAATGTTGTCAAGTGATCTCTCACAGAAACCAAATAAACTCTGGTAATATGTAAAGACTGTTAGTGGCATCAAAGCTAGTGTCCATTGAGGATAGCAAAGCAAAAACTAAAACACCTAACTCCATGTTCCTTTACAAAAGTAGACCAAGGAGAATTACCCCAATTTAATCCTCATACCAGTTAAAAGGTAAATGACATAATATTAGTGCCAGTAGTGTTCAGAAATAGCTGAAATGGTTAAAATTGAACAAAGCTCCATGGCCCAATGGAATCCCTGTCAGATTCCATTCTGAATTTGCGGCTGAGTTAGCCTCTCTTCTAACTGTAATGTGATGTAAATGCCTCAAACAAAAAGCTGTGCCCAGTTCTTGGAAAAAGGCACAGGTCACATCCATCTACGAGAAGTGTGGTAGAAGTGATCCACAAAACTGTCCAATATCCTTGACACTGATTTGTTGTAGAATCTTAGAACATATTCTAAGCTCAAACATAATGAAGTGTCTTGAACGTAATGACCACCTCAATGCCAACCAGCATGGATTTCGAAAACATCGATCATGTGAAACTCAACTTGCACTTTTCTCACATGACAGATTGAAAACTTTGGATCAAGGCAGTCAGTAGAAGTTCTATTTCTTGACTTCCAGAAAGCACTTGACACGGTAGCACACCTACAATTATTGTCAAAAGTATGATCAAATGGGGTATCAAGTGAAATTTGTGACTGGATTGGGGGTTTTTGGTAGGGAGGACACAGCATATTATTTTGGTTGGAGAATCATCATCAGATGTAGAAGTAACTTTGGGTTTGCCCCAGGGAAGTGTGTTGGGACGCTTGCTGTTCATGTTGTGTACTAATGACCTTCCACACAATATTAATAGTGAAACCAGATTTTTTTGCAGCTGATGCAGTTAACTGTAATGAAGTACTATCTGAAATAAGCTGCATAAATATTCATCCAGAGCTTGATAAGATTTCAGTTTGCTTTAAATGTTCAGAAATGTAAAATATTGCACTTCATAAAACAAAAAATGTAGTATCCTGTTACTATAATATCAATGAGTCGCTGTTGGAATCAGCCAACTCACACATATACTTTCGCATAGCACATTGAAGAGATATGAAATGGAATGATCACAAAAGTTCAGATGCGGGTAAAGCAGGTGGAATACTTCAGTTTATTGATAGAATACTGGAAAAGTGCAGTAAGTCTGCAACCTGTGGGAGAGTGTCACATAGATACTGAAGAAACTGAACTCGAAGACTATACTGAGAAAGGAACTAACTTGATTAATTACTCTAGGAATATGCTACTACCTCCTACATATCACTCACAAAGGGATCATGAAGATAAGATTAGAATAATTGCTGCACACACAGAGGCAGTCAGACAATCATTCTTCCTGTGCTCCATATGTGAAAGGAACAGCAAGAAACCCCAATAATTGGTACAGTGGGATGTACCGTCTGCCATGCGTGTCACAGTGGTTTGTAGAGTATAGATGTAAATGTAGATCTGCCACTCCCTTCTAACTTTCCCCAGCCTGTCTCTCTTTCCATTCTGAAGAAGCAATGCACTCTTCTCTGAAGCATGAGTGTGCCCAAAACAGCAGAACAATGATCTAGGTAGTTTCGTTAGTCTGTAGTGTTGTATGCTGCAATGTTGGTGGATGAAGAAGCACATTTTCACTCTAATTGGAATAGTGAACAGCTGCTGCACCAATGCGCCCTCAACAGTCTCGAGGTCACAGTATCGTGTGGAATCATTGGCTTGTATTTTTTGAAGATAAAGATATCATCATGACAATTATGTTCAGGGTAGTGAAGCAGCCAAAACTGCCCTAATCCATAATCAACCATTTCTTACATATTACGTGATTGAAATGTTCACTCATTTCTTCTTACCACACATAGTAGGGACACATATCACTAAAATCACAATTTATTGCAAAATTTCAGTGCTTATGTTAGAGTGTACAGTGGATAACTTTGCCCAGCAACTATGAATATATACCCAGAACTATGATGAGTATATTCTGCTTATTATTTACTTATTTCCTTCCTTTGTTGTGTCCCCTCGTCAGGTTAGTGTTTCAAGCAACTCTCCCCCCACCCCCACCCCCACCCCCTGCTTACATTGAACTTGATGTACACATATTAAAATATTTTGTTTGTAACAATTAAGGGTCACATATAAATATATGTAAGCAGTTGGTGTTACAGAGGGTTCCAGTAAATTGTGTACTGTTTTTGATAGTCCGTATTAATGGAACAAACTGATATACCATTACAATTCTTGTGCGGGAGAAGGCTATTTTATCTCTTTAGCAGCCAAACAACATCGATGCTGCTGAACTATTGACCAAACTATGGCTATCAGTGTTGCTAATATGATAACTGCACAGGATGCCTCAGTAGTTTCTCGTACCTCATTCAGTGTATCTGACTTGTGTTGATAAACTTCATTTTTCAAGGTCCCTCCATAGGTAGAAGTCAAGTGGTGTAAGGTCTGGAGACCATGGTGGGTATTCAACAGCCCCTCTTCGACCTATCCATTGTCCAAATAGATTTTCATCCAGATAGGCTCCGCCATCTCTGCGGTGGTGAGATGGAGTGCCTTCTTGCTGTAGGAAAAATCTTTCATTTTCAAACACCTTTCGGATGACAGGTAAAATCGGCATTTGCAGCGTTTGAAGATACATCTCACCAGTAAAGGTACCTTCGAAGAAGAATGGGCCAGTCAAACCACATGATGACAGACCACACCACCCATTAACACCCAGTAGATTAACATGCTTGTTCACGTGAACACGAAGGTTTTCAGGAGCCCAGTATTCGCAGTTGTGCCAGTTTACAGTACTGTTCAGTTTGAATTGAGCCTCGTAAAACCAGATAACCGTCCCTGCAAACTGTTCATCCTCATATAGCATGCCTTCGGACCACTTAAATCCTTCAAATCGGGTCACCCTCATTCATAGCACACAGCAAGCTTGCGGTGTACACTTACCACTTTGCTGCCTTCAGAATTTGTTGCATACTTGATCATCTTACCCCATGTTTACGTGCACCCTACTATCAAGTTTTTGAGATGACCTAGTGAAATTTCGCAACACATCAGCACTGAAAGCTGGACTAGTTGATGATTTTGGTTGGCCAGACCTTTCATTATGTACATTCTGAACAGTACCATTGGCTTCAAATTTATCCCAAATACGATAAGTTGTTGTACGTGTTGGTAGCGTAGTTCCATACACATGCCATTGTCCTTCTACCTGCATCATGATTTCGTAGTTCCAGTACTGCTTCAGTGCCGCCTTGCATTGCTCAGATAACAGTCTTAACTTCATTCATTGCTGCACTGTCACCCGCTGGAAAACATGCGCCAAGATCTGTGGAGAAAACAATGGATGAAGTTACCCCACAAAATTGCAATGATATGTCATTTTGTTCCAAAGATATTAACTATCAGTGTGTGTCTGCATTTCATGGGCCCCTCTGTATTTATTTAATGATAGCTATAACATCAAATTAAAGTTGTTTTCTATTTATGCATTATTCTGCAGTGTTTTCTTTTAAGAGGACACTGTTCTTGTGTCATTCATGTTTGAATATTCCACGTGTATAACACAAAAGGAATCGTCATTTATAAAAGAATGTAGCCCTTCATATAATAATTGCTGTCAAATCCATATCATCCACACGCTCACCAGGTGTGACACTTAACAACTAAAATTCTCCAAACCTGCTAGCGACACTCTTCAATGAAGCAAACAATATTTAATTTTCCTAACTGTCTACAAAGCCGTTTTTTTTCTGTGTTTTACATGGCAAAATTTACATGTTAATTTTACCATTTTTTTGTTTCATGTATTTTGCAGTGATTGATGATGAAAATCCAACTGTCTACACGGCAGGGGCAATTGTCACTGTGACGGTAACACTAATACGTCACGACATGAGCATCCTCTTTGGGGATGATACAAAGGCAGCACAACATGCTCCTCCCCAGGAGATGTTGGAAGATTTAGGAGAGAAAGAAAAAGAGCAGGAAGATCAGGAGCAGAAATAAACAACAAAGTGGGGTGAAGGTGGAGGGAAGCAGTGGCGAAGAAACAGGTAAGTAAACTGTATCTGCTATAAGGAATTTTATGCTTTTTTACTGTTTGTCTACCACAACATTTCTCATCTCTGATAAGTAAAAATCATTTTGCAAATTTTCATCTTACAGCTATTTTAGTAGTGCTTTGGCTGCATCCTGTGCTGAAGTGTGGCTTTGTTGTCACTGTGCCGCTTGTCTAATTCTGCTACCTATGCTGAGAGACAGCTGCCATTATAATCTGATACTAAGAAGCTGTTTGGTGAAATATGTGATGTTTGCAAATGTTACAGTCTGTGTGCCAGATAAAAGCACTGAATTCCTTTTCATTATCTCTCATAATTACTGTGCTGCATCAAATTAAGTAAAGCATTATGCAAAATTTTAAAGAGTTTGCTGGGATAGAAACGATTTGCATAAACTTTGCATATGGTTGATTTTAGCTCATAGATTGCTGTGGATGAAATGTGGTCAAGATATCGAAATTTTATTTAAAATTGAGAGCAGAATATCATCTCGTTTTATTATCAACTTAATTTTTATATCCAGCAGATGGTTGCACTCAAAGCGCCCATTTCTGTACCTAGAATAATATGGTCGTAACAGTCATAATACTTCATGAACAGTTCAAGATATCAAAACAATTTATTTTTTTTTTGCAAATGATAGCAAAGAGGCATATATATTATATGATGGAAATGGAAATGAGCATATGGCATCAGTGGCCGGGAGTTCCCAGGCGGGAAGTTCGGCCACCAGGTGCAAGTGTTATCAAGTGCGACACCACATTGGGTGACTTGCGCGTCGACAATGAGGATGAAATGATGATGAGGACAGCACAACACCTAGTCCCTGAGGGCAGAAAATCTCCCATCCCAGCTGGGAATGGAACCCAGGCCCCCATGTGTGGCATTCCCACACACTGACTGTTTGGTTAATGATAAATAGTAGGAATTGTTTTATTCACAGAGATATGGAAGCAATTGATTTGCAGCAGTGAGAGAGTTGGTGGGGTGGGATGCATCCATGCATCAGTAGTACTTAGGAAAACCCAGAGGTCATGTTTAAACATGTTGTCAGCACCTGGGAAGCTGTGGAGCATGATGTTTATCTTGTCCACAGCAGTCAAATTGTTAATTAAACCAATCTGTGACAATATTAGCTAATAACCCCTATACACACACATGCACATTTCCGTATGTCTCTGTTAAGCATTTATGTTACCATACGAATTAGGGTCAGTTGTCAAGAATTTCAGTGCTGCAGGCAGACTGATGCTATTCTTAATGACTAATTTCCCGAAAGAATACATTTATTGAATGTAACTAATGGAGGGAATAAAGGTAACATCTCACTTTCCAGTTAAGGCATTGGTTCATTGATAGGTAGGGACATAAAAAAAACCAATCTATTTGTGGCCAAATTTGATGTTTTCTTCCCCAGATTCAGTGTTATTTTTTGCTAAATTTGGTATGATTTTCGCTAAAATTGTTGCTATTTTTGTCAAAAAAATTGTTATTTATTTGCTGGATTCGGAGTTACTTTTTGCTACATTCAGTGCCACATTTGGCCCTTTCTTTTCCTTTTCCTTTTTTTGCCAAATTTGGAGTTGTCTTTGGTGAATTTCGTGGTTCTTGCCAAATTCGGTATTATATTTTGCCAGATTCTGCGTCTTAAACAAATTCAGTGTTGTTCTTCTATATATTTGGAGGTGGTTTTGCTAAATTCAGGAATTTTTGCCAAATTCAGTCTTGCTTTTTTTGTGAAATTCTGCATTATTTTTTGTCAAGATCAGTAATTTTATCAAATTACCTGTTGCTTTTTTGCCAAATTATGTTTTTCAAATTTGGTGATATTTTTTACAAATGTGGCTTGTTTTTTGCCAAATTCTGTAACTTTTACCAAATCGTGTGCTGTTTTTGCCAAATTTGGATCCCACGCCTCTTCAAATTTGCTGCTATTTTCATCGTCACATCAAAGTTCATTACTTGGTAAATGAACTTTCATTTTAAGATTGTACACTAGCCTCAGTCTAGATGAGATTAGAAGTCAACATGTGGTTTTAACATTCAACAACTATCAATTACGAATTCTAGTAAAAATTGCTACCCTCAGATTTATAAACTTTTGTGTGGCAAAATTATCATTTCAGATATCTCGCAAAAATTAGATGGTTATTTTTGCCAAAAAGTCTAATTTCACATTATCTTTCATGAAATTTTTCTGTGCCTATTGATAGGCACGTAATTGTCTGAGAATGTTGCTAAGAATTCAGAACAGTCGTCCTCCAGACCTAACAGAGTACACATGCATGTGCACGGCCATGTTGTGCTGCCCGATTATATTATGCTAGCGCTGCAGTTCGATTGAGATTAGGCGTTCTGTCAGGAGGAATGGGTGAAGGAAGAAAGGAGTTGGAGGGAGTTATGGAAGGAAGAGTGGCTGGCAGTTGGGAGGAAGGGCCAGCAAGCGCACAGAATAGGAATGTAGCACCACTTATCTCACTCTGATGTAGGCAAGAAGAGTGTACAAGAATTTGGAAGAATTAATTGGATAGGAGAGGCAGTATGGAGGAATAGGGAGACTGTGGAGATGGCGGTGTAAGTGAAGTGGGACTGATGGGGACAGCATTAGAGAACAGACACATACACATTTGTGCAAATGCAACTTGGACACACATGGCCACTGTCTCTATCTGCTGAGGCCGGAGACAGAGAGAGTGGTACTGTGTTGTTTTTGCATAAATGTGTGTGTTTATGTTGTCTAATTCAGAAGGTGGCCTTTTGGCTAAGAGCTTACTTGTCAAGTGCTTTTGTTCTGCCTATCTGCAACTCAACATCTCTGCTATATGGTGAGTAGCAATCAATCCTTTTCATAATATTACCTCTACTTAAAAAGCACAAGTGGATGATGTGGGAAGGAGATGAAAGAGAGAAAATCTTATTTTGGGACTTGTGTTGAGTTATTTATAGCATATATATGAAGATAGTAACTGTCCTCTAAAGAACAGATACCATTGATGACCGTACAGCTTCTCTAGAATAAAGCATAGTTAATTGAAACCCTCACCTGCCGACAGGTGTTGTTGATATACCTCGATGGGGACAGCTGAAAATGTGTGCCCCGACCGGGACTCAAACCCTGCTTGCCCTGGTCAGGGCACACATTTTCAGCCGTCCACATCGAGGTATATCAACACCACCTCTCGGCAGGTGACAGTTTCAATTAATTATCTTTTATTCTAAAGAAGCTGCACGGTCATCAATTGTATCTGTTCTTTTGAGAACAGTTATTATCTCCATATACAGGGTGCTCCATTGATAGTGACTGGACCAAATATCTCACGAAATAAGCATCAAACAAAAAAATTACAAAGAACGAAACTCATCTATCGTGAAGGGGGAAATCAGATGGCACTATGGTTGGCCCGCTAGATGGCGCTGCCATAGGTCAAATGGATATCGACTGCATTTTTAAAAATAGAAACCCCCGTTTTTTATTACATATTCGTGTAGTACGTAAAGAAATATGAATGTTTTAGTTGGACCAATTTTTTCGCTTTGTGATAAGTGGCGCTGTAATAGTCACAAACGTTTAAGTACGTGGTATCATGTAATATTCCGCCAGTGCAGACTGTATTTGCTTCGTGATACATTACCCGTGTTAAAACAGACCGTTTACCAATTGTGGAAAAGGTCGATATCATGATGATGTATGGCTATTGTGATCAAAATGCCCAACAGGTGTGTGCTATGTATGTTGCTCGATATCCTGGACGACATCATCCAAGTGTTCGGACCATTCGCCAGGTAGTTAGGTTATTTAAGGAAACAGGAAGTGTTTAGCCACAAGTGAAACGTCGACCATGACCTGCAACAAATGATGGTGTCCAAGTAGGTGTTTTAGCCGCTGTCACGGCTAATCAGCACATCAGTAGCAGACAAATTGCGCAAGAATTGGGAATCTGTAAAATGTCGGTGTTGACATCAATTGCAACCGTACCATATTTCTTTCTACCAGGAATTGCACAGTGATGACTTTGAATATTGTGTACAGTTCTGCCACTGGGCACAAGAGAAATTACGGGACAATGACAAATTTTTTGCACACATTCTATTTAGTGACGAAGCGTCATTCACCAACAGCGGTAATGTAAACTGGCATAATGTACACTATTGGGCAACAGAAAATCCACTATGGCTTTGACAAGTGGAACATCAGCAACCTTGGTGGGTTAATTTACGGTGCGGCATTATGGGAGGAAGGATAATTGGGCCCCATTTTATCGATGGCCATCTAAATGGTGCAGTGTATGCTGATTTCCTACGTAATGTTCTACCGATGTTTCACTGCATGACAGAATGGCGATGTACTTCTAACATGATGGTTGTCCGGCACATAGCTCGCGTGCGGTTGAAGCAGTATTGAATAGCATGTTTCATGACAGGTGGATTGGTCGTCGAAGCACCATACCATGGCCCACACATTCACCAGATCTGACATCCCCGGATTTCTTTCTGTGGGGAAAATTGAAGGATATTTGCCATCATGATCCACCAACAACGCATGACAACATACGTCAGCACATTGTCAATGCATGTGCGAACATTACAGAAGGCGAATTACTCACTGTTGTGACGAATGTCGTTACATGTATTTCCAAATGCATTGAGGTTGATGGACATCATTTTGAGCATTTATTGCATTAATGTGGTATTTACAGGTAATCACTCTGTAACGTCATGCATTCTCATAAATTATAAGTTCATAAAGGTACATGTATCTCATTGGAACAACGGAAATAAAATGTTCATAGGTACTTAAATTCTGTATTTTAATTTAAAAAACCTACCTGTTACCAACTGTTCATCTAAAATTGTGAGCCATATGTTTGTGATTATTACAGCACCATCTATCATAAAGTGAAAAAAGTGGTCCAACTAAAACATTCATATTTCTTTACGTACTACACGAATATGTAATAAAAATTGGGGTTCCTATTTTTTAAAAACGCAGTAGATATCCGTTTGACCTATGGCAGTGCCATCTAGCGGGCCAACCATAGCACCATCTGGTTTCCCCCTTCAAGCTAGACAAGTTTCATTCTTTGTAGTTTTTTCGTTTGGCGCTCATTTCGTGAGATATTTGGCCCGGTCACAATCTGTGGACCACCCTGTATATATAGTTAAAGGCTACCCAGCCATTGACCGTTGTCTGTGTGAATGCGGACAGGTTGTCCAAACTCTTACAGGAGTCGTCAACTTAGTGTGTGCAAGTAATGAGTGGATGGGCAAATATCTCTTAGGTACATTACGTATGTAGATTGTGGACAGTTGGGAATGTGGGTCTCACGGGAAGCTTGCTGTTGTGCTATTCATCTGTGTCCTCGGTGGCTCAGATGTATAGAGCATCTGTGATGTAAGCAGGAGATCCCGGGTTTGAGTCCCAGTCGGGGCACACATTTTCAGCTGTCCCCATCGAGGTATATCAACAACACTTATCGGGAACTGAGGGTTTCAATTAATTATCATTTATAGCATAGTTGAAATAATGTATGAGACCTTCAAGGATTGTGTGGCACTGGTTTAGAAGGAGGGTACTTGAAATGAGGTTGTGTTCTAGAACACATTGCCAACTCTGTAATCACATCCAGTGGAATGTTCATTTGAAAGTCCCCTTGAAACCACAGTTATTGTTTCGTAGCCAACTTCATGAAAATGATGAAACTTAGCAAAAAACAGCATCATTCTTCTTGCACTGAGGTACAGTTACCAGTTCAGTGATGGTCAAGACTATATAAGTACAGCAGTTTCTTACTCCAGTCAGCAAGTTGATTACTGGATGCTTTACCTACAGGGCAGGGTTTTCATGTATTCCAAATATCAACACAGAGCCGCATGCAATTCTGACTTTCCCTAAGATACATCCTTTAAGAAGGTATGCAGAGGACAGGAGAGTGACTGTGGTGGATTGAATTGCTTCGAAAAAACCCATTTGTCATGCTATCTTTGATCATGATAACTTCTGTTTTTGTGTAGCATTAAACCAAGCTGTGGGGACTGTTCGGAGGATACAAAGAAATCATTTTCCAAGGGTATAATATTCGTTCTACTCAGATTTACATCTTAAATATTCATTTCATTATTGCAATTTGACATAGTTTATTACACAGTCTTGCAGTGGAAGTAGTGATACCAGATTTTAGGAATAATTCATTACTGTTCACAATTATGTTTTATTAAAGTACTTCACTGCGTAGTTGAGACTATCAACTCCTATTTCCAATTTATTGGAATTAACAATTAATTGTGTTAGCTACTAAATGTTGTCCATCATTGTTAGAAACTTAAAAATGCAAGTGTACAAATTTGTCAGTTTGCTGTTGTAATTTTTTTGCTGGTATTGTCTGCACTCAATTAAAACAAACTATGCGGCTGTACATTTTTCTCAATTATGAGAGAACCTAATGCCATCTTGTGTAAGCCAGTAGGAACAGGCCCTCTTGCTGTACAGTGTTTCTGCCTTTCTTATAGCAGTATTTATGGTGAGAGGCTTCAATTTTAGGTGAAAAACTTAAAATATTTGTCTATATTAGAGTCGACACAGTTGAAGAAATAGTAGTGAGTAAAAGACATGTAGTGCCAGTAACTATATTTGCACTTCCAGGTAAAATACATCAAACACAACGACCAAGGAACATTATATTACCCACAAAAAAATCAGAGCATACAATAACACCAGGGAAGTCTGCTGTATTTCACATTATGCTCTTTGCCGCCGTCTTAAACAAAATGTGTTGTTTACACAATTCCAACACCCCCCCCCCCCTTTTGAACATACATTTTGTAGTTTGCCTTCACAAGATAAACCAAATAGCCCCACAGTCTTTTCAGACTTCTTTTTATCCAACGGTTTTGTCAGATGGTCAGCCAACATGTCTTCTGTACGCAGGTAGTCCACAGGGATGTTCTGTCGCTCTGTGTGGTCCCGTATAAAATGGGGCCTTATGACAATATGTATTGTCCTAGCACTAGTGACATCATTTTTACTTAAGCGAATGGCTCCTATATTGTCACAGGAGATCGTTATGGGTTCCACTATTGAATTGGGTTCCGTTTCACATATTAATGTTCTTAGCCACAATGCTTCCCGTGTGGTGTAAGATAACGCCATATGCTCAGCCTCTATGGTACTCAATGCAACAGTTTTTCGCTTTCGACACGACCATGAAATGAGGTGCCCCCCCCCCCCCCCCCCCTTTAATTTAAAGCAGCAGCCAATAGTGAAGTGCCTATCTTCCAATTCACTCCCCCAATGTGCATCACTATAGCCTTCTAGTTTTGCATTACCTTCTCTATTGTATCTTAATTTGTGGTTTGAAGTACCTTTTAGATATGGGAATATCCTGTTCACAGCTTTTTAGTGCTTTTCCTGTGTGTGTCTGCAATAGGTCTGCTCACTGCGTTGGTGGCAAAATCAATGTCAGGTTGTGACATTTGAGACAAATATTACAGACTCCATACTGCTTCTAAATATGAAACATTCTTATCACATTCCACATCTGCCCCATTTATGTTTTACTTCATTCCTACTTCCATTGGAGTAGTTATGGGTTTACAATCACTCATGCCAAATTTCTTTAAGATTTTTTTTTCTGTATATAATGATGATTTGGGCTCAATTCTTGTCTCTCTTCATCCTTAGTGATCTGTATACCTAAATAATACTTAACATTTTCCAAATTGTGCACCTTAAACTTGGTTTGCAGCTATTTCTTAAAAATTCTCATTTCGTTTTCAGTCAGGAAAAAGAAGTCATCCACCCATATTGCCATTATTATCACCCCTTCTCTTCCCATTTTATAGTATATACTGAAATCTGCCTTAGATTGCTTTATATTCATATTTGTTAGAGTTTTATATAGACATCAACTCCAGCAAAATAAGTACATAAATACTTTTTCGCAAATGCCATATTTTTTTCCCTTTCTGATCTGGTTTTCATAACTTTTCTTTGTGGAATGACATATATCTCCTCCTCCAATTTCTCATTTAAATATTCTGTTTTTACATTGGTATGATGAATTCTTAAATTTTGTTTTGCTGCCAGGACTTGAAAGATATCTCAGTGAGGTATACTTGACTACAGGTGAAAAAGTTTCTTCGCAATCTACCCCTTGTTTTTGTGAATATCCTTTTATTACGAGTCGTGCTTTGTACCTTGATGATGAATTTTTGGGGCTATGCAAAGTGAATACCCATTTTGCCTGTAGTGGTTTCTAATCTGGCGGCGTATTTACCCATTCAAATGTTTCATTCTGAGATAAAGATTCCAATTCCCTCTCCATCGCTTCTTTCCAATGTTGAGAGTTCAGGCCTATCATTCCTTCTTCTGCTGTTGCTGACTCATCATTAAAAGACTGGGCTGCATACATCTCAAAATCTGGACGTTCTTTCGGTTTTGGTATGCAAGAAGAACGCCTTACATTGTTCTCTCCAGTTGGTTCGTCCTCAAACTCATTGTCATCATTAATATTCTCCGTTTGCCTTTGACTGCCCTCTTCTTGATCTTCACTTTCTTCACATAAGATTTCACTCTCAGAACTAGGTTCAATTAACTTAGTAGTCTTGGCTTCTTTATAGTCCTTTGTATTTTCAAAGAATACTACATATCTGATTGTAACTATCCTTTTATTCAAAGGGTCCAGTAATCAGTAGCCCTTTGAATTCTCACAATAGCCTAAAAAAATGTGCTTTTTAGCTTTTGGTTCCCATTTTCCTCTGTTGTTTGGGAATGTGCGCCATTGTATCATACCCAAAAACCCTGGTTCCCATTTTCCTCTGTTGTTTGGGAATGTGCGCCATTGCATCACACCCAAAAACCCTTATATTGCTTAGGTCAGGTTGCCTTCCTACCCATATCTGATAGGGGGTTCTGTTCCTTAATGCTTTTGTAGGTGATCTATCGTTTCAATATACATGGCCGTTGATACCACATCTGCCCAAAAATCTTTTGATAATCCAGCATCAGTTATCATGCTCCTTGCTCTTTCAACAGTGGTCCTATTAGCCCTCTCAGCAACCTCATTTTGAGATGGGCTGTACCTTTTGGTAATTTGATGCCTGATTCCCATTTCTGTCACAAATGTTTTCAATTTCTGGTTAATATATTCTCTCCAGTTGTCAGACCTGTTGATCTTAACCCTTTTGGTGCCATGCGATTTTCAGGGTATCAGCTGAAAAGTGCCAGGCGAGTTTGTAGTGAATTGCAGAAGTTTGTTAAAATTACCATAAAATCTGAACCATATATCATAGGACCTTAATTTTTGTCTTCTTTTATAGGTAGCACCTTCAGCTACAGAATTATGAGCAGAGTACACCATTAGGCCTCATACAAAGAAAACAATATTTGTATTAGAAATTTTGTACGGAAACAGCCACATGCAATATAATTGAACTTAAAATTTGTGTTCATATTATCAATCTACATAGTATTGTGAATGATATAATATTTGTTTGTGTCTTTCTGCCACATATTTTAGAAAATAATGCACCCTGAAAAAACTGATACGAAAAATAGGCAAAAAAATCTATAATTTTGTCACTAGTTCCAACAGAAAATAACATAATACCAATTGAGTTTTAGGATCATTTAGTGACACATAAATGTTGACCAACTCATTTGGGATGTAATCCTTTCTTACAGAGTACACACATTGTTCTTGATCGTCGCCTCGTATCTTTTGTAGAGCACACATCACAGGCTCGCTCCTCCATTCCCGGTAGTATTTCTACACCATACACTGTGGGGGGGTGCTGCATTGCAATTGATGTAGTGGGTGCTAAGTTTTGTATCTGAAACCACTCCTGGGATAACCTGCAGATGATTTTGCTGTTGAATTTCAGATGTGTGAGTGATTTCTCGGACAAAGATAGATTTTCTTTATAAAGAATGTAAGTATTCAGAAACATTCTGTAAATAATGCTGAAAACCACTTTCTTCCATTATTTCACAGTCTCCTCTCATCCAGATAACAGTACGTCGTCATATCTGAGGAATTAATCCCTCCCCTGTGTTTATCATATTGAAATATGACAGCAGGTTTCTTCAAAGTTGTCATTTGCGAATACTTCTCTCTGGCACTGTTGCAGTAGAGGAGGAACTGATCAGCAGAGCTGGATTTATCTGTGACTTCTTTTCCCTGAAGCCACAGAGAAGGACAAAGACCTTTCTAAAGAATTTGACCTGCCCAATGTCAAATTTGGAAGGAAGATTAGGTGGGAGAAATTTTCTGTTCCTCCGTATTGTGCCAGTGAGGAAGATTCCCATGGAATACAGTTTTTCCACTACAGGAATTGACGTAAAACATTGTCACAGAAAATGTTGTACCCCTTGTTCGTGTAATTTCCAAGAACAAGTAATTTTGTAATAACTACATAGCCTAATCCATGCTCTTTTACCTCCACTCTCTCAGCTTCACATCTTGCTCCACGGTGCACATAAAATCCAAGGCAGTAGTTCACCACAGAATCACATAGCACACAGAACTTTACAACCCATCTGTGGTGATGTTTATTAGGGAGATACTGGATGAGTTGAGAATGAGTTTTAGAGCCAAGACTTTCGTCAACACTCACCTGTTGATGAGGTGTATAATGGTGACGAAACACATTATTGGCAATGTTTAGCATAATATCAAACTTTGCAGTGGGGTCATATGCTGAATGCCCAGGAGGGTACAATTTTGTATTGTCTGTCAAGTGGAAAAATTTTAGGAGCAACTGAAATCTATTTCGCGAAAACATTCGGGAAAACCATGGAGTTGTCACATTTTCGTCTGTGGACCAGTAACTAAAAATTGTTGGTTTCTTTATGAGTCCCATATTTAATATTACTGCCACAAAACCCATCATTTCTGGCACAGAGGTAGGATACCACTTTCTGACATGAGAGTTCACTGATAAGTTTAGTTTTGTTTCGAGAAATTGCGAGCGTATCTGTTTGTTTCTGTTGCCATTATTGTAAACAGTTGCCCTGTAAAAAACAAGTTAAAAAATCAATTGATATAGCATTTATTGGTACATGTTTGAGGCCCGGTAATTCTAAAAACGTGAAGCGGTGAGGAGCAAGATTATCCAACTCATCAGTTCCAATTTCAGCAAAAGTGTCGCTGGCTGCAGTCAATTCTTCAACATCGTCTTCATCGCTGTTGGGTGCAGATTCGGCTATTGATGACTCACATGATGAGATATCACCACTAGACTACTAGTAGATCGATCCACTCTCCAAAAAACCTGAAAAATCATCCTCACTTTCACTACTTTCCGCAGTATACATTGCACTAAAAACGAGACTTCTTCCTTGGTGGCGCCATAGTACCTTCAAAACGAACGAAAAGCAACCTTGTGTTTGGAACTCGAAAATATTGATTATTGGCATCGACTATCTTTCGACCTTCATTTGTCTTCACGACATCTATATACCACGATCAGTGCCTTAGTTTGAAAGAAAAGTGCACAAAAACGGCAGTATGATTAGATCGTACGTGGCATTTTTCACGCGTACCGTACGATCCGATTAGAATGTATTTGGCACTAGAAGGGTTAATCTTTCGTGTCCACCTTTCAACCAAATTATAATATTCCTCAAAAGTGTCACTCACTTGGACTTTGAAACTAAGAATATAAATATATCGTGAATAACCATCAGTAAATGTAAGAAAATAACAACTCTCACCTATGGATTCACACTCCATCGGGCCACATACATCTGTATGGATTAACTGTAAAACATCTGCAGATTTACTTTTACTATTCTTAAAAGGCAGCCTTGCTTGTTTTCCTTTTATGCATGTCTCACAAGGATCCTTGAATACATTATAATTCTGTATTCCCTTTACCATATCCCTTATGAAAGACATGCCCTTTCTATTTAGGTGTCCAAGTCTGCTCTGCCATTAAAAAAAAAAAAAAAAAAAAACCTTCCGTTGAGTGTAATGAATGACTTAACATTTCTGTGTTTACTGTCATAGGTATCCGGTATCCAACTTAAAAATAATCCTTTCGTTACTTGCTGTAGTTATAACTTCACTGTTTTCGTTGATTACTCTTGCTCCGTGCATGTCCAAAGTGACTGTATTTTCGTTCTTGACAATATCCACTGCAGACAGTAGGTTAGTCGCAACATTTATTACATAAGAAACATCAAGTGCTGTTACAATATCGGGTTCACCATTTACACTCACAAGTAGTTCTAGTTTCCCAGCCAAATGACATTGGAGCTTGCTGCCATCAACAGTAGATATTCCTGTATGAGTCTTATCTTTAATATCATAAAGAAGACATTTGTCTTTAACAATTTGCACAGATGCACCTGAGTCTAAAATCCATTCCAGTTGACAATTACCCACATCTCCAAAAGAATAAAAACAAGTGTGTGCCTTACCTTTATTATTGGTCCCTCTCTCTGGGCTATCAGCAACATACCTCTTGCTGTGTGTCTGACCTTTGGTTTACTTTTTCTCTGTGCTGAGATGCAATACGCCCCTTCTTCTGACATCTGTAACACTTCACTGATTTCCTCATTTTGTTTTTTTAATAAAGAGCAGATGCACTTTCCTTCTCCAATACATGACATCTTGAAGTACTCTTGACATCCTGTAGTATTTTCCCTTTAACTCTGTTGCCCTTTTGGGCAGTCCTGCCGACAGTAGTGCCGCTATCCATTTGTCAGCAATCTCAAACCCGATGTTTCTCAGTCAGTTCGACGTGGCTATTATTTTATTGACATATTCGTCTACGCTCTTGCATTTGTCGAGCTGAGTGGTAATTAACTTGCGTAATAATCCTATTTTCCTTGTAAGACCTACATCCTGAAATGCTGTTCGTAATTTGTCTGACTTCCTTTGCTGTCACAGCTTTATCAATGTGAACATAATTCACTGAGTCATCCAGTAATATCAACTTTGATTTTGCTTTCATATTTGTACTTGAATAATTCTGGTCTGTGGTTTCCATTGTCCCGTACACTTCACTCCATAGCTTGTCCAAACGTAAATACGCTTCTACTGCAAATTTCCATGTTGCATAGTTTTTGCAACCTCTAAGTTGTTCTGCACTCATTTTTACAGTAACTTTGGTCTTTCTTAACATAAAGAATAATACAAAAGAGTTGCATTCGCCTTGTAAGGATAACTCTTACTTCACGCACATGCACTTCTTGTAACTATTCCAAATGCATCGTGGGCCCATAATCTATATTAGAGTCAACACAGTTGAATAAGTAACAGTGAGTGAAAGACATTTAGTACCAGTAACTGTCTTTGCACTTCCGGGTAAAATACATTGAATACAACAACCATGGAACATTGTATTACCCACATAAAACTCGAAATGTACAATAGCACCAGAGACGTCTATTATATTTTACGTGATGCACTTTGCCAGCGTCTCAGACGAAATTTATTGTTCATACGATTCCAGCAGTCTTCCTACTTAATTATTGTACACTGCTAGATGTTAAGAAAGATAAACTGTAACAAATTGTTAGGTCATGTGATTTTTTTCATTACTGTATTTGTCATTTGATTGCACTCCACTGCTCGAAAAATAACACATGCAGAGAAGGGAAGTCAGACTGACCCAGTTCTGGTTTATATGCCAGAGTCTGGTCTGATCCCTCAGAGGGAATACCTTGGGATCTGCATCATCTGAGATCTGAGTCATGACACCCCACAGCTGTGAACAGAGAGAGGAGGAGGGCGGGGGGGGGGGGGGGGGGTAGAATAAAATAGGTGGTATGTGGTCCAGAGCTGCCGACGTGTGGGAAGGTTGCAGAATGATGTCCATGACCATTATTGTGAAAAGTGTGGGCAATGGGAGTGCTCAATGGGAGTTGCGTGTTTCATGAGGATTCACAGGGGTGGAGAAACGAGCAGTTGCTGACCAACATTGAGAGGCAAAACTAATGTCAGTTCTGCTGCAGAAATTTGTGAGCGGGCTACATGATATGTCATAGACCCATGGTGGGCAGAAACCATCCCACAGATACAGGTTGCATGGCATCCACCCCTGTGGGCCACACAAGGGTGACAATCTGGGAAGGAGAAGTCTTGATGATGACATGCCTCGGTACAAGGTGCAAAATGTCTAAGAGGATGCAGTAATTGGTGGCCATCGAACTGTTCTGGCAGGCTGTGGCTTTTAGTCTAGATGGCTGTGGACATTGCTATAAGAGCACTGTGTGTTGGATGTCTTTTCCTTCCAGGTCGTGGCCTTGAAAAAATCTTCCTCTTATTCAAGTCTGTCAGCAGAGAGATTAAAACCCAAGTCCGTCACTGGCAGTTGCCTGTAAGAATACTTGCGGAAGTAGCATTTTCAGTGTTTTACTGTTTCATGAATTGAAAATCCAAAAGTGTGAAGAAGATCTATCCTGAAAACATTGTTGACAAGGGGGGGGGGGGGGGGTCCATAAGAAAAAATTACTGGGTAAGTGGCTTTGTCATAAGTAAGTAAAACTGTAAATTTTCCTAGCAAGGCTCAATAACTCCAAAGGTTTATCTCATCTATCTCCAAGTGTGGTGCTCCTAAACTTAAATAAGTTGATTGGTTTAGCAAGGCCACAGCTACAGTAGTGTCCAGAAATAATTTTCTGAAGTGCTTGCCTATGAATGCATCTAAGGTCTTTCTCTTGGTTTGCATCCTGAAAAGGCGGCTCTTCATGTATTTATCACATACTGGGCAAACTTCCATAGGTTGGGGTGTATTTGCATTACAACTGCTGAAATATATCTCTTGCAAGTGTCCTTTTTTGTCACATGCGTGGCATGTTACATGCCGATGGGGGACAGACATGCTGCATGTGTGGTGAATGGAAACTATGTTTATAGCCAACCAATAATGCTGCTGTTGATGCACAAACATTGGAAATTGCAAGTTCTGCTTAATTCCCGTAAGTCAGCAGCCCCTTTCAGATATGAATATTTGGGGACTTTTGTCAGTGCCAAATTCTAACATGCGTATAATAATATGTGTCTTCGTGTTCTTGCAGGTGAAGAAAGGATCTACGCAAGTTCTGCCATATTCTTTAATGACTAATTTTTATATTAGATGGTAAAGTTTGGGGTTTCCTAACAAGAATATGGCCTTTTGTCTTTCCAAGTTGGCAATTTGACAAGCCAAAAAATATAATTGCAGTAATTACCATTAAGCATCCCACTCTCCACATTGTCAAGTGGTAGAAGGACTGTAAATATGCATGGAGTAGGAGATGTTCCTGCTACGTTCTCTAACTCTTGTGCTGTCTACAATATAGCTGTCATTAGCTCCTTACAATCATGTGTTGCTTGCATTTGGAGTTACTGTAAATATTCCATAGTTGAAAACCCACATACTTGATTAATTATGAAATTTTTCAAAGTCCGATTGGTTCACATCATAGGTCCCAAGTTGTTGCCAATTTTGTAAGGAGGTTATGTACACAAACACACACACACACACACACACACACACACACACACACACACACACACACACACACAATGCCCCTGATCAATACTACAACTAGTCCTTCAGAAGCAATATAATAGCACTTGCAGTGTGCACCCCACTGCGTGCAACATAACACACAGAGAAATAAGAGTGAGATTGCTTTGAGCTGACTTGTATGCTCGAGTCTGGCAGGATATCAGCAGATGATGTGTCTGGATCAGTGCCATCTGAATACTAACACCACAGTGATGGGTAGTAATGTTACCCCTACTACTCACTTTCCGTGGTAATGTCAGGTGGCACCACTACAGGATTAAAATAAAAGGTTTATGGTAATTTTGGAAAGTATTCAGAGGATGAATAGCAGTAGCTTGAGCTACAATTGCTGAGAAAAAGAACAGTTGTAAGTGAATTAGAAGGCACTGATTTCTTATTTGCCAGTGCACTTCAACATTGGATTAATATTTCAAGTACAATTAATTACACTGTCTGTTATGAGTTACAACAGTTCATTTCCTGACCCAGTGTTTGGATTACTGTGATTTGATAAAACAAAAATAAAATATTCCAACAATATTATGAAAATTGCTACTTACCATGTAGCAGAGATGCTGAGTCACAGATAGGCACAACAAAAAGACTGTCACAAATAAAGCTTTCGGCCATTAAGGCCTTTGTCAACAATAGACGACACACACAAGCAAACACAACTGCAGTCTCAGGCAACTGAAACCACACTGCCAGTATTGTTACATTCCGTCCTGAATTTTCCATTGCTTGAAATTAAATATTCCATTATCTGTTTAACAAAAATGAAGAGACTATTTCTTCTCACTCCCTGGTAGTTCTGTTCATTAGAAATGTACTTTGATCTCCAGTCTTGTTTACCTAATGCCTTTCCCAATCTGACATACTTTTACGTCAGTTGTCACTTTTGAAATAAATATAGGAATTTTAATTTAGTATTTTTCTCCCCATTTTGCTAGGCTAAAAAACCAGTGTGGCAAAAGCAACAGAAGAAGGGTAAAAAAACAAATAAGAAGAGCTCCAGGGGCCAAAAAACTTCATCCAGAAGTACACCTGCCAAGAAGATTGATGAAAAGCCTCAGGCTCCATCCGAGGTAATCTTAAAAATATTTTCAAGTTTTTACAGATAATTATCAATAGTCCATAAGATATTGGCCAAAAAGGAATTATTTAAATATATGAAAATAAATGTTTCAGAAAAGTGGCAAGAGTTGTAACATAAATAAATTATTGAAGCAAGTAATGTTTGAGCTAATGAAGGCACCACACTAAGTTACTACCTTTAAAGTACTTTATGCATTATAAAACGAATATGTAAATGTTTTAAATGGCTGTTGTGGGTTGATTGAATTTTTCCATCATTATATCAATTGTACTTGGTTTTTATTATATATTTACCAGTGAAAATAATTAAAATGAGTTTGCCTTTATTTGTTTGTTAATTATACTCTTTATTATATTAGTACATTGATCACCCACAACATGATGATCATAATGGCAGCAAAACTGAAGACAAAACAGATAAGCCTGAAATACTGTATTTGGAATTCCAAAACTGTTTCATTGCAAAATGCCAGACATTGACATAAGTGACCACAGAATAGGAAAGCAACAAAAACTGCTCAACAGGTGAAAGGCAGTTGGACCAGATGAAATACCTGGAGGTTTTGCAGAGATTATGCAAAAGAACTCGCTCCACATCTAGCAGAAGTGTATCGTGGGTCACTTGAGCAATGAAGGGTATCTAATAATTGGAAAATTTGCAGATCACTCCTATTTTCTTTTTTTAAATTTCATCAGACAAATGTGAGTAATTACAGGCCTATACCGCTGATGTCAGTCTGTTGTAGAATTATTTAACATCATTTTGAAAATTGAAAATGTTCTCTGTAAAAATCCACCTGGATTCTGGAAACAGAGCTCTTGTGAAACTTGGCTCATTCTGTTCAATTCTGAGATCCAAAGTGCCTTAGACAGAGGTGCTCAGGGTGTGATGTCACATTCCTGGATTTCCAAAGGGCTTTAGAGTGCAACAGGCAGTTTCCATATTTCTAGATTTCCAAAAAGCATTTGACAAGATGTCACACTGAAGCCTGTTAAGAAAGGTATGAGCATATATAATAGGTTCCCATATATGAGAGTGGCTTTGAAGACTTTTTAAGTAATAGAATCCAGTACATTGTACTTGGCAGCAAGTATTTGTTAGAGACAAGGGTATCATCATGAGTGCCCCAAGGAAGTATGATACCTCCACTATTATTTTCTTTCATACATAAATGATATAGCTGACGGGGAGGGGGGGGGGGGGGGGGCAGCAATCTGCAGCTGCTCACTCGTGCTGTGGTATTGGGGAGGTGTCATGGTTTCGTTACTGTAGGAGGACACAAGATGTCCTACACAAAACTTGTAGTTGATGTGGTGAATGGCAGCTAGTTCTAAATATAGAAAAATGCAACTTAATGCAGGTGACTGGAGGGGGGAGGGGGGTAATGTTCGAATACAGCGTTAGTAGTGTGCTGCTTGACACAGTCACGTCGTTTAAGTATCTGGGCATAACATTGCAAAGCAATATGGAATGAGATGAACATGTAAGGATTATAGTAGGGAAGACAAAGGGTCAACTTCAGTTTATTGAGAATTTTAGGAAAGTGTGGTTCATGTGTAAAAGCAGACTACATATAGGATAATAGTGCAACCTATTCGTGAGTACTGTTTGTTTGTTTGGGATCCACACCAGTTTGGATTAAAGGAAGAGGTAAAGGTGTAGTGCAACAATGAAAACAATCAGTTTTTGACAATACCATGTACTAACCAAGTGGCGGCAGAACACATACAATTTAAAAAAGTTGTTGTTATGCAAGCTTTTGGAGCCAGTGGCTCCTTTTCCAGCAGAAGGGTTGAAGAGGAAGGAAGAGGGTGAAGCAAAAGGACTGGCGAGATGTAGGAAAAGGGCTAGATTTCAGAAAAGTCACCCTAAACTGCTGGTGAGGGGAGACTTACTGGATGGGATGAGAAAAAAAACGATTAGTTTTTGGGGACTGCACCGGACAAGATTTGAAAACCTCGAGAGCTTAAAGGTGGAAGACAGGCTAATACGCAAAATGAGATTACTCCTAAAATATTGTGAACAAGTTAATAATAGTGAAAAGCTAAGACACCAACCATTTCATAGTTTGTCTAAAATCCGTGCCTGTCCGACTCGCACCACACACCTTGCTAGTCATCAATGATACCCTCGCCCTCGATACCAACATCCCCCACATACATGGTCTGTCTGGAGCTTATCATTTCCTCAGTCAGCGCCCACCTGATTCCAGACCTATGAAATTCTTCCTGCTCACCTTAATCATTACAAACTACTACTTCACCTTTGAGAGGCAGACATACAGAGAGATTAGGGGTACGGCCATGGAAACCAGGATGGCTCCTTCCTATGCCAACCTTTTCATGGGTAGCTTGGAGGGGGCTTTCCTGGGATCCATACGTCTTCAGCCTTTAGTTTGGTTTGGGTACATTATCGACGTTTTTGCCATATGGAATTATGGTGAGGCTGAACAGTTAAAATTCCTGGAATCACTGATTACTTTCTCCCAATTAAATTTCTTATAGTCCTATTGTGCATCCCATCCCACTTTCCTTGCTCACTGAAGGCCAGCTACACACTTTTGTCCACGTTACCCTATTAACAAAGAAAAGTGCTTCCATTTTGACAGTTTGCGTCCTTTCCATGTCAGATGTACGCTCCCATAAAACCTTAGCATTCGGGGGAAACATATTTGTTCGGATGCTGACTCTTTTTGGCAGTACGCCACCATTCTCACCTTAGCCTTCACTGAATGTAATTACCTTACCAGCAGGGGCCATCACATCCAATCCTGGTATTGCTGATCCCTCCAAAAAACAAATTCGGAGCACACCACTTGTCACTCAGTATTATCCTGGTTTGGAATGTATTAATCAGCTACTTCTAGAAGGTCATGCCTTCCTAAAATCGTGTCCTGAAATGAGCTCCATTTTGCCCACCTCATCTAGAATAACTTTTCGTTGCCTTTCAAATCCCCGCAATGTCCTTGTCAGACCCTATGTTCTTTCTGCACCCATATCCCTACCCTATGGTTCCTACCCCTGTGACCAACCCTGCTGTGAGACTTGCCCTGTGCACCCTCCTACCACCATCAATATCAGTCCTGTAACTGGAGAAACGTATACTATCAAAGGGAGAGCCATCTGTGAAATAACACATCATTTACCAGCTGATATATAAACACTGTTCGGCCTTTTGCATCGGCATGACTGTCACTAAATTATCAGCCAGGATGAATGGGCATAGGCAGAGGGTGGATACTGGCAACCCACAATATCTTGTCGCAGAGCATGCTCTACAACATGACAGTCATGACCTCGGTGCCTCTTTCACCACATGTGCTATATGGATTCTTCCCTTGGACATCAGTTTCTTAGAATTCCGCAGGTAGGAAGTAGCCCTACATGTCCTTGGTTCTCGCTAACTGCTGGACCTAAATTTACGTTAATTACTTCCATCTCACCATTTCTTCACAATAACTACTCCTTTCTGCACTCCTTTATAGTTTTCTACATATTTCGTTTTCTGACCCATCTCGTTTTTGATATCCCCCTCCTACTTCTTTTACATACAATGCACTGAGCTTTTCACTCTTATTAACTTGTGCATGATGTTTTAGCAGTAACCTCTGTCTTGTGTATTACCCTGTCTTCTGCCTTTAAGCCCTCAGGTTTTTAAATCTCATCCGTTGTAGTCCCCAACGATCAGTCTTCCCATCTCATCTCGTCCAGTAAATCTCCCCTCACCCACAGTTCTTGGTGACTTTTCTGAAGTTTACCTCTTTTCCTAGATCTCTCCAGTCCTGTTCCTTCACCCCTCTTCTTTTCCCTTCAACCCTTCTGCCGGAAGATGGAGTCACTGGCTCCAATGGCTTGCATAATTAGAACCCTTTTTTTTTTTTTTTTTTTTTTTACGTGTGTGTTCACGTGCCGCTTGGTGAGTAGATCTTATATATATATATACAATTATGAGACATAAAGTGGGGCAGAAAAGGAACTAGAAGTGTGTGTAGTATTGAGTTTCCACTCAGTGCCTTGTAATAAGTTATCTCGTAGCCATTGATGAGCTGTGTTACAGGAGGTTAGGTTTATTTAAAAGTGATTTTCTTCCTGGATTCATTTTTCTTTTACCGAAAGCTCCCTCCCCCTCTCTCTCTCTCTCTCTCTCTCTCTCTCTCTCTCTCTGTGTGTGTGTGTGTGTGTGTGTGTGTGTGTGTGTGTTTTGCCACATCACACAAATAAATATGCCCAACAAAATTACATCATGCATGACATTTATATTTTTACTTTTTTGCTGCCAGCTATACTCGCAACATAATTTGCAGACAGTATCCACGTATGCTGCTGACTGTACCTACACAAATATATCATTGCATGTCACATAGTTCAAAAGATATGACATCGTAAACACCTAGTTGCATGAAAAAAATGTCATATCCTGCCTGAAGTTTTAATACATTTATTCTTTACTAATACCTACAGCCAAGTCAACTTACGGAAATCCCTGACACCTGGCAGTGCTTGTGACACTTTTCAACTGCGAAGCGCAGGCGGCTGCAGGTGAAAACTATTGAAGCCTATAGAGCTATGAAGAGACGTTGGCATAGAGATCTTTACAAAATTGCATTGCACGCACACAAAGCAGCTGCACTAAGCATATAGAAACTGTCTGGGATACCGCACATACATTTGTTCATTATGTAAACCTCTTTATGTGACTCTTATGATTGCAAAGGCATTTTCATGAATACCTGGAAATAAAGATTTTTCACTGTTACTCTACAGATACAGTTCATTTTTTATTTTCATTTCTAATTGAAAGTTGGCAAAATGAAAACCTGGGCAGTGTCGGGTTTGCAAATCACTAGTAAATAATAAAACTGTTTTACTCTGGAGACAAGCAAAATAGGACCTGTATTGCCAATTTCTCATCTTTGTTAACATCTGTTTTATATAAACATACTCTATAATGCTTATATGGTCACTCATAGTAGACAGAAAGGAATACAGGCTACATTGTGTGTTACGTGTTTTGTATGTTCACATTCACCTTCTCGCCACACCTCACAATTTCACATGCTGTATAAAGGTCATTGGTTGTTGTCTTTCATACACTTTGTATTTATTTTCAACATTGTCTTACAGTTCTGTACTAAAAAATAGAAAAGGGCTAACTGAAAATTCATTTTCTCAGCAGCTGAAAAAAGTAAACTTTTGTTTGACAGAGAAGAACTTTTGTGATTTGTGAAATGAGAGGACATTAGGAACTTATTTCTTTTGATGACAAAACACAACATGATAGTATCCAGTGTCATCACTATAACAGAAGTATAAATAATACAGAAGATGAAACTTGGCTGTATTTTGTATTATGCCAAACCAAGGCTGGTGTGGGAAGTAGTAGTAGTAGTAGTAGTAGTAGTAGTAGTAGTTGTTGTTGTTGTTGTTGTTGTTGTGTCCCCTTCTGGCCACCCATGGTTGTAAATTTGTAAGTTTTATACAGAAGTCAAGGCCTGTTAGCAAACATCATGTGTCTTGTTGAATTCATTACTAAATTGGCACTTGCTTTGGTGAACAAAGGTTGAATCAAATTCTACCCAAATTAGATCACCTGTAAACAGACTCAGAAGAAGACATTTCCCTAAATTGGTTCAGGCTACAAAAATGTCAAAATTGTCTTGGAGCAGAAATAAAGCTTGCACAGGCAAGATCTGGAAAAGTGGCAAGAAAAGATACCAGGTACTATTGTGAAGAATGCGATGTAGGACCTTGTTTTTCAAAATGCATAAAAAATTTTGTTGTTGAGAGAAATGTAACTAAGTAATTTTCAATTTTTTTAACTAAGTTTTTATACAGTTTTTTTATTTTAGTACCAACAACTTCAAACCCTATCTCCATTTATGAAACAAAAGACAAAAACATTTTTCAGTTTTTGTGAGAACAACACATTTTCATTTCAGTCTTAAGAAATCATCACTGATGTAAGTCTGTCTGTTCATGGTATTATATAAAGTAGAGACCCCTCTTGCAAGTGCTGTAAACCGACTTAGGTCCTATACAGTAGAACCTGATACACAACATTTAGAAAAACTGTGAAACAACACAGTTGAATGAAATCCTAGCTGCCCAGTCCTCAGAGTGTTAGTATGTAGTTTTATGGCAATCCATATCTTTAATCTTTTATTATCAGTTTTTAATTTGGCACACTCTTCAAAAACCATACATTGAGTGCATGCTGTACATATTTAAAAACATTATGTGAATAGTTCTTATGTGAGCAAGCCAAGATAATTATCATGGTGCCCCAAGGTGGATATTGTCTGAGACTGATCAACATTCAGCCAGTTGGCCAAAGTCAGAGGGAGGCTTAACTTAGCTGGCAGAGGGCCTTGTGTTACATAGTGAGCATCAGAGGATAGTGTTCAGAATAATTAATTCAGAATATACAATTGGCTCCTTAGTTCATCATAAAAGTTTTAAATTTCAGGGAGTGGCTGCCATAAATGCAATAGTATTATTTTACACATGTGGAGATTGTTTGTCAGTAGGTAATAATGACTACCTCTGCTGAAAAATGTGTGTGTCAGAGGCAGAGAAAAAGGGGGGGACGGGGGGGATCAGGATGTAATTTTTTTTTCTTTTTTTTTTAATAGGAAACTAAGACTTACGCATTGGTAGACATTTTGTCATTATGTACACTTTTGGCATTGTGTAGTGATAAATTTCTTTGTGTTTCCTTTATTGAAAATAATCTTCACAGGCAATATTTTATTTATATATGTTATACAGTTGCAAATTCACTATACTTGGGGATAATGCACTAATTAGCGTCTGGAAGTGAATGTTTGACTGTTTGAAATTTCTGTTAACATTGTTATGTGAGAACAAGTATGATTTAGAATTTTTGTAAGCATCGTCATTGCCAACATCAAACTTGGCAGAGGTGTATGGTGTTTCTTCCTCCTCCAATTGACATTCTTTTCTGGAGAAACTACAGCTGCCCATGGAGGTTTGTCATTGTAACATACTGAAAACATTCGCAGTGTATAAAAGATTGTTTTATGAGTAATGAAGTATTTTTTTTATTGGTTAATGTTCTTTTTGCTGCAGTCTCATGAGGTACCAACAAAGAAGGTTGCTACAGAGTCAGGAGATGAAAGTGATATGTCAGATGATGATGTGGAGCGGTCTGATGATGAAGAGAATGAACATAGTCAAGGAGACAAGAAGGTATGGTAAATGAAGAACTCCTGAATAGTGTAGAAAGAAACTTCAACACTTTCTGTTCATGATCAATATTTATTTTTATAATTGTAAATGTTTCAATTTCTTGTATTTTCTAAGTTCCATAAAAATATGAGTTAAAAACCGGAAACAGTGACCTACTTTTAGTTGTATATTTGACAAATGTTCAGTTGAAAACTGCTTCAATTAAATTAGATTAACTTTCATTCCAATTGATCTGTAGTGAGGTGGTCCTCCAGGATGTAGAACATGTCAGAAAAACAATAATCCAGGACAAATATTTACAACTAAAACAAATAAGCGTATGTACCTTCCACAGGTAGCCTTTTTTTTTAATGAACACTATATCAAAGGATCATTTTACAACACTCATTTACTAAGATCACATTAATGCACTGAATTTAAAATTTAAAAAAAAATGTTTTATTTATTTATAAGGTAATAAAACTGCATTATTTATTTACAGTGAACACATTACTGCACAGAAATGCTGCAGAAGTTAATTGTTCTTACACACACACACACACACACACACACACACACACACACACATACAAATCAGTTGGTTCTACTGAAATCAGTTGGTTCTGCTGAGAAATTCGTCAATGGAATAGGAGGAGATTTTGTTGATATTTCTAATTAATGGAAAATCTCATATAAAGATGTGAAACAATTACTAACAAAGAGATAGAGGGGCTGGCCAGTACTTACCTCAGCTCAGTACAGCCGATAGAAACACAAAAAACAACCGAAAATTTAAGTTCCTAGCTTTCGGAATAAATGTTCCTTCATCGGGGAGGAGAGAGGGGAAAGAAAGGGAAGAAGGGAAAGTGGATTTAGTTACTCACAACCCAGGTTATGAAGCAACAGGGAAAGGAAAACAGGGAAGGTAGCAAGGATGGAGGCATGGTTGTCAGAGGGAAGCCAAAGATATTCTACTATATATATAATATCTTTGGCTTCCCTCTGACAACCATGCCTCCATCCTTGCTATCTTCCCTGTTTTCCTTTCCCTGTTGCTTCATAACCTGGGTTGTGAGTAACTAAATCCACTTTCCCTTCTTCCCTTTCTTTCCCCTCTCTCCTCCCCGATGAAGGAACATTTATTCCGAAAGCTAGGAACTTAAATTTTCGGTTGTTTTTTGTGTTTCTATCGGCTGTACTGAGCTGAGGTAAGTACTGGCCAGCCCCTCTATCTCTTTGTTTGTTGATTTTTCATCATACCCACTAGATGTTTTTGATTTTAAAGATTTTATGATGGACATTACTTCTGCTGCAGCAGTGAGGATCAAATTCATATTATGGAAATTCCTTGAAATGTCTGGTCTGAGTTATCCCATGGCAGCATCTACAGAACCTGACAACCCCATCTTTTCAGTAACAGTTATAAAATGTTTGTTAAAAAGTTGTGCAACACTATACACTTCTTTCACCAATATATCATTTACTCTTAATGCTATTTGCCCCTCTTCACACCTGATTCTACTGGTCTCCTCCTTCACTATATCCCGTATTGTCTTTAATTTGTTATCTGATATGACACTCTTTTTCCTTGTAATATATTTGCTCTGATATTCATATTACAGTCTTTAATATTTTGAAGTATTTTTTGTAATGTGCTATAGCATCAACATCAGAACTTTTTCGGATTGACAGATACATTTTTTTTTTACAAGATACCTATATTACTTGAGTA
Source organism: Schistocerca gregaria (assembly GCF_023897955.1). Lineage (NCBI taxonomy): Eukaryota > Metazoa > Arthropoda > Insecta > Orthoptera > Acrididae > Schistocerca > Schistocerca gregaria. The sequence continues at coordinate 194,879,585 of NC_064927.1, read as the reverse complement.
AGCCATGGCTTCTTTGTAGGCTTTGCTCTAACCTCGGTTAGTTTTGGGGGAAAACATTGTTCAAATAAGGTAAGCACTTTATTAGCAAAAGTGTATTTTTCATTCATGCCATGAGCACTGTAAACTTCACTCCAGTGAATGTCTCTGAGGGGTGTCCTAAAAAAATCACTTTTTGGCTCATTGATTACCCTCTTGAGTTCAGATTTTATATCTTGTTCAGTATTAACATTTAACAGAAGGAACTGCATTTCATGGTCTGAGAGGCCATTGACTATTGGCTTTGTGATATAATTTTGTTCATTGAACTTTGCTATAAAGATATCATCAATGGCTGTTTGTGAGCAATTGGCTACCCTAGCTGGGAACTTTACATTGGGAATTAAGTTTAATGATAGTGTTACTAACTCAAATAAGTTCTTATAGGTAGAATTTTTAAGGAAATCTACATTGACGTCACTAGCAACCACCATTTCTTTGTTTTGGTATTTAAATGGGGCAGTACAGCTTCAGTGTAGTTTATGAACAGATTAAAGTTACCTGCAGGTACTTGATATGAACTTAATATTATGAAGAATTTTGTTATGAAATTCTACTTCTGTTGCGCGTACTTCCATATGCTGTTCTAGGCAAAATTTATGAATGTCTATGTTCTTAAATTTATGACAGTTACTGATGAATGTGGCAACTCTTTCTTTCTCCGTTTCTGCTCTACAAAAGTTAGATGATAACCCAAATCTTGTAACACTTTTAAAAGTTCTATACCAGTGGTCACATGATGTTCAGAGAGGCAGATTATGTCAGGTGGGTTTGAGGACTCTAATTCATCTCTACAGATAATTAATTCATTAATTTCATTTCTCAATCTTCGAATCTTTTAATGCAATAAAGATAGTTGACATTTCACAATGACTGAGTTTAAACCTAAAGGTTTGTCTCAATCCTAACCTCTCTTAAAACTTAGTTTCTTTCTGTCCTCCCTACCCTAAAAAGGGGTCTTTTCTGATAATTTTGGAAGACTTTTAACTGAAACTAGCTACTTACACTTCTAAAGGGGTCATGCAAAGGCTTCATTACTGTTTAACCATTAGGAGTATGTGGCAGAGGGTCATAGCTCAAGGACATCTTGACATACAAACTGGTTTCTATTGGCCTCATTCCTCCAGTCCTGACTGAGATGGAGAAAATCCTTAATACCAAGTTCCTCACCCGGACTCACTACTTTCTCCATAGAATTCCTTACCCCTTATGAGCATGCATCCCAGCTTCTACCTACTTCCCAAAATACACAAAAGCGAGTATCTTGCACATCCCGTAGGAGCTGGCTTCAAAGGCCCCCACCGAACGTATCTCAGCCCTGCTACTTCCAGCTCTTCATATAGTCTCCCAATATACAGAAAAGACACCGTCGTCTCAAACAGTTCCCACTTCTTTCCCTCCCGGAACCATCCTTGTCACTATTAGTCCAACTTTGCTGTACAGAAACATCAAACATACACCCAGTCCCTTAGCCTGGGAGATATCTCACTACCAGCAGCCACATGAAAGTCTCCCTAAATCCTCATGTATTGTCGCCCTGTTGAACCTCACCTTTGAGGGCCAGACCTACAAACAAATCTTGGAGTGGGGGGTGGGGTGGGGGGCTACTAAGGGAACCAGGATGGTTCCATCTTATGCCAACATTTATGTGGGCAACATGCAAGAAGCATTCCTCAAGACTCAACAACTTGGCCTCTGGATTGATACAGATTTATCGACAATATCGCTGTGGTTTGGACTAATGATGAAGAATATGCTTCAAGTAATAGCTTACCTCTCTTTCCCAACTGAAATTCACTTGGTACTTATCCAAATAAAAGTAAACTCCCTTGTATTGACCACCTCCACCTTACTGAAGCCCACATCCAATACCTGTCCTGTGATAACTGTCGCATCTTCCATGTTAGATACACCACAAGAAACACATCTGTTCTAGTACAGAATCTATCAGCACCTTTGCCAGCAATAAGCTTTCATCTTTAACAACTACTGCACAGACTTTATTCTCAAATAAATCTCCTGTGCAATGTCTTCCTCTCACTGCCCCACTAATACAGCTGCCACTGCCAAAAAACTCAGCAGCATTCCCTTGTCCCAGTACCACCCAGGCTGTGAATACCTCAATACAGTACTCTGTCAGACATATGTCTTTCTCATGTCAAGCCCTCACCCTAGAATGAGGTAACATCTTCCTGATATCCTCCACACACCACCACAGTGGCCTTCTGTCACTTTCCATCTCTTGGGTGTCCTTGTGAAATTGTATGACATCCCCAAACCATATTCCTTACCTTGAGGTTTTCATTTAGCCTCACTGAGGTGGTTTCCTCTCGCTACTTCAGAAATCCACTTTCAGTTCTTTCTGTATTTCTTGTGCCCAGTACTCTCATAGAAACAGTTCTTGCACTCGTGCACATCTGCATACATTTCCATGACACCATGTCCTCATTTGGCAGTGTATCTCATTGTATGACTAATAACAGAAGTAGTCTGTTTCCTTTGCCTCCATGAATTAGGCAAACTATTGTATGAGGGGCATTCAGTAAGTAATGACACACTTTAAAAAAAAGGGAATGTTGGATTTTTTTGCAGCTGCCATGAATTTGCTTTTATAGAGAATTCCAGTGCACCATGTTATTCCCCACTCTCTTAGCTACAAAACCCTAATTTTCAATATAATCTCCATTCAGTGCAGTGGCCTTAGGTCATCTTACTGGGAGGGTCTGTATGCCCATGTGGTACCACTCTGCTGATCGATGCCAGAGCCAACGTATTGCTGCATCAATAACCTCCTCATCATCCAGGTACCACTTTCCACAGAGTGCATCCTTCATTGGACTAAACAGATGGAAGTCAGAAGGTGCGAAATCCAGGCTGTGGGAAGAAAAGTCCAATGAAATTTGGTGGACTGTTCTCAGCTGTGCAGATTTGTGAGAGACCTTGTGTTGTCATGGAGAACGAGAAGGTTGTTTGCATTTTTGCACAGGGGAATCACAGCTGTATGCTACCAGCCATCACATGTGTGGGTTGGACATATTTGCATGTCCTTCTTGCGATGATGACAGATGGCAAATCCAATGACTCACCATGCTTTTCTTCACTGCTAGGTCTCTGTAGTCATGCTGCAATACCTCTGAATATCTGTGATACTCAGGTTTTCCGCCAAAAGAAACTCAATGACAGATCTCTGCTTGGAACACATTTCTGTTACTAACATCATTTTTTAAAAAAATTCTTATGTTATAAAACCAAATTGACCTTTAAAATCCTTGAAAATCGACATCCATTGATTCCATTGCTCTATCATATACATTTTAAATGGTTTCTTTATCGAGACATCAAGAGGTTGTAATTGTAAAGTAAGTCCTTTTGGAATAACAGCAAGCTGTGTATTTCCCTGTCACAATTTCTTTGCCACAGAATTTTTTTCAAATGACTACTAAACTGATCTAGCACAAGAAGAAAACTCTTCTTCAGTGAAACATCTTTCCTTCTTTCGCACAGTCTGTTAATCCATAATTTCATACCAGTCTCATCCATCCAGCCCTTGTTATGTACGTGGACCCACCACCTGGCAGTATTTCAGAAGGTTTTGGCATTGTTTTGTATTTGAAAATGATGATTGGATTAAATTTAGTACCATCTGCACAACATGTAAGGACAACAGTGTAGTGCATTTTTTTTTTACATCCACTTGTTTTCATAGCTACAGTTTTAGCAGCTTTCTTGCAGCAGTTCTGTTATTCAGCACATCAAATGTCAGAAGTTTCATCCACATTCGCTGTTTGGCCTAGTTCCACTATGCTTTTCTTTTGCTATTGGATATTATCTTTTCACAAAATCCAAAGAAATTCTGGTTGTATGTTAAGGCTGTTAGTGGCACCAAAGTTAGTTTTCAGTCCCTACCGAATGTGAGGCAGGAACTGAAATTGAGGGTAGCAAAGCAAAAACGGAAATGCTTAATTTCATTTTCAAATGTTCCTTTACAAAGGAAAACCCAGGAGAATTGCCCCAATTTAATCCTCGTACCACTGAAAAGATGACTGAAATAAGTATGAGTGTCAGTAGTGTTGAGAAACAGCCAAAATGGTTAAAATTGAAAAACGCTCCATGGTCTGATGGGTCCCTGTCAAATTCTATACTGAATTTGTGGCTGAGTTAGCCACTCTTCTCACTATAATATGTAGTAGATCTCTCGAACAAAAAACAGTGTCCATTACTTGGAAAAAGCCACAGGTCACAACCCGTACAAGAAGGGTTGTATAAGTGATCCACAAAACTACTGTCCAATATCCTTGACATTGATTTGTTGTAGAATCTAAGAACATATTCTGGACTCAAACATAATGCGGTATCTTGAACAGAATGACCTCCTCAATGCCAACCAGCATGGATTTCAAAAACATTGATCATGTGAAACCAAACTCGCCCTTTGCTCACATGACACACTAAAGCTTTAGATCGAGGCAGTCAGGTAGGTGCAATGTTTCTCCATTTCCAAAAAGCATTTGACTTAGTACTGCACCTATTCTTTTTGTCAAAAGTATGATCATATGGGGTGTTAAGCGAAATTTGTAACTGGATTGAGGACTTTTGGTAGGAAGGACACAGCATGTTATCTTGGATGGAGAGTCACCATCAGATGTAGAAGTAACTTCAGGTGTGCCCCAGGGGAATGTGTGTGGACCCTTGCTGTTCGTGTTTTATGTTAATGACCTTGCAGACATTAGTGAAATTGGACTTTTTACAGATGATATGATTATCTATAATGAAGTACCATCTGAGAGAAGCTGCATAAATATTCAGTCAAATCTTGGTAAGATTTCAACATGGTGCAGAGATGGCAACTTGCTCTAAGTGTTCAAAAGTGTAAAATTCTGCACTTCACAAAATGAAGAAAATAGTATCCTATGACTTTAATATCAGTGGGATACTGTTGAAATCAGCCAATTCATACAAATAGCTGGGTGTAACACTCTGCAGGGATATGAAATGGAATGATCACACAGGTTCAGTCGTGGGTAAAGCAGTTTGTAGACTTTTGTTTATTGGTATAATACTGGGGAAGTGCAATAGGTCTACAAAAGAGATTGCTCACAAATCAATCGTGCAACCCATCCTAGAACATTGCTCAAGTGTGTGGGACCCATACCAAATAGGATAAACCGGGGATATTGAACACATACAGAGAAGGGCAGCATGAATGGTCATAGGTTTGTTTAATCCGTTGCAGAGTGTCACAGAGATCTCAAGGTATTGAAAAGCAGATTCTTGAAGACAGACAAAAAACTACACCAAGAAAGTCTATTAACAAAGTTTCAAGAACCAGCAAGGGATATACTACAACCCCCTACATATCGCTCACACTGGGATCGTGAGGATAAAATTAGAGTAATTACTACATGCACATAGGAATTCAAACAATTATTCTTCCCACGTTCCATATGTGATTGAAGCAAGAATAAACCCATAACTGGTACAATGGAATGTACCCTGTGCTGCACACCTCAAGGTGGCTTGCAGAGTACAGGTGCACAGGTAGATGTAGAAGATGGCAATGGGAAGATAAAATTTCCTCTTCTTTCTCTTAAGGATGTTTGTGAGATATTTTGATTTTGGTTCGCATGCCAAGTCCATGATGCTTCATAAACCTGGAGCACCAACCAACTTCACCCTTAAAGTCTGTTAAGTTCCATTGTAATGCTAGCTTGCGTGTGTGTATTTGAATCATTTTTGTATTAATTCCAGTGACATTTTGACAGTGTCCTTGAATCCATTTCAGTACAACATCTTCTAGTTTTGGGCATTTTTCATTCAGCAGTCCTCTATTTGCACAATCAGTCTTCTTCTCCTTCACATTTTTGTTCCCCCCCTCCTCCTTTGTCAGTCACAAATGCCAATAAATCTTTGTCCATCAAACTCTTTATGCGCTATTTTGTGTTTTCCCCCTGTTTAGGAAAGTAGATGGTCCTATTCTTGTAGCAAAGATGTATCCTTGCAGAAAAGCTATAAATATAAGAATTCAGTGCAGTGGAATTATCAGTGTTCTATAAGCTCTGAGACCAGGAACTGAAACTGTATCCAGTATGTCAACCAGAGACCTCGCCGTAAATGCTTCTCCAATGAGAAGTGCCATAAAGTTGGCCATATTGGCTCCCAATGCTTTGGTTTCTGCGCAGCTTTCTGTCCATAAGTCTAGCTGTCAGTAACGTAAAAAAGCACACACAGAATTACCCAATAAAAATGTACTATCCTACATTTTCTTAATTTCTATAGGTATGCAGTGAATAGCTTGAAGATCGAATGGAGTTAGGACTAAAACCCAGTGTCACGCTGCAACATATCACAATTGCTCTCTCTCTCTCTCTCTCTCTCTCTCTCTCTCTCTGTGTGTGTGTGTGTGTGTGTGTGTGTGTGTGTGTGTGTGTGTGTGTGAGAGAGAGAGAGAGAGAGAGAGAGAGAGAGAGAGAGAGAGAGAGAGAGAGAGAGAGAGGAGGGGGGGGCAGTGTTTCCAGAAAATAGTATTGAAAATTTGAACAGTCCATTTCCTCACTTCTTCATTGCCTCAGTCTTTTTGCTGCATCATTTCATACATGACTGGAAATCCTTTCTTTCTGCCATCTCATAGGCTCTATATCTTTTCTTCTCAATATACACAAACCTTCAGTTGTAAGCTGAATATCCTCCATTCTTCCTGAATTTTAAACAAAATTTTCATTTTCCTTAACAAAGTTTCATTCTAGTGGCTTCTGCTTAACTTCCTGTATCAAAAATACATTAATTTTTGTGTACACTAATGCAGATTCCAACACTGCCAGCACACACATTTATTAAACGTATATTTGCAGCAAAATGTACTGTCCGGCTTATTGCTCATATTGCCTCTTAATTGTATCTTCCTACATCTTGAGTCTCATTGACAAAATGCTTCATTTTGTGACAATAAAGTCTCACAGAATATCTCATTGTTTCCTTTCTTTCTTTCTTTCTTGTCACCCACCTCATCACATTATTGTAGCTATACTTTTTTCTCTTTAAATATTTTTACAAGGGGAAGTCAAACTAAAATTAGACAGATCAGAAAAGTAAACTGTTTATTATTTCTAAGATAGTCCCTATAACTGTTAATACGTTTATCCCTTGTGAGACAAGACAGTCAGTGCCTTCATGGAAAAAAGGTTTGCAGTTCCTACAGAACCAGGACAGTGGCCAGGCGTGCACCTTATTGCCGAAAGCAAATTGACGGCCATGAATTACTTTCCTCAGGACTCCAAAAATATGTAAATCACAGGGGCAGATGTTGGAACTTTGTGGAGCATGTGTAAGGGCTTCCTAGCAAATCTTTTGCAATGTAGTCGAAACGGCAAGCACACCAAAAAAGTCGTGATGACCTTTTTCTTTGTCTGCAAGGGCCCCACTGCTCATTGACTTTTAGGAACACGGTGCCACAACTAATTCACAGTGTTACTTCGACACTTTGCAAAAATTGAAGCATGCTATCAGCAGCAAATTCCAAGCAATGTTGATGGAGAGCATCGTTCTGTTGCAGGATAATGATTGCTTGCATGTTGCCAAAAGTGTTTCAACTACACTGCAGATGTTTCGCTTCATAATCCGTACATATTCTCCTTACAGTCCTCATCTTTCCCATGTAATTTCCATATTTTTTGAGCCCTGGAAAAAAAAAGAAAATCATGCCCATTGATTTGCTTCGGATGTATCGGTGCATGCCTGGTTACAGTACTTCTGTAGGCAACTGAAATGATTTTCCTTGAAGGTATTGACCAGCTTGTCTCACAGTTAAATAAATGCATTAATAGTTATGGTGATTACTTTTGAAATAATAAACAGTTTGCTTACTTACTTTACACGCGCAAGTCAAAAGTTTCCAATCCTCTATAGAAACTGGCCGGATCATAGTTGAGTAGCCAATTTGAAACAATACGAACTCCTGCAATGACACTATGCTATTCTGTGACAGAATATGCATGTTTTGTTTGGGTATAATCAGCATGTGCCAAATGAGAGGACATAGCTCTCAATGACTCCTGCAGAATCGTAACAGGCTGCTTGAAAACCGCTCAAGTTGTATGACTTTACCACCTTGTAGTAAAAGTACCACCTCCTATTCAGAGAGAAATACCTGTGAATAAGGAAAGGAAGACAGTGGAGTCGGAAAGTACCCACCCTCTGTAAGAGTGCAAACTTCACCCACAGCAATTGAATTCAAGGAGGAATTTCTGTAGAACATGGCACTTAGAGTAACTGCTAAAAAGTTAGGTTACAACTATGGAGGTCTACAGCCTACCTTCCCTCCGACTTCATCAAGGAACAGAAAATGCATTGGAAGTGGCTATGTTTTGGGAAAAAAGTGATATAGTCATAACTGTGTATAATTTATATATGTTTCTGAGTCAAGAAATAATAACTTAACTGCCCCTTGTACACCAACAGCTGAAAATATGGTGGTTGTGTGATGCTGCATGTTCTTTGTTGGGTGCATAAAGTCCAGTCTTTTTTCACATGATTTTGTATTTGCAATGTATCTATACTCTACATGCTTTTACAAGAGTGTGTCATCTTAACTGTTGTAAACTTTACATCTTAACTCTTTGTACAAGCCTTCATCTGCCTTTTTTTTATTTCTACCCAATTCTAACGGTTGTGTGTGTGTCCCTTTTTTATTTGTCAATATTTTTATTCTTTAGTAAGTGTAATTGATTGGTAGCTTTCTCGTGGATCATCATGGTGAAAGTGCCAGTAATTTTAGTAATTGTTTCTGTTCAAAGAAAATTATGCCATTACTGCAGCAAATATTCCCACATTTTATCCACTTTGTTTGCGTATTGTCGGCAACCACTTTGTTTTGTCATTGAGTTTAGGTTTTGCGCATGCCACATAAAATTGTGTTTTTGTGGGGTCTGGCTTTTCTCTGTACTACACAACACTTGTAATACATGACAATCTGCAAATGCACATTAACAGCAAATACACGTTATATTCTTGTTAAGAAAGTAAGGTTTCTTTGTTTCATAATATTTACCACTGACAACACACTTAAATGCCCTTTTTACTCTTGGCTTTAGGCTTGAAATCTCACAACAGCAGGACACCACCAGAAATTGGAACATGTGACAAACACTTGCTGCAACCTGTTATGTATAGTTCAGTACATCACAACATAGAACAGTTCTGTGTTTAGGAGCTATCCACAATATTGTCAGTGACAAAAATAATTGCAATAATAAGGCAAGTAAATAACTTTGTAATGAGACATGGGAAACAAGCTATTTTTTATAGCAAAATAACCTAGTAAACAACCAAACTCTGTCTCTAAATATGTGCCAATAGAATTCAAACTTGCCTTTTAGTCCGTTGTTCAACAATTTTTGCTGCTGTTGTGACGTACCTTCCGAGAGTACCACTAAACTATTTTTTCAGAACCTAGGTTACTGTTATTATTCAGTAACACTTACTAAACAGAGGAACATAAAACAATGTTTCACCTTTCATCACAATACTGTTCACCTTCACTTATGGCATTCAAATCAATGTTTCTTATATTGAATCTCTTCTTTTTGCAGGGTTCTTCTGTGGAAGATGATGACACTGAGTGGGAGAAATTCCAGGCTCGATTGCATAAACGAGAAAAAGTTTTGGAGGGTAGAAGTAAGCAGTCTCATAGTGTGCACTGCCCATTTTTCCCAGAGGTGAGTTCATTTGAAATTAAGGCTGCAGAATAATTTTTAATGTGATAAATAAATGTTTAAGATGTAAGTCTGCAGAAACAGCATCTGCATAGTAATTTTATTTTCTATGTAAAGCGCTAATTGCACGACATGCATTACAGGTTGTTTGACCTAAAACTGACTGAATGAAAAATAAAAAATATAAATCAAAAACTAATTTTAGTTTTTATAATTAAATGTGTCCTTTGAGACTCCCGTCTCGTTATTATCTCACGATAATGATCAAATATGATCGAAGCAGACTAAATCAATTAAAATTTGTGCCTAGGTAGTTCGTGCAGCTATGTCTGCCATAGTGCCTCGGTGGTGTAGTGGTAGCATATCTGCCTATTAAGCAAGAAGAACCGGGTTCGAGTCCCGGCCGCGGCACAAATTTTAATTGATTTAGTCTGCTTCGATCATATTTGATCATTATCGTGAGATAATAACGAGACGGGAGTCTCAAAGGACACATTTAATTATAAGATCTGAGAAGATCACCATATGGTACAGCAGATGTCCCGCTACGTCCAACGCTGGGTAGCTCGCCAATACCGGCGAGCCCTGGCAATAGTGACGGTATTAAGGGAAAATGAATTAAAGTTTGTGTTGGGGAGGGAACTCGACCTAGGTAGTTCGTGCAGCTATGTCTGCCATAGTGCCTCGGTGGTGTAGTGGTAGCATATCTGCCTAGTAAGCAAGAAGACCCGGGTTCGAGTCCCGGCCGCGGCACAAATTTTAATTGATTTAGTCTGCTTCGATCATATTTAATCATTATCATAATTTTAGTTTATTTGTTCTGTTTGTTTGTTATGTAAACATTTTCACTTCAAAACTAGAATGGCAAAAAACAAATGCCCTGCAACTGCAAAAAGGATTTTAGTGCATTAAAAGAAATGTGATAGGAAGTGGGAGGTCTCAGATAATAGTTGTAACACTGTAAATGTGAATTCATTGCTGCAGGAGGGATGCAGTGACACATGCATGTACTATCAAGAGGCTGCATGTGCTACAGTGCTGTGTTATCGGCAGAGTGTGCCTAATATCACTGTCCAAGCCTGCCTTGACCCCCAGTCTATTTAAAGTTAACCAAGTTATGCTTAGACCCAATTCTCCATGTGTATTGCTACAGCTCTTTGTGTTCGTAATTGGCTCCTGCTGAATGTTACTTAAATATTCCATGGAATAAAGTTGTGTTCAGTCTGCTGATCATGTTGTGCTTGTAAGTAATTGCAACATGGTTGGCAATGAGTGTGACCCTGTTGTCTGCACAAAGTTCTACTCTGGTTGGTCCTCCTTTCATTCACACAATGACTGGTGGTGTTACAGAGGACATTTTACATTGATTGGCTGAACAGTAATAAACATTTGTTGCAGCATTGCACCACCAATCACAGGCACTGGACAATCAAGCTCAAGCACTTCAACCATTTGCTTCTGTTTTGTCTAGTCAGCATGCTCCTCAGTCTGTGCCACCTACTGTTTTGCCCTCCACAGCCAATGTGGTTTATCTACCTCCCTTTTCTTCGTACAGTGAGTCCATTGAGGAATGCAATGCATACAAGAAAAGTCTGTGACAACAATTTAAAGCGTTTGGCATTACTGATGCTATTTGGTATTGATATTGCCAAGAATGTATCAAGTCCTATGTCACTTTGCAGGATCCATTCTCTTTAACATTTGACCAAATGTGTGAACTTCTTTCAAAATACTACAGTAAGTGCACACATGTTATTTCATCCTGGGTTGGGTTTTACTGCTGTGGGAGGCAACCACACCAATCCAATCGAGCAAGGGTGGCTGAACTCCATGGGTTAAGTAGTTGTTGTCATTTTGCGTCCAATGTGTCTAAAGTGCCGTATGCTGATCAGATGGTGAGAGATGCTGTCATTTGTTACCAAATTGAGTTATGGTGTGAGGTATCAGCAATCCAACTCTCTCCTCCACACCAATATTCAGATAGTTAGCAGGCGGAAGATATAGCTGCGGCAGTCCACACACATTCACAGCATCACGGTGGCCAGCCTCACTCACAGCAGGAGCCGCATGAACAAAGTAAACAGGCTAGTAGACAACAGTGTTTGCATGTGCTGTGCTTATTGTTCCATTAACTATGAGTACACAGCCTGCCCAAAATGCTGATCCGTCTGTCATAATTGCAACAAAAAGGGTCACATTGCTTCTATTTATTTGTAATACAAAACTTCAGCAGATATGGATGTAAACATTGTATCGGTCAGTGACGTTGCGCTAAACAAGCTTTTCATTGAAGTTATGGTTTGTTGTAAAGTTCTAGACATGCAGGTAGATACAGGAGCTGCAGTAAACTTGTTAAACTCAGAAAATTACGTTGACTTGGGCTCCCCTCCGCTTCTAACCTGTGTCATCAAAGTTAGTGAGTTACAATAAACCAAATATTCCTATTCTCAGCCAATTCTCCGCACCAATGACCTACAAGTCAGTAGTCTGGTCACTTCATGCGCACATTACCACCAAACCTTTTGCTCATCATCTTTTTTGGGCCCATCTGGTTCCAGTGGCGCTTTGGGAACAAGTCAAAGGTGAATTAGATTGCCTCCTGGAACCCGGCATTGTTCGACTTATTGCATCAAGTGAATGGCCTATCCCTTTAGTTTAGTGAAGAAACCATTGGACCAGTTACACCTGTGCAGTGATTTTGAAGTTACTGTGAATGCACACTCGATAGTGGATACATACCCAATTCAGCACCTGGACGAACTCTTTGCAAAGTTATCAAGTGGTCAATATTTCTCAGAAATTGACTTGTTGGGTGCCTATTTTCCCCTTTCATACAGAGTCACGTCATATGTTAGTTGTCAATACTGCTTTGGGGCTGTACCAGTACTTGCAGTTGGATTTTGGAGCTGCCAGCATTCAACCTTCTGTCATTTATCTTGGGTCTAAAGTAAGGGTCTCGAACCCCTGCGTCAGTATGTTTCTGCTGTTGTGTCTTTTCCAAGCCCTACATCAGTCGAAGAACTTCAGGTCTTTTTAGGCAAAGTCATGTACTATCATAAATTTCTGCCTGGGGCAGTGACAGTCATGCAGCCATTACATGTGTTGCTGTGTGAAGGGACTCACTTTTGCTGGTCGCCAACTTGTAAAACCACATTTTCCGCCCATAAGATCACGTTACACTTTGCACCCTGCTTAGTGACGTACAGCCTAGGCCTCAACTTGATCCTTGCGATGAACACTTCACAGTACTGGTTGGCGGTGGTACTGGTTCTGAGATGTCCTGATGACACCGAGCGGCCTATTGCTTATGCCTCAAAAATGGTGACTCCTGCTCAAACTAAGTACTCTCAGATGGAAAAAGAAGCTTTCGGCATTGTATATGCTGTGAAGAAACTCTTTGTTTTTCCCTACAGTACCAAATTAAAACTTGGTCACTGATCACAAACTGTTGGTTTCCTCATTCAGTCCTTCTGCATTGTTACCAGATAAAGCAACACATCACATTCAATATTGGGGTCTTTTCCTTTTGTGTTACAACTACGAGATTCATTTTTGCCCTTTGAATCACACACAAACGCCGATGCTTTGTTCTGGCTGCTGGCAGGTCCAGATCCAGAATTTGGTGAGGAGGAATTGCTTTGTTTCCACATTGATGTTGCCACACAGATGGTTGATGGTTTTCCTGTAACTAACACATGGATAACAAAGTCTGTAGCTTTGGATCATGTTTTGCAGAAGGTCACAACATTCGCACAACACGGTTGGCCAAATTCGCCACCTTCTCATGCATCATACTGATCTGTAATTATTACATCTTTCAACATATATTCCCTTTTGTGGATGGCCATGGATCACTTGTCTCATCAGGCTGTGATCCCCCCAGTGCTTCTTTCAGAGGCTCTTCATTTATTGCATGCATATGACAGGAGTGTATCACACAAAAGTGTTGGCTCATTGACATGTGTTTTGGCCCAGCTTGGATGGTGACGTTACCTGCCTGGTTACCTGCTGTTCACAGTGTGCAATGCACCAAACAGCTCCGCAGATATCATCGTCTACTTTTCCAACACCGTCATGTGCATGGGGTTGTAAATATGTGGCTTTCATTGACCCCTTTCTCAACTGTTACTTGCTGTTGATCATTGACACACAGCCTCATTTTTGTATGTTGTCTGTTGTGTTTCCACATCCACAACTGCCATCGTCACAGCCTTACCCAACAAATTTTCATTTGAAGGCTTGCCCATGATGTTAGTGTCCGATAATGGTCCAAATTTTCACCGCAAGAGTTTGTGGCATTTTGCGATTCCCATGGTATCCATCACATCCTCGCTCCGCTGTTGTACCCACTATCTAATGGTGAGATGGTGTGCATAGTGCAGATGTTCAAACCTCAGTTGAAAAAGTAGGTAGCCAACTCTTGGGGTTGATTCCTCTCCCTGTACCGTTTCTGCCATTTGGCAAGAAGAGTGCAGCAGAGCTACTTCATGGGCACCAGCCAAGGATGCTACTACACCTCCTGTGCCCTCCACCTGGACATCAACTCGTGCAGCTGCTGCACCTCTTCTGCTCAAGTGTAGCTGTCTGGGCACGTAGTTTGAAACATCGCCCTAAATGGATTTCAGTTTCATCACCAGATGCCGGGGACGGCGTCTCTGCGACATCTACACGGAGTACATCCCCGAGGCACCATGATTGGCTTCACTTTCATGTTTGTAGCCAGGTGCCCCCTGATGTCACACCATCGCCTCTGAAGCCATCCTCATTGGGCATCGTATCACCTGCTGCTTCCAGTTCACGATTGCACATGCAAGGGCATCAGTCGTCTGTGGCCACATCAGCAGTTCCTCTATTGCTTCCAACACCATCATCAGTGATTCTATCACCATTTTCTGTGCAACCACTGATGCCAGTACCATCAGCACTGTGAGCAACATCACCAGAGTCAATGCCCAAGGTCGACTGGAAACATTTCAGGTGTAGTTGGTCTTGCTATATGGTTTGACATGGGAAGGTGGGTGCAAAATGGGCCCATGCCTGAAGCACTTCAGACCGTTTGCTCCTGTTGCAGCTTGCCACATTAGCCAGAGCCTAGTGAATGAGGAAGACTGCATGAACGTCTCAAGAATCTGTGATCTCTCTAAGAGAAGAGGAGTGCAATGACATGCGCATAATTTCAATAGGCCATGAATGCAGCAGTGCCATGTCATCCAAGAGGCACTTCAGACCTGTGTGTGTGTGTGTGTGTGTGTGTGAGAGAGAGAGAGAGAGAGAGAGAGAGAGAGAGAGAGAGAGAGAGATCACTGTCAGATCCCACCACAGGCCTAAGTCTGTTTAAGGTTAACCGAGCTACACCCAGCGTCAGTTCTCCAGGTTTATTACTGCAACTGTATGTGTACATAATTAGTTCCTGCTGAATGTTACTTAAATACTTTGCCCAAGTTATTAAAGCTTCCATGGAGTAAAGTTGTGTTCACTCTACCACTTGTGTTGTACTTCAGGGTTGCCACAAGTTTTGGGAAATCAGGGAATTCGAACATGCCAGGAAAATCAGGAAATATCTGGGAAATTTGAAAAACAAACACTGGAAAAATCTTGTTTATGTCTCGGTAGATCAAATGGGTTGTATACTGAGATGTCGTGCATCGTCGCTGGTTGGGTGCAGCAGGGTACGTGCACCACTTCCCTAGTCCCACATTCTTACTACTTGTTCCCTTCTCCCACTCCCCACAGCTTGTAGTCATTGTTGCCACAACTTCTTGCTGCTTGCCTAGCAAGTCAGAGAAACGTGAGGAGTGGTTTGTCTGGATCTGATTCTCAGAGACTGTCGACACAGTGATCAAAAAAGGTTGTCATTTGTGCATAAGTTGCGTCTGAGTGATTGTGTGTGTGTGTGTGTGTGTGTGTGTGTGTGTGTGTGTGTGTTTGTTTGTTTGGGCGCGCGTCTGCACTCCCGTTTTCTGCAAAGGCTATGGCCAAAAATTTGGTTGTGAGAGTGTGATTGTCTGTTCGATCTGCCTGTCTGCAGCTCAGTGATCATCTTCACACAGCGAGTTGCTACTGATCCTCATTACTATTGATTCTCAGAGTATTCGCAAATTATCTGTTGCATGGGTTGATCATTGTGGTCTTATTTCATCAGCATGGTGTCTGTGACATGTGAATGGCTGGCCACAAAAGTGGACTTCCGTGATGGGCCAAAACCTCAGGCCTTTTTTGTGGGTATCTCTAATGGATCTGCCCTGTCATGTAGTGGATTTTTGTGGTTTATCTATGGATACAGGAATGTGGTGTTCCTCGGCAGGTCAGAGGCAAGGGTGGTGGATTTCAGGGATTGCGACTGTCTCAACTGCAAGTACATTGTACATTGCATATAAACATTTTATTTTTTGTAGTAAAGTTTTTACACTTCAAAAGTAGTTTATATGTTAGAAAGTATTGATGATAAGAAGAAGAAAATTGTGGCAGTTGCTGGCAGTTTGTACGCTATGTAGTCATGCATTTATGGAAGAAAAACCACACAATACCTGTAAAAAAAAATAGACATAGAAGTAGGTAATAACTGACAATAAAAAACATAGTAGAACCAACATTTTATTGGAGGTCATCTATAATGTTGGTTTACATGACTTTTCGCTGTCAACTCCTTTCAAGAGGCCTACTTTTTTCTAAAGTTATTTCTGAAATCAGTGAAGATATTTTAAATATATATTGTGACTCCAAGGAAATGCGTATTTCTGTCATCAAACATGTTTTGTTTTATTGAAATAAAATAACGTCAGTGGTCGTAATGAAACATAATATACCATGTGGCATGCTTTCTCCACCTAAAAACAGTTCATTACAAAAGATGTTGGTGTTAGTACATAAGATTTTTACTCAAATGTTTAAAAAATACAGAAGTCCTTGTATTTCTTTGTTAAGTTATGCCTTTACTTGGCCTTGAAATCTCAAAATTTGTCAGGGAAAAGTGCTAAAACTTGTCTTCAAATCAGGAAAATATCAGGGTAAGTTGTGGCAATCCTGTACTTATATCTAATTACAATAATTACCAACAGGAATTGCTAGAAAAATTTTCTGCATACATGTGCATATTTATGTCTTATATTCTTTATTTTAGAGAGGCAGTAGCACCTGAACACAAGTGTTACAGTGTTATATGAGAGAGAACCTCTTTGTGAAAGTAAAATGTAGAATGTAGAAATTAATTTATTTTGCAGGGGTGAACAAACATAAAGAGTAGTAGAAAATGTGATTATATTATGAAATGTACCATAAGGAGAAATAGATACACTAGCTTTTTTGTTTTTATTTGTTAATTTTTTCTAAGAAAATTATTTTAGGCATTCAGAATTCATTATATATTTATTGTTACACAGGATAAACAGGAATACTGGTGGGTTTATATCAGTGACCGCAAGAGCCACACTTTACTAACTTCTCCATACCATGTGACAGCTCTTGTGGAGGAAGAGGAAGTGCAGTTAAAATTCACTGCCCCACGATGGCCTGGCATCTACACGTTCACTGTTTGTCTGAAGTCAGATTCGTATCTTGGCTTTGACCAAATGCAGGACATAAAGGTCAGTTCCATACCCAATCTCTATTTTGCAAACATATCTACAGCTATACTGTTTATTGAAAAATGATTTTCAGTGACTGAATATGTATTAGATTGTAATTTTTGTTACCTTAAGTAGTGGGACAGTAAGGAGAACAAACCAAATGTTTGTTCATGATATACGTTTCTATTACCCTTCTTTTACTTTCATTGATGTTCATCTCATAAATATTTTCTATTCAGCTTGTCCTTTTCCATCTCTGACAGAATTACAATGTAATCGACAAGCTTTAAAAATTTTATTTCTGCCACATGATCTTTAATTCCCTTTCTCAAATTTCTCTTTTGTTTTCTTTGCTGCTTGCTCAATGTATTCGCTAATAACACAGGACATATACAACTTCCTCTCATGCCCTTCTCAAAAACTACCTTCCTTTGATATCTGTTTTTCCACTTTTACAACAGCAGTTTGTTTTCGGCATAAGTTGTACATAAGCAGTTTTGCCCTGTATTTAATTCCTGCTATCCTCAGAATTTCAAAGAATATATTCTAGTCTATATTGTAAAAAGGTTTTCTAAATTTGCGTTAAATATGGTTTGTATTTCTTCAGTCTGTATTCTAAGAAAAGTCAAACAATCAGTATTGCTTCATGAGTTCTTAAATAAGATAAAAATTTATCTTCCTGCGGATCAGGTTCTACCAGTCATTCCATTCTTATGTAGATAATTCATGTAAATATTTTGTGAGCATGACTATTAAAATGTTGGTTGCGCAGTTTTCATCCCTGACTGTAACTGCCTTCTTTTGTACAGGGATTATTACATTCAGTCATTCCATTCTTATGTAGATAATTCATGTAAATATTTTGTGAGCATAACTATTAAAATGTTGGTTGTGCAGTTTTCATCCCTGACAGTAACTGCCTTCTTTGGTACAGGGACTATTATATCCGTATTAAAGTCTGAAGGTATTTTGCACGCCTCATATATCCACGAACCATGTTGAACAGGAAAAAATTCCACAGTGTCTTTGGACATTAATGATTGACTGTGTCAGAAAAAAATAACAAATAAAAGACCCTAATCAGTCAGAATGCCGATCAAAAACAGTCATGGCATTTTGGAATGTTCATGTGATTGTATGATTAAAATTTAAAATTAAAAATAAAAGAACATGTTAAATATTCTTGCTTGTCTCGAAGATCTAAATAATTCTGAAGGAATGCTATTTCACTGTGTCAGATAGCTTATTTTGGCTTTGTTACATTCCATCATGAACTTTTCAATGTTTGATTGTTATTTTGGCTTACATATTTCAGTGCTCTTTCAAACTCTACTCAGAATATTGCATCTCTCATCTCATCTTCATTTACTTCCTCGTCTTTCCGGATAATATTGTCTTCACATTTCTTTTGTTTATACATCCCTTCTATTGATTCTTTCCACTTTTCAGCCTTCCCACGTTTATGTAGCACTGGTTTGCCATGTGAGCTTTTGATATTTTTACACTTGCTTGTTTTCTCCAAGAGTTTTTTCAGTTTCCCTTTAAGTGAATCTGTCTTGTCCATAGGCAAGCATACTTCTACAGATTTGCATTTCTCCTTTGGCCATTACAGTCCTGGTGGATAACGCCTCAATCTCCGCTAATTTCAAGTTGCCGCCACTCATACCTCACCTGTCATTCAACATCATCTTTGCCTCTGCACTTCCGCCTCGACTGACATCTCTGCCCAAACTCTTTGCCGTTGAATATGTCTGCTTGTGTCTGTATATGTATGGACGGATATATGTGTGTGTGTGTGTGTGTGTGTGTGTGTGTGTGTGTTTGCGTGCGAGTATATACCTATCCTTTTTTCCCCCCTAAGGTAAGTCTTTCCGCTCCCGGGATTGGAATGACTCCTTACCCTCTCCCTTAAAACCCACATCCTTTCGTCTTTCCCTCTCCTTCCCTCTTTCCTGAAGAAGCAACCGTTGGTTGCGAAAGCCAGAAATTTTGTGTGTGTGTTTGTATGTTATTTTATTGTGCCTGTCTACCGGCGCTTTCCCACTTTGTAAGTCTTGGATTCTTTGTTTTTAATATATTTTTCCCATGTGGAAATTTCTTTCTATTTTATTTACATCATAAATTTAATAATTCGTATGTTACCCAACGATTTTTATTGATCCTTGTCATTTTGTCTAGTTGTTCTTCTGCACAATTGCCAATTGGTGACCAGTAGCAGTTGGTACTAGCTCCGTGCACTGGCTCCTCAGATCATCTGAGCCTATTTCTGTCAGTTTTGCCTGATGTTCCCTTTGGAACTAGCAACTGCTCTGGCATTGTCATCCCATCCAGGTTCTGTCTACTTAGTTTTCTATTTTGTATTGTTTCTTTGGCTTTAAAATGCATTTCATGACTTATAAATTGTAGTCAGATCTTACATCTGACTTGGGAAATGTTTTACAGTTTAAAATATGGTTTCTAAATCTCTGTCATACCACTACCAGGGTGTATACACTGTGGGACAACTAGGAAATTCAGAAAACACCTAGGAATTTTTTATCTGGGAGAAAACTGGGAAAAACCTGGGAATTTTTTAGAATTCTGGGAATTTTTTCATTGTTTTAGTTTTGAGTCAAATTTTTGTAATTTTGACTGGTAAGAACTGATACTCTAACAAAGAGTTTTACTGTAGCCCATTACTGCAAGATGTTGCAGCAATAAAACATAAACGAGAGAAAAACATCAATATAAAACTAAAGTTGCAAAGAAAATACACTGTTTACAAAAACAAAACACAGTGCGCACACAAATGTTGTACTGCCATTTCTTCGATAGGAAGGTGATGTGCCTTTTCAGCAGGACAGTGCGTATCCACATACTGCTGCTGTGATGCATCAATAGAAGCATTATTGTCTTGCCCAGCAAGATCACCAAATCTCTCACCAATTGAAAATGTATGAGACATGATGAAGTGGTAACTTACATGGAAAAACCTTTGCTGAACTGCAACAAAAGGGACAAGATGCTTGTGACAATCTATAACAGAATCCCATATATTCAGACACCCTAAATACTTAAAAAAATTTGAAGTAGCAGTACACTGTTAAATGCAGTGTATATTCTTGTGGAGTATTTTTTCATATTTGTATTTTCTAAAATTATAATCTGCCATTATAGAAGGTGTAATATAAGGTACTGCTCATGATAAAATTAATAATATGGAGATGCTTCAGGTTCTCAAATCAGAATCGGTGGAGAGAAGGCGATGTTCTCTTCAAGGAATGCTGTTGGGAAAATTTAGAGAATGAGCATTTGAAGCTTACTGCAGAATGATCCTAGTGCTGCCAACGTACGTTTAACTTAAGAACCAGTAAAATAATGTTAAAGAAATTAGGGCCTGTATGGAGGCATATATGCTGTAATGTTTCCCTCTTTCTATTTGAAAGTCAAACAGAAAGGGAAATGACCTGTAGTAGTAATAATAATAGTTCTAGATTTTGTAGTAATATAAATAATGAATTCTTTGCAGCTGGATGTGAAAGAAGCTCCTGAAATACCAACAGAGCATCCTCAGTGGGAAATGTCAGATGAGGAGGAAGATGAACAAGAGGCTGAAGGAAGTGATGTGTCAGAGTTCACAACAGATGAGGATGTTGAAGATGATCAGGATTAACACAGTTTCAGGACAGATCGTACAGGTAAGAACTGTGTGTGTGTGTGTGTGTGTGTGTGTGTGTGTGTGTGTGTGTGTGTGTGTGAGTGAGAGAGAGAGAGAGCGCATGCACGTACATTTTATTTTTTATACTGTACTTTTCAGTCTAATCATCTGTTTTAAAACACAAGAAAATCTGAGATATGATTGACGATCTTAATGTGACAGACTTTTGTCATAGTGTCATAATACCATCTACCATTTACTGAGAGGAAATGTCATTAAGATATCTGAAACATGGTAAATCTTAAAGGTTCATAGGATGCATTTATCATTTATCCAGTAGTAAATGATTTTGAGTGCTGGCACCAGGCCTGTGAGCTAACCTTAGCAGGAATCATACATGGACCACAGTCCCCATGTTATATAAAAAGTGTTTTATCATTGCACTTCATTTGAGTTTTCGATTTACACTAAGTTTGTAACTCAAGCACTTAAGACAGATGAAATATGTGCAGGATCCTTAAAATTTAATTGTCCTAGGTCACAGGAATGCTGTAACAGGGGAAGGTGTAGAAGGCAAAATTATCGATGTATATAGGCAGAATGAAACAAATGAGTAGAGAGGCTTCTACAGTAGTTTTTATGTGGTTGAAATCAGCAAATGCTATCCTCAAGAATAACAAGAGGATAAGGTGAATAAAGCTGTGATTCACATGAAAGTTGGTACTTTCACTATATACTATGACACAGCACTATACTAGGTGTAGACGTATTGTAGGTGTTAAGCTGTTGCCTTCCTCTGACCTTTGAACTGGCTGACCCAGCCAGTTATAGGGGGACCTAAAATTTAACATTAAATTAACAAATTAACCATGGTACAGTTTGACATTTTTCCATATTGACAAACATTTCCACATGTGAGAAGAGAGATAAGTGACAAAAGTCCTAGGACAAACCAGGGTAGTTAACCAATGAGCCTCTCAAGAATAATGTATGCAGTAAAATGGCAGGAGATGGATGAATATATTACTAGAGTATACACTAGCTGTACAAAGGTTTATAAGTAATACTGGACTGCAGTGCATACCCAGGTGTTGAACTCGGGCCCCCGTGCATGGCCTTCCAATGTGCTGACCATTCAGCTAATGGGGGCGGACATTGCATCACAAAGTGGACCAGAAAATAAATAAATAATTGAAAGCAACTTTTGACAAAAATTCAAATTAAAATTTAAAATACTACACCAGCAGAGAGGGCGTAAAAATTTTCTTTGGATTATATGAAGATAAATGTCAAACTCATTTGGCAAATATTTTAATAATCAATCCAAGAGGAACTATTGACGTGGCTGCAAAGTTTCTTCTTCAGAGAGGAAAGAAGAATTGGTTTGTAAAGAAAGGCATCAATTTTTCACACAAAGCATTTTCATCATAAAATTGTTCCCCATACTGGCTTGGAGCAAAGTGCTTTCAACTACACTTTTTTCTGTTTCATTCAGATTGCCTTTGTGATTGAAATGTTTGTATTTATTTTCTCAAATTTCACACATAAATAAACATCATTTCATGATTTTATAGAATTTCTTGCCCAGTTTGTTGTGTTTGTTGCCGGGTGTGGAATATTTTGATTTAGAAAATATTTTGTTTCGGCTGTGTTGTCTGCTTCCCAATGTAATTTACATTTTTTGTTCTTTTATTGTTGGAACTCATTGCTGAATGTCATTTTTCATCTGCCTATGTTATTATTAAGTGCTCTCATGTATTGAGTGTACTAAAATTTAATAATTTAGAAAAAAAATGTTGTTGTTTCAGATCTGTACAATGTACTGAAGAAAGCAGAAGTATGAAGAAGTATGACACTTGAGCTGCATGTCATATGGAGTTACTCCCTCATGACACATAGAGAGTACATGTGAACTGTTATACTTAATTTATTTGTTGTATTTGTATAATTTCCATGGGTGTGTTTTGTGTAAAGCAAATATTTTTGCATTTTTAGTGTACATCATTGCCCAACCACAGAGCAGCATTTTCTTGTATGGTTCAGTGACTACTTCTTAAAACATTCAAAGTGATAACAAGATTTGAGTGTTACCTCTCTCTCTCTCTCCCCCCCTCCCCCCCCCCCCCCTCTCTCTCCTCCTCCTCCTCCTCCTCCTCCTCTCCCTCCTCTCCCTCCTCTCTCTCCTCCTCGGTTCTCTCTCTGTGGATGCGTGTATGCTGTTGAAGTGGAATGTGTGAGTGAGTCTTCGTTTGTTGGAATAAAATGGAGTTGGGACTATCATTTAATCATTCCTTGCTCGTACAGAATTAGCATGAAATGTTTTCTCTTGGATTCCTTAATGCAGCTTGTTTTGGCTTCCATTGAAAGCTATGTTTGTAATGGACATTCTAGTTTTTTATGTCACCATAGTCCCTTTTGTTCCTTTGAGACTGAACATAGACAGGGGAAGGTTTTGCACGTTATCTTGTAGCGAGGTACTTTTATTTTTGAAATAATAGGGTATTCATCTTTTTTATTGCTTTTTATGCTTGCCTGTGATTAGTGTGTGTAATGATTGGATCAATGAAATGTGTACTCTAAAGAAAAGAGGACAGCAACTTTTTAAGTAGATGTCAATACATGTGTTCAGAAACCAAATATGGTATTGTCCAGAGAAAATATGTGGAGTAATGTGGCATGTTTGTTTTTATCCAATGTCAAAAGTTTAAAAATGATTTCAAAGAAATCATATTATTATTGCATAAGGAATAAAAAGCAGTGGAGCCTATTTGTGATTTATTGTGTTTAGTCACTCCTCATTTCATTGCGAGGGTGGAGGAAAATCCTCAAATCACACTGAATTGTATTTCAATTTTAAGATCTTTGTTCTTCATTTTTGTCTGTGCTGTTAAACAGGGAAACTCCATAAGACCATGAGTAATTTCAGCAAAAAACTATGCCTCTAAATTGGTTGGAGGTCAAATCAAAGATCCTATTTTTGAACATACATTTCTCTACAACTATGAGGTTGGTGCTATATCCAATACTCCTCCCATTCCCAAACAGGCCTGCATTTGTATGAGGACCTATAATATATTTTTAACTTATTTGATTGTGAATCAGTTTATGTATGTGAAAGAATGAAATTAATGTTGAAGCATTTTTATTTGATAAAAGAAAAGGTAAAACAATATAATATTGTATATATGATAACGCAACAATGTATTGTAGAAACAAAAATGTTATAATTTGTGGGTGTTGAGTAACTATTGATGTTAAATATGAGACTGTATTTTCTCAAAGGTGTTTATAAACGTCATATAATACATTGGGCATGAGCCTAAACTTTTATAAATTTATTTCTGTTTTACCATGTGTATTGTGTGTTAAACTGGGGACCTAGAAACACCGGAGAGTCCTGGCCCGCTGTAGCCCTCAATGGTTCACAACCCCACAACAGTCCACCCACCTCACCACCACCCCACACCGAATCCAGGGTTTTTGTGTGGTTCGGCCCCCCCAGTCGACCCCCGCCCTCCCAAGATCATCTCGTACTCATACCAGACAAATGTAACCCTAAATGTTTGCGAGGTAGAGTAATTATGGTGTATGCATACGTGGAGGCAGTGTTTGTGCAGCAATTGCCGACGTAGTGTAACTGAGGTGGAATAAGGGTAACCAGGCCACATTCACCAACATAGATAGAAAACCACCTTAAAAACCATCCACAGACTGGCCAGCACACTGGACCTTCACACTAATCTACCAGGCAGATTTGTGCTGGGCACACCTCCCACTCGGGAATCAGCACATTAGACCGCACAGTTAGCTTGGAGGCTATTTTGCCTTACTTGCCTGAAAATACATTTCTTCACTTACACACACACAAAGTTTCTCAGAAGCTATATTTATGTTCATTTCCTAGTAATTGTTTAAATGCAGTGAATTATAGCTGGCTAAAGTGCAGAGGCCAAACTGAAACTTCAGTGCATTCACATTGTTCACTACAAACATCTTCCAGTAGTGAGTCAGAAAATACCCTCATTGTAAACCGTCAATCAGCTCAAGCCTTTATGATTGTGAAGTAAAATGGCATAGCAGTTGTTTCTAGCGAGTACGTACATTTCTAATCTAGGAAGGCTGCAGCTTCCTCTGACAGACAGATATAGCTGTTATAAACAATTCTCAACATGTTGAGAATATAGAACAGCGTTCAGCGCACAAATAATTTCACCAATAACATATTCCTGATTTCTGCCAGAGTTCCAGAAAAGACAGCACACTCAAACTACTATTGTGATACATATCTGAAAGGTATTTACACACACACACACACACCATGATTTTTAATATCTAAATGTTAGAACGATTTTCCTATTCTTAACATATTTTTATTGTTTTGGAGATACCAATTACTTGATCTGAAAGTGCAGTCCTGATATTGATAAATTTTCTGGAACTATTCTAACAGTGACAAATTTGTCCCCTGATTAATTCAGCCACCACTCATACCATAAATGAATTCAGTTTTTTATTGACCATTCACCATTCAGTTTTACTGAATTTGCTTTCTGTTACTGGACAATCCTAGCAGAAGTTTCTGTGTTTTCCTTCCTCCCCCTCCCAGCGTAGTTAATCAGGATTAAACCCTGCAGCACACCTACCTCTACTTTATGCACAGCAGCATGGCTGTGTCCTGTTGCTTAAATATAAGTCAACTAGCTGACAGAGCCAGTTTTGTCAAGGTTTTCATTTTGCCAATTTTCTATTAGAAATGTACAGTTTCTGTATACTGGGGCAGCTGCTTCTAGTATCTACAACACAATTTTGTACAAGTCTCTGTGGCAACACCTCTTCGAAACTCTGTAGACAGCTATTGTTTTCGCCTATAGCCATTTGCACTATGCAGTTGAAAGCTGTCAAAAGCACTGTCAGGTGTTCAGAATTTCCGTATGTTGACTCGACTGTAGGAGTGTCTTGGTAGTAGAGAATAAATTAATTAAAACTTAATGACTGATGCATCATTTTTCCACACATCTCAGTGTCTATGACATCATATTCCTGGCACTATATGTCATGTTACGATATATTTGTGTAGGTATATTCAGCACTATGTGTATAGTGTCTGCAAATAGACTTATTAGTAAAGAAGTAATAAATTTAAAGGCCATGCATGATGTGGTAGTTTATCATGCATTTCAATGTGTATGATGTCATGTATCCTGATCTATGTATCATACAGTGATATAATTTTGTAGGTACATTCAGTTACAGATGTCGATACTGTCTGAAAAATGTGTCGCGAATAGAGTTAGTAGCAAATCATCATGCACAATGCATGATGCACATTTCATTGTTTATGCATCTTCAGAACTGTTTGTGACATCAACATATAATTTTGTAGGAGCACTTAGCAGCATATGTGGATACTGTCTGCTAATTTATTGTAAATAGGTTTAGTAACATATTTAAATGTCTTGCATGGTGGGGAAGTTTTTTGCACATCTCATTGTTTAAGGCATCATATCTCCTGAACTATGACAGATAGAATGTTCTTAACCCCACAGAAATTGTTGCCTCACACTAAGGAGATAGAATGTTCTTAACCCCACAGAAATTGTTGCCTCACACTAAGGGATATGTGTTCCAAGTTTGAAATCTGTCCAGTAATTTAGGAGGAGATGTGGGACATATCTACATACACATACATACATTTTTATAATGTATATGGATTACATCTATGGATAAGTTAATTGTCCCACATTATTCAAACTTTGCAAGCAATATATCATAAGGGATACAGTAAAAAAAAAACTACTAAAGTCACACAGCACTGGAGATATATTTCATTTTCATGTGTAGTCAGTACTTTATTAATGATTTCAAGGACAGCATTTGGAGCAGTATTTCCGTAACAGAAATTGAACTGCCTAGCGAAGAGAAAATCATGCTTTTTTTAAGATAGATGCCCAGTCGTTAGTACAGTAGATTGTATTTGGGCGATTGAAACAGGTCACAAATTTTATTGAATGTGCCTGTCTTGTTCTTTAAATAGTTGTATGCCCTTAGAAATTTTCATTGCCTCAGGGAAAATTCCAAATTCTAACAACACATTAAACACCAAGAGGGGCGGTGCTGTAGCAACACACTTGTCTCATATTTGCAAAGATGGCAGTTTGACTCCTGTCTGTCCTTCCAAATTTAGGTTTTTGCTGATTTCCCTTAACTGCTTAAAGTGAATGCTGTTCCTTTTTGAAGAGCACAATTAGTTTTCTTTCAAAGTCCTAGCTTGTCCTCCATCTATACTGACCTTGTCATCTATGAGACAGTTAACTGTAATCAGCTAGTGGACAACTGTTTAACCTGCACCTGTCACAAGTTTGAAAATATGAGTGAATATTCAACTGTGTGATGTAATCACAAAAAACTTTAAACTGTGGCTGCTTTCTGTTTATCAACTGCCTCATTCACTTCTCTATATTTTTATTTCAAATTCAGAAATTATTGCTTCCTCAAAAACCTAGCAGAAATGAGAAAAATCAATTGTGCTGACAAAGTTCATACTTAAGAATGAGAACATTCTCAAATTGGCTGGAATTATTTGGTTTACCATATCCCATACAAGACGTGGAGTGATTGAGAATATAGTAGACTATGCTGCAAGGCCTTAGCGGGTTACATACATCAGTGTGATCCTGAAGATAAGATTGTAAAAAATAATTATAATGGATCCTTAAATTAAAATATTTGTTACATTTCCTTTGCAATAACTGAAGTTTATGCAAGACTGTTTGCTGTTAGTTGATTAACTTTAGCCTCAGAGGACAAATGTGTTGCATAATTAATATAAAGTAATCTTTGAACCCTATTCTTTAATTAGCTGTACAGGTAGAATTTGGATTGCCATCCTTCCAAGAAATTTCTTTCCAATGACTTATGGTTTTCTTCGGTATTTAAACAGAAACAATATTCAATATGATATTCGTTCTTAATGTCATGTCTTGTTGCTAACGAGTCAGTGACTAAAACTATTAGAACTCTGCATTGCTAATGAACTGTTTCACTCAACATAATCAGCTTTGAAGTAGTCAGCTCCAAAGTACTCAACTGCACTGGCCACTTTATACGTTAGTATGTGCGAGACACAAACCATGAATGTATCTTCTTTGTTTCAACTTTGCAGGTAAAGCAGTAGAAACTAACTCTATTACCAAGAACATTATTCCTTACATTTGGCAGTCCTTCAGTACAAAATTTAATGAGAAAAACACAGATTCCTTACTACATATTTCTTTTTATTTCAAACAAAAATTTCATGGATTTATTTATTTTTTATTACAACTACTTAAACTTGTGTTAAAACAAATGATCATACTATTATGAATTGCCTGATCAATAATCTGATTTATAGTCGCTGTTTTATTTTCATACATCACCACAATGCACCCCTTCAGAGTGGGTATCACTTGATGTCAGTTGTGAATTGAGTAGGGAATTTCACCACATGTCCTGGATAGTATCTTCCTGGGACACCTTGGATAATCTCGTATCCTAGTTAGCTTACAGCTCATCAGTGGTTTTGGATGCTCATGTACAATGCCATCGAGAAGAAAAAGGCCTTGTTTGAGTCAGTCAATAGAAATGTTGGCTCATCTATCTTTAATATTATTGGTGGAAAACTTGGGTATATGACAAATCAAATTGTAAGGAACTATTGTGCAAGTTCACATGGTTTATGCATCTGAGATCTTTGTTGATGAAAGGAGTTTCTGTGGCCTTCTTTTGTGGCCTTCTTGCTGTAATCTGTAGGTTACAGCCAATGTATCCAGTTCTTCCATTTCATATGAAAGTGGTGGAAGGTCAGTGTCTAATGTGGTTTGATGTCTCCAGGTAATTTCAATATTGTACCATGCATCATTTACACCACTGTAGAGTATTTTTTTGCTTTTGGAGGCCTGGCAACTGTGATTTAGACAGCTGAATAATATTGTGGTTCAACTTATATTGGACTTTTTGCTTTGTAATATACAGTTTGTGTATATCTAATCTATGAGGCTTATAAAAGACTGGAAAGTTGGTTGACATCGAGATGTAATGCTTAACTTAATGTTTTTCTTTTGGCATGACAAAGGAGTTTGACGACACACATATATGTCCCCTATATCTGGCCATTGCGGCTAGATTTAGTGGCCTTTTATGCGAAAATTTAAATGTATAGCTGTTGTCTTTATTTCACCTGTCTTCAACTTAACATCTCCTCTGTATGGCGAGTAGCAATCTGTGCTTTTAAAATTTACAGGAAATATGAAAGCAATTAATTCCTTCTTTTGCTTCAATATATACTACATTCAACAGAGTGTTGTTATCAGTTACACTTTTGTTCTTGAGATAAATCAAAATGTGTAAATGCGTGTCTGGAGGTTTCTGGTGATTAAGGGTGGTAGTGTGGTACTGGTGTGCAAGAATCACAGTCCTCCTTGGCTATTGAACTTACTTGGAGTTGCTTCACCGATCTTCTTTTCAGGATAGCTGGCTGCGATGTCCTTCACAGCTTCTTCTCCGAAGATAAGATGCTACTTTGGAGGAATTTTTTATACTTTTAAAATAACTCCATACACTTGATAATACTTTGAACTCAATCTCACTGTATTTTCATCACACATAACAGTTTTCATACAACTAAAACATTTTTCGTAAGCTTGACACCTTCTGGTCTGTCAGAAACTATCACTTTTATTTTTCCATAAGTACAGTCTACAAATCTCCCCAAGTTGAACAAGACAACTGTCCAGAACGTGCGAAAGTTAGAGAATGAATGAATAAGTAATTGTCTCTTCTCTTCTTTCACAACATTCAAAATGTTCACACAATAATGTTTGACGTCGCAAGTAGTGCGGCGCATTTATTCCTTGAGCTGGAGATGTAACTTCTTAGGCGGGCTCGGCGACTACCTACCCACACTGATCATCCATCCGATACACGGCCATCGGGCACACACAGCCATCGTGCACACACATAATTGTGGTGCAGTAGACACAGTTCTACTTTACCACACTCACTCTAAAATAACGCGTGTTCGAGACGGTGGAAGAATTTACCCCGAAATTCTCGAGGTACTACCTATCCCTCCCCTTAGCTCGAACACACGATATTTTATACATGTTTGTTATGTACATCAATACTGTATTCATATAAGATTACTTTACATTTCCATCAATTTATATAACTTTTTCTGTTCACTTTCCATTCGTAAGCTCGAAGTGAGCATTACCCAAACGTATGCTGTTATTTGCCCTTACTTCACATACTCCTGTTTCTAAGTATGGATTTATTCAATACCTTGTACAATCTGGAGGAACTCTGGGTAAATAAAGGTGTTCTTTTCAACACATGTAACTTCACACAAACATAACAATGCGAGTGGAAACAAGAATTCAAACTTACCAGAATAGTCCCTACAAAATGTGTGATTTTTGTCATGATACTGCCCTTTTTCTTCAGGCACGGTTCCTATACATCACGTACAGGTTGATACTATGAAAGCACTACCTCCTTCCGTTTTGGTAAGTACGCCCCTTTAAACAAATTCCTAATATACTGTGGTACAGGTCAATCCCCTTCTTGTTGCCCCTGGCCGCACAGTATGGGTCAACCTTTCTTGGGTCTGCCTACCTGCCCTTTTCCACCCAATCAATGCTGGGTGGGCCCTCCTCCTCCTTCCTGAGTATAGCATACATCTTTATATACCCTAGGATTCAAATACCTCTTAGAGAAATTAACATCCTACATCACTCCTTACACTCGCTTCTCAATATTTACTTTAACCCTTTAGAGTTCTCCATTACTCTTCCAGTCCTGTGTTCCCAATAGACACTACACTTGGAAATATTATTTAATTCACACACACTCCCACTTATACTCTGCTTGTCCAATTATCCTAAAGTTCATGAGAATAGTCGTTAGACTGACACCAATTCTGCCCACTTAAGTATACGGTGTAGCATAACGAACCACAGTATGTTCCACCTTCTCTCATTTACACATACTAGTGTAATACTGTCATCATAACCATAAATACTCTTAGCTCTTACATATATAAACATATCCCTGTACATAACTTTACGTGATGCGGAACAGTCACCTCACATAATCAGGTGCGCATACCTATCACTATGTGCACACTTTTCTCCCTCCAACACATGATGGTTCCCACATTATCTTAAACTGTACTCTTCGTGTTTGTGTCTTTGTGTTTCATTGTGTGTATGTGTATGGGTAGTTGTGTAGCCTGATACGTCAGCCAACTTATGGAAAATAAGTTGAAGGTTATAGAAAACCATGGAAATTGAGATGGACTTCAGCGATAGAAGTGTATGCATATGGACAGAGGGAAAGATAGACTGGTACTAAAAAGAGAAGTGAGAAAATAAAAAATAAAAATGGTTGCTAATATCGAAGAGTAGAAAGAAGATAGCCCCAAAGACAGGAAACCCTTCCCCCCCCCCCCACCCCCCACCCCTTCCGCAGGATCCCCACTTTGCCGGTATTTGAGTGAGAAGATGGAAGAGGTATGATGTTAAACGTCTCCTGCAGAACAGACATTCTCACCTTCACCTTTGAAGTCCCCGAAGAAAGATCTTAGCAACTCCTATGTTCAAAATTTATGTATAGACCCTCCCCATTCATATCAGATTTCCTAAAAGGTATAAATTATTCCATAATAAGTAGAAAACTATGTATCATACCATCATAAGTAGAAACTATGTATCGTATCATCGTAAGTAGAAACTATGTATCATATCATCATAAGCAGAAACTGTATCACATCATCACAAACGTATTATTCCTCTTACCCTGTATTGTATCATTCAGATCATTTTTTACAAAGGATGTAAAATATTCAGTTGTAAGTAAAAAAACTATGTAACATATCATTGCAAATATAGAAATATTCATATTATATCATATCCTCCAATAGTTTAGGCCACGAACCATACCTAACTATTGGTTGCCTAGGCAAAAAGATGACCTAACAATCTGTGGAGACTGCTTTGCCTGCTGTCGACACTAAATACGAGACCCCAGGACCAGTCATGAAGACCAGCAATGGCACTCCTGGAATAACCGAGGAGGAACGTTTCAGGGGGTATAATTTTTTTTCCCATTGCCATCCATGATTTGTTGTAGAATCATGGAACATATTTTGTGTTCAGACATAATGACCTTTCTAGACTCTGAGAAGCTCATCTGCAGAAACCAGCATGGTTTTAGGAAACATTGGTCATGTGAGACACAGCTGGCCCTCTTTGTGCATGATATACAACAGGCTCTAGATACCGGCTCCCAGGTTGATGCCATATTTCTCGACTTTCGAAAGGCGTTCGACTCAGTTACACACTGTCGCTTGCTACAAAAAGTGCACGCTTACGGTCTATCCAGTGACATATGCGGTTGGATAGAAATTTTTCTAACAGACAGGAAGCAGTATGTCGTCCTGAATGGGGTAACTTCAACAGAAACCAAAGTAACTTCATGTGTGTCCCAGGGCAGCGTAATAGGTCCTCTGCTTTTTATGGTTTACATAAATGATCTGGTTGATGGTATTGACAGCAGCCTTAGACTGTTTGCTGATGATGCTGTAGTCTACAGGAAAGTAGTATCATAGGAAAGTTGTGAACAAATCAATGAGGATTTGCAGAAAATAAATGCGTGGTCTAATGACTTGCAGTTATCTCTCAATATTAGTAAGTGTAACCTACTGTGTATAACAAGGCGAAAATCCCCACTAATGTATGAGTACAAAATAAATGATCAGTCTTTGGAAGTGCTAACATCAGTCAAGTATCTGGTATGACTATTCGAAATGATCTCTAATGGAATGATCAGATTACACAAGTAACAGGTAAGGTGAACTCTAGATTGCGGTTTATTGGTAGAATCCTGAAGCGATGCAGTCCTTCAACAAAGGAAATAGCTTACAATACATTAGTTCGTCTAGTCTTAGAGTATTTTTCGTCTGTATGGGACCCTTACCAGTTGGGTCTGATTCAAGAAATTGAGAAGGTCCAAAGAAGAGTGGCAAGATTCATGACTGGTACATTTAGCCATCGCGAGAGCGTTACAAATCTCGTAGAAAGTTTGAAGTGGGACACACTTGCAGATGGACGACGCGCTAAACAGAAGAGGGTGCTCACTAAATTCCGAAATCCAATATTCACTGAGGATGTAGAGCATATATTATTATCATCAACTTTCAAATCATGTAATGATCATCATTCAAAGATAAAGGAAATAAGAGCTCATACTGAGGTGCTCAGACAGTCGTTTTTCCCTCGTGCGATCCGTGAGTGGAACGGAGGGGGGGAATTTGACTTTGGCACGAATTGTGCCCTCCGCCAAGCGGAGTACGTATGTAGATGTAGGATACCTCTGCACACAGGTTCATATGAAAAATTGGTGAAGAGATTACTTTCAAAGACTACTTTTGGCAAAAATAAAACCTAACTATGATCGGATTTGAAATCCTTGATGACTAGAGTGGAACATTCTGTCACCTCACCTTTACATCCAGACTAGAGCAGATCATGCTGTCAGTTCACGTATTATGATATATACCCAATGTTTCAGTCTTGACTCAATATAACAACCCAATTCATCACTTTATCATTTAACATCTCAAATTTAGAATTTAAAGATTCACCCTGTGCTTCTAACTTTTCACTTAAAGTAGTACTTACTTCATTTCTCAAAGAATCAATTTGAGCAGTTGAAGTTACTCTCTGTGCTCCTAACTTTTCACTTAAAGTAGCACTCTGTGCTTCTAGTTTTTCACTTAAAGCAACATTTTGATCTCTTGTTTCATTCCTCACAGAGGAAATTTGAGCAGTTGCAGCTGCACTTTACCCATCTATTTTTTTACTTAGCAAAGCATTCTGAGCATTTAATTTGGTATTTAACTTAGTATTCTCTGAGTCTAACTTCAGACAGTCCATTGATTAAGTTTGCTATTTCAGTCCAGTCTGGCATGACCTTAGTCACTGTCATCGCCATAGCTGGTTCTACAGTTTCTGTAGGTTGTTCCTCCTCCTCCATAGTCATAAGTTTCTTTGATCTTGCGATCATTAAAAAATATCACCTCTGTAAATAATGACCACCCTAGTTTACATTCAAATAGTTGTTTTCTTGAGCTCACCCGGCAAAGAATTGTAGGCTGCATCGGTGAGGTGTAGAATCAGCACTGGCGAACCGCACAGGTGCCAGCAGCGTCAAATGTTGGTCGTGACATCGATGTTGGCGGGTGTGAAGTCAGCAACTCAAACAGTAACCAGCAATGATGGTGGGTTACTGCGACTGCGTCAGCTGGTTATTGCATCAGCGTCGGCTGGTTACTCCGTATGTGAGGATTGCTCCCTCCCCACAATCAAATATTCTTGATTGAATCTTGCAGACAATTTTTTTCATCTGATTATTATGTGTTGCTATGGCAACTCTCAATTTTTTCTCATCTCAATCTTCAAAAAAATTCCTCCTCTTCGTCTCCTGCTCATTTTGGTCACCATGTTCTGGCAGTTTCCGATGATTAAGGATAGCAGTGTGGTCCAGCGTAACTTCTTCTCCAAAGATTAGATGCTACTTTGGAGGAATTTTTTATACTTTTAAAATAACTCCGTATACTTGATAATACTTTGAACTCAATCTCACTATATTTCATCACACATAACAGTTTTCATACAACTAAAACATTTTTCGTAAGCTTGACGCTTTCTGGTCTGTCAGAAACAATCACATTCATTTTTCCATAAGTACAGTCTACAAATCTCTCCCAAGTTTAATAAGACAACTGTCCGGACCTTAGGAAATTAAGAGAATGAATGAATAAGTAATTGTCTCTTCTCTTCTTTCAATAACATTCAAAATGTTCACACAATAATGTTTGACGTCGCAAATAGTGCAGCGCGTTTATTCCTTGAGCTGGACGTGTAACTTCCTAGGTGTGCTCAGCGACTACATGCCCACTCCGATCATCTGTCTGATACACGTGCATCCTGCACACACATAATTGAGATGGTGGGAATACGAGGGTCTCTAGAATTTACCCCAAAATTCTCAAGGCACTACAAGTGGACAGTTGCCTTGACAGGAAATAACCATTACATAGTACATTTTCAAACTAGGTCAACATCCAGTAATGTTGAACCGTAAATTGGAATCTGAGAACCATTTGTTGTAAACAGTTAACATCCAGCCACTTTTTTAATTTCATTTGTTTTTAATTCTTTGGATCACTTTTTGTTGTGAGTAGAGCAGAGATGTTTGCTGCCCAATCTACAAAATAAAATCGTGTGTTTAGTTGCATTCTGTAATAAATAAGTGATACTGTCAACCTGTTACAACTTTTTTGGCGAGCCTGTTGAATAAACCTCCTGTTGTTTCCCCAATTCTCCCCATTCACAAGGCGGAATGTATTTTTTTAGTCTCTAGTTTACAACAAAATGAAAATGTTTGTGCCAGTACTTCTTCGATCAGCTTGTGCTTCTGCTGTGAGACTGGTGTAGTCCATGATTAACGCTCTTCTTCTTTCCCAGTTGACATTTTTGTTCTAAGATTTTTAAGCACAATTCACATAACTGAAACATATGCTCTATAGCTGATGATATCTTCTACATTGTAGTTGACTTAATTTCATTAACATATCATACTTTCATAATTTTATTGGCAATGAAAGCAATTTCATGCACATCTTTCTCACAGATAGTTTAAATATTTTGAACATGACAGGGACATATACCTAACAATGAAATTTAACATTGTATCGCACACATTCTTCCCTGGATAACCTTCCATTTTTAACAACAGTGATTCTGGAAATTTCCCACATTGCCTACACCCGTACCTAAATGTGCACTTAGTTCTTCGCAGCACTTGAGTGCTGCTTGAAGCACACAACAAGGTTTCTCAATTTTGTTCCAGTCATCTGAATAAATGGCGATACTATCACCCCACAAAACAAATCTAAACTAGCCCCCAAGAGCATGTATCATTTATAAAAGTACAATTTATATCAAATGGCTCTGAGCACTATGGGACTTAACATCTGAGGTCATCAGTCCCCTAGAACTACTTAAACCTAACTAACCTAAGGACATCACACACATCCATGCCCGAGGCAGGATTCGAACCTGCGACTGTAGCAGTCGCGCAGTTCCAGACTATAGCGCCTTTAACCGCTTGGCCACCACGGCGGGCACAATTTATATCACTCAGGCTATATTTGTATACAGAAAAGGAAATTAATGTGACTTTGCTCATGTTATTTGTCCAAGCTGCATACTAATTATACTAGAATCTGAGTTATTTTCTGTTTTGCAACTATTTTGAATTATTATTTGATGCAGTAGCCCAAGACTGAAACTTCATGGCTATTCAGCTTGAAAAACTGCAGCACTGAGTGCATGTAGGATTCTGAGTATCCCATTACCATTTGTTGAATTTGACAAATTTTACTTTAATTTTTATCGGTGAGTCTTTTGTAGTTTGGTAGAAATTAAAGTTGCCAGCTGCTACTTTTCTGCATGAACTGCTTATTTGCTTCTGTCTCGGGTTCTTCGGCCGACGTTCGTGTGATGATTTTTTTTTTTGCTGACGTTTCGCCAGCACGAGTGGCTGGCATTGTCAGAGCTTCACCCTCCATTGCCGGAGGTGAACTGGAGCCGGGCTCGCGGCCGCAGACTATATGTACCTTGCGCGCCAACGTCCGAGGGCTTCTCCGCGGTCATTTCCGCGGTCATTTCCGGTGCATTTCTCCTCTTGCTACCTGCTACGGTCGTTCTCTGCAGTACGGGAAGCCAGGAGCCGTTTACCTTAAGGCTTTCTTCTTTCTTGTTGAAGCTGTTCCCGTGTTTGTGTATTTCTACAGCTTCTCTGTACAAGCGGGTGTGATAGTGCTTCTCTACAGCCAGAACTTCCGTGTCGGTGAATTTTATTACATGTACCTGGTCGGTCTCACTCAGTGCGTGTTCTGCCACGGCCGATTTTTCCACCTGTCCCAACCTGCAATGTAGCTTATGTTCTTTGATCCTGGTGTTGATTGATCTTCCAGTCATTCCGACATAAACTTTCCCGCATGTGCATGGTAAGCGGTATATTCCTGACATTGCAAGTGGGTCCCTTTTATCCTTTGCCGATCTAAGACATTCTTTGATCTTCCTTGTCGGTTTGAAAATTGTCTTTACGCCGTGCTTGTGTAATATACGGCCGATTCTGTCCGTCACTCTGGGAATGTATGGCAGAAAGGCCGTACCCGACATTTCTTTTTCTGGTTTCTTACTTCGCCGGTGGTTTGGCTCTGTTACACTTCTAATATCATTTGTGGAGTACCCATTGCTCCTCAGAACACTTTCCAGGTGTTGCATTTCGCGTTTAAGGTGCTGCGGCTCACATATTCGTGCTGCTCGCGTTACGAGCGTCTGAATCATGCCTCTTTTGTGGCTCGGGTGGTGGTTTGACAGTTTGTGCAGATATCGGTCCGTGTGCGTCGGTTTTCGGTACACGCTATGTCCCAGGTTTTGGCCATCCCTTGTGACCAGCACATCTAGAAATGGTAGTTTTTTGTCCTTTTCCACTTCCATGGTAAATTTTATGTTGGCGTGGAGGTTGTTCAAGTGTCTTAGGAAGTCACCGAGCTGTTCTTCACCATGGCTCCACACGACGAAAGTATCATCGACGTACCTGTACCACACCTTAGGTTTACAAGTCGCCGAGTCCAGTGCCTGTGCTTCGAAATGTTCCATGAAGAAGTTGGCCACCACTGGACTAAGAGGACTACCCATGGCAACGCCTTCCAGCTGTTCGTAGAAATTGCCATTCCACGTGAAATAGCTCGTGGTGAGACAGGCATGGAAGAGCTTCATGATGTCTTGCGGGAAAATGGAACCGATGTGCTCCAGAGCGTCACTGAGTGGCACTTTCGTAAACAAAGAAACAATATCAAAGCTGACCAGGATGTCGTTTGGTGCAAGTTTTAGTTTCTTCAGCTTCTCGATGAAATGTCCTGAGTCCTTTACGTACGTGTCGGTCTTCCCCACGTGCGGCTGGAGCAGAGAGGCCAAGTGTTTTGCCAGTTTATATGTCGGTGAGCCAGGAGCGCTAACAATCGGTCTTAATGGAACGTTGTTCTTATGGATCTTAGGTAATCCATACAGGCGAGGTGGTAGGGCTTCTGTGTTGCGCAGGTATCTCTGTATGTCCTCCGGAACAGAAGATGCCTTGATTAACCGATTCGTATTCCGTGTGATACGCTGCGTCGGATCTGCGCTTAGTTTTCGGTACGTCGTCGGATCTAATAGGTCTCGGATCTTTTGTTCATAATCTTCGGTCTTCATTACGACGGTCGCATTCCCCTTATCGGCAGGCAGTACCAATATACTCTTGTCAGCGTTAAGATTCTTAGTAGCTCGTACTTCTTCTTTCTTCAGATTGCATGCTGGTGGTTTAGCTCGGCGCAGTATCACACGGAATACGAATCGGTTAATCAAGGCATCTTCTGTTCCGGAGGACATACAGAGATACCTGCGCAACACAGAAGCCCTACCACCTCGCCTGTATGGATTACCTAAGATCCATAAGAACAACGTTCCATTAAGACCGATTGTTAGCGCTCCTGGCTCACCGACATATAAACTGGCAAAACACTTGGCCTCTCTGCTCCAGCCGCACGTGGGGAAGACCGACACGTACGTAAAGGACTCAGGACATTTCATCGAGAAGCTGAAGAAACTAAAACTTGCACCAAACGACATCCTGGTCAGCTTTGATATTGTTTCTTTGTTTACGAAAGTGCCACTCAGTGACGCTCTGGAGCACATCGGTTCCATTTTCCCGCAAGACATCATGAAGCTCTTCCATGCCTGTCTCACCACGAGCTATTTCACGTGGAATGGCAATTTCTACGAACAGCTGGAAGGCGTTGCCATGGGTAGTCCTCTTAGTCCAGTGGTGGCCAACTTCTTCATGGAACATTTCGAAGCACAGGCACTGGACTCGGCGACTTGTAAACCTAAGGTGTGGTACAGGTACGTCGATGATACTTTCGTCGTGTGGAGCCATGGTGAAGAACAGCTCGGTGACTTCCTAAAACACTTGAACAACCTCCACGCCAACATAAAATTTACCATGGAAGTGGAAAAGGACAAAAAACTACCATTTCTAGATGTGCTGGTCACAAGGGATGGCCAAAACCTGGGACATAGCGTGTACCGAAAACCGACGCACACGGACCGATATCTGCACAAACTGTCAAACCACCACCCGAGCCACAAAAGAGGCATGATTCAGACGCTCGTAACGCGAGCAGCACGAATATGTGAGCCGCAGCACCTGGAAAGCGTTCTGATGAGCAATGGGTACTCCACAAATGATATTAGAAGTGTAACAGAGCCAAACCACCGGCGAAGTAAGAAACCAGAAAAAGAAATGTCGGGTACGGCCTTTCTGCCATACATTCCCAGAGTGACGGACAGAATCGGCCGTATATTACACAAGCACGGCGTAAAGACAATTTTCAAACCGACAAGGAAGATCAAAGAATGTCTTAGATCGGCAAAGGATAAAAGGGACCCACTTGCAATGTCAGGAATATACCGCTTACCATGCACATGCGGGAAAGTTTATGTCGGAATGACTGGAAGATCAATCAACACCAGGATCAAAGAACATAAGCGACATTGCAGGTTGGGACAGGTGGAAAAATCGGCCGTGGCAGAACACGCACTGAGTGAGACCGACCAGGTACATGTAATAAAATTCACCGACACGGAAGTTCTGGCTGTAGAGAAGCACTATCACACCCGCTTGTACAGAGAAGCTGTAGAAATACACAAACACGGGAACAGCTTCAACAAGAAAGAAGAAAGCCTTAAGGTAAACGGCTCCTGGCTTCCCGTACTGCAGAGAATGACCGTAGCAGGTAGCAAGAGGAGAAACGCACCGGAAATGACCGCGGAAATGACCGCGGAGAAGCCCTCGGACGTTGGCGCGCAAGGTACATATAGTCTGCGGCCGCGAGCCCGGCTCCAGTTCACCTCCGGCAATGGAGGGTGAAGCTTTGACAATGCCAGCCACTCGTGCTGGCGAAACGTCAGCAAAATCATCACACGAACGTCGGCCGAAGAACCCGAGACAGAAGCAAATAAGCAGTTTGTCAACAAGTGGCCACGAAAGTCTTAACAATTTTGTGTTTCTGCATGAACCTCACTCTTATCCAGAGCATAACGAGGAATGTATGAATTGGCTTCTCTAGCATATGAAAACTATTGAAGCCAAATGCCATTCATCAATTTCTTAAGATACTCAATGTGGGCTATCAAACAACTGAATTCTTCTTGGTAACTGTGTCAAACCCGTTTTTAAAATTGAAGAGAAGCCTTGACATGGGGGTCTTTATTCCATATGCTGTGGGTGTATCCTTTAAGACTGGAGGAATTTTACAGAGATTTGACATTAAGATGTCTCTCATCCACCTGCCAATACTGGGGATTCACATGGCTCTGTCAAAGTGATTTAGGACTTACGAAGCTTTGCATCTACAAAATCCTGTGTCAGTGTGGGAAAGATTACATCAGTGGTCAGTTCTTGCGCATCTATGCAGAATATTGTCGTTATAAGCAGCCTGAAAATTGGCCATAGTGGGTAATTGTTTAAACAAGGGATATGACCACAGCATAAGGAATGAATGGCACAGAACTACGCATCTCTTCCCACACTTCCGTGGATGGCCGAAACTCCATAGCCTTATAAATCTGTTTCTTGGTGTATCCATTTTTCTTAAAAACATGTCACAAAGCATTTGAGTTTCTGTGTTAGACTATATGCGCTAAAAATAGCATATGCTCTGCCTACCAAGGACACTAAGGATGCCACTGTGTTGGTATGGTGGGTGGCAGTCTTCGGGGCAATACCTGTGATGGACAGCGCATGTGCCATGTACGGTATGAGGGTCCATACAGGATTATGATTGCCAGCCTTGGCATCAGTTTTCAGCAGTGTTTTTCCTGAATATGGAGAGTAGATGGATTGCCAAAATAGCAAGTAATGAGTTTAGGATCTGGCACTTACCTAACGAGACTACCAAGAACTATTTACACTGGGATTGTCTATGCAGGACCTGGTATATATCTCCTTGGAAGTCATATTACAGTGCTAGATAACTGGTGATATGTTGGTGCAGGTCTGGGACAGATTCGACTAGCGTCTAGACATTTGCCTTTTCACCCAAGGTGTTATATACATCATCTTTATATCTAGCACCTAGCACAAAATATGTTAATTACGAAAAGAAATCTTAATTTTTTTGGACAGAAAAGTAATGAAGACTCTGTAAACTACATTCTGCAATGAATGTCATTTTCGTACACAATAAATCAGCTTTGGGTTTACTGCACACAGAAGAGACAGATCAGGGCACCAGAGTCTCTGCACTGCACTTGCACTGTGAAGTTCACTGCAAACCTACTGATGCAGATAGATCCAGATTATAAGTCTGATTTGGAACTCAGAAACATTGCCTTGTTGTGCTGTGTATAAAAGCAAAGAGTGTTCTCTCTGGAAAAGTAAATATATGAAAAAATGAAGAACATATGTTGTCACTAGAAGTTTCTGATCACATATTCACCCAATGAACTGATGCTAGTTCAAAGAGAATCACACACTGATAGAGCAAGGCAGAAGATGAGCAGTTCCTGTTATTTTCATCCATATTCTTTTCTTTACCTTATTCCTCATATCATTTGGATGACAGGTTATTTGGAACCAACTGAATAAAATGTTCCGTGTCTAAATGACTCTACATGAACAACGAAAGTAAACTACTGCGGCAGGTGTGCACACTGCTGCTGAAAGCTAACTGTTGATGACTGACACAGAGAAAAGTCAACAAAAACCTTGAAGCGACGAATGCATATGCAGGTAAAGAGATAGAGAACTGCTCTAGTCTACCACCTGTATTGCGCCTAGGCTATTTCCCTATGGAGTGTTTAACATATGCTGGCCTCCTTTTGTTTGAAATGCATATCAATTATAATGGAGAGAGAGCATTGGGAAATAATAATAAAATGCATTGCAGGCTGGAGCAGATGATGAAGTCAGCTATAGGTGACCATACACAGAGCACACTGATTGCATAGTATAATTAGTGACAGAAGAGCCACTGAAATATACAAGCATGGTAACAGCTTGAACAAGAAAGATAAAAAACCTTAAAATAAGTGGAGAATGGAGTTTCCCCTCTTGTAGCAAACTTCCCACTCAGGTAAAAAGAGAAAAGCCTAATTGACGATATGGATGGATTTCGCATATGGCTGTGAGCTATATTCCAGTCTGCAAACAAAAACGGAGGGATAATATTGACTAATTCTAGCTAGTTGTGCTGTTGGAATGGCAGAAAATCTTTTGACCAAAGCTCCCAAGAACATCAACAAGCATTACACAAAGATATGGCAATGAAACCTCAATGATTTAAAACAAAAAACATACTAGTAGGCCCCATTTGAAATCATCATGTAGATTTTATGACAATTGTTGTAGTTAAGCACTGTTTACCATCTTCTTTCTTTATTTTCACTCCCTGAATATTGTAGTACAAGTGAAATTGTGATTTGAGGTTGCCTTCTGCAACAACGTGTAAAAAAAAAATCCCAAATACTCTATTCATACAATGTTACTTATTGGCAACCAAAAAGATGATATGATGCTGAATAAAGTAGAGTGAGGATATTTGAGCCACTCATGTTTTCTCATCTGTGGGTCTTTTGCGTTTCTCCATAGGTGGCAATGCCATATTTTGTTCATAAGTATTTTCCCGTGGAAAAACATAGGTTGTTTAGGAGCAAAGTAGAATTTGTACTGTCCATTTATTGTTATTGGTTCCCTGCAATTAATCATTACACAACTGGTTTCCATTTTTATCTTTGGTGTAGCTCTTGTTTTCAGCCAAAATAAATGTATTTAGAGTCAGACATAATTGCAGTAAAAGTTCTTTTTTTTTTAATAAATGATACCAAACTTATGCATTGTGATTTATTAGTCTCATAACATACACTTACAAATCATGTGATTATGGTACAGGAGACACGTCAAAAATTACAAACTACAATCTAATATTAATTTTTAAAACTGTATTTAGTCTATGTAGCAGTATCTACATTTTCTTATTTTCCAGCATAGGTAAATAT
This sequence comes from Schistocerca gregaria, assembly GCF_023897955.1. Taxonomy (NCBI): domain Eukaryota; kingdom Metazoa; phylum Arthropoda; class Insecta; order Orthoptera; family Acrididae; genus Schistocerca; species Schistocerca gregaria. Next base: position 194,836,435 of record NC_064927.1, on the reverse strand, counting down.
CTTCCTTGATAATGGACCTTTTTTTTTCACAATATAATGCTAATTTGCAGTTGGATTCTGCTCAAATTACCAGTTGATCTTCCATGAACTCTTGTAATGAGTAATAACATTTGTGTATAAAAATTTCATGTAGGCCTAACTTCTTTTTTAGTATCCCTAGTTCCATGTTTAGAATCTTTTTGCCTATAAGTTTGTTGTAGACTTTCATGCCCATATATTGTGGGGTCTGAGCATATAATTTCAATATATGGGCAGAAAGCATAAAATTATCTTTATTCCTTGTACTGTAAGGTTGATCAAATTGGTTTTTAATGAACAGTTCCGGTTTGTTGTGTAAAAATATCATTAGGTCGTATATGTATAGGGAGGGGACAGTCAATATTTTAGTTTCTGTAATAATGGACGACATGATTCTCTTTGCTGTGCAGTGCACATATTTCTGATAATTTTCTTCTGGTGCTTTAGTACACGAGATATATTATTAGAGCTCCCCCAGAAAATAATGCCATATCTTATCACTGATTCAAAGTAACTTATATATGCTACTTTGCGAATGGACATTTTAGTAGCATGGCATATGCAAAGCTACCCAGTTTGCTGCTACGGGTACTCAATACGTGTATTCCAGTTTAAATTCTTATCGAGGTGTAGACCCAGAAATTTGGCAGAATGCACTTCAGTTAATTCTTCACTTTTATGATTTATACTAATTTCCTGGCCTCTTGACTGTTTGGTTCTGAATTGAATCAAGTTTGTTTTTGATATGTTAAGCTTCAGACCATTTAACTGGAACCATGACTCTAGCCTGTCTAATGTACAAGTGACTATCAGGAATCCATTCTGTTTCTTCGCTTTCTATCAAGACAGACGTGTCATCAGCAAACAGAACGGTTGGTGAATTTATTTTTAATGGCTAGTCGTTGACATACAATAGAAAGAGAATTGGACCGAGAATCGAACCTTGCGGGACATCCTGTGTTATTGTTTTCCAGTCGGAATGGTAGTTTACACCATTTGAAGAGATGATTGTTCTTTGTTTTCTATGAGATAAGTAAGAAGTAAGCCATCAAAGTACTGCACCCTTAATCCCATATTTTTCTAGTTTGTGGATTAGCAAAGAATGATTTACAGAATCAAAAGCCTTTGTCAGGTCACAGAAAATTCTGGCTACTTTAATGTTTTTGTCTAGAGCTATGTTAATTTTTTTAATGAAATTATTTATTGCATCTGTTGTATTTTTCCTTTGCTGGAAGCCATATTGATGGCACAAAATAATCCCCTGAAACTGCCACTTGGACAAAAATGGTCAAGGTGGGCATACTTGGGACTCTCAGATTGGAACTACCGGTAGTTTTGAATAATCCTTACACTAAAATTACATTCATAGGTACATTTTATATTTTCACATACACAGTTTTATAAAACTTACATTACAAAAAAAGTGCCTGGAAAGCTTTTTGATAATTAAAAAATTACTTTATAGCTAATCTGTTACTACGTCAACTAAATTTGCAAAATTTGACTAAAATAGTACCTCAGCTAGCCTAAATAACTATGAAAACATATTATTATTGCAAACAAACTCTGATTTTGAGTTTGTTGTGTTCGTCTGTACAGACTAGTCAAACCATTATGATTGCCTGCTTAATACTATGTTGGCCCACCTCTGCAACAAAATAAAGCAGAGATTCTGTGTGGTATGGATTTGAAAAGTCCGTGGTAGGCTCCTGAAGACACATTACACAAGACATATATGCACAGTTCATGCAATTCCTGTAAATTATGAAGGTGGTTTATGGGTGCAGAGCTGCTGACCAATTCTCAAATTGAATCTGGTGACCATGACATCAATGTGAGTTCATTATCAAGTGCATCATACCACTATAGCATGATTCTGACTCTGGCTTTGTTACATGGACAATTATCCTGCTGGAATATACCAGTTCCAGCAGAGACGACATTAAGCATGAAGAGACAGGTGGCCTGTAATAATGTTCATATAGTTCACAAATGTCCCTGACAACTTAACACTGGCCTCTGTAGGTTTGCATACATGGTATAATGCATGCTTCGAGCAGCTGTTTGCATGGATGATAGCATATATGGATCATTGAACTGGTCACACACTGATCCATGGTCCAATCTCAATGATTCCATGGCCAATGCAATCACAGCAGCTGATGTTGTTGGCTCAACACATGAAAATGTAGTGGTCATTTGTGGAACCCCATCTTCAACACTGTGTGCTGGATGGTGTGCTCCCAAGCACTTGTGCGTGCCCCAATATTGCACCGTATCATCAGATCTACCACAGACTGCCACCTATCCAGCATTAATGAGTGACAATGTTCCGACCACTTTCTGTGATGTGCCCGGAATAGAAGGTATGGCTACTAATTTTCACGAGCACAAATATTTCCAAACAATTTCAATTGAGTGGTATTGTTTCCATGAACAGAAATACTTACAATGACGATGGATATCTAAGTTCATATGTAACTGATACTGAACTGACAATAACATGTTCCTGTGGAATATATTGGAGATTCTTCAAATGCGTTATTGAAACTGGCATGTGAGCACTTAGGCCTGTATTCTGCTCAAGTCCTATATTTATGAGTCATTTTGGTCCCTCAAAAAGTGAAACTAGTTTCTTCCAGAAACCGGGAGCTTACCCAAAAGCACCACCCCCTCGATTAAAGGCGTTACGAAAAGCAGCTTCTCCCAAATAAATCCAAAATGAATACTAGCAGAATCAAGCAGTACAAAGACAGACAATTCTACAAAAAGCATGAGCTTGACCATGGTATAGTAACCCCAATGATGGGAAAAATGATGTGGTGAACAGGAAGTGAAGCGTCAATGACTGACTGTAACATTTTGTGTGAGGACGACAGGAGGTGGGGATATGCAAAGTAGTCTGTTAGAAATGTGAAAAGTTACTAACATCGAACAGAAAGTGCCAAATGTTAAGTTGGCAAGAAGAACTGCAGATTCTAGATTTAAATAGTCTCTAGTTGAAAACAGCTTTGATATGAAGACAAAATTAATACGATACTTCAGTCACTAACCATCAGTACTAAAAATGATTATATGATAAGCTTTATTTTTGAAACTTGTTTTGAAGGATCTTCCTGTTTATTTAGAAATTATTTTTAAAAAAATTGTAATGGTTTTAATATAAGACTCTTAAGCCTACATAAAAATGTTTTATGACTTCATGTATCAGGTATCCCCATCATGAGGATCCTTCAGTCATGGTGTAAATAATTTTGTCACTGTTACATAATTTGCAATTCATGTTTTTAAATTTAAGAGAACTGGCAATTTCTATTACATTTTCAGTTCCTTTTCAAAACTTGGAAAAAAAGAGTTCAGAATGAAAATGTGTGTCACAAAAAATCCAGAAACCACACTGAAGGCCTTCAGGCATATGCTAGTTAAAATCTTTCAGCAGTTTGTGATGCTGTCTCATGGGTCAGACATGTTTTGGCCTTCTTGTGTTCATTCAATAATGCCTGACGCCCTACTTGGTATGGATTCCACACACACTTTACCTGTATTGTAGAAGGGTGTGCATGAATGTTTTGTAATCCTTTTCATTTGTATTCTGATTGCAATTTCCCAGCATCCTTCGAATGAAATGAAGTCTACTTGTTTTACACACAGTTGAGCCTACGTCTTCGTTCCATTTCATATCCCTGCTAATTGTTGCACCAAAGTATTTGTATGAGTTGAGTAATTCCAACTGTAACCCATTGATTTTGTTATCGTTGGATAATATATTTTATGAAGGACAAAGTTTTACATTTCTGTATATATAATGTTGGTTGCCAATGCTTGCACCATTTTGAGCTCTCATCAAGGTCTGCCTGAATATCTGGGTAGCTTGTTCCACACTATAGATAAGTGCATTGTCTGCAAAAAAGTCTGAGGTTAGTATTGATGCTGTCTGACAGGTTATTTAATATAGAACATGAATAGCAACACACAACCCTGGTGCACACCTTAAGTTACTTCTATATCTGTCGATGACTCTCCATCCAAGATGAAATGCTGTATCCTCTATACCCATATATCCTGTATGTGGTCACAAAACAATTTGATAGTCCATAAGATCATACTTTTATTAATAATTGGTGGAACGGTACTGAGTCAAAAGCTTTTCAGTAGTCAATAAATACTGCATCTACCAAAATGCTCAGATCAATGGCTTTCAGAACGACATGAGAAAAACTGGCAGTTTGGTTCCACATGACTAATGTTTGGAATCCATACTGGTTGGCACGGAGGATGTCATTCCCTTTGAGATATCTTATTATGTTTGAGCTCAGAATAGGTTCTAAGCTTGTGCAACAGATAGTTGTCAAAAACAGTGGGCAGTAATTTCATAAGTAATTTCTACTGCCCTTTTTGACAGTGGGTATGGCCTGCCAACTATAGGGCATAGTTTTTGTTTGAGGGATCTGTGGTACTTTAAGGATAGATTTTATAACAAATGCCTTTGGGCATTGAACTTTGTTCAGTTTTACTGATTTCAGTTGTTTCTCAAGCCACTAACACATATATTTGTATCACTAATATTTGCACTCGTGCAAGAACTAAACTGGAGCAATACACCTGGAATTTCCTTTGTAAAGGAAGATTTGAAAACAGAGTAAACAGAATTTCATCTTTTGGTTCGGTATTCTTAACTAGGCCTACAGTTTCTGCGTCATCCAGAAGGGTCAGGACATTGCATTCAGTCTTTAAATATTTTTCTAATTTCTTTGGGTTTTGGGAGAGATGTTTCCACAAGAAGTTTTTATGGTAGTTGTTACAGGCTTCATGCATCACACTTTAGACAGCACAATATGTCACAGGTACTGTTTCGCTATTTGTGAGCCTATGCTTTGCATGGTGCAGTAATTCTATTTCTTTATAAGTTCCTTTACAAAGACTGTATGCTGTAAAGTATATTTTAAAATACATATGTTATTAATATAATCCAAAGGCAGTAATCAGAAAGGCCATTTTCACACAATGATGCAAATGAACCAAACATATTAACTAATATAAAGCTCTGTTTTCCAACAAAGTGAGATCAGTGAAAGGATGCAATGTTTTAATAAGTGTCACTGACAAAGAATGAATGCAGTGTCTTGGTTATAATAAAAAAAACTTTATATTAGATTAAATCACTGATAAAGACAATGAGATTAATTTATTAGCCTTCACTGATAATCCTGACAAGAGCATGTGCCATGACGACCTATGGGCCTCTGTACTTATAAAACAATTCTTCCTCTTGAAGCGGTTTCCATACACATGAAAATTAACAATGCGGTATTAAAAAGCTATAGGAAGCAGGTTTCGTAGTTGTGGAAGAGAAGAAGAACAATTAGTGCTACGGGTTCGTATTATTTTTATTTACACAATACTGCACTGATGTTCAAAACCAAAGTCCATTCGATTAAAGCACAATTGAAAATTCTATTTACAATCTTCTCGCATACTGACATCTGGAGAATATTTATGCTTAACTGAAAATGTGGCTTCAAACTACTTAAGTATAGTTGAAAATCATTTGACTATTCTGATAGTAAATGCACTTAGACGGTATCAATGAAAACAAAATGTTAACACATATACCGAGCGCATGTGGCCGTCTGTGCACATTCATGACTTCAGATTTTACCACAACTCCCACTTCAACGTACTCCTGCTGCATGACTTCCTCCGGAACCCAAACGAATACTTATGTCCATCGGAGAATCCCTATCGTATGAGACTTCCATGTCCAAATCTTCGTCGTCTTCATCATCATGACTATCGCTGTCGTCATCATTATCGTCTTCTTCTTCGTCGTCTTCTTCTACTTCCTCTAGCTGCTCAGAGGGCTTTTTACCGATAGGCAGTAAGTCACAGTTCTTCTGCACAATTACTGACATCCAGTTGCTCTGTTCATTTTCTAACGCGTGTAATTCGTTCTCGTCATCACAAGATCTATCAATACTAAACCACAAGGGATCTGCAATTTTGTTCTGTAAACTGGGAAACATAGGCACCGGCATTGTGAGTTTGCGATAGTAGTCAATATCAAGAACTCAACAGCACTACCACAAACATCAACCGTGCGACAAGCACTTGAAAAGTAAACAAATATCGACAACAATCACTGCCATATGATGAATCTTTGGAAAAAAACATAAGCACAATGATTTTCACCAAGGATCTTTTGCTTTCCGCGGACACGACAGTGAACCGATAAGACTAGGCTCAACAAAACAACTTTTAATTGCAGTCACTAACATCAGCAGCTGTAGTGACTGTATTGTTTGCGACAAATAGCCAACAAAATTTATTAAAAAAAACAGAATCAAAAACTTTTTATAGGAATTTCTCTGAAGTTACGGAATCACAAGAGCCACTCATAGAGAGGCACCTTTTGTCATCCATAAAAAGTTCAACTAGGGTTCACTTTTTAACGCTATTTACCTTCCACCACTATTCCTTGGTGGCTGTGGTTGCTGATCATACAGACCAACCATGTATGTAATTCTTATAAACATGTAGGTGGTCGAGTTGCATTTAGTGGCATTAGCTGATGGTCTTTTATCATGTCAGCTGTCTGATAATTAAATCTCTTGCAGCCGTGTTTACATGCACATGTGCGCAAGTTGTTGCTTTCACCTCGTCTGCTGACATAGCATCACAGTGTACGCCGCAAGTTCTGCTCTGCTTCGCCGCTCTTTGTGTCAAGCGAAGTGCTGTATTGTTTAATATCCCTCTCAATTTCACTTACCTGCTACTTTATACATCAAAATACAAGTAAAATCTCTTATATCTAAATATGCTTGCTTAACACTAGTTTTCGAAAGAAAATAGAAATTAAATTACTATTATTTACACTGTGTACAGTCATTTTCCTTCTCATCTGGAACAGACACGCCCTCAGACCTCACATCTGTGCACAGATGGAATTCCTTCTCCATACCGGTGTGACTAAGCATATTTGCATTAACTAATGCCTCTTTTTTGACACTATGAATGGGACATGATGATACAAAAAAGGTTTCATATGGGTAAATATCCATTATGTACTGATAATCCTTGGTAACTCCAGGTTGTTTTCCAAATACAGATCTGTAAGTTCATGTTGCTCCTGTTCATTTAAGGTGGTGGATGCAATTACCTTTTGCTCTACCATTTCATAGTTTACATCTGATTCTGGGACTTGTTCTTTATAGTGAGTGTTTACAAGCAATAAAGTAGGAAATACGAATTGAAATGACACATCAGACTCCTCCTTCTGCTTGATCTATATATTTATATATATATTTAATATTGATATATATTTAATAGAAGTCACTATTAAGTTATGCTGACATCATTAAATTACCTCTAATTTTCTGTGGTTGCTAATCATACAGCCCATCCACTAAATCTCGATGATGAGCACATATCTATTTTTAGATGCCATGCAGGATGGAAGAAATTACTGCCTCTTCTTATGACTGCAGGCAAACGTCTTGCTTATGAACGAATATTGTATTCTTGGGTCTATTCTTGCTATTTTGTCACATATAGCATTTACTATACGCGTTGTTGATGCATGAGTAAAAATTATTACACATCTTTTTGTTGTGATATCTAAAACGTAAGTACTCCCAAGCAAAACTAAAACAAAAGTTGTTAAAAAAATGAATATTCCCCAGACATTGCTCTTTTGTTAAATACGTAATTTTTAAAGGGTATCCTTGCCGTCCTCTGTGGTAGTGTACATGTTTCCTAATCCTAACAATGAAAACAAAACATCTGTAGAAATTAATAATGAGAAAAAAGGTATGATACTGGGAGCTAGTTGTTTAGGTATTACACATCCTCTAGGAATGCAATCAAACCACTAGGCATAAGAATCTGTAGTCTTTCTGAGAAATACTGGTACTACTTTGCTTATTTTTAGTTATTATACAATTACCCCCTCTCTGAATGAGAAGTTGTTATTTCTGAAAGTGGTTCCATTCACTCACATGTGTTATTAGATAATTGGATATTTCACTGTCTGTTGCATACTTGTAGGATTGCAGTTGCTGAATTGTTTTTATCAGTTTTGAACTTATCGTTTGTTCTGTGAAATGTGAGTGGAACGCTTGCCTAAGAGATAATATAGGATGCTATGAGGCCTGGTTACTTCTTTCATGTTTTAACTTTTGTGTAGCACATATAAATTCGCTGTTCAGTATATTAGCAATTTTTATTCAATGTGTAACTACTGTGTTCTCGGTTCTATTGACTTATTAATATTTGTAGTGTTGATTATGTCCCACAATGTTTTACTTTAATGATTTCAATTTGTTAGGGCTCTGTTTATTGAACTAAACTTTGCTGTCCTTATTAAGTGTGTATATTATACATGATACAAAAAGTTGAAACATAGTATCACAATTAAAGAAACAGCAATGATAAATTTTGTTAATGCCTAAGGCAAATTTCACAACTGATATCATTGTCAATGTATTTATGATAAAACGGTAAAATGTGAAAATTAGGAAATATGTAATCCAAACATTCAGAACGTCGTTATTTACTTGTTAAAGAATATTTAGCAATATTTAGACAGGATACATAGGGGTTTTTTACCTTATAGAGAGAGTTTATTTTCTTTCCAAGTACCAAGTAATGCTAAAAGAACCCGCTTTTCCTCCTTCAATTGAGCTGAATTTCTAACTCCTAAAGAGACTTTATTACATGAAAGTTGTTATGTATACACAGTGTAGACGTTTTCTTTGTCCAGATATTATTAAACCGATATCAATTTTATCTTTCAGATTTAGTGAAAGAACAGTCACGGAAGCTAAAGTTAAGTCATCATGGGATATTTTTGTTGTTTCACAATCACAATTAACTGCAAGGTGTTAAACAACCATTTAGAACGTTTTATCGTTCTCCTGAAAAATTTAAATTCTTGACAAGGGTCGTTTTTGCTATTAAGTCCTCATATGTTATCAGCCATCCTGTGAAAGTTGGTTGCATGATTTAAAATGATTAAATTAAATTCGCTCTTGCAGCTGCCACCCCACAACAAAGACTATGCGACCCCCTGGGTTTCGTGACCCACATGTTGGAAAACATTGCTATAGTGAATACGAATAATGTACCCACAGTGAGACACTGCGGTCATCATGTGAGGAAGTGTGCCGAATTTGTGGCCTTACTGAAAGAGACACAGCTTCAGAACAATTTGCTGGTAGGACTTAAAACGTAATATCTCTTTTCAGACAAGTACCTCTTTGAGACGCATTAGCATCCTTAGTAGATAATTTTGAGCCCCAAACAGTGAAATTGCACTCAAAACTGTGGTGATCAAACCTAAACATTTCTTCCATTACGTGGATGACACCTTCGTTGTGTGGAAACATGACAGAGAGGCACTGAATGAGTTCCTCTATCACCTGAGCGGTGCCCATTAAACTATGCAATTTGTAAAGGAACTAGAACAGAATGAATGTCTTTCATTTTTGGACATTCTAATGGGAAGAAAGTAGACTTTGTTCCATGACATGCAGTCTGCAGAAAGAACACTCGCAAAAATCTCTCCCTTCATGCAACAACTTGTCATCATCCGGTGCGTTGGTACACTGTTCTAACGACTCTAGTACACAGGGCACCAGCCATCTGTGACAAAGACAGCCACCCAGATGAGCTGCACCACCTTAGATATGTAGTTTGCCAAGACTGGTACAGCAAAGCGAAGATTAGATGTGCATTGAGGAAAAATAATGAAACAGCCATCCACAAAGAAGAACCACTGAAAGAGTATGAGCAACTGGTATTGTACCACCCTTAGCCAAAATTGCGATAATTCTGAGAAAAAACAACATCAAGGTCATCTTTTGACCGCCACCATAAGCGAAAGATGTGCTTGGCTTGGTAAAAGCTGATTCTCGCAATGCTGCATTGGACACACTAGATGCATATATCTAGGGCATAAGGATAAATCAGCAGTGGCAGAACCCAGGCTCGATGAGGGACATACTTTCAAATTTGAGAAGACAAAAATGTTGTGCAGAGCTAGTGACTTTTGAGAGAAAATCGTGAAAGAATCAATTGAGATAATGCTCCATGACACTCTCATCGACAGAGATGAGAGCTACTAGGTAAGTTCGCCAGAGAACCCTCCACTAGCATGCCAAGAATACATGCAGCAGTTCACGGTTTGTGAGTCTGAGCAAGAATGAATGCACCAAGAGTGTAACGGTGATCTGCTACGCTCGCCATTGCAGGTCTCTGGAACCTGCACCTGAGGAGAAGATTAGAAAGAGACGGCCATATATATATATATATATATATATATATATATATATATATATATATATATATATATACTCCTGGAAATTGAAATAAGAACACCGTGAATTCATTGTCCCAGGAAGGGGAAACTTTATTGACACATTCCTGGGGTCAGATACATCACATGATCACACTGACAGAACCACAGGCACATAGATACAGGCAACAGAGCATGCACAATGTCGGCACTAGTATAGTGTATATCCACCTTTCGCAGCAATGCAGGCTGCTATTCTCCCATGGAGACGATCGTAGAGATGCTGGATGTAGTCCTGTGGAACGGCTTGCCATGCCATTTCCACCTGGCGCCTCAGTTGGACCAGCGTTCGTGCTGGACGTGCAGACCGCGTGAGACGACGCTTCAGCCAGTCCCAAACATGCTCAATGGGGGACAGATCCGGAGATCTTGCTGGCCAGGGTAGTTGACTTACACCTTCTAGAGCACTTTGGGTGGCACGGGATACATGCGGACGTGCATTGTCCTGTTGGAACAGCAAGTTCCCTTGCCGGTCTAGGAATGGTAGAACGATGGGTTCAATGACGGTTTGGATGTACCGTGCACTATTCAGTGTCCCCTCGACGATCACCAGAGGTGTACGGCCAGTGTAGGAGATCGCTCCCCACACCATGATGCCGGGTGTTGGCCCTGTGTGCCTCGGTCGTATGCAGTCCTGATTGTGGCGCTCACCTGCACGGCGCCAAACACGCATACGACCATCATTGGCACCAAGGCAGAAGCGACTCTCATCGCTGAAGACGACACGTCTCCATTCGTCCCTCCATTCACGCCTGTCGCGACACCACTGGAGGCGAGCTGCACGATGTTGGGGCGTGAGCGGAAGACGGCCTCACGGTGTGCGGGACCGTAGCCCAGCTTCATGGAGACGGTTGCAAATGGTCCTCGCCGATACCCCAGAAGCAACAGTGTCCCTAATTTGCTGGGAAGTGGCGGTGCGGTCCCCTACGGCACTGCGTAGGATCCTACGGTCTGGGCGTGCATCTGTGCGTCGCTGCGGTCCGGTCCCAGGTCGACGGGCACGTGCACCTTCCACCGACCACTGGCGACAACATCGATGTACTGTGGAGACCTCACGCCCCACGTGTTGAGCAATTCGGCGGTACGTCCACCCGGCCTCCCGCATGCCCACTATACGCCCTCGCTCAAAGTCCGTCAACTGCACATACGGTTCACGTCCACGCTGTCGCGGCATGCTACCAGTGTTAAAGACTGCGATGGAGCTCCGTGTGCCCTGGCAAACTGGCTGACACTGGCGGTGCACAAATGCTGCGCAGCTAGCGCCATTCGACGGCCAACACCGCGGTTCCTGGTGTGTCTGCTCTGCCGTGCGTGTGATCATTGCTTGTACAGCCCTCTCGCAGTGTCCGGAGCAAGTATGGTGGGTCTGAAACACCGGTGTCGATGTGTTCTTTTTTCCATTTCGAGGAGTATATATATATATATATATATATATATATATATATATATATATATATATCGAAATATCACGGAAATCATCGAAATATCACGGAAATCATCGAAATATCACGGAATTTCGATGCAACGATCTGGATGGAAGCCTGAGATGATTTCATAAGCAGCATATGTTGAAAAAGTCTATATATTTAAGAAATATTTTCTAATAAAGCATAATTTTGTTCAAAATGGCTCTGAGCACTATGGGACTTAACATGTTAGGTGATCAGTCCCCTAGAACTTAGAACTAGTTAAACCTAACTAACCTAAGGACGTCACACACATCCATGCCCGAGGCAGGATTCGAACCTGCGACCGTAGCAGTCCCGCGGTTCCGGACTGCAGCGCCTAGAACCGCACGGCCACTGCGGCCAGCTCATAATTTTGTTAAATCTACCTCTAAGATTATAAAATTTGCTAATTCTGCATACAAAAAATGCCAGAAAGGTAATATTATGTAGAGGAGGCGCAGTTTTGGTAGTTCTACAAGGGGTGCAGAATTTCTTCAATGTGGCTCTACTTGTGGAATGTTTTGATGTTCTATCCTTGTGCCATTTCATCAAGTGTGAATCGACCTTGACGGTATAGAATTGTGGTAACAAATAACTGTAACTTCTAGAATGCTTCCTTCTTGCAAAATGTCAGAATACACCTTTATCCATAGGTATTAATGTCCAAAGTCTTATGAACTTGTGTCTAGACAGAACTCTCTATAGTACCTCGATGTAGGAAAATATTCTCTGAGCATAAAATTACAGATCGCTTGTAGAATTCTGTCGGCTGTATCGCCGCCATAATATAATTAGGTATAACATTTTCATCAGGCTGTATATGACTAAGTATTACTTACATATTTGTGGTTATTAACTGTATCATTTACTGCAACAGTTTCTAAGTAAGTAACTAAAAGGATCGTAGGATAGGTGCATGTTTTATGCTCATTTTCAGAGAAAAGAAATCTCTATAAAAATCAATATAGATTCCGCAAACAGAAGTCTCGTGAAACTCAGCTCGCTTTGTTCTTCCATAAGATCCATAGCACTGTCCACAAAAGTGCTCAGGTTGATGCCTTTTCATTGGCTTCAGGAAGGCATTTGACACAATCCGCATTGCCATTTAGTAAAAAAAAGAATAAAAAATACCTGCTGACCGAGTATTGGAGCAGATTTGCGACTGGATTGAAGACTTCATTGTAGATTGAACTCCACACACTGCTCTTAACTGAACAAAATCGACTGATTTAAAGGTACACTACGGCCATTAAAATTGCTACACCAAAAAGAAATGCAGATGATATATGGGTATTCATTAGACAAATATATTATACTAGAACTGACATGGATTACATTTTCATTCAATTTGGGTGCATAGATCCTGAGAAATGAGTACCCATAACAACCACCTCTGGCTGTAATAATGGCCCTGATGCGCCTGGGCATTGAATCATACAGAGCTTGGATGGCGTGTACAAGTACAGCTGCCCATGCACCTTCAACACGATACCACAGTTCATCAAGAGTACTGCCTGGTGTATTATGAAGAGCTAGTTGCTCGGCCACCATTGACCAGACGTTTTCAATTGGTGAGAGATCTGGAGAATGTGCTGGCCAGGGCAGCAGTCGAATATTTTCTGTATCCAAAAAGGCCCGTACAGGACCTGCAACATGCGGTAGTGCATTATCCTGCTGAAATGTAGGGTTTCACAGGGATCGAATGAAGAGTAGAGCCACAGGTCGTAACACATCTGAAATGTAACGTCCACTGTTCAAAGTGCCGTCAATGCAAACAAAAGTTGACCGAGATGTGTAACCAACGGCATCCCATACCATCACGCCCAGTGATAAGCTAGTATGGCGATGACGAATACATTCTTCCAATGTGCGTTCACCGCGATGTCGCCAAACACGGATGCGACCATCATGATGCTGTAAACAGAACCTGGATTCATCCGAATAAATGACGTTTTGCCATTCGTGCATCCAGGTTCGTCGTTGAGTTCACCATCGCAGACGCTCCTGTTTGTGATGCAGCGTCAAGGGTAACCGCAGCCATGGTCTCCTAGCTGATAATCCATGCTGCTGAAAACGTCGTCGAACTGTTCGTGCAGATGGTTGTTGTCTTGCAAACGTCCCCATCTGTTGACTCAGGGATCGAGACGTGGTTGCACGATCGGTTACAGCCATGCAGATAAGATGCCTGTCATCTCGACTGCTAGTGATACGAGGCCGTTGCGATCCAGCACGGCGTTCCGTATTACGCTCCTGAACCCACAGATTCTATATTCTGCTAACAGTTATTGGATCTCCACCAACGCGAGCTGCAATGTCGCTATACGACAAACCGCAATCGCGATAGGCTACAATCCGACCTTTATCAAAGTCGGAAACGTGATGGTACGCATTTCTCCTCCTTACACGAGGTATCACAACAACGTTTCACCAGACAACGCCGGTCAACTGCTGTTTGTGTATGAGAAATCGGTTGGAAACCTTCCTCGTGTCAGCACTTTGTAGGTGTCACCACTGGCGCCAACCTTGTGTGAATGCTCTGAAAAGCTAATAACTTGTATGTCACAGCATCTTCTTCTTGTCGGTTAAATTTCGCCTCTGTAGCACGTCATCTTCGTGGTGTGGCAATTTTAATGGCCAGTAGTGTAATTTCCGGAGTATCCCGAGGAAGTGTGATAGGAGTGTTACTATTTACAACACGTGTAAGTGACGTAGTTGAAAGCGTTGGAAGCTCTTTACGACTGTTCGTAGATGATGCGATTATCTATAAGAAAGTGGCAACACCAGAAGACAGTATCGATTTGAAAAGTGACCTGCAGAGAATTGATGAATGTGGCAGGCCTTGGAAATTCACTCTGCATAACACATTGTGCATATATAGGAAAAGGAATCCACTTCTCTACAACTACACTGTGAACGTCAAATTGCTGGAAACAATGTTTACCGTAAAATTTCCAGAAGTAACTACCCAGTACGACCACATACAACAAATAGCAGAAAAATCAGATGCCAGACTGAGATACGCAGGAAGAAACTTCAGGAAACTAACTCATCCACGAAAGAAGTAGCTTAAAAGACGCTTATTCGGACGATTCTTGAGTACTCTTCATAAATCTAGGAACCTTTCAGATAGGACTGATAGATGAGATAAAGGAGATCTTAAGAAGAACGGCACGTTTCGTCACAGGGTCGTTTAGTCTGTGCGAGAGTGTTACAGAGATGCTCACCAAATACCAGTGTCAGGCGCTACAATGGAGACGTTGTCCATCATGGAAAAGTTTACCGCTAATAATCCTAGAGAGTACTATAAGGGAAGAATCAAACAACATATTATTTTTTCCCCACATACATCTCACGAAATGACTACGACTAGTTAGTTCAAGGAATTAGAGCTAATACTGAGGCACACCTACACTTATTCTTCACACGCGCCATTCACTACTGGAACAGGGATAGGGACAAAAGTTAGCTGTACCTGAAGCATCCCTTCCACCACTATGTACTGATGTAGATGTAGAATTTCACTTGGAAACATTTCCTCAATCTGTCACTTACTTTATTTCCATTGGTTGTTCTTGTTGTGGCCTTCAGTCTGAAGAGGTTAGTTGCAGCTGTCCGTGCTACTCTATCATGTGAAAGCCTCTTCATCTCCGAATAATTACTGCAACCTACATCCTTCTGAATCTGCTTGCTGTATTCCTCTCTTGGTCTACAACTACGATTTTTACTTGCACATTTCCCTCCAATACTAAGTTGGTGATCCCTCCACATCTAGAATATGTTCTATCAATCGATCCCTTCTGTTTGTCAAGCTGTGCCACAAATTTCTTCTGTTAAGTACCTCATCATTAGTTTTGTGATCTACCCATATAACCATCAACATTCTTCTATAGCACCACATTTCGAAAGTTTTTATTCTCATTTTATCTAAACTGTTATAGTCCATGTTTCAGTTCCATACATGGCTACACTCCAGACAAATACATTCAGAAGAGACTTCCTATATTTTAAATCTAATTTTGAAGTTAACAAATTCCTCTTCTTCAGAAAGGTTTTTCTTATCATTGTCAGCCTATATTTTACTCCTCTCTAATCAGCCATCATCAGTTATTTTGCTGCTACTTTAAGGGTTTCCTTAGCATCGCTTGATTTAATTCGACTACATCCCATTATCCTTTATTTGCTCTTGTTGATTTTCATCTGATATCCTGCTTTTAATTGTCTATTCCATTCAACTGCTTTTCTAAATCCTTTGCTGTCTCTGAGAGAATTACCATGTCATTGGCAAACCTCAAAGTTTTTGTTTCTTTTCGCTGAACTTTAATTCAAGCTCAAAATTTTTCTTTAGTTTCCTTTACTGCTTATTCAATGTACATATTGAGTAGCATTGGGGACAGGCTACAACCCTGTCTCACTCTCTTCTCAACCACTGTTTCCCTTTCACGCCCCTCGACTCCTATTACTGCTGTCTGGTTTCTGTACAAGTGTGAATAGCCTTTCGCTTCCTCTGTTTTACTCCTGGGGCCTTCAAAACTTCGAAGAAAGTACTCCAGTCATTTATGCCGAAAGCTTTATCCAAGTTTACATGTGCCCCAAACGTCTTTCCTTAACCTATATCTTAAGATAAATCGTAAGGTCAGTATTACCTTGCATGTTCCTACCCAAACTGATCTTCCCTGAGGTCGGCTCCTATTTGTGCTAGTATTTTGCAACTTATAGTTATTAAAATTATAGTTCTGTAATTTTCATACCTGCCAATTTTCCTTGGAAATGGAATTATTACATTCTTCTTGAAGTTTGAGAATATTTCGCTTGTCTCATACATCTTACACACCAGATGGAAGATTTTTGTCATGGCCAGCTCTCCTAAGACCATCAGTAGTTCTGACGGAGTGCTATCTGCTCCTGGAGCCTTTTTTCGACTTAGATCTTTCACAGCTCTGTCAGATTCTTCTCGCAGTATTATATCTTATCTTCATTTACGTTCACTTCTCTTTCTATAAAACTGCCATCAAGTATATCTTCCTTCTATTGACCCTCTATTGGACGGTTTCCTATCTGAGCTTTTGATACTCATACAGCTGCTTCTTTTTCTCCCAAAGGCCTCTTTAATTTTCCTGTAGACAGTATCTGTCTTTCCCCTACTGAAATATGCTTCTAAATCCTTACATTTGTCCTCTAGTTATTTCTGCAGAGCCATTTTGCTCTTCTTGTCAGTCTGATTTTTTAAACGTCTGTATTCCCTTCCGCCTGCTTCATTTACTGTATTTTTACATTTTCTCCTTGCGTCAATTAAATTCAATATCTCTAGTGTTATCCAAGGACTTATACTTATCCTTGTCTTTTTACCTATTTCATCCTCTGCTACCTTCACTATTTCACAACTTAAAGTTATTCATTCGTCTCTTGCTTTATTCCTTTCCCATGCACTAGTCAACAATTGCCTAATACTCCCTCTTAAACCGTAAACATCTTCTGGTTCTTTCAAATTATCCAGGTCCCACTTTCTTAATTTCCTACATCTTTCCAATTCCTTCAGTTTTAATCCACAGTTCATCACCTGTAAATTGTGGTCAGAGACCACAACTGCCCCTGGAAATAGTTTACAGTTTAAAACCTGGTTCCTAAATCTCTGTCTTAGCATCATAAAATCAATGTGAAACCTTCTGGTAGCTCCCTATCTCTTCCATGTATACAACCTTCTTTTATGATGCTTGAACTAAATGTTAGCGATGATTAAAGTATGATTTGTGCAAAGCTCTACCAGGTGGCTTCCTCTTGCATATCTTTTCCCCCAGTCCATATTCACCTACTATTTTTCCTTCTTTTCCTTTATCTGATTTAGAATACCACTCCACCATCACTATTAAATTTTCGTCTCCTATAACTATCGGAATAATTTGTTTTATACCACTATACACTTCTCCATCTCTTCATCATCTGCTGAGATAGTTGGCATATAAACTTGTACTACTGTGGTGGTGGTGGTGGTGGGGGGGGGTTAATGTATATCTTGACTACAATAATGTGTCCACTATGTTGTTGATAGTAGCTAGTCTGCATTCCTATTTTCTTATTCATTATTAAACACACTCCTGCATTACCCATCTCTGATTTGGAATTTATAACCCTGTATTCACCTGACCAAAGGTCCTGTTCCTCCTACCACCGAACTTCACTAATTCACACCATGTCTAACTTCAACTTATCCATTCTCTTTTTAAATTTTCTAACCTAGCTGCCCTACTAAGGGATCTAACAATCCATGCTCCAAACTGTAGAATGCCAATTTCGTTTCTCCTGATGACGTCATCCTCCTGTATAGATACCACCTGGAGACCTGAATGAGAGACTATTTTACTTCCAGAATACTTTACCCAACAGGACGCCATCATTATTTAACCATAGAGTAGAGGTGCATGCCCTCAGGATGAATTATCACTGTAGTTTCTCCTTGTTTTCAGCCATTCAAAGTACCGACAGAGTAAGGCCATTTTGGTTGACGTTATAAGGCTAGTTCACTCAATCATTCAGACTGTTGTCTCTGCAACCACTAAAGAGACTGCTGCCCCTCTTCAGTGACCACACATTTCACTGGCCTCTCCACAGATACCTCTCCATTGTGGATGCACCTATAACACCGCTATCTGTATCACTGAGGCAAGCATGCCACCCCAGCAAAGGCGAAGTCAATGGTTCTTGTGGGATGTATTTCTATGAGTACAGTGTCTAATAGTTTTGTAGCTGCATATTTGACTCTTTATGCCGAAAATATAGATTCATTGAGAGGTAATGCAGATTATTTTCCCTTCCACTATTCTACCCGTCAATATCTCTGTTATTCTGAAACTCAGTTGGCTTATTGATAGCAAATATCATGTGCGAATAGCTGTGGTAAGGTATCAAGACTGGCAATGGTAGCTGCAAATTTTTAATATGTGACAATTCGTGTATATTATAAGTGATTGTAGCTTAACAGAAGTAAAAAGAAACATGCTACCTGTTGACATTACAAACAGATTTCCATTCTGTGCAATAAGAATTGCTTTAGGTACTTTAAATTTCGGATGAACCCATCCAAAGACAAATAAGGTTTGTATTACATTGAGCAATACAATAATTTACTATTATATATCACGGGATACAAAGACAATGCTACAGTTTAGAAGTGTACTAACACCAGCAATAATCGATGTGCATTGTTTAACAAGATGTAGAGAACCAAAGGCGTTCTCTCCTGACAAAAGAAAACTTTATTCTCATTATTAGCAATGGCTCACCCTATGAAATACTGAGAAAGTATTGCAGTGGCTGTACTTACATCGACAGAACCAACCATTATGGTTTTGAAGTAATACACTTCTTGCACTTGATATTGCTAAACAAGATATTCCTCGCCTTTTTCTTATTTCAAACAGAGCAGAGCAACCCATGACATCACTGTTTATTTTATTAAATAAAGAGGAAAGCAGATAAAATATATCCTCAATTGTTTCTGTCAGCATTTGGTGTCATCAGTCTTCAAACTGGTTTGGTGTGGGGTGCCTGGAATTCGTCACATGTGCCTATCTCTTCATCACAGAGTAGTACTTATATCCTCTACCATTTGTTGGATGTATTCCATCTCTGTCATCCCCTACAGTTTTTACCTTCTGCATCTCTCTCTAGTGCCATGGGAGCTATTCCCTAAACAGAACTGTTTCCATTTTTGTCATACTTAGCTGAATCATTTTGAAATGTTTAGCTTTCACATAGGAAAGAACAGATCAGACCCACTGAAAATGCATGGATGTATGAAAATCAAAGATAGGTCAAGTTGATGTGAAAGTAAATCACTATTATACAGTAATGAGGAAAAAATCACAACACCGAAATAAATTAATGCAGGATAACGAAATTTCAGGAATACATTTATCCAGGTAGCCAACGGCCTTGCCACAATGGTAACACTGGTTCCCAACAGATCACCAAAGTTAAGCACCACTGGGCTGGACTAGCACTTGGATGGGCTACCATCCGGTCTGCCGAGCACTGTTGGCAAGCAGGGTGCACTCAGCCCTTGTGAGGCAAACTGAGGAGCTACTTCATTGAGAAGTAGCGGCTCTGGTCTCGGAAAATGACATACCGCCGGGAGAGCAGTGTGCTGACCACATGCCCCTCCATATCCACATCCAATGACGCCTTTGAGCTGAGAATGACATGGCAGCTGGTCAGTACCATTGGTCCTGTTCAGGAAGAGTTAATTATTTATCTAGATAATGTATTTAAGTGATTAACATGGTAAGATCATAGGTTAATGTAAGTGTGGTATAAGCCATTGTAAATGTGAAATGCTTGTACATTAATCATTGGCATAACTCCCAGAATGTTGAGTTGCAAGCACACAAATGTGCATACGTTGTGTTGTACAAGTGCCGGATGTCAGTTTGCTGGATGGAGTTCCACGTCTGTTTGACTTGGTCGGTCAATGCACGGACTGTTGATGCTGTTTGTGCATGATGCTGAAGTTGTTGTCTGATGATGTCCATCATGTTCCGGATTGGAGGCAGATCTGGTGATCATGCAGGTCAAGTCAACATGTTGACACTCTGTAGGGCACGATTAAAGGCATACTTTTAAAACTGTTTGAAGCTTACGAGTGTCATGCATAATGTATTGCATAGTAAATCAACCTTTGTGATCTTCATTTGTATATTGAGTAACTTATGAAAGCAATGTGTTATTTGGAAAATCATTTCCCCTTAATTCTAATGTAGGCCCTTACATCCTTAGTGCAATATTTCCACATTTTCCACACTTTTTAGTAAGGAAGTAATAGCAACTTTATGATCAAGTCGTTAACATAACTTACAAAATAGTAGTCTATAGTAGTGAAACTTACAGCTAAAGTAATTTAAGAAGTTATGTATGACTGACAATATTTGCGAAAATTTGATGGTTATGCACTGTACACTGTCTTTGGTATAACCACTAGATAACTAGGGTCTCCTGGTAATTGTGTATAGGAAGGGAGCATGGGAAATACGTGGAAAATAATGTGAAATGTGCACATGGGAGGAAGTAATAGGTAGGATGTAAGTGTTAGAAGATAAGTGGGATGCCAATTTCGCAAGGAAACAGTGCGTTGGAGCCATGTATCTGGGATGTCATGTATAGGGTAAGATTTGATTTTAAGGAAGGCTATACTTCAGAGATGAATTCATGGTCTGCGAAGAAAAGATGATAAGAATCGTGCTCGGAATGGACATGTAGTGCTTGGAAACGGAGGAAAGATGGGACATGTTGACAGAGTCTGGCAGCAAGTCACATTGTACTGTTGTCGCAACGTTAGGAGTTAAGAGAATAGCAAGGGTGGTTACTTCAGATATCGGCTCATATAGTCAGCAATAGTATCCATGATCCAACCACCGCTGGTACTTGCAACAGCTACGTGATCTGACAACTTCTTTCGCTGCATAAAAATCTGCTCCATTCTCAAAGATAAAAACTACACAACGCAGCCAGCCAACAAGGATGGAAGTTACCATCAGGCTATGAAAACGTAGGACACAACGCAGCCTCTCAAATTCTGACACAAATGGCGATGGTATCCACTGCAATCTACTTGAAACGTAGTTAGCCAATGAGGGTAGAAGTTACCATCAGGCAATGAAAATGTATAACACAACACAGCCTCTCAAATTGTGATACAAACGGAGATGATATCCACTGTGATCTACTTGAAACGTTTAATATTGGAAGTACTCGTTATAGAAAGTTTAACTTCTGTGGATAAACAGTAGTGTACTATTTCAATATGAAGAGTTTTTAATCGTCATTGATATCACAATAAGCTAAATAAGTAACAGTTTTAATGAATTCAGTGAGGATATGTTGCATACTATGTATCAGAAGCAGCTTCACACCATTATTCAGTAGTATGATTCATGAAAATGGTACTACAAAGGTAGTACAGATCATTTATTATAAAACTCCAGTCACTATGATATTGATTCACAGTCATTCCTTCAACGATTTGCTGAAATTAATACACTATACCAACACAATATTTCAAGAAGGATTATTTAAAATTTCAATGAATCTTTTTGAAAGACACTGTATTTTAATGTTGTCACTTCACCATTTAATGTACTTGCTGTGCCTACTTACCTTTCACGCATGGACTTGATGGCCATGTTGTCATGTTCCACTGTCTAAGCAAAAAGTAATATTGAAGTAAATCTCAATTATTATTAGCAACTAATAATCACTGAACACTCCATAAATCTAATAAGTTTATTGTAAATTGTTATACTTGAAGAAATCGAACATCAGGAGATTTACATTTTTAGCTTAATGTACATTCTTCATTGAGTACTGTCAGACTGTTGATATCAGCAAAATACAGGGAATTTTAGTTAAACCATGTTATATTTCTATAGGCTGCAAGACGTTTTTGTGCAATAGAATTCAAATTCTTGATTGGACAGAATAGATTTTCTCCATGCAGCAATTACATTATAAAGGCTAATTCACATTGGCTGTCATGTCTCATTATGTCAAAACATTCCATAATGTATTTAAAATGGTTGCTTTAACAAAGGCCGTGTCGACATCTGCTAACATCGGAAGTTAACATATTTTCGCCGTGCTTCATTGACATAGAAGTGGATTTTGTGCTTTTATTTCTTCTTAATCTTTATTTTATTATTGTGCTTTGTTTTTGTGGCAAATCGGAAATGTTCCACGATTTGGATACTTTTTGCATTGAGTGTTCTTCCAAAAGGGGGATCAGATACCTAAAAACCGAAAATTATTTAGCTTTTACAATAACATAACAGAGCTGATGCCCACAGTTACATAAATAAAAAGTTACGTTGATGAACCAGTTTTCAGTGTATAACGCTTTAAATGAGAACTTCAGCTCTAATGAAGAAGAAAAATACCGTTGTTTATGATAGAAATAGTTAAATAAGGGAAAAATGTAATGGGTAAGGTGTGCTCTGTCTGTTCCCTTAGAACTATTGTTTGATGTATTTGTGTGTATATATTTTCGCTAGCATATAAATATCGATTTTTTGAAATGTTGTTTCATTTCTCAGAACTTTGTTCTAAGCAAACTGGCATGTAACATCTTGATGTGATGATGCCATAATGTGATGTGGCTTGACATCCAGTGTAAATTGGCATTAACCTGTTGCAATGTTAGTGTGTAACTTGTGAACTATGTTTAGTGTACAGCACTATCGATAGTTCACCTCCAGTGTGACATTTTTCTGTTTTCACCTGGTGGTAGAATACTACTGACGCAATGTAGCTGGGAAGTTCCATAGTAGTCAGTTCACTCACAGGAGCATAGATCTGAGTGCAGTGATGAGGTAATTAATCGTCAGTGGGTGTACAAGAACGTCATGGAATGAGACAGGCAATGCACTTGCATGTTTATTTAAAGCAGTTAGTGCAGAAGTGATTTATATTTGTGAATGCCTGCCATGTCATGTTGACCATTCCATATGCATTGTACAGGGACCTGAACTGCAAGGAATAATCTCGCAAGTGTTGTCTTGAGCATTCTATACAGACCTGAGAAATGTTATCGTAATATCTGAAACTGAAGTGACTGATTATCACAATAGGCAGAATATAAATATACTCGAGAAAAACTGGTCGCTAGAATTGTGTAAGAGGGCTATAAAAGAGATTCTAATATGTTTAAATTATTAGTATATGAGAATTACAGTCAGTTAAAGTAATATTTCAGAATAGAAATTGTACACTGGCAGAAATGAGTTACTAGCAGCCAACCCTCTGCAACTGAATTGTAGCCTTGTACCTGAACATTATAGTATTTCCAGCATCGATAGTGCCACTGAGGAGGAAGCATCTCGCCTTGAAAATATAGGTAGGTGAGTGAGGACGTTGTCAAGAAGTATTCCCACATCTCACTGTGCAATACAGAGTGAGAACATCATTACTCTTGCAAATATAACGTTATTTATATCGGAGCAGCCTGCTAATACCCATTGTTAAAATCTGTAAGAATAGAGTGTGAGTCTATTTGCCACCTTTGACACTACTGGTGCTCTGTTTAGAAGTACATCTAACTTTTTACCACTATTTTGAGTACATTGTTGTCCTAACAGCTACTGTTTCTTAACAGTTGTAACAAAGAGATAATTTGTTTTTGCTTGGACAATTTTCAGTTTTGATCTGATTGCAGTTTTACATGTCTACAGGCAAGGATGGACACACTTTGCTATCAAGATACTCAGGCTAAAGAAGGAGGAAGAAAATGGAATAACGACTTTAAAATGAAGTTTTTACGTAACATAATATGTTGTATAATATAATATTTACATGATGTAATATATGCATAAGTTTTTACATAACATAATACTAATCATGTCATTACTGCAGGACAAGCATTTATTGGGACTGTCTGGATGCAACATTTTATAGCCATTCTGTGGAAAGTTACAGATTTCTGAGCCAGAACAAATAGTTGTCCCCTTCATCAACATACAAGCTGTCCACACCTAGAACAGAAAAAAATCAATATGTTAGACTCTATGATTGGAATTTGCAAAACTTATTTATTGCATACAAACGGAACAAGTTGTCATCTGATACAACACTTCCCTTGGGTATGCCTTTGATTTTCCATACTCTTCCACATCATGCGATTTTAACACACTGGAGGCACTTCTTTAGAGAATCAGAATTATTTGTTCGTTTTATGAAATAAGAAGTAACCACAACTGTAATAACAGTAAATGGTGTTATTAAATATACATGAATGGCATGTTTTTCACAACACAGTAAAGGAACAAATTAACCTATCAAATGACAGGTTCTCATTTCATTTCAGTGCATTCATCACTTTGAGTTTCATTTCAGAAGGGAACGGAAGGAGAGAATAGAGATCATAGAACTGTTACACTGGCGGAATGGCAGTAATAGCGGATGCAGCTGGGGAAAATACGAAGAACACAGTTTGGCGATCATGTGTACATTTTCCACTCAATTTCTGTATGAACAGTGAGAAATCTCTACAGTCTCCCCAGCGATAATCTCTGGCATAATAAAGCCATTTGTTTGGAAACTAGTGGTGTTTTCCTATTAGGAATTAAAACATATTCCTATCAAATAGCAAGTCTGTTTGCTTATAAGTCTCTTCTGTGTCTTGTTTATGTGCTTGTTTACAACCGACCTTCTCGCTTCCCCACCAAAAAGAATAGAAATCGGATAGCTTTGCTTGCAAAACAGCAGACGCTTCAAAATATTAGCAAAAGCTCATTTAACCAAAACATTGTTCAAGACCCAGAACTCAAGTTAAATAAACTGCAGAATACAAGTGTTGCGCTAACTATGAACATAACTGAGCTCAGGCTCTAGGGAAGCAGAGAGCAAAATAACAATCATAATAAAACTAAATGAAATTACATTACTGTGAAATAAAAACGAAACAGTAATGCAAATAGAGACAATGCATTCGAAAGGTCATATCTCTGTACATATGTGAAATCAGGTTCTGCTGCTGGGTATATGCAGCAAGAATGCCTCTAACTTAATTAGACCTCCAGGTGAATAAGTGGTCAATGACACATAAGGATATGTGCTTCATCTTTATGCTAGAGTTCGTCAATTTATCAAAGGTAGTGGCTGGAGAGTGTCAGCCTTTCAGCAGCCCAGGGCCAGATATTTTTTTGTGAGTGAGAGATTTGCAGAAAGTGCTGGATAGGGCAGCAGTTGAATAGTCTTCCATGGTAGGACAGGGCAGCATGGACTATATGCAGTCTTGCTTTATCTTGTTAAATAATAATATCACAGTGCTCTAGAAAACAAGCCTTGGCCAGCAGACTTAATGTCCCTGGAATGTAATGGATGTTCTCCAAATTACCAACTACATGAAAGAGATATGCTCATACTGCGTATACAGTGGCATCTTATACCATCATGCAAAGTGTTGGCCTAACATGTGATAATGCATGCAGTCTGGCAATTTTAGTTGTCCTCAGACCCTTTATACATGGATGCATCCAATGTAATCCTCTCTCTACTGTCTCGCCAAGGGAAATTGAGACAATGGTCACCATGCCAACAGTCCACGGCGGTCTAGACGTCGTCGAACTGTCTGTGTGAATACTTGACTTGCTGCAAACAAGCCTGTTTCCTTGCTCACGTAATGTGATATGGCTGTATAATCTGCACAATTGAGCAAACCATATATTTCTCTTCTTGGGCACTAGTCACATGGGATTGTTGAGTATGGGTCTTCTGAGCCCCTTAATTCCACATTTTCATGACCGTCATGGGTGTCTGACCAACACAAGCAGAAATATCACAGAACAATAAACTACACTATTAATAGGCTGTGTCCCAATCACTCTGCATTCCAACACAAGGTATAAACATTCTCGTTTTTACACTATGTGTAACACGATGTTCTCAAAACACTCAAACACAATTTGAGGAAATCATTGCATAACATTTTCATACACAGAGAATGCAGGTGATGTTACAGCTAGCTATTTTATGTGGCTGCAGTGATGCATATCAAAGCATGTAGTACATTTCGTACGGATGCTTGAGGTGTTTTACATGTACCTTCATGATATTACAATTTTGGAGGCCATCAGTATATGTGAACTACATGACCGACCTACTTCTGTGTGATTTCATCTAGAGATCGCGCTACTACATCAAAGTCAGCAGCGCAAATCAGTACCACAGAGATTAGCAAGAGCTTGCTGCAATATGGAAGGTGCTCCAGAATACCAAGCCTCCCTCTCAGCAAAGGAGTGCCCTCACACTGAGGTCAATGTACGAGTAGTGTGAAGCATTCAACAGCTAAGCCCCAATTTGTTAGCTCAGCTTCAGAGTCAACAACATCATGAATGAACAGAGATCTTGAAGTTTTGGAAGACCATGTACTTTAATTAAAGTTGAACATTGTACTCTAGGAGAACAGTTTGTGATTGTATCCATCAAGTGATAATTTCATACTCAATAACATTTGTAAATATTCTACACTGTCCTGTTGCAAAGGACAATCTCAACTTCAGTAAATCTTTTTATTCATCCATGTAATAATGTGATCTCATATTTCACCTTTTGTAGTTGAAAATGAACCATCTCACAGAGCACTCAAAGAACCTACAGTTGTGGGCAGGTCTTAATGTCCCAGGTTTTGTTTTTACTGATTATTTAATCGAAATTCTTTACATAGTTTCCCATTTTTTGTGTAAATGGATCTGATATTTAGGGTCTGTGGGTTTATTGTGACGTGTCCATTAAATAGTCCCTGCGCTATCCACGTAAATTTGTCGATGTCGTTGTCGTTGAAATCGATAACTGGACTGAACTAGATGGAGCGAGACTGTGTCTAACATGTACGAGGAGTGGAGTTCAAATATCACGTGGACCATCCTCTTTTAGCTTCTAGCTATGTCATGTGAACATCAGAATAGATCCTTCAATACAGCCCTCCTGCATCAGCTGGTAGCCCATTTTTATCAGCTACAGTATTGTCTGTAGAATTCTCTCGCACTGTGGAATTTCTAGAACCATGCATAGATTTTTTCTTGAAGCTGCTCCAGCTGCCGTCTGTTAGGTGTTTCTTTGGCACTCTTATGCCAATGAAGAAAACTTGATAAAATTTCGTGTAGCCCTTTTCTTTTCTTCCATCAATACAATGTGATCAGGATAAAAAGTTGTCAGAAAAACATTCTGGTTTTTGGTCGTTTTGCCAACTTCCTCAAAAGATAAAGGACAGTTTCTTATTATACGCCAAAAAAATTCACCCTGACAGTTTCTTTTTTCAAATAAATAGATTTCCATGGCACTATAAATCCTTCTGAGATCATTTTCCTAGACATTTGACAGTCGTGATTGATTCCAGTAGTTGCTTGACGATTTTGTAATCAATGAATATGTAGTACTTTTGCCTATTTGCGCAAGGTGTAGCCTTGTATCACTTGGTATGGTTCAAATACCAACACTGACCTGCTTTTGGAGCTGACTGCTGTTTTGGCTAATGAAGAGGTCAAGCATAATTTTAGATTTAGTAAGATACGTGAGAGACTACACACTTGCACACATTTTTAATTCGATTTTTAGTGACATCTCAGTTAAGCACCACAACTCTACACCCATATCTAAAGATGGGTCTAACCAGCTGCTCAATGATTTATCACCGAATTTACTGTATGTGATTCAGAGTCACATGAAGTCTTGAGTGGTAGCAGCTCAATGTAATACAAACCTTATTTGTCTTTGGATGGATTCATCCGAAATTGAAAGTAGCTAAAGCAATTCTTATTGCACAGAATGGAAATCTGTTTGTATTGTCAACAGGTAGCATGTTTCTTTTTACTTCTGCTAAGCCACAATCACTTATAATATACACGAATTGTCACATATCAAAAATTTGCAGCTACCATTGCTAGTCTTGATACCTTACCACAGTTATTCGCTCATGATACATGCGCATTTACTCCACGGTTTAGTGTCTCACATTGAGAATGGATGAAAGGTTGTCAGCCAAAACATCGACACAAGAATTAATAATATCCTGGATGCACTCACGAAAAATGATGGAATACAAGAGTGTATCCATGTCCTTAGCAGGTAACACCTCATACTGATTTTGATAGCGGAGATCAGTTTCAAACAAAATGATAGTTCAATCACTTAATGTTTGTTATATGTGGGTTATCACCACTGAGTTCATAAATAGTTAACTGGTGTTTCGTGGCATAATACTTTCTATTTCTGTTACCGTTTCTAATGAGCCTTGTCAATGTGACGCAAACCCTAAGGAAGGAAGGAAGCTTTTCAATCAGGGTACTGGGTGACAAGATGCAGTGGTTCAAAACTATCCAGTCGTCCAGATTTAGGTTCCTTGTTTTCCCTAAATTATCTAAGGCAAATGCTGGGATGGATTGTTTGAAAAAGTCATAGGTGATAAAGAGCCGTTTCCTCGGAAATGAGGAGATTGTGTTCTGTAGCTTCAGGAAGTAAACCACTACATGGATTTCAAGTACTTTAGATTTCCAATAATGATAGTTCTCCATGTCCTAGTGAGGAGATAGATTTTTCATATATTATCAAATAACGTTGTGACTACTTGCAGTGATTGATTTGGGTACAGAAATGGGTAGACAATATATCAAAAGACTTTGCTTACAGTACACTGCATGCCTAAATAAATTCACTTGATATGACCATGAAGTTGTTTGCCTGTATCACCACTGCCGCTGGACATAACTTCAGCCATGTGGCAGGGAACATGCCACTTCCAAAAGATGCACATTTTGAATAGATAGGGAATCCTATGCAGCAGACTGCTCCAACATTTCTCTATTAGGCACTGGTGTCAACGCCCACATGTGTGCTCTTTACCTACCATTGCGATGGAACAGCCAGCTGTACAGTATTCTAAGGGTATCAGGTGTCCTCTGATGTTACAATGCCTTTGACAGACTTCAAATTAACTAAATAATTCATACAGTTGGTAAAGTAAGCAAGAATATTGCAGGTGCAGTGGACATACCAACAGGAGTGAGGAGTTCATTGCCAGGTGGGCTGGCAGGGTCAGGCAGCTGTGGTGTTTGGTAGATCAGCCAGAACAGGTAATTGGCAGGGTCCTCCCTGTGGCCAGCCAGCATCGTGATGTAGTGCCCGTAGGGCCACTCTGTAGCCTCAAACCTGTGAATTAATTCCACTGCTACAGTCCTGTGTCCAAGTTTCCTTCACAGAATAGGAATATTTTCATTGTTTTGATACCAGAAGAATGTTTCCTCTTTGGAATCTAATATTAGGTAAATATGTCATCTTCAAGATGATACCACAAATAAAATTATAAGAGATGTCGTATCATGTAGACATTTAACTGCGGTGTGCAAACAAGGCATTTATTTAAGGATCGATGCATATCCCAACTCAGCTTCATGGTCGAGGTCACTAATACACACTTGAGCAACAACTCTCGATTGAGATCCTGGTGGTAGAAAAAACTTTCACTGCAAGTGTTTGAGTGACAAGGGGAGCAGAAGTGGAGGAATGAGGCTTTTGGCAGTTATAATTGCGCCAATTAAGAATGAAAGAGTCATATGTGGTTGTTGGTTGCAAGACCCTGTGAGGTAGGTTCAGTCATGTTATTGGAAAGGCTGTGCATATTTGCTTCTTTTCCAGCAATGTGTGAAAACTGTGTCTTGAGTGTATGTGTGAGAGTAGGTCACTGTAACAGATGTGTGGATAGTATGGCGTCATGGCACATGGCCTACTTCTTTTGACTAGAAGCAGGAATGTCGCTGATCTTAACATCCCCATTTGATGGACTGTTAATCATTAACAGTGTTATATGCTTTTAGTAAATGAGACACAGTGGAAAGATTTGTAATTTAACTAAGCGGATTGGGGCAAAGTCTGGTGACAACCCCCTCTCCTCTCCTCGCCAGCCAAGTACGGATGGTGAAAATGTCTTCTACCACCAGGATTCGAATTTACAATCTCTGAGTCGAGCACCCCTACGTAGGGATACATGAGAAAGCTCAGAAATGGAGGCGAATTATTTGTGCAAGTGTTCTGTGCTATATTCAAGATCTTTCCACAGTGTCTCATGGAGAGAAGGTATATGACACTATTGGTAGTGATCTGTCCATATGATAGGGATGTTAAGTTCAACTGCCCACTTAGTGCTATTGGAGAGAAGCAGTCTGTGAAATGGTATCAGGTTTTAGTCTTTTCCTTCTTTCATTGTTATCAACAAGTCAGACATGATATAGCACTCTACAGACAATCATTACAGTCACTTACACTGGACATATACACTTAACATTCATAATATGCAACTCTCCCAAGCGCTTTCATATTGAAAGGCTTGCACAACACTGTGAAACACACAAATCTGTTCTTTTATTCTGTATATACCCCGTGATGAGGTATCAGTTTCTACAATTAGGGTAGTATTTAGGATTCAATAACGTATGCAGTGGAAAAATATTTGTCATACAAATAGAGTATTTGTTGTACAGACTTTGGCATGCAACTATTGGAACACGGTATGTCCTGTAGAGCAAAACTAAGTGGTAAATGATAAGTAGCAAGGGTGTTCGGGTGGTAGAAGTCGTCGATATTATACGAATCCAGCTTATAAAGACTCTTTGAATACCCAGATGCAGCATCGATATTTCGGTACATTTAGAGGTATCGCAAGTCAATTCCCTTGTCTCAATAGTTGTATCCTTAAGCCCAAACAGTTTCGAGACTGGATTAATAAATAACAGAGACAAGGTGAGATGGTAGTTCAGGTGTTTTACATTGTCGATCATACAACTATGTAAAGCTGTATGAGAGGTGCTTGTTTGGGGTATTGTACGACCCACACATCACTTTGACTTGGATGTCAGTTATATTGTTAATGCATTGACCTCTCTTGTAAATTTCTGCACTTCGTCATTTTGTGGTACAGCCGTACTGATGACACGAAGTCTCCTCACCTGAAGTGATTTTTTTTTCCAGATCTTGGAATATGTCCACACATCTTTGTTTTTATTTGGGAGTCAAAGTGTGCATGACATAATTTGCACATCTCTTTCTCTTCTTCAAATCGTGCTATAGAATGTATTGAACGCCTTATTTAGATATGTTTCATTGCAAATTGTTTCACAACGAAGTTGACACACTATAGCCACACGTTCAGTACTTGACACAGCCTTCTCGCAACTGACTGGTCGAATGCACGTCTGTTGTTTACAGATGTTAGTTCAAGCTACCAGCGTAATTACTGCACTAACGTCGCTTATATGTCAGAAATTAATCACTCTCTGAATTTTTAGGACAGACGGTGTATTCTCCAGTGGTAGTAAGAGAGTACTTTCCGATACACTCACGGTCAGTTACACCAGACTTCAAAACGTTAATCTCGTCACCATTTGACAGAATCACTCAATATCTTCGGCATGGAAAAAAACAGGTAACAGTACATACTCTGAACAAAGCGTAACGAGACTTCGTTAATGTCAAAGAATGAAGGGGTGTTACACATTGCAAGAAGTTGCTGAGGGGACATTTTTTCTGAATACTGTGTCACGATGAGACAGTGACATTATCAAATCAAAAATCACTTCGGCGAAATCTCTGATTCAATCATTAACCAGTGCAATTAGTTTGTTTGGCCACAACCCACAGCACGTATATAAATATACGTTTTATAAATTGAAACACCTTTTTATTGCCGCAAAAAAGGCGTTTCAATTTATAAAACTAAGATTACAAGCTGTTACAACAACTAAGAAACATACGTCGTATTCTCTGTCTGAATTTTCTGAAGACTCACTGATAATGCTCGTCTATCGAAGCGGCGAGGATCATAACGTCATAGAAGGATGTGTTGCGCACAGGGTGAAGTAAAAGGGTGTACTTCTCCGATACGTTCGTTCCCACCCAGATGGAATATGTGATGGTCACGTGCGGGTCCTTACGATGGTCCACGCCAATGATGTCTGCCACTCTGAGGCGATCTGCAACTGTTTAACGAAATTAAGTCAGGTACAAATGTCTCTACGTCATTATAGTTTTGTGTGATCACACAAAGTAAAAGATAATCGATCTAATTAAATACTTAGAGATAAGATTATGGATAACTTAATATGGAAGCATTGCATATGAAAAGTTATGAAGGAGCCGAACCAAGTACTGAGTTTTAGTCAGAGAAAACTTAGAAGGTGCAACAAATCCACAAAAGAAACTGCCTATACTACACTTGTTCGTTCTCTTGTGGAGTACTGCTGCATCGTATGCGATCCTTACCAGATGGGACTAACAGAAAACAATAGAAATGTTAAAGAAAGGACAACTTGCTTTGCATTATCACTAAATAGGGGAGACAGCGTCACAGTTATGGTAAGTGAGTTCGAGTGGCAATCATTAAAAGTAAAATGCTTATTGTTTTCCTTTTCACAAACTTACAATCAATAACTTTCTCCTCTGAATGCCAAAATCTATTGTTGACTTCCACATGAAATAAGAGGAACTAGTGTCAATTTTAACCACATGTATTCGAGAATAGGGAAATAATTTGAAGGTGATTCTATGATCCCTGTACCCTACTTAAGTGTGAATTGCAGAGTAATCATAAAGATTATATAAATGTGGAATAGCCAACGCCTTTTACTGACAAGCTATTCATATGAAAATTAAGTACTTAATTGAGGAAGCCTGGTAAACAAATGCACAAAACATGAGAGCACTGTTCAAGCTACAAAAAAAGGGCTACAAGGATAGCAACAAAAAATAGCAATGAGGTCCACTGTTAAAAGCTGCTCAAAATATTGAGGGTTTTACGCCATGTGAGTATATTATTTACCAATTAGTTACACACACAAAATAACCTTGGTAATTATTCGTCAAATAACTCTTTCCTATGGCCACAAAACAAGATCTAGATTTAACTTGCACTTACCAAGAAAGAACAAGTTGAAACCAGCATCTTCTACCAAAGAATAAAATTGCAGAATAAATTGCTCAAATTCGTTACTAAAAGGAACACATTTAAACAGCTGCTAAAAAGTATCGATTATGCAAAACATTCAATAAAATGAAATGTCAATTACATTTCATAAAATACGGATATGGTCAAAAATGTAATATAAGTAAACCACTAAACTCCCGATTATTTATAGAATCGAACTGCCATGTATAAAACAGCTTCAGACATCTGATTGCCTTACAAATCAGTCAATGAGTTAAATTTTAATGCTAAGCATATGAGCGACAAAAAGTTTA
The DNA here is from genome assembly GCF_023897955.1 of Schistocerca gregaria. Lineage (NCBI taxonomy): Eukaryota > Metazoa > Arthropoda > Insecta > Orthoptera > Acrididae > Schistocerca > Schistocerca gregaria. The sequence goes on along the minus strand of NC_064927.1, from coordinate 194,802,853 downwards.
GGAAAGATTTTAAAGATCATTGGAAGTCGCTAAGTGCTGTCATTATCAAACACTGGATGAGTATAGTGTGGGTAAAAGCACTCCATATTGAGCAATGTCTAGTTTTTTAAACATCTAAATGCTTATGACATCATAACTCTTGATCTGTGAATCATAAGAGACAGAATTTTACAGATACATTTATTGGTATATGCATTGCATTAGGCATTAGTAGTGAGGACGTAATAAATTAAAATGGTATGTCTGATGTTCAAGTTTCATTGCATGAACACCAAAAAAAGAGTAAATGAACTTTTCTCTGTTCATCATTTTGTGAGGGTGTCAACAAGGAAAAGCGCTTGTTGGAAGTTGCTAAATGCTCTTATTCACAAATACTGGAGGATATATTGTGGGTAATTGTTACACCATGAGTTACACTGCCCAAGACATATAGGCCTACATAGTTTCTAACTGTAATACATAGCTTACTGTATTATACTTTTAACATAAGATTTTATCTCTCAAACAGTAGAATATCACAGCATTATAAATTTTTAAATTCGGTGAATAATTACAGGAAATACTGAAAATCAAATATTTGTTACCCCTGGATAGTGCTAGACTGGCAGCTGGCAACTGAGACCATGGACCATAAAACATGAGTCAGGTTAGCTGTATAGTAAGAGAGATAGTAATAAAACATCTTTCTAATTTCACAACTCACTTTCGGAGTCTAACAGCTACCTTTCTGTAGCACCTTATATGAAAGCTATGCAAGAGGTAATGCCAACACCATGCAATCTTTCTAAAATCAAATACGTACTATTATGGAGGAATAATGACTCATTGTTTCAGGCGAGCATATAAGAGGTTGCGCTGTACAAAGCAGAAAACAAGTCCATTTCACTTTGAGAAATAATTTCTTTGTAAGCATGTATAAACAGTACAGTCCTGTACACTAATGATTCATCAAAGGAGATTGCCTTTTTTATTTTTATTTACTGGCCTTATATTCGAGAGAACGGAGTTTGTTCTTCCCATCTGGTCATTCTGAATTAAGTATTCCATGGTTTACCTAATTTACTGTTTAAATGAATTATGTTTTCTCGTTTTTCAGCTGTAATACCATACCTTGTCCAATATCCTTGAAAAACTGACCGCTAAATAAGTCAAATTACTACTACTAATATATTAAAACTGAGGTTGCATATCTGATTGATCTAATTTTTTGTCTCATATTAAGTATTAATAAGTGAGACCTACAACATTTTTTAAACATTTATACACATAAATGTGAAACTACTTCTCCATTCTCCATAGATCACTCAAACTTTCATTTATTATTTCCACACATCTATGAAGGCACTAAGAACTAGAAAACAAATATGCACATTGGACTGTGCAGGTGGAGGCTCCGATTTTGGTGGGCACGTCCCTTAGATACACTATGTGATCAAAAGTATCCAGACACATGGCTGAAATGATTTACAAATTCGTGGCACCCTCCATCGGTAATGCTGGAATTCAATACGGTGTTACCCCACCCTCAGCCTTGATGACAGCTTCCACTCTCGCAGGCATACGTTCAATAAGCTACTGGAATGTTTCTTGGGGAATGGCAGCCCATTCTTCACGGAGCGCTGCACTGAGGAGAGGCTGATGCCTGGCACGAAGTCGGTGCTCCAAAACATCCCGAAGATGTTCTTAGGATTCAGGGCAGGACTCTGTACAGGCCAGTCCATTACAGGGATGTTATTTTCGTGTAACCACTCCACTACAGGCCGTGCATTATGAACAGGTGGTCGTTCGTGTTGAAAGATGCAATCGACATCCCCGAATTGACCTTCAACAGCGGGGACCAAGAAGGCGCTTAAAACATCAATGTAGGCATGTGCTGCGATAGTGCCACGCAAAACAACAAGGGGTGCAAGCACCCTCCAATAGAAACATGACCACAACATAACACCATAGCTTCCGAATTTTACTGTTGGCATTACACACTCTGGCAGATGACGTTCACTGGGCACTCGCCATAACCACACGCTGCCATAAGATCGTCACATTGTGTACCGTGATTCGTGACTTCACAAAACGTTTTTCCTCTGTTTAACTGTCCAATGTTTACGCTCCTTACACCAAGCGGGGCGACTTCAGGCATTTACCGGCGAGTTGTGTCGCTTATGAGCACCCGTTCGACCATAAAATCTGTTTTCTCACCTCCCACCTAACAGTCGTAGTACTTGCAGTGTATCCTGATGCCGTTTGGAATTCATGTGTGGTAGTCTGGTTAGATGTCTGCCTATGACACATTACGAACCTCTTCAACTATTGGCGGTCTGTATCAGTCAACAGACGAGGCCAGCCTGTACGCTTTTGTGCTGTACGTGTCCCATCACGTTTCCACTTCACTATCACATCGGAAAAAGTGGACCTAGAGATGTTTAGGAGTGTGGAAATCTAGCGTACAGACGCATGACATAAGTAACACCCATCACCTGACCACGTTTGAAGTCCGTGAGTTCCGCGGAGCGCCCCATTCTGCTCTCTCACGATGTCTGGTGACTACTGGGGTCGCTGGTGTGAAGTACCTGGCAGTAGGTGGCAGCAAAATGCACCTCATATGAAAAACCTATGTTTTTGGGCGTGTCACGTACTTTTGATCGCATAGTTTATCTACATCTACGTACATAATACACAAACCACCATACGTTGCACGGCGGAATGTACCTTGTACCACTACTGGTTATTTCCTCCTCTGTTTCACTCGCAAATAGAACGAGGGGAAAACTACTGTCTAAAAGCCTCAATATGAGCCCAAATTTCCCGTATCTTTTCTTCGTGGTCCTCATGCAAAATGTACATTGTCGGCAGTAGAATCATTCTACAGTCGGCCTCAAATGCCCGTTCTCTAAATTTGTGTAATAGTGTCTAGCAGAATTGCGCAAAATAGCATCGTGTTTCTCTCAGGGATTTGCATATGAGTTCCAGAGGGATCTCCATAATATTTGCATCCTGATTGAACCTACCGGTAACAAATCTAGCATCCCATCTCCGAGCTGCTTCAGTGTCTTTCTTTAATCCAGCCAAACACTCGAACGGTACTCAAGAATGGATCGCACTAGTATTCTATATGCAGTCTCCTCCATGGATGAACCACACTTTCCCAAAATTTTACCAATAAAACGAAATCGAGCATTCGTTTTCCCTACTATCAACCTGACGTGCACAATTCAAGATGGTGGCAAGCCACGTCACTCTTATCAGTCACTGACAAGCCACCCCTCCCTTATCAGTGACATGATCATCATCATGTGGCACTTCACGAAATGCCCCTCCCCTCCCCTCCTCTTACACTGTACCTCTCCTGTCCCACCCCTCTACAGCCAATAACAGCATACTATTAAAACGAAACAGCCGATCACAGCTTAGAATTTTAGAGGGCATGAAAATGAAACAGCCAGTCACAAAGTAGCCTCAGAGCTGCCGTCTTGGGCATGCTCAGAAGTATTCGAATGATCGGAGTCTTTTCATGTCATTTACAACAGTAACTTAAAAGAACCGTATATGTGGTGTATCCTGCAATATATGAGGCCTGTTCAAAAAATTCCGGAACTTTGTCCACAAAATTTTTCTACAATTAAGTTTTACTTATTGTGTGCATGGGTGCATGGTCTCCTTCGAAATAAGCAGTTTTGGCATGCCTCTTGCTGCTTCGCGCGAGCGCCGTCTTAGAAATTTCTTTTATCTCGTCTATCGTTGCAGATCTTTGTACTTTCAAGGGGGTTTTCAACTTTAGAAATAAAAAAAAAAGTCAGCAGGGGTCAGGTGAAGCGGCGCAGTGATTTTGTTTCTTGTGCTATAGTCACGCACTAACAGGGATGAATGAGCGCCTCATCGTGACGCAAGACCCATGAAATGTATCGATACATTTCAGGACGCTTCCTTCTCACATTTTCTCGCGGGCATCGCAACACTTCCCGATAGCACCATCGACTAACAGTTTGTCCCTGTGGCACGACTTCATGATGAAATAATCCTTCAAAGTCCAAGAAAACTATCAGCATGTTTCGGAGATTTGACATGACCTAACGAGCTCTTATTGGCCTTGGAGAACATTGCTCGGCCCATTGTAAAGACTGAACCCTGGTCTCAATATCATAACCGTAGACACACATCTCTTCATCAAATACGATTCTCTTAAGAGATTCTGGTCGTATGTGAAGCATGTTAGCCGCAAGAAACAATCAATGCCTTCTCTGCGCAACAGCAATGGAGATACTATCGAAGAATTGCTGCCAATGTAGAGTTACTAAACGAAGCCTTCCGAAATGCCTTCACAAAAGAAGACGAAGAAATATTCCAGAATTCGAATCTAGAACAGATGCCAACATGAGTAACGTAGAAGTAAATGTCCTCAGAGTAGTGAAGCAACTTAAATCACTTAACAAAACAAGTCTTCTGGTCCAGACTGTATACCAATTACGTTCCTTTCGGAGTATGCTGATGCATTAGCTCCATACTTAACAATCATATTCAACTGTTCGCTCGACGAAAGATCCGTACCCAAAGACTGGAAAGTTGGACACGTCACACTAATATTCAAGAAAGGTAGTAGGAGTAATCCACTAAATTACGGGCCCATATCGTAAACGTCGATATGCTGCAGGGTTTTAGAACATATATTGTGTTAGAATTTTATGAATTAGCTCAAAGAAAATGGTCTTCTGACACACAGTCAACATGGGTTTAGAAAACATCGTTCCTGTGAAACACAACTAGCTCTTTATTCACATGAAGTGTTGAGTGCTATTGACAAGTGATTTGAGATAGATACCGTATTTCTGGATTTCCGGAAGGCTTTTGACACTGTACCACACAAGCAGCTCATAGTGAAATTGCGTTCTTATTGAATATCGTCTCAGTTATGTGACTGGATTTTTGATTTCCTGTCAGAGAGATCATAGTTCGTAGTAATTGAAGGAAAGTCATGGAGTAAAACAGAAGCGATTTCTGGCGTTCCCCAAGGTAGTGTTACAGGCCATTTGCTGTTCCTTATCTATATAAACGATTTTAACAGCTGTTGACAAAAACTCATTGGAAGTAGAAATAGATACTGTAATGTCCCAAATTACTAGCTGGTTTCAAAGAAATAAAATAATAATAAATAAAGAAAAAACTGTCTTTATGAATTTCCACTCTTCTCCACATGTGCAAAACTTTGTTACAGTACCATACCTTGAAAATATGTTATTGAACTCGGTTACTGACACTAAGGTTCTAGGCCTATGGGTACAAGATAATTTAAAATGGGACTGTCATATAAAAGAACTTGAGAAAATACTTTCAAAAGCTTGTTATGCTCTGCGTGTGTTAAATAAAAGTGCAAGCGAGTCAACAGTTATTCAGGCGTATTATGCATACTTCCATGCACTACTTCGATATGGGCTCATCTTCTGGGGAAATTCAGCCACCGGCATAAAGACCTTTAGGATGCAGAAAAGAGCAATCAGGGCTATCTGCAACCTACGAAAACTGGAAACATGTAGACCACATTTCATCCAGATGAAAATAATGAGCCTACCGAGCCTTTACATATGTGAGTGTATCCTGTTTGCAAATGAGTATCTCTTAAACCAAACTGGACATCTTCAACAAAATAAGCATATACACAGTCACATCACAAGAAACAAAAATAATATCCACATGCCACAGTGTAGAACAGCACTGTATAAAAAAGTGTATCACAGATAACAGTTCAACTACATAACAGCCTACGCAGTGATTTAAAATCACAACAACATAATTTTTTTTAAAACATAATCTTGAATCATTTCTAGTGGAAAAATGTTTTTACTCTGTAAAAGAATTTTTAAATTACAAAAAATAGCCTTGTAAACAATGATTATATAATAATGGTTAAGTTCGAATTTCTATATTTGTCACTTATAAATTATGATTGTTATCTGTAATTAATTTTATCGTGCTCTCTCTCTCTCTCTCTCTCTCTCTCTCTCTCTCTCTCTCTCTCTCTCTCTCTCTGTGTGTGTGTGTGTGTGTGAGTGTGTGTGTTTCTGATCCTTTCGCAATTTTGACTTGTCCTATATTCAATGTACTGTTTAAGTATGTAATGAATCAAATGGACAAATATATAAATGAATGAATGAATTTGGGAAACAATATGAGCAGTCGTCTTCGGTTTTTTGCAGATGACGCTGTCGGTTATCGACCAATAACGTCATCAGATTATCAAAACACACTGCAAAACGATTCAGAAGAAATATCGGAATGGTGCGAAAAGTGGCAATTGACCTTAAATAACGAAAAGTGTTAAGTCATCCACATGAGTGCTAAAAGGAACTCGTTAAACTTCGTTTACACGATAAATCAGCCGTAAATTCAACTAAATACCTAGGTATTACAATTACGAACATCTTATATTGGAGGGAACACACAGAAAATGTTGTGGAGAAGTCTAACCAAAGACTGCGTTTTATTGTCAGGACACTTAGAAAATGTAAGAGACCTACTAAGGAGACTACCTACACTATGCTTGTCCGTCCTCTTTTAGAATACTGCTGTGCGGTGTGGGATCCTTGTCAGATAGGACTGACGGAGTATATTGAAAAAGTTCAAAGAAAGGCAGCACGTTTCGTATTATAGCGAAATGTGGGTGAGAGTGTCACTGAAATGAAACAGGATTTGGGCTGGACATCATTAAAAGAAAGGTGTTTTTCGTTGCGACGGAATCTTCTCACGAAATTCCAATCACCAACTTTCTCCTCCGAATGCGAAAATATTTTGTTGACAGCGACCTACACAGGGAGAAACGATCACCACGATAAAATAAGGGAAATCAGAGCTCGTACGGAAAGATATAGGTGTTCGTTCTTTCCGCGTGCTATACGAGATTGGAATAAAAGAGAATTGTGAAGATGTTTCGATGATTCTCTGCCAGGCACTTATATGTGATTTACAGAGTATCGATGTAGATGTACAGGAAGATTTTTAATAGACCAGACAATAACAAAAAATATCTGCAGTGCAAGACTCTAAACCCCCGTGAGTAACTTCTGTATGAAATGAAAGCGGTATTGCGGGAGGAAGCCGACATAGCTAAATTTGAAAATCTGGAGTGTATCATTGTATTCAGTTCTGCAGAAAGTCCACTGAAAATGAAATATTCGCCTGTAGAATAGCGCATACCTGTATCTACAACGGTTTAAGAAATGTGACCCAAGTGCAAGTCATTTTTTCCGTCTGGTGTTCACAGAGTGAATGTGGCAGTTTCTTTGAAATGAGTGCATATTATTAATCACGAATATTATGAGGGAGTGCGTGAACAGGGATGGAAGTGAAAAGTGGCACAAGCTTTAGCTGGCTGCGTATGTCGTGTTTCATGCATCTATCTCGCAGTAAATAACGTTTTTTTAAACTTAGGTACACGTAGCATACCAGTGATAATTAGCTCATTTTGCCTCTTCCGTTTTCATACCTGTGATTGCACCGCTGAAGTTGGTAACACTCAGAGAGCAGTCTATGCTGCCTCTAATTCGATTTTTATCGATTTAGTTACTCTCATCAGCTACATCGCCAGAATAATGCTCTTAGAGTGCATGTAAATATTCACCCAACATATTCTGTGCTGCATGCTTAACTGAAAGTTTCCTCATGACACTCGAATTGCCTGAAAATGGCAAAAAGTCGGCTTTCCGGCATGTCACGCCTTCTGGACAACGCCACCCTGCTGCCTATTGTCAATCAACGGTTATGTGACACCACGAGAGGGAGATCAACTCGTAGCACCGACATCTCACCAGTCGCCCACGCCTACATGTGTCACTGATTCCATCATATGGTGAAATAAAGTAGTTTATTCTCTTCCCCCCTTAGATACCCAATCACTGTATCTTGTCAGTGCCCTCTGATAGTTGCATTGATTATTTGTACATGACTATAATTTTTATACATATGCCCCTGCTTTATTAATTTTCATTTATTCCATTTGCTTGACATTTATTAATCTGAATTTTACTAAATGTTGGCGGTAGGCGTGGGGACATCCCATTTGCAATTGCATGTCGATTTCCTTATCCATTTTATTGCATTTTTGGAACCCGATGTGGAGACATTTAGATCCCCTTACAGTATAATGTGTTACTTCTTCAACATACAGGGTGATTCTCTTTAACGTTTGAAAACCTCTGAAGCGACGTAGATGATACTGAGACAAGTAATTTAATATAAGACACGGTGGGCTGTAAATGCCGGGAAATACCGCAAAAGCGGATGACAAGTGTTCAGTATGTGACATCACCAGATGACAGCACGGGCAGCTGTTGAATCTATCGGTCTGTCGCACATCATTATCCAATTACAAGTGAGGTGTTTACGTCGGTGTGGCTCTGCGCCTACGTGTGCGATTTAGCGCTTGTGGCCCAGGATCCGAGTCTTGCGTCTGGCAGGTAGTATTGTTTTCATTGCGTGAGACAGTAATGTGTTTACATTATGGTACTGATTTGTTAAATTATTTACCAGTTGCGCACTCTTTGCTGGTTTATTGCAAAGTATAGCACAACAAAAACATTTTCTTTACTGAATAACGTCTGAAAAAAAAAATAAAAAAGGGGGGGGGGGGACAGAAGGACACAAACAAACAAAAGAACAGCTTTTGCTTTGTTACAGCGAGGATAATATTTTTATAACTTCTACGTTTCCAAGAGGTCACATTCACGAAAGGTGTTCGAAATTTGCACCGTTTGCTTGACTGCAAGAAATGCATCGCTCCATCGTCCAACGCATAGACTCGAAGGTCTCCTCCATATCTTCGATGTGAAGTATTACGTTCAGTATTTGTCATCCACTTTAGGGGTATTTCCTGACGTTTGCGCCCCATGTGTCTAGTATTAAATTAATTGTCTCAGTATCACATACGTGGCCTCCTTTTTTTAAATGTTAATAAGAATCGTTCTGTATAGATGATCCATAAGATCTTTTGTCTACGTTAGTAAAGCTATTTTGTACGAATTGTGTATCAAGAACAAATATGATAGCCGAGACAGTAAACCTACCTGTGTGCACCTCTGCTGTGGCATCAGACAGTCCCCTCGATTTTGCGGATCCATTATCATTACCCTGCACCTGTGGACAACCACAATGTAGATCTCCATTACATCACATAACATATATCTCCTGACAAAACATTTGCTACATAGCATGTTACTTGGAATGAATACTCTCCTACACAAACTATGGAAGAATTTTGCATCCATGAGACCTATCCAGCACTGTGTTACCTGTGTATAGGATACTATTTCACGCCGACGACTGCGATGACACGTCACATCAGGGATTCTATGAGATACTACAGAGCTACTGTTTATTTATTTCCTCTACCTTGCAGTCTAGTGTGCTACAAAAGACAGTGTTTTCTTAGTACGATAGTATTTCTACTTTCAAGTGAGTCTGAATAATAATAACAGTGAAGGCAATTTTACAAGACAGCACAAAATAAAATATGTTCTTGGCTCAATGAAACATTCAGACGGTAAGTTACATACACGATTTGTATAAAAAGTAATGAGACTGAGATTGTGAATCAAAATTTATTGCAGATGTCGCTACAGCCACTTAGTACTGCCGCATGGGTTAGCCGTGCGGTCTGCAGTGCCTTGTCACGGTCTGCGTGGCTCCCCCGTGGGAGGTTCGAGTCCTCCCTTGGGCATGGGTGTGTGTGTTGTCTTAGCGTAAATTAGATGAAGGGATGCATAAACTTAGGGACCGATGACCTCAGCAGTTTGGTCCCATTAGACCTTACCACAAATTTCCAAACTTAGTACTCTTCAATGTATGACCATTGAGAGTCAACAACGCGCTGCAAACGAGATTTCCACGCTTCCAAGGCTGCCACGAACACTGAGTCCGGAATGGCCTTCAAAGCCCTCATTGGGGCAGCTTGGACCGCTTCAGGGTCCCATGACAGTGTCCTCTCAATGAAGTTTCTAGTTTGAAGAACAAAAAAAAGTCGGGTGATGCCACATCAGGACTGTAGGGGGGCTGCGGAATCGTTGGAATCCTTTTCTTGGCTAGGTATCTGGCCACCATGAAGCAGGTGTGACTTGGCACGCTGTCATTATGCAGCTTCGAATCATCGACGATGGCTGGCTTTCAGTCTCTTGAGCACTTCACAATAAAAAGCACTGTTGACAGTTTGGCCTTGGGGTACAAACTCATGATCAACCACGCCCCTGACGTCGAAAAACACAATCAACATGGCTTTCACCTTCGATTTGCTCATGTGAGCCTTTTTGGACATGGAGATGCTGCAGTGGCCATTTGACACTCATGCTTTTTGTCTCAGGTTCATACTGAAACATCCTGGTTTCGTCTCCGGTGATAATCTTATCCAAAAATTCCGGATCAGCTTCAAGGCTCTGGAGATTGTCTTGGCAGGCGTCCACACGTGCTTGCTTATGAACATCTGACAAAATCTTCGGGACCATCTTGGCGCAGATCTTCCTTATCGATAATTCTTTAGTGCACTCTCGTTTTATCAAGTACGAGGTTGTCTGTCATCGTCCTGACACTCATCCAACGGTTGGTGTCCAGTGTCGGTGGCCGACACATATCCAACGTTTCCGTATCCGAGTTTCCTACTTTCACACAAAATTTGATGGCGTAAAGTTGCTTGTTCGTTTGCTGCATGTTGCGCCACGACTGTTGGCTTTGCGACATGTCCACTCAACGCACGATGCTGCTGAGACAAGAGCCGGCAGGCGACTGGCACGCAGCTCGTTTTCGACGAACCACCCCCCACCACCAATTCCTCCAGGCGAGCACGCACTGCGAAGTACAGTCGCCTCAGCAAAAAATCGGTCTCGTTACTTTTTATACAAACCCTGTACTGCTGGAGTCTACGAAATCGGCTGCGAGTGTGAACTAGTGCATATAAGCAAGAAGAGCGACCAATTAGTACACGGGTATTTATGTTCAGATGAACATGATGATTGTAGCAAACAAATAGTCCATACATTTCAAGAACCCTGCATGCTGGTGACACAGCCGCTTACCTTGAGGAGGAAGATTATAAAGTCGATATAAATAGTGAAGGGACCCGCTACCATGAATAGAGAAGATGGGTATAGGCTTCCAGCGTCTTGGCTGCAAGGCGTTGAGCGCTACCAGCAGAACGGCCCGCAGACCTGCCGTGGCGTCTCAGTGTGATAGGGTCCTAACAGTGCTGTGGGTCAGTAACTTTCACGTAGCAAGCCCTGGAGGTCGCAGCAGTCGAACACAGACAGAGTACTGGCAAATCTCAGTCGCCATAAGACATCAGGTAAACAGCGCTATGCCACAACTGTTGCCCGTTTCTTATTTGCCTAGCTCCACAAATGACAAGAAATAAAGCAAACATCAATGAGGTTGTCTAACACCCCTCCTCCTCGTCCTCTATACCCCAACAGATCACGAAAACAGCTTCTTCCACTAGTGTATAGGAATCAAAGCGAGGTGGCGCAGTGGTTAGCACACTGGACTCGCATTCGGGAGGACGACGGTTCAATCCCGTCTCCAGCCATCCTGATTTAGGTTTTCCGTGATTTCCCTAAATCGTTTCAGGCAAATGCCGGGATGGTTCCTTTGAAAGGGCACGGCCGATTTCCTTCCCAATCCTTCCCTAACCCGAGCTTGCGCTCCATCTCTAATGACCTCGTTGTCGACGGGACGTTAAACACTAACCACCACCACCTCTTCTCATTCACAGTAAAGGTTGGAGTCCCTTAGCTCGCAGTAACTGACTCACTAGAAGCTACCTACTCTTCTAGATTTTGAATCTGTTAGTCAAAACCGCTCTGTTGTTGCATCAGACTGTCATCACCTCCAGGACACCCATCGTCAACAGTGCTTGCAAAATCGTCGCCGAGAGGTCAGCTTGTTCTGTCGCAGACGGACCTTACCGCCATCGCCAGATTGCTACACGATGACCAACGCATCAGAATGACATCGTCCGTAACTGCTGACACAACAAAAACAGCCGCAGTCTACAGCTACCTGGTCAGCAACTACCTTTCAAACATTCGCAGAGTCTGTTAATAACACTTTAGCACCATCAGGGGCGCCGCTGACAGCCCAGGCCACAGCAGCAGCTCCATCAACGCCAGGTCTCTCAGCAGCAGCCACATCATGGCCAGTAGCGTCATAAGTCGCAGCACACCAGCAACAGCAGCAGCCACAGTCACACTATCACCTGGAGCAGCCCCGACACTGCAGGCCACAACATTAGCGAAGGCACTTATGCCGATACCAGCAGGTAAACATTTCCTACACCCAGTCATTCAGCAGTCTCCCTTCCACATCCAGCCTAAAACTGGCACTAAACCTAACAAAAGGCCGAGTGCCAGCGACTCCCAGATACTGCTGACATGCAGGTCGAAACATCTCACGACAGCAACACCCAGTACATTCCTTTCCGCTTTTGGTCAGTAGATTTGACCCAAAATTTCTCAATCCAAAGACACTCCTACTAACTCACATTCAGCGCTACATACAAACAATGCAAGTATAGCAACTCATCCCTATGAGAAATTCCATCACCATTTAAACTAACGATCCTTATTCCCATTCACCCATCGTCCAAATTATTCCCTCTTTTGGAGCAATTCTATCATTACAACCCTTACAAACTCTCCACCTGAACAACCCCAGCCTCCATGCCGACCCATCATCATTAAAACTAACGATCCTCATTCCCATTCACCCATCGTCCAAATTATCCCTCTTTTGGAGGCAATTCTATCATTACAACCCTTACAAACTCTCCGCCTAAACAACCCCAGCCTCCATGCCGACCCCTCGCATCAACAGTAGTGATCAAAAAGATCAACTTAGAGTACACCGACGAGGAGATCGAAAGCGAACTCAACTCGAAACAAGGAAACAATGTGCGCCAGGCACTCCATATTCAAAGAGATAATGGACCTCGCTTCTAAATAAAAGTGTTCTGAGAATCACCCGACACCACTGACATATTTATCAAACGTGGGGCCTTGATTTATTGCAAGAAGCATCCTGTAGAAGCTTCTCAATCCATTACCCAAACATAGAAGACTCAATGATGCCTCCAATACAATGACCATCTGACACCAAATTGCAGACTTTAAAAACTATTCCAGCAGTACTTTCGTAAACTTCCTAGATGTTGCACAAGTCACAATTACACTTCTTAAATTTATGAGTCAAGTCGTTAACTCTTTTTTGAGCAATCCGACTTAATTTTCCGAACGATTCCTGCACACGTAAGAGAACGTGTTAGAGTATCTTTCCTGATAGAGTTACAGTGTGCTGTGCTGTGAAGAAATGACTGATTTTGTTCAAATCTATTTTCGCTCCTTATTCTATAGGTTGACTGGTACTTGCAGAGGGTCTGATCGATACTGGTTACATAATCGACGTGAAAATTATGGGTGAGTACTTTCATCTGTATCTGGAATCATTCCGTAGCTATACAATTATTTGGAATTTTTAATACGTACTACTTTCGAATAATTTTGCATGCCGCATACTACTCAATGATATTCTGTACGATTAAAGTGAAAGAGAAAGGGTACATGGGCAGTGTTTGAAACCGTACCGCCATGGTCGTTGCCGTGAACCTTAGCTCCTGCATCACACTCGGACTCTCGAAGCACAATTATAATTACAGATAGAGGAGATACGCATTAAACTTCAACACTGATACTGTAGGGAACAACGGGCAATCGAATGAAAAGCCGTTACCCTTGTACTCAGAACAGGTCCCTTTATAACATACCTAAATCTGATCCAATCCGCAATTAACAGGTCTGATGGTCCCCTAGTTGGTGTGGGACGACATGTGTAACTTACATTCTGAAGTCCCTGCGTATATATGGTTGCTTATAGAAGATCTGATTTGTAATTTACACTATTGGCCATTAAAATTGCTACACCAAGAAGAAATGCAGATGATAAACGAATATTCATTGGACAAATATATTATAGTAGAACTGCCATGTGATTATATTTTCACGTAATTTGTGTGCATAGATCCTGAGAAATTATTACCCAGAAGAACCACCTCTGGCCGTAAGAACGGCCTTGTTAGCCTGGGCATTGAGTCAAACAGAGCTTGGATGGCGTGTACGGGAACAGCTGCCCATGCAGCTTCAACACGATACCACAGTTCATCAAGAGTAGTGCCTGGCGTATTGTGACGAGCCTGTTGCTCGGCCCCCATTGACGAGATGTTTTCTATTGGTGAGAGATCTGGAGAATGTGCTGGCCAGGGCAGCAGTCGAACATTTTCTGTATCCAGAAAGCCCCGTACAGGATCTGCAACATGCGGTCGTGCATTATCCTGCTGAAATGTAGGGTTTCGCAAGGACTGAATGAAGGGTACAGACAAGGGTCGTAACACATCTGAAACGTAACGTCCACTATTCACAAGTGCCGTCAATGCTAACCGAGACGTGTAACCAATGGCACCCCATACCATCACGCCGGGTGATACGCCAGTATTGGGATGACCAATACACACTTCCAATGTGCGTTCACCGCGATGTCGCCAAACACGAATGCGACCATCATGATGCTGTAAACAGAACCTGGATTCATCTGAAAAAATGACGTTTTGCCATTCGTGCACCCAGGTTCGTCGTTGAGTACCCCATCGCAGACGCTCCTGTTTGTGATGCAGCGTCAAGGGTAAAAGCAGCCATGGTCTCCGAGCTGATAATCCATGCTGCTGAAAGCGTCGTCGAACTGTTCGTGCAGATGGTTGTTGTCTTGCAAACGTCGCCATCTGTTGACTCAGGGATCGAGACGTGGTTGCACGATCCGTTACAGCCATGCGGATAAGATGCCTGTCATCTCGACTGCAAGTGATACGAGGCCGTTGCGATCCAGCACGGCGTTCCGTATTACGCTCCTGAACCCACCGGTTCCATATTCTGCTAACAGTCATTGGATCTCGACCAACGCGAGCTGCAATGTCGCTATACGATAAACCGCAATCGCGATAGGGTACAATCCGACCTTTATCAAAGTCGGAAACGTGATGGTACGCATTTATCCTCCTTAAACGAGGCATCACAACAACGTTTCATCAGGCAACGCCTGTCAACTTCTGTTTGAGTATGAGAAATTGGTTGGAAACCTTCCTCGTGTCAGCAAGTTATAGGTGTCGCCACTGGCGCCAGTCTTGCGTGAATGCTCTGAAAAGCTAATAATTTGTATGTGACAGCATCTCGTTCTTGCCGGTTACATTTCGCCTCTGTAGCACGTCATCTTCGTGGTGTAGCAATTTTAATGGCCAGTAGTGTAGTTTCCTAATATTTTACTTCTTCCCATCTCCTTCTTTTTAAACAGATCATCTGCTGGCGATGAGTCGAACCCGATAATGATGCCAATTTTGCGATCCTAGACGGATGTGAATAGTAAAAATTTTACAATAGTTTCCCGGTGTGCCTAGTCTGTGTAAGAATTTTCCAGACCACGACGGCTTTCTCACCTCTGTCGCCGGCGGACCGGCGCGGACGGAGAGAAGGCAACTGCTGATTACCAAAATCGACGCCAGCGACATGGTCTGCGACGTCTGCAGCCGTGTCCTTCACTACCACGCAGATAACTGGTACCGCAGCGGCTGGAGCGGCGCACTTGAAGGAGTGTGGGCCAGGAAGTTCAGACAAATAAAGATCGCGTGTCGCAACGTCGTTGCAGAGTGAAAGCCATACTGTGTCACTTCCTGCTTATTGGTATTATACCTGTCACGCATCTTGTTATGCTGCAAGAGATCATTACAGTGCTTTTCTTTCCGCCCAGTAAACGCATTTCTGTGGCTTTAAGCGTTGTAGCACAATAATGTTTAACTCGTACTGTAGATTATCCAATTGCAGATTATCAGGTTTTCGGATTATCTGTCCATATTTCGGAGATTTCTGAGGAAATAAAAACAAAACCTGACGTTTAGTATCACAAATAAAACGAATTCTTTCACTTACAATACACTGTCACGACACCTGACTTAGTTATGCCACCAGAAGAAAGTACAGACAGCACCCTCAACTTCTCTGCCTCGTGATGACTGGGTGTTGTGTGATGCCCTTAGGTTAGTTAGGTTTAAGTAGTTATAAGTTCTAGCGAACTGATGACCATATGTGTTAAGTCCCACAGTGCTCAGAGCCATTTGAACCATTTGAGCACTCTCAACGTCGGATATGCAAACAAAACATTATGAGCACTGTTCAGTGCGAGATCTAGTGCTGCCTGGTGGTGTTATGGTAATGCAACGCGGTAAGGAAAATACACCCTCTGATCAAAAGCGTACTACACCCCTGCAGTGTAGGCAAATTAGACTTTTGCTAATCAATAAATATGCACAAACTGGAAATAATTTCAGTCGATGTTAAGCATCCTAATAAGAGGTAGATGAGTTTTCGACGATTTCTGGCTTATGCTAAACATTTGAGGGACGAAAAACTACGAAATCTTTGGACCTTTTTCAGTTTTTGCTTATGCCTAAAAAACGATACGTCTTACAAAAAATTCTCAAAATACCGAAACGAAAGAGCATAAAATTACGCGTAGAGTGCCCTATTTAAAAGTTAAAAGCGCTTCAGCTGTTTAGCCTCAATCTACCACCAAACCGCCTCAACTTTTACCAGCCTGCCGGAAAAGTGAGTTATGCTCACGTTCCAATGTCTGTAACTCAAAAACAGCTGCTCCAAATCAAATATGCCATTTATGAAAGTGGGGGACCATCAAGAGAGAGCTTCCAAATTTAAAAATTGACTTACTAATTTGCAAATATATGAATAAAAACTTGAAAGTATTCGTAGCACTATATTCCTGCTAACACCCAAACCTGCAAACGTCAGACAAATCGGCATCAGACGTTGTACATTTGCAGAGTATCGACCAAAACTCCGATATAATTTGTGCTATGCGCTATCGCCCGGGAGAAAGTGCGTGAACGGTAAGTAGGGAGCACAGGAAAAGCATAACTGTGAACGTCCCTCGTATACAGCTTGAGCGTGGAAGTAGCTACGTTTCTTGAACTGAGAGTCCCGAGTTCGAGCCTTCATCATCTCAATTTTTGTACCATAGTGAGAGTAAAACAGTTACACGCGACAACAAGCACTTGGCATTAAGATGCTGTAACTTCCTTTGCACGCTTTGTGGTTCTTTAGTTGGATACCAGAAGCTTTCGAAATGTGGTGCCACGGAAGAACGCTGAAGATTAGATGGGTAGATCACATAACTAATGAGGAGGTGTTGAATAGAATCGGGGAGAACAGGAGTTTGTGGCACAACTTGACTAGAAGAAGGGATCGGTTGGTAGGACATGTTCTGAGGCATCAAGGGATCACCAATTGAGCACTGGAGGGCAGTGTGGAGGGTAAAAATCGTAGAGGGACACCAAGAGATGAATACACTAAACAGATTCAGAAGGATGTAGGCTGCAGTAGGGACTGGGAGATGAAGAAGCTTGCACAGGATAGAGTAGCGTGGAGAGCTGCATCAAACCAGTCTCAGGACTGAAGACCACAACAACAACAAGTTGGATACAGGAGAGAGGGACAGATGCGGTTCGTGGAGGAAGAATTCAGATATTAATCTGTTCTACATCTAATATCAAACAGTAAAAGTAATATGTGATTTTGTTTGCTGTAGTTGCATTGTCAGTTGCTAACAGTAGATGTGAATGTTGAAATGTATACAGGTACAACGATTTACAATTCAGTCAGTGGTCAGTGCAATGACTGCTCCGTAGATGACGGATGACGAGTCCTGATTGCTATGAAAGTCTGTGAATGTTGTAAAATGGCAAACACATAAAAAGGAACTTGATATCTGCAGTTGAGCAGACCCGCCGCTCGATCTCCAGAAAGGAAACGGTTGCATGTCATTGGCAGCGGCGTAAGCGTTCGTGGTAGCACCCTCATGTCGCTGTGGTGGCTATAGGAATCGCGACGGCGTGACTGGCTGTCGATACCGTATGAAGGAACTGTAGGGAGTTAATAGCAATGTTATGTTGACAGGCCGCTTTAGCTTCATTTATTTGGAACTACAAATCAATGGGGTTAGTTCGTAGTTTCGCAGGATAAACATAAACAACTGGAATAGAAGAATAAAGAAACAATTGCATCACACGTGCGGAACTAACAACAGCAACAACAACAACAATAATAATAATAACAAACATGATAAAATAATAATACTAGTAATAACCAAAATAATAAGATTAATAAGTACATAACATTCAGGAATCAATACAAACAACACCACACACGCACAGTATCCTTCATTCAGAACAAAGGTGTTACAATAGTGGTTCCGTACAAAGAACTGTGTGAAGCAAATTTCTGTCGTACACCAAGAACAGAGGATGAATCCCATATCTGCGCATCCAAGCTGTGCAGTGCAGAATGGAAGCTTGTGTCTGAAACAGAACTGTGTCGAAGTTTCAAAGGTGTCTGGGTTCATCAGCAGCTTTAGAAACGTGGCGAACGCAGTTGATTGTATGTGAGGCCGGCCGCGGTGGCCGAGTGGTTCTAGGCGTTTAAGTCCGGAACCGCGCGACTGTTACGATCGCAGGTTCGAATCCTGCCTCGGGCATATATGTGTGTGATGTCCTTAGGTTAGTTAGGTTTAAGTAGTTCTAAGTTCTGGTGAATTGATTACCTCAGACGTTAAGTCCCATAGTGCTCAGAGCCATTTGAACCATTTTGTATGTGACGACTGCAACTTAAGAAGATTATTCCGTTGCTGCAGATTAATGTTACAAAGAAACTCGAGCACCATCGGAGATTGCTTGTACAGTCTGAAGAAATGAAGACCAAGCGTTTGGCAAATGGAGGCTGTGTCTGTTTAAGATATGTGAAAGTGATTTTGTTTTCTGGTAGGTTATTTCGTACGTGCAGGTCACGAAGAGCTCTGGTGTCTTCGTGGGACTTCTTGTAGGAGTGTTCTGAACTGTCCTTTGCCCACTTTGCCAGAGGAGTGAAAATGGAGGATCAAATTTGGTGCTGCGAACATGGACTGATGTATACGAGCATTCAAAGAACGGGTCTCTGGAAGGACTAAAAACGGTTTTGGAGCCCGTTTGCGTATCTGTGAGAGCAATGGAATAATTGTATACCTATGGGTTGTAGCTCGAACATACAAACCCTATAATATCTGTATAGCTTCTAGCTGCAAGAGTGCGGCCCACAGTCATCTCGTCGTTGATTCAACTTTCGTCGACATTGTAGATATTAGCATTTGTGTTGGGTGTCTTGAGAGCACGAGCTGCTTCTTACCAGTCCTCTAAAGGTTTTTGGATGTCGTTTCTGTACTGGTACGTTTTCACTGTAACAAAAGCTTTGACTTCACGACCTATAATATTGTTTTCACGCTTCCAGTGCAAGATCGATCAGTCACTTGCGTCAAAGCTTGGGAACTTTAACTGTCTTACCTTTGTTTTCGCCCACACTTTCATGTCGACATCATGAACGCAGCAATCTTCCTGTCGAGTGTCTTTGAAGGCCTCCATCGCCATCCACAGTAATTTGTTTGTGCTTTCTTTCATACATATTAGCTTTCCACTTTCCCACCACCGTTTTCATTGATACAACATATGAGGGTGGTTTGAAAAGTTCTCGGAACAGAATAGAAAAAAGTACTTACATCACTGAAACTTTGTTTAATTTTTCAATGTAGTCTCGTCGTAGATTAATGGACTTGGCCCGACGATGTTCCAGTGTCTTGATACCATCAAGAAAATGAGCTTCCTCCAGACCTGCAAAATAGTTGTCAACTCCGGCTATCAATTCTTCGTTTGAAGTGAATCTTTGTCCACCAAGAAAAAGTTTCAGTTTTGAGAAGAGATGGAAGTCTGACAGGGCCATATCTGGTGAATAAGGCGGGTGTGGCAACAATCCATACCTTAGTTCGTGTAATTGTGCCATGTCGACGGCACATGTGTGCGGGCGCGAATTGATCCAGCGTCAAGAGTCGCAGCACCCATCTTGCAGATAATTTTTCATTTCTAATTCTTCAGTTAAAATGTTATAAACCCTTTCAGATGAAATCTGGCCAGCGTGAGCAATTTCACGCACTTTCAGTCGGCAATCCTCCATGACTACTTGTGCACTTTTGCAATGTTTTCTTGAGTAGTGACACATCTTGGCCGACTACGGCGCGGATCATCATTTAAGCTCTCCCGATCAAATTTAAATTCATTTGTCCACTTGACAACAATTTAATATGAAGGAGTAGAATCCCCCACTGTGTTCTGGAAATCGGCAAGAATGTCCTTTGCTTTCATACCTTTATTTACAAAGTACTTAATCACTGCTCGAATCACGATTTTTTCCATCTTCGCAAATCACTATGTGGGAACAACAGAGACACGTCACCGCCACTGCTTTCTTCAAAGAGCACTGACGTGGCACGTGTTTACAGGAAACAGTCCAATGAATATCACGTGAACAACTCGTTTCGCTAGCGCTGGCCTCTCGTGGTGATTCCGAGAACTTCTCAAACCACCCTCGTACATCGTGGAGGTCATCTAGAGTGACATCTGTTTTTCATTGCAGACATCGTGCGATGTGCAAATGTTTGGGTTAACTTAGGCTGCTTTTTTTTTACTTTAAAGCAATGTTTGAGCATTTCGATTTTCTCGTTAATTGGGTAAAACATTACCTTTTTCTCCTTTCGTTGCGCTTTGTGATTTCCATCAGTTGACGACTCTTTTGTCGACGAACTCGAAGATGTTGATTTTTGTCCATGCAGATGGTCACGAGCGAATGATTCCCCTCCATATGGAGTGCGCTCGTCGGTATTTAATGTGACTTTCGACGCCTCCCACTGATCAGTTATGTCCAGTAGGAATGCCACACAATTTCTCATTCTTCACACGTAGGTACACAATCGTCGATACGCAACAGTTCAACCAGAATATCAATCACGTTCCACGGATTCGTATCGCAAAACAACACTGTCAGCTGCAGTGCTGGTCTGGGCAGCAATTTAAGACATACTTGTTCGTGTGTGAACAAACACTAGACCCTAGCCACAATATGTATGTCTGATGTACGGAGGTGCTGCTGTTGTTGTTGTGGTCTTCAGTCCTGAGACTGGTTTGATGCAGCTCTCCATGCTACTCTATCCTGTGCAAGCTTCTTCATCTCCCAGTACTTACTGCAACCTACATCCTTCTGAATCTGCTTAGTGTAGTCATCTCTTGGTCTCCCTCTACGATTTTTACCCTCCACACTGCCCTCCAATACTAAATTGGTGATCCCTTGATGCCTCAGAACATGTCCTACCAACCGATCCCTTCTTCTGGCCAAGTTGTGCCACAAACTTCTCTTCTCCCCAAACCGATTCAATACTTCCTCATTAGTTATGTGATCTACCCATCTAATCTTCAGCATTCTTCTGTAGCACCACATTTCGAAAGCTTCTATTCTCTTCTTGTCCAAACTAGTTATTGTTCATGTTTCACTTCCATACATGGCTACACTCCATACAAATACTTTCAGAAACGACTTCCTGACTATTAAATCTATACTCGATGTTAACAAATTTCTCTTCTTCAGAAATGCTTTCCTTTCCATTGCCAGTCTACTTATTATATCCTTTCTACTTCGACCATCATCAGTTATTTTGCTCCCCAAATAGCAAAACTCCTTTACCACTTTAAGTGTCTCATTTCCTAATCTAATTCCCTCAGCATAACCTGACTTAATTCGACTACATTCCATTATCATCGTTTTGCTCTTGTTGATGTTCATCTTATATCCTCCTTTCAAGACACTATCCATTCCGTTCAACTGCTCTTCCAAGTTCTTTGCTGTCTCTGACAGAATTACAATGTCATCGGCGAACCTCAACATTTTTATTTCTTCTCCATGGATTTTAATACCTACTCCGAATTTTTCTTTTGTTTCCTTCACTGTTTGCTCAATATACAGATTGAATAACATTGGGGAGAGACTACAACCCTGTCTCACTCCCTTCCCAACCACTGCCTCCCTTTCATGTCCTATAACTGCCATCTGGTTTCTATACAAATTGTAAATAGCCTTTCGCTCCCTGTATTTTACCTCTGCTGCCTTCAGAGGTGATGCTATCTATCAGTAAATTATTGTTATCATTGTTCTTGTTGTTAACGTTATTATCACTATTAATACTTCCGCAAGTGTGACACAATTTGTTCTTCGTCCTTCTGTTCCTATTGTTTATATTTACTCGTGTGAAAATATATGTGTACTCAATAGGTTTGCTACTTTCAAATAAACGAAGCGAAATTGGACTGCCATTAGAGCATTTCTGTAAACTCCGAGAAGTCCTTTTACATGTTAGGAACATGTCCCATGCAACAGTTTCACACATTATACAGTACAAAAGGTGGCACGGCCAAAGCTAGGGACTGGGACCCTTGGTACGACAAACTAGCACTGTAACGTCTTCCCCACAGAAGCTCTTTACAACAGATGCTAACCGTTACGCTTTTCCTGTGCTCAGTAGGTCACGGGGGCGATTCTAGAATTCGGTCAAGGGGGTGGGGGCTAATGGGGGGAGGGGGTTTGGGGGAATGGAATATGGCTTAACAAAAGGAGTGTTGGGGTCCTATACTGACAAACTGGTAAAATTTGGTGTTACTTAAAGTAGTTTTTGGTAAGTGTTTTGGAGTTCAGGGTAAAAAATGTGTGTTAATAAAAAGACGCCTATTTTAAGTTAAATGATATTTATTGGTTTAAGTAGTAAGCTTTTAGCTGCCCTTACTTTTTTGTTAAAATGTGTTTGGAATACATTGCAACCTATATTGCTACATAATTATTAAAAAAAATTATTGAATCTCTTGGAGTAATATATTCGCTGATTTCTGAAGTCATTTTATCCAGTGCAATATAATCATCCACTACCCCTGTTTGATCAGGTGTTACTTATTGCTCACCGTTTAAGCATGGTCTCCTGGACAACAGCGCGTAGCTCAAACTATATACACACATCAAAAAAAGGTTTTACATCACCTCGGTTCCGAGAGTTCCGGAACCTGTACAGATAATTGGAATAGAGATCAACATAAACATCATTTCCGTCCTTTTTATTGCTCAAGAAAACCACACATTGCATGTTGTACCACCATACAGAGAGACCTTCAGAGATGATGGTCCAGATTGCTGTGCACACTGCTACCTCTAATACCCAGTAGCACGTCCTCTTGCATTGATGCATGCCTGTATTCGTCGTGGTCCAGATTGTCCCACTCCTCAATGGCGATTCGATGTAGATCCCTCAGAATGGTTGGTGGGTCACGTCGTACATCAACAGTCCTTTTCAATCTATCCCACGCATGTTCGATAGGATTCATGTCTGGAGAACATGCTGGCCACTCTAGTCTATCGATGGTGTTATTCTGAAGAAAGTCATTCACAAGATGTGCATGATATGGGCGCGAATTGTCATCCATAAAGACGAATGCCTAGCCAATATGCTGTCGATACAGTTGCGCTATCGGTCGGAGGATGGCATTCACGTATCGTACAGCCATTACGGAGCATTCCATGACCACCAGCGGTTTACGTCGGCCCCACATAATACCACCGCAAAACAGCAATGAACCTCCACCTTGCTGCACTCACTGGACAGTGTGTCTAAGTCGTTCACCCTGACTGGATTGCCTCCAAACACGTCTCCGACGATTGTCAGGTTGAAGGCATATGCGACACTTCAATGAAGAGAATGTGATGGCAATCCTGAGCGGTCCATTCGGCATGTTGTTGGGCACATCTGACCCGCGCTGATTGGTGTTATGGTTGCGAAGCTGGACCTCGCCATGAACGTCGTGAGTGAAGTTGCGTTTCATGCAGCCTATTGTGCACAGTTTAAGTCGTAACACGACGTCCTGTGTAGTAGCCCTTGGACGACCTCAGCGAGGAACGTCATCGAGAGTTTCTGTCTCTCTGTATCTCCTCCATGTACGAACATCGCTTTGGTTCACTCCGAGACGCCTGAACAATTGCCTTGTTTAGAGCCTTTCCTGGTACAAAGTAAGAATGCGGACGCGATAGAACCGCGATATTGACCGTCTAGCCATGGTTGAACTACAGACGATACGAGCAGTGTACCTCCTTCGTGGAGGAATGACTGAAACTGATCGGCTATCGGACCTCCTCCATCTAACAGACGCTGCTCATGCATGTTTGTTTACATCTTTGAGTGGGTTTAGTGACATCTCTGAACAGTCAAAGGGACTGTGTCTGTGATACAATACCCAAAGTTAACGTCTATTTTCAGGAGTTCTGGATACCAGAGTGTTTCAAAAGTTTGTTTGATATGTGTACATGTTTTGGTTGATACTCTATCGATATGCAACGTTTAGTGCCGAATTGACAGCTAGAGGTTTGGGTGTAGGACTTTTTTGTGAAATCAGATTACATTTTAACCCCAAATCATCCACATTCTCCCAAATATTCAAATTCAAGAGCAATTTAGTTAGGTACCCACCTACATAGATAGTTAGCTTTAGGTATTAAAATTAACTAATTTCCATGCCACTCCAAGTTGTAGGCAACGGCCTTGCCGCAGTGGATACACCGGTTCTCGTGAGATCACCAAAGTTAAGCGCTGTTGGGCGTGGTGACCATCCAGGCCGCCATGCGGTGTTGCCATTTTTCGCGTGCACTCAGCCTTGTGATGCCAACTGAGGAGCTACTCGACCGAATAGTAGCGGCTTCGGTCAAGAATACCATCATAACGACCGGGAGAGCGGTGTGCTGACCCCACGCCCCTCCTATCTGCATCCTCCCCCGAGGATGACACGGCGGTCGGATGGTCCCGGTAGTCCACTCGTGGCCTGAAGACGGAGTGCCAGTCCAAGTTGACGTTAAACGGGTTTAAAAATGAAAAATAATGTCAAATGTAAGGAAAAGACTTCAATTACCATATAAAATAGACGAGAGATAAATTTTTCACAAACACTCTTCAAGCAATTACTGTTCTATATTTACGTTCACTTACAATTTTTTTTAAAATTTTTTTCTGTGTCACGGTGAACATGGTCTCAGAGAGCAAATGTCTTCGTCTAATTCTTCGTCTTCTTCTGGCATGGGATCTAAATTGGTTTCCTCCTCGACCACATAAATCTCATTGTTGATCTGCGTCGAATCAAGGAAGATGTCCTCTTTTGTTAGAGAGTAAAAGCATGAAGCCCCTCGGAATCGCTGCATATAGCCGTGCGCTTGACAGACGCATTTCTGCAGGAACAAGCTGCTTGGCATCCATTCTTGCACACGCAGGATATTGTATTGGGCAGTGGTTGTGTAGTTGCTATGAGGCTCAGACCGTTTTCTGTGGACTTCCATTTCTGTTTCAGTGAATTCAGCTGACTGTTCCTCCATATCTGAACTTGCAAGTAAGCACTGAGGGAGTACTGGCGACCAGCGGCTTCTGTGGGAGGCAAACAGGGCAAACTGATGTTATTATTTTTCTACGAAGCTCTCTGGAGCAGCTGCAGACGATTTTCCGGCAAATGTTTACAGCTGGCACCCGCGTACAAACGCACAATGAACTTCCTCCTGCCTCTGCAATCTTATCGGATGCGCGTCGTTGGTGTTCATGGCGTCTGAGGTGACGCGTTGGTGGGCACTACACGGTTCTTCCTCACTTTTTTTTCCTTTTGTTAGATAATCTTCGTATGATTATCATAAACACAAGTAACTTACACAGAAACAATAAATTAGCTACTTCAGTAATTAAATTAATAACAGAGCTAACTACCTACATAGGTAGGTACCTAGCTAAACTGCCCTTAAATCTGAATATCTGGAGGAACGTGAATGCTTTGGAATTCAAAAGTAATTTAATTTCACAAAAAAGTCTTAGTAGGAATTCTGCACTACGCATACTTTCACTTTTTATCTATATCTTTGCAAAGGAGTGAGTCAATTTTTAATCTAGCGATTCTTTTTACAGAGACTTCGATTATTTAAGCTTTCATAGATGACACTTTTCAGTTGCAGTAACCGTTTTTGAGTTAGAGGCGTTGGCACATGAGCGTGCCTCACGTTTTGGCCAAAATGATAAAATGTATCGTTTGTCGATCGATTGTCGTTAAATGGTGATCATTCTTCACGAAATTTTATGCTCTTGCATTTTGATGTTTTGAGACTTTTCTGTATTATGTATAGTTTTCGAACTGTAAACCAAAAACCTGAAAAAGTCCAAAAAACTGGTGGATTCCAGACCCTCAGATGTTTAGAACAAGCCATAAATGGCCGCGAACTCATACAACTCTTACCTGGAATGCCTGACATCGATTGAAATTATTTCCAGATTTTGCATGTTTATTGACCAGTACAGCCTGTCTTCGGGCTAATTTTCCTGGGCTATTATGTAATTCAGCCCTGACCACTAGATGACGCGAGAAGCGGACCCACCAGTATAAAAGTAGGCGAGAAATATTATGTTGCCAGCGGCGAAAAGGTAACAGCAGAATGGGTCAATCTGGAGAGCTCAGTGACTCCGAACGTGGACTAGCCTTGGATGTCACCTTAGCAATAGATCCATTAGGAACATTTCATCCATTTTAGGGCTACCCAGGTCGTTCGTTGATGTGATCGTGAAGACGAAATGCGAAGGAACAACAGCAGCTAAACCAAAACCAGGTAGACCTCCTGTTCTGACGTACAGCGATCTTCGCACACTGCGGGCGTTGGTTGTAAAAAATCGCACGAAATCACTCCTGAGTACCAAAGAGCTACCAGCAGTACAGCTAGCGCAATGACTGTGCATAGGGAGTTAGAAAGGATGCAGTACTACGGTCGAGCAGCTTCTCAAAAGCAACACATTTTTGTAGTCAACGCTTATTGAAGCATGAGGTGCGGTAAAGAGCGGCGACATCAGACAGTGGAAGACTACTTAATTCAACCCCTAACGTACTGCTTGTGCAGAAATGGCGAGGAGAAGATTATATTAATTACAAAGAGCACAGTTTGCAATAAACGTTCTTCCAGCGTTGAACAGAACAGAAAGAAACCCTAAAACTGGTACACTGATAAGTGCCCTCTACCAGCTGCTTCAGAGTGATTTGCAGAGTACATAATGACTTCATCTTAAGCAAAACTGCGTGAAGTACTAAACTTGTGTCTTCAGCAAAAAATAGCAAAAGGAGGTGTCTTATTATAGATGAAGCAGGAGATGCCATTTGCATATCTATATCAACACTGAGCAAAAGAATTAAAGGGTTACTTTTTTCAAACACAATAACCATCCCCACTGCGACACTTAAGTGCGTAATTTAGATCAACCCCGCAGGTTCAGTAACACTTCAGACAGCAAGTTGTCGACATATTCGAAAAATATACCACAGCTCGAAAGGTCATATGAACTGTAAGAGGGGTTAATGGTATCTCATTGGCATCAAATTTCACCACAATTCTGCCCAATGCCACCCTGAATATAGGGATAAAACGAGTTTTGGAACTCTTTTGATATTAAATTAATATGCCAATAAAAATGATTAATTAAACCACCCTCTGCCCCTCAACTTAACCTACTTTCATGCAACCCTCGGGGTTGGTTTATGACTCCTGGGAATAATCTGGCCTGAGAAATCCCAACCCCTCCCCCTATACTTCCTCCACCCACAACCCCTCTGGGAAAAGGGAAACTTTTTTGTCACTCCCTCAACAGTTCAGTACTGAGCCACTTTTCCCCTTCTTGGGAAATCCCCCAGCCCTGCCCTCCCCTCCCTCAATTCCCCCCTCCCCTCCCCCATCTGGAACTGGTTGGAAAAAGACACAGTCTGTGCTGGAGGGGAAGTATCTCGCGACTTGAAGTTCGAATCAATGTCAATAATACACTCCTGGAAACGGAAAAAAGAACACATTGACACCGGTGTGTCAGACCCACCATACTTGCTCCGGACACTGTGAGAGGGCTGTACAAGCAATGATCACACGCACGGCACAGAGGACACACCAGGAACCGCGGTGTTGGCCGTCGAATGGCGCTAGCTGCGCAGCATTTGTGCACCGCCGCCGTCAGTGTCAGCCAGTTTGCCGTGGAATACGGAGCTCCATCGTAGTCTTTAACACTGGTAGCATGCCGCGAAAGTGTGGACGTGAACCGTATGTGCAGTTGACGGACTTTGAGCGAGGGCGTATAGTGGGCATGCAGGAGGCCGGGTGGACGTACCGCCGAATTGCTCAACACGTGGGGCGTGAGGTCTCCACAGTACATCGATGTTGTCGCCAGTGGTCGGCTGAAGGTGCACGTGCCCGTCGACCTGGGACCGGACCGCAGCGACGCACGGATGCACGCCAAGACCGTAGGATCCTACGCAGTGCCGTAGGGGACCGCACCGCCACTTCCCAGCAAATTAGGGACACTGTTGCTCCTGGGGTATCGGCGAGGACCATTCGCAACCGTCTCCATGAAGCTGGGCTACGGTCCCGCACACCGTTAGGCCGTCTTCCGCTCACGCCCCAACATCGTGCAGCCCGCCTCCAGTGGTGTCGCGACAGGCGTGAATGGAGGGACGAATGGAGACGTGTCGTCTTCAGCGATGAGAGTCGCTCCTGCTTTGGTGCCAATGATGGTCGTATGCTTGTTTGGCGCCGTGCAGGTGAGCGCCACAATCAGGACTGCATACGACCGAGGCACACAGGGACAACACCCGGCATCATGGTGTGGGGAGCGATAACCTACACTGGCCGTACACCTATGGTGATCGTCGAAGGGACACTGAATAGTGCACGGTACATCCAAACCGTCATTGAACCCATCGTTCTACCATTCCTAGACCGGCAAGGGAACTTGCTGTTCCAACAGGACAATGCACATCCGCATGTATCCCGTGCCACCCAATGTGCTCTAGAAGGTGTAAGTCAACTACCCTGGCCAGCAAGATCTCCGGATCTGTCCCCCATTGAGCATGTTTGGGACTGGATGAAGCGTCGTCTCACGCGGCCTGCACGTCCAGCTAGAACGCTGGTCCAACTGAGGCGCCAGGTGGAAATGGCATGGCAAGCCGTTCCACAGGACTACATCCAGCATCTCTACGATCGTCTCCATGGGAGAATAGCAGCCTGCATTGCTGCGAAAGGTGGATATACACTGTACTAGTGCCGACATTGTGCATGCTCTGTTGCCTGTGTCTATGTGCCTGTGGTTCTGTCAGTGTGATCATGTGATGTATCTGACCCCAGGAATGTGTCAATAAAGTTTCCCCTTCCTGGGACAATGAATCCACGGTGTTCTTATTTCAATTTCCAGGAGTGTATATTGTTCAATTCAATTTGCGTATTCTTTATTTAATCAGTTTGCCAGAGATTCACTTCGGAGGGGCACAACTGCACCCCCTGCCTCCACTTCCCATGTTGTAACAACTGTAAGCACCAAGGAATGGAATGGAATGCCATGTACTAGTCACCATTTTGGGTCGTGCGCACTTGTGTCTGTCGTCCAGGCCCCGCCACAAAGGTCGCTTACCTTCCAATGCCTTAATTATGTATCACGATACTAAATACCAGCAACCTCGGTGTGGAAGTCGGCATCCGTTGATATTCGATACCACCTTCACTCTCTCTCAAGTGGCTACTTCCTGTTGTGACACCTATGCCTCAAACCTGTTGAACTTGGTGACATGCCTACCCACCCACAGAACCTCCATGTGGTGGCATTCCTTTGATCGGGAAATTACAGACTCACTTCCTTTTTTCTCTCTCTTTCTCAAGTGCTTCCTTCTTGTTTCTGTAAACAGGATCTGTCCAAACACCAGATGGAGGTTTTTGTCTCTCCTCAGAATACTGTGTTCCTGTTCATTAATGCTGGACACAAAGGTAGAGCTAACACAACTGCGATATCAAAAATGATAGGATATACTCGTAGTCCATTATCACTACCCTATCAAATTACATGTTTAAAAATTACAGACGTCGAACAGATCGCTTACAACACTCATCACCATCTTACGGTGATTCTTCTTTGTAATGAAATAAATTTTAATGTTTGAGAATCACGCACAGACATTTTGCAAATCAACTAATTAATTTTCTGCCACAAACAGATCATAACACTAAAAATATCTCTGGTTCTGTATACACTGACCTTTGAGAAAACAAGCACTCTCCTCTGCCAACATACGTTTCGTTTGAGGACCATAGAGATAAGATACGAAAAGTTAGTGCTCATACAGGGGTATACAGACACTCCATTTCTCCCTCTCTCTATTTGCCAGTGGAATAGAAAAGGAAACGACTAGTAGTGGTACAAGGTACCCTCCGCCAAGCACCGTGCGATGGTTTGTGAGAAATGCATGCAGGTGTAGATGTAAATTTAGTCTGCCTATTAAGAGGTCAGTCCATCCATTTATAGGCACACACAACTCACGGAAGAATGTTGTCTCTCATTTATAGAGACCTTCTGCTACTGATTGTTTGTTGGTAAAAACCTTCGTCGTAGCCTTTAATTTTCTCGTTGCAGTCACTTTGCAAGACGTGTGTGAGAGGTTGTAAATGTATGTCCACAGTACTTAGAAGACACGGTATAAAGCTCATCTCCCAGCACACCTTTTGTCAGAGTATCGCTTACCTGCCGTACTCGCACGAATCCATCAGTCTTTGATACATAGCATTTGAATCCACCTGATCTAGACGAGTAAGAGATGTTCACTTGTTAATTCTCGCGAAATGTCTTCGTGTTCTGACAGCACTGTTTCATTAGTTAGAAGACTGCCTAGTCCTCCGTAAGGTTGGAGCCCCAGCTGTTACAACAGTAAGCAGCCACTTGATAGGCAGCGGAGTTGATCTCCCCAGTATCGAATATGAAAGGACGCCGACTTCCAGTCCATGGTCAGTAGTATTTACTATCGCGATCTGTAACTGAGACATTGGACTGTTTTCGATCTGCATGCCAGTGCCTCAATCACAGGCACTCACGTGAGCGACACGAAACGGCGGCTAATATTCTGCACTTCATTCCATTCCTCGGTGCCTACAGTTGTTACATGATGGGAAGTGGAGGTGGGAGGGTGCAGTTGTGACCCCTAGCCAAATGGGTGACCTCTGACTCCTGCAAACTGATTAAATAAAGAATATGCAAATTGAATTGAACAATATATTATTTACATTGATTCGAATTTCGTGTCGTGAGATTCTTCCTCTCCACCACAGACTGAGCCTTTTTGCCACCAATTTCAGATGAGGGAGGGGAAGAGGGGAGTGGGGGAAGGGAGGAGAGGGCTGGGTGATTTCCAAGAAGGGGAAGAAGTGGCTCAAAACTGAACTGAGGAGAAGATGATTAAAAAAAAAGTCCCTTTCCCTGAGGGGTGAGATGGATGGAGGGAGGGACAGGGATACTGGGTTTGTCAGAAGGATGGATTATCCACAGGGGGTCGTAAATCAACCCTCAGGGGGTCATAAATCAATTAGCATAACAATAGGTTAAGGGAAGGGGAGTGGGTGGTTTAATTAACGAATTTCATTAATTAGAATTTTAATTTGATACAAAAAAGAGCCGCATAACCCGCTTTATCCCAATACCACAGTGAACATGACACACCATGGGAATGTCGTCCTACACCTCGTTGCCCAAATTTCAACCCACTCTTGTTCTTCTGCAACAGAGGTCACAACTGTGACGCCCCTCATTGAAATTCCGCTGGTGTCCTAATGGTGGCTGACTAAAACAATTCAGACATACCACCGCTCAGAATTGACTGGAACTGGCCTCGGGATGCAGGAAAAATTGATGTCATTGAAACAACTCCGTCGATTGATGCTTTAAGTTAAAAACATTTGGCGATCGAAAACGACAGTTTTCAGTGTGATATGCAACTATACGTCATTCTTTGGCAACCTATGACACTGCTGACACCTCCTTGACGATTCAAGCCTTCTGTAACGACATTGTGGAGATGCTACCCGACTAAGCATGATCTGGTATGTTTGGTTTGTAGCACAACCTCAATTTTTGCTCTGGTATGCAGGGTGGAACCATTAGGGACCGCTTAAAACCATTCGACGGAATTTTAACGTGATTCGAAGCAGCAAAGACTGTTGTTGCTTTTTCAGCTTTTCTGTTTCACGTCGTCCTGTGACGGGGAGGGCGGGGGGGGGGGGGAGGGGCGGCGGGGGCGGGGGGAGATGCTACATTGACACATGATCGAATAAAACCGCAAAAATATCTTCCTGCCACCGACCAGTTCGACAACACCCTCAGTGCCACCCAGACCTTTTTTGAGCACTTTAAAAATGTAACGGTTCAAGACAACCATTGATCAATTTCTAGGCGCCTGTGGGCATGTAGAACTTGAGTGGCGTCGAAGGGGTTTGGTGCCTGCAGGCGCCTAGGGCTCAGTCAAGGGTAGCCTAACAGGAGAGTCTTAGGGGACCTTTTACTGTTTTAATCACGCACGTGTCAATGTCGCAACCCTTCCCCCGCCCCCCTCCCGTTTGCTATGATCACACCACAGGAGGGCGTGGAATAGGAGGGCCGAAAATACATAAATACCCTTTGCTGCTTCGTATCAGATTTTATCGAATGGTTTTTGGCGATTCCTAGTGGATCCACATTCTCTAACACAACAAAATATTGCGTCACACTACGCTCCAAAGGAACCAGATCACATTCATGTGGGTTGCAGCCCAACAATGTCATTACAGAAGGGTGTGGCAGCAGCATCAAAGTTTGTCAAGAACGTCGTTATGTTGCAGATAGCACTGTGAACTGTCGTTTTAATTTGCGAAATGTGTGTAAATGAATCCTCCAAGGAAAGGGATGGTTTCATTATCCTCGGCATAAGAAAACAGAGTGATTTCAACTCTGGGCGTTGTGGTTTTGACATCAACTGCTGAGGGGTTAAGAGGAGGGGGGAGACGTGGGTAACAGGTGGTGTGACGACCTTCCCATAGTGTGTCACGTCCATGGTGAGGCTGGGCAGAATGGTGGAGAAATTTGGTGCCTATCATTAACACACATTACACCTCATATGAATCTCTGAGCTCTGGCTTTTTTTGTATGTATCTACAATTCCCTGTATGTAACATCGACGAGCCCGAGGATGAAGTCTTTGGGAGCGACGCTTTTGTATAATTTTGGAGAAAGATTATAGGCACCTTTGAGCCAAACTTCACACTTCTGGCCGGTCGGGGTGGCCGAGCTGTTCTAGGCGCTACAGTCTGGAACCGCACGACCGCTACGGTCGCAGGTTCGGATCCTGCCTCAGGCATGGATGTGTGTGCTGTCCTTAGGTCAGTTAGGTTTAAGTAGTTCTGAGTTCTAGGGGACTGATGCCCTTAGAAGTTAAGTCCCATAGTGCTCAGAGCCATTTGAACCATTTTTTCACGTTTCTGCGTCACAACAATGGAACATGATGGGGTTTCAAAAAAGTGATCCTTTAATTGTTTTGCGCAGTGTAGATGTATAATCCACAAGCCGCCATATGGTGCATGGCAAAGGGTACCTTGTGTCACCACTAATCATTCTCTATTCTGTTCCACTCGCAAATGGAGTGAGAGAAAAACGATACGAGCCTTGATTTCCCTGAAACGTCCCCTGTGAACAATTATACATAACTGTGCTTAAACTGACACACAACAATTTTTAGCGCAACGCAATCTGACTTTCAATAATCACTACAAGAGAATGGCCCTGACTAAATTAACCTATACGTTTCACAAATCACTTACCTCACAAAAATCTTCGTTACTCAAACTACTGCAATACAGCGGCGCCACTACTGCCAGCTAAATAAAAGATTCAAACTACGGAAGGCACTAACTACTGATAGGCATAGTTAGCGAATGAAAGATTTTAATACAGAACAAACAATGTATTTAACTTAAGAGTCATAATATATATATCAGTTCATGACATCCAGTTTTACAAATTTCAAAACTCCGCCATCTCTCTCCCCACGTCCACCACTGCTGGCGGCTCACCTCCAACTGCGCAACGCTACATGCTGTTAACATCCAGCCGCCCAACACTACAATGGCGAGTATTACAACAATGCCAACCAGCCACAAACTGCACACGGCACAGCCAGTGATTTTTCATACAGAGCGCTATGTGGCGTTACCAATAAAAAAACCTAAACAGCCTACTTACATCTCTTATTTTATTTTATTTTATTTACACATCAAGTTTCATAGGACCAAATTAAGGAGCACACCTCCAGGGTGATGCAACGTGTCAGTACATGAAATTATAACATAAAAGTAATAACAGATAGATATAAAATATTTATGAACCCAAAAAAATCAAAACATAAGGTTAAGTATACGCAATCAACATTATAACATAAGAATCAGCTCAGTTTTTCTAGGAACCCCTCAACAGAATAGAGGGAGTGATCCACGAGGAAACTCTTCAGTTTCGATTTGAAAGCGCATGGATTACTGCAAAGGTTTTTGAGTTCTTGTGGTAGCTTATTGAATATGGATACAGCAGTATACGACAAACCTTTCTGCACAAGAGTTAAGGAAGTCTGATTCAGATGTAACTTGGATTTCTGCCGAGTATTAACTGAGTGAAAGCTGCTTATTCTTGGGAATAATCTGATATTGTTCACAAGAAACGACAGTAAAGAATATATATATTGAGAGGCCAGTGTCAAAATACCCAGACTTGTGAACAGAGGGCAACAAGAGTTCATGAACGTACACCACTTATTGACTAAATCTCCCATTTCTGAGGCAAATATATCCTTTTAGAATGGGAAGTGTTACCCAAAAATATGATACCATACAACATAAGCAAATAAAAATAAGCAAAGTAGACTAATTTTTGTGTTGAACGATCACTTACTTTAGATACTGTTCAAACAGTAAAAATGGCAGCATTAAGACTTTGAACAAGAGCTGGGACTGGGCTTTCCATGACAATTTACTATCTATCTGAACACCTAGAAAATTAAACTGTTCATTTTCACTAATCATATACCAATTCTATGAAATTAAAAAGTTGGGTTTTGTTGAATTGTGTGTTAGAAACTGTAAAAACTGAGTCTTACTGTGATTTAGAGTTATCATGAACTAAGTTCATGAACTGTACTATTTGAAACTGAGAGAATGTTATACACAACATCCTTTACTACCAAGCTAGTGTCATCAGCAAAATAAAACATTTTAGAATTACCTATAATATGAGAGGGCATATCATTTATATAAATAATGAACAGGAGTGGCCCCAATGCCGAACCCTGGGGCACCACCCATTTGACCATACCCACACCACAGCCATTCTCAACGCTGTGAATAATGACCTTTCTCTGTCTGTTATTAAAGTAAGAAGTGAACCATTTGTGAGCCACTCCCCGTATTCTATAATAGTCCAACTTCTGGAGCAATATTTTGTGATCAACACAATCAAATGGCTTAGTTAAATCTCAAAATATGCCTAGCGTTCGAAATCTTTGGTTTAATCCATCCAGCACCTCACAGAGAAAAGATAGTATAGCATTTTTAGTTGTTAAACGACTTCTAAAGCTGAACTGTACATTTGATAGCAAATTATGTGGTATAAAATGGTCAATTATCCTTACATACACAACCTTTTCAATACCTTTTGCCAACATTTATGGAATAGAAACAGATTGTAAGTGTCTACATTATTCCTTTCTCCATTTTCATAAAGCGACTTTACTACTGAGTACTTTAATCCTTCAGGTACCAGACCATTCTTAAAGGAAAAATTACAAATATGGCAAAATACAGTGCTAGCATGTGCATCACAGTACTTTAATATTCTGCTAGGCACTCCATCATATCTATGAGAGTCCTTAGTCTTCAGTGATCTTATTATTGACTCAATCACCCACTTGTCAGTATCACAGAGGAGTATTTCAGACAGCAATCTCAGAAATAAATTCGCCAAGAGAGTTTTCTGTTTCCCATTTTAGTTTCTGTGATATGTGTTTTTGGGTGGTGGGGATTATCAGCCCACAGTCCCTGAGTGTCTTGGTGGTGCTGCCACCTCAAGGCCTGGACATCTAGCAAGGTTTTATTTCAGAAAACTTGGAAGAGGGAACTGAAATACGTTGGAAAAAATCAAAGACAGTTATTTAGATATGGGAGGAAAAAATCTTAGGATTTAAGGGACATCAAAGGAAGGCATGGGTCTCCGATGTTACATAGAATGAAATCAGCCACAGGAAAGAACTAAAACGTAAGTTAAATCTTTGTAAGACAAGAGGACAGAAAAGCAAAGCGCATACAGAATACGCAGAAGCGAACAAAAAAGTGAAAATATGGCTACATTGAGATAAAAGGAAATGGATAGGTGAGCAAGCAAAGGTAGTAGAAGGTGCAGCAAGACAAGGAAATATATAACCAAACGGTTGTCAATGAAGAACTTCAGACGTGAAGGAACAGTTAAGGACTAGGATGAGGTGATGCTTACAACTCAACAGGCATAGCTACAGGGATGGGAGGAGCACTTCAAGGAACAGTTACATTGTCAACACAGCCAAGAGGAACAGGTAAGAGATGTTTCAGAGAAAGTTGAAGAAGATCAAGATATAAATCTGCATTGCCCCACAGTGGCCGAAATTAGGATTGCTTTGAAAATGCTAAAGAATGCAAAGCCTCCAGGACCAGATAACATAGAACCAGAGCTCCTAAAAGCTGATATGGAAAGTACTATTAAAATGCTCCATCCCTTCCTGAAGCATTGGCTTGAAGAGAAATCTCCAAAGGAGTGAGGATTGGAAAAATGGTTTGGTGGTAAAGCTCCCAAAAAAGGGAAATTTTGTCAGACTGTAACAACTGCCGTGATATTACGTTGTTGTCAGTGACTAGTAAGGTCCTCGCCAGTATTCTTTAAACAGAATTAAAAAGTCTCTTGAAAATCGGCAGGTTTTAGGGCACAATGCGGTTGTGTTACCTTATTAACACTCTTAGGATCATTTTAGAGCGAAGCAAAGAATTCCAAGCAACCCTGTACCTGGCATACATTGATTTTAAAAAGGGCTTCGATTCTGCGGAACATAAAGTGATCTGGCAGGTATTGTGGAAGTATGGTAAACCACAGCAAATCTTAAACATCATAAAAGATCTATATGATGACTACAAATGTTGCGTACTCCTCAAGGGAACTATGACAGAGCCCATAAAAGTAACAACTGAAGTCTGGCAGGGTTGCATTTATCACCAACACGTTTTATACTTGTTCTACACTCAGTTATGAGAAGAGTCACAGCAGACAGGAGACAAGGAATTCAATGGGGGATCCATGAACGCCTGGAGGATTTAGATTTTGCAGAGGACCTAGTTTTATTAGCTCAAAGGCTGACTGATATGCAAGCTAAAATAAACTTGCTGAAAGAAGAATCAGAGACACCTGACCTCAAGATAAATTTAGGCAAACAAAGGCAATGAGAGTAAATTCAGGGAACATGGAGCTGCCACTAATACACTATTAATAGGGGAGCAGCAGGTGGAGACTGTCAACTCATTCCTGTATCTGGGTAGTATAGTGATGGAAGATGTTGGAGCTGGAGATGACGTGATAAACCGCATTAAAAAGGTAAATGCTACCTTCATACAATTGTATCCAACATGGAAAAATTGAAATATCAGGTAAAAAATAAAATCCGTATTTTTAATAAAAATGTGAAGGCTGTCCTTCTGTACACGAGTGAAAGCTGGAAAACGGATAAAAAGATAACATCCCAGTTATAAAGTTTCATAAATAGATGTCATTAATGTATCATGAATATTTAGTGGCCAGAAAAAATATGTAATGAGTAGCTCTGGCTAATAACAAACCAGGTACCTATAGAATACCAGATACGAGTGAGAAAGTGGGGGTGGTTGGGGCACACATTGAGAATACCAGAGGGAGCCATCGATAAAAAAAAAAAAAAGCATTTGAATGTAATCCCCAGGGAGCACGGAAGAGAGGAGGACCCAGGGGCATATGGGAGAGGACATGAGTTTGAAACATTGACCTCGTGAACGCGACTTGCAATGTGCTAATGACTACGCCACCTCACTTGGCACAAGTGTTTGAGAGCAACTGCATCCTGCATCAGTAGGAGACTGGAGATAGGGCAGTGATATATATTCACAGATTAAAACTATAGAAGGAACTCCACACTATATGGGCATGAAATTTATAAATGTAACCTGGAACGACAAGTGCGATCCAAATCTAAAAAATACTGAAGAAGACCTAGAAAAATATTTGAAAAATAAGTGTCTTTATAGTGTAGAAAATTTCTTGAATGACGAGTATGTAACATGGCATTATCTTTTAAAAAGTAATAGTATTGTAATTATGGATTCTTTTTTAAATGATAACAATGTAAAATAATACCTACTTATCTGAAGAAGCAACAACATATATTTTGTAGCCTTATATCAAGTCTATTAGTCTGTGTTAAGTTTTAGGATTTGCAAGTCGCCTGTTTCACAGTCTTTGATTGTAGGAGTCATGTTACGTGATAATAACAATTTGATTTGATCTGAGTCACCTAGTGCTCCGCACAGACATCAAAACCGCTGCTCTCCTGAACATATCCTCCGCCGATACGGATGACACATTGTGTAACATAGCAGATCGCAAAAGACCATAGCATAATAGCCCGACGTGTTTTCGCAACTTTAACCTTTCCGTCTGTTAAAGTACGCGTTATTCAAATAGTACATGTATGATATTTCCTACTTCTTTGTTAATATGTATCTTGCTCGAACAGTCCACGTGTATACTGCCGGTTCACAGTGTCCAACGAGCACAATATTTCGGCGATCAGTCGTGTCTCGATCGTCAGGTGCCGATGGAGACATGTCTGATCGCCGAAATATTGTGCCCGTTGCACACTATGAACCGGCAGTACAGTATACCCGTGGACTGTTAGAGCAACAAATACGCCGGGAGAAACTGAAGAATCACAATATGTATGTTAACTGTCACAAATGCTTGAACGCCCAACTTCAAGATATGATCTATAGAAAATTTAAAAATGCTAGACTGTATGAACCAGGAACGATAAAAAAATGAAGTTGAATGGCGCCAGTATCAACTACAGGTTTGTCAAATGACAAAAGGGACTGATAATCGATTATGGAACAAAATATCGATTGTTTGTGCCGGTTTGTTTATATTCGTTTGTAGCAGAAGAGCAGTAGCATATGTTTATGTTTACGTTAAATCTAGGGTTCGTCTTTTGAGGAAAATATCACAGTTTTCTTCATACTGTGGTTGAATTTACGCTGTGAGTTCACGCGAGATTGGGTTGTTTCGATTTTATTGGTGTTTTTGATTTCATGAGCATCTGTTCATTGTTTAATCCGTACAATAACGTGCAGCTGGTGAGAAGATTACGATTAAATATCATCATCTTTTTTTATTGTTTACCAACAATAGTTGGAAAACATACGCAATTAAAATTTACGGAAAGGTTTCAGTGTACAAATACACGTGTGATTGTTCACATTTATGGATACATTAGTTAGTTCACAATTCTTTTTATAAAGACTGTGTACTCTCAGAATTAATGGGCAAATTCTTCAAATTTTCTTTCACTAGAAGTAGAAAGAGTTAAATATAGGAGAACAATACTTTAATGTCATCACCTCCTTGCTTCGAGGCTAACATTGTTCTATGCCAGTGTAGCTTGTATATGTCCAGCTGATTTCTTCTGCTTCATAGACAATTTTTGTGCATTGAATGAGTTGACACGTAGGATAAACCTTTGTGATAGTATGGAAGCTCTTGTTTAGCTACAAAGAATATTACTGATAGAGCAGAGATATAACTGTAGATATTCCATTCTGCATTTGTTGTTCCAGTATTTCCGTATTCATTCATATTTGCCGTAACGCCACAGCTTTGATTACCTACCACCATGCCCTGATAGTAGGTGCAGCCTACCAAGATCCTTCCCGCCCCCTACTACAGTCTCCTAAACATCCAGACCATCCCTATGCCACTCCCAGTCCTGAGCATTTGCCACAGGGATCATATCCCTGAAGGAGATCCTGGTGGTTTGTCAAATCCACCCAACCAACAGTTTCTATTCCAGTTCTCTCACAGGTTCGTTCTACCCCATCAGAGGCCAGGCCATCTGCGAAAGCAGCCATGTCATATACCAGGTCTGCAGCAGTCATTACACAACTTTCTATATTGATATAATCACCAACCAGCTGTCCACCAGAATGGTCAGCCACTGTCAAATTGTGGACAAGAGCAAAGTAGATCTACTGTGGCACAACACGCAGCTGAATGTAATGTGCTTGATGTCAGTGGCTGCTTCACTACCCAATCCATCTGGATTATCCCCTCCACCACCAGCTTTTCTGAACTGTGCAGTTAGGAGTTATACTTAAATACATTCTCTGCTCCTGAAATTGTCCCAGCCTCAACCCACAGTGACCTGCTATCTTCATGCTGTCTACCCAACAGTTTCCATCTCCTGTGTCCTGTCATCTCCTGCCCATTCTGATTTCCCTCCCTCTTTGTGTGCTGCCCTTAGCCAACACACTCACCCATCTCTATAGCCTTTGTTGCTCCTCTCCTTTCTCACAAAATGTCTCTGTTAACCCACCAGTCATACATTTAAACAATACTGTGGTGGATTACCAGAGCTACTTATACTCTATTTAATTAATAAAATGCTTTTCTCTTTTAAAGAAATGATTTGATGACAAGATAGTATATATTGAGTAACAAAACGTTAATGAAATAGTCGCTGCAGTAGCAAGTATGCTTAAAATTTTGGTGTTGGTAGTAGCATCATGTAATTCTGGCAATCTCAATATGTTGCAGTGTCAGGAGACACTTTTTTGTCATGAAAAAATTGAATTATTTTATTACATCTTCTCAGGAAACTAGAACAACATGATACCTCAAGAATTTCAAGTAGTCTTGCTTGCTGGGGGCAAAGGTTCTCGGATGACTGAGCTCACAGCCAGCAAACCAAAATGCCTTTTACCAATTGGCAATCGGCCTATGATCTATTACCCACTGCGCATGCTAGAGAAAGCTGGTTTCAAAGGTAATGTATGTTTTCATACTTTCACGTTGCATGCACACTGCCAAATAACCATGAGGTTGAGGAAAAATCAACATCAGTTATCCATGTGTTATCATTAATCTTTAGATGCTGCAGATACATTTTACTTTGGTTCCCCAAGGTGAAGCTAATTGTCTTTCACGTAATATGTACACCATGCAGACAGTGTTACGTTTTTTTAAGCTGCAGAACACAGTTGATTAAAATTAGTAAACATGTGGTAGATGCATTATTTCATGGTCATCAAACAAGTCTTGGAAATTACCTTCGAAAGGCGAAATTAATAGTAGAGAAAAAAATTGTTCCTGCTTTTGGAACAGTTAGTTTTTATCTCAATGAGGTAACAGGGAAAGGTTGGAGAGTGTTAAAAAGCAGGGACAGGTCACTAAGCTCCCAAGAAAAGAGTCACACCTGTTGTGAAGAAGAGGGGACATAGGAGGCCAAAGATAGTGTATTGGTAATCACTGTACCAGCTTCAGTCTGTAGATGATAAGAACAAATTGAAGAATAAAGATGGATAGAGGAATAGAAATAAATACTGACATAGGAGGGAAAGTAGATAAGACAGGAATTACAAAAACAACTGAATAAATAAATATAAAATAGTAATAATAATAAAAGGAATGAGAGGATTGCATATTGACAGAGGGGTAACTCCAGGAGTGTAGCAGGCTGTGAGGATATGTTGAAAAGCACATTTCCATCATTGGAGTTGAGGGAAACTAGTATTGGTAGGGAGCATCCAAACAGTCCATGTGGTATAGGAGGCATAGAGGTGTTTTGACTCATGCTGCATAGAATTAACAACAATTGGGTACTGGATGTCTATAAAACAAATTTATTTCCGTGTCCATTCATGTGCTTAATCGGTTTGTAGGTGGTCATTCTTGTAAAGTGCTGTGCAGTGAACACATGTTAATTGTCAAACAATGTGAATAGTTTGCAATACTTTTTATATTGTAGTATTTACCAATGGTGAGACTGAAGTAAGTGTTTGTGGGTGGGTCCATGAGGCAGGTTATGCACTGGAACAAATTGCAAGGGTGAGAACCTAGGGATTGGGATAATAGACTGAGAATTTCATAGGGTTTGAAGAGGATGATATAGAGGTTAGGAAGGCTACAGTGAGTGGTGTGTGGAGAATATAGAAGAGAGAGGATCTTATTTTCAGAGCATTATAAGTCATTGCCACAGTATAGTAATATATTGAGACATTTAAGGTCTGGGTAGTACTGTGTGACCAATGGGGAATGGTGCTTCTGACTTTTTTGAAAGTGGAACTATGTTCCTGAGAGAATGAGAAGAGGTTGTTTCCCTGGAGATCTGGATATAGTCAAGATGTATGGTCTAACTTTATGAAAAGAAAACATGGTAAATGTAGCTGCTAAGTGGTTTGGTGGTGGAGCATTTGTGTTTGCTTTGGTGCATATGCTTAGGAAAGGAAGTGTTTGATGTGAAAGGCGTCATAGCTGTCAGAGTGGAGAGTTGTTTATAGGTTGGCTATATATGAAATGACTGAAAGTGGTCATAGAAATGGAGCTGATGATAAGAGGGTTTTAACAAAAGTCAGATTCCTCAGCATTTCATTCACCTGAAGGTTGGTATGAACTGTAAAACAACACCCATCTACGTACTTCATATGTATAAATCATTACGAAACACAAATGTTTACTGCACATTTAATGTCCTAATAAGTGGTTATGTAGAGTTTTGGTGAAGTGGTAGGTTCTGCCAATATTCAATATTATTGTTATTTATTTTTCATTCTTGACTTAACATTGTATTGTAGCTGATCTGTCGGAATTTTTCAGAGGTTATTATTGTGGTGCTAGAAACTGTGCGCCAGGAAGTTCAGACAGCAGTAGATCAGTGCGGTTTGAAGGTCCACCTTGATTGGGTGGGAATACCAGCTAATGAAGACTGGGGCACTGCTGAATCTTTGCGACATGTTAGTGAGAAGGTGAAGGTAAGCCACATTGCAGTAAAGTAAAAATTTAGATTTGCTACAGTTCTATTTCTCCAGTTTCAGTGTCATGAAGCTGGTGGCACAGTGATGAGACATTTGACTTGCCAGGATGGCACTTCAGATCCCCATCCAACCATACGAATTTTCCGTACTTTCCCAAAATTGCTTAATGCAAATGTCAGGATGATCTCAGCTGATTTCCATCCCCACCGTTCCCCAATCTGAGCTAGTGCTCCATCTCTAATGATCTTATCATTGACAGGTTGTTAAATTGTAATCCTCCTTTTTTTCCAGCCAGAAACTGCAACTTTATTATTTTTGTGGCGTATCAAACATATATTGATCAACCAAAATGTTATGATCACTGCCCACCATGAGATTGAATGCCACAGGGTGGTGTTGCAGTCACATGACACATTAAGGTCATATCGAGATCCGCCCTCATCCTGGCGAATGGCTGCTCAAAACGTACATTGTGCTGCACATTCGGGCCAGTGGGAGCAGTATTGTGCTGTGGTGGCATCTTCTTGCAGGATAACTGTCCATGCTGCAATACCAGAACCATGCTACAATGATTTGAGGACCATGTTTGTGAACTGAAGTTAATGTTTTTGCTTGCCAAATCTGCGTGGTCTAAACCCAGTGGAACACACGCAGGATGCCAATTGCATGACCTGAGTGTTAACATCTGGTTTCACATACCTCAGGAAACGTACCAAGGATTGGTTGAAACCATGCCAGGCAGATTCTCTGCTGTATTGCTTTCCAAAATGGTAATCAACTTGCCATTACACAAGTCATTTTATTTGGCTGATCTGTATATGTAATTGTGCCAAAGTAATATTTCTTGAGAAAGAATAACCAAGTATGATCTCAAACCTGGTGAAAGCAAAAAGGTAAATGGAAAAGAAAATAAAGCCTTTTGTGATAGGAAAGTGGGGTACACATACAACACCCAGTTTGAACACTTGTCTTAGTAATCCATTTACCACCATTACACTAATCCTGTCATTTGCCATGCTTGTCCAGAGGGAAGGCAACTTGTGAAAAAATGCATCTCATTTATCAACTGCTATGCATCTATATCTACATTGTTACACTGTAATTCACACTTAAGTGCCTGGCAGAGGGTTCATTGAACCATTTCATACTACTTCTCTACCATTCCACTCTTGAATGGCGCGTGGGAAAAAGGAAAACCTA
The DNA here is from genome assembly GCF_023897955.1 of Schistocerca gregaria. NCBI lineage: Eukaryota > Metazoa > Arthropoda > Insecta > Orthoptera > Acrididae > Schistocerca > Schistocerca gregaria. The sequence continues at coordinate 194,758,685 of NC_064927.1, read as the reverse complement.
AATCTTTCCTTCGAGCTCTGATTTCTCTCATTTTATTATCATGATCATATCTCCCTACGTAGGTGGGTGTCAACAAAATATTTTCGCATTAGGAAGAGAAAGTTGGTGATTCAAATTTTGTAAATAGATCTTACTGCAAAGAAAACCACCTTTGTTTCAGTGACTGCCACCCCAACTCGCGTATCATATCAGTGACACTCACACACCTATTGCACGATAACACAAAACGAGCTTCCCTTCTTTGCACTTTTTCGATGCCTCCATCGGCCCTACATGGTAAGGATCCCATATCGAGCAGCAATATTCCAGCAGAGGACGGATAAGTGTAATGTAGGCTGTCTCTTTAGTGGGTTTGTTGCATCTTGTAAGTGTTCTGCCAACAAAACACAATTTTTGTTTCGCCTTCCCCACAATATTATCTACATGGCCTTTCCGGTTTAAGTTTCTTGTAATTGTAATTCCAAGGTATTTAGTCAAATTGACAGCCCTTAGATTTGTGCGATTTATCGTATACCCAAAATTTATCAGATATCTTTTAGTACCTATGTGGATGACCTCACACTTTTCTTTATTTAGTGCCAATTGCCACTTTTCACATCATACAGAAATTCTCTCTAGATCATTTTATAATTGGAATTGATTGTCTGATGATTTTACTAGACAGTAAAATTACAGCATCATCTGTAAACAATCTATGGGGGCTGCTCAGATTATCACCTATATCATTTATGTAAATCAGAAACAGCAGAGGGCTAGTGACACTACCTTGCGGAATGCCAGATATCACGTCTGTTCTACTCAATGATTTACTGTCTATCACTATGAACTGTGACCTCTCTGAGAGGAAATCACGAATCCAATCACACAACTGAGACGATACTCCATATGCACGCAATTTGATTAATAGTCGCTCATGAGGGTCAGTATCAAAAGTCTCCTGGAAATCTAATAATTTGGAATCAATCTGAGATCCTTTGTTGACAACACTCATTACACAAAAACAATATTTTCTGCATCCGTGTTGGTTATGTATCAATAAGTCATTTTCTTCAAGATGATTCATAATGTTCGAGTACAGTATATGCTCCCAATCCTGATGCAAATTGAGGCCAGTGATATGGGTCTGTAATTCAGTGGGTTACTCCTATTTCCGTTCTTGAATATTAGTGTGACCTGTGCTACCTTCCATTCTTTAGGAACAGACTTTCCGTCAAGTGAGGGGTTGTATATGATTGCAGCCACTGTGCTCCATTGTATGTGAGCATGATGATTATCAAAACTGGTCACATGGTTTAAATGTTGTTATCACACTGTACCAGTGCCTCTGTCCACTGTCTAGCACCTGTTTACAAAGCAGGGTGCACAACTCAGTGAAACATGCTGAAACTGCTTCAAAGAGTGTTTCATCTATGTTGTAGCACTGCTTCCCCTCACCCCACCCCATTTTCTTGTCCAGCTCACAACCACAGTGCAGGAAGGAACTGAGCCATCAACACATCCAAAAGTAGACCCTGTCCACATACTAAGTGAGGTAGCACAGTATTTAGGAATAAGACTCGCACTTGTGATGAGCAGCATTAAAATCCCCATCAAATTTTATGATACCTGTAGCTCTGTAAATCAAGGAAGGCAATTGTTGAGATTGTTTCTTTGAAAATGACCTTGTCAATTTCCTTCGGTATCCTTGTCTAACAATCTGAAGTTGTTCTCCATCTGTATTGACCTTGTCATCGATGGAGCATTGCACGCTGATCTTTTTCCTTCCTATCTTGTCATCTGTGCCTGCCACATTTTCATTCCTCTCATATTTTATTTGACTTTATTTTTATTCTTGCCTTGCCACGTACTTAAAATTTTGATAACAAAATTGGGCAGAAGGGGGTGAGAGTACAATTCTGAAAACCCATCTCATTCTGTGAAGAAGTGCTGAAAACAAAGCATTTTGAAAGATATCATAAAAATGGAAAAATTTACTCTGTGCTCTGCAGTAAATTGCTTGTGGGTATGTCTTTCAAGCATAACTTTGAGAGCAGCATCTGTAATATCGTTGATATCTATGAATACATAAATTAATATACATCATTTTTTGTTTGTCAGCTGCTTTGAGAAAAGTTTAATGTGTTTAATTTCTTGGTTTAAAAATCCTGTGAGTGACTATTTGTTCTACACACTTCAATTACAGCAGAAATTCAACTACTTGAGTATAATAAAAGAAAATATTCCATAAAAAATACAAGAATTGTTATTTTCATTCATATCCAAATACAAGTAAGCTGCTTCATTTTTAATCTGTTCTCATTTTCTTGTTGCAGTCAGACATCATTGTCATGAGCTCTGATCTGGTCACAGACTTCAACATTGAGAATGTGCTGGATGTTTTTAGAAAACATCAGGCTTCTATTGCCAGTGTCTTTTTCCAGTCACCTCCCGATGTTGGAGCACTACAGACCGGTCCGAAACAGAAATACAGGCCAGGTATATGACACTTGTATCTATAACAGCAAGGCACTGAAGGAGCCTTTCCACTCTTTTGGAGTCCCTGGAATGAATGTCAGTCATTAAGCAATGTGATGTGGTATAATAGAGTAATATTAAAGAAAAAAGTGATCTAGCAGCTTGCTTTTATGTATAAGGAGTCATGTAGTTTCCACACTTCTCCTTTGTGCATATTTAAAGGTTATGCACCTCACAAGATTGTGATGCATATGCAGGTATCTCAAGCATAGAGAAAAGTTTATAATCGAAAAGTTTTATATGTTGGCTTGTGAGAGAACTGATACTTTTGCTCGTCCTGTCTGGTGGCACATGGCCAATTAGAGATACAACTCTTTTGAGTGTTATCACAATGAAGTTAAATCTTTGGACAAAATGGGTAAGGCAGCAGGTTCTTCATTTGTTATAATTAATATAAACATTTATTTCCAGCTTCATATAATTGCTGTCCCAGATAAGACCTGCTTTAATTATAAAATGTTATTTCTGTAATTATTACCAATGCCCATGAATTCTTTTAATAATTTACATCTTTGAAGTGAAGGGATTGTAATGAAATGTGTGCACATTGTTTTATATTATAACACATTTTTATTTTTAATACTCAGAATAAACACATACCTTTTTCTAAGCTGAGAATACTCTACAAACAACTAAAAATGAGTGGTATTTTGCAATGGTTGTTTTAACAGTGCATGCAAAGAGTTCATTAGATTTTGTAAATAAACCTGATGACCTTGCACCATTATCTGAAATATCTGCAGCGTTCTTACACCATCAGCTTTACAGCAGTTGATGTCATTAGGCTCACCTGAAAATGTGCTAGGGGAAGAATGTGTTACAATCTTTGTTTCCTACATCTACATAATGCTCTGAAAGCCACCATACAGTGCATGATAGAGGGTAGCCTGCACTGCTGTTAGTCATTCTCTTTCCAGCTCCATTTGCAAATGGAGTGAGGAAAAACAACATGTCAGTATGCTTATAATTTCTCTTATTTTGTCTTCACGGTGACAGTCTGACACAAGTGCCAGTTGTCTAGATTTACTCAGTAGTGTTTCAAGAAAAGAACATCTTCTTCCCTTCAGGGATTCCCACTGGAGTCCACAGGTCAATCCATTAAACTCGCGTGTTCATTGAACCTGCCAGTAACAAATCTAGCAACATGCTTCTGAAGTGCTTCAATATCTTCCTTTAATTGGATCTGGTAGTGATTGCGAACACTCAAGCAGTGCCCAAGAATGGGTTGTGTGAGTGTTCTGTACACAGTCTCCTTTGTAGATTCACTAATTTTTTCTTGAATTCTCCCAAAAGTCCACCATTTGCTTTCCCTGCAACTGACTTTCATGTGCACACACTCTTTCAGCATTATGTCTGTATGTTTAATTGATGTGATTGTGTCAAGAAACATGGCACTAATACTGGATTCGAGCATTACAAGATTATTTTTCCTACTCATTTCATTACCTTACATTTTTTCACATTTAGGGCAAGCTGCAATTCATCACAAAAAACAGAAATTCTATCCAAGTCATCCTGTATCCTCCTACAGTGACTCTAAGACTACACTTCCCTAAACACTACAGCATCATTGAAAAATACTCGCAGAAGACTGCTCACCCCATCAGTTGGATCATTTATGTTTGTATTTCCCTGTGGCACTCCTGAACATACCTTTGTCTCCATTTAACATGTGCTCTCCAAGACAATGTACTGAGTTCTATTAATGAAAAATTTTTTGAGACCTCACATATTTGAGAACCTGTTCCAGATATTTGGACCTTTGTTAACATTCAGCAGAGTGTCACTATGTTGAATACATTTTGGAAATATAGGGATACGGAATCTGCCTGTTGTCCTCCATTCATGGTTCATAGGATATCGCTTGAGAAAAGAGTAAGCTGGATTTTGGGGGAGCGATGCTTTCTAAGTACTTGTTGATGTGTGGATAGAAGCTTTTCCCTTTCAAGAAAATTTATTATATTCAAATTCATGATATGCTAAAGGATTCTGCAGAAAATAAAGATTAAGAATTTTAGTCTGTAATTTTTCTGGTCTGATCGTTTGCCGTGCGCTTTCTTTCATCTCTGCAGGCCTTCCCAATGAGCAAGGGGGGGAAAACTCTTATAAAATCTATCATTCAGCAATTGCTTCAGTATGTGCTTTTATAGAAGGCAAATGAGACAGTGTATTTTGGCTTCAGTTTGTAATAACTCTTGCGATACAGACACCATAATAATACAGAGTGTCCCACTCAAACTTCTCTGATTTCAAAGACTCAGGAGAAAAGCCACACCAAATATGCCAATGAAAAATGTTCCACATCATAGAGCATCTCAAAGAATTTATATTCCCGCATCAGAAGTCCCAAGCATCGTCGCCAGAGTGCAGTATGGTCGCATGAAGTGAAAATAGTGACTCCATAGCAGCGCGAGCAAGCAGTAGTGTGGTTTGCAGAAACAAAATCACCGATTACTGTTCAAAGAAATTATCATCATGTGTATGAATGTGATCCAGCTGACGTGAACACAATTAAGGAATGGTATAGGAAATTTGTGGCAGCAGAAAGTGTTCTGAAACATTCTGGCTGTGCATGTGGAGGACACCAGACAAACGTTTCTCAGACGCCCACGTAAGTCAATTCGTCAGGCATCTAGGCAACTTGATGTTCCTCGATCAACATTGCATTGTGTAGTCCACCAGCGTCTTCGTATGTGTGCTTATAAAGTGCAAATTCTGAAACATCTGACGCCGAACGACAAACCGTGCTGATAACAATTTGCTGCAGATATGCTGCAGCGTATTGATATGGACGCCAGATTCCTGGAAATATGTTTATTCTCAGATGAGGCAACCTTTCATCTATCAGGAAGGGTTAATAGGCATAACGTTTGGATTTGGGGTTCGCAAAATCCGCATATTGTCATTGAACATGTTCGTGATAGCCCTAAACTAAACGTCTGGTGCAGGCTAATGCACAACAGGATTGTTGAATGTTTCAGAACACTTCCTGTTGCCAGAAACTCCCTATAGCATTTCTTAATTGTTTTCACATCAAGTGGATCACATTCATACACTAAATGATAATTTCTTTGCACAGTAATCGGCATTTATGTTTCTGCGAACCACACTACCGCTTGTGCGTGCTGCTGTGGAGTCACCTTTTTCACTTCATGTGACCATGTTGCACTCTGACGACGATGCTTGGCACTTCTGACATGGGAATATAAATTCTTTGAGATGCTCTACGATGTGGTGCATTTTTCATTGTCTTATCTACTGTGGTTGTTTTTTTTTCCCCCTGTGTCTTTGAAATCAGGTGGGTTTGAGTGGGACACCATGTATTATCGGGACAGAACATCCTGCCATGTTCTTAAACATTAACAGTGACATTGTACTCTGGTATTTTGTTTAACAGTACAGAATTTGTATAATGTCATGCATTGTATAAGTTTACTGATGATGTTTGTGTCCAGAAGGAATTGTTTCAGACTTGATAGGGATATCTTTTGTTAATCTTTCATTACGCTGCTCTGCAGTGGAGATAATGAGATAATGGATGGGTGACCTCTATGTTTTTTATTTCTGTACTGGAATAGGCCATGACAAGGAGTGCTGGTGTGTAGGGAAAAGAGATCCAAAGTCATTGAATAGTGTCATATAGGACAGTTTGCGGTTTGTGTACGTTACTTGCTAGAAAACTGAGACAGTTTTTCAACATTTTTTTCTGTGGAGGTAGAAAGTAGGTGAGAGAAAGAAAGATGGATAGATAAAGAGAGAGAGAGAGAGAGAGAGAGAGAGAGAGAGAGAGAGAGGAAGAAGGGAATGAAACTTCCCCTTCATAGTTGTGCTATCTAAACATGAAGAAGATGCCAACTAAATCGCTCTCTGTATCGGAAAACTACACACTTTGACACATATCAAAATGAAAGCTGTATGTTCATGTCACACCAATGATTGCGTTGGAAACCATAGAAAGCTAAGATAACAACATAACCATGAAGATTTTATCCACTAGATCAATCGATCAATCAAGAAAAATTAGACACTCATTTAACATGCTTTAGAATTTCATAATATTTTCTTGGCTAGTAGCTCTCCACTAGATGACTACTTGCTGTTTCACTCAGGTGCGCGCTGGAAAAATTTATTAATGGAATTTGCAGAACTCTCAGTACACATACTTGCTTCAGTAATGATGTATGTGTTATGCTGACAAAATTATTAATGAAGTAACAAAGCTTTGAACCTTCACGGAAAATTTAGTCTATACGGATCTAAGAAGGAAGAGGTATGGCAAAGTGTTTGTACTTTTAGGAAAAACAGTAAAGATAAGAAGTGACAAATTACTCAAACCTGCATATAAAAGAGTTGTTTGACCAAAGAAATGAAGAGAGGCAACCACATTCATACAGCTGAGACATTTTGTAGTGGGTAAGCACATGAGCCAGAAATTAGATGTTAGCGCATACACACTACTGCATTCTCCTGGCATTGCACCCAGAATGAGATGAAACTTTTACTTAGATGTATGGAGGGGAAAAATATAGGAATACTATGCCAGAGAAAGCTCATCCAAATTATGAGCTGAGGTAATTGTGTGTGATTCATAGAGACTGAAAAAAAGGCAGATTTTATTTTTTGTTTCGTTTTTGTGTAAAGTTCTTTAAACTGATGTCCACATTTATTTATTTGTCTGTCTGCTGTTTTCTTTTAATTTGCTGTTTTGATTTTAAAATAGGCTGCATGTTACACGTAATATCGTGTATATGAATACAAAGCATCATACATTAACATAAAATTCAAAATGTGTTTGTGTATCTCAGCATTATATTGTTTGGGTAGGTCAATGAAATCTGTAAGAGGGAAGAGGAAATGGCAGAGAGGGATTAGCAGTTACATGGTAAGAGGGAATAAAAAGATCTACAGATTTGTCTGTGGCCACATGGCTTGTAAGAACAGTATGAACTCAAAAACCACTGACAACATTTCTGAAAATGTTGTCCCCTGCAGGTCCAGGGATTAGAATAGGCCTGAGGTATTATTGCCTGTCGTAAGAGGCAACTAAAAGGAGTCTCAAATGTTTCGGCCTTCTGTGATGGTCCCTGTAGGGTTTGACCTCCATTCTCCAGAATTTTTCTGAAGGGTGAGCCACTTGGGTAAGGGCGTCTTACATGGTGCATCATGTCCATTGTGCAGTGAGATCTTTAGCATACTTTATCGTCTTGAATTTGTAGTTCCACTCATTCTCCAGCTGTTCGGCAAATAATCCTTCCTGGGTGCAATTTCCTCCATCCACTGTGTAGTGTCATTTTCTATGACGACAATGATCATGGACTTCTTTGCACCTCATATCCAGCACAGTAGCCACCTCATATCCAGCACGGTAGCCAGTCCGTTGTGGTGGGGCCGCCATGTACCCTACGAACCCATGTATGCCAAGAAGTAGATGCACATCTACCTGGGGCATCGAGACTCCCAGCAGTGGCTACCCTGCCAGGTGGCCTTTGCTGAGGTTGGATGGCACCCGTAGGGAGAGGCCCTGGTCAGAATGGGTTGCATAGGACAGATGACATGCCATTAAGTGAACGATGTCATCTCTTGCTGGTGGTCAAACACCAGCAGCCTCAAGCGTTCCGAGGTCTCAATTTAGTGCAAAGAAGTATGATCCCAAATTGTTCCCCTTCCTGGCCACGCCTTGGGAGGAATGCCAGGCTAAAGGTAAAAGCAAAACTTGTTTACCCCAGTACCTCGTATGTACAAGAGCCGATGGGAAACCTTTCATGTTGACAAAGCCTCAGTTTTTAGAGGATAAGTCTGGGGAGGTGGAGCGATTGTCCAAAATGCGATCTGGGTCAGTCTTGATAAAAACAGCACCCTCTGCCCAGTCATGGGCAGAAGAGCTGGGGGATGTTTCTGTTTCCATCACAGCCCATAAGAGCTCAAATATGCTCCAGGGTATTATATTTCACAGGGACCTTTTTTTGCAGTCAGGTGACTACCTTCACGCCAGCCTATAGCGAGAGGGGTATTATATTTCACAGGGACCTTCTTTTGCAGTCAGATGACTACCTGTGTGCCAGCTTAGAGCGAAGAGATGTTAATTTCGTCTGGCGCGTCCATAGGAGTTTGAAGGATAACCGTATGCCCACTGGGTGCCTTCATCTTGGCCTTTAAGGGTGATACATTACCCGGTCATGCAGCTTTACTGTATGGTTAAATGATTATGGCGACCTCTTGGGTAAAATATTCTGGAGGTAAAATAGTCCCCCATTCGGATCTCTGGGCGGGAACTACTCAAGAGGACGTCGTTATCAGGAGAAAGAAAAATGGCGTTCCACAGATCGGAGCGTGGAATGTCAGATCCCGTAATAGGGCAGGGAGGTTAGAAAATTTAAAAAGTGAAATGGATAGGTTAAAGTTAGATATACTGGGAATTAGTGAAGTTCGGTGGCAGGAGGAACAAGACTTCTGGTCAGGTGAATACAGGGTCATTAATACAAAATCAAATAAGGGTAATGCAGGAGTAGGTATAATAATAAATAGCAAAATAGGAATGCAGGTAAGCTACTACAAACAGCTTAGTGAACATATTATAGTGACCAAGATAGACACGAATTCCACACCTACTACAGTAGTACAAGTTCCTATGCCAACTAGCTCTGCAGATGACGAAGAAATTGAAGAAATGTATGATGAGATAAAAGAAATTATTCAGGTAGTGAAGGGAGATGAAAATTTAATAGTCACGGGTGACTGGAATTCGACAGTAGGAAAATGGAGAGAAGGAAACATAGTAGGTGAATATGGATTGGGGCTAAGAAATGAAAGAGGAAGCTGCCTGGTAGAATTTTGCACAGAGCATAACTTAATCATAGCTAACTCTTGGTTCAAGAATCGTAAAAGAAGGTTGTACACATGGAAGAATCCTGGAGATACTAAAAGGTATCAGATAGATTATATAATGGTAAGACAGAGATTTAGGAACCAGGTTTTAAATTGTAAGACATTTCCAGCGGCAGATGTGGACTCTGACCACAATCTATTGGTTATGAACTGCAGATTACAACTGAAGAAACTTCAAAAAAGGTGGGAATCTAAGGAGATGGACCTGGATAAACTGAAAGACCAGAGGTTGTACAGAGTTTCAGGGAGAGCATAAGGGAACCATTGACAGGAATGGGGGAAAGAAATATAGTAGAAGAAGAATGGGTAGCTTTGAGGGATGAAGTAGTGAAGGCAGCAAGGGATCAAGTAGGTAAAAAGATGAGGGCTAGTAGAAATCCTTGGGTAACAGAAGATATATTGAATTTAATTGATGAAAGGAGAAAATATAAAAATACAGTAAATGAAGCAGGCAAAAAGGAATACAAACATCTCAAAAATGAGATCGACAGGAAGTGCAAAATGGCTAAGCAGGCATGGCTAGAGGATAAATGTAAGGATGTAGAGGCTTATCTCACTAGGGGTAAGATAGATACTGCCTACAGGAAAATTAAAGAGACCTTTGGAGAAAAGAGAGCCACTTGTATGAATATCAAGAGCTCAGATGGAAACCCAGTTCTAAGCAAAGAAGGGAAATCAGAAAGATGGAAGGAGTATATAGAGGGTCTATACATGGGCAATGTACTCGTAGACAATATTATGGAAATGGAAGAGGATGTAGATGAAGATGAAATGGGAGATACGATACTGCGTGAAGAGTTTGACAGAGCACTGAAAGACCTGAGTCGAAACAAGGCCCCGGGAGTAGACAACATTCCATTAGAACTACTGACGGCGTTGGGAGAGCCAGTCCTGACAAAACTCTACCATCTGGTGAGCAAGATGTATGAGGCAGGCGAAATACCCTCAGACTTCAAGAAGAATATATTAATTCCAATCCCAAAGAAAGCAGGTGTTGACAGATGTGAAAATTACCGAACTTATCAGTTTAATAAGTTACAGCTGCAAAATATTAACACGAATTATTTACAGACAAATGGAAAACTCGAGAAGCCGACCTCGGGGAGATCAGTTTGGATTCCGTAGAAATGTTGGAACACATGAGGCAATACTGACCTTACGACTTATCTTAGAAGACAGATTAAGGAAAGGCAAACCTATGTTTCTAGCATTTGTAGACTTAGAGAAAGCTTTTGACAATGTTGACTGGAATACTCTCTTTCAAATTCTAAAGGTGGCAGGGGTAAAATACAGGGAGCGAAATGCTATTTACAATTTGTACAGAAACCAGATGGCAGTCATAAGAATCGAGGGGCATGTAAGGGAAGCAGTGGTTGGGAAAGGAGTGAGACAGGGTTGTAGCCTCTCCCCGATGTTATTCAATCTGTATATTGAGCAAGCAGTAAAGGAAACAAAAGAAAAATTTGGAGTATGTATTAAAATTCATGGAGACGAAGTAAAAACTTTGAGGTTTGCCGATGACCTTGTAATTCTGTCAGAGACGGCAAAGGACTTGGAAGAGCAGTTGAACGGAATGGACAGTGTCTTGAAAGGAGGATATAAGATGAACATCAACAAAAGCAGAACGAGGTTAATGGAATGTAGTCGAATCAAGTCGAGTGATGCTGAGGGAATTAGATTAGGAAATGAGACACTTAAATTAGTGAAGGAGTTATGTTATTTGGGGAGCAAAATAACTGATGATTGTCGAAGTAGAGAGGATGTAAAATGTAGACTGGCAATGGCAAGGAAAGGGTTTGTGAAGAAGAGAAATTTGTTAACATCGAATATTGATTTAAGTGGCAGGAAGTCGCTTGTGAAAGTATTTGTATGGAGTGTAGCCATGTATGGAAGTGAAACATGGACAATAAATAGTTTGAACAAGAAGAGAATAGAAGCTTTCGAAATGTGGTGCTACAGAAGAATGTTGAAGATTAGGTGGGTAGATCACGTAACTGATGAGGAGGTATTGAATAGGATTGGGGAGAAGAGAAGAAAAACTCCGATATAATTTGTACTATGCGCTATCGCCCAGGAGAAAGTGCGTGAACGGTAAGTAGGGAGCACAGGAAAAGCATAACTGTGAACGTCCCTCGTATACAGCTTGAGCGTGGAAGTCGCTTCATTTCTTGAACTGAGAGTCCTGAGTTCGAGCCTTCATCATCTCAGTTTTTGTACCATAGTGAGTGTGAAACAGTTACACGCGACAACAAGCACTTGACATTAAGATGCTGTAACTTCCTTTGCACGCTTTGTGGTTCTTTAGTTGGATACCCGAAGCTTTCGAAATGTAGTGCCACGGAAGAACGCTGAAGATTAGATGGGTAGATCACATAACTAATGAGGAGGTGTTGAATAGAATCGGGGAGAACAGGAGTTTGTGGCACAACTTGACTAGAAGAAGGGATCGGTTGGTAGGACATGTTCTGAGGCATCAAGGGATCACAAATTTAGCATTGGAGGGCAGCGTGGAGGGTAAAAATCGTAGAGGGAGACCAAGAGATGAATACACTAAACAGATTCAGAAGGATGTAGGTTGCATTAGTTACTGGGAGATGAAGGAACTTGCACAGGATAGAGTAGTATGGAGAGCTGCATCAAACCAGTGTCTGGACTGAAGACCACAACAACAACAACAACAACAACAACAACAAAAACGTTACCCGGTGATGGTATACTGCTTTAATGTAAAGCCATATCTCCCTCCCCTGATGCTGTGCTTTAAGTGCTATCAGTTCAGGTATATGTGTCCCCGCTGTACTTCCAGTGTCATATATTGCAATTGGAGATGTCCATCACATCCCGGTACTCCATGTGTCCCGTCTCCCATATGTGTCTGCTGTAGTGACCAATATTCCCCTTGCTCGGCGGACTGCAGGATTCTACAGAAAGAAAGAAAAATCATGGAATACAAGACCCTGGACCAACTGACCTACACTGAAGCGAAGAGGAAATTTGAAGGGCTACATCTTGTGACACAAGTCTGCAAACCTTCACCTACCCCCTTACTGGTGGTGGAGGGAGGGGGGGGGGGCACTTTTATCCCCATTGCTCCCAAACCACCTGCTTCGGGTGCAATGCCTCCCCAACCATCAGGGATATCAGGGAAAGAGGACACCTGCCAGTGGCTGAAGCACCCATAGGCAGCTGGTCGCAGGGCTTCAAGATCCTCCTCAGTCCCTGAGACTGAATCAGTGAAGCCCTCCCAGCCAGAGAAACCCAAGGAGCAGTGACAGAAATAAAAAAAAATAAGATACCAAGAACAAATAAATTGCAGTGGCACCTGCACCACTGCTACCTACAAGCTCTGCATCTGCGAATGAAGTGGAGATTCTGGTGTTTGCAGAGGATCTAGATCTCACTGGACCCTCAGACACAGTGGATATAGAATGCACAGGTACTCAGTCAGTGGCAGCAGGCGACCCTGAGGCATAAACTGCTTCATTGCTTTGTGCCTTCCCAGCCTCACGATGACAACATCCTCCAGTGGAATTGCGACAGTTTCTTCCAGCACCTGGCTTAACTACAACTGTTAAGCCTTACACCTGTTTTCTGCATTTACCTCCACAAAACCTGGTTCCTGACAATGTGGACCCCTGCCCTTCGTGGCTATAGGGGATATTACAAAAACTGTAGCAAATATAACAGAGTGTCAGGTGGAGTTTGCGTCTATGTCCTTCACTCGCTATGTAGTGAACCTCGATGCTGTGCCTGTCAGGATTAGAACAACACAGGAAATAACTATCTGCAATGTATATCTTCCTCCAATGGTACCGTACCCCTGAACATATTGGCTGCACTGATTCGTCAACACCCTAAAGCCTTTTTTACTTTTCGGGGATTTATAATGCCCATAACACCTTGTGGGGTGGCACCAAGCTTACTGGCCGAGGTAGAGATGTCGAAAATTTACTGTCTCAACTCGACCAGTGCCTTTTAAATACTGAGGCCCCCCACACATTTATGTGTGGCTCATGGTACTTACTCAGCCATTGATTTATCAGTCTGCAGCCCAGCATTTCTCCCATATATCCACTGTCACTCCCCCAGCATCATTCCTGGACACCTACACAGATGGGCTTTAAACGAGGCAGACTGGGAGGCTTTCACCTCTGCCATCACCGTTGAATCTCCCCCACGCAGTAACACTGATGTGGTGATTGAGCAATTCACCAGAACGATCGTTTCTGTGGCAGAAAATGCGATCCCTTGTTCCTTAGGGTGCCGCTGGTGAAAGACAGTACTTTGATGGCCGCTGGAAATAGCTGATGCCATTAAAGAGTGTAGGCGGGCTCTACAGCGACATAAGCGGCACCCTTTCCTGAGGCACCTAATAGCTTTTAAATGGCTCTGTGCCCATGTTCTCCAGCTGATAAAAACACAGAACATGAGTGTTGGGAGAGTTATGTCTCGACCATTGGGTACCATATATCGCCTTCACATGTCTGGACGAAGATCAGATGTGTTTTTGGTGACCAGACGCCGACAGGCGTCCCTGGCATTAACATCAATGGTGTGTTATCTACCGACACAAATGTAATTGCCAAGCATGTTGCTGAGTACTATGCTCGAGCCTCTACGTTGGAGAATCGACCCCCACCCCTCCTTGCCCTGGCCTTTTCACCCCCAAATGGCAGATGGAAGGGAAACCCCTTTCATTCACTGCACACCACAGTGAACCGTATAACGCTCTAGTTACTGAGTGGGAGCTCCTCAGCACCCTTTGCACACTGCCCCAACACAGCTCCTGGGCCAGATTGGACCCACATTCAGATGATTCAACATCTCTCGTCGGACTACCAGCAGCATATCCTCGTCATCTTCAACAGCATCTACATCTACATACATACTCCGCAATCCACCATACAGTGCATGGCGGAGGGTACCTCGTACCACAACTAGTATCTTCTCTCCCTGTTCCACTCCCAAACAGAACAAGGGAGAAGTGACGGCCTATATGCCTCTGTACGAGCCCTAATCTCTCTTATCTTATCTTTGTGATCTTTCCGCAAAATATAAGTTGGCGGCAGTAAAATTGTACTGCAGTCAGCCTCAAATGCTGGTTCTCTAAATTTCCTCAGTAGCAAAACACGAAAAGAACACCTCCTTTCCTCCAAAAACTCCCACCCGAGTTCCTGAAGCATTTCCGTAACAATCGCATGATAATCAAACCTACCAGTAACAAATCAAAGCAGCTCGCCTCTGAATTGCTTCTATGTCCTCCCTCAATCTGACCTAATAGGGATCCCAAACACTCGAGCAGTACTCAAGAATAGGTCGTATTAGTGTTTTATAAGCGGTCTCCTCTACAGATGAACCTCACCTTCCCAAAATTCTACCAATGAACCGAAGATGACTATCCGCCTTCCCCACACCCGTCATAACATGCTTGTCCCACTTCATATCGCTCTGCAATGTTCCTCACAAATATTTAATCGACGTGACTGTGTCAGGCGCTACACTACTAATGGAGTATTCAAACATTACGGGATTCTTTTTCCTATTCATCTGCATTAATTTACATTTATCTATATTTAGAGTTAGCTGCCATTCTTTACACCAATCACAAATCCTGTCCAAGTCATCTTGTATCCTCCTACAGTCACTCAACGATGACACCTTCCCGTACACCACAGCATCATCAGCAAACAGCTACACATTGCTATCCACCCTATCCAAAAGATCATTTATGTAGATAGAAAACAACAGCGGATCTACCACACTTCCCTGGGGCACTCCAGATGACACCCTCACCTCCGATGAACAGCCACCATCGAGGACAACGTACTGGGTTCTATTACTTCAGAAGTCTTTGAGCCACTCACATACTTGGGAACCAATCCCATATGCTCATACTTTAGTTAGGAGTCTGAGTGAGTTACCGAGTCAAACGCTTTCCGGAAGTCAAGGAATATGGCATCTTTCTGATACCCTTCATCCATGGTTCGCAAGGTATCATGTAAAAAAAGGGCAAGTTGCGTTTCGCAGGAGCGATGCTTTCTAAAGCCATGCTGATGCATGGACAGCAACTTCTCTGTCTCAAGGAAATTCATTATATTTGAACTGAGAATATGTCCGAGAATCCTGCAACCAACCGATGTTAAGGATATTGGTCTGTAATTTTGAGGATCCATCCTTCTACCCTTCTTATATACAGGAGTCACCTGCGCTTTTTCCCAGTCGCTCGGGACTTTACATTGGGCAAGAGATTCACAGTAAATGCAAGCTAAGTAAGGAGCCAATGCAGTGGAGTACTCTCTGTAAAACTGAATTGGAATCTGGTGCGATGGTGTATTCCTGTTGCAATGGTGGGACAGCACCGTCATTCTGGTGCTTAAACCTGGTAAAAATCCACTTGACTTGGATAGCTATCAGTCCATCAGCCGCAACAACATTCTTTGTAAGCTGCTAAAATGCACGGTGAGTCAGCAGTTGTGTTGGCTCCTGGAGTCATGGGGCCTGCTGGCTCCATGCCAGAGCAGTTTCTGCCAGGGACGCTCTACTGTTGATTATCTTGTGTCCCTAAGTCTTCCATCCAAGCAGCCTTGTCCAGATGCCAACAGTTGGTTGCCATCTTTTTTGATTTAAGAAAAGCTTATGACACAACCTGACAATATCATATCCTTGCTACATCATATGAGTGGGGTCTCCAGGTCCCCTCCCAATTTTTATTCAAAATTTCCTGTCACTCCGTACTTGGCATGTTCAAGTTGGTGCCTCCCAGAGTGCCTCTCTATTTTTAGTGGCTATTAGTGGTCTAGCAGCAGCTGTGGGGCCGTCCGTATCACCTTCTCTGTATGCAGACGACTTTTGCATTTCGTACTGCTCCTCCAGTACTAATGTTGCTGAGCGGAGCCTACAGGGAGTTATCCATGAGGCACAGTCAGGGGCTGTAATCCATGGCTTCCAGTTTTCAGCCGCCAAGTCATGTGTCATGCACTTCTGTCAGTGTCGTACATTTCATCCGGAACCATAACTTTATCTTGATGGTGATCCACTCACTGTAGTGGCGACATATTGATTCTTAGGACAGGTTTTCAATGCCCAAATGACTGGGCTTCCTCACTTTCATCAGCTTAAATGAAAGTGCTGGCAGCACCTCAATGCCATCTGTTTCCTGAGTAACACCAACTGGGGTGCAGATCGCTCTATACTGCTGCAAATCTAGAGAGCCCGTGTTCAATGCCACCGTGACTATGGGAGTCTGATTTATGGTTTGGTGGTGTCCCCAGCATTACAGTTACTAGACCCAGTGCACCACTGCGGAATTTGACTAGCAGTGGGAGCTTTTAGGACGAGTCCTGTGACCAGTATAATGGTGGAAGCTGGAGTCCCTCCATAGCAGATCAGGTGTGCACAACTGGACAGTTACATTGTACACATTCATATCTCTCTCCTGAGCATCCAAATTACTGTCTCCTTTCCGAACCACAGCAGTTCATCTCCCACATTGGTGGCCCAGGTCAGAGATTATGATTGAGATTCATGTCCGATACCTTCCCATTACAACCTCTACTCCAGGTCCATTTACATACACCTCCATGATGTATACCTAAGCTGCAGCTTCGTCTGGACCTTTCGCATGGCTCTAAGGACTCAGTTCCTCCCAAGGCTCTTTGCTGTCACTTTCTCTCGATTCTTGATGCATCCCAGGGCTCTGAAGTAGTTTACACTGACGGCTTGATGGCTGATGGTCACATTGGCTTTGCCTATGCTCACAGAGAACACATCAGACAGCACTCCTTGTCAGACGGCTGCAGTGTTATCGCTGCAGAGCTGGTGGCCATATCTTGTGCATATCCATTCATGCTCTGGTGAGTCATTAATTGTCTGTAGCGACTCCTAGAGCAGCTTACAAGCTGTTGACCAGTGCTACCCTCGCCAGCCTTACGTAGCAACCATCCAGTAGTCTGTCTATGCCCTGGAATGATACAGTCATTTGGTGGTGTTTCTCTGGAACCCAGGTCATTTCGGAATCTCAGGCAAGGAACTTGCTGACATACTGCCCAAACAGGCTACATGAAAACTGCTTCTGGAGATCGGCATCTCTGAAACTGACCAAGGTTTTTCGGCTTTGGCAGACATAATGCCATAACCTCAGTGTGCACAACAAACTGCATGCCATAAAGGAGGCTACAAATGTGTGGAAGCCCTCCATGTGGGCCTCTCACAGGGACTCTGTGGTTCTCTGCTGGCGCCACATGAGCCATGCTTGAGTGACCCATGGCTATCTCCTGGGCCATGAAGACCCACCTCGGTGTCTGTGCGGCGGTCAGTTGACAGTGGCCCACATTGTGTTGCGCTGTTCTACTTTGGCTGCTCTGCGACGTTATCTTCGGTTACCAGACTCATTACCATTAATTTTAGCTGACAACATCTCATTGACTGATTTAGTTTTACGTTTTGTATGTGAGGAGTTTTCGTTGCGGTTGGCAGGAGAGCCAACACCGTGTCACTAAAGGAGGCCGAAATGCACGCATTTTAGCTCACGCAGGCTGACGTGAGGTCTGGAACATGACAAGGGAATTAGAATTGAGAAAGACGGACGTAGCTGGTGGAATACTTAACTTTAATCCATTAATGGAGAACGTCGCTCTTTATGGTACACGATTCACAATATCAATAGTACGGATACTGGTGCCTTGCTAGGTCGTAGCAAATAACATAGCTGAAGGCTATGCTAACTATCGTCTCGGCAAATAAGAGCGTAGAAGTCAGTGAACCATCACTAGCAAAGTCGGCTGTACAAATGGGGCGAGTGCTTGGAAGTCTCTCTAGACCTGCCGTGTGGCGGCGCTCGGTCTGCAATCATTGATAGTGGCGACACGCGGGTCCGACGTATACTACCGGACCACGGCCAATTTAAAGGCTACCACCTAGCAAGCGTGATGTCTGGCGGTGACACCACAGTTTTATCATTCTATCTAAGTTTTAGTGCATTTCTTTTGTCAGTCTGCATTGACCCTAGTGCTTTTAGGTTGGAGGTTTTAATGTGTTGCAGAGTAGCTGGTTTATCCTTCTTATTCTTCTTATCAGCCAGTGACAGTCATCTGCTTCCATGTTGTAATCCCTTCTACCTGTTTTTGCATGTCTCTGAAGCTTTCTTGTCCTATTTTTTTCATTATAGTGTTTGTTGCCCTTCTGTCATTCTTTTGGTTTTTCTTTTCTCCTTGTTCTCGGCCATAAGTCTCATTTGTTTTATTCTTTCCCTTGTGGAGTTCTCTTATAGGAACAAGGGACCAATGATCAAGTAGTTTGGGCCCTCCCCCCCTCCTTTATACTAACCAAGCAACCACTCTGAAAATGTTCAAGGATATTTTCTAAGTACTTTGATATTTGGACCAGTGGTCTGTGGTGGCTTATTACTGAGTAATAACGTAATTGTGGTTTATTTGATTTGTTGTGCCAATTACCTTTATTTCCATGCAGAGACCTTCACAGCAGACAAAAAGCTTGTAATAGGCAATCTTCAATATCACTGAGTAATGTGAAAGTATTGTGATGTAATTCCCATCATTGTGAGAAGAATTCAGCATAGCTTTATTTTGACATTCTTCGATTGCTTTTATTGAACTCGTACATGTGGTAAATAACAGGCAGTTCATCAGTAAGCTTACCCATACTGCTGAGTATAACTGTCAACATAAAATAAATGCTGCGTACAATCTAACCCAAGACAAAACCAAGCAATAATGGATACAAGATTGAGGTCAAAGACCAAACTCGGCATTACTGCTGTCAACAGCAAATATTGTGAGTGAATGGAAAAGATTCATTTCCCAAACATGCCACATAGCGCATACCATTGACAGCTGCACTGTTTCACAGATATATTCAGTGCACTACAGATATAGAGATAAATGGGATAAGAAATCAAGTGAAATACAATAGACCTGTAATGAGCCACTGGAGATGATGCATTCCCTTGTATCAAAATACTCGTGAAGTATTCGTGAGCAACCTCCCACATTTTTTTCAGTTAGGCACAGGTTCACACTGTATGCTCGTATGGAATCCAGAACAGATCCCAATGCTACACCACAGAGTTTGCAATTTATAAATCTACATTACACAGCACTACACTACACCACAGTACCCTACACCACGAAACTTTGATTCAGAAGTGAAAACTGCTTTTCTCAATTTTTGAGGATCATTAGCCCTGGCGCACTGATATATAGTGCAGGATTCACAGGGACTGTGTCGTGATGCCATGAGTGCATGGTCTCAGGATATTCTTCGTGGTCCTCCTCAAGGCTCATGTCCTCACTGCCTGCAGAAGGCTGTTCTGATTGGATGTTCTGCCGTGTTGCATCTGATTGTCATGTCACATAGCTTCTTCTAGCCTCTCTCTTGGCTGGATTCCACAGCCGACATAAGGTTGTTGAGTTAAATCATTGTTTCTGTATTAGGCAGTGCCAGTAAGTAGAAGGCTACACGTCTTATGCAATCAGCTGATTTCATGGAAATTGTCCATTTTCATATGACCTTTAATTACAGACTCATTTCACTCCTTCCAGTGTTTTCAAATATTTTTGAGTAAATGAGATGCAATACAATACTTACTCATTTATCAGAGCACAACTAGCCAAATTCCTCTCTGTTGATATTCAGAGTTTGTCCAAACAAGAAAAACTATACTCTTGGGTGTTATTTGACCATGCTAAAGTCTTTTATTGTATGGAGCATAAAATTCAACTGTGGAAACAGAAAATAATGGCATTCCTCTTGCATGACGGAAGTGTTAACAGATAGAAGATGACCATATCGACCTAGTGCACCCCCTTCCATGAAACTGTACACTAAAGGTGTATAAATAAAATGTGGATTTCTACATATTTTACAGCTTTGGGTCTGCTTCTGTTGCTAATAAAACTGGATGACTTTCCTATTACATCAGTGGGCTGTTCAAAAACTGTAGTGTTGACTGATTACAGAAGCATACTAATCTAGGGTACAAACTCAATCATACAAGATGCAGCTCAGATGATAATTGAACAGGTTAGCAACTGATTGACAGCAAACAGTGGTTCATATTATGCAATGTGGTGGAGAAAATAGCCTGTTAGTACTGTTATTGACATTAATTACCATACATTAAATGAATCAATGTTTAAAATTCTGTGGGGTCCTTTAGATAACAAGTTAAATGAAGTCAACATATTACACTAATCAAGAAGGGCATTTCGTAATGTTTTGCACTTAGAAGTTTGGCTAATTTAGGTGACTTTTGAGCCAAAGCACTGGTCTGTTTTATCTACTTTTCACACAATGTTATTGACATTAATTACAATATATTAAATGAATCAATGTTTAAAATTCTGTGAGGTCCTTTAGATAACAAGTTAAATGAAGTCAACATATTACACTAATCAAGAAGGGCATTTTGTAATGTTTTGCACTTAGAAGTTTGGCTAATTTAGGTGACTTTTGAGCCAAAGCACTGGTCTGTTTTACCTACTTTTCACACAATGTTGTCTTGTAAGGCATTATTTTTTAAGACAATGCAGCTGATACAAAAAACATTCATCCTATGAAAGTAAGCAGTAATAATTTTGTATAGATAACTGCACAATTTTCAGAGGCTTCTTAAAAGTTCTTGGCAGTCCACACTCACATCCTGGAACATTCACTTGTTTATAAGTGAAACAAGTCAGTGTCAGGTGAAATGTGATTTACACTGTTGCAATGTGAGAAACAGAAATATTGTTCAGGGATGCTTTCTTTCCTAGTGTAGGGATTCTGCATACTTGTACGAAGGTTCTCGATGAGCTCCCTTCTAACATAACACAAATAGTTGAAAAGTTTCAATAAATACAGAAGAAAATTTTAAAAGGAATGGTTCAGCAGCCACTCTGTCTACATATTATTTGTTATTTAGACTCGACAGTAGCAAATTAATTTTAGCTGCACCACTGCACTATATGTAGTGATGTTCATTGACGTTTAGGCCCCATTCTTATAGCACACGGATACCTGTTATAATCTATTGTGTATCTTCTACATATGTATTTCACAGATAGATGCTCTCTCTCTTTTTGGGGGAAGGTGGTGACTGGATGGCATGGGTTGTAGGATAAGGGCTATTGGGGTTTAGTCTCTTTCCTAACCCATCTGTCCAGTCGATTCAGTATATATCCTGATTTATATCACCAACTTGTCACTTGTCATAATTCACTCTGCATTCCAAATTTAATTATTATGTTTGTGCTCTGAAGATGAAGGAGGGTTTGTAAGACAATCTACATTTTTTTCAAGCTCTTGGTTATGTGTGTATGTGCATTTCAACTATTCTGTTACAAAGTGACTCATGTCTTTTTCTTATTATGTTATTTGTGCCCTACCCAAGTTTTTTGAGTATTGTATTAATTTTAATTACATTTATAATATGTTGTCGTAAGCACAGTCATTGACACAATATAGGTTCTACATATTTTAACTTAACTTTTCTCTCTTTTTTTCAGAGCGTGATTTAGTTGGAATTGAAACAAAGACATCACGATTGCTTTTCTTAGCTTCTGCTTCAGATTTTGAGGACAACGTAACTCTTCCTCGTGCACTGCTGAGAAAACATCCGCGGTTTTCAGTGTACAGTCATTTGATTGATTCCCATATTTATGTACTGAAGAAGTGGATTTGCGATTTTCTCAAGGCAGAAAAGTAAGTCGTCTGGAAGGAAAAAAAAGTTATATTCAGTAGAGTGCTTGTGGCTCTGTGCATGCCATGTGATACTAAATTATGTAGAGTTTTCATGCTATGACAGAAGCAATAAAACAAAATATTAATTTTAAATTATGAGAAGCCTAATTATGTAACAGATAATTGTTGAAATATAACTGTTAGGTTAATAAACGCAAATACTCGAATGCTGTAGGCTTAAATCATACGTTGCACATTTTCTTCCTCTTTACAATATAAAGGTACTTTTGACATGTGAATTCACAAATGCCAGTTAATTATAACCACAACCATACATGATACAAAAGGCTTTTTTATGTTCTGTTTTCTTCATAAAAAAGAATTGTTTATGGTGAATTTATTTTGTGCTATATAGTACTTTTTAATCATCATCATGAAGTTAAAACTGTGCTCCAGACTGAAACTAAAACCTGAATACGACCTATGCCATGAGTGCAAGCCCTTGAACACACTTCACAGATTGTTTCAAAGCATTTACTTTCCAGTCACTTGTTCTTTGTTTTGCCTCATTCTCACAGTAGGGGGTCACTCTTATCCTGGACTCTTGAGTGATCTGCTGCTCCTTGCTGACCTTCCCCTAGAGGAACATACTAACAATCTCATAAGCATTTATTAAATGTGTTTATTGGCAGCACTGAAATTTCACCTCTTAAAAGTAAGTACTGGCCAGCCATTCTGTTTCTTTGTAGTTTTATAGTTCTCTCAATTGAATTTTCCATTTTATACAACTCACTGTATATTCTTATTCCTCAGAAACATTCATTGTTGTTGTTGTTGTTGTTGTTGTTGTTGTTGTCGTCGTCTTCAGTCCTGAGACTGGTTTGATGCAGCTCTCCATGCTACTCTATCCTGTGCAAGCTTCTTCTACTGCAACCTACATCCTGAATCTGCTTAGTGTATTCATCTCTTGGTCTCCCTCTACGATTTTACCCTCCACGCTGCCCACCAATACTAAATTTGTGATCCCTTGATGTCTTAGTTACGTGATCTACCCATCTAATCTTCAACATTCTTCTGTAGCACCACATTTCGAAAGCTTCTATTTTCTTCTTGTCCAAACTATTTATTGTCCATGTTTCACTTCCATACACGGCTTCACTCCATACAAATACTTTCACAAGAGACTTCCTGACACTTACATCTATACTCGATGTTAACAAATTTCTCTTCTTCACAAACCCTTTCCTTGCCATTGCCAGTCCACATTTTATATTCTCTCTTCTACGACCATCATCTGTTATTTCGCTACCCAAATAGCAAAACTCCTTTACTATTTTAAGTGTCTCATTTCCTAATCTAATTCCCTCAGCATCACCTGACTTAATTTGACTACATTCCATTATCCTCATTTTGCTTTTGTTGATGTTCACCTTATATCCTCCTTTCAAGACACCATCCACTCCGTTCAACTGCTGTTCCAAGTCCTTTGCTGTCACTGACAGAATTACAATGTCATCGGCAAACCTCAAAGTTTTTATTTCTTCTCCATGGATTTTAATACCTACTCCAAATTTTTCTTTTGTTTCCTTCACTGCTTGCTCAATATACAGATTGAATAATATCGGGGAGAGGCTGCAGCCCTGTCTCACTCCCTTCCCAACCACTGCTTCCCTTTTGTGTCCCTCAACTCTTATAACTGCCATAGGATTTCTGTACAAATTGTAAATAGCCATTCGCTCCCTATATTTTACCCCTGCCACCTTCAGTATTTGAAAGAGAGTATTCCAGTCAACATTGTCAAAAGCTTTCTCTAAGTCTACAAATGCTAGAAATGTAGGTTTGCCTTTCCTTAATCTAGCTTGTAAGATAAGTCGTAAGGTCAGTATTGCCTCACGTGTTCCAATATTTCTACAGAATCCAAACTGATCTTCCCCGAGGTCGGCTTCTACTAGTTTTTCCATTTGTCTGTAAAGAATTCGCATTAGTAATTTGCAGCCGTGACTTATTTAACTGATAGTTCAGTAATTTTCACATCTGTCAACACTTGCTTTCTTTGGGATTGGATTATTATATTCTTCTTGAAGTCTGAGGGTATTTCGCCTGTCTCATATATCTTGCTCACCAGATGGTAGAGTTTTGTCAGGACTGGCTCTCCCAAGGCTGTCAGTAGTTCAAATTTAATGTTGTCTACTCTCAGAGCCTTGTTTCGACTCAGGTATTTCAGTGCTCTATCAAACTCTCCACGCTGGATCATATCTCCCATTTCATCTTCATCTACATCCTCTTCCACTTCCATAATATTGTCCTCAAGTACATCGCCCTTATATAGACCCTCTATATACTCCTTCCACTTTTCTGCTTTCCCTTCTTTGCTTAGAACTGGATTTCCATCTGAGCTCTTGATGTTCATACAAGTGGTTCTCTTTTCTCCAAAGGTCTCTCTAATTTTCCTGTAGGCAGTATCTATCTTACCCCTGGTGAGACAAGCCTCTACATCCTTACACTTATCCTCTAGCCATCCCTGCTTAGCCATTTTGCACTCCCTGTCGATCTCATTTTTAAGACGTTTGTATTCCTTTTTGCCTGCTTCATTCATAGCAGCTGAATAAAATGTAGTGCAGTTCATTTGACTTATACAACAGCTAACTCCCAATTTTCACTTTTGTTAATGAGTCTGTGTCAGGACCAGAACAGAAATTAGCAACCTAATAATTATTGAAGTCTGACAGTTAAGGAAAGGAAACTTGTATCAGGTATGTTAATATTTCACACAACCATGTGGAAAGGATCTAGAAAAAGAAACTTGTATGAGATGTGTTGAAATTTCACACAGTCATATGGAAAGAAACAAGAATGGGAAGCTTGTGTAACTGTATTAAAATTTCACACCATCACAGGGAAAGAAATAATTGTTGATTATGTTGATGTGAGTGGAAAAAAAAAATTGATACCTATTCTGGCACTGTAGGTTAAGTTTCAACTAACTAATATGATGGAGCACTTCCAGACAGTCTATCAAGGAGACCACTTACAAATAACTTTTGTGACCCATTATGGAATATTGCTCAAGTGTGTGGGACCCACACTAAATAGGACTAACTGGGGGTATTTGAATGTATACAAAGAAGGGCAGCACAAATGGTCAATGGTTTATTTGACATGTAGGAGAGTGTCGTAGAGATACTGAATGACAGACTCATGAAAATAGATGTAAACTATCCTGACAAAGCCTGCTTGCAGAGTTCCAAGAAATGGTTTTAAATGGTGATTAAGAATGTACAACCACCTCCTACTTGTCACTTGGATGGGGATCTCAAAAACAAGGCCAAATTAATTACAGCACACAAAGAGGTACTTAAATGATCATTCTTCCTACACTCAATACGTGCGTTGAATGGGAAGGACGTCTAATAACTGGTAAAATGGGACATACCTTCAGTGATGAACTTCACAGTGGCTTGCAGAGTATAGATGTACCTGTAGAATACTATCATTGCTTTTGTAATATATTTCTCACAGTTTTTTCTTCATTTCATCATACTGTAATATTAGAAGTATAATGCCTATTGAATTTAGCTAAGTAGTAATGTATGGTAGGCCATGAAAACTAATCACAGTCACTAAGTGATTAGTACACAGTATGCTTATTCAACAAGAGTGGGATTCTAATCTCTCCCCAGCATATCTTGATTCAAATTTTTGTCTAAATCACTTCATGCAAATCACAGAGTGGTTTCATCGACATTGCTAGAGCTGATTTCTTCCCCAATTATCTGCTTTGAGGTTTTACATTGCCCTTGATGTCAGTAGGGCATTAAACTCTAAATTTTCCATCTCTTCCACTGCCTTCAAAAGTTGCTTCTACTCCTGATTTATTCCATTTCTTTATAGATTACAAAGGTAAACCTAGCTTTTTGCAGTCATGGCTTGTGTGATGAGAAACTGCCCTTCTTGTTGTACTGGAACTTCCTTAAGAGAAGACATGAACAGTCATATAACAAAACTTTCCAGAAATCCTACTGTTGAAATAGGTTACTATGTTAAAAATTTCCAAAGGAGCCTCTGTTTTGCAATATCTACTATCCTGTTCTTTTTATCACAGTACCAATTGAGTTAGTGCAATGGTAAGACGCTGAATATGTGATTGCCGTAAAATATTTAAGGTAAATGCTGCGATGGTTTCTTCAAAAGTGCGAGCTTGTGCACAGTTTCTAATGACATCATTGTTGATGGGACAATAAATTTTAATCTTCCGTCCTCCTGTTTTTTTAGCATGGTGATATTCACTGTGAAGAATGCACCTCTTACATCTTAAGTAGTGTATTCACCTTGTTTTGTCATTCTCTCTTAAATATGATCTCATGGGCTACAATTATATCCACATCCCATAAGTTGCATCAATTTCACATTGAGTTGATTTATTGCCTTGAATTGACATGAATGTGCTTCAGTATTACCAGTTACCTCACATTCTGCCATTCAAACATGAAATTAAAAAAATAGTAATCAGCCATTGAAGTGGAGATTATGGTGGCCAAACAGGGTATATTTATCTGAGAGGATCATAGTTAATTCTTTTGAGAGTGATTGTAGGAATCTCTTGATACTTAAGAAAAGAAACAAAACATTGTTTTCTGTGAAGAAGTAAGTTTATATCTACGTGATTTTTGGGTTTTATAAAACAGAGAAAAATTAACAAGAGCTATGTGGATTGTTCCATTATATTTGCAATACACATGAATACAGCTACAGATAATGTGAAAAACAATGTTTACAAAGAATAAAGAGTATAACATTACTACAAAAAGATATTGGGCATCTTGCAAGAGGGTATTAAATAATTAGTGGTATACTGGACTTAAAAACTTTCTGTAGAGCAGCTCATACTACTACATTGAAGGATAACTTTGCAAGACTGATAAAATTATCACATTTTAATGTAATTAATATTACTTGCAAGTACATAAAATGAATATCTTTGATTTATTCTGACATTCCAGACTCTTCCCTTTGTGGAACAGAATATGACCCATGTAATGTGATCTATAGAATTATTCCTTATTTTGATTTGTCATTTCTTTACTTATATCTTGTATTTTTTAAAACTTATATTGTTTGTGCTCTTTTGGGATTTGAGAATTACTTCAAATACAGCTCTTTATTCCAGGTCATTCAGCACACTGAAGGGTGAAGTTATACCTTATATTGTGAAAAAGCAACTAGTAAAGCCGTTATCGCAGACTGCTCCTGATCCAAATGTTTCACTAATTGGAATGGATGTTAAAAAAGGTAGTGTAATGTTTCCTACTATGGCAGGAAATCAATGTGCTGAAAGTATTCCCTTTTACATATAAGAGCTGGCACGAACATGTAGGCCTGTCAATATATTCTGCAGCAAAACTACAAGTCAAGTAGCTAAATTTCTCAGAGGTAAAGAACATGTACACATATCAAAATTACTGCAACACATTGAATTGTAATAACGTTGCTGTGGTTTGCAGAGATTTAAAAACTGGAGTACTGAAGGAATACAAAATAAATTCAAAGAAGTTGTCACAAAAGTATAGAATATTATGATAAACAATGCCAAACTCTGAAAAACATCTCATTTCGTGTTTACAGTCAACTCACAATTATTGTTTGAACATGGTAAACACACACACACACACACACACACACACAAGGCAGCAGAGAGCAGCCTATTGCTGCACTCAGAGCAAAAGAAAATTAAACCTGTAGAGAAGTCTAAAATGTAAGTGATTAAAACCAAATAGACAGTTTCAGCATGGAGAGCTGCATCAAGCCAGACTCAGGACTGAAGACAACAACAGATACATTACAGTCTTGTAACCTCTGATTATGTCTACAAATCTGTTCTGATGAAGGAACCACTCTATCCCACTTTTTCTCTGTTGGCAAGACTAGAGTTTCAACCAGAGCAGAATGAAAAATCTCAATAGATTGTCCCTTTACTACAGTGGGACATAAACAACTTAAGTATTCATGTGGAGGAACTGATGTCCTTAGTGTAGAGAAGATTTTCGTGTAAATGTTTTTCTGAGACCAATTTCAACTCTCCAGTCAGACCAACTTCAACCCTTCAGTTAGATGTACTCTGCAAGACAGTCTCCTTATGTTATGATTTGAATCAAGATTGCAGACCCTTTAAACAAAGAGTATATTTTCTGAACATTCCTAAACCAGAACACATTTTTCCAGTCCTGTAGTCACCTTACTTGGCAGTATTTCTCCAGAGAGAAATGAACAACGAATGATGCTGCATAATTATTTCTGTGGATATATTTTATTGTATTTAAATTTTGTCATTTTTTTGTACATGGGAAATATTAATGAACAATTTGCTTTTTCAGCATTCACATTAAGTTTCTGAATTTTATGACTGTAAAAATCCCTTAAAGCCACAATATAAAAAAGTTCTCAGATGTTAAATAATGAAAGCTTGTAATAAAGACAAGTAATGAAAGCCGTATTCACACTTAAATGTGGGATGCAGTCAGAGAGAATTCAGAGGGAACCACAGAATTGTCAACTTCAGATCTTCATAAATCACTGGACAGAATGAGAAAGGGAAAATACTAGTCATCATAGAAGACTAGAAATTACTTGGAATTAAGGATGATAAATTATATGCAAGGCATAATGTGGGAAATTTCCAC
Organism: Schistocerca gregaria; assembly: GCF_023897955.1. Classification (NCBI taxonomy): domain Eukaryota; kingdom Metazoa; phylum Arthropoda; class Insecta; order Orthoptera; family Acrididae; genus Schistocerca; species Schistocerca gregaria. The sequence continues at coordinate 194,729,931 of NC_064927.1, read as the reverse complement.
AATTCCTGCACTTGAAACTGACAACCAGTAACATAATGTGTACAACACTCTTTACTTGTGGAATGTGCTGTATACTTTTGCATGTAATACAAATAATAGAGCTATGGCTGTACTGGACTCTTTTGGTAAAATTGATTATACTGTAAATTATAATAGTATAAACCATATTGAATATAAAAGTAGCACCATTAAAATTAAACCAGATCAATACAGTAACCATATTTTCATAAATTTTCGTATCGCTCTTTTTTATTTATTTATTTATTTTAACACAATGGTTGTGATGTATGTTCTGCTGCAAATGGTCATGTGTTCTGTGTACTGGACTGTGAAACTCAGAAATGTGAATTCATTGGTTAATTCATCATTGTTGTCCTCTGTGTTCTGGTTTATTATAATTTATTCTTTTTAATTCAAGTTTGATAAGAAAAAGAGAAAAGAAATCATATTTATCAAAGTTTTCTACGTATAAAATATATTCTACATTCCTAGATCTCTTCTCTTCCTAGATATCCACCAGTTCTCAGCAGAAGATCAGTTAGTGAATGAAATTCGTAGCATGTCAACTTTCACAGATCATTGTGGAGACATGCAGCCACCATATCACGCAGACACCATTAGGTGTTATAGTGTTGTAATGTCCAAAGAAACCTTTGGCATGCGAGCCAATACGTTAGCCGGATATAGCTTCCTGAATCATAAGGTATAATTTTGTATTTCAAGTTTTCTTTTTTTGTTTTGTTTTGAAATGGAATGCCACAGTCCTTTCAGTCCTGTTCATTCCACCTAAAATGTTCTTCAGTTTTAAGCTGATTGACCCAAAATATAATATTAATTGTAATTTTCCATATTTCAGCTAAATACTGTTTGGAATTCATTGAATGGAAACTTAAAGATGTTAAGTCCTACCAGCGCCATCAAATCAAATCATATTGGGTCAGAGTGTATAGTTGGAGATGCAACAGAGATAGCAGAGAAAACAACACTAACAAATTGCATTATTGGTTCAAATTGTGTTGTTCAAACAAAAACAAAGCTGTTTAACTGTATTATAATGAACAATGTCACAATTGAAGAAGGGTAAGTTTTCTTAGTTGTTCTATGAGGGCGTGCTGAAAAGTAATGCCACTGAATCTTTTATTCTGTTCTCAACATTCGCTAATGTATGACATGTCATGTATATTACTCAGTCAACTTTCCCGTCTCACTGGCCCAAGTTACAACCTTCTGCTGCTAGAGGGCTCCAAATTGTAGCATGTAACATGGCAGTGTTGAACATAAATATGTTGTGCGAGAGAAACAGCATGCTGTAATTGGGTTTTGATTTCAAAAAGTTCATTCACACATGGAGCACTCACCCCCTTCAGCACAACAATACCAAACCACACATGAGCACTGCAACATCTGCAACAATCCAGTGCCTCAGTTTCACTGCCACTGATCATCCTTCATACTACCCAATGTGGTGCCATCCAGTTTTCAGCTATTTGCAAAACTTAGAGAACACCTTTGATGACTTCACTTTGAAAGTGATGAAGTGTTGCAACCAGAAGTGAGACTGAGCCCTCTGACAAAAAAGTCAAAAATTCTGCAATGATGGTGTCAACAAACCGGTCTCTCATCAGGAAAAATGTATTTATCACCAGGGTGACTATATTGTTGAGAAATAAATATATAGACATGAAGAATAAAGATATAGAATTTTATCAATGTTGTTTATATAAAAAGCTTTAAGAGTTTTCTCACAAAACATTTGGAGGCATTACTTTTCAGCGAACCCTCGTACATTGTGTGTGGAACCAGGGCTACCTATATGTTGTTGTGTGGTCTTTGGTCCAGAGATGGTTTGATGCAGCTCTCCATGCTACTCTACTCTGTGCAAGCTTTTTCATCTCCAAGTAACCACAGCAACCTACATCTTTCTGAATCTGCTTTGTGTTTTCATTTCTCGGCCTTTCTCTATCGTTTTTATCCTCCATGCTTCCCTCCAGTACTAAGTTGGTGATCCCTTGATGCCTCAGAATGTTCCCTACCAACCAATCCCTTCTTCTAGTCAAGTTGTGCCACAAATTCCTCTTCGGCCCAATTCTATCCAGCACCTCCTCATTAGTTACGTTATATACCCATCTAATCATCAGCATTCTTTTGTAGCACCACATTTCGTAAGCTTCTTTTCACTTCTTGTCTAATTATTGATCATCCGTGTTTCCCTTCTACACATGGCTACGCTCCATACAAATGCTTTCAGAAAAGACTTTCTGACACTAAAATCAATACTCGATGTTAACAAATTTCTTTTCTCCAGAAATGCTTCCCTTGCCATAGCCAGTCTACATTTTATATACTCTCTACTTCAACCATCATCATTTATTTTGCTCCCCTACTAGCAGAACTGATCTACTACATTAAGTGTCTCATTTCCTAATCTAATTTTCTCAGCATCATCTGATTTAATTCGATTGCACTCCATTATCCTTGTTTTACTTTTGTTTATGTTCATCTTATGTCCTCCTTTCAAGACACTGTAAATTCCATTCAGCTGTTCTCCAGGTCCTTTGCTGTCTCTGACAGAATTACAATGTCATTGGCAAACCTCAAAGTTTTTATTTCTTCTCTGTGGATTTTAATTCCTGCTCCAAATTTTTCTTTTGTTTCCTTTACTGCTTGCTCAGTATACAGAGTGAATAACATTGGGGATAGGCTACAAACCTGTCTCACTCCCTTCTCAACAGCTGCTTCCCTTACATGCCCCTCGACTGGCTTCTGTGAAAATTGTAAATAGCCTTTCGCTCCCAGTATTTTACCCCTGTCATTCTCAGAATTTGAAAGAGAGTATTCCAGTTAACATTGTCAAAAGCGTTCTCCAGGTCTACAAATGCTGGAAATGTAGGTTTGCCATTCCTTCATCTATCTTCTAAGACTGATCTTCCCCAAGGTTAGCTTCTAGTAGTTTTTGCATTTGTCTGTAAAGAGTTTGTGTTAGTATTTTGCACCCATGTCACATTAAACTGATTGTTCAGTAATTTGCATAGCTGTTGACACCTGTTTTCTTTGGGATTGGAATTATTATATTCTTCTTGAAGTCTAAGGGTATTTCCCCTGTCTCGTATATTTTGCTTGCCAGATGGTAGAGTTTTGTCATGGATGGCTCTTCCAAGGTTATCAATAGTCCTAATGGAATGTTGTTTACTCCCGGGGCCTTTTTTGTGTACTTAGGTCTGTCCGTGCTTTGTCAAATTCTTCATGCATTGTCATATCTCCCATTTCATCTTCATCTACATCCTCTTCCATTTCCATAATATTGCTTTCAAGTAAATCATCCTTGTATAGATCCTCTATATACTCATTCCATCTTCCTGCTTTTCCTTCTTTGCGTAGGACTGGTTTTCCATCTGAGATCTTAATATTCATACAGGTGGTTTTCTTTTCTCCAAAAGTCTCTTTAATTTTCCTATAGGCAGAATTCATCTTACCCCTAGTGATATATGCCTCTACATCCCTACATTTGTCCTCTAGCCATTCTCGCTTAAGCATTTTGCACTTCCTGTCAGTATCATTTGTGAGATGTTTGTGTTCCTTTTTACGTGCTTCATTTACTGCATTTTTATATTTTCTCCTTTCATCCATTAAATTCAACATATCATCTGTTACCCAAGGTTTTCTTTGAGCCCTCATATTTTTACCTACTTGGTCCTCTGTTGCCTCCACTATTTCATCTCTCAAAGTTACCCATTCTTCTTCTACTGTAATTCTTCCCAATGTACTTGTTAATCCTTTCCTAATGCTCTCTCTCAAACTCTCTACAATCTCTGGTTCTTTCAGTTTATCCAGGTCTCATCCCCTTGAATTCCTACATTTTAGAAGTTGCTTCAGTTTTAATCTGCAGTTCATAACCAATAAATTGTGGTCAGAGTCCACATCTGTCACTGGAAATGTCTTACAATTTAAAACCTGGTCCCTAAATCTCTGTCTTATCATTATATAATCTGTCTGAAACCTTCCAGTTTCTCCAGGGCTCTTCCACACATACAGCCTTTTTTACCGAGCGAGGTGGTGCAGTGGTTAGCGCACTGGACTCATATTTGGGAGGACGACGGTTCAAACCCCTGTCTGGGCATCCTGATTTAGGTTTTCCGTGATTTCCCTAAATCGCTCCAGGCAAATGTTGGGATGGTTCCTTTGAAAGGGCACGACCGACTTCCTTCCCCGTCCTTCCCTAACCCGATGAGACTGATGACCTCGCTGTTTGGTCTCTTCCTCCAAACAACCCAACCCAACCCAACCCAACCTTCTTTCACGATTCTTAAACCAAGTGTTAGCTATGATTAAATTATGCTCTGTGCAAAATTCTCCCAGGCGTCTTCCGCTTTCATTCCTTACCCCAGTCCATATTCACCTACTACTTTTCCTTGTCTACCTTTTCCTACTACTGAATTTCGGTCTCTCCCTCAACTATCTGAATAATTTCCGTTATTGTCTCATACATTTCTTCAATCTCTTCATCATCTGTGGTGCTACGAGGGCTGCTATATATATTTCTGGCCTAATAATGAAAATAAGAATATTTATCAATGAAAATGGTTTATTGTTTTTCAAAATATTCTCCATCAAGATTTATACACTTTTGCATGCGCTCAAACCAATTTTCGAAGCACTTTTTCCACTCCGATTGAGACACCTCCAAAACATGGTTTTTGAATGCTGCAACAGCATCTTCTGGCGACGAAAATCGTTGACCACGCATTTTTTTCTTGATGTGTGGGAATAAAAAGAAGTCATTGGGTGCCAAGTCAGGGCTGTACGGCGGATGACCCATCACTTCGACGTTTTGGCCGGTCAAAAAGGCGCTGGTTTGAGCCGATGTGTGACAGCTCACATTGTCATGGTGCACAATGATTCGTCTTCTCTTGTTCATTTTTCGAATTTCTCCGAAGACTTCAGGCAAACAAATGGTGGTGTACCACTCAGAATTGACTGTCCTACGTTGCTCAAGCGGAACAGTCGCCACATGACCAGTTTTGCCGAAGAAACAGGCGACCATTTGCTTCGAAGTGCTTCTTCCACGAACAACTTTCGTTGGATTTGGCTCGTCTTGGAAGACCCACACGGTCGATTGCTGTTTTGTTTCGGGCTCATACGCATAGATCCATGATTCGTCACCTGTGACGATCTTATAAACGTCTTTTGAAGCACCGCGATCGTATTTTTTCAGCATTTCTTTACACCGATCCACACGAGCTTTCTTTTGAGCGATTGTCAAATTGTGCAGGATCCAACGAGAACAAACCTTTTTTACAGCCAGGTGTTCATGCAATATCGAATGTATGCTGGTGGGAGAAATGCCTAGGCATGCCTCTATCTCACGGTATGTCACATGACGGTCTTGCATTATCAGTTCACGTACGGCATCGATGTTTTCTGGCACAACGGCTGTTTTTGGACGACCTTCACGGAATTCGTCTTTGAGCGAGCGTCGGCCACGATTGAATTCGTTGTACCAGTTTTTCACAGTGCTATAGGATGGTGCTTCGTCGCCATACAAAGATTTAAGTTCATCGATGCACTCTTGTCGTGATAATCCACGTCGAAAGTTGTGAAAAATGATCGCACGAAAATGTTCACGAGTTAATTCCATTTTTGTGCCAAATTGATTTCTTCAAGTCCCTGTAAAAGAAAAAAAATTGTCGTAAGTCAAAAAGTTCTGAGTACATTTATGCTAAAAAATGTCAAACTTTCCAATAGGCCAGAAATATATATAGCAGCCCTCATAGTTGGGATATAAACTTGTACTACTGTGGTAGGCAAGGGCTTTGTGTCTATCTTGGCTACAATAATGCATTCATTATGCTGTTCACAGTAGCTTATCTGTGCTCCAATTTTTTTATTTTTATTTATTTATTTTTTTTTTTATTAAATCTACTCCTGCATCACCCCTATTTGATTTTGTGTTTGTACTGTTGGGTAAAACTTCAGCCTTCAAACAAAAGCTATAATCTGCTTAGTAATTAAAAGAGTAATTATGTCATAATATGAAAGTAATGTTTGTTACTTAACTGATATAATTTAGGTATGAATTGAAAGAGAGCCAATAGAATTCTTTTTTAATTTGTTCGATGAAATGTTGATTATATGTAACTCTTTATGGTCTGTGATATGACATTCTCTAATCACTTTCATTGAACTGCTTTTGATGCTTTGAGTATAGCTGTATGAGATGGTGTACCAGTGTCCTTACCTAAAATATATATACCTTAAGATGAGGGAAAGGCAACCACTTACCTATTGTGAATTGATGTGAGGTGTATAATAACAGAAAACAGCATTCACCCTAGCTTGCAAGCATTAGTGGCCACAGGAGTGCACATTTTTGTGTCTTTGTGGTTTTGTGTGTGTGATGGTGTGTGCGGTTGCTAGAAAAAGCTAGTGCCAATGCTGTTTTGTGTTAGTGTGTTAGTGTGTTATTGTGCTTCACATATTGATCTGCTGTAGATGAGTTGTTGCTTTTTCCTTATTTTATGTATTGCTCCATTCAGGAATTTCCAGTATTGTTAGATCCTAACATGAGACTGTATGGTGGGTCTACTTTACATTGAGCCCTGCGCACACTTTGGTACGTGATTTTCGTTAACGATGTTCACCTTGAAAATCATCATTATATTGTAAAAGCATGCTGTTAAGGTTCAAAGTGCAAATGGTGCCCCACTCCATATTTTAGGCTTAAAAATTTCATAATTGAGCTGCTGAAAGGAGATACTGGAATAACGACTGACTTTGTATCATATTTTGTGCCAGATGGGTATGAAAAAATTAAATAAATAAATCTAGGAAAAAGCTGGTACATTTCATGACCACCATGACACTCACAAATGTGGAAGAGATGATCAGTAATTCATCTCAGTAACACACTACAGTCATCTAATGGTAAATATTTTGTTCAAAACCAATTATGACAAACAACCACAGATGACTTAAATATGTCACCTATATAGTGGTTGCTTTCTCTTTCTCATATTTTCTTACCATACAGGCATAGTACCCTCATATTGCCAAATTTTTACAATATCTTTGGTATATTTAAATGCATTCTGAATTTTCCTTGAGATAGTGCACCACTTATGAACCATACTGAGCTTCAGAAGCAGCTCTGCATCAACAATTTTGAGAAAGCCATGCTCATGTGCCACAAGGTCCAGACACAGGAAAGGGATAGTGTAGTTTAACAGTGTATTCCAGCCATTATAGTTTAATAGTACTAATTAAACTGTGTGGATAGGTGCTCTGGATAACACCTTCTGAGGGGGACTCAAATGATTAAAGTTGTGTTTTGTCATCCACCCAACCCACATAATATTGTGGTCCGCAAACTCTTGCCACATGGGTTACACCCTTGTGGAAGACACAGGTCTGCAACATGCTTCATGCACTCATCTAACTCACCTTATTCTATTCCCATCACATGCCTGTCATACTCTATTAAAAGAAGGGTCACCTATGAAAGCAGTTATGTTGTATACTAGCTCTGTTCGAATTTTTACACATCTTTTACGTGAGCATAACCATCGTCCAAATGTCCATCCAAATGAACAGCCACATGCAGACTGTGGTTAATATCAGAATTGACTACCCAGTGACAGAACACACTGTTGCACACAATATGCTTGACTTCATTGGCTACCTCACAATCAAAACCATGGACTCGGGATCCTACCCCTCCCGAGTCTACAGCTTCTACAAATTGTGAAGATGTAAATTGTCCTTAAAATGTATCCTTGCACACAGTTATCTTGATTTCAATATCTGCTATCCCATGTCTCACAAAAACTCCACCTCCGTGGGCATGCCTCACTTCACTGACTCTACACTCTCACTTTACTCTCTGCAGTCTCCTTTTTCATCTATTACATCTCCTTTTCCCAGTCCGCCCAATAACTTTGCTGTGTACCTCATGATATTCCCTCTGCCTGTGCCCAGCAAACTTACTGATCATACATTTGTATCCCATGCACTTGCTGTACCTCTCTCTCCCAGTTCTCAGGCATCCTATGCCAAACCAGGCCTTCACTTGCCTTCACTGCCTCCCTGGTTCTGTCTGTGTGTGTGTGTGTGTGTGTGTGTGTGTGTGTGTGTGTGTTTTCTACATTAACAATTAGCACTGAAAATTACCCAAAAGCTTAGCAATGTTTTTGGTCTTTTATATGTGCCTTTCATCCACTCAAAGTCTTAACTATATGGTGAGGTGTTTATCTTTACTCCAGAATCAGAATTTTACTATCTCATTAAGTTCATACATAAATTATTGATTTAATGTTCAGGAGACTCATCAGTATCAATAATGTAACGGAGACACAGACAATGTGTTAAAAAAACCTAAAATTCATCTTAATTTACAAACATCATTACAAGTTTATTAAATTACTCTACATAGAAATCTTTATCAGCATTTAAAAATTCCATGACTGAATAATTATTCTTAAAAATTTATTTTCTGGCCATGAATTCCTTGACATTGGCTTAGATAGATGTACTATCCAATAGTCAATATGGAAATCTGTGCCAGACTGGGTCTCAAACCCAGATTTCCCACATATTGTGAGTGACTGCCTTAACCACTTTGTGAGCGTGCACGGATAGCTGAAGTGGTTAGGGCGACTCCTCGCAATATGCAAGAAATCTGGGTTTGAGCCCCATCCAGCACAAATTTTCATGTGTCACTGTTGGTTAGTAGATCTACACTAATACAGCTGATTTATAGGACTTTGCAGTCAGCAAATAAATTTAGAATTATTTCATACAGCTGTGGACAATCAAAAATGCTCTGTTGGGGATCAATATTCTGAATAACAACATTTTTGCACTAGGATGGCATAAGATTTTATCTTCAGTAAAGGTAATAGTATATTGTGAAAGTTTTTGACTTTTAATTTGTTATATATTTTCATAGCCATGTATTAAGGAGTCTGGGAGTAGAGAGTTAATCTATGACATAGTGTCATGAAATTATCTGTACTACTGTGTCCTATGTACACTGAAACTGGATTCCTATAAATAATTCTGGATTGATATATATAAAGACAAACAATTAATAAATGTAAATACATGGAATAGTTAAAATGCTTAGCTACATGAATAGAGGTTGGCGTGTATCTGTAGACATAATATTACACATATTTCTAATAACAGTTTTTTGAAGCAGTAATAGCCTATTTACAATACTTGCATTCCTCCTGATCTTAAAATTCGATCTCTTAAAAGAGATTCAAAATAGCTTTGGTAAACAACTTTCCTAGTGTTCATGTACTTGCTTTGGGCAATATTGTCATTGTGAATGTAAGACTGGGTTGTTTGCCAAGTAGCTTATACAAGAAGACCAGGATACATTTTTTCTAGAAATATCCCCAGGAATTTGACAGAATCTGCTTCCCTAAGTTCCTTATTTTTATGGGTAATTTGAAAGTTACATAAGTTTGATTTTCATCTGTGTTACTTGGTTCTCTGCCATGTTTTATTGTGATCAGTTTGCATCAAACCAATGTTTTAAACTATTTATAATGTCAATGACTCTTTGGGAAATTTGTTCTGTGTCTCACTTTCAGTGACTACATGTGTGTCATCTGTAAATAAAATTGAATAGGTTGTTACATTTAGAGGTAAATCATTCATATAAGATAAAAACAGAATTAGGCCTAAAATGGAATCTTGTAGTACTTCTTGTGAAATAATTTTCCATTCTGAGAAATAGTTTCCTGTACCTTATGTTACAACTTCTACTTGCTTTCTATCTGTTTGCTTTGCTCACTTAGACTGTATGGCCTGCTGAGTTTTTCTTTTTCTTTTTTTCTTTTTTTTCATATTTATTTGAATTTTTATATTGTTCACAAATTGAAACTCCTACTAAACTTTTCATGCTAATTAAGGCCATATAAGCATGATCTTTTCTGAATGTACTCCTGACTAAAAAGTGATTCTGGTAGCTGGAGTCCTAGGTTTTTCTTAATCATGCTGTTTGCATTCTTGTGGGGATATTTTCATAGCAACTTTAATTCTGTAACAAATATTTCTTCATTTCTAATCGAGAAGTGAAATACCAATTTTCATAAATTTAGCTTTATATTTTTTTAATGTAACAAAATATTTTATTAAAAGTTTTCATAGTCTGTTGCACTCCCTTAGAGGTTGAACTTCCAGAAACACTGAAACACATGTATTTGCACTTCTAACTGAGAAGTCAAGTACCAGTTGTTATAAGTGTAGCCTTAAAAATCCTTTAGTAGTTCTTTAGCAATTTTTTATTTTCAAAAAAGTTTTCACCCACTATTTTACCCCTTAGTGGCTGAATTTCCAAAAATGCTGAAACACATATTTTTTTTATTTTCTGACTTAGAACCCAAATACCAGTTTTCGTAATTCTAACTTCAGAATTCCCCGAATAGTGAAATACTTTTAAAAAGTCTTGCATCCCCTATTTCACCCTGTTAGAAGTGGAATTTTGGACAGTCCATTCTTAAATGATGCCTACAGCGTAAGATGCGCACCCTCTCTGAATTTCAAGTTTCTGTACTTAAGTGGTTTGGGCTGGATGATAATTGATTCAGTGGATCAGTATATCCCTGTTTCACTCCATTAGGGGTTGAATTTTCATAAACACTGACACATGTGTGTTTAATTTCTAACAGAGAAGTCAAAAATTTTTTCGTAGATTTAGATTCAGTAATCAGGGTGTATATGACCCGGGGCAAAAGGAAGATCTGGGAAAAACTCGGGATTTTTTTTGTCCAGGAGATAAGCCAGGGAAATTTTTTAGAATTTTGGGAATTTTTCACATTTTTAGTTTCCAGTTAAATTTTTGTGATTTGACTGGTAAGAATCAATACTCTAACAAAGGATGTAATTGTATCTCACTGTTGCAGAATAACACTGCACCAATAAAACATGAATGAGAGAAGAAAAAAAAGAAAATTAAACTTAAGTTGCAAAGGAAATGTGCCATATACAACAACAAAACACAGTGCTCATACTAGTGTCTGCCAGCAGAAAATGTGTTAAAGGAAGCCTATGCAATACTTCATAACAACAAATTGCCTCCAATGAGTGTGACGTCACAACTGTTAACATTAGATTCATTTGAACAGTTGAGTTGCATATGAGTAATACTTTCTCCTGCTTTTGGCTACAGAAGTGTGGCTGTTAGCCATACAAGCAACAGCAGCAAGCAGCCAGCATCCTGTATTTCAACCCCTTAGGGATGGAATTTTGAAAAATTGCTTCATAAATAATACTTCAGTGTAAGATCCACATCTTCTCCAGATTTCAAGTTTCTATCCTTAGCAGTTTGGGTTTGGGTGATGATGAGTGAATGAGTGAGTTGGTCAGTCAGTCAGTCAGTCAGTCAGTCAGTTAGGACATTACCTTTTACATATAGAGATTTGAACCAGTTCCAAGCACTACTGTTTATTCCATATCTTTCTACTTGCCTTATATTGGAGATACTGAGTTGCAGATAGACACAAAAAAAAGACAGTCACAAAATGAGCTTTCGGCTGACAAGGCCTGTGTCAAAAATAGACAAAAAACACAATTCACACATACCTGATCACAGTCTCTGTCAGCTGAAGCCAGACCACGAGCAGGGGTGAGTGATGGGAGAGGCAACCAGGTGGGGATAAGGAGGAGGCTGGGGTGGGGAGGGGGAGGGATAGAAGGGTAGGGGTAGGGGACAGTAAAGTGCTGCTAATGGGAGTGTGCAGGGACAAGGTTCAGAGAGGCTAGGGCAGATAGGTGCAGTCGGAAGGTTAACAGGTGGTAGGCAGAGAGGGGAGGGGGGATAGAGAAGTAAAAAGACTGGTTGCGTTGGTGGAGTAGAGGCTTGTGTAATGCTGGAATGGGAACAGGGAAGGGGCTAGATGGGTAAGGCCAGTGTTTAAAGAAGGTTGAGACCACGAACGCTAGGGGGATGTAGGATATATGGCAGCAAGATTTCCCACCAGCACAATTCAGAAAATCTGGTGTTGGTGAGAAGGTTCCAGATGGTGCAGGCTGTGAAGCAGTCAATGAAATAAGCGTCGTGTTTGGCAGCATGCTCAGCAACAGGATGTTCAAGTCGTTTCTCGGCCACAGTTTGTCAGTGGCCATTCATGAGTTAAGGCATCTACATCTACATCTACATCTACATCTACATCTACATCCATACTCCGCAAGCCACCTGACGGTGTGTGGCGGAGGGTACCCTGAGTACCTCTATCGGTTCTCCCTTCTATTCCAGTCTCGTATTGTTCGTGGAAAGAAGGATTGTTGCTATGCTTCTGTGTGGGCTCTAATCTCTCTGATTTTATCCTCATGGTCTCTTTGTGAGAAATACGTAGGAGGGAGCAATATACTGCTTGACTCTTTGGTGAAGGTATGTTCTCGAAACTTTAACAAAATCCCGTACCGAGCTACTGAGCGTCTCTCCTCCAGTCTTCCACTGGAGTTTATCTGTCATCTCTATAATGCTTTCGTGATTACTAAATGATCCTGTAACGAAGCGCGCCAGCAATACCTCCACTTCGACAGCTGCCACCCATTCCATACCAAGAAGTCCCTTCCACACAGCCTAGTCACCCATGGCCATTGCATCCGCAGTGACGAGCAGTTCCTCTTTAAATATATCAAGGGTCTTACTGAGGCCTTTACAGACTATATAATTATGGTCCTAGAAGGCCTCAGTAAAGCCTTGTACAAAATCAGATCTCCCACACCTTATCTTTCCAGTTACTCACCACCTCCCAAAGTCCCACTATACAGCCACTGAGGAGCATTCCCCTTGTGCCTCAGTACCACCTAATACTGGAGCAACTGAAATACATTCTCTACTGGAGTTTAGACTACCTCTCGTCATGCCCTGACATGAGAAATGTCCTACCCTCTATCCTTCCCACCCCTCCCACAGTGGCATTCCGCCACCCACCCGAGCCTACACAACCCCTGCTCCCAATGGCTTGGCTCATGGCTCTTATCCCTGTAATACATGCAGATACAAGAACTGCCCCATGCATTCTCTCACCACCACCCACCCCAGTCTGGTCACAAACATCACCTACCCCATCAAAGGCAGGGCTGCCCATGAAACCAGTCATGTGATTTATAAGGTAAGCTGTAACCACTGAGCTGCATTGTATGTGGACCTAGCAACAAACAAGCTGTCTGACTGCATGAATGGCCATCGATAAACTGTGGGCAAGAAACGAATGGACCACCCTGTTGCTGAGCATGCCTCCCAACACGACACTCATTTCAATGACTGCTTCACAGCCTATGCCATCTGGATCCTTCCCACCAATTGCTATGTTGGGAACACTGCCTGCAATATATCCTACATTCCCCTAACCCTCCTGCTCTCAATTTTTGTTAATCACTGTCCTTACCCATCTAGCCCCTTCCCTGTCCCCATTCCAGCACTGCACAGCCCTCTATTTCACCAATGCACCCAGTCTTTTCACTTCTCTCCTTTTCTCTTACCTCCCCCACCCCCTCCCTCTCTCCTCTGCCATCCGTATAACTTCCTGACTGCATCCATCCGCCCTACCGTCTCTCCACCTTGTCCCTGCATGCTCCCACTAGCAGCACTTTAATGTCTTCCACCTCTTTCTCCTTCTCCTTCCCCTTCCCAGTCTTCTCCTTACCCCCGCCCGGTTGCCTATACCATCATGCGCTGCTGCTCGTAGTCTGGCTTCAACTGCCAGAGACTGCGGTCATGTGTCTGTGAGATGCATTTGTGTGTGTGTGTGTGTGTGTGTGTGTGTGTGTGTGTGTGTGTGTGTGTGTGATCTATTTTTGACAAAGGCCTTGTTGTCTTAAAGCTCATTTTGTGATAGTCTTATTGTTGTGCCTACCTGTGACTTAGTATCTTCACTATATTGTGAATAACAACTATCATTTTCATAATTTTGTTACATTCTGTTCTGGATTTTCCATTGTATAATTTGTGGAACAGTAGAGAGTTGTTTATACGATCAAAAGCTTTCAGAATCTCACAGAAAATTTGTGTGATTCTTCAGGATTTGCCCAGAGATAAGCAAATCTTCTCAACAAGTCTGTTGATGGCACATATTGTATTTGTCCCTTTCTGGAAGCTGTAGTGATTTAATGTGATCTTATTGGATTTCACTGTGAAATTTTGTCTCTGGATTGCAACACATTTTTGAATACCTTTGATAATGTTGGAAGAAGGTATACTGGTCAGTACACATCTTCCTTTCTGCCTTTACTGAACAATGGCTTTACTAGTGCATACTTTAAAACATGTGGGAAACATTCTTTTTCAAATTACTGGTACAGTATTTCATATAGGGCTCCTGATATAACACTAGGAACTGTTTTAATTACTCTAATAGGTGTTTCACACAATCCAGCTGAATTTTTTATTTTTAAGGGATGATACTACTTTTTCTACATCATTAACTGTAATGTAATCTGCTCAAATTTGGTTCGAACTTTGTTGTTATCCTGATTCAAACTAAAGTGTTCGACATTGCCTAGGTAAAGTACATCAACAGCTGATTTTGATACATTTATAAGAAACTCGAAATATTGCAATACTTCTGAAGAATTTCCAATGGACTTTGTCACCTGTCTTAATTTTGGAGATTTGTGGAATGCTGACTATGACACCAAGTTCAGATTTCACAACTGATTATACTACCTTTGATTTACTTGTATGGTTCAGAAAGAATTTTTGTGTCATTTCTTTTACTGCCTTTGGTATTCTTCGAAACATAGTTTTACACGTGTTTACATAGTTTGTAAGATGAAAATGTGTACTACTTTTCAGGTCATTATACAATTTTTTTTCCCCGGTGCTTTACACTTTTATAACATCAGTTAATCATTTCAGTTTGCTTGTCATTTTTATGACTTTGTTGGCCAGTATTGCAAGGAGATGAATATAATAGTTGAGACTAGTGGTGTTTTGTATTTAAGAGTTGGCCAACTTTGAGAGAAGTTAGTCAAAAGCTTGAGTTATCTTTCAGACGTGATTATGCATCAAGACAACAAAGAAAATTTTGTACAAGATTATTATTATTAAAAACTATAGTTACATATACATGTTTCTGTGTGGTTTCTGCAGATCCAGCCTGTCAAACTGTATATTGTGTGATGGAGTAAAGATTGGTAAGCAGTCTGAACTTAAAGACTGTTTACTGGGAAGTAGTCAAGTCATTCAAGCAGAAGGTAGGTTCTCATTCTCAGATATAATTGTTGTTGTTCATGTTGTATACACAGTTTTGTGTTTATTTTCAATGTTGTCTTTTATCTTTTTAGCAAAACACTCAAATGAAGTACTGACAGATACAAAGAGACTGATGGAAATATGAAGATCGTATACTTGTAACATGAGATAAAGTTGAGACAGTTTCTTTGCAGCTTGAAGATTTTATGAATGCCAATGTTTTGGGGCCATGAAATCGACTTGAATAGTTACATAAGTGACTTGTGAAAGATTGGGATCAGTATGTAAACAGCAATGAACATTTCATGTTTTCAAATTAATGCCATATGAAATTATGTGCGTATTTATGGAAGTAAGCAGATTTTTATCAGAACAGGATTGAGAACAGGATGATCATAACTACCCTGCAGACAGCAGCAATGTTCTGTGTCCGATTATCAGGATTGTCACTTTTCAGATGCATGTGTGTTGCATGAGAAACAGTGAATAGAGAAGTTAACACCTTATTATTTTTTTAAATGATATAAAACTGATGTTTGGTATGTTCATTCCTCTTATTCAGTCCAGTAATGTGGCTACATTATATTATGGCACTGTGCCAACATATTAATTTTTGTATTATTTTATTGTTTCTTGTAATTAAAATAAATCATTGTTGATCCTTTTTAAACAGCTGGTGTTACTTTTTCCACTCTGTATGCCACTTTTCATAATTTATAATAGTTGCTTTTAGTCTATGAATATAAGAACAATAGCTGACTTATTGTGTAACTTCTGTAGTATGGCAAGGTGGCCATAAAGTTTTTTTTGTTTTTTTGTTGTTTTTTTTTATCTTAGGCTTAAGATGCTTTCAGTTTATAATGGCTCCTGGATGATTTGATTATGTTAATGCAGCATTTTGGAATTTCTTTGGTGACCACAGGTATTTTTACCCAGGGAATGGAGTAAGAATTGTGACAGTAAGTCTTGTGTGGTATGACTAGACTGTCTTCATAGCTCAGGACAATACCAAGTCTTTCTTCAAGAATGCCTGAATATTGTTAAAAAGTCCTTGTTAGATCATACTGCTGATTATTGGTTCAAATATTTAGACATGGTTATTTTATTCATAATGTGCTTTGTAATATAAGGAACAACAATGAAGTCACATTGGTGCTTATTTTTATATACTCTCCCCCTGATGACAAAGTCTACTTTGATGGCTTGGCGAAATGTACTGTAGTAAATGTCAGTTTTTATGAGCTCCAGAGATACTTCAATACCACGATGTAGAATGTGGATTTTTCTGCAATAAATGTCATATGTTTATCTCTTTCCTATAGGATTCCATGCCTAATATATAGTCCACCATTAAGCAATCAACAAATGTGAATGTGAATTCCATTCTTTCATTTCCCAGTTCAATAGACAGGCAGGCCTGTAACTTTATATTACAGGATATGGTGCCTATGGCTCTAAGAATCTTGGAGGTGCTGATGGGTAAACTTGGTACATTTACATTTTCTCATACTCTCTTGAATATATCAGTGGAAACCATGTTAACGGCAGAGCCTTAATCTGAAATTACAATGATTTATATCATAGTAAAGCTCTAACATCACCCATTACTACAGTGTACTAGCAATACTGATAATGCTTTGCAGTTGCTAAATATGTAGGGGTACTGGATATCAAATGGTTCAAATGGCTCTGAGCGCTATGGGACTTAACATCTGTGATCATCAGTCCTCTGGAACTTAGAACTACTTAAACCTAACTAACCTAAGGACATCACACACATCCATGCCCGAGGCAGGATTCGAACCTGCGACGGTAGCGGTCACGCGGTTCCAGACTGAACCGCACTCCCACACCAGCCGGCTACTGGATATCCCTGGGCATTGTTTCAGGACGCAAATTTTGATTCCTCATTGTGAATTGTCCACTTCAAAGGTATAGAACTCAAATTTATAACAAAATATTAGAATATGAATGAAAAAGAACTGGTTTTGTTTTTGGTTTTTAGTGTTTTTAAGAGTTTTTTTTCTTTTTTCTTTCTTTTTTTATCTTTGTGCACAATATAATACAAAACTTCAGAATACACAAAATTTTTCATTTGTTGGATGCTATGCTGTTTTCTTAATCCAAAGGCAAATTAGATTTATCCGATAACTGAAATATACTAAAGAAAATTTACCTTAGAGGTCGCCTCACTGTGTGAACTGTTGCTCCATAGACGTGTATGTACATCGTAGTCATTGGCGATAGGTGATGACTAAGTGTCAGAAAAAACACTAGGAGAACTTTTCTAAATTTTTATGGGAGAAACAATTTGTCTGATTGTTAAACTGAGCTGCTACCATAGTTAAAGCTGACTTCAGGGAGGAAAACAAAACAACACATTGCTATGTATACAATATTTATTAAAAGTTATATATATGGAGAAGCAAACTGTCCGATTATTTAAATGCCATGCTATCATAGTTGAAACAGGCTGCAAGAAAGAAAACTAAACCATACATTTTCATACCACAGCATTTTCTTTCTTGTTGTTTGTTTTAACAGAAAACCTGTTCACTGCTGTTTAAAAGAATATACAGCCTTCGTCTGTCTGAATGTTTATTAAAGACAGTGTAAAAGTCTAAAGTAAATTAGGCAAATACTCTTTGAGATTTTTGCTTAAAACATATATATTAGTATAGATTAAATGAACTGAACTATCACAGCCCTTACCCCACTCTGTGATCATATTCTTGGGGCATAATGAGATCAAAGTTTTCCTGCACAGAGGTGGTCAGGCAATTCTTTTCGCTTCCACACTCCTTTCACATGTCTGATTATGCTAATTATGCTTGGTTTGATGATTTTGTTATCTATCGTGCCACAGATTATGCTTATTGCTGGTATAACCAAGGCTGTATATATCATACTGTTGTTACTATCATGCTGTCTGCCCTGCACATTGTTGCTCAGCATAATATGCACAGTGATTCATATTAGAAGAGTCGAATAACCTATTGTGATTATCAGTATTGTTATTGTTGTTTTGGTTTTTTGCACCGTTCATTCCGGCTTTTGCTTTCTCTTGAATTACATCACTGAAATCAAGGACTACCATGAACTCTTCTGACTTTGATTCTGGTAAATTGATTCATTTCTTTCTCATCATTTGTATATCAGGAATGTCATGATAAGATTTGGATTCATCCTAATATCTCATTCTGGTTATATATTTCTTGAAATACTTTCTCAGGATTCCCTGTCTCATGTGAAATGGTTTTGGGTCAGGTGTGAAATGGTTTTGGGTTGAAAACCTCCTTGTGGTGTCATCCTTGTATCCCCATAGGCCAGTATTTTTCCAAGAAAGACTTCTCAAATTCATCGCACGTGCAACAACATTCAGGTGGCTCTGTAGCCCAGAGGGCAGCATCCCCTTGAACATAGCCTAGTATAAAACCTATTCCTCTACATCAAACCAAAGCAGAATTATCTGATGGAAACCATAGGATAAAGGCTCTTTTTTCTAGGTAAAAACATTGGAATTGTCAATGTCTTGCTAAATTTTCTTCAAGCAGTTTAGAAGCAAAGATTCTTGCAGCTCCCATAGTACGTATATGCTGATTCATGCACTATTGAACTGTAAGATCACATTGGACATGCTGCTGCCAATTATACATTGGTTCACAAGCATGGATATTTTCCCAGCCCTGTGCAACCTATTGAAAACCGCGCACCAACTGCTTTATTTCAGATAATTCTACTTTCACTGTTTCATTTGCCCACTTATGGCAACATGCATCATGCCATAATGAAAAAATCGTTCCCTAATTTATCTGTAACAGTATGCATCTCAACCTGAGCATGGCTGGTTGAATGGTCCATTCAGACGTAACCTCATTAGTTATTTAGTAAACTGGTACTTGGAATTTTGTAGCTCTGATTTCTGTTATTCATGTGTCCTTTTCAAACATCCAAGCCACAAATTTGTCTGCCTCTGTAATTCATTTTGATCATGCATAATTTTTTCTTGGTCGGCAGCTATATTATTTACTCTTCCAGAAAGTTGACAAACAGTTTCAGATAGCGCAACTTGCACTTGGTTTATTGCTACAGTCTCATCACGTAATTTTTGTACAGCTTCTGGTAGGCCTCCTGGAGATAACTTTAACGCCAGGATTTTGGTGGACATCACTTTTTGAGCAGATGACAGAGAGTCTTGCTTCTCTAAAATTTCTGTCAACTCAGCATCAGATTTTGATAAAGTTTTGCCAGAGTTTCTGACAACATAGCATCTTGTTTTTCTGAAGTTTGTTCTGTGCTGCAGACATAGCTGCTTGTGTGGACAAAATTTTGTCTGTGCAATTTCGAACTACAGACATCATCCTAGTCATTAAATCTATTTTTGGAACAATTCGATTAACTGATCATATGATTAACTTCTCTGAGTGGTAGATTCTATGTTGCAATTCACGGAGAGATCCATGTTTAATTGCTTGGCTTTTTTATCGTAACATCAAAATAAAAAGAAGAAATTAAAGTTCTTGGTCTCATTGTTAAAATAGTAAACAACAAAACTTATTACTGTTTTATATGACAGCCAACCATGATAGTTAAGTGATAATGAAACAATGGAAAATCCAGGATGGAATGTAACAATACCAGAGAAGGAAAGCAGAGATGCTGAGTCGCGATAGGCACAATAAAAAGATTCACACAGTCATAGCTTTCGGCCATTAAGGCCTTTGTCAGTAGTAAACACACGCATGCACACACACACACACACACACACACACACACACACACACACACACACACACACACATACAACTTGCACACACGGCTGCAGTCTCAGAGAGCTGAAACTACACTGCGAGCAGCAGCACCACCACTGCATGATGGTCATGGAGACTGGTTGGGGGTGAGGAGGGGCTTGGGGCGGGGAGGAGGAGGAATAGTATGGTGGGAGTGGTGGACAGTGAAGTGTTGCAGTTTAGACAGAGGGCAGGAGAGAAGGTGCGGAGGGGGGAGGAAAGGAGAGAAATAAAAATAAAAATAAATTAAAAGAC
Source organism: Schistocerca gregaria (assembly GCF_023897955.1). Classification (NCBI taxonomy): domain Eukaryota; kingdom Metazoa; phylum Arthropoda; class Insecta; order Orthoptera; family Acrididae; genus Schistocerca; species Schistocerca gregaria. The sequence goes on along the minus strand of NC_064927.1, from coordinate 194,709,681 downwards.
TGGGTGTGGCGGTGAAGTGATGGCTGTGTATTGCTGGAATGGGAAGGGGGCTGGATGAGTGAGGACAGTGACTAACAAAGGTTGAGTCCAGGAGGGTTACGGGAACGTAGGATGTATTGTAGGGATAGTTCCCACCTGCGCTATTCAGAAAAGCTGGTATTGGTGGGAAGGATCCATATAGCACAGGCTGTTAAGCAGTCAGTGAGATGAGGGATATCATGCTTGGCAGCGTGTTCAGCAACAGAGTGGTCCACTTGTGTTTTGGCCACAGTTTGTCGGTGGCTGTTCATGCTGACAGACAGCTTGTTGGTTGTCATTCCTACATAGAATGCAGCACAGTGGTTGCAGCTTAGCTTGTAAATCACATGACTGGTTTCACAGGTAGCCCTGCCTTTGATGGGATAGGTGATGTTAGTGACCCGACTGGAGGAGGTGGTGGTAGGAGGATGTATGCGACATGTCTTGCATCTAGGTCTATTACAGGACTATGGGCACCTGCATGGCACCATCCCATGCTAACCTATTCATGGACTATCTAGAGGAATCCTTCCTAAAAACCCAGAATCCTAAACCCCTCACCTGGTTCAGATTCATTGATGACATCTTTGCTATCTGGATTGAAGGTGAGGACACCTTATTCACATTTCTCCAGAACCTCAAAAACTTACCCATTTGCTTCACCTGGTATTACTCAACTCAACAAGCCACCTTCCTAGGTATTGACCTCCACCTCAGAAATGGCTACATCAGTAACTCCGTCCATATCTATTCTACTACCCACCAGCAATACCTCCACTTCGAAAGCTGCCACCCATTCCATACCAAGAAGTGTCTTCCGTACAGCCTAGCCACCCGTGGGCATCGCATCTCCAGTGATGAGCAGTCCTCCTTTAAATATACTGAAGGCCCCACTGAAGTCTTCACTAACAGTAATTATCCTCCCATCCTTGTACAAAAACAAATCTCCTGTGCCTTGTCTTTCCAGTCTCCCACCACCTCCCAAAGTCCCACAGTCCGACCACAGAGGAGCATTCCCCTTGTAATTCAGTACCATCTGGGACTGGAGCAACTGAAATACATTCTCTGCCAGGATTTCGATTACCTCTCGTCATGCCCTGAAATGAGAAATGTCCTAGGCACTATCCTTCCCACCCCTCCTACCATGGTAATCCGTCGTCCACCAAACCTACACAATATGCTTTTCCATCCTTACACAACCCCGGCTTCCAATCCCTTACTTCATGGCTCATACCCCTGTAATAGACCTAGATGCAAGACCTGTCCCATACATTCTCCTACCACCACCTACTCCAGTCCAGTCACTAACATCACCTATCCCATCAAAGGCAGGGCTACCTGTGAAACCAGTCATGTGATTTACAAGCTAAGCTGCAACAACTGTGCTGCATTATATGTAGGCATAATAACCAACAAGCTGTCTGTCCGTACGAACGGCCGCTGACAAACTGTGGCCAAAAAACAAGTTTTGGCGGTTTTTGTGTGTCATTAGCATGGACAAGTGCAAATTGCAATGAATATGGATGAGACGATACTATATGGTATTCTGCGGTTTGAATTCACTTTGTTTTTTTTAAAGCAGCTGCATTGATTTGATTTTGTATATGATACTGACAGTATTGTACACATGTATAATGCATTATTCAAGCTACAACTTCTCCCGGATAATTATTTTATTCAAATTGCACAAGAATCCACCTGACGTAGTGTAATTATGTTGACTGTAAGCTGGGTTCATATCACTAAAATTACAGACTGTACATCAGAGCTTTTATAATTTTTTTTGGTCTTTGATGGATGTAATTATTCTAAGCAAATTGATCATGAAAAGCAACCACAGAATGCCACCCGCACACAACAATGACGTATGCTACCAAAAAATATTTTTCTCTGTGATTCGTCCATAGTTTACATCAGCAATGAAATCTTGTTCAACAATAAATACCATCAGCACTGTTCTTAGAAAATGCAGTGTGATTCAAATATATTAAAATAGAAAGAAACTTCCACATGGGAAAAATATATTAAAAACAAAGATTCCAAGACTTACCAAGCGAGAAAGCACCGGCAGACAGGCACAATGAACAAAACACACAAACACACACACAGAATTACTAGCTTTCACAACCGATAGTTGCTTCTTCAGGAAAGAGGTAAGGAGAGGGAAAGACGATGTCTGCTTGTGTCTGTGTATGTGCGGATGGATATGTGTGTGTGTGCGAGTGTACACCTGTCCTTTTTTCCCCCTAAGGGAAGTCTTTCCGCTCTCGGGATTGGAATGACTCCTTATCCTCTCCCTTAAAACCCACATCCTTTCGTCTTTCCCTCTCCTTTACTTTCCTGAAGAAGCAACCGTCGGTTGCGAAAGCTAGTAATTCTGTGTGTGTGTTTGTGTGTTTTGTTCATTGTGCCTGTCTGCCGGCGCTTTCTCGCTTGGTAAGTCTTGGAATCTTTGTTTTTAATATATTTTTCCCATGTGGAAGTTTCTTTCTATTTTATATATATATATATATATATATATATATATATATATATATATATAGTTCAGTACCACCGGTGCACATTTATTTCTTACACATCGGAACATTGTTTGCAGTTTCAAGTAATTTAAATTTGCCGCGGCAATAAAAGTTAAGATGGCGGCCAACAAAAGATAGTGGAAAAGATTTTCCTTTTCCAAATAAATAGCTAATCATTTAAATTGATGCCACCAATAAAAAAGTTATTAAATTGTTTTGCAAATTAGTTTAACACAAACCCATGCTATTTTCAACTAGAAGTACAGACAAAGTTGCTATATAATCGCAACTAACAATGGCTGCACTTCTTGCAGCTATGATAAAACAATTAATACAAAATTATAATTAAAAGAGGAAGTGAATTTTCATTAATTAATCATAAATGGTTTTAACGCATTTGGCTTTATTTGTTTTTACCAGCAAACGAACATAACAGTACAATAATTTTACATTAAATGTTTTTCATTTAACAGACCTCAAATCAATTCGCGTCTTGCGTCGCCGATGTACATCAGAAGAAGACGCCAAAAGGGTACAAAACAAAAGAAAAGAATGACATAGATTAACAAAGAATGTGAGACAAGTATTGTCTCTGTTTTACATAATTATCATCTTTTTTAAGAAATAATTACATAATTGAATGAATATTATCCACACGTTCATATTCCACTCTTTATATGGATGTTATAAAGTGTACCACCATCTTGCTGAACACGCTGACAAACATGATACCCCTCATCTCAATGACTGCTTCACAGCCTGTGCACTATGGATGCTTCCCACCAACACCAGCTTTTCTGAATTGTGCAAGTGGGAACTTTCTCTGCAATACATCCTACGTTCCTGTAACCCTCCTGGACTCAACCTTCGTTAGTCACTGTCCTCACCCATCCAGACCCCTCCCTGTTCCCATTCCAGCATTACACAGCCGTCATTTCTCTGCCACACAGTCTTTCAATTTATTTTTATTTCTTTCCTTTCCTTTATCCTGCCCTCCTTCTAAACTGCAACACTTTGTGTGCAAGTTGCATCTGCGCGCGCACGCTTTTGTGTGTGTGTGTGTGTGTGTGTGTGTGTGTGTGTGTGTGTACTGCTGTCAAAGGCCTTAATGGCTGAAAGCTATGAGTGTGTGAATCTTTTTATTGTGCCTATCGTGACTCAGCGTCTCCGCTATATGGTGAGTAGCAACTTTCCTTCTCTGGTATTGTTGAGTGATAATGAGTCATATAAAAAACAAGTCTAACACTGCCTGTCCGTATTGTGAGCAAGGCATGCAAATTCCTCCATCTTATGTCTTATAACACTGGAATATAAAACGTTAGTTGTAAGTCATAATAAAATTAATCTCTGGAAAGAAATCACAAAGTTGCAGGATCAAAACTATACTGAAATTTCTAGTTAGAATACCTGTTTTACAATAGTTACTAGTTAAAATAGCTATTGCACAATAGAAATTGCTGAATTTTGAACCAGTCCAAGATAGGAACTTTGTAGCAAGCAAGATAGCGTAGGAATAAGTAAGATTTTTCCAACTTGTGTTGGAGCTCCACCAATGGAAGTTTTCTTGTCTTGGCATACAACTTTTTAGTTTTTTTTCAGTTTCTGTTTGTAGTACAATTATTTTTCTAGTGGACGTATTTCACTTAGAACATCTGACCCAGCCTGTGTGATTACAAGTTGTTTCAGGCAGTTGAAAATTGTACTTGTCACTTGGAACTATTACATTTCAGCTATATTGCAACTTATTTTCTGTGATCTAAAACATGTCCTGGCATGAATTACTAACTGTAAGGTATGAAAAATATTTGCCTGTACTGTCTGCTGGCTTATAACATTGAAGTATAAATAGTTCAGTTGTAAATCATAACAACATTAATCTTCGGAAAGAAATCAGGAAGTTGCATTTCAAAAATATACTAAAAGGAATGAGAGCTCAGGATTTCAATTTGTTGTTATATCGCACACACAAACACCTACACCATAAATTACAAGAATACTTCTGTCTCCCAATCAAGAAATAAAAAGATATAAATTAATGGTAAGTTGTAACAAGTAATATGAATAAAGGAAATATTATTTGCCATTCACTAGCTTACCAGCCAAGCTCAGTAATTTATTTACAATAATGTATCACAGTATAGCATATATGGCTGCAAATACATACATGTACAATTTTTGAGCTCTCAGGGGCAGACAACATCAAAATGGCTGTAATATTCTTTTATGTTTTGTGTAATAAAGTCAGCAAAATAAGAAGGGCGCAAAGATCTTAAACTCATGTTCAAAGCATCTATGAATTGTCACAAAAGCTGTAGCAGAGACTGCTACTATAGCAGATTACGAGATTCTACCCACACGGAGTGATACGATAGTGAATAAAGACACTACATCCATGCTCGCCAGCTGATCTCTGTTAGTGAGACAAAGTTATTATAGATGTTCAAAATGAAGAGAATTATGGATGTGATGTTGTTTCCCCATAGATGACTCAGGAAGGTAGTCGGATGTTTTGTCAAGTTGTGTGTTGCTGCTCCTGTATTGATGACCATGGGTTGCATTGGAATGTCCTCTTTGTGGACATTTGGTAGGCCATACAGCCATGGCAGAACAGCATCTTGTGGTCGAAGTTTCTTGACAGTTTTCACATCGAAAGTACTGCAAAGAACTACATTGGTTATTCTTGCGAGGTGACAAATCATGTTGTTGTTGTTGTGGTCTTCAGTCCAGAGACTGGTTTGATGCAGCTCTCCATGCTAGTTTATCCTGTGCAAGCTTCATCATCTCCCAGTACCTACTGCAACTAAAATCCTTCTGAATCTGCTTAGTGTATTCATCTCTTGGTCTCCCTCTACGATTTTTACCATCCACGCTGCCCTCCAACACTAAATTGGTGATCCCTCGATGCCTCAGAACATGTCCTACCAACCAATCCCTTCTTCAACTTGTGCCACAACCTTCTCTTCTCCCCAATTCTATTCAATACCTCCCCATTAGTTATGTGGTCTACCCATCTAATCTTCAGCATCAGCATCAGCATCTAATCTTCAGCATTTTGAAAGCTTCTATTCTCTTCTTGTCTAAACTATTTATCGTCCATGATCCACTTCCATACATGGCTACACTCCATACAAATACTTTCAGAAACGACTTCCTGACACTTAAATCAATACTTGATATTAACAAATTTCTCTCCTTCAGAAATGCTTTCCTTGCCATTGCCAGTCTATGTTTTGTATCTTCTCTACTTCAACCATCCTCGGTTATTTTGCTCCCCAAATAGCAAAACTCATTTACTACTTTAAGCATCTCATTTCCTAATCTAATTCCTGCAGCATCACCTGATTTAATTCGACTACATTCCTTTATCCTCATTTTGCATTTGTTGGCGTTCATCTTATATCCTCCTTTCAAGACCCTGTCCATTCCGTTCAACTGCTCTTCCAGGTCCTTTGACGTGTCTGACAGAATTACAATGTCATCGGCGAACCTCAAAGTTTTTATTTCTTCTCCATGTATTTTAATTCCTACTCTGAATTTTTCTTTTGTTTCCTTTACTGCTTGCTCAATATACAGATTGAATAACATTGGGGATAGGCTACAACCTGGACTCACTCCCTTCCCAACCACTGCTTCCCTTTCATGCCCTTCGACTCTTATAACTGCCATCTGGTTTCTGTACAAATTGTAAATAGCCTTTCGCTCCCTGTATTTTACCCCGCCACCTTCAGAATTTGAAAGAGAGTATGCCAGTCAACATTGTCAAAAGCTTTCTCTTAGTCTACAAATGGTAGAAACTTAGATTTGCCTTTCCTTAATTTATTTTCGAATATAAGTTGTAGGGTCAGTATTGTCTCACATGTTCTAGCATTTCTACGGAATCCTAACTGATCTTCCCCAAGGTCCGTTTCTACCATTTTTCCATTCATCTATAAAGAATTCGTGTTAGTATTTTGTAGCTGTGACTTTTTAAACTGATAGTTCAGTAATTTTCACATCTGTCAACACCTGCCTTCATTGGGATTGGAATTATTATTTCTTCTTGAAGCCTGAGGGTATTTCGCCCATCTCATCCATATTGCGCACTAGATGGTAGAGTTTTGTTAGGCCTGGCTCTCCCAAGGCTGTCATTAGTTCTAATGGAATTTTGTTTACTCCCGGGGCCTTGTTTCGATTTAGGTCTTTCAGTGCTCTGTCAAACTGTTCACGCAGTATCATATCTCTTATTTCATCTTCATCTACATTCTCTTCCATTTCTATAATATTGTCGTCCTCAAGTACATCGCCCTTGTATAGACCTTCTATATACTCCTTCCACCTTTTTACTTTCCCTTCTTTGCTTAGTACTGGGTTTCCATCTGAGCTCTTGATATTCATGCAAGTCACTCTCTTTTCTCCAAAGGTATCTTTAATTTTCCCATAGTGATATGCACCTCTACATCCTTACATTTGTCCTCTAGCCATCCCTGCGCACTTCCTGTCGATCTCATTTTTTAGACGTTTGTATTCCTTTTTGCCTGCTTCACTTGCTGCATTTTTGTATTTTCTCCTTTCATCAATTAAATTCAATCTCTCTTCTGTTACCCATGGATTTATATCAGCCCTCATATTTTTACCTACTTGATGCTCTGCTGCCTTCACTATTTCGTCTCTCAAAGCTACCCATTCTTCTTCTACTGTATTTCTTTCCCCCATTCTTGTAAATCGTTCCCTAATGCTCTCCCTGAAGCTCTCTTCAACCTCAGGTTCTTTCAGTTTATCCAGGTCCCATCTCCTCAATTTCCTACCTTTTTGCAGTTTCTTCAGTTTTAATCTAGAGTTCATAACCAATAAATTGTGACCAGAGTCCACATCTGCCCCTGAAAATGTCTTACACTTTAAAACCTGGTTCCTGAATCTCTGTCTTACCATTATATAACCTATCTGACATCTCCTGGTATCTCCAGCCATCTTCCATGCATACAACCTTCTTTTATGATTCTTGAACCAAGTGTTAGCTATTATTTATTTATGCTCTGTGCAAAATTCTACCAGGTGGCTTCCTATTTCATTCCTTACTCCCATTCCATATTAAACTACTATGTTTCCTTCTCTTCCGTTTCCTACTGTCGAGTTCCAGTCACCCATGACTATTAAATTTTCATCTCCCTTCACTATCTGAATAATTTCTTTTACCTCATCATACATTTCATCAATTTCTTCATCATCTGCAGAGCTAGTTAGCATATAAACTTGTACTACTATGGTAGGCGTGGGCTTCGTATCTATCTTGGCTACAATAATGTGTTCACTATGCTGTTTGTAGTGGCTTACCTGCATTCCTATTTTCCTATTCATTATTGAACCTACTTCTGAATTACCCCCCTTTGATTTTGTATTTATAACCCTGTATTCACCTGACCAGAAGTCTTGTTCCTCCTGCCACCGAACTTCACTAATTCCCACTATATCTAACTTTAACCTATCCATTTGCCTTTTTAAATTTTCTAACCTACCTGCCCGATTAAGTGATCTGAAATTCCACACTCCACTCCGTAGAATGCCAGTTTTCTTTATCCTGATAACGATGTCCTCCTGAGTAGTCCCTGCCCGGAGATCCGAATGGGGAACTATTTTACCTCCGAAATATTTTACCGAAGAGGTCACCATCATCATTTATCCGTACAGTAAAGCTGCATGCCCTCGGGAAAAATTCAGCCGAAGTTTCCTCTTACTTTCAGCCATTCGCAGTACTAGCACAGCACCGTTACAAGGCCAGATCAGGCAATCGTGCAGACTGTTGCCCCTGCAACTACTGAAAAGGCTGCTGCCCCTCTTCAGGAACCACACGTTTGTCTGGCCTCTCAACAGATACCTCTCCATTGTGGTTGCACCTACGTACCGTAGGCACGCAAGCCTCCCCACCAACGGCAAGGTCCATGGTTCATTTCTTTTTTTTTTTGTATGCTGCATCCTCAAGAAGTCCATACATTTTCTACTTATACCCTGAGTACAGGAAAAACACGATAGTGTGCTCCCTTTGTTATCTGACAGGACAACCAAATCTATCTTGTCACTTAACCCACAAATGGCCACTCTTTCCACCTTTGAAATGATCTTCGGCAGTGTGGCTCTGGCAAGCACGCAGTATTCCTTCGGCCCCATTGACCAATAGAGCATAGATGCCCTGTTCAACACTGCTTATGATGTCCACAACTGGTAGTACTGTTGGAGTTGGTGAGAAACTTAGTCCTTTCCCAAGCACCAGCATTATTTCATCATTGGCCATCCTCCGTGTAAGATTCTTATGCATTTTTATTTAATGCTGCAAGACATTGCATTATTTCATCATTGGTAACCTCCCTGTATGGTTGATCACATTTTGCTTGAGTTTTTCTCCGTGCACTTTTATTTAATGCTGCAAGACATTCATATAGCACTTCGAGATCTATTGAGTTGTAGATTTTCTTCATGCTCTGTTGGCCTGTGTCCATGTGACAGCGCCAGTCTTTTCCCAAGAAGTGAGAGAGAGTGCTTGAGAAGGATAACCCATAGCTTTTTTGAAGCTGTATCCAGGCAGTGGGGAGTATAGTGGATTCCTTCTCCTTCCAGCATCAAGCTGGCTGATTTGATGCAAATGGCCACTGCAGTCATTATGTCATGAGATAATTTGGTGAAAAGTGGTGTAAGAGTACCACCTCTTACATCTAAACAGGAAAGCGAGTTAGCAGAGCAGCCAGTTCGTGTTGTACAGCTTGTCCAGCCTCTTTGCTTTTTTTTTAAGCATTTCCTCCTCATAAAGGTACCTGGTATGAGATCTGTTTTTCTGGCATATTTCTAACTAGTAGGATTCCTAGGATGTCCTCCTCCTGATGATTTTGACATAGTGCACTAGATATACCACTCCTGATGATTTTGACATAGTGCACTAGAAATACCACTCAAGGAGTAAGCAGTTGATAAGCAAGAAGTTTGAGAGCAACTTGATGGGACTCTTGGAGTTTGGTCTCTGTTAATACATCATGGATGTGGAACATTAGCTAGTCAAGTAATTACCAATTAAATGTGCCAATAGCAGTGTAATTGAGATGTAGGTATTCAAGAATTACACAAGTTATAGCTGTGCAGGGAAAACATCAGACTGCATGGTGTATGTAATGGGCATGCAGAGTGTCAGATGGCTAGTAAGTATATAAAGAACCATGGAGAATGTAACCAGGCCAAATTATCAGAACTTGACCGAGTTTGAAAGGATATTTTGGTGGATAAATCTTCGTTGTACTGGTCAGATTGTTCAGTATCCAGGTTTGTTGGGTACTTGACTGTGACAGTGGGCCAAAGTTATACTTAATATTAACATGGAGGAAACTACATGTGTTATCAAGATTTCAGCTGACCAAATTTGACACACCATGATTGTCCTGTTGTGCACCGAGCACATGTAACACCACATCTACATCTTCCATTAAGGCACAGGTAATGGACTCACTACATCGCTTTGTGCCATCCTGCATCATTGGTTGGAGGCTAGCAGCAGCCAGTCTACTGAATCATTATTCATTGAGCAGACAACTGTTAACATTGTAACACAGAAGTTATGCTGTACTGGGGAATAATCCACTGCTGATAAGAGGTACTGCACCATTTTCAGCATTGAATTTTGGTTCTCCGCCACGTCAGATGACCATCATTTGTGAGTATTGCAGCGTTGAGGGGAGTAGACACAATCTGCCAATTGAATTAGTGTAAAATATATTAAAAATTTCTCTTCCTTAATGAGTTGAATGTGACAGTTGAATATTACCTGAAAGATTGACAGGATAGTTAGAGAATGGATGTTTCTCTGGAAGACAAAAATTTTGAAGTAATATCCACATCATCTCAGAACTCTGTGTTTGTCAAAAACATCAGATACAAAATAAAGTATATTTCCCTAGAGGCCTAGAGTCTTCAGGTATGGTGTACACAAATTGTCATTATTTTCAAAATCATCTGTTTCTACTTCTAACATGAATTTCTGTGGAAGCACTTGTTTTGATGCTTCGGAGAAATGCACTGGTGCTACCTGTAGTGGCTTTGCTAAGGGAATTATTGAATAAGACTTCAGGGCACCACTAGTAGTGATGGAGGAAACAATGATGGCACAGCATTAAGTAACAGACATTCTGCATCATCATGTGTTATATCTTGTGAGACAATATCTGATACCATCTTTTCAACAGGACGTTGCTCTTCCATACACCAATTATATGTGTATGAACTTTTTGGCGAGCAAGACAACCTGATCTGTTCCCTGTAGGTCTTGTGTGGGATCAGCTGAGACATCAACTCTATCCTAGTGCAAGCATCCGAGATGCTGATAGCCTGTTACAATAGTTGTGGAAATGAGAACATAAAGTGATTGTAACATACTTTTCTTATCAGTGCATGCATTCAGGCCTAAGGGTGTGCAAAAATTTATCAGTGACCAGCAATGTGCTGTACTGCCAGTTTCATTGTTCATTTAACTTGATTTTATAATCATTCAGGAAAATAAAACAATATCTTGTCTCAACATGTGAAGCTTCATTTCACTTTCTCCTTTCTTTCTAGGTGCATAACATTTTTATCAGTGACTGTAAGCCCTATTCAGTTGTTATATAAATTATTACTGTAATTTTTCATGTAACACTACAACTTCTGAAACTATGTGTCTGTCTAAGAGCCAAGTCTTACTTTGATATGGTTGGGTGAGGCATGGGATCTGAGCTCCTCTTTCACCTAAACGAGATTACACATGATCTAGTTGCAGTGTAGTGAAATTGAAAGATATTTTGATTTTCCATCATATGGGAAAAAATGGATATGTGCTGCTCATACTCAACAAGGCCATCAATAAATTTAAACTATCAGCAGCACTATTGGCTATTGCCCATCCCTACTTTCAGTTAAATTTAATGTAAATGCCATTGTTTATTGTTTTTGTGCTGTTGTGATTATTTCTAAATATAAATAAGTTTGTTACAATAAAGAAGAGGAAAACAGATTATGATTCTTCCGCTAGTGTTATGGAAACTAGAAAATATGTCCGCGCTACAGTAAAAGTCAATTATTTATTTTTGGTTAATCTTAGCACTGGAATCATTATTTGGAGACTGGTGAAATTCTGAGGTTGCAATATTTCAGTACAGTAAAACCCCTCTAATCCGTCACCTTCGGGACCAGGACCATGGTCGGAACAAAAAAAAGGTCGGATTATCCGAAAAATATAATATTTATTGCAAAAAATATTAAAAAAAACATTTAGTACAAAGAATTAATAGATTTAAAAACTAAAAGATGTCAGCAGTAATATAAAAGGATGAGTTTTACACGGTGTTAAAAAAAACATATTAACTAAATAGTGTCTATATACACTATAATATGTATTGGTTTTAAAAGGAAAAATGACATATTCTGTAAACTAAAAAATGTTTGTAGCACTGTATACAAAAAGAAATTTTTTACAAAGAAATAAACTACTTTATGTATAAATTACGAAATTATTATACTGTATGCATTGCTTTTACAGTAAAAACGAAAACCAATTACAGTACTGTACTGTTCTTAATAAAGTATAAATGATATGTTTTACGATTCTTCAGAGTGTTTTCACCATCAATCGTAACTGTATAGGATTCAATGTCTTTCCGATTCTTCCTCCAGTCCTTAATTGTCGTAACACATACATTCAGTGCCTTTGTAATTTTTTGGTGCGATTCTCCTTCGTCCAACCTTTGTAGCACTGCTAATTTTTCATTTAGTGAAAGAGTTATGTGTTTACATTTGAATCCAGACATGTTGAAATGGTTCAAATGGCTCTGAGCACGGAACTTAGAACTACTTAAACCTAACTAACCTAAGGACATCACACACATCCATACCCAAGGCAGGATTCGAACCTGCGACCGTGGCAGTTGTGTGGTTCCAGACTGTAGCGCCTAGAACCGCTCTGCCACAAACATGTTGAAAAACAGACAATTGTACACACAATGAATCTACAGTAATAAGTACTGTAGAGAACACGGAATAAAGTAAGCAACGACATTTTTTAATCCCAACAAAGGATAAAACTGCACAATAACGTATGGTGTAACAATATGCACAGCAATAGACATCACACCAATGGCCCGACAGGCGTCCAGTCAGTAACAAGTCGCCACAGGCTCGCGAGCCTGAGCATGGTCGGACTAACTGGAGTGATGGACCATCCAAGGTCGGATTAGAGGGGTTCTACTGTATTTCACAATGCTATGGAGTGTTAAACATCATTACCTATAATATTAAATTAAAATCAGTGTAAAAAAATACACTTAGATTTGCCATTGTAATTGTTCAAAAATCAACAAAAATATTGCCCAAACAATGTTGGCTGCATTTCTTCAAAAAATTTACTTAAATTCTATCATTAGTAGCTCAAATGGCAAAATATTGCTCAGACTGGTCACTCGAATGGTACTGAGTTATGATAAACAGTTCCAATGCGAACCGGTGGGGTGGGTTTTGTGGCCAAGCATGTCATATGTCATAGAGAAGTCTATTAGTGTCAAACACTGTATAACCATATTATCATGGACACATACAAACATGTGGTTGCATACTACATCAGAAGTATAGTTGAAATCAAAGTGTGATTCAATGTTAACATCCCAAAGGTCTAGCTCATAGCAACTGTGTATTCCATTTTGTTTTATAAATAAATTTTGTTGCTATAGTTTCAAGCTGACTGTTGAAGCAATAATTAAAAAATTGTTTTTGATACTTGAGGAAACTGAAGAATGTTAATGAAATAAAAGACACATTAATAAAATCTGAAGTTGAATTGAGGAACTTGGGAGTTTTGCTGTGATGAAGGAATTTTGGCTTGCTTTGATAAATTGTGAATTTAAATACTGTAGATTATAATAAAATTTTAATTTGTGTGGTAGCAAAATGAAGTCATCATATTGCCAGATAAAGAAACACTGAAAATTCCTGGCAGATTAAAACTATGTGCCGGACCGAGACTTGAACTCGAGACCTTTGCCTTTCGCAGGCAAGTGCTCTACCAGGGGAGATTCTGTGAAGTTTGGAAAGTAGGAGACAAGGTACTGGCAGAAGTAAAGCTGTGAGGACGGGGCATGAGTCGTGCCTTGGTAGCTCAGATTGTAGACCACTTGCCCGCCAAAGGCAATGGTCCCGAGTTCGAGACTCAGTCCGGCACACAGTTTTAATCAGCCAGGAAGTTTCATATCAGTGCACACTCTGCTGCAAAGTAAAAATCTCATTCTGGAAAGAAACACTGAATTGTGCATTTTGAGAATATACTTTTTTTGAGAAATGGAGGCTTTCCAAACTTTCAGTCTTTCAGGAGAAATGAAAAACTTGAGCCATTTTAAGATCCTCTTTAACAAATTGGACCTTTCCCTTTTGACAAAATCCTGGCTACATCCTTGTGTAAATGACTGTGTGAATGGGTTCACAGGTTGGGCCATGAGACTATGAAGTTGGTACTCATCTATTCCTGGATAATTATCATTCTGTGCTCCCTTTTGTGATCCATACCTCAGTCTAACTTAACTCCGTCATTTACTGACACAAATTAAGTCAATACAGTCTTCTCATCTGCCTGCATTGTACTGTTATTCAAATGTGGCAATTGCTCTTCACTTGAGCAGTGAACAAAAAATGAAAAAGATCAGGTGACAAACTAGTACAATATTTATTGGGATATGTCAAACATGTCATCTCTAGAAATTTTTGTGAAACTGCTCCTAACGCTCTGCATTCTTACACTCATTTAGATAGAGTGTGCCAGGCTTCCAAAGTCCTGTTAATGTTCAACACTTGATCTTTATAAGAACTGCTTGAACTTGAGCATCATAGTATTGTCCAGGTAATGACCATAGCATGCAATAATACTGTCAAAGACATTTTGTTGATTATTGTTTAGTAGCAATGTCTGTTTATTCAAGTATATCATACATTTACATGGGAAGAGATGCCTGTAAGAGAACTTAATTTTAGTTGGTGGCAACAATGAATTTGTTTGGTATTTACAAGTCTCAACAATCAACAAGAGTGTGCAGGTGTGTTTTCATGGTTTACTGCATTGTTTTCAAAAAAAGGTTGCTGCTATCTGAAATGTGCAGTACATTTTGTCAGCCTGTCACATTTATAATAGTCAGTGTTGCTTTAGATGGAATATGTAAATGCAGAAGATATCATGATTTTATACCTTGTAAACTAACTGAAACAGAAACTTTTCTTTTCAGATATGGTCAAAGTTTATGTGATGAAATGCTGCATATCATGCATTATAACAGTGATATGTTGTCTCCACCAATGATTACAATTTTCAGTCAAGTAATATAACTACTTCAAGTGAGGCTGAAGTCCTGGTGCCATTTGTGAGAGAGAAATATTACGCAGGCTACATAAACAAGATCATAACCAACCAGTGATGAATCATAGACTGAAGCAAAACTGGAGGCTGGAGAAGATAAGTGTAGAAAGTAATCCTACCACTCAGAAGCTTTTGTCGTGAAGGCCTGAACGTGTTGAATCAAACCTTGCAACTCTGCCATCAGATGATGATGCCTGATACATTTGTGCACAATGTTTTGCAAACAGCTCACATGAAAGTAATGAGATAACAGAGATCGGCAGACAGCACATTGCAATAAAGATTTTATATATATTCTTATATGTGTGATGTCTGTTCTGTCAGACATGTCCTACAGAACAGGCACAACACAAATAATAATATGAATGTGATTCAAACGAAAATCTTAAAAGCTCCATAAAATTTTGAATGTTGTGTGGTGGAGTTGGTAATGAAGTAGTGTTCCTTGAGGTTCAAGAAGTTACCAACAGATGACACAGTGATTCTACTATGCAGGAGAAGGTAGCGGCATCCACAACAAGATGGCAAGCCCACTGTCAACATGCACCGTGACTAATCAACAATCTGTGATGCGGTTTTTGTGCAGTGAAGATGTCAAACCAATAGAAATTCATCACAGAATGACAGTGCAATATGGTGATTCATGTTTGTCATTGCAGCAAGTGTACAAGTGATATAGAAAGCTTAAAAGTGATGTAACTTCTGTGGATGCCCCAAGACCAGGGCAGGCTCACCGCATAGTGACATGACTAGAACATTGCAGTAGCAGAGGAGCTTGTAAAGGAGAACAAACATGTAACTCTGACTGAAACAGCCACATGTTTGAAGACTGATATTGGATCTGTGCAGAATATTGTTCACAATGTACTGCAATTCAGTATGGTGTCAGCAAGACACATTTATGCCAGTTGACTACTGAATTGAAAGACAGTTGCATTGATGCCCATTAAAAACTTTTGTGTTATTTTCATGTCAGAGGTGATGCATTTCTGGGAAGAAATTGTTACTGGCAATAAAACTGGGGCTCACTATCGCCAACAAGAAAAGAAAAGGTCATGCAAGGAATGGTGCCACAGATCATCAGCAAAACGAAAAAATTCTACACTCAACCATTTGCTGGAAAAGTCATGCTCTTTCTTTTCTGGGATGTAAATGGAGTAATTTTGGAGCATTACATGGATAGTGGAATGACAGTAACCAGTATTCCTTATTCTGATATGCTGAAAAATCAACTTCACCCAGCAATCGGGAGTAAACAATGAGGGCTTCTGACTTCAGAAGTGTAGCTACAGCATGAGAATGCATAACTACATACAACTCTTAAAAGATTTGAGACTATTCTGGAAATTAAATTTGAATGTCTGGTATATGCACCTCATTCACCATACCTTGCTCCTAGTAACTTTCATCTGTTTGGTGCACTCAGAGAGACAATGGGAGGCAGGCATTTCAGAAGTGTCGAAGAGGTAAAAACCAAGGTGCATGACTGGTTAAACACATAATCAAAAAAATTCTTTCATCATGGCATTGATGCACTTCTGAATTGGTGGAATATGCGCATTCAGTGTCAGGGAGACCACATTAGAAAATGGCAAGTTTTTTGTTCATTGTTACAATTAAAAATATAATAGCTCTTTGAAGGTTTTTATTTGAATCACCCTCAATATATATGCTTGGACAGTAATGATAACTTCAGTGCTGATGTACACTATGTTTGAACTCTTGTGGTAATCAGGTAAAGCTGTGAGCAGTGACGATAATGGATGGTGGACACTACATCCGTAATGTGTGACAGGTTGAGAATTTGGATTGGAAGCCTTTTCAGATATGTGAAGCGGTTAAGGCAACCGCTCGCATGGAGTGGAAAATCCAGGTTTGAGTCATGGTCTGGCACAAATTTTTACCTGTCACCACTGAATTTAATATAATACCCAACTGCAGTTGATTGGTATTTCTCTTAAAGCAAGGGAAGACTGTATATCTAAAAGTGGACAATTAATTCTTTTGAACAATCATTGTGGTTAAAAAATTATAAGTCAAGAAAATATTTAGAACAATGTTGTAGCAAGCTAGCAGTCATAAAACAATTCTTTTGCCTTTTCCTATCAAAGTATTCTAGTTGAGTTGCAGATAGGCACAACAAAAAGACAATTATAGCTGAGAGTCTTTTTGTTTTGCCTATCTGTGACTCAGCATCTCTGCTGTATGGTGAGTAGAAACTTTCCTTATAGTATTGTTGCATTCCATCCTGGATTTTACGTTGTTTGATCAAAGTATTCTCGCGTGATTTATAGGACATATAACATCAAAGTATACTATTACTGCTCATATTTTAAATTATAAAGCTATTTCAGTTTTAGTTATATTAACAGTTAAGAATTCCTCGGTGCAAAGCAGAAAACACAGACCTTCATCCCTCCACGCAACATCAATAAACATGCTAGCACAGAGAGTGTATGGGCGGCAACTGTTCTGACTTTTATCAATAACTTTTTTGGAGGAGATAGGAAAGGGAACAACAGGAATGCAAGTAGAGAGAGGGTGTATTTGAAAACTCACTACCCATCTGATGCAATGACAATACTTTCAACAAAGTTTGCTCAAATTCCATCCTCCAGAAAATAATCTTCTTACAGATTTTCAGTGGGACATATGAACTTAATCCAGCTTCAGCAGTAATACCATTATTGGCTTCCTTAAGTAAATCCTGTAGCTTTTCTGTTCTGAATGTAAAAATTATTGAGGTGACATCCTTTTGATGTTGTTGTGGTCTTCAGTCCTGAGACTGGTTTGATGCAGCTCTCCATGCTACTCTATCCTGTGCAAGCTTCTGCATCTCCCAGTACCTACTGCAACCTACATCCTTCTGAATCTGCTTAGTGTATTCATCTCTTGGTCTCCCTCTACGATTTTTACCCTCCATGCTGCCCTCCAATACTAAAATGGCGATCCCTTGATGCCTCAGAACATGTCCTACCAACCAATCCCTTCTTCTAGTCAAGTTGTGTCACAAATTTCTCTTCTCCCCAATCCTATTCAGTACCACCTCATTAGTTATGTGATCTACCCATCTAATCTTCAGCATTCTTCTGTAGCACCACATTTTGAAAGCTTCTATTCTCTTCTTGTCTGAACTATTTATCGCCCATGTTTCACTTCCATACATGGCTACACTCCATACAAATACTTTCAGAAACGACTTCCTGACACTTAAATCAATACTTGATATTAACAAATTTCTCTCCTTCAGAAATGCTTTCCTTGCCATTGCCAGTCTACATTTTATATCCTCTCTACTTCAGTCATCCTTGATTATTTTGCTACCCAAATAGCAAAACTCCTTTACTACTTTAAGTGTCTCATTTCCCAATATAATTCCCTCAGCATCACCTGACTTAATTCGACTACATTCCATTATCCTCATTTTGTTTTTGTTGAATTTCATCTTATATCCTCCTTTCAAGACCCTGTCCATTCCGTTCAACTGCTCTTCCAAGTCCTTTGCTATCTCTGACAGAATTACAATGTCATCGGCAAACCTCAAAGTTTTTATTT
Organism: Schistocerca gregaria; assembly: GCF_023897955.1. Lineage (NCBI taxonomy): Eukaryota > Metazoa > Arthropoda > Insecta > Orthoptera > Acrididae > Schistocerca > Schistocerca gregaria. The sequence continues at coordinate 194,691,210 of NC_064927.1, read as the reverse complement.
CTTCTCCATGTATTTTAATTCCTACTCCTAATTTTTCTTTTGTTTCCTTTACTGCTTGCTCAATATACAGATTGAATAACATCAGGGAGAGGCTGCAACCCTGTCTCACTCCCTTCCCAACCACTGTTTCCCTTTCATGCCCCTTGACTCTTATAACTGCCATCTGGTTTATGTACAAATTGTAAATAGCCATTCGCTCCCTGTATTTTACCCCTGCTACCTTTAGAATCTGAAAGAGAGTATTCCAGTCAACATTGTCAAAGGCTTTCTCTTAGTCTACAAATGCTAGAAACATAGTTTTGCCTTCCTTAATCTTTCTTCTAAGATAAGTCATAAGGTCAGTATTGCCTCATGTGTTATATACTCCTTCCATCTTTCTGCTTTCCCTTCTTTGCTTAGAACTGGGTTTCCATCTGACCTCTTGATATTCACTCAAGTGGCTCTCTTTTCTCCAAAGGTCTCTTTAATTTTCCTGTAGGCAGTATCTATCTTACCCCTAGTGAGAGAAGCCTCCACATCCTTACATTTGTCCTCTAGCCATCGCTGCTTAGCCATTTTACACTTCCTGTCGATCTCATTTTTGAGACGTTTGTATTCCTTTTGCATGCTTCATTTTTATATTTTCTCCTTTCATCAATTAAATTCAATATCTCTTCTGTTACCCAAGGATTTCTACTAGCCCTCGTCTTTTTACCTACTTGATCATCTGCTATCTTCACTATTTCATCTCTCAAAGTTACCCATTCTTCTTCTACTGTATTTCTTTCCCCCATTCCAGTCAATTGTCCCCTTGTGCTGTCCCTGAAACTCTGTACATCTGGTTCTTTCAGTTTATCCAGGTACCATCTCCTTAAATTCCCACCTTTTTGCAGTTTCTTCAGTTTTAATCTAGAGTTCATAACCAATAGATTGTGGTCAGAATCCACATCTGCCCTGGGAAATGTCTTACAATTTAAAACCTGGTTCCTGAATCTCTGTCTTACCATTATATAACCTATCTGACATCTCCTAGTATCTCCAGCCATCTTCCATGCATACAACCTTCTTTTATGATTCTTGAACCAAGTGTTAGCTATTATTTATTTATGCTCTGTGCAAAATTCTACCAGGTGGCTTCCTATTTCATTCCTTACTCCCATTCCATATTAAACTACTATGTTTCCTTCTCTTCCGTTTCCTACTGTCGAGTTCCAGTCACCAATGACTATTAAATTTTCATCTCCCTTCACTATCTGAATAATTTCTTTTACCTCATCATACATTTCATCAATTTCTTCATCATCTGCAGAGCTAGTTGGCATATAAACTTGTATTACTGTAGTAGGCGTGGGCTTCGTGTCTATCTTGGCCACAATAATGCGTTCACTGTGCTGTTTGTAGCAGCTTACCTGCACTCCCTATTTTTTTTATTCATTATTAAACCTACTACTGCATTACCACTATTTGATTTTGTACTTAAAACCCTGCATTCACCTGACCAAAAGTCTTGCTCCTCCTGCCACCGAACTTCACTAATTCCCAGTATATCTAACTTTAACCTATCCATTTAACCTTTTTAAGTTTTATAACCTACCAGGCCAATTAAGGGATCTGACATTCCACACTCCGATCCGTAGAATGCCAGTTTTCTTTCTCCTGATAATGATATGCTCTTGAGTAGTCCCTGCCCGGAGATCTGAATGGGGGACTATTTTACCTCCGGAATATTTTATCCAAGAGGATGCTGTCATCATTTAACCATACAGTAAAGCTGCGTGCCCTCGGGAAAAGTTACGGCTGTAGTTTCCCCTTGCTTTTAGCCATTTGCAGTACCAGCACTGTAATGTGATGGAGACCCTTAGAAAAATAGTGGAAAGGTCGGGGAAGAAGGCCAGTGTTCACTCTGTCTGCTTGCCGTGGGGTGGGGGTCTCATCCGATATGTGGTCGAGCCCCTGCTGGTGGCAATTGAGAGCACTGGGTGCACCCGACTGAAAAGTGTTGCTCATGTCGGCACCAATGACTCCTGCCATCTGGGTTCAGAGGTCATCCTTAGTTCATACAGGCGGTTGGCGGAGTTGGTGAAGGCGGAAAGCCTCGTTCGTGGGGTGGAATCTGAGCTAACTATTTGTAGTATCATTCCCAGAACCGATCGCGGTCCTCTGGTTTGGTGCCAAGTGGAAGGCATAAACTAGAACCTCAGACGATTCTGCAGAGATCTGGGGTGCAAATTTCTCAACCTCCGCTATTGGGTGGAGAAACGTAGGGCCCCCTGACTAGGTCACTAGACACAGGAACCGGCTACAAGGGTAGCGGAGTACATGTGGAGTGCACATGTGAGTTTTTTAGGTTAGAGAATTCCCTCCCTAGGCTCAACAAGATGCCTCATGTGACGCGGCAAGATAGGAGTAAGTAAAATGCAACAGGGAATAACAATATTAATGTGCTAATAGTAAACTGCAGGAGCGTCTATAGAAAGGTCCCAGAACTGCTCTTATTAATAAATGGTCACAATGCCCGCATAGTACTAGCGACAGAAAGTTGGCTGAAACTAGATGTAAACAGTAATGAAATGCTAAATTCAGATTGGAATGTATACCACAGAGACAGGTTGGACAGTGAAGGGGGAGGCGTGTTTATAGCGATAAGAAGTGCAATAGTATCGAAGGAAATTGCCGGAGATCCGAAATGTAAAATAATTTGGGTGAAGGTCACAGTTAAAGCAGGCTCAGACATGGTAATTGGATGTCTCTATTGGCTCCCTGGCTCAGCAGCTGTTGTGGCTGAGCACCTGAAGGATAATTTGGAAAATATTTTGAGTAGATTTCCCCACCATGTTAAAGTTCTGCGTTGTAGATTTTAATTTGCCGGATATAGACTGGGAGAGTCAAACGTTCATAACGGATGGCAAGGACAAAGAATCTAGTGAAATTATTTAAAAGTGCTTTATGTGAGAACTACCTTGAGCACTTAAACAGAGAACCGACTTGTGGTGATAACATATTAGACCTTCTGGTGACAAACAGACCCGAACTATTTGAAACAGTTAATGCAGAACAGGGAATCAGCTATCATAAAGCGGTTACTGCATCAATGATTTCAGCCGTAAATAGAAATATTAAAAAAGGTAGGAAGATTTTTCTGTGTAGCAAAAGTGACAAAAAGTAGATTTCAGAGTACCTGACGGGCCAAGGTAAAAGTTTCGTCTCAAATACAGATAGTGTTGAGGATCAGCGGACGAAGTTCAAAACCATCGTACAATATGTGTTAGGTGAGTATATGCCAAGCAAGATCATAAGCAATGGAAAAGAGCCACCGTGGTACAACAACCGAGTTAGAAAACTGCTGTGGAAGCAAAGGGAACTTCACAGAAAACATAAACATAGCCAAAGCCTTGGAGACAAACAAAAATTACGCGAAGCGAAATGTAGTGTGAGGAGGGCTATGCGAGAGGTGTTCAATGAATTCGACAGTAAAGTTCTATGTACTGACTTGGCAGAAAATCCTAAGAAATTTTGGTCTTATGTCAAAGCGGTAGGTGGATCAAAACAAAATGTCCAGACACTCTGTGACCAAAATGGTACTGAAACAGAGGATGACAGAAATACTTTTCCAAAGCTGTTTCACAGAGGAACACTGCACTGTAGTTCCTTCTCTAGATTGTCGCACAGATGACAAAATGGTAGATATCGAAATAGACAACAGAAGGGTAGAGAAACAATTAAAATCGCTCAAAAGAGGAAAGGAGGCTGGACCTGATGGGATACCAGTTTGATTTCACACAGAGTATGTGAAGGAACTTGCCCCCCACCTTGCAGTGGTGAACCGTAGGTCTCTAAAAGAGCGTAGCGTTCCAAAGGATTGGAAAAGGGAACAGGTCATCCCTGTTTTCAAGACGGGACGTCGAACAGATGTGCAGAACTCTAGACCTATATCTGTAACGTCGATCAGTTGTAGGATTTTAGAACACGTATTATGTTCAAGTATAATGACTTTTCTGGAGACTAGTAATCTACATCTACATTTATACTCCGCAAGCCACCCTACGGTGTGTGGCAGAGGGCACTTTATGTGCCACTGTCATTACCTCCCTTTTCTGTTCCAGTCGCGTATGGTTTGCGGGAAGAAAGACTGTCTGAAAGCCACCGTGCGCACTCGAATCATTCTAATTTTACATCCGTGATCTCCTCAGGAGGTATAAGTAGCGGGAAGCAATATATTCGATACCTCATCCAGAAACGCGCCCTCTCGAAATCTGGCAAGCAAGCTACACCGCAATGCAGAGCGCCTCTCTTGCAGAGTCTGCCACTTGAGTTTGCTAAACATCTCCGTAACGCTATCATGGTTACCAAATAACTCTGTGACGAAACACGCCGCTCTTCTTTGGATCTTCTCTATCTCCTCTGTCAACCCGATCTGGTACGGATCCCACAATGATGAGCAATACTCAAGTATAGGTCGAACAAGTGTTACGTAGCCACCTCCTTTGTTGATGGACTACATTTTCTGAGGACTCTCCCAATGAATCTCAACCTGGTACCCGCCTTACCAACAATTAATTTTATATGATCATTCCACTTGAAATTACTTCGCACGCATACTCCCAGATACTTTATAGAAGTAACTGCTACCAGTGTTTGTTCCACTATCATATAATCATACAATAAAGGATCCTTCTTTCTATGTATTCACAATACATTACATTTGTCAATGTTAAGGGTCAGTTGCCACTCCCTGCACCAAGTACCTATCCGCTGCAGATCTTCCTGCATTTCGCGACAATTTTCTAATGCTGCAACTTCTCTGTATACTACAGCATCATCCGTGAATAGCCATATGCAACTTCCAACACTATCTACTTGGTCATTAATATATATTGTGAAAAGCAATGGTCCCATAACACTCCCCTGTGGCACGCCAGAGGGTACTTTAACACCTGTATATGTCTCTCCATTGATAACAACATGCTGTGTTCTGTTTGCTAAAAACTCTTCAATCCAGCCACACAGCTGGTCTGATATTCCGTAGGCTCTTACTTTGTTTATCAGATGACAGTGCGGAACTGTATCGAACGCCTTCCGGAAGTCAAGGAAAATGGCATCTACCTGGGAGCCTGCATCTAACATTTTCTGGGTCTCACGAACAAATAAAGTGAGTTGGGTCTCACACGATCGCTGTTTGTGTAATCCATATTGATTCCTACAGCGTAGATTCTGGGTTTCCAAAAATGACATGATACTCAATCAAAAAACATGTTCTAAAATTCTACAACAGATCGACGTCAGAGATATAGGTCTATAGTTTTGTGCATCTGCCCGACAACCATTCTTGAAGACTGGGACTACCTGTGCTCTTTTCCAATCATTTGGAACCTTATGTTTCTCTAGAGGCTTGCGGTACACGGCTGTTAGAAGGGGGCAAGTTCTTTCACGTACTCTGTATAGAAACGAATAGGTATCCCGTCAGGTGCAGTGGACTTTCCTATGTTGAGTGATTCCAGTTGATTTTCTATTTTTTGGACACTTATTTCGGTGTCAGCCATTTTTTCGTTTGTGCGAGGATTTAGAGAAGGAACTGCAGTGCGGTCTTCCTCTGTGAAACAGCTTCAGAAAAAGGTGTTTAGTATTTCAGCTTTACGCGTGTCATCCTCTGTTTCAGTGCCATCATCATCCCAGAGTGTCTGGATATGCTGTTTTGAGCCATTTACTGATTTAACGTAAGACCAGAACTTACTAGGATTTTCTGTCAAGTTGGTACATAGAATTTTACTTTCAAATTCACTGAACGCTTCACGCATAGCCCTCCTTATGCTAACTTTGACATCGTTTAGCTTCTGTTTGTCTGAGAGGTTTCGGCTGCGTTTAAACTTGCAGAGAAGCACTCTTTGCTTTTGCATTAGTTCCTAACTTTGTTGTTGAACCACGGTGGGTTTTTCCTGTCCCTCACAGTTTTACTTGGCACGTACCTGTCTAAAACGCATTCTACAATTGCCTTAAACTTTTTCCATAAACACTCAATATTGTCAGTGTCGGAACAGAAATTTTCATTTTGATCTGTTAGGTGGTCTGAAATCTGCCTTCTATTACTCTTGCTAAACAGATAAACCTTTCTCCCTTTTTTTATATTCCTATTTACTTCCATATTCAGGGATGCTGCAACGGCCTTATGATCACTGATTCCCTGTTCTGCACATACAGAGTCGAAAAGTTCGGGTCTTTTTGTTATCAGTAGGTCCAAGATGTTATCTCCATGAGTCGGTTCTCTGTTTAATTGCTCGAGGTAATTTTCGGATAGTGCACTCAGTATAATGTCACTCGATGCCCTGTCCCTACCACCCGTCCTAAACATCTGAGTGTCCCAGTCTATATCTGGTACATTGAAATCTCCACCTAAGACTACAATATGCTGAGAAAATTTATGTGCAATGTATTCCAAATTTTCTCTCAGTTTTTCTGCCACTAACGCTGCTGAGTCGGGAGGTTGGTAAAAGGAGCCAATTATTAACCTAGCTTGGTTGTTGAGTGTAACCTCCACCCATAATATTTCACAGGAACTATCCATTTCAACTTCACTATAGGGTAAACTACTACTAACAGCGACAAACACGCCACCACCAGCTGCATGCAATCTATCCTTTCTAAACACCGTCTGTGCCTTTGTAAAAATTTTGGCTGAATTTATCTCTGGCTTCAGCCAGCTTTCTGTACCTATAACGATTTCAGTCTACTTTTTAAGAATCAGCTTGGGTTTCAAAAAAGATGATCGTGTGAAACCCAGCTCGCGCTATTCGTCCACGAGACTCAGAGGGCCATAGACACAGGTTCCCAGGTAGATGCTATGTTTCTTGACCTCCGCAAGGCGTTCGATACAGTTCCCCACAGTCGTTTAATGAACAAAGTAAGAGCATATGGACTATCAGACCAATTGTGTGATTGGATTGAAGAGTTCCTAGATAACAGACAACAGCATGTCATTCTCAATGGAGAGAAGTCTTCTGAAGTAAAAGTGATTTCAGGTGTGCCGCAGGGGAGAGTCGTAGGACCGTTGCTATTCACAATATTCATAAATGACCTTGTGGATGACATTGGAAGTTCACTGAGGCTTTTTGCGGATGATGCTGTGGTATGTGAAGAGGTTGTAACAATGCAAAATTGTACTGAAATGCAGGAGGATCTGCAGCGAATTGACGCATGGTGCAGGGAATGGCAATTGAATCTCAATGTAGACAAGTGTAATGTGCTGTGAAAACATAGAAAGAAAGATCCCTTATCATTTAGCTACAATAAAACGTGAGAAATTAAGGAGATGGGACCTGGATAAACTGAAAGAACCAGGGGTTGTACAGAGTTTCAGAGAGAGCATAAGGGAACAATTGACAGGAATAGGGGAAAGAAATACAGTAGAAGAAGAATGGGTAGCTCTGAGGGATGTAGTAGTGAAGGCAGCAGAGGATAAAGTAGGTACAAAGACGAGGGCTGCTAGAAATCCTTGGGTAACAGAAGAAATATTGAATTTAATTGATGAAAGGAGAAAATATAAAAATGCAGTAAATGAAGCAGGAAAAAAGGAATACAAACGTCTCAAAAATGAGATCGACAGGAAGTGCAAAATGGCTAAACAGGGATGGCTAGAGGACAAATGTAAGGATGTAGAAGCTTATCTCACTAGGGGTAAGATAGATACTGCCTACAGGAAAATTAACGAGACCTTTGGAGAGAAGAGAACCACGTGTATGAATATCAAGAGCTCAGATGGCAGCCCAGTTCTAAGCAAAGAAGGGAAGGCAGAAAGGTGGAAGGAGTATATAGAAGGTTTATACAAGGGCGATGTACTTGAGGACAATATTATGGAAATAGAAGAGGATGTAGATGAAGACGAAATGGGAGATACGATACTGCGTGAAGAGTTTGACAGAGCACTGAAAGACCTGAGTCGAAACAAGGCCCCCGGAGTAGACAACATTCCATTAGAACTACTGACGGCCTTGGGAGAGCCAGTCATGACAAAACTCTACCAGCTGGTGAGCAAGATGTATGAGACAGGCGAAATACCCTCAGACTTCAAGAAGAATATAATAATTCCAATCCCAAAGAAAGCAGGTGCTGACAGATGTGAAAATTACCGAACTATCAGTTTAATAAGCCACGGCTGCAAAATACTAACGCGAATTCTTTACAGACGAATGGAAAAACTGATAGATGCAGACCTCGGGGAGGATCAGTTTGGATTCCGTCGAAATGTTGGAACACGTGAGGCAATACTGACCTTACGACTTATCTTAGAAGAAAGATTAAGAAAAGGCAAACCTACGTTTCTAGCATTTGTAGACTTAGAGAAAGCTTTTGACAATGTTGACTGGAATACTCTTTTTCAAATTCTGAAGGTGGCAGGGGTAAAATACAGGGAGCGAAAGGCTATTTATAATTTGTACAGAAACCAGATGGCAGTAATAAGAGTCGAGGGGCATGAAAGGGAAGCAGTGGTTGGGAAAGGAGTGAGACAGGGTTGTAGCCTCTCCCCGATGTTATTCAATCTGTATATTGAGCAAGCAGTAAAGGAAACAAAAGAAAAATTTGGAGTAGGTATTAAAATTCATGGAGACGAAGTAAAAACTTTGAGGTTCGCCGATGACATTGTAATTCTGTCAGAGACGGCAAAGGACTTGGAAGAGCAGTTGAACGGAATGGACAGTGTCTTGAAAGGAGGATATAAGATGAACATTAACAAAAGCAAAACGAGGATAATGGAATGTAGTCAAATTAAATCGGGTGATGCTGAGGGAATTAGATTAGGAAATGAGACACTTAAATTAGTAAAGGAGTTTTGCTATTTAGGAAGTAAAATAACTGATGATGGTCGAAGTAGAGAGGATATAAAATGTAGACTGGCAATGGCAAGGAAAGCGTTTCTGAAGAAGAGAAATTTGTTAACATCTAATATAGATATATGTATCAGGAAGTCGTTTCTGAAAGTATTTGTTTGGAGTGTAGCCATGTATGGAAGTGAAACATGGACGATAACTAGTTTGGACAAGAAGAGAATAGAAGCTTTCGAAATGTGGTGCTACAGAAGAATACTGAAGATAAGGTGGATAGATCACGTAACTAATGAGGAGGTATTGAATAGGATTGGGGAGAAGAGAAGTTTGTGGCACAACTTGACTAGAAGAAGGGATCGGTTGGTAGGACATGTTTTGAGGCATCAAGGGATCACAAATTTAGCGTTGGAGGGCAGCGTGGAGGGTAAAAATCGTAGAGGGAGACCGAGAGATGAGTACACTAAGCAGATTCAGAAGGATGTAGGTTGCAGTAGGTACTGGGAGATGAAGCAGCTTGCACAGGATAGAGTAGCATGGAGAGCTGCATCAAACCAGTCTCAGGACTGAAGACAACAACAACACAACACAACATAGCAGGTCAGCAACTGGAAGCAGTTAATTCCATAAATTATCTGGGAGTAGGCATTAGGAGTGGTTTAAAATGGAATGATCATATAAAGTTGATCATTGGTAAAGCAGATGCCAGACTGAGATTCATTGGAAGAATCCTAAGGAAATGCAAACCGAAAACAAAGGAAGTAGGTTACAGTACGCTTGTTTGCCCACTGCTTGTATACTGCTCACCAGTGTGGGATCCATACCAGATAGGGTTGATAGAAGAGATAGAGAAGATCCAACGAAGAGCAGCGCGCTTCGTTACACGGTCATTTAGTAATCGCGAACGCATTACGGAGATGATAGATAAACTCCAGTGGAAGTCTCTGGAGGAGAAACGCTCAGTAGCTTGGTACAGGCTTTTGTTGAAGTTTCGATAACATACCTTCACCGAGGAGTAAAGCAGTATATTGCACTCTCCTACGTATATCTCACGAAGAGACCATGAAGATAAAATCAGAGAGTTTAGAGCCCACACAGAGGCATACTGACAATCCTTCATTCCACTAACAACACGAGACTGGAATAGAAGGGAGAACCGATAGAGGTACTCAAGGTACTCTCCAGCTCACACCGTCAGGTGGCTTGCAGAGTATGGATGTAGATGTAGAAGGCCGTTTTGGTTAGTGTTACAAGGCCAGATCATTCAATTATCCAGACTGTTGCCCATGCACCTACTGAAAAGGCTGCTGCCCCTCTTCAGCAACCACACGTTTGTCTGGCGTCTCAACAGATACCCCTTCATTGTAGTTGCACCCATGGTACGGCCACCTGTATCGCAGAGGCACACAAGCCTCCCCACCAAAGGCAAGGTCCATGGTTCATGGGGGGGGGGGGGGGAGGGGGGGGGGGGGGGGGGGTGGACCTATCCTTTTTAATCATTGGTAAAAGAACCTATCCTTTTGCCAGTGACTATAAATTTTATGTCTGCATGTATTGGTAGTAATAAAGGGCAACCTCACAACTTGCATGTCCACTGTGTTGCTAAGTTCAAATTGTGTGTTGCTATAGCATCACAACCCATCTCCACTATAACTAGATTTACATTTATTTATATAGGTCTTACAACAGCACAAAACTGGCATCTAATGGGTAAGGGTGGGATGGAAAAGGGCTTTGAGATGGGCACCGAATGATAGGTCACTTAGGTAGAAAAATGCTCTTGAACCAAGTGTGGATGGAAATTTTAGCTTTGCCATATTGATAAAGCTGTATTCGGAGGATCCTGCATCAAACACGCCTTTCGAATCTTGCCAAGCGTGACTCCTGGCATGATATACATTAAACCAGGTCTCATGGATAGAAAGTTTTCTTCCCAATGTTCAGTATCGTTTCCAGAAAAGTAGCTACTAACATATCGGATCTCTCCATCAGAACGCGTCTTCCATTGTCGTATTTGCTGTACCTGAATTCCGAACATTTCAGAATTCTTTCATCCGAATGACTGTGTCCTTTGAAAGCAATCTTTTTTAAAACATTTGCGTCCTTTTGCCAAGGGCGTAAATTTCCAATAAAATAAATTATGATGAACGACATCTTTCTGGAAATCGTTCAAATCAGTGAAAGTTCGTCTTTTTTCGGAGACTGAACCTTCATTTCTTGACCACAGGTTTGCAGTTGCTATGCTTTTGCACATGTTCCTGTACACTTCGTAATGCAAAAACAAACACCTCTGTTATTGCAGATCGCATGCTATCTGGACGGCACGTGTGGCAGAGATGAATTGACACGTAACAACAGTCTGCTCTTCACGAACCAAACCGGGACTGGACTTGACTTAGTTTCCTTACTGTCATGCCAATTGACATGATGGTCAGTAGAACTGTAGGATTTCCCCCCAAGCCTGTTGACTGGGCTGTTGGTAGGAGGGGTATGCATTACCAAGTTTTACCGTCTTTGGGAACGCGGCTCATCCAGCAGACGACTTGACAGTCTGCTTTTATCGACGTTTAGAATCGATAGTATGGCTATACCTAGAGTACGACATGTGAGCGCTTGTTTTGATTTTTGTTGAGGTTATGGTCTAACGTGTATACACAGTTATTGGACGATGTGAACCAATATTAGATGTTAAAAATGGAAGAACATAGCATGTACGGAGATTGGACAGGAGATCCCAAAAAACTGGGTGATGCAGTGAAGCCTATCGAAGTGAGTGCATAGCGGTATGCAGTAGCGTGGTGTTTTCCTTTCGTTTGACACTAATTTTTTGACGGATACATTGTTTCAGTTACCTTGCGCATCTAGATTATTCTGATAATCAAGTCGGCTTACATCAGTAGAGTAATACGCTGACCAGTGGAACACAAAAATTACAGTGTCAAAAAGGAAGAATACTGCACTTTGTAACACTCACATTGCTGTTTAGTGTTAACAAATGTAATTGCATTTATTGCTCTCTCTTGTGCTAGAGATGCGTTGGTACAGTTTCGGTGTATGTTTCTGCGTTAGCCATACTGTCTCACCATTGTCATTTGTTCAGCTGTGGTTTTCAAGTGCATCAGATTTTTTAGTAATATTTACTTAGAAGGAGAAGTCAGAAAAGGTTGAATTGTAAAAGTTCAACCAGATCAACAAACATGTGGCAAAAGGCCCTTTCTGGATATCAAATGGTTAAAGTCACCTCAGTACTTCTCCTGCCTTAATCTTCTACACTGTTGTTTCATTATATTAATCCATTTAGTCTGTAATTTATTTTATTATGATTGTCAATTCACACACAGAAATTTGCTATACATTGTTTTTTAAAATCACATATACATCTGTACTTCACAAGCCATATTACAGTGTGTGGCAGAGGGTACTTTTTGTACCACTGTCGCTTCCACCTTTTCCTGTTTGTTGTGTGTGGTTCATGAGAATGACAATTGTTGGTTAAGCCCCCACATGAACTCAAATCTGTTTAAGCTTGTCTTCATGGACTGCTCAGGAGATATATGTGGGAGGAAATAAGTAGTATATTGTTTGACCCGTGTATACAGAATTGAAACACGTCCTCATATGTTGAGTACACTTTCGGAACTTTAACATACAGTGATGTAGAATGCCTTTCTTGCAGCATCCATCCCTGGAATGGGCTGAGCATCTCTGTGACACTTTCCAGATGAACCTGCAATTGAAGGTGCTGTTCTTCTTTGGATCTTCTCTATTTTCTGTATCAGTCTTATGTGGTCCAAACCCAGATTTATGAGCAGTATTCAAATATTGATGAAATGAGTGACCTGTAAGCTACTTCCTTTGTCGATGGACCACGTTTCCTGTGGATTCTTTCAATCAATCTTAGTTCACCACCACCCTAACCCACAGTTAATTTTATGTGGTTGTTCCACTTCACATTGCTGTGTACGCGTACTCATAGATATTTTACAGAAGCAACTGAACTCAAGGTTAGGTTGAAAGGTGACGGTGATTGCGATTTGATGACGTTGGTGAATGTGAATATGAAATCTCAGATGTGGCAACCTACTGATCTGTAGCATTGCCTGGGGTATTGGTTGCGTTGAAAGATGACAGTCTGGTTGTGAGTTGGTGATAAAGTATCAGATTCTTCAGTTAATCTGTAATGTTTTACACTAACTTCATAATTTTGGAGAGTGTAAGAACTCTGTTTTGGAATCTCACTTTTTGTGTGTAATGCTCTTTTCAGTGTTGTTCTCCAGTATTCTGTTATTTGTTCTTATATTTCTTTCATTGTGATAATGACATTTAAATTGTAATATGTTCTGTTGTTTTACTATATTGACACTTGTCAGCACCTAGAGAGGGTGTGGAAAATTGCAGCAAGTGATTCATGTACAGCAGTGACAAAAGTGAAATGCAACTCACCATTTACCTGGATAATGTTGAGAATATGGAGAAAAGGGATTAATCTTGAAATAATACACAAAAATAACCCTGTCTGTTTTCTATACATACCCCAAGGAGAGAGAAACATTTTTTGCATATATGCGACTGCTACACTGCGTAGATTCTTAACGGGAAAAGTTTCGTTGATCCTCATGCTAACTGCATGGTTAATGTATAAGCTTTCTGTGTTTAGAGGCAGATATTTAAAGTCATGTGAAGTTGTAACACTTTTTTTCTTTTCTTTCTTTGTCATAATAGACACACATGTATTATATGGAAAAGATCCATCTATTTCAGCAACAAGCAGTTGAATTTCTACAACAAATATGACAGTTTTTATGCTGTAAATCAACAAGGAATTACTTTTGTAGATGACTGTGACATCTTCAGAAAATAATAATATTGTTATGTTTTGATGTATGTTGTGTAGACAGTTTTAGAACACATCCAGCGCTTGCCTGCCATGTTCACAGGCCACAAATTTGTTGGCAACATAACAAAGATAAAAACTGCAGTTACAGCATAACTGTTTCAAGTGGCATCTCCATGAAATATTTTGTCTACAGATTGGGATACTGAGTATTCCATCTAATTATGCATAAAACTCTCTGATTCATAAATATTTGTGGTTGCGTGTTCTAAGAGTTTCACTGTTTGTGACTTAAAGTGATCCAACCAAGAGTCCAGAGGAGTTCCCATTGTAAGACTTGTCCTTTTGATCCCCATACCAGTGCAACCCAGTTCTAAGCAAAGAAGGGAAGGCAGAAAGGTGGAAGGAGTATATATAAGGTTTATACAAGGGTGATGTACCTGAGGACAATATTATGGAAATGGAAGAGGATGTAGATGAAGACGAAATGGGAGATACGATACTGCGTGAAGAGTTTGACAGAGCACTGAAAGACCTGAGTCGAAACAAGGCCCCCGGAGTAGACAACATTCCATTAGAACTACTGACGGCCTTGGGAGAACCAGTCATGACAAAACTCTACCAGCTGGTGAGCAAGATGTATGAGACAGGCGAAATACCCTCAGACTTCAAGAAGAATATAATAATTCCAATCCCAAAGAAAGCAGGTGCTGACAGATGTGAAAATTACCGAACTATCAGTTTAATAAGTCACAGCTGCAAAATACTAACGCGAATTCTTTACAGACGAATGGAAAAACTGGTAGATGCGGACCTCGGGGAGGATCAGTTTGGATTCCGTAGAAATGTTGGAACACGTGAGGCAATACTGACCTTACGACTTATCTTAGAAGAAAGATTAAGAAAAGGCAAACCTACGTTTCTAGCATTTGTAGACTTAGAGAAAGCTTTTGACAATGTTGACTGGAATACTCTCTTTCAAATTCTAAAGGTGGCAGGGGTAAAATACAGGGAGCGAAAGGCTATTTACAATTTGTACAGAAACCAGATGGCAGTCATAAGAATCGAGGTGCATGAAAGGGAAGCAGTGGTTGGGAAAGGAGTGAGACAGGGTTGTAGCCTCTCCCCGATGTTATTCAATCTGTATATTGAGCAAGCAGTAAAGGAAACAAAAGAAAAATTTGGAGTAGGTATTAAAATTCATGGAGACGAAGTAAAAACTTTGAGGTTCGCCGATGACATTGTAATTCTGTCAGAGACGGCAAAGGACTTGGAAGAGCAGTTGAACGGAATGGACAGTGTCTTGAAAGGAGGATATAAGATGAACATCAACAAAAGCAAAATGAGGATAATGGAATGTAGTCAAATTAAATCGGGTGATGCTGAGGGAATTAGATTAGGAAATGAGACATTTAAAGTAGTAAAGGAGTTTTGCTATTTAGGAAGTAAAATAACTGATGATGGTCGAAGTAGAGAGGATATAAAATGTAGACTGACAATGGCAAGGAAAGCGTTTCTGAAGAAGAGAAATTTGTTAACATTGAATATAGATTTATGTATCAGGAAGTCGTTTCTGAAAGTATTTGTTTGGAGTGTAGCCATGTATGGAAGTGAAACATGGACGATAACTAGTTTGGACAAGAAGAGAATAGAAGCTTTCGAAATGTGGTGCTACAGAAGAATACTGAAGATAAGGTGGATAGATCACGTAACTAATGAGGAGGTATTGAATAGGATTGGGGAGAAGAGAAGTTTGTGGCACAACTTGACTAGAAGAAGGGATCGGTTGGTAGGACATGTTTTGAGGCATCAAGGGATCACAAACTTAGCGTTGGAGGGTAAAAATCGTAGAGGGAGACCGAGAGATGAGTACACTAAGCAGATTCAAAAGGATGTAGGTTGCAGTAGGTACTGGGAGATGAAGCAGCTTGCACGGGATAGAGTAGCATGGAGAGCTGCATCAAACCAGTCTCAGGACTGAAGACAACAACAACAACAACCAGTGCCCACAACAGCACCATTACTGGCAGGCCTTATTTCATCACTGGGAGAGTCACATACAAAACAGCCCATTCTTTTCCTTAGATAAATGGAATATTAAGATTTAACGTCTCACCAGCAATGTGGCTATTAGAGACAGTGTCTAACCTTGGAGGAAGGAAGGAAATTGTCTTTGTCCTTTTGAGAGGAATCGTCCTGGCTTTTGTCTTATTGATATAGGGAAAAAATGTAGAAAACCTAAATCTGATTGGCTGAAGGAGGATTTGAATCATTACTGTCTTAGTAAGTAAAGGATGAATTTACAAAGATAGAGAATACATATTGGCAACACTCTTTACCCTACAGCAGAGGAAGCATTGCAATTTGATAGCCATCAACTTGGTGCCTTGATTAACAACAGTTTTTCTTTTTCTTTTCTTTTCTTTTTTTTTTATTTCCTGGCCCCATTCCTTTTTATAAATTGCTGATTTCCTGCATTGTTATTTTCTTCCCTTTCTCTACAATTTTTCTTATTTTTATAACCCATTTATTATATATTTCTATTTATCTCTTATTTATCTAATACCGCCTATTCAGTTTTAAATTCTAAAGTTTTCAAGTCTCTTTTAGCACTGATAATCTGTCTTATTCCGTCCAGTGAATTTCCCTTGACGTAAGGAACTTACCATATATTCTTAAGCCTTACCAATCTTTCTAATGTTTATCAATATTACAGTATAGTTACATAATAGTATTAAATTAATTCCTTCATAGCCTATCAGGAGTGCAAAGATTGTAAAATGCTGATTATTTGGTCTACACAGCACCAGCAGCAGTATGAATCCTGAGCTTCCCTTATAATTGTACTGCTACGGGCTGTGCTGTAGGTAGTGTGGCTTAACAGTTAACATTGCTGGCTCGTATGCTATAGGTCACAGTTCAAACCAGACTACCACTAATTGTATGTCATTTAGTATTTGTTATTTTTAGAAGCTTCTTGGAATCTATTGTATTTATAATGTTTGTGTGTTCTGCAGTATTGGATGACTGTATAAATGGCAGCACTCTTCAGCAGGAGTTTATTCTGCAATGGTTGTACATTGGTGTCAGTGATAAATGTGCTTTTAGCACTAAGTGTTGTAGTACAATGATGGCCCTGCATTGTGATTTGGGTTTGAGTGTGGTTTCAATGTGACGTTGTTTGGTGGAGATGCCGGGTACTCCAAACCACACACTTCACCATGGCTCCAGTGAGGCAACATAAAAGCTATCACATGTGTGCATATGCACAGAAACCAGAGTACAAGCTGTACATAGTTCCAAAGATCCATAAATTTAGGAGACCGATGGTTTTCAAAATGCCCAAGTCAGCTGCACATCAGGCATCCATGAGTGTTTTCCAGAGATGCTGGTTAGGATATCTACATCTATACTCTGAAAACCACTGTGAGGTGCATGCAGAGGATACATCCCATTATCAGTTATCAGAGTTTCTTCCTGTTCCGTTCACTTGTGGAGTGTGAGAAGAATGATAAATAGAATGCAGTAATTATTTGCATCTTATCCTCATAATTCCTCTGTGAGTGATATGTAAGTGGTTATAGTATATTCCTATAGTAATCATTTAAAGCCAGTTCTGGAAGCTTTGTTAATAGACTTTCTTGGGATAGTTTATGTCTATTTCCAAAAGTCTTCCAGTTCAGTTCCTTCAGCATCTCTGTGACACTCTCCCATGGATTAAACAAACCTGTGACCATTTGTGCTGCCAGTCTCTGTTTACGTTCAATATCCCCCATTAGTTTTACCTGGTATGGGTCCCAAACACTTGAGTGATATTCTAGAACCGGCTGCATAAGTGATTTGTAAGCAATTTCCTTTGTAGAGTGATTGCACTTCCCCATTATTCTACCAATAAACCAGATTCTTCCATCTGAAATGGCTGAAAGGATTGGACTATGTTGCTGTATTACAATGGGTGAGATGCCCTGATGTGCTTGGCAAATGTTTACATTTACTAGGATGGCACAGTCCAGCAGTTCTTTGAGAACAATGAAGAGAAGTTTTTTCTTTTGCCTAATAGCTGCCAGAATAGAAACTTGGATTATTTTCATGAAAATGCATCTGCGAGCAATTGGTTAATGGTGAAAATAATACAAAACAATATGTATTATGATTATCTACAAAATAAATGTGTGTTATAGCACACACATTATTATAGTATCCTGTAATTATTGCAGTTTTATTAAACACTTTCAATTATATATGTGACAAATAAGTATAAATGTGCGAATTTTAACCTATGATGACCTCATTAATAATCAACCAGTCATCACAGTACATGTCCAGCTGAAATTATGAAGTGTTCAAACATGAAGAATGTTGGCCTTGATTTTTTTGGAAACTAAGGCCTAATGTTTAATCCTTGTTTGGACCCATTTGGAGAGAGTAAACTGTTCATCTTTCTTTTGAGATTGCTTTAGGCTAACAGGAACATCATTTTGGATTAACTTATCACACTAGTGTTCATTCCTGCATGTTGTGCAGTATTCTGGTGCACTCACTCACACACTGAGGCAGTGAACTATGTATGTCATTGAACCATTCATTCTATGATAACCAATGATAGTTCAAGATCAGATCCTGAAACACCTCACTTTATGAGTCACGCTTCATGGTCAACAGGCTATTCATGACCATGCCATTCCTCTTTTAGAAGGAAGATATTTGATGGTATTGGAGGCTTTGGTACAAATGATGTTTGTGGATGCACTCTGAAATTGGATATGATATCATAAACTGGATAATCCAGTACACATCTAGGAACTGGGCATTGGCATAGAAAGACACCAGTCCAGAACAATGAACTTATAAACACGTTTTGGCAGAGCCCTTTATTAAGCTACATGCAGAACAGTTGGAACATACTATTTCATCTTTGGGATTGAGTGGTGCAGTTCAACACCAGCTTTTAGGCGGCTAGACTACAAAGCAGATTTTCAGTTGTTAAGTGGAAGCTCTGTGCTGATCATTAATTCTACTGATTTAGCATTTTGTGCAGAAAATAGCTATTGTGTGTGATGGAAAAAGGTACAGCAATCAGTTGCAACTCGTGTTTATTGTTGCGGATCTAGATATCAGTTACTGAGTGACAATTTGCAGTGCTAGACATAATACAGGAATCAATTAATATACAATCACATTCGAGTTAACAGCAGAGTTCAGTTGTATAAATTTCACTTACAAGTTGATGCTACATACCAGCAGATAAAGTTGACACATTTCAACTGTTACTTGGCATAATCCCTCTAAGAGTTGTTATGCCTCAAGAGCTCAGATTGCACTGAGGCCGTTGTTTACAATTACCTCACAGATGGCCTCATACATGACTAAGGTGCCATCTAGACATGTCATGTTACAGTAATGTGTTGTATATATGTAGCTGGTTATTTGTATTATCACAGAAGTAGCTCTTTTAAGGAAATACATTTCTTTATTAATGTACAGTAGAACTGACTACAAAGGTGATTGATATCGAAGCATTGAGAGTTCTTAATACAATTAAGTGGTGGTAATGTGAACTACTTTGTCTAGGTGGCTATTGATATGTATGTAATTGCTATTTGTATTGTGTAAAAGAAGTGCATTATGTATAAATGTATGTAAAAACATTTTGCATCCATTTGTTTCTATAAAATTTTACAATAACAGTTTAAAGAGGAATATATTAAAACCACAATTTCTGAAACAATGTTATGCACACCGACTGGTGTTTATGTGAGCTAGTCCCTCATTTAATTATTGGAATTTCCCTAATAAATCATCACTAAAATAAACATAACATACACAAGATCTTTGTTTGACATGCATTATTTCCACTTTAATAAATAATGCAATAAAATTCAACTAAAGCTGATTAGCGAGCATAGATAGTACTTGCTGAGCAGTTCAGTAGCTTATATAGGATAAAGTATTCTCACATCCAACCTAATGTAATACTGCATTTTATTATGGTACTAATTGATGTTAAATATAGTAAATTATTAGACAAACCAAATGAATGTGTGTAAATTCAATTGTAGAAGCTCGCAGGGCATATGAAGCTGTAAATAGTGTTGGAGGTGGTTAGCTATAAATATGTTGCATCTATTTTGTATCAATAAAAAATATATTTCCTTGAATTTTTATGACAATATAAATAACCAGCTACATACATGCTGTGCATTACTGCAACATGAGACATGTGTCGTGGGCATCATAATCCTAACACTGTGGCCAGCTGTGAGATAACTGTAAACAGCGGCCTCAGTGCGATTTCAACTCTTGACATGTGTAGTCGAAGAGGGACTGTGCCAAGTAACAGCTGAGATCTGTTAAGTTTATCTTCTGGTTTGTAACGTCCAATTATATGTGAAATTTATACAGCTGTACTATGTTGTTGATGTCTATGCAGTTGTATTTTAATTGGCTCCTGTATTACCTCTAGCTTTGAAGATACTCACTCAGTGGCTGAAATCTAGATCTGCTAGAATATACCCAAGCTGCAACTGATAACTGTACCTTATTTCACCAATTGAAATACGTATGGATGCTGAGCATGTAGCTTTTTTTTTTTTTTTTTTTTTTTTTTTAAAAAAAAAGTATGTATTGTGACTTTCGCATTGTGATTTTTCCAACAAATTAGTTTGTGCTGCAGAAACTGGTGATCTAGTTGGAGTATACTGGATGTTTCAGAAATACTTGTACAACCTTTGAGGGCAAGTTCCTTACACCACAAAAAGAAGAAAGTGTCTGGTAAACATGGGCTCTCAAATGCATTGTTTAGGGACAATGAGCACTTTTTCGTTTTGCTACAGTGAAACACATATCTTGTATTGAACAAGTTCCCAAATTAACATCTTTTGCAAATAACCCTATGTGTATCATCTGCACTAGATATTGGGAAATAGTTCATCTTCGCTGCAATGAAACAAATCTCTTCCATTGAACAAGTTTTCGTAGCACTTGACATGTGCATTTTATAGCCTATGTTTACCGCCTTTTTTTCCTTGTTTTAGTTTGAGGCACCTGTCTCCAATGTTTGTAAAAGTATTTTTAAAACATTCTGTGGTGACTGTTTCTGATCCGTATATGCTCGTGAGTCATTCTACAATAGTTGTATGACTGTGGAAGACTGGTGCTGGATCTGTTCCCATGGAGTTGGGGTGCTTCACAGAATAGATGGTTGATTTGATGCTGCTCAGTATACACTTGTTATGGGTAATGTTATGATTCCATCAGTGCAACAACTTTGTTCTGAGAGAATGACTTGCATCCAGCAGAATCAATCTTCAGGACACATGACAGTTATGGTGCAGTAATGATGTGCAGAATAGCATGAAATTTCTATTCTTGGCAGGCTGTCTCCTGCACCAATCATCAACCCCATTGAAATGTATTGGCAGACATGAAACAGATTATGTGAGAAAATTGGCCTTACTGTATGTCATAGACTATGTTCTCGTATGATGCAGGTGGTAATTGAAGTCGAAGGCCCTTGCACAGGATATTAAGTGCTGAAGAAACCACACACTGTGCCCCTTTAAGGGATATAAAAACTTATTACAAAATGTGAACTATCTATTCTCTTATTTTTTGTATACGGTATATTAATCAGATTAATGCAGCAAAACAAAAAAATTATTGCCAAAAGTGAGATTTGGTCCAATTCCTGCTGAAAGACAAAATCACTATACTGAGTGCTACGATATTAAGGTGTTTATTACTGTTGTTCTTGACTCCATTTCAAGGCTTAAAGGGCATTTTCCACATTTGAATTGCTAAAAATGAGATGATGCAAGACATTTTCATCCTTGTTTGTAGAGTGTGCACTATTTGCACTGTCAATAAACTGCAACTCCCTAAATTACACTCACAATTACAAGTGTTCTGTACTTTTATAAGCAGAACTGTGCACTTCATAAAATAATTGGCTCCTGAGTAACGTGATGGGCAAGTCAAATATCAACAACAACCACTTTTTGTGCTGTCAAGTAGACATCATCTGTTCAATGTAATGCCTAAAAACTAACTTACTTATCTAGGTCTGCCAATTTTTTGAGTACTTATAACAGTTACAAATACAGATTTAAGTGTAGCATTATTTCTTTCTTTTGAAATTGTCCCCCTCCCCCCTCTTTTCATTTCAGCTGATCCTGCTGATACCGAATGTTGTCTTCGTCTTGCACCATAATGATGATGTGGTGTGTAACACCATATGTGTATGAACAGAACACTGACAATATTTCTTTTGCATTTGTGTAGATGTTTGGAATGTGGGTTGTGGTGACAGACTGATTGTTTATTCCAACTGTTTTCTTTCCCCCCTCTGACTTTTTTCATTCAATTGCTCCCTTTTAAATGTGTTGCATTCCACATCTTCCTGATGAGCCGAGCAACCTCGGTCTTCTCTTCGGTTGGTCACAGTCATTGTGCTCCCTGCCGCCTTTGGATAAGCAGCTGCAGCAGCAAGTCGTATAACCCTAGCTTACTTATTTGTTAGATAGTTTAATTAATTTCTTTGCGTGTTTTTGGGTACTTGCATTGTTTAATTCATATATTTTGGGCATATTATAGTATTTGACAGTTGTAGCATCGCGCTTTAGTGTTTACTTGGTCGATTCTTATTTAAATTGCGCGTGAGTTTCGTATAGGAGGTGCAATTTCGAGTTTTAGTTACTGTAATCGTAAATTCAGCAGATTGTAGCGCAGTCGTTAGGCATTTGTACAGGTTAGTTGATACATTCTTTGCGTGTTCTGCTTGCGTTATCTAGGCACGGACTCGTGTTTCGGTAACTGTTGTTAAACATCGATTAGAATGGACAGGGACTGCGATTGCTGTGTTCGGATGAGGGCTGACTTGGCATCCCTTCGCTCACAGCTGCAATCGGCGCTGACTTCGGTCGCGCAGCTTGAGGCTGTTGCCAATGGGCACCACTGTGGGGAGCCGGACTCGGGTATCACGGGGATGTCAACCTCGTCCCGTCTGTCCCCAGATCGGTCTGCCGCTGTGGTTGCCCCGGTTGCTGCCCGCAGTGGGGCTGAGACCTCGCCTGTGGTTGATTGGGAGGTCGTTCCAAGGCGTGGCAGCGAAAGACGTCCCCGGAGGCTGATCAGAAAGCCTCCCCGGTGCGTCTGACAAACCGGTTTCAGGCACTGTCTCTGGCTGAGCCAGATGCAGCTGCCTGCCCTGTTTCAGAGGATCATTCTCAGCCTTCAAGGTCCGGGCAATCGCAGAGGGTGGGCTTACTGGTAGTTGGGAGCTCCAATGTTAGGCGCGTAATGGGGCCCCTTAGGGATACGGTGGCTAAGGAGGAGAAGAAATCCAGTGTGCACTCCGTGTGCATTCCGGGAGGAGTCATTCCTGATGTGGAAAGGGTCCTTCCGGATGCCATGAAGAGCACAGGGTGCAGCCAGCTGCAGGTGGTGGCACATGTCGGCACTAATGACGTGTGTCGCTTTGGATCTGATGAAATTCTCTCTGGATTCCAGCGGCTATCTGATTTGGTGAAGGCTGCCGGTCTTGCTTACGAGATGAAGGCAGAGCTCACCATCTGCAGCATTGTTGACAGAACCGACTGCGGACCTCTGGTGCAGAGCCAGGTGGAGGGTCTGAATCAGAGGCTCAGACGGTTTTGCGACCGTATTGGCTGCAGATTCCTTGACTTGCGCCATAGGGTGGTGGGGTTTCGGGTTCCGCTGAATAGGTCAGGAGTTCACTACACTCAGATGGCGGCTACACGGGTAGCGGAGGCTGTGTGGCGTGGACTGGGCGGTTTTTTAGGTTAGAAGGCCTCGGAAAAGTGCGGGATGGGCTGCAATGTCAAAGGGTGCTTGGCAATTACAGGATGTGCTTGGATCAAGGAACAGTCGGAATTATAGTTGTAAATTGTTGTAGTTGCGCTGGAAAAGTCCGTGAGCTTCAAGCGCTAATAGAAAGCACAGAAGCTGATATCGTTATAGGTACAGAAAGCTGGCTAAAGCCTGAAATAAGTTCTGCAGAAATTTTTACGAAGTCTCAGACGGTGTCCAGGAAAGATAGATTAGGCAGAATTGGTGGTGGAGTGTTTGTGTCTGTCAGTAGTAGTTTATCTTGTAGTGAAGTCGAAGTAGATACTCCGTGCGAATTGGTGTGGGTGGAGGTTATACTTAACAGCCGAATTAAGTTAATAATTGGCTCTTTCTACCGCCCCCCAGATTCCGATGATACAGTTGCGGAACAGTTCAGAGAAAGTTTGAGTCTCCTAACAAATAAATACCCCACTCATATGGTTATAGTTGGTGGGGACTTCAACCTACCCTTGGTATGTTGGCAAAAATACTTGTTCAAAACCGGTGGTAGGCAGAAAACGTCTTCCGAGATTGTCCTAAATGCATTCTCCGAAAATTATTTCGAGCAGTTAGTCCACGAACCCACGTGAATTGTAAATGGTTGCGAAAACACATTTGACCTCTTGGCCACAAACAATCCAGAGCTGATAGAGAGCAAAATGACTGATACAGGGATTAGTGATCACAAGGTCATTGTAGCTAGGCTCAATACCATTTCTTCTAAATCCATCAGAAACAAACGCAAAATAATTTTATTTAAAAAAGCGGATAAAGTGCCACTAGAAGCCTTCCTAAAAGACAATTTCCATTCCTTCCGAACTGACTATGCGAATGTAGATGAGATGTGGCTCAAATTCAAAGATATAGTAAAGCGGAGTTATTGAACGCAGTTTTCCGAAATTCCTTCACCAGGGAAGACGAATGGAATATTCCAGAATTTGAAACACGAACATCTGCTAGCATGAGTTTCTTAGAAGTAGATACCTTAGGGATTGCGAAGCAACTCAAATCGCTTGATACCGGCAAGTCTTCAGGTCCAGATTGTATACCGATTAGGTTCCTTTCTGATTACGCTGATACTATAGCTCCCTACTTAGCACTCGTATACAACCGCTCGCTCACCGATAGATCTGTACCTACAGATTGGAAAATTGCGCAGGTCGCACCAGTGTTCAAGAAGGGTAGTAGGAGTAATCCATTTAACTACAGACCTATATCATTGACGTCGGTTTGCAGTAGGGTTTTGGAGCATATACTGTATTCAAACATTATGAATCACTTCGAAGGGAACGATCTATTGACACGTAATCAGCATGGCTTCAGAAAACATCGCTCTTGTGCAACGCAGCTAGCTCTTTATTCGCACGAAGTAATGGCCGCTATCGACAGGGGATCTCAAGTTGATTCCGTATTTCTAGATCTCCGGAAAGCTTTTGACACCGTTCCTCATAAGCAACTTCTAATCAAGCTGCGGAGCTATGGGGTATCGTCTCAGTTGTGCGACTGGATTCGTGATTTCCTGTCAGGAAGGTCGCAGTTCGTAGTAATAGACGGCAAATCATCGAGTAAAACTGAAGTGATATCAGGTGCTCCCCAGGGAAGCATCCTGAGACCTCTACTGTTCCTGATCTATATAAATGACCTGGATGACAATCTGAGCAGTTCTCTTAGACTGTTCGCAGATGATGCTGTAATTTACCGTCTAGTAAGGTCATCCGAAGACCAGTATCAGCTGCAAAGCGATTTAGAAAAGATTGCTGTATGGTGTGTCAGGTGGCAGTTGACGCTAAATAACGAAAAGTGTGAGATGATCCACATGAGTTCCAAAAGAAATCCGTTGGAATTCGATTACTCGATAAATAGTACAATTCTCAAGGCTGTCAATTCAACTAAGTACCTGGGTGTTAAAATTACGAACAACTTCAGTTGGAAGGACCACATAGATAATATTGTCGGGAAGGCGAGCCAAAGGTTGCGTTTCATTGGCAGGACACTTAGAAGATGCAACAAGTCCACTAAAGAAACAGCTTACACTACACTCGTTCGTCCTCTGTTAGAATATTGCTGCGCGGTGTGGGATCCTTACCAGGTGGGATTGACGGAGGACATCGAAAGGGTGCAAAAAAGGGCAGCTCGTTTTGTATTATCGCGTTATAGGGGGGAGAGTGTGGCAGATATGATACACGAGTTGAGATGGAAGTCATTACAGCATAGACGTTTTTCGTCGCGGCGAGACCTTTTTACGAAATTTCAGTCACCAACTTTCTCTTCCGAATGCGAAAATATTTTGTTGAGCCCAACCTACATAGGTAGGAATGATCATCAAAATAAAATAAGAGAAATCAGAGCTCGAACAGAAAGGTTTAGGTGTTCGTTTTTCCCGCTCGCTGTTCGGGAGTGGAATAGTAGAGAGATAGTATGATTGTGGTTCAATGAACCCTCTGCCAAGCACTTAAATGTGAATTGCAGAGTAGTCATGTAGATGTAGATGTATCACACTTCAAATTGGTTAAACACTCTCATAAGGCTCCTGCCTTGATCTGTGTATGCAGACTGCACCTTGTTTCTTCATGTTGCAGATGTCTCTCAAGGTCTTTCATTCCTCATCTTGTAGCAGGATAAGGTTTTCTTGCATGAGATGATTGTCTTCATTGCGTACAATGTGGGTTTTTGATATTGACATATGTCTCAATTTAGTGCTTCTGGACAGGTTTTTCTTTCCATTTGTAACATACCGTAGAGTCTCCTGCAATTGGAACCTGCCTATTATGCTCTTGATGGTCTGTAACTCGACTGTTAAGATTTCCTCAAGACTATGGAATGTGTTCACTTTCTCCACCATTTGGATTTCATCCTTCCAGTTGATTTCTGCATTGGTCTTATTGTACACCGTCTTAAGGTCAGCTTTTGCAGAAACTACCACAAACCTTACTAGAGCCATTTTTGCATCCTCTTCATCCTCATGCAGCAATTCCATATCATCAGCAAAGGCTAGTCAGTCTGCTGTGGTGTTATGTTTTTTTAACCCAGTTTGTACCCTTTCAATAGCCATCGTTTTGTGTACCTGGACCACTTCATCCAGCAGCAAACTGAACAGAATCAATGACCGCCTATCTCCTTGATGAACTCATTTTAGTTTAAAGCTCCCCAAAATGGAGCTTTGTTGTTGACCTGTAGCAGTTGTTTCCCTTCAAAGTGTCCCTTACTAATTCATGTTTTACTGTATCCAGTCCACTAGCACAGAGGACATTCAACAAGACATTACTGGCTGCAGAATTAAGCTTAGGTGAAGTTCATGAAGGTCACTTCAGTGTTTTTGTTTGTTCAAATATCACTTTGAGTCCAAAAACTTATTCAGCACTGTTCCTGCCTTTGCAGAAACCAGCCTGATAGTTTCCAATGCTTGACTTGAGGTACTCTCTGCAACAGTGTAGTGTGTGTCTTTTATCTGATGTTCAGTAGTGAGATACCTCTGTAGCTATCCAGTATTTTTTGTCATTCTTCTTAATTGCTAAAATAATGATAGCTTCTTTCCAGTCTTTTGGTATCTTTCTGTTCACTCAAATGTTCATTATTATTTTGTGCATATTGTGTCCAGTCGTCAGCCCACTTCATTGAACTTACTGACTGCAGGTACCACCATTGCCTGCAGCCTTATTGTTTTTGATCAAGCTTTAATTTCTTTTACCACTTCCATTTTGATGGATGTATGACCTCTTTTGTTTTTGATGATGTACTGCAGCATTACTCTCTTTGTAGCTGTTCCAGTTTTCTGTGGATTGTTGAAGTACCTTGCCATTTACTCACGTAAATTTTTCTGTACTATTTTCAGTTCACCAAGATGCCAATTCACAAAGGGCTCTCTTGATTCATAGTTGTGAATCCTGTTCTCTGTCCCTGTCTTTTTGGAATGCGTTATCTGCATCCGAACTTTTCATTCTACTTGTTTCTCTCGGCATTTCTTATTATTTTAGTTATTGTTATTCTCATTGTCTCATGTATTTTCAAGTCCTTTTCTTTCTTAGTTATCTGCCTGTCCCTTTGCACAGTTCTTCTAGACTCTTTTGTCTACCACTCATGTTACTTGAGGCCAGCCATTTTAGGTTCAGTTTTATCATGTCTCTCATTTTTATAATAATGTTTTTATGTGTAAGGTCCTTTGCAAATTCATCCTTGTGTCTGTTCAAAATTTGGCAAAATAGTTTACACATGAAAGGCTGGATATCAGTGTTCATTGGGTACAGTATTTCAGCAAGCAGCAACATTGCCATCATCAGGTGCATTGATGAACTGATTGTCTAGGAGATGATGCAGGGTTTTTTTCTTGTCCCCTCCTTCCGTAGAGGGAGACCAAGAGATGATTACACTAAGCAGATTCAGAAGGATGTAGGTTGCAGTAGGTACTGGGAGACGAAGAAGCTTGCACAGGATAGGGTATCATGGAGAGCTGCATCAAACCAGTCTCAGGACTGAAGACAACAACAACAACAACAACAACAACAACAACAACAACAACCCGTCCTTCCCCCACCCTGATGTTCTGTGTGTGATGTGCGCCCAATATCTCCTCCCTCCTTCCTCCCACTGACGTCACTCCATCTGCAGTTCACATCCAGGGCACATGCTAGCTGGGAGAAGTTGAGGAATCATGGGTTTAAAAGTTTTTTGTCAGTTCTGTGTGTGTTCATGGTTTTCTTTGTAGAACTCCAGTGAGCAAAAAACAATCCTTATAGGATCAATTTGTTCTCCATCTATCTGTCCATCTGATAAGACCCCTATTTCTCAGAAATAGACAGAGGTATGAAGCTGAAATTTATGTCAAATACTAAGATCTATGATCCCTTGGTGGTATAAAAAATTTAAACATCTAAGTCAGTGCACCTTAAGAGATGTGGACGTCTATGTTACATATTTTGAAGAAACTTCCACATGGGAAAAATATATTAAAAACAAAGATTCCAAGACTTGCCAAGCGGGAAAGTGCCGGTAGATAGGCACAATAAATAAAACACACACACAGAATTTCTAGCTTTCGCAACCGACGGTTGCTTCTTCAGGAAAGAGGGAAGGAGAGGGAAAGACGAAAGGATGTGGGTTTTAAGGGAGAGGGTAACGAGTCATTCCAATCCCTGGAGCGGAAAGACTTCCCTTAGGGGGAAAAAGGATAGGTGTACACTTGCGCGTGCGCGCCCACACACACACACACACACACACACACACACACACACACACACACACACAAAGAAAAATGCCTTCTTGGCATACACTAAGTGTTAAACACAAGAATAAACAGAAAAAAACCCACAACTCTTGTGGTGGCAAGCCAGATAAAGAAATAAGACAGTGGTTGAAAATACTGACGAAAATCTACTCTACAAAATAAAATGTACTACTACAATGCTACAGCGAGTGAATAAAATGCTAGGGCCAGTGTAAGTACTGGCTGGAGCTGTGCCTAGTGGTTGGTTGGTAGCTGCCATTCTGATGGTCTAGGTGCGCTTATAAAGCCAGGTCGGCGGAGTGCTACACGAGTCATATGAGTTCCAACTGGTGGAACACTGTCACATGTTGTTTGGCGAAGTAGTTCCATGTTTATTTGGTAAGTCTGTTACTGTTTCTGACCACTGGTGATGTTTCTCTCCACACTTCTGAAATGGGGTCGGCAACCCGTCTTGCATCTCAGTTGTGCGGTCCCTCTAATTAAGGGGCTGCTAGGACATTTCTCCCCCTGGGAGAAAAATGCGCAGCACCACAAGCAGCCATAGGAGTAGGGGTGTCCTGGTCGACATCCATGGGTTTGTGGCGACACAGCACGGGCAGATGGCGGTGTAGACATTGGCTGAGGAAGAGACTGAAGCGGAGATTCTGCCACAGGGCGGCGGTGTCCACCAGACAGGGACAGAGCTGGTTGAGGTGCCAGTGGGCAGTGGAACCGCCGGCCCACCAGAGAGATGCCGTCACCTGGCTGCAGAGATAGGTGATGACCACAGGTACACTGCGTGCCTGTGGATGAGAGGTGGTCCTTGTCTAGACCTCCTGCCCGATACAAAAGGAGTGTAGTGGCATACAGGGAGGAGGGTGAGAAGCCTCGGGAACCAGCACAGATAAGGCAGAGCGGAAAGGTCGACCGTGAAGTATCCCCTTTGGGCTTTTACCGGCATGGGGGATGGAGGGGAGGGGGGGGGGGCGGCACAGTATGTAGGCAAAAAAATTAAGTACGACCTCCTCCAGTGGGAGATATCTCAGCAGCTTATCCACATAAAATGTTCGACACAGCTGTTTGACACAGGGTGAAACGGGGCAGTACAGACGAGGGAAATTCCTTTGGCTGTACAGAATTGCTTAAACTCGGTCAATGTAAACTGTTGACCTTTATCCATAACAGTCGTTTTGGGGAGACCCTCGACAGCAAAGAGGCACTGGAGAATTTTGATAGTCTCAGCAGAACTGGTGTTCATCATGCAGGAGACATAAGGGTATCCCAACCTGGAGTCGATCAGTATGAGCCACTGGGAACCATGAAACGGCCCTGCGAAATCCAAATGGAGACGTTCACATGGAGCAGCTGCATATGGTCATGAAAAATATTGGCACAGGGGTACGGCCTGACGTGTTTGGAACGTGATGCAGGCTGACACAAGGGAGGCAATGTCTTTGTCCAAACCGCACCCCTAAAGGTGTCGGGGGGCCAACTGTTTGGTGAGGACGATGGCTCCACGGCCTGCGAGGAGTAGGTTGAGGACAGAGCGGCGCAACTCCTGTGGTATGGCCACCGGGGGAACATTGAAATCACTATGCAAAAGGATGATGCCACTGTGGAAAAAGTGGCTGTGCAGATGATCACAAAAATGCTGGAGCTCTGCATCGTGGACTCTATGAGGCTGGTCAGCCAACCGCAGCGATTTGGCGGCGGAGAGCTTGCAGTTTCCGATCCTGAGCAGTGGTCCTCCGGACCGCATTGGCATCCAATGGAAGCGCATCCAGAGCTGCATTCACGTCCAGTTCCACGTGGAAACAGACCAAGGGGGAAGTGTCAAACTCATGGTCCGCTCTGGCAGGCAGCAGGGACAGAAAATCTGGCATTGACATGCCGTTCAGAGGTGTGGTAGACAATTTCAAAGTCCAACATTGCCAGGAAGAGTGCCCAGTGCTGGAGGCAGCGCGCCATCCGGGTGGGCACTGGAGTACTTGGGTGAAACAAAGAAACCAGAAGCTTGTGATAGGTCTGAAGTGTGAAATGACGACCATACGTGAAATCTTATAATTTTGTCAGGGGGAAAACCAGTTCCAAAACTCCCTTTACAATTTGACTATATTTGGTTTGGATGCGAAAGGCAGCAGCCTCTCAACACTGTTGATCTCTTGCGAGAGGACCGCACCCAGGCCATAGTCCGAGGCAATGGTGGTGAAAATGAGAGGCAAGGAAGGATTGTTAGCAGCCAAACAAGGAAGGCAGGAGAGAGCTGACTAGTGATGTGTGAAAGATTGCTCACACGTCATGTCCCAAACTCAACGCGTATTCTTGTGCAATAACCCGGTCAGGGGTGTCGAAATCTCGGTGGCAATAATAGTTGATTTGATTGAGGACGGATTGCAGTTGCTTCACATTGGTGGGAGGAGGCAGGTTTTGAATCACCTCGACATACTCCTTAGACGCGTGTAGGCCGCGGGCATCAATCGTCAACCCGAGATAGCTGACCTGTCGCGCAAAAAAGGCATACTTTTCTTCCTGGCAATGCAAGTTAGCCTCAGAAAAAACCTCAAACAGCTGATCCAGCTTGTCCATGACGTCCACTGAGGACAAGCCACCGATGGTGATATCGTCCAGATAATTGGCCGCCCCGGGCACCTGGCTTGTGAAGCATTCCAAATAACGTTAGAAAATGGTGGTGCACTGGCAATGCCAAACAGGAGGCAGTTGTACCAGAAAAGGCCACATGGGGTATTGATGACTAGGATCTGCTGTGATTCCTCATCCAATGGCAGCTGCAATAAGCATCGTGCAGATCAATTTAGGCGGAAACAGTCAAGCCTACAAGATGTGCGAGTATGTCATCCATCGATGGGACTGGATAGGCATCGCGGATGGACTGAGAATTGACCGTGACCTTAAAATCGACACAGATGCGCTAAGCACCATTCGGCTTCTCGACTATCATGATAGATGTCACGCAGCGACTGTGCGCAACGGGTGAAAGGATGCTTTTGTCTTGTAAGTGGTGAAGTTCCACCTGGAGCCTGTCTCGGAGAGCAAAGGGGACCGGGCAGAGCCTTAAAAAATGAGGAACAGCAGAGGGAAGAAGCTGAAATGTGCTGTGAAACCCTTCACCCCTGTTGTGGAGGATGAGAACAATGTTTCGTATTTTCTAAGCAGTGGGGTGAGGAAGGGTATCCAATGAGGGAATCGACACTGCCTGTACCGTATCCTGCTCTGATAAACTCAGACAACTAAAAATGTCAACACCCAGAAGGTTAGTAGCACTGGGGGATCTGACCACCAAAAACTGAACGGTGAAGGAATGACTGTTGTAAGAGATTTACGTGGAAAAAACACCATTGACTGATATAGAGTAATTACTGAAACTGTGCAGCTGACTTCTGTGGCCGAGCGGTTCTAGGCGCTTCAGTCCAGAACCACAATGCTGTTACAGTCACTGATTCGAATCCTGCCTCGGGCATGGATGTGTGTGACGTCCTTAGGTTAGCTAGGTTTAAGTAGTTCTAAGTCTAGGGGACAATGACTTCAAGTGTTAAGTCCCATAGTGCTTAGAGCCATTTGAACCATTTGAAACTGTGCAAGGCACTTGTGTATGGGGATGAAGCTGGCGAACCCAAACGTTGGTATGTGGCACCATCCACAATAGCAGCGGATGATGCCATGTCAATTTGGAGGACCAAAGGAATATGCGTAACCTCCAAGGTAAGGAGAAAACAGGCACCCGACTGGGAAATGATGGAGAATACTTGGCTGTCAATGGAATGCGAGGCTTGCAGGTCCTGAAGTGACGATTCGTGACGAGCCTGTGCGTCTGCAGGAAGCATTGCATCTACATGATGTTTCTGCAAAGCTTGAGACACCACGGTGAGATGGCCCACTCGGGTGCAAGCCTTACATCTTGCTCCCCGGTGGGGGTACTCCGACTGTTGGTAAGTCCGGAAACAGTCCAGACAGGATGGAAGGTGGGTGAAAGACTTCCTGTCACAGAGTGGAACAATGGATTGACGAGGCTCGGCGCTAGTCAACTGGTGACCCATGAAAACAGCTGGATCAAGATGCAGTGGTTGTAGTTGATGAGACTGTTCAAACGCACTAATGATCGGCAGACAGGTGTTGAAGAACGGGTCCTGTAACTTCAAACTATCAGCTCGAAGACCCTCATCTGGTGCATGAAACACCACCATATCGCGAATCAACGAAGAGGCGTAAGACTGCTTGTAGGCAGCATTGGCGCACCAGAATTTATAATCGCAGGAGAGACCCTGGAGTGTCAAAATCCATTCCCGATAAGTCTGACCTGGAGACTTTTGACAGGAAAATAAATTCTGACAGGTGGAGGTGACGTGTATTTGTGTGGCAACTTACTCAGAAAGACAGCCTTTAATGTGAGTAAATGGGAGGTCTCGAGGGGGCTGCTCCGGATTCAATTGTTGGATTAAACAATACACCTGTGGACAGACTGTTGCTTTAAAAAAAAAAAAAAAAAAAAAAAAAGAGAGAGAGAGAGAGAGAGAGAGAGAGAGAGAGAGAGGAGGAGGAGAGAGGGAGAGAGCAGAGAGCAAGCTCGACTTCGATTTTTGTCATTTATCCCATGTGCCAGTAAATGTTGTTACAACCATTCAACATAATTTGACCATGATGAGATTTTAACTCTGCAGTGGAGTGTGTGCTGATATGAAACTTCCTGGTAGATTAAAACTGTGTGCCGGACCGAGATTCGAACTCGGAACCTTTGCCTTTCGAAGGTAAGTGCTCTACCATCTGAGCTACCTAAGCACGACTCACACCCCATCCTCATAGCTTTACCTCTCGTAAATTTTCCGAGTTTTCTTTCCTGTCAAACATCACCTGCTGCTTTTTTATTGCCTCATTTAATTATCACATTTGTCAAAAACACATTTCACCTTATTTGCCATGGTAAACTACTCATGGGCCTGTGATCTGATTTTTCCTAACTTCACATAGCTGCATAAAAATGTCATGTAGCGATCTAGCAGCCAATGACAATGTTGGATGTTATTAGAAATTATGCTAAATGACTGTGATTTCCAAAAGTAATGCTTTGAACTGAATTTCTATTGGTGAGTAAAGTAAGATTTTTTCCCGCACCTCCTCCTAAGTTGCTACTTGCATAAACATAGCTAATTATGGATACCAGGTCTTTTGTGTGATGGGGAAGTGTGTATAAAGGAGATATTAAAGGAGGTATGACTGCTTAGGCAGTGAAACTCATTTTCTTCACAGAAAGGGGCTTTTAAAACTTATTGCAGCGTGGCTGATGTGAATAATATTCTAAGCAGTGTTGGATAATAACAGTATGGGAAGAGTGAGAAAGGGAAGATAGAGAAAAACTGTATTAAATTGGGATAAAAAAGGATGCAAGACTTCAAGGAAAGGAAAACGTATGCTGGAGGCAAATGATTGTCACAACAGTTTCACACAAATAAAGCTAAAAAAAATAAGAAGATACAAGGAACTATAAAAGAATAGTGGGGAGGGGAGAGATAAGGAACCAAAGGTGTGTGGAAGCTACATAAGGAAGATTAATAACTAAATGAAATAAGCTGTAATTTGAAATAAAAAGGTGAAGGCAGAGGAAAATGAAAAGGTCTGAAACTGACAATAGGAGACAGGGAACAAGTATAGGAGAAAAAGAGGGACATGTGGAAGTAGTGGCAGGAAACTATGAGACACAGACACAAGAAGGAGACCAAGAATAGCTGAATTGTATGACTTTTAGGACCATAGGATATATAGACAGGTAGTGCCATTCTGCCCATATCGGAGACTCTTGTGTTCTTCTCTCCTAATCTTTTTACCTTCTGACTGTTATTATGTACTCAGTCGTCCTTCTTCAAAGAATACTGTAGACTCAAGCTTATGCAGTCATTTCTGTTTTTATCCAATACGCAGCACATTTTCTTATTAGTGAATAGTGATCTATCTTCTCAATCACAGTTTATATCCAATACATGACTTTCTGTCATTGCAGTATGTACTTTTTTTTACAGTAAAATGGACTGGTATTGAACACACCACTTTCTGTTATTGCAATAATATGTATTCCTTCCCACAGGAAAAATGGAAACTAGTACCAGCATTTCTACAAGTCAAAGGACTTGTGAAGGAGCACATAGACTCATTTAATTACTTCATCAATGTGGGGATAAAAAAGATTGTTGAAGCAAATGAGAAAGTATTGAGTGATGCGGACCCCTTGTTTTATGTAAAGTGAGTAAATATTTTTTTATAAATGTCCATGTCATTGTTAATTTAACATTTCGGTTCATTCAGTCAAACATTGTGTTCTTTGAATCCCACCATGAAGGAGAACCTATAGAAATGTGGAATGAGTAAAGTTATTCATTAATAAACAGAAGCAGCCTCAGCAGGCTATTTCTACAAAGTGTACTAGCAACAAATTATGACTATTGCTAATCTATGTAAACTGATGAATATGAAAATTATTATTCTATACAGGTATATGTACATTAAGAGGAAAAATACTTTAGGAGAAAACACACACACACACACACACACACACACACACACACACACACACACAAGTTTGTGTAGTCAGACTGTAAAGGTCATAAGAATCTGAAGTAACAATTTTATTTTCTACACTATGTCCCTCTTGTGGTTATTATTGGGATGTAATCATCATGTTGTACTCTGTCAGTAGTGCTATGCACATGGCCACCTGTAGTAAAACTCAATCACTGTACAGACAATGTAACATGAAAATAGAATTGAGATTTTATATACAATGAAGATCCCGTACAGAATCAATCATGTACTTAGTTGCAAAGCTAAAAAAATGGAAACCAATATATGTCTTAATAAAGTACGAAGTTAATGAGATCATGCAGTGATGTATTGCTTTTGATTGTTTTAGCTTTGCAAGTATATACATTATTACTTCTATAATATGTCTCCATTGTATAAAAGTACTCGGTTCTATTTTCACATTTCACTATTTGTACATGTGACTGTGTGCATAGCAGTACTGACCTAGAGTACAACATGATTATCACACCAATAAATTAATAATGAAATTACAGCTGGCAGTAGTGTTAAAAATTATTGGCCTTCTATTTAACAAGAATGAATATGCCAAAACTCTTTTGATTAGATTTAGAGCAATGTTCCTTCCTTAAAATACATATTCATTTTCCCATCTACTTCTCTCTCTTGTGGAAACAATTGCATATAAAGAATGGAAATTCGCCTTCTTTAGAAAGGAAAACACACACACACACACACACACACACACACACACACACACACACACACGTGTGTGTGTGTTTCTTTTTTTCTGGAAGAGGCTTTGGCCGAAAGCTCAATGTATAATAGTCTCTTTGTTGTATGTGCAACTCGACATGTAATTTTTTTGGTGAGTAGCATCTAAAGTTGTTTCTAGTAGTCTTTCTCTAACTTCAGTTTAATCTGTTTGCATATTTGTACATCTAACTTTAGTTTGAATAATATTAAGACACACTGAAAATGAAACAAGTTGTTTGTGTAGGTAAGTCATCATTTTTTGTTACGCATTCTCCATACGTGCACATGTAAGACATAACAAATGAAAATGTTTTTAAGTTATACAATGTACAAAGATTTATGAATGTTTAAATGCAAACTAGTAAGTGATAAACTAGGAAAATTATTTAATGGAATAAAAATGTTACATATTTTACATAGAATTTTAGTTTATCTTTATTGTACTAATGTCAACAAGCATTTAAAACTAATGGAATACTTCTGTAATCACGTCAAAGCAATACTCATCCGACGACTTATCTTAGAAGACAGATTGATGAAAGACAAATCTATATTTACAACATTTGTGTATGTAGAGGAAGCTCTTGACTTATTGACTGGACTACAAGGTTTGAAATTTTGATGGTAGCATGGGTCAAATTCAGGGAGCGAGGGGTCATCTACAGGTTGTACAGAAACCAGACTGTAATTGTAAAAGTTGAAGTGTATTAAAAGGAAAGCAGCTACTGAGAAGGAAGTGATGTGGTTATTCAATTTGTTCATTGAGGGAACTGTGAAGAAAGCTAAGGAGAAATTTGGAAAGGGAATTACAGTTCAGGAGACAGAAATTCTTCAGGAAAGAGGGAAGGAGAGGGAAAGACGAAAGGATGTGGGTTTTAAGGGAGAGGGTAAGGAGTCATTCCAATCCCAGGAGCGGAAAGACTTACCTTAGGGGGAAAAAAGGACAGGTGTACATTCGCGCATACACACACATATCCATCCGCACATACACAGACACAAGCAGACATTTGTAAAGGCAAAGAGTTCGGGCAGAGATGTCAGTCGAGGCGGAAGTACAGAGGCAAAGAAGTTGTTGAAAGACAGGTGAGGTATGAGCAGCGGCAACTTGAAATTAGCGGAGATTGAGGCCTGGCGGATATCGAGAAGAGAGGATATACTGAAGGGCAAGTTCCCATCTCCGGAGTTTGGATAGGTTGATGTTGGTGGGAAGTATCCAGATACCCCAGACGGTGTAACACTGAGCCAAGATGTGCTGGCCGTGCACCAAGGCATGTTTAGCCACAGTGTGATCCTCATTACCAACAAACACTGTCTGCCTGTGTCCATTCATGCGAATGGACAGTTTGTTGCTGGTCATTCCCACATAGAAAGCGTCACAGTGTAGGCAGGTCAGTTGGTAAATCACGTGGGTGCTTTCACACGTGGCTCTGCCTTTGATCGTGTACACCTTCCGGGTTACAGGACTGGAGTAGGTGGTGGTGGGAGGGTGCATAGGACAGGTTTTACACCGGGGGCGGTTACGAGCCAGAGGGTAGGTAAGGCGGTTTGGGGATTTCATAGGGATGAACCAAGAGGTTACGAAGGTTAGGTGGACGGCGGAAAGACACTCTTGGTGGAGTGGGGAGGATTTCAGGAAGGATGGATCTCATTTCGGGGCAGGATTTGAGGAAGTCATATCCCTGCTGGAGAGCCACATTCAGAGTCTGATCCAGTCCCGGGAAGTATCCTGTCACAAGTGGGGCACTTTTAGGATTCTTCTGTGAGAGGTTCTGGGTTTGAGGGGATGAGGAAGTGGCTCTGGTTATTTGCTTCTGTACCAGGTCGGGAGGGCAGTTGCGGGAAGCGAAAGCTGTGTTCAGGTTGTTGGTGTAATGGTTCAGGGATTCAGGACTGGAGCAAATTCGTTTGCCACGAAGGCCTAGGCTGTAGGAAGGGACCGTTTGATATGGAATGGGTGGCAGCTGTCATAATGGAGGTACTGTTGCTTGTTGGTGGATTTGATGTGGATGGATGTGTGAAGCTGGCCATTGGACAGGTCAACGTCAAGAAAAGTGGCATGGGATTTGGAGTAGGACCAGGTGAATCTGATGGAACCTAAGGAGTTGAGGTTGGAGAGGAAATTCAGGAGTTGTTCTTCACTGTGAGTCCAGATCATGAAGATGTTGTCAATAAATCTGTACCAAGCTTTGGGTTGGCAGGCTTGGGTAACCAAGCAGGCTTCATCTAAGCGACCCATAAATAGGTTGTCATACGAGGGGGCCATCATGGTACCCATGGCTGTTCCCTTTAATTGTTGGTATGTCTGGCCTTCAAAAGTGAAGAAGTTGTGGGTCAGGATGAAGCTGGCTAAGGTGACGAGGAAGGAGGTTTTAGGTAGGGTGGCAGGTGATTGGCGTGAAAGGAAGCAGGTGATTGGCGTGAAAGGAAGTGCTCCATTGCAGCGAGGCGCTGGACGTGCGGGATATTTGTGTATAGGGAAGTGGCATCAATGGTTATAAGGATGGTTTCCAGGGGTAACAGACTGGGTAAGAATCCCAGGTGTTCAAGAAAGGGGTTGGTGTCTTTGATGAAGGATGGGAGACTGCATGTAATGGGTTGAAGGTGTTGATCTTGGCATCACATTCTCTTCACCAATGAGTGTCGCATATGCCTTCAACCAGACAATCATCAGAGATGTGTTTGGAGGCAACCCAGTTAGGCTGGACACTTAGGACACACTGTCTATCGAGCACAGCATGGTGGAGGTTCCCTGCTGTTTTGGGGTGGCATTAAGTGGTGTCAATGTATGCTGCTGGTGACCATGGAAGGCGCCATAATGGCTGTACGATACGTGAATGCCATCCTCTGACCGATAGTGCAACCATATCAGTAGCATATTGGCGAGGCATTTGTCTTCATGGGTGACAATTCGTGCCCCCATCATGCACGCCTTGTGAATGACTGCCTTCTGGATAATGACAGTGCTCGACTAGAGTGACCAGCATGTTCTCCAGACATGAACATGCCTGGGACAGATTGGAAAGGGCTGTTTATGGACGACGTGACCCACCAACCACTCTGAGGGATCTATGCCGAATTGCCATTGAGGAGTGGGACAATCTGGACCGCCAGTGCCTTGATGAACTTGTGGGTAGTACGCCACAACAAATACAGGCATGCATCAATGGAAGAGGACGTGATACTGGGTATTACAGGTAGTGGTGTGTGTACTGCAATCTGGACCACTACCTCTGAAGGTCTCGCTGTATGGTGGTACAACATGCAATGTGTGGTTGTCATGAGCACTAAAATGGGCGGAAATGATGTTTATGTTGATCTTTGTTCAAATTTTCTGTACAGGTTCTGGAACTTTCAGAACTGAGGCAATGCAAAGCTTTTTTTGATGGGTATACAATGAGTTGATGAGGGCACTAAGGATGTTACGTGTACTTAGTTCTACACCAGCATCTTCCAACCTGCCACTGAGAATGCCGATGTCACCAAACCATGTTGCAGTAGTTCTACATTTTGGATGTTATAAGCACTTCAAAATACATTTGGAGCTTGGGAAGCATTGGTGAATATATTTCTCTTTGAGCTGTACAGAGTCTACACTAAAGAAGAAACATCACAATCTACATCTACATTTATACTCCGCAAGCCACCCAACGGTGTAAGGCGGAGGGCACTTTACGTGCCACTGTCATTACCTCCATTTCCTGCTCCACTCGCGTATGGTTCGCGGGAAGAACAACAGCCGGAAAGCCTCCGTGTACGCTCTCTAATTTTAAATTCATGATCTCCTCGGGAGCTATAAGTAGGGAGAAACAATAT
Source organism: Schistocerca gregaria (assembly GCF_023897955.1). Lineage (NCBI taxonomy): Eukaryota > Metazoa > Arthropoda > Insecta > Orthoptera > Acrididae > Schistocerca > Schistocerca gregaria. Next base: position 194,651,423 of record NC_064927.1, on the reverse strand, counting down.
ATTCGATACCTCAGCCAGAAACGCTCCCTCTTGAAACCTGGCGAGCAAGCTACACCGCAATGCAGAGCACCTCTCTTGAAGAGTCTGCCACTTGAGTTTGCTAAACATCTCCGTAACACTATCACGCTTACCAAATAACACTGTGACGAAACACGCCGCTCTTTTTTGGATCTTCTCTATGTCCTCTGTCAACCTGACTTGGTACGGATCCTACACTGCTGAGCTATACTCAAATATAGGCCGAACGAGTGTTTTGTAAGCCACCTCCTTTGTTGATGGACTACATTTTCTAAGCACTTTCCTAATTAATCACAACCTGGCACCCGCCTTACCAACAATTAATTTTATATCATCATTCCACTTCAAATCGTTCCTACACATATTCCCAGATATTTTACAGAAGTAACTGCTACCAGTGTTCGTTCCGCTATCATATAATCATACAATAAAGGATCCTTCTTTCTATGTATTCACAATACATTACATTTGTCTATGTTAAGGGTCAGTTGCCACTCCCTGCACCAAGTGCCTATTCGCTGCAGATCTTCCTGCATTTTGCTGCAATTTTCTAATGCTGCAACTTCTCTGTATGCTACAGCATCATCCGCGAAAAGCCGCATGGAGCTTCCGACACTATCTACTACGTCACTTATATATATTGTGAAAAGCAATGGTCCCATAACACTCCCTTGTGGCACGCCAGAGGTTACTTTAACGCCCGTAGACGTCTCTCCATTGAGAACATGATGCTGTGTTCTGTTTGCTAAAAGCTCTTCAATCCAGCCACACAGCTGGTCTGATCTTCCATAGGCTCTTACTTTGTTTATCAGGCGACAGTGTGGAACTGTATTGAACGCCTTCTGGAAGTCAAGGAAAATGGCATCTACCTGGGAGCCTGTATCTATTATTTTCTGGGTCTCACGAACAAATAAAGTGAGTTGGGTCTCACACGATCGGTGTTTCTGTAATCCATGTTGATTCCTACAGAGTAGATTCTGGGTTTTCAGAAATGACATGATACGCGAGCAAAAAACATGTTCTAAAATTCTACAACAGATTGATGTCAGAGATATAGGTCTATAGTTTTGCGCATCTGCTCAATGACCATTCTTGAAGACTGGGGCTTCCTGTGCTCTTTTCCAATCATTTGGAACCTTCCGTTCCTCTAGAGACTTGCGGTACACGGCTTTTAGAAGGGGGGCAAGTTCTTTCACGTACTCTGTGTAGAATCGAATTGGTATCCCGTCAGGTCCACTGGACTTAACTCTGTTGAGTGATTTCAGTTGCTTTTCTATTCCTTGGACACTTATTTAATTGTCAGCCATTTTTTCGTTTGTGCGAGGATTTAAGGAAGGAACTGTAGTGCGGTCTTCTTCTGTGAAACAGCTTTGGAAAAAGTTGTTTAGTATTTCAGCTTTACGCCTGTTATCTTTTGTTTCAATGCCATCATCATCCCAGAGTGTCTGGATATGCTATTTCGAGCCACTTACTGATTTAACGTAAGACCAGAACTCCCTAGGATTTTCTGTCTGGTCGGTACATGGAATATTACTTTCGAATTCACTGAACGCTTCACGTATAGCCCTCCTTATGCTGCCTGGACATTGTTTATCTTCTGTTTTTCTGAGAGATTTTGGCTGTGTTTAAACTTGCAGTGAAGCACTCTTTGCATTTGCAGTAGTTTCCTAACTTTGTTGTTGAACCAAGGTGGGTTTTTCCCATCCCTCACAGTTTTACTCGGCACGTACCTGTGTAAAACGCATTTTACAATTGCCTTGAACTTTTTCCATAAACACTCAACATTGTCAGTTTTGCAACCGAGATTTTTGTTTTGATCTGTTAAGTAGTCTAAAATCTGCCTTCTATTACTCTTGCTAAACAGATAAACCTTTCTCCCTTTTTTTATATTCCTATTTACTTCCATATTCAGGGATGCTGCAACGGCCTTATGATCACTGATTCCCTGTTCTGCACATACAGAGTCGAAAAGTTTGGGTCTGTTTGTTATCTGTAGGTCCAAGATGTTATCTCCACGAGTCGGTTCTCTGTTTAATTGCTTGAGGTAATTTTCGGATATTGCACTCAGTATAATGTCACTCGATGCCCTGCCCTACCACCCGTCCTAAACATCTGAGTGTCTCTGTCTATATATGGTAAATTGAAATCTCCACCTAAGACTGTAACATGCTGAGAAAATTTATGTGAAATGTATTCCGGATTTTCTCTCAGTTGTTCTGCCACTAATGCTGCTGAGTCGGGAGGTCGGTAAAAGGAGCCAATTATTAACCTAGCTCTGTTGTTGAGTGTAACCTCCACCCATAATAATTCACAGGAACTATCCACTTCTACTTCTTTACAAGATAAACTACTACTAACAGCGACAAGCACGTCACCACTGGTTGCATGCAATCTATCCTTTCTAAACACCTCCTGTGCCTTTGTAAAAATTTCGACAGAATCTATCTCTGGCTTCAGCCAGCTTTCCGTACCTATAACGATTTCAGCTTCGGTGCTTTCTGTCATTTACAATTACAATACTGATTGCTGCTTGGTCCCCACATGTCCTGACTTTGCCCTGCACCCTTTGAGGCTGTTGGCCTTTCTGTACTTGCCCGAGACCATCTAACCTAAAAAACCACCCAGTCCATGCCACACAACCCCTGCTACCCGTGTGCTGTGTGTAGAGGACTCTTGACCTATCCAGCGGAACCCCAAACCCCACCACCCTATGACGCAAGTCGAGGAATCTGCAGCCCACACAGTCGTAGAACAGTGTCAGTGCCTGATTCAGACCCTCCACTTGGCTCTGTACCAAAGGTCCACAGTCAGTCCTGTCAACGATGCTGCAGATGGTGAGCTCTGCTTTCATCCTGCTAGCGAGACTGGCAGTCTTCACCAAATCAGATAGCTGCCAGAAGCCAGAGAAGATTTCCTCCGATCCATAGTGACACTCCATTGGTGCCGACATGAGCGACCACCTGCAGATGGGTGCACCCTGTACCCTTCATGGCATCTGGAAGGACCCTTTCCACATCTGGAATGACTCCCCCCGGTATGCACACGGAGTGTACATTGGTTTTCTTCCCCTCGCTTGCTGCCATATCCCTAAGGGGCCCCATTACGCGCCTGATGTTGGAGCTCCCAACTACCAGTAAGCCCACCCTCTGCGACCGCTCGGATCTTGCAGACTGAGGGGCAACCTCTGGAACAGGACAAGCAGCCATATCTGGCCAAAGATCTGTATCAGCTGGAGACATAGCCTGAATCCGGTTTGTCAGACAAACTGAAGAGGCCTTCCGTTCAGTCCTCCGGAATGTCTTTCGCCCCCTGCCACACCTCGAGACGACCTTCCACTCTACCACAGGGGTCGCCTCAGTGTGGGCAGTATCCCGGGCAGCCACAACCGTAGTCCGATTGGGGGATGCGTGGGATGAGCTGGTCGTCCCCGACAAACCCCCATCCGGACCCCCCACTGTGATGCCCATTGGCAACAGCCTCAAGCTATGTAACCGAAGCCAACACTGCTTGAAGATGGGAGTGAAGGGATGCCAACTCAGCCCGCATCCGAACACAGCAGTCCCAGTACCTATCCATGCTAAATACTGATGTGCAAAGAACGTCTGAACTAATCTACAGAGAGCACAAACAATTCAACACAAAATTTAAACAGTTATTAAAATACAATAGAAGGAGACTACACGATTTTACACTATTCAGGTACTAAAACGCAATGCTACAACTCTCAAATACTATAATGCGCCCGAAATTTATGAATCAAACAATGCAAGTACCCAAAAACACGCAAAGAAATTATGAATTAAACTATGTAACAAATAAGTGAGCTAAGAGTATACGACTTGCTGCTGGCAGCTGCTTATCCTATGGCAGCAGGGAGCACACTGAATGAACTGTGTATCTTTTTAGAGAGTAATTATCAGTAATTTGCTTTTGATGTCAGTATGTTAGTTTTATTGTAATTAAATAAAAATTAATTTACAACAAAATTATCCATGCAAGACTAATATAGGATAAGTCTCAGTGTCCGTAAGAAAACAGTCCTTGAGGTAAAAATAAACAATTGATCCAGAGCCTGATTTGCCATGGCTACCTTTTTATAACTTGTTTTGCAAGTAAGTCCAGTTCCAGGACAATTTAAGATCTAAATTCTGCATTACATTAGGTAAAGAAATAGGTAAACAGCAAGTAATGATGTGTGGGGCCTTGAGTTAGATGCAGTGTGATAGTAGCGAGTCGTGTCCATTCTAAAAGAACTAAAAGCGTACTGCAACTGACGTTAGTTTGTGTTTTTTCGGCTGTATAAGTATATTAAACTGCAGTTATGTTATGGACCAATTAAAAAAAAAAAGAACCCTGTAAAGAAATACCAGGAATATGTATCTATGTTTGGATCATTAATTACTGTTTACCCATTAAATAGATAAAGGCAATAATTTGAGAGATATTATGGTATGTTAGAAAAATTCCATAGTTTTTCTTGCAATACTTGTTGTTATAATCATTGCTTTTGGTTTACAACTTAGTAATTAAAACCATGGATTACGGAAATTAAATATTTATGTTTACTTAGAGTGATGTATATCTTGGATTTAACAACCAAGGTTATGTGGAAATGTTAAAGGACTTCATGTGATGCAAGGTTGCGTTAAACAATACATAAAATGGGATAGTATTTTGTAATGATAAAGATATGTCGTGAGTTTTACTTCTTGTGATGCCTGCCATCATTTTGTACTTCTAGGAAAAGATTTAAGCATGTGTGGGCAAAAAGAATTGATTTGTAAAATTAAATTGTGCCATATTGCACTATTTGACTAATAAAGCAGACTATTTTGTGTATCACACAATTCTTTTTAGAACCTGTATGTACATGAATATGTAAGCAGTTGTAATTAAATATTGTAACATTACAGTTTTGCTCAGCAATTGCTTGTTTCAAGTGAAGTAATTCTCTTGGATGGTACCTTTATTCAGAACTAATTTTAATTGTTGACCACAATTTTGTGTACTACTTAGCAGAAAATTTGGTTTAAAACTGTCATTTATGGAGAATATGCTAAAATGTAAGAGTTCATAACCAGATTTTGAATGAGGGACAAGTGAGTACATTTTTTGTATTAATTTTCAGGTAATTCATGTTATACTTTAGTAGTAAATAATTATGTATTTTGTGTTCCTATATAGTCACGAGTTTCTGACTAGTTGCTTCCTATAAAGCTTAAAATTTCCACAGTCCCCTTCCACCACCATTTTGTTTATTAAGGGGAAACTTCTGTGAATTGTTTTGAGATATATTATCTTTAATTATTCCATGTTTCCTGTGTTCATATTCCAGTTTTTATGCTTGATGGTTAGGTAGCTTTCACCATTTCCATACGGTTTAACATATTGAATTCTCACTTCTTTCTGGAGATTTTTAATATCTCTGTGTGAACCCAACACTGAATAAATGTGTTTATATATTTTCCTTTCATTGCATTTGTAATGTGAACAATGGCATAATACCTTTGTAGCTTACAATGAGCTTTCTTTTTCTTTCTGTAATGATGCAGGTACCTGAATGTAACAGTTGGTACACCTGATGTTGAAGAAGGTTTCAATATTTCCAAGGGTACAACACCTCATGAGTGCAGGCTACGTGACATGACATATTCAGCTCCAATAACTGTAGACATTGAATATACAAGAGGCAATCAAAGAGTTGTTCGAAATGGGCTCCTCATAGGCAGGTATAGAAATTTTGTGATGTTAAAAAGTTAAGACCAGTGTTAAATGATTTAATTATAGTTGATATAACACTTGAAAGTTCTAGAATGCAAATAATGAAAAGAATAAAGTTAATTACTCAATGTATGTTTGAGCTGTTGGATGGTAAACAAGACAGAAAATGTTACATTATTTTTGGATGTTGTACATCTTTAGAGCTGTTGAACACACACACACACACACACACAGACAGACAGACAGATATGTACAGCCACATTATTCCAACCAATCACATTGTCTCACCAGGGGCGTCACAGTTCAGTTCGTATGTGGCACACACAAGGTCCCAAGCTATTGCTTGCTTCCCGGGCTCCATTTCTTTCTCACTCCTTCCCCATTGTCCCCTCCTCTGTTGATGTTCTTATTTCTGTTGATCTGGCTGTCCAGCTGGTTTCCTGTATTCCTTGCAGTTTTGCTCCTTTTGTCTGTTTTCTTTCATCATTTTTGGTGTTTTTAACCCCCCTTTTGGATTGATCTCCACTACTGAATTTTCTTTCTTTAGTGTGAGCCATTTGGGGAAGAACTCCCTCTTGCGTGTTTAAGGTGTGGATTCCTCCCCCCCCCCCCCCCCTCCCTTCTTTACCCTCTTCCTTCCCCACCACCATAGTCCCCTCTGCCACATTTGGTCACCAGCACGTGTAGCCAGTTCGTGTGGTGCAGTTATGTACCCATCTGTCTGAGCCCCCTGGCAACACAGGGATAACACTATTGATACTTGAGCTGTTGCCTCCCCATATATGCATTGGAGTGGTTGCTTATCATCCTGGAGCATTGGAACTTCTGACCATGGCTGCTGTACCAGACGGCTCTTTCTGTGGCTGTGTGGTGCCCACAGGGAGGTTCCCTGATTGTAGTGGGTGGTATTGAGATGGATGCCTGGCGCACAAAGTGTGTCAGTTTCAAAAATCTGTCCATTTTAAAATGGTCATCTCTTTGGGTGGTAATAGAGCATTGAATGCTTCTTCGTATGAATCTGCAGGCTTCCCTTCCCTGGGTACACCCTGGGAGGAGGTCCAGGCTCGCCGTCTTGACTGTACTAGAATGGACAGACACACATCCACCACCAGAAAGCTGTCATTTTTTGCGGTGAAATCAAGGACAAGTTGGCAAAGTGGAGTCTCACAGTGAAATATGGTGATCAAAGCTTCTTGTGCAGCCCACTCTGCAGTTTTTTGTGCTTGTGATCATTTTGATGGTGTTCCAGTATCTATTACCCCTCACTAGTCTCTGGATATGGCCCAGGGAGTGATGTTTCATGGGGATCTCATCACACAAACTGATGAGGAACTCCAGTCTAAACTGGAATGATGCGGCTTTCATTTTGTTTGACATGTGTAGATGGGTCGTCAAGACAACCACACAGATACTGGTGCCTTTATTTGTCCCCCAGAGGAGGTCAAGGTTGTGTGTTAACAATGTGATGTGAAGCCGTACATCCCATCACCCATGAGGTGTGATTACGGTGCTTGCATTTTGGACATACTTCTTCCCACCATATGATGGACCATCTGTGTGGTGATTGTTTTCTGCCATCTTTGTGTGTAAATTGTCATGACTGCCATTCTCCACACTCGCCAGATTTCCCAGCTTACAACAAAGAAAAGAAGGCCCGAGAGTATAAGTCCCTGCACAGTCTTATCTTATGCTGAGGCTCACCAAAAATATGACCACTGAGTGTCGATGTCTTCTACTGTTGCTGTTACATCCTTTCCCCGTCCTACCTCTTCCTTCCACCATTCCTGGTCCCCTCTCAGTCCACCACGGATCCAACGCTCTCACCTCCAGGTGGCGCTCCCTTCACCAGCCAAAGAAGTGTTCTCCTCTTTCGGCACTTGCTAGTGATGGGGCTTCTTTTCTGGTACAGTGTGTGTATGACCTGGGCCAACCGGGTAAAACCCGGGAATTTTTTCATCCGGGAGAAAACTGTGAAAAACCCGCGAATTTTTTGGAATTCAGGGAATTTTTCATTGTTTTTGCTTTCAGTGAACTTTTTGTAAGAATTGATTCTCTAGCAGAGAATGTTACTGTGTCCTGCTACTGGAGAATGATACTGAAGCAATAAAAAATAAATGAGAGGAAAAAAAAATTGTGACAAAGGAAATGCGCCATTTACAACAAAACACCTTGCACGCATAAATGTCTACAAACAGCAAAAATATGTCAAAGGCCTTTGGGCGAAGACTTTGTAATACTTCGTAACAATAAACTGCTTTCTATGAGTGTGACGTCACAACTGTTTACATTATTTTCATTTGACCAGTTACCAGTGGGCTCATGCGCATGCACAGTTGACTCTCATATGAGCAGAACCTTCTCTTGCTTCCCTCTGCTTGAAGTATGGCTGTTAGCTGTATCGGCAGTAGTAGCAAGCACCCAGATACTAATAAGAAAAATTTTTCTCACGTGCCCTAGCTGCCAGATTCGCGCATGTGCAGAGTTGTAGTGGGCAGGAGGTTAGTCTCCAACTGACCCCTGTTTGCATTAACGGATTTTGCTGTTTCCTCTTCGTTTACAGCTCCCATGTCAAATGAAAACAAAATGGATTTTGGCGGCTGGGAACGGATTTCTGCAGCCAGGAGCTATCAAGCAAATTATAATAAATTTGCATAATTATGGAGGCCAAAAATATATTATTAGTTCCAGTTTTCTGATTTTATTTTATTTCCATGTTATTAGCTGTCAAGCATTAATTGCCTTGCAGAATAATGAGGTTATTTTTGTCAGTTTGCTAAAGAAATTTGGCTTCCGCTGAGGCAATCAGTTTATTTGAAACAAAGTGTTTCGTTCCACAGTATTGGCTAGTTCCAACTATTTGCTGAATTTCAAGTGCATGTTTTCATCTTCTGCCATGTATGGCATTATGCCATAATAAAGAACCAAATATGAGATACTACAGTACTGGTACTCGAAGAAAATTTACCTCACTGAAAAGTTTAATGTCAGGTGGGATGTGCTTCATCATGAACCTGGAAAAAATCAATGTGCACTTCAAGCTGAATTATGCATTTCAGGCTGGTTTATGAAATTCTGATGCTCTTGGAGCAGCCTCTGATGTCCTGTTTCAAGTCCACTTAGTGCTTTATACATACGAACTTGCAGGATTCCTACACCACACGCACAATAACACCTGTTTTCTGGTGCTCTCTGGCAACTGCTAAAGCAAGCCTTTTTCTAACAGTCTCGGGATAGTATTGTGAATGGTGGTTCGAAAAGTGTTACTTTCAAAGTAAATTTCTTTATACGCAAGATGAATTATGTTACATGTGAAAAATTGGGATGAATTTCTTAAATCACAGAGCATTTAAAACTGAGCACTTTGAGGACCAGCCAGTTACAAGAATTTTGAGCCCAGAAGACCAGACATTTATGTCACTATTTTAAATTTTTGATGTATCTTAAAGTATAACACATGGGGAAAAAAATCAATATTACATGTGAATGCTTAGCTTCTCTTGTAGCTTATTAATCTTAGAGACCGATATATATGTGAAATCTTATCTTTTCTTGTAGCTATAGTATGTATATTAATGTAAACCATTAACTTTTCCTCTTTGTGTTTTTGCGCTACGTAACAGTGATCTTGCTATTGGCTGATTGTGAAACGTGTACTATGCTTTGAATATCTGTTGTCGTCGGCTGGCAAGATCACGTGGCATGAGATATCTCGATTTCAACGCTCCAGAAACTAACGTGCTGTGTTCAGAGCAATTCGAATTTATAATTTCGTAATATGAAAATATGCAACATATATGTTGCTGCACATCAAAAGTCTTTCAAAAATTTCTCTCCGCCGTTTCTGGTTTTTTTAAACCTGGGTAGTTCTACGCCAGTGTATAAAACGTTAACCATTCAAAGGATTGATAAGTTTTGCAGTTCCAAAGAAAAAATCTACAGAAAACCTACTATCACTTAGCACGGAAGAAGTGTATTTTCACCTGGGAAAAAGTATATTTTTTAAACGGGATTCCAGGAAAAATCCTGAATTTTTGCCATTGTCCATGTAAACATCCTGGGTAACCCTTCCCCTGGTGTCTCTCAGGCCAGAGGCCTGCTACCACTCGGCCACTGGATGTGGGCTCCAAGGTCATCTGCTCTCTTTCAGTTCCGGATCTTGCAGACATCTGCTGTCCCTCTGTGCCCTGCCCTCCTCAGCCTCTGAAAGAGAGGAAGAAGAAACATAAGTCCCAGGATAGGGGACCACAGTGCCCCTGGAGCTACCATCTCTCCCTTCGCAACATGAGTCTGACATATTATTTGTGGATGTCGCCCCATCCTTATCAATGACAACCACTGACCGAATGGCATGACCTCCCTTTGTCCTCTTTGTCTATTCTGATCTCCTGCCACACAATAATCCAGTGGATTTGCAATGAATATTACTGTCACAATAAATAGTTTGGACAAGAAGAGAATAGAAGCTTTCGAAATGTGGTGCTACAGAAGAATGCTGAAGATTAGAAGGGTAGATCACATAACTAATGAGGAAGTATTGAATAGGATTGGCGAGAAGAGAAGATGTGGCACAACTTGACCAGAAGAAGGGATTGGTCGGTAGGACATGTTCTGAGGCATCAAGGGATCACCAATTTACTATTGGAGGGCAGCGTGGAGGGTAAAAATCGTAGAGGGAGACTAAGAGATGAATACACTAAGCAGATTCAGAAGGATGTAGGTTGCAGTAGGTACTGGGAGATGAAGAAGCTTGCACAGGATAGAGTAGCATGGAGAGCTGCATCAAACTAGTCTCAGGACTGAAGACCACAACAACAACAACATTACTGTCACCTACCGGAAATACAACAACTTGTTTCCTCCTATTGTGCATTCTGTCTTGCTCTTCAAGAAACGCACTTCCATGATGGCTACTCTCCAAAGTTACATGGTTGCTTGGCATTCTATCGGAACCATGCCGACCCCAACATAGCATCTGGAAGGAACTGCACTTTGTTTCACACTGATGTCATTAGTGACTGGATTCCCCTTCTTACCAACCTGAAAGCAGTAGTGGTATGAGTACGAAGATCCTAGCAATCATCATTTACCATGTCTACCTCCGTCCATGTAGGCCACTTCGTTTTGGTGAACTGCCTACCTTAATACAACAACTCCTGCCCCCATGTCTCCTCCTTGGAGACTGTAATACTCCCCACCGCCTTGGAGGGTAGCAGTGTGTCCGGCTACTGGTACCTTTTGCTCTAGACCCATTGACAGTCTCTTCTGAGAACTGGGGATTCCTCCTCTGCAAATATGATGAAACCAACTCCTAGTTTCTTACGCAATCACCATTTCACAATTCCCTGACCATTCTGTGTACCCCATCCTCTTTGCAAACAATGTCTCCCTCCTGATTCCTGTCCATGGATGAGAACGCCGCTTGCAATATGCCTCACTTCCCTCTGTCAGGATCTCCATCTCAAGTTACTGAAAAGTGCCCCATGTAGTTCCTCCTGCACCCCACCTTGGAAGGTGCCATTGGGTAAATGAAGCACTAACTGAAGTGCAAAGTATAGTGAAGACACCAGTTGTAATCTGAAAAAAAAAAAAGCCATGGTTACTACCTTTAACTCATCCCAAATGTACTCTGTTATGTCATCCTCTCAAGCTGTGTTACTTAGGGGAGTGGGAAGGGCAGAGGAAGCTTGAAAGAGTAATTATTTGCCACCTAACATGGTTTGGTCATACCAATATTTGAGAAAGATAGTAGGAGTAATCCAATAATTACAGGTCCAGATCATTAATGTTTATATGCAGCAGGCTTTTGGAATGTATATTGTTTGAAGATTATGAATTACCTCGAAGAGAGCAGCCTATTGACACACAGTCAACATGGATTTAGAAAACATCATTCTTGTGAAATGCAACTAGCTCTTTACTCACATTAAGTGTTGAGTGTTATTGAGAAGGGAATTTGGATTGATTCCATATTTATAGATTTACAGAAGGCTTTCGTCACTGTACCACACAAGTGGCTTGCAGTGGAATTGCGTGTTTATGGAATATTGTCTCAGTTATATGACTGGATTCGTGATGAAGACTGAAACAAATTGCAAAATGATTTAGAACAGATACTTGTATGGTTAAAGGAAATTGGCCCTAAATAATGAAAAGTGTAAGGTCATCCTCCTGAGTGCTAGAAGGAATCCATTGAGCTTCGGTTACATGATAAATAAGTAAAATCTAAAGCTCATAAATTCAACAAAACACCTAGGTATTATAATTACAGACAACTTTAATTGGAAATAACACACAGAAAATGTTGTGAGGAAAGCAAACCAAAGACAGCATTATATTAAGAGAAAACTTAGAAAATGTAACCGTAAGATATAGGTGTTCATTTTTTCTAGGTTCAGTGAACCCTCCACCCGGCGCTTGAGTGTGGTTTGCAAAGCAGTTGCTACTCTATTATGAATACGCATAACTTGAACACGCTGGAGATAGCCATACAATAGGCATATTTGCTGAAGCTACATCTGATAGGTGTGTTTTCTGATCTGATCTGCAGCAATATGTGTCTCCTTTGAATCATTGTCAGCACAATATAAATGAAGCTTTGTGAGGCGACTGTCCATCCTAAGGTGATCCTTTCTTGCAGATACACTTACTGATTACTTTATGTAAAAAATAGTCCTCAAAGGGAGTATTTTAAGCCTGATATTCATCTGACATCAATGAATCCCTTAATAAAATGGGAAAAATATAACCTTTGTAAAATTACAAGTAATGAACATCAAAGGTATGAAGCAGAGCTTGCATAAACTCTTCTCGAAGTCCAGTTTAATATCAATTCTGACACTGCGCATAAAATGTCATAAATATGGTAATGTATTTAATAGTATTTAGAGTGCACATCTATAATAGTACATCTTAAAGCTTGCATCCTAGGCATGTTCTGTGTAGATTATGCAGAGCTAAAAAGATTCAGCACTTCCATTCTCATAGTGTTTTGCGAGCAGTTTGGCAAATGTAATCACCAAATACAGATTTACAGATTAACTGTTGCATTGTCCAACACTTGTAGAGATAATGGAAACAACAAGATGTTCTGTCCTTTTACTGTATGCCTGAAATAGATGAAATGTCCTAGCAAATAAAGAAAGTATTCGTGATGGACATCTTGTCATAAATTCATGTTCCTCTACATGCTGTTGCCTTTTTTTAGAGTAAAAAAATTATATTGATGAGGGAATAATGGACAGGAAGCAAGGTTATTAAAGCCTTTGACACAACTGAGGAAAACCTCCTTTTTCACTAGTTTAGGGGAAAGAAAATGGCATTAATCAAACTTTACATATATTGGAAGAGTAGTGTGTGTTTTGGTGTAGTGTGTTGCTATCAGTATCAACATTTTAACAGGTTACGTTTTACACTATGACATAAGCTCAGTTTGTAATATTTGCTAGTGACCTCAGTTCTATTTCAAGTTATGAAGTAATCAGTGTGGAAATTATTGAGAAGTAGAGTTTATTGCATATCCCCTAGGCTCCCTGTGGTCAGCTAGGTGCTCTATTTAATTATTTCTTAATTATTTTAGCAGATTTTTACACAGTAATATGACCCAATAATATGACTTCTACATGTTATCTTTTGTCAAATGTGAATCAGTGCCAAAATTAAAACTCTTTGTTTATTTTAAACTGTGGGTCTCTAATACTCTTCAACCACAATTACTGCTAAGCCACTTCAGTGCATTCCTTCACATCATCAATCCTGTTGCACAGTCTACAGTTCATTGCTGTCTATCCTATGTATTTTCCTGATGATAATCCTCATTTGTTTTCTCCATATATTTTCTTTTCTGTGTTGGAACATTAGATCATTGTTGTTGATAGTGCAGGTATTTAAGCTAGTGCTAGAGCAGTTGTATAGCACTTATTCCTTTGTCTTTGTATCTTAAGTCTATTTTCTTTACAAACATTGTTAAATATGATGACAAATATTTTCCTTAAATTTTTAATAATGTTGTGCAAAATAATTAAAATAATAGTAATCCATTTCAGGATGCCAATTATGCTTCGCAGCTCTAACTGTGTTCTTACTGGGAAAAGTCAGGCAGAACTGGCCAAGATGAATGAGTGTCCACTTGACCCAGGTGGCTATTTCATTGTCAGAGGACAAGAGAAAGTGAGTGATTATCTACAAAGGAAAGATTACACATAAGTCTTAAGTCAGCAAATGTAAAAATACCAGTATTCTGCTTTGCTTGCTTCTAAAGATGGTGTGCCGTCTTTTTGCACTTACAGTCTTGTTCTCGTTTGGAAGGTATGGACTCTCTCTCTCTCTCTCTCTCTCTCTCTCTCTCTCTCTCTCTCTCTGTGTGTGTGTGTGTGTGTGTGTGTGTGTGTGTGTGTGTGTGTGTCATTATCCTCTTCATTTTTTCTCATTATTTCCTTATTTCAAATTCATATTGCAGCCTTCCCTATGGTGCCGTGCTTACTACCTTCAGACATTTAATAAAAACAGACTTCTGATATGTCACTGAAAAAAATAATGAGCAAGTGTACTGATGTCAAAAATATAAGTGTTCAGAGAGGAAAGTGTGATTTTAAGTTCAACCAGTGCTGGTATTTACACTCTCACTGTTCCTCTCCATAGTCATTCATTGTACTTAACACTAAGAGTAGAATTCTTAATTTATCTTAAACATTTTGTATTAACAAATATCTCAGACCTTACACTGTCAAAACCATACCTAGGTCATGTAAAAACCATTCTGCTTATGAATATGCCCAAGAATCTCTAAATCCTGTAATCTTTTTAAACTTTGCAAATGATTTGTTTTGTAAATTGAGCACATCAAAAAGACTTTGAGGTTTCTATTTAGTGTATGTTTTAAGCATAGTTTTGAGAACAATTCAACATAGAATGAAAGAACAAAGGTTCCCGTTTAGTTGCATGCATGCTTATAAACTAGTTCCTCAAATTTATGCTTGAAGTTTTTGTAGCAAACGTGACTTCTGAAGAGAAAGCAGTCTTTGTTTTGCAGTTTGCAGACAGTGAAATCGCAGAATGTCTTTAACCCTCAAGTAGGCATGCCAGTTTTCATAACACAAGTAGGTTCATGGTGTACTTTATGCACATGTTACGAATAGCTGTCTTTATGTGACCAAGGTAAACATGTATGAGCAAAGTCACAGTTTAATCATAGCTTAATTAAACAATGACAAAATAAATGTATAGTATGTGAGCTAAATCACTGTTTAAATAAAGAATAATAAAATAAACTTCCATTGTATCACTCTGTTGCTGTATACAAGTGTTACCTCACAGTAATGAACCACTCGGAACATTAAAGAGTGCAGTTGCTTCAGATCCCAGCCAAATGTTTACGTGATTACTAATTATCCTGTAGACAACTGAGACCGTGCTGCTATCTCGTAATCCTTGGCATTTTCTTGCACGGTTTGTATATGTTTTTCCATCTAGTTCACTGACTGTTGTATATTACTGTTGCTCGTTTTGATGCATGAAACCCCAATTTACCACTGTGTTAGCTAAAGCAATAAAGAAGGAATAGGTATGGGCTCACAATTGTAAAACAACATTGGAATGGTACAAGACAATGTTATATGTGGTTGGCGCACTAAATGCATAGCGTGCCTGCTTGAGGGTTAAAAGAGAGGACTCTGAACTGAATGTTTGACTTGCAACTGTCTTTTCTGGAGACTCAGTAAATTAGTTCGTAGGATGAGCAGCTCCAATTATGGTTATGTAGAGAATTTTATGAAAATGCTTGCAAGTGTGTCATCATTTACAGCTTTTACAAACTCTGTTACTAATAAACTACAGTTTGTGTCAATTTTGTAGACAAAATTTTAGTGCTTGAAGAAGACTTTTGTATATGTTATCTTTAGTGACAAATCAACATTTATCTCAGCTGAAGGGTGGGCATGCCAAATGTATGGTTCGTCAGAAACTTGCTGAGAGATATTCCAAAGGGAACGAGACACCTCAACATTGAATATGGTTGTTGTGTTTTTCTTTTGTACTGAGGCAAGTGTGACAGCAGTTGATATTCTTGATATCATACAATGTTAGTTCTTTCCTCAATTGTGAAATTTTTGAGAACAGAAATAGATGGTTTGAAAGTAGAAATAGTGGGTGTTAGTGAACTGTTTTACCAGGAAGAAATGGACGAGTACTGGCTTATCAACACAAAATCAAATATGGCTAATACAGGAGTATAGAAAACAGGACTGCAGGTGAACTACATGAACAACATAGTAAATGTATTATCATAGCCAAGATAAACACGAAATCATGGTCCAGCACAGTAGTACAAGTACATATGTCTGCCAGGTCACCGCCAAGATAGGAGACTGAAAAAATTATGATGAGACAAATAAACTATTCAGTACATTAAGGGAAACTTAATTGTAAATGGAAATCAGTAGGTGGTGCAGGAAGAGAACAAAAATAGTAGGAGAATCGGCAATAGAAAAACAATGAAAGAGGAAATTTCCCGGTAGAATCTGGCACATAACACAGACATTGCAGACAACTGGGACTTGGAGACACTAGATGGATTCTGATGGATTACGAAATGGTAAGACAGGAATTTAGAAACCAAGTTTTAACCCACAAAACATTGCAAGTAGCACATATGGAGCCCACTCATAATTTATTGGTTATGAACTGCAGAGTACAGTTATATACTTAAAGTCAAAAGCATAGTGAGTTAAGGAGATGGTTCCTAGAAAAGTAGAAACAACCAGAGAGTGTTGATAATTTCAAACTGTGCATTAGGTGAAACTAACTGAAATGGGATAGAAGAAGAATGAACAGCTGTGAAAGACATAATAAAGCCAGGAGAAGCAAACCTAGTCAAAAAGGCAACACCCAGCCGAAATTATTGGATAATGCAGGAGATATTCAGTTTGATTAATGAAAAAAATAAAAATAAACAGGCAAAGTGACAAACTAGGACTGGGAGAGAAGAAATGCAAATCTATAGACTATTACCGAAAAAGACATTCCCTCAGAATTAATAAAATCCTTGGGAGGGTCAACCATAACTACAGTTTTCCTTCTGGTATGCAGGATCCTACAGATTTTAGGAACAACTTAATAACTACAGTAGGAAAAAAGGCAAGTGCTGATGGATGTGTATATTATCAAACCACAAGTTTGATAAGTCACGACTGTAAAATACAACTGGAGGACAGAAGACCCGAAGAAGAAAGGTCACTTTGAGTTTCAGGGAAATGTGGGAACACGCAAAGCAACACTGATGCTATGCATTCTCTTAGACACCAGGTTTATGAAAAACAAAGCCACATTTATGGAATTTGTAATTTAGAGAGAGCTTTCAGAATCCTGAAGTTACTGGGGATAAAATACAGGGAGTGGAAGGTTATCTACAGATTTTACAGATACCATACAGTGTTTATAAGTAAAAGTGCATGAAAGGGAGGCAGTAATTGAGAAGAGATGGAATTAAAGTCCAGTGGGCAGGGGGGGGGGGGGGGGGGAGAGAAGACTGTAAGATTTGCCATTTGACATTGGAATTCTATAAGAGACAGCAAGATAGTTGGAATATCAGTTGAATGGGGTAGACAGTATCTTGGAAAGATGTTATAAGATAAAATTCAGCAAGATTTATGGAATAATATAGTGAAATCAAGTGGTGATGAGAGATACTGATGCTGAAAGTAGTACACAAATTTTACAATTTTGGTACCAAAATAACTGATAATGATGGTAGTTAAGATGACATCAAATGCTGACTTGCAATAAGAAGAAAAACTTTTCTGCAAAAGAGAGATAAAGAATATTTCAAAAGATGTAAAGTGCTAAGTGACTATCCCAGAACTTTGCATCAATTGCAGGTTGCCTCCCTAATGACTTCCAAGGCCAACAAATATGAGGTTCATTCAAATGAAACCTGGCCAATGCATGTACCTTTGCCTTAAACATAGGGTGGCACCACATAACTGTGGGTATGGTGACGACATCTTTTGGTAGGGAGAGTGACGCATGCATAGGTGGTCACACAAGTTATCATCCACTACTGAACGTGCAGGCGATTAAGCAGGAACAGCGAGGAGTAATTTGAGTTTTGGCGGCGGAGGGAGTTGGAGGCCGTGAAATTGTATCGTCGGATGAAGGCTCTGTATGGTGAGTACAGTCAGAGTTGTTCAAGTGTTGTGGAATGACGCAAACGGTTCCTTTAGGGTCACGAGTCACTGGAAGGCGATGCTCATCCTGGGCAGGCTCAGCATGTCATCACACCGGAAATGGTTGTGGAAGTGAATGCTTCAGTCTTGAACAACTGCAGAATCACTGTGGATGAGATCCATCAGTTAGTGGGTATTAGCGTGGACACTGCTCACACCATAATGCATCAACAGTTGAACTTTCGAAAAATGTGTGCGGAATGGGTTCCCCATCAACTGATCACTGAACAGTGCAATACTTGAATGGCACTGTCTTTGAGTCATCTGCAATGTTATTATGAGGAGGAATATGGCTTTCTTACGCATTGTCACAGGTGATGAAAGATGGTGGAACAGTGTTGAACTGGAAAGGAAGTGTCGGAGCAAGCAGTGGGACAGAACCTTAGACGAGCCATCAAGTTGAAATGCTGAGGCATGTTGTCCAGTGGCATTATCCTCCTGCATGATAATGCTCACCGACACACGGCCAATGCGGTGAAGACGACATTGCAGCAATTTCGGTGGGGAAACAATGGAACATCCACCATACAGTCCCAATGTTTCACCGCGTGACTTTCATGTGTTTCGACCTCTAAAACAAGCTATTTGAGGACATCGATTTGCAATGGATGACAAAGTGTGTGACTGGGTCTAGGCCTGGATCCGACAGTAGCCTAATAGCTTCTTCAAGGATGGGACCAACCCGCTAGTGTTGCAATGGGATAAATGTGCCAACAGTTTTGGTGACTATTTTTTAGTATGTTTACTGCATATAACAGGGAGTGGAAGGTTATCTACAGATTTTCCAGATACCATACAGTGTGTGTTAATAAAATCATTACCAAACTTCCTGGCAGATTAAAACTGTGTGCCCGACCGAGACTCGAACTCGGGACCTTTGCCTTTCGCGGGCAAGTGCTCTACCAACTGAGCTACCGAAGCACGACTCACGTCCGGTACTCACAGCTTTACTTCTGCCAGTATCTGTCTCCTACCTTCCAAACTTTACAGAAGCTCTTCTTGCGAACTTTGCAGCCCCCAGGCTGTGGCTAAGCCATGTCTCCGCAGTATCCTTTCTTTCAGGAGTGCTAGTTCTGCAAGGTTCGCAGAAGAGCTTCTGTAAAGTTTGGAAGGTAGGAGACGGATACTGGCAGAAGTAAAGCTGTGAGTACCGGACGTGAGTCGTGCTTCGGTAGCTCAGTTGGTAGAGCACTTGCCCGCGAAAGGCAAAGGTCCCGAGTTCGAGTCTCGGTCGGGCACACAGTTTTAATCTGCCAGGAAGTCTCATATCAGTGCACACTCCTCTGCAGAGTGAAAATCTCATTCTGAAAATCATTACCGTTACTTCACACTATTAACCGGGTTTGAATGCCCGTTATATTTGATTTTAAATATTTCACAAATTAATTATTGAATTTACAAATTTAAAATGCTGTCATAATCTGCTCATAAAGAGGTGTAATCTTATGTTAAAAGTTTAACACAATATGACAAGTCTTGAGGCAGTTTGGTCACTCTCATTCAGGAGGGTGATGGTTCAAACTTGCATCCGGCCATCCAGATTTAGGTTTTCTGTGGTTTCCCTAAATTGCTTCAGGCAAATGCTGGGATGGTTCTTTCAAAAGGACATGGGCAGTTTCCTTCCTCAACTTTGAAACAATCTGAGCTTGTGCTTCATCTCTAATATACCTTGATGTTGACAGGACATTAAACTCATTCTTCCTTCCTTCAAGGCACATTCATACTTGGGCTTTATTAATCCACTATTTGAGAATTAGAGCACTTAGTGTCTTCCAACAAACTTCAAACATAATGTCAAATGTTTATGAAATTTTTTCTTGCAGATTCTACCCACAAAGTGATGACAGAAAAAAAAGTTATTCACTTACCGCATTTGTACTGTTCATACGGTATAACTAACATTACTACCAACTCTAATCGCAGTGCAGTTTACAGACGATATCCACATATACCATCAAATGTGCCTGCAAACTCATACTGTTGTATGAACCAAAGTTTCAGAGATATGATATCATACACTTTGAGGTGCATGAAACACAAATTACCCACACTATTTTCATTCAACCCCCCATGAACCATGACTTGCCGTTGGTGGGGAGGCTTGTGTGCCTCAGCGATACAGATGGCCGTACCATAGGTGCAACCACAACAGAGGGGTGGGTAGCTGTTGAGAGGCCAGACAAATGTGTGGTTCCTGAAGAGGGGCAGCAGCCTTTTCAGTAGTTGCAGGGGCAACAGTCTGGATGATTGACTGATCTGTAACACTAACTGAAACGGCCTTGCTATGCTGGTACTGCGAACGACCGAAAGCAAGGGGAAACTACAGCCATAATTTTTCCTGAGGGCATGCAGCTTTACTGTATGGTTAAATGATGATGGCGTCCTTTTGGGTAAAATATTCCGAATGTAAAATAGTCCCCCATTCGGATCTCCGGGTGGGGACTACTCAAGAGGATGATGTTATCAAGAGAAGACAATTGGTGTTCTATGGATTGGAATGTGGAATGTCATATCCCTTAATCAGGCAGGTAGGTTAGAAAATTTAAAAAGGGAAATGGATAGGTTAAAGTAAGATAGAGTGGGAATTATTGAAGTTCGGTGGCAGGAGGAACAAGACTTCTGGTCAGGTAATAATAATGAGCGGTTGGCATTGGTGGCTGGGAGACCCCTCGCGGGGCAGTTTGGCTGCCGCTCCACAAGTTCTTTAACGCCACTACGGCAACTTGCGAGTGAATGAGGATGAAATGATGTTGAAAGCCACACAAAACCCAGTCATCTCGAGGCAAAGAAAATCCCTGACCCCGCCGGTAACCGAACCCGGGACCCCATGCGCTGGAAGCGAGAACGCTACCACAAGACCACGAGCTGCAAACTCTGGTCAGGTGAATACAAAGTTATAAATACAAAATCAAATAGGAGTAATGCAGGAGTAGGTTTAATAATGAATAGAAAAATAGGAATGCGGGTAAGGTATTACAAACAGCATAACGAACGCATTATTGTGGGCAATATAGATATGAAGCCCACGACTACAACAGTAATACAAGTTTATATGCCAACTAGCTCTGCATGTGATGAAGAGATTGATGAAATGTATGATGAGATAAAAGAAATTATTCAGATAGTGAAGGGAGAATTTAACTGATGAAAGGAGAAAATACAAAAATGCAGTAAATGAAGCAGGCAAAAAGGAATACAAACATCTCAAAAATGAGATCGACAGGAAGTGCAAAATGGCTAAGCAGGGATGGCTAGAGGACAAATGTAAGGATGTAGAGGCACATATCACTATGGGTAAGATACATACTGCCTACGGGAAAATTAAAGAGACCTTTGGAGAAAATAGAACCACTTGTATGAATATCAAGAGCTCAGATGGTAACCCAGTTCTAAGCAAAGAAGGGAAAGCAGAAAGGTGGAAGGGTAGTGTTCTTGAGGACAATATTATAGAAATGGAAGGGAATGTAGATGAAGATGAAATAGCAGATATGATACTGCGTGATGAGTGACAGAACACTGAAAGACCTAAGTCGAAACAAGGCCATGGGAGTAGACAAATTTCCATTAGAACTACTGATAGCCTTGGGTGAGCCAGCCCTGACAAAACTCTACCATCTGGTGAACAAGATGTATGAGACAGGCAAAATAACCTGAGACTTCAAGAAGAATATAATAATTGCAATCCGAAAGAAAGCAGGTGTTGACAGATGTGAAAATTAACGAACTATCAGTTTAATAAACCATTGCTACTAACACGAATTCTTTACAGATGAACGGAAAAACTGTTAGAAGCCGACCTCGGGGAAGATCAGTTTGGATTCCGTAGAAATGTTGGAACACGTGAGGAAATAATGAACCTATGACTTATCTTAGAAAATAGATTAAGGAAAGGCAAACCTACGTTTCTAGCATTTGTAGACTTAGAGAAAGCTTTTGACAATTTTGACTGGAGTAATCTCTTTCAGATTCTGAAGCACACGGGGGTAAAATACAGGGAGCGAATGGCTATTTACAATTTGTACAGAAACCAGATGGCAGTTAAGAGAATCGAGGGGCATGAAAAGGAAGCAGTTGTTGGGAAGAGAGTGAGACAGGGTTGTAGCCTTTCTCCGATGTTATTCAATCTGTATATTGAGCAAGCAGTAAAGGAAACAAAAGAAAAATTTGGAGTAGGAATTAAAATCCATGGAGAAGAAATAAAAGCTTTGAGGTTCGCCAATGACATTGTAATTCTGTCAGAGTCAGCAAAGGACTTGGAAGAGCAGATTAACGGAATGGACAGTGTCTTTAAAGGAGGATATAAGTTAAACGTCAACAAAAGTAAAACGAGGATAATGGAATCTAATCAAATTAAGTCGGGTGATGCTGAGGGAATTAGATTAGGATATGAGACACTTAAAGTAGTAAAGGAGTTTTGCTATTTGGGGAGCAAAATAACCGATGATGGTTGAAGTAGAGAGGATATAAAATGTAGGCTGGCAATGGCAAGGAAAGAAGAGAAATTTGTTAACATTGAGTATAGATTTAAGTGTCAGGAAGTCATTTCTGAAAGTATTTGCATGGAGTGTAGCCATGTATGGAAGTGAAACGTGCACAATAAATAGTTTAGATAAGAAGAGAATAGAAGCTTTTGAAATGTGGTGCTACATTAGAATGCTGAAGATTAGATGGGTAGATCACATAACTAATGAGGAGGTATTGAATAGAATTGGAGAGAAGAGAAATTTGGGTCACAACTTGACTGGAAGAAGGGATTGGTTGATAGGGCATATTCTGAGGCATCAAGGGATCACCAATTTAGCATTGGAGGGCAGTGTGGAGGGTAAAAATCGTAGAGAGAGACCCAGAGATGAATATACTAAACAGATTCAGAAGGATGTAGGTTGCAGTAGGTACTGGGAGATGAAGAAGCTTGCACAGGATAGAGTGGGATGTAAAGCTGCATCAACCCAGTCCCTGGACTGAAGTTCAGAACAACAACATTTTCATTCAGTGTTTCATAGCAATTAAATAGTGACTTCCAATAGATTTCAAGCATAATTTCAAACCTTTTCTAAAGTTTTTCTTGGTTATGTTCTGACTGTCAAATATTTAACACATTAACTCATTTGTAAGGTAGCCAGACATTTGAAACTGTTTTATAAATGAAAGTTTGATTCTTTGAAGAATGTGGCATTAACTGGGTGTGATATGATGAACTATATTAAACATGGAGGTTTGATTTTTGTTCATAAGCGGCATTCGAGTTGTGCACATCCTGTGATGATGACTCAGTGTGTACATGGCCTCAGGCCCAGGTTAGGCCATGATGGATGTGCCAGCTTCTGGCTAGCAGTCATGTTGTGCAAAGTTTTCTTGTAAGTTTAATTCAGTAAATCTTTGACAACTTTCATGTTATTTAATGTATAAAGCAGTTTGCATATCAAAATTCGAAAGAGCATATGTGACATCAGTTCCACTGCTAGCACACTCAATGGCTTCTATATATATTGTTTGTGTTTGTGAATCTACAGTGCAAGCCATAATATGAGGGTTGTCCAGAAAGTAATGCATCACATTTTTTTCTTCAGAAATTCTTTATTGAACATAATTTGAATTACACACATAAAAGAATGGTGTTTTATCTACACACCCCATTTTTTCACATAATCTCCATCCCTTTGTGTGGTCTTCCTCCTGTGTGGAACAATGGCGTATATTTCCTGTCAGTACCAATCCTTGTCCTGGTAGTGGAGCCAGTGCTTCATTCTGTGAATCACCACATCATAGCCCCCAAAATGTCTTCCACAAATGGCATCCATTAATGGTGAATGACAACATCAGTTCACTGCAACATGTCGTGTGTTACACCTGTGGAGGATCTTCTCTACCGCTGCAAATTATGGAGCTCCACTGAACTGCCATCTGGTGATCTCACCCTCTGTGCCCAGTGACTAACTGTACTTCTGTCAACAGCAGATGCTCCATAGACTTCGCACAAGTGTTTGTGAATATTCCCCACTGTTCTTTCGCTGCAGTGAGAAATTCAATGATGGCAAGTTGCTTGTAATGTACATCACCCACAGATGCCATTTTGAATATTGCAATAGAAAGAAGAATAAAAAAGAAAGTGGAGCCATATTAATAATTGTTGTGATATTTGATGGCACAGAGTATATGAAATGATTTTAAGCACTACAGTGAAGTTTGTAATTGTTTAACTTTGAATTTTTGGGCAAATTATTGCACATTAACTTGAGTGTAAGGTATCGGATTAGACTAGAGTTGTAACACATAGCTAATGAGGCAATCATAATTTCAATGTCATTAATGTATCAAAAGCTCTAAATTAGGCTAGTGGAACTACAAGCTTATTAAGTGACATATATACGGGGGTTTTCTGTGTAGGGGTGAACCAAAACCATAAAGGGACAGCCGCCATCTTGCAATAGGACTGTGTTCTGGGTGATTTGATTCAGGCAAGTTATGAACTGGAGTGACTGCCTGGTGGAAGGCCTCTGCCAATTAACTGGCTCCTCCACTTATAAACCCTGTCATAGTGATCCCACCCGACAAGTACAGCATAACCTCCTGTCCATGCTTAAAGCCTCAGGCATTTCCCAGAACCTCATCACTGAATCCATTTCCCTCCTCGCTCCCATGACATGCACATTCTATAAGCTCCCCAAAAACCACAAAACCAACAATCCTGGATGCCCCATTGTTGCTGGTCACTGTGCCCCCACTGAAAGAATTTTGGCCCCCATTGTCCAATACTCTCAACTAATTGCCTGAAATCCAACCTTCCACGTCAAAGATACCAACCACTTCCTTAACTGTCTCTCCACCATCCCCATCCCTTTACCTCCTGGATCCCTACTTGTCACTGTTGTTGCCACTTCCCCATAAATCAACACCTCTCGTGCCCATGGTCTTGTCACTATTGAACACCACCTTTCCTAATGTCCTATAGACTCCATACACCCTACCTCACTCCTCATACATCTTACTAACTTTATCATAACACACAACTACTTCTTCATTGAATAGAAAGTATACAAAGAAATCTGCTGCACAGCCGAGGGCACCCACATGGTACCCTCGTATGCCGTCCTTTTATGGGCTGTCTAGAGAAAACTTTCCTAGCCTCCCAAAATGCTAAACACAGTCTGGTTCAGAGTCATTGGTGATATCATCATGATGTGAACTTAAAACCAGGCACCCTACCCTCATTCATGCACAATTTCAACGCCTTCTCTCCCATCTGCTTCACTTGGTCCTCCTCAACCCAACATGCCACCTTCATGGACATTGATCACCTCCATCAACGCCTCTGTCCACATTAAACCCACCAACTTCTAATAGCACGTACATTTCTACAGCTGTCGCCCCTTCCACACAAAAAAATCTCTCCCACACAGCCTAGCCACACAGAGACAGCATATCTGCAGTGACAGGAACTTCCTTACGCAATATGCTGAAGGTCTCACCAAGATCTTCTCAGATAGGCACTGTCTCCCATACCTAGTCTGCAAATAGATCTCCTTTCCCATTTTCCCATTCATCCCCAATCTTGCCACCACCCTTGACAACCAGCTACAAAGGAGTGCTCCCTTCATCATACAGTACCACACCGGAGTGGAACAGTTGAACCACATCGTCCATCAGTGCTTTGAATGTCTGTCCTCATGCTCTGATGTGAAGGACATCCTACCTAAGATCCTTCCGTCCCCTCCACATCCTACCCAAAATCCTTCCCACCCCTCCTAAAATGGCATCCCATTGCCTTCCTACCTGCACAGCATCCTAGTTCATCCCTATGCCGTTCCTAATCTGAACCCCTTGCCACAGGGACCATATCCCTGCGGAAGAACCAGGTGTAAGACCTGCCTGATCAGCTCACGAGCACTTCTTATTCCAATCCTGTCTCAGGCTAATCTTACCTCATCAGAGGCTGGACCATCTGTGAAAACAACCATGTCATAACATACCACATCTGCTGCAATCATTGCACAGCTTTTTGTATTGGTATGACAACCATCCTGCTGTCCACCAGGATGAATGGCCACCACCAAACTGTGGTCATGATCATGGTAGACCACCCTGTGACATAACATGCAGCTGAACATAACATGCTTTATTTCAGCGGCTGCTTTACAACCCGGACCATTTGCATCCTCTCCTTCACGACCAGCTTTTCTAAACTGTGCAGATGGGAGCTATCCTTAAAACACATTTCCTGCTCCTGAAATTATCCCACCCTCAACTTACAGTAACTTACTGTCCTCACACCACACACCCAACACTTCCCATTCCTAATCTTGTAACTTCACCCCTATTCACATCCCCTCACCCTCATTGTGTGCCTTCCTGTGCCAACAGACCTGCCTGATTTTCCCACATCCCTGTTCCTCTCCTTTTCTGCTCCACTCAACTCCCTCCCCCTTTATCCCCAATCTCCCTGCCCCATAGCCTCCCGACTCTGTGTCTGGCTGTCTTGTCCTGCATTTCCTCACCTCAGTTTAGTCCTAAACAGTTGAGGTTTTTTAGTTATCATAATTTGCCCCTGTATACAGCTTAGTAGTTATTTATGCGACTGATTAGTAACATCAGGGGTATGTGCAGAATTCTGTTGATTGGACTCTGTCTTGAATGAGCTTATGAGAGCAACATGTTCACTTCTCACTACATTAGTGATAAACGACTTTAAGCTGCTGGTGCCATAGTTCAATGCTTTGCGCTATAGGAGGTGCTGTGCCATTCTTTCGAAGAAATCACTCTTCACAGTTTCAGTTGAATTGCCCGTGTTGAAACAGACCTTTTGTTCCTATGTTATCCACATCCCAACTCAATAGACATTGACTAATGAATGAATGAGCTAGTGAGTCAATTGTACTGGTTAGACTCTCACCAGCAATCGGACTGTGCAATGTGGACGATGGACCGGTAACTTGCAGATAAATATGTGTGTTCTTTTTAGCAAGTAATATGTTTTTAATCACACATAAATTACAGAAGTCCATCATTTTAAATTCAGAATTCATTTAGTTTCCTGAGTCTCATTTTAGATAAGTTGAATTGGCTGACGCACCTTAGAGATGCATTAACACTCAAAATTTTGGTGATGCACCCGTAACAAGACATAGGGATCAGACCAAACTTATTTGTTTCAGTTTTATGGAGTCTTTGTACAGTCATGGATTGATTACAGTTGCACAATGTTGGACCTGCTAGGATATCTTACCTGAAGATGCAATCCACCATGCTTAAATTGATTTTAAGACAGTATCCAATTCCCATCCTCTCTGTGGAGTTCATTGAACTCCCTCTTTACAGCAGGTAGAAAATACTGTGTGAAAGGCCTGTAAAATGTAAAATCGGTAAAATTGCTAGCTCATCTTACCATTGTTGCTGTACCTCACCCCCCTCCCTGCTCTCCTTCCACCTTTTTATGGGCAAAATATTTTGATAATCATCATATAAGGTGAATTTGGAATTTGTTAGAGTTTACTTCAAGAGTTGTCCTTTTGAGATGCCTTTAGGTATTTATGGTTGGAGCAAAAGGCTGTCTTGGATCCCTTTACAAATGTAAACTTATTTTAGCTCTAACATGTTTTAAAAATGAAAGCACCCCTAGTGTGCTTTTAAATTGTCAGTGTTCAATATTTGGATTAGCACTGCAATTTGGTAAAGTATACATAAAAGGATCCAAGCAGGGAAACACTTTTGACTGCTCCTTAGTTTTCCATGGACATACCCTCACTATTTACTGTCCTGAACCATTTCCAGTGAACATTAAGTGATGTAAATAATCCTTAAGGTACTAGAAGCAGATGAGACATTATAGTAGTAATAACTTTCTTGTCCAGATTCAGTCAGTGCTCTACAATCAATCCAATTGGTGTGACAAACATTACAAAAAAATATCCAAATGATCCATACCATTTTTCTCTTTTTACTAACACCAGATAAGGCTGCAGTATTCTGGATGCAAGAAAACTATCATGCTCATCACTGATATAACCACAGTCCATTGTGCTATATATCTCTGTAAGCTACAAGGTAACTGTTGAATCAAGAGGTCGTGCACTGATGAGTTACTGGGAGTGGAAAACATGTTGCTATCGGTGAAACCAATTGTCCATCTCTGCCATCCTTCCATTCAGTCAGAGAGAAATGAAGAAAATTGCTTACAAAACATTTGTCAAGCCCTTCATAGAACACTGCTCAAGTGTGCAGGCCTGTACCAAATAGGACTAACAGAGGATGTGGAACATAAACAGAGAAGGGCAGCAGAAATGGTAACAGATTTCCTTTACCCATGGAAGAGAGTCACAGACATGCTGAAGGATGAAGGAACTGAACTGGCAGACACTGGAAGACAGATGCAAATCATCCTTTGAAAGCGTACTCACAAAGTTTTAAGAACAAAGTTGGAGTATACAAAGTGCTTGATCCCTGCGTCCTCAGTCACTCCTGTTTCTGGCACAACAAACATAAAACAGATTTAGGTGATGAATCTAGTAATATAAATCAGTGGCACAGGGCTCACAAGGACAGGATTAAATTAATTGCAGCACACACAGATGTTTAAAGAACCATTATTCCTGCACTTCATGCAAGAATGGAACAGGAAGAAGCCCTAACAACTGGTGCAATGGGAAGTATCCTCTGTCATGCACTTCAGTTACTTATAGAGTATGGATGAAGATATACATGTAACAGTGGCACTGATATGTCTCCATGTAGCACTTCTTTTTCTCTTACTCATTGCTTTCTTAATTAATTGAAGAACTCATAATTATTTTGGTGGTACCTGTGACACATCTACCTACATCTACATCTACGTACATACATACATACATACATACATACATACATACTCCGCAAGCCACCGTATGGTGTGTGACAATTAGTTGTTTCCTTTCCTGTTCCATTTGCAGATAGAGCTAGGGAAAAATGACTGTCTACATGCCTTCATATGGGCCCTAAATTTCTCATATCTTATCTTTGTGGTCCCTATGTGAAATATATGTTGGCAGCAGTAGGATCGTTCTGCAGTCAGCTTCAAATGCCAGTTCTCTAAACTTCCTCCATAGTGTTCTTCGAAATAAATGTCTTCTTCCCTCCAGGGATTCCTACTTGAGCTCCGAAAGCATACCTGTAACACTTGTATGCTGATTGAACCTACTGGTAACAAATCTAGCAGCTCGCCTCTGAATTGCTTCGATGTCTTCTTTCAATCTAACCTGGTGCAGATCCCAAATACTTGAGCAGTACTCAAGACTAGGTCACATTGGTGTCCTATATGCAGTCATCTTTACAGATGAACCACACTTTCCTAAAATTCTCCCAATAAATGGAAGTCGACCATTCGACAATCCTCACATGCTAGTTCCATTTCATAATGCTTCGCAACGGTATGCCCAGATATTTAAACAAGGAGACTGTGTCAAGCATAACACTACTGATGCTGTATTTGCACATTAAGGGTTTGTTTTTCCTACATTAAGGGTTTGTTTTTATACATTAAGAGCAAGCTGCCATTCATCACACCAACTAGAAATTTTATCTAGGTCACCTTGTATCAACCTACAGACACTTATCTTCAACACCTTCCTGTACATTACAGCATCATCAGCGAACAATAGCTGCCACCCTGCTTGCCAGATGATTTATGTATATAGAAAATAGCAACAGTCCTATAAGATTTCCCTGGGGCTCTCCTGATGTTACCCGTCTCTAATGAACACTTGCCATCAAGGACAAAATACTGTATTCTATTACTTAAGGAGTCTTTGAGCCAGGCACATATCTGGGGGCCTTTTCCATATGCACGTACTTTCATTAACAGTCTGCTGTGGGGTATCATGTAGAATCTGTTTTGGAAATCTAGAAATATGGAATCTGCCTGTTGCCCTTCATCCACATTTGAATGGCATGTGTGTGAGATTCTATTGCCAGGCCAGCAGTCAATTTAAGTGGAGACTTGTGTTATGTTTTAACTGATGATAGGATGAGTCTGATATGCGATCGAAAATTTTGTGAATTCTTGGAACTTCAGCCTCAGCTTCTAGACTGTTGGTGTTAGTGTGTTGCAGAATGCCTGGCTGAGATATTTTTAGTTTAATGGCAGACAACCATACCCACCTTATACAGTATTTTATTCTCTTAACAACCTTTGTTTTTGACAGTGCAGGAAAAGACAGATTGCTTCTTATTGTAAAGAAGACACGTCAAATTGCAGACAGACACAATTAAGATATTCACATATAGCTTTCATCCACAGGCTTCATCAGTAAAGAAGGAGAGGAGTGGGGAAAGACAGGCAGATGAGTTGGCAGAGGGCTGCAAGTAAACAGGGTGAGAGATGGGAGTGGGGAGGAGATGACAGGACAGAGAGGGTGGAAACTGCTGGGTGGAGTTTCTGGGGAGTGTATGTTACTGTAGGTTGAGGCTGGGATGATTATGGGAGCAGAGAATGTGTTGTAAGGATAACTCCCATCTGCACAATTCAGAAAAGGTATCATTGTAGGGGAGGACCCCCTCTTCTTTTTTGCTCCTTTTTTCCCTCGCTTACAGCTCCACAACCTCCTGATACTGCACCTGTTGTCAGTCTAGTCGCTGCACACTCCCCCAGGCAGTAATAGTCTCTCTCCCCAACCATACACTACTATCCCTTCCCCTTCCCCTGCCCCCCTTCCCCTTCCTCATGCCCTCCAGATTGCTGCTTGCATCTCATGTGAGCATCAAACACTTTCCTGTAACCTTTGCATATGTTTTCTCCTGCCGCCATTTGATGGGTAGATTTCTTATGTATTCAGTATATTTTATGTGTCCTTCACCCCTCTTTATCACCCTCCCCCTCCTTCCCCTCCCCCTTCTTTTCCCTGCATCTCTTTTGCCAGAAGAAGGATCCACTCGCTCTGAAAACTTGCATAAGACAGCCCTTTGTGTGTGTGCGTATGCACTGCTGCCACTGCTTGGTCAGGAGATTTTTTTTAATCTATCCAATTACATTATATTAACAATCATATTTAGGTATAGACAAAAGAATTACTTCTGTTTACCTTTAATTTGGTTTTCTTGTACTTTTTATCACAAGTGTAGATGCTTTCTTGTGGAGGATTCATGATTTATACAGTTGAATCATTTGGGTCACATGCAGATACTTTCGATAATCTATTCATTTCTGATAGCTGGCTACTACTTGTGATACCACCTATCATTAGACTGAAAGATGTATTATTATTCTTTATTTTACAAAATGTTTGATTGATACAATTTGCATCTGCCTTTGTCCACCATTTTGGTGTGGTTAGATGGTCATTTCTGACACCAAAATTGATAAAGGAGTGACGCATTAGGGTTAGTTGTTTCCATACTTGTTCCAGTCCATGTCTCCTCTCTTTCTTGTAGCCAGTTAAAACAAACACACACACACACACACACACACACACACACACACACACACACACACACACCTACCTCAGAGTTCTGTGTCCCTCTCAGAGATCAGTGTAGCAAATTATGTTTTAAATGTTGTATTTGTTTCAAACAGTAAAATGTGTAGAACCTATGAATTTCAGAACTGTTATGATTGCATACTGTGTTTGCAATAAACATGATTAGAATGAGTTTTTTCATTAAAGCATATAGAATTTTAATGGTACTTAAGAATGCATGTGCTTATTGTTATAGGTGATCCTGATGCAAGAACAGTTGGCTCGCAACAGGATTATTGTAGAGGATGACGGCAAAGGTGGTGTTCAGTGTCAAGTTACAAGCAGCACTCATGAGAAAAAGTCTCGAACAAATGTTGTTGTCAAAAATGGAAAATATTACCTAAAACATAACACACTGCAAGATGTAAGCATAATTTTTTGATGACTTAAAAAGCGTACTTATAAAATAACCCATAATTTTGCTATTGAAATGGTTTTGATTTTTGTGAAGTTCTTATTAAGTTTAGACGTGCAATCGCATGGGTGTGTGACACACACACACACACACACACACACACACACACACACACACACACACATTTCACTTAAGAGTATATGGCAATGTGCTGTATATTTAGTTTCTGTGGGTGATTCATATTCCTCATCAAGCCTGAGTATTGATAGAATGAACACATCAGAGATAACCGGACTCAAGGTGACAGCCGCAGCTCGTACCCTCTTGGGGTGCAGCAGCCATCTCAGCAACCTTGTGAGGTGGCACCAACCTCTAACGAGTGTTTACTGATATACTGCAGCCTGGCAGTTGCGGCCAGCCTCTCGTTAGTCACTAGTCTTTTGTACATGCCAGTGAATAGCAGAGCATTTTGACCACAGTTTAAGATATAAAGTTATGATGTTGTTACAGTCTATCAACTGGAATGACAGCAGCAGCAAGAAAGCTAACTGTAAGATAGGTGTTTTTCTTTAATTATTTTTCTGTACAATTAAGTAAATAGTTATTATATTTTTGGATTGCAAGTATTAGTAAATTATGAAGAGAGAGTCTAACAACAGCTGAATCTCACTGATACAACTTATTCATGAAGAAATACTTTTGAATATATGTATAATTGCAGCTTATTCCTTTGAAAATGAGATGATACAAACATGCATTCGTGCAGAGAATCATATATTTCTGTTGTTGTCTGTTCTTACTATGATAGGCACTTTCCCTGACAAGTAACAATTTTGTGAGGAGTCTAATTTTTTGCACGTTCTTGCACTTCACTTGACCTTCTAACACATGAATAGTTTTTTTTAAATGTAATTACTTTTGTTTCAAAAGCAAATCTCTCAATGGTTCTTACCATTTGTTGTTTGTAGCAACAATTGTGGAACTGGTTTCTTCTGCGTTGGGAAACATTTTTATTGTTTCTGACTTTTTTCATCACATCTGTATGGTTCTGCTTTCAGTTGTGGTTGTGGTGGCTTATTTGATATGTTAAATAATGTACGCATTGCATTCCATAAAAGTTTCCTAGGTTCCACAGTCAGTGATTTGACTGGAAGTGTAGTGAACAAAACTTCATTTTGCTGTGTGGATATATATATATATATATATATATATATATATATATATATATATATATATATATATATATATATAAGATTCCAAGACTTACCAAGCGGGAAAGCGCCGGCAGACAGGCACATGAACAAAACACACACACAACAAAATTACGAGCTTTCGCAACTGGCAGTTGCTTCGTCAGGAAGGAAGGAAGGAGAGGGAAAAATGAAAGGGTGTGGGTTTTAAGGGAGAGGGTAAGGAGTCATTCCAATCCCGGGAGCGGAAAGACTTCCCTTAGGGGAAAAAAAAGGACAGGTGTACACTCGCGCACACACACACACATATCCATCCGCACATACACAGACACAAGCAGACATATTCCAATATTTTCCCTAAGAGAGGTCTTTCCGCTCCCGGGATTGGAGTGACTCCTTGCTCGTAATTTTGTTGTGTGTGTGTTTGTGTGTTTTGTTCATGTGCCTGTCTGCCGGCGCTTTCCCGCTTGGTAAGTCTTGGAATCTTTATTTTTAATATATTTTTCCCATGTGGAAGTTTCATTCTGTTTTATATATATATATATATATATATATATATATATATATATATATATATATATATATATATATATATAATAGAAAGAAGCCTCCACATGGGAAAAATACATTAAAAACAAAGACTCCAAGACCCACCAAGCGCGAAAGCGCCGGCAGACAGGCACCCGAACAAAACACACAAACACACACACAGAGTTACTAGTCCTCGCAACCGATGGTTGCTTCTTCAGGAAGGAGAGGGAAAGACGAAAGGATGTGGGCTTTAAGGGAGAGGGCAAGGAGTCACTCCAATCCCGGGAGCGGAAAGACCTCCCCATATATCCATCCGCACATACACAGACACAAGCAGACATATTTGAAAATATGTCTGCTTGTGTCTGTGTATGTGCGGATGGATATGTGTGTGTGTGTGCGAGTGTACACCTGTCCTTTTTTCCCCTAAGGGAAGTCTTTCCGCTCCCGGGATTGGAATGACTCCTTACCCTCTCCCTTAAAACCCACATCCTTTCATTTTTCCCTCTCCTTCCCTCTTTCCTGACGAAACAACTGCCAGTTGCGAAAGCTCGTAATTCTGTGAGTGTGCTTGTGTGTTTTGTTCATGTGCCTGTCTGCCGGCGCTTTCCCGCTTGGTAAGTCTTGGAATCTTTGTTTTTAATATATTTTTCCCATGTGGAAGTTTCTTTCTGTTTTATATATATATATATATATATATATATATATATATATATATATATATATATATGACCTCTTTTCGCAAAAGCTCAGGTCTGTTGCTATTTACTCTCCATTTTTTTGTACTGATAAATATCTGTAAGTTACAAGAGAATTATAAATAAATTGTCCTGCATAGCTTCCAGGGTACCTAAGAAACTAAAGAAACACAAATGTGATGCCGTTTTTTAGTTGCTGTTCATTTTTATGGCACTACATGCATTCCCTTCTGTAAAACACTATTTTACTAATCAGTGTAAATGATACTATTAACACTCATTTGATATTGTATTCAGTAGTGTATAGTTTTGTGACTATGCATTAGACTGTAATTTTGACCTTACCTGATTAACGTTCTGGATTTGGACTTTTCCCTGGATTGTGGTATATGTTTAGACAACTCGACTATACTCTGAACTAGTGCTGATCATTAATTCACCACATCTCCGCTGTCAGTTACCATTAGAACCAGCAGCTTTCTTGTGCCAGTCTCGTTCTTATCATTAGTACGAATAATCATAAACTGTGTTCCTACCTACGGAGAATAGTACAGAAAATTGACAATGAGAACTTCTTCGCTTTGCAACTTTTGCATTGTGGTATGTATCCTGAGTTCCTCAAGTTGTGGCAGCAGCAGTTACTGCAACAGTAGCAGCAGCAATACTTGGAGCAACAGCAACAGAAACAGCAACAGCGAGACTTGCAGCAAGAGATGCTAGTAGCAGCAGACACA
Source organism: Schistocerca gregaria (assembly GCF_023897955.1). Taxonomy (NCBI): domain Eukaryota; kingdom Metazoa; phylum Arthropoda; class Insecta; order Orthoptera; family Acrididae; genus Schistocerca; species Schistocerca gregaria. Next base: position 194,616,474 of record NC_064927.1, on the reverse strand, counting down.
TGTTTGCAACTTTTGCAAAATCGACAACAGATGGCAGCTGCAGTGGGCTCCCCTCACTTTGTTTATATGAGGTAAATGAGAGATGGGGGGATTATTTATGTTGTTTTGTTCTTCACTGCAAGGCAAGTCAAATAACTGACCCTAGGAATCAATGTGCACTCTTACTGTCTTGTGTAGTAGTCATTCCATGTCAAATCAACACACCTATTTTACCTCACGCTCTTAGATTTTGCTGAAAGTTGGTATACTTATAGTGGGCACTGAGACAAAGAAAAATACCAAATTTCAATTTTTTGTGTCAAACCATTCCTGAAATATGGCTATGTAAACCTTTCAAAAACCAGCCAAAAATGGTGTGAACGGACTTTTTTTAAGATTGTCCTAGGAGCTGTCCTAATTGAGCTGAGGAACTGGGAAAAGTGTCATTTTGCAGCATTTTTCATGCTCTTTCCAGTGATAGACAAAAAACATAGCTTCTAATTAATAACCTTTTTCAAAATGATAATTAATATTTTGATTTAATTTTTTTTTTTACAAAAAGTGCATAATTGAAAATTTTCAAAATATTTCCATAACTGCTTCATACTTTTGTAAATCATATGACAAAATATAAATGTGAGATGATGATGGGTTCATTGTTAAAAAAAAAATTATTCCAGTCTCTTGTTTTTCACCAACGGCCCTAGTTTGACCAAATTGACCTTTAACAAACAGGAATGTCTTTAAAATATACTGAAAGGTAAGTAAAAAAAGTATTAGAAATATCAACACATCACCTTATTAAACCAAAACTAATCAGCATATTTTATAATTAAGTTGATTACTTATTTTAATTTCATACAACTTCACTAACGGTACATTAACCGATATAACAAAAACAAGAAATTGTGCATTTAACTACAAACTGAAATAAAGTATGAATAAGTACAAGTATTTACATAACAGTTCTGGTCCATGATGATTGAAATGGAACTATTAAACAATTAAATACATAATGCTTGTTTTTGAGTAATAGGTATCTGTACATAGCTAAATTTAACACAGTAGGTACTAACAATAATTTTGAAACAACTTTCTATAAAATATACATTAACAATAACCTGAGACAAAAATTAAGTTTTGAGTTGAAACCAGTTTCCCAATAAATTGTCTTGGAACTTCACCTATTACATTTTAATAAAGCTGACTAGGTTTGGATTACATCACTTTCATTAAGAACGTATGTCCTTCCTGTCGGAGTAAATGGATTCACTTTTGTGAGAACATCCCCACAACTAACACCCACAGGACATCGGAATGTGCAGAATAAGAGTGACTTAGCTGGTCCACCTGGATGAAGAAAAGTTATTTTCACTTCATCAAGTTCTTCGTATTTTTCTAAAATGTACCCAAGCCACCAGTTTCTGCCATATACAGTGGTGACATAGCCTGATACATCTTGTAACTTCAGTTTGTCTGGTGATGTAGTTACTTCCCCCTCCCAACTCTCCATATCACCTGAGAAGTATTTGACTATTAATTTTGATGTATTGTTGGGAATGAAAGCATGAAATTGCTGTGTACCTTTGATTGTCAATGCCTCTTCATGTTGGCATTTTAAGAATATTTCGGAAGCAGCATAGTCTTCTTGAGTGAGTGGAATATGCAAAATCAACATTTTTGATATTATCTACTGCCCACTCAAATAGATCTTGTGCGGTTTGGATCTGATTTTGGTATGGCGTTTGCAAACTTGCACAAGCTGCCAGTCTCTTTACTGAACCCCCTACTCCATCACAAGGCCCTTTCCCACGTGCTGTGGCTGAAAAGTGCTTTCATCTTGAAGTCTTCATCATGAAGGCAAAGGTTCAGGAAGTTTTTCTTATTTTTATACTGAGCGGCAGAACCGTCAGAATAATAGTATATCTTTTTTGGAATCTTTTGAAATTTGTTAGATATGTAATTAGCTTCTTTTGAAAGGTGTAAACCACAGTTGTATTGTGCTCCAGGCAATATATAACAAAAGGATGAATGGTAATCTGTTGTCTTGTCCAGTGGAAACTCTGAGCTTCATCCTGTAGAACTATACTATAATTTCCTGAAAAATCACATATGACAACAAATTCAGATTCCATAAGGTTTTCTCTTGTGGAGTTAAGGAATGTTCGTTGTTGCTTGGCAATGAAGTCATGCCGAATCAAAGTCGACATCTTACTACAAAATAAATCTATGAATTCTTCAGAAGTTTTCTAAACAATTTCCAGATTACATTGGTCAACTGACATCCGCTGTCGGAACTGAACTTGTTCAACTCTTGGCCGCGAAAGGTAACGGTCCCGAGTTTGAGTCTCGGTCGGGCACACAGTTTTAATCTGCCAGGAAGTTTCATATCAGCGCACACTCCGCTGCAGAGTGTAAATCTCATTCTGGAAACATCCCCCAGGCTGTGGCTAAGCCATGTCTCCACAATATCCTTTCTTTCAGGAGTGCTAGTTCTGCAAGGTTCGCAGGAGAGCTTCTGTAAAGTTTGGAAGGTAGGAGACGGATACTGGCAGAAGTAAAGCTGTGAGTACCGGCCGTGAGTCGTGCTTCGGTAGCTCAGATGGTAGAGCACTTGCCCGCGAAAGGCAAAGGTCCCGAGTTCGAGTCTCGGTCGGGCACACAGTTTTAATCTGCCAGGAAGTTTCACCTGAACAATGATTTGAAGTGAAGAAATAATGACAGGAAGAAAAATGAGAGCAAATGCAGAAGTTGATATTATCATTAAAATTATGTGACAAAGGCATACAATTAAAAAATTACATTAAAATCAGGTAACTGAATAAATATGATGATCAAAATCATTTCAATAAAGATTTAGGAAAGAAACAAGCTTTCTGCAGGTGATGAGCTTTGAACCTATAACATCCTGCATATGAAGCTGTTATCCTGGTCATTACACCACTCAGCCAGTTTATACAATGCAACTATTTAAATGCTTTTGAATGTTACACAAAATTTCGAATTTTTTTTGTCCCATTTACTCGCAAAAGACGGTCCACCAGGGTGTATGGTTGCAATGTGTGATATATAGAATCTTTACCTACATTACCATATAGATAGTTACAAAAAGTTGATCGCACCACAGAGGATCTCTCCTTGTAAGTGCAAAAACATCACTTTGCAGCTAATGTTGATTGCAGTTAACTCTTGGAGACAACAACTAACATTTTTGGTTAGATGCTTTTGCGTTTTTTGATTTTCAAATTCGGGACCAGGTTAATTTGGTTTCACCTGTGATCCTATTCACAGAACTTGATGCATTGTGTTCACAATTTAAACAGCTGTTTAAACACACATTAGGTTGTGCAACAGTGTTCTAGGCCCACATTTCCTTAAAGTGTTCAGCAGTACCCAAGTTTTTTTAGGGCTTGTCCGTTGCGTTTTACTATGTGTGAGAAGTAGGTAGGTTGCATAATGTTGGTGTTCTGTTAACAGTATTGCCTAGCCAATGAGCTACGCCCATGGCTGTGGTTCTGCCATGGATCACTTCACATTTGTGGTGATTCTTAGTTTACCATTAATGCTTAAGTAAATGTTAATTTGTATTCACTTCCTCAACAGGAGAAATTGTAGGCTGCATTGACTTGGGGACAATAGTTTTCAAGGATATATCTCACTGACGCTTACTTTCAATTACATGTACATGATCAGATGAAATGGTTTTTAGAGTTTAATATGCCATGTTATAACTGAAGTGAAGGTGTCTCTGATTCTCAGTTTAGCCCGAGTATTGATGGAGAGAACACATCGGAGATACTCGAGCTCCCCCTTCATGGGGGAGCAGCCGCTTTGGCAAGCCCTTGAAGTGGTGTCACCCTCTAACAACTGTACTGATATATTACTTGTCTGCCAATTGCAGCCACTCTGAAGTCTTACATTCATGCCATTGGTTAGCAGAGTATTTTGAGCCTGCTTGATTACCATTTTGTGATTTGAACTTTTCCTTGGATTGTGGTATATCCTTCGGCAACTTGGCTGTGCTGTGGACTTGAATTGATTATTAATTCACCTCATGATGTCCGCTGTCATTCACCACCAGACTCACCTGTTCCGTTCCTTTGGTCTTCTTGTTACCATGAATGCGAATAATCTTAAACTGTTTTTCTGCGTATGCTGAGTAGGACAGAAAAATATAGGTGGAGAGTTATAGGAAACAATAAGGTTTTGATTGATAATGAATACCATGTTGACTTTATCACAAACACCAGTTCTCTCTTTTTCTGGTATATCTACAAAAAAAGTGTTACTTTATTTTTTCTGCTTCTTTTGTTCAATGCAATTCACACTCACTGTAGGTTAGGCTTAACTGTTAGGATTAATTTTCAATTTGGAGATTTCACATCCAGTAAACAATAATAGAGCTATCATATCACAGGCATTATGAAATACAAAACTCTGGACAGTTTTCAATTTGAATTTCATCCCATATTTTACTTCATTGGTAACTTGGTGGAAGACACTAACAATCTCAGAATAAACATGTGTAGATTAGGATCTAACATCCCATTGACAGTAAGATCAATAGTAAAGATTGGGAACCAACTGGGATCCAGGAGGTGAAGGGGTGTGGATAATTGAGAGCGGGTGAAGGAAATAATTGGTGTCTTTGATATGAGGGTCTAGATTTTGTACAATGGGTTGGAGGTGTTGGATAATGACCAGTGAAAGACCTGCCCAGTACACCCACACAGCACTTCCTTTTCTACGTCTACATCTACATGATTAGTCTGCTATTCACAATAAAGTGCCTGGCTGAGGGTTCAATGAACTACCTCCGTGCTCTGTCTCTGCTGTTCCACTCTCAAATGTCACACAGGAAAAACGAGCACTTACATTTTTCTGTGTGAGCCTGGATTTCTCTTATTTTATCATGATCATCATTTCTCCCTATGTAGGTGGGTGCCAACAGAATGTTTTTGCAATCGGAGGAGAAAACTGGTGATTGAAATTTCATGAGAAGATCCCGTCGCACAAAAATTGCCTTTCTTTTAATGATTGCCAGTCTAATTCACATACCATGTCTGTGACACTATCTCCCCTATTTTGCGATAATACAAGATGAGCTGCCCTTCTTTGTACTTTCTCGATGTCATCTGTCAGTCCCACCTAATGCAGACCCCACACCGCACAGCAATACTCCAGAATAGGGTGGGCAAGTGTAGTGTAAGCAGTCTCTTTGGTAGACCTGTTGCACCTTCTAAGTATTCTGCCAATGAATCACAGTCTTTGGCTTGCTCTACCCACAATATTATCTATCTGATCATTTCAATTTAGGCTATTTGTAGTTTGTAATTGTAATCCCTAAGTATTTAGTTGAATTTACAGCCCTCAGATTTGTGTGACTTATCGTGTAATCGAAATTTAGCTGATTTCTTTTAGTACTCGTGTGAATAACTTCACCCTTTTCTTTATTCAGGGCCAATTGCCACTTTTCGCAAATATGGCGGTGTCTTTGTTATTTTGTGCAGTATCATGTTAGGTATATTGGTGGCTGTAGTTTTTAGTGATGACATCTTGACTTGTGTGAATCCATTTGTGATGCATTGGGACCTGTGCTACGCTTGACAGCTGATAATACCAAATACAGCACTGGCCTGGTGTTAAAGTAAATGCAGCATGACACTATGCTTCTAGAGTAGTCAGCTCACACCTGGGGCTAAAATCAAATTGAATATGTTTTGGACACATTAATCAAAGGAATTTCAGCCCTAATGATGCCACTATAGACCATTCATTGCTGACTCCAGCTTTGGGAAATGTTGCCTCAAGTTGTAATGATCTACAATGTGAGGAGCCATAGCAGTTTCTTTATTGCCAAGCGAGGACATTATACTTTTATTTATATTCTTTATGCCACTTGTGGGGATGACATCACATCTAGTGCCACCCATGGCCAGTTTTCTGGTATACCATAAATTAGTGTGTCACCTGTGACTGTACTGATTGTGCACCTTTTATTGCCTAATGTTTCATGAATCTCAAAGATTCTTTTAATGTATGGGCATAAGTGTGAAGTGTTTTTAGCTATGCAGTGAAATATTTTGTTGACCAAGAGATATGTTTCATATTTGTTTCAGGATGTTCCTATAGCTGTAGTTTTCAAGGCTATGGGGGTAGAGAGTGACCAAGAAATTGTACAAATGATTGGAACTGAGGAGAGAATGATGCAACGAATAGCCCCTTCTCTTGAGGAATGCCACAAAGCAAATGTTTTTACACAGACACAGGCTCTCAGGTAATAATCGTATTTATGCTTACTGTGCTGTATTTTTTTATTTAAAATCTCTCGTGAATGTCTCTTGTGAATGTGCTGGCTGATTTTCTTATTAGAAGAGAATGAAATACGCAAAGAAACTCAACAGAGATTTCAGATATACACAGTTCACTTGCAAATTTAGTACAGAACTGACTTCAAAACCCCAAAATCCTAGTTCGAATCCCCTTTCAGCACATGCTACTTATTTGACAGAAAGGCTGATTTTGGACTGTATATCTGAGTGAAATATTTGTTTCACTAAAAATGCTCCACAAATTGATGTTATTTAACAGTAAATATGTTTAAGTAAATTGTTTGAGTGATTGCCTAGCCAGACTTTGAAATTTTTAGAGCATCTTTTGCTAAAAAGCCAGTTTTATTTGTATATTTATAATATTTTAAAAACTTTTTACTTTGTGCTGTTGGCTGCAGGTGATATGCAAAGTAGTTATTATTTTGGTTTTTAATAATATTTTAATATGCCACTGAATCCCTGAACTTCAGTTTAATACAAATGTTGCTACTTTTTGTGGTATATTTTCTTATAGACATGCACAATTTCTGATTTGAGAGTCAATGTTATGTTCAACAGTTATGGTCTTTGTGAACCATAGTTAAATAAGAATGTCCATCTTGTTTGCATTTTTTCCATACTTGCTGATTTGATTGCATACTAACTTAAACTGTAATTTTTCTGTTGTAGCACTGACCTCATGTAAATTTGGTTTCCTCATAAGTTCATCAAATACGTTTATTTATTTGGCCCCATAATCGTGTGGTGTTTTTTTTTTTTTGGGGGGGGGGGGGGGGGCTAGGGGTTTTTTTAATGGTGGGTCAGGTAAATAATATGAAATGCTGCTGTTTCTGATTGCAGCTGCTTGTTTTCTTTGAAGTAATTGAAATATGTTTTCAGTGAAGAATTTATCATCTTTCCCAATGAAATGTCCATCTGAGCTGCCTAATGTAGTCTTATGTGAGGCCCATTTCCTATCTTAGATTTTAATTGTGTGCGCTTAAGGTTCATAAGGTCTTAGATGTATTGTGGTATCACAAGAAAATTTCCCATGCTATTGTTGAGTTCATTCTTTGTTTCCATATTGTGAGGAAATTCTTGCCAGGCTTGTAAGACATAGTTTCTTACCACATGGCTGAAACCTTGCACTTACCTCGCTTTCAACTTAGTCTCCATTTGTGCTGGTTTATGTCTTAAGTGTGTTGCTGCTGTTCCTCTGATATGATAATTTGAGACTTTCTTTTGTTTTTTGAAAATTTAATTAGGACACTGAAGCAGTTATGTTAAAATAAGGTAGATAAAGCAATTGATAATGTTACATTTATTACAGGGACTATGATTACCAAGAATAAAGTGAAGCTGAAAGATGCTGAATCCTTTACTGACCGTGTGTTATTTTAAGAGCAGTACTGAATTGTAGTATTAATAAAGGTGATATGTTTTCTCATGGTAGCTATTGGTTTACTGTTACCATTGTTCGGTGTGGAAATATCTTGGAAATGGGGGGAACTTGAAAATTCCTGTGAATATGATGTAATTATGTATCACACTTCTTATGTTTTTGAAGTTTTTAATAGAGACATAAGTACATCTTATTGTAATGATACTATGCTTTTTTTGTAAGCACACGAGATAAGTGTATGATTGGCAATTTATGTATGGTATAAAGGACAAGGTGTGTGTGAAAAAACTTAGAAAGTTTTTATGCCATCCAAGTAAGACAGAACTTCCTAAGGTCCAGTGTTTTGCATGTAACAGTAGCCTCTCTTTTGTTGTAGATATATTGGAGGAAAACTGAAACAGAAACGGTTTTTCACACCTGCTCCTAAGAAGACTCCTATTGACGAAGCACGTGACCTGCTGGCTACAACAGTTCTTGCTCATGTACCAGTAAGAGTTACTTTTTATTTATGACAGTTTTATGTTTTGGTAGTTCACAGTTTACTATTCTTTATTATCATTGTTTAATTGATGAAAAGAGAAAATATAAAAATACAGGAAATGAAGAAGGCAAAAGGGAATACAATGTTATGAAAAGGGTAGTTGGTATTCTCCATTTAGCCGGATGCTGAGTTGCAGATGGGCACAGCAAAAAGCCTGTCACAAAATAAGCTTTTGACCAGCAAGTCCATCACTGTAACTGTAAACACACACACACACACACACACACACACACACACACACAATGCATACATGATGACAGTCTCTGGCTGCTGAGGCCAGACTGCTAGCAGCAGTGCATTATGGCAGAAACAACTAGTTGTAGGGGGTAAGGCTGAGGCTGGGGTGGTGGATGGTAAAGTGCTGCTTGTGGCAGGGTACAAGGACAAGGTGGATAGAGGGTACAGAAGCTAGGCGCAGTCTGAAGGTTAGACAGATGGGAAGGGGGGTTAGCGGAAAAGGAGAGAAGTGAAAAGGCTGTGAGTGCATTCCTGGAATAGAGGAATATGTAGCACAGGAACAGGGGCAGGGAAGGGTCTAGATGGGTAAAGACAATGACTAACAAAAGTTGAGGCCAGTAGGGTTAGAGGAACGTAGAATATATTGCAGGGAGAATTTCCACCAGTGCTGTTCAGAAAAACTGTTGCTGGTGGGAAGGATCCAGATGGCACAAGCAGTGAAGCAATCTATGAAGTGAAGAATGTCATATTAGTGGCATGATCAACAACTGGGTGGTCCAGCTGTTTCTTGGACAGACAGCTTGTTGGTTGTCACACCCATGAAGAATGCAGCACTGTGGTTGCAGCTTAGCTTGTAGATAACATGACTAGTTTCACATGTGGTCCTGCCTTTGACAGTATACATTATGCTTGTGACGAGACTGGAGTACGTGATGGTGGGAAGATGTATGGGACAGGTTTTGCTTCTAGGTCTATTACGGGGATAGGAGCTATGAGGTTGGGGGCAGGTGCTGTGTAGGGATGGATGAGGATATTGTGTAGGGTAGTGGGCAGCAGAATACTGCTGTGGGAAGGGTGGGAAGGATAGTGAGTAGGCCTTTCCTCATTTCAGGTCAAGATGAGAGGTAGTCGATACCTTTGTGTAGAATGTGATCCAGTTGCTCCAGTCCTGGATGGTACTGAGTCATGAGGGGAATGCTCCTTTGCAGCTGGCTAGTGCGACTTTGGGAGGTGGTGGGTGACTGGAGAGGTAAGTTGTGGGTGGTCTGTTTTTGTACAAGGTTGGGAGGTTAATTATGGTCTGTGAAGGCCTCAGTGAGACCCTTGAAACAGATCTGAGGTACAGCTGTGGGCACTCTCATTGAACCATCCTTTGTCAGCCTATTCATGGGCCATCTAGAGGAATCCTTCCTAAACACCCAAAATCCCAAACCCCTCATCTGATTGAGATTGATTGATGACATCTTTGTGATCTGGATCAAGTGTGAGGACACCCTATCCACATTGCTCCATAACCTCAACACCTTCTCCCCCATTTTCTTCACTTGGTCCTGCACAACCCAACAAGCCATCTTTTTCAATGTTGACCTCCACGTCAAAGATGGCAATATCAGTACTTCCGTCCATATCAAACATACCAGTCACCAGCAATACCTCCACTTTGACAGCTGCCACCCATTCCATACAAAGAAGTTCTCTTCAGTACAGCCTATCCACCCATGGCCATCGCATCTGTAGTTACGAGCAGTCCGTCTCAAAATATACCAAGGATCTCACAGACATCTTCACAGACTGGAACTACCTACTCAACCTTGTACAAAAATAGATTTCCTGTGCTTTATCCCTCCAGTTAGTACCACCCAGGACTGGAGAAACTGGATCATATTCTCTGCCAGGTTTTCGACTCTATCTCATCATGACCTGAAATGAAGAATGTCCTACTCACTATCCTTCCTACCTCACCCACCGAACCAACACAATATCCTTGTCCATGTCTACTCAATCCCTGCTCCCAAACCCTTGCCTCATGGCTCATATCCTTGTAATAGACTTATATGCAAAGACCTGTCTCATACATCATCCCACCGTCACCTGCTCCAGTCCGGTCACAAGCATCACCTATCCCATCAAAGGCAGGGCCACCTATGAAACCAGCCATGTGATCTACAAACTAAGCTGAAACCACTGTCATGACAACCAACAAGATGTCTGTCTGCATGAATGGCCATCGACAAACTGTGGCCACGAAATAGCTGGACCACCCAGTTGCTGAGCATGCCATCCAACACAATGTACTTCATTTCAACAATGGCTTCACAGTCTGTGCCACTTTGATCCTTCCCTCCAACACCAGCTTTTCTGAACAGTGCAGGTGGAAAATCTCCCTGCAATGTATCCTACATTCCCGTAACCCTCGTGGCCACAACCTTCATTAGTCCTTGTCCTTACTTATCTAGCCTCTTCCTTGTTCCCAGTCCAGCACTACACAGCCTTCTGCTTCACCAACGCACCCACAGTCTTTTTACTTCTCGCCTTTTCCACTATGCCTGCACCCCTCCCCCCCCTGCCCCCTGCCCTCTAACCTCTGACTGCACAGCACCTAGCTGCTCTACCGTCTCTCTACCATTTCGCTGTATGCTCCCACAAGCAACACTTTATAGTCTCCCAATCCTACACTGCTATCCCTCCCCCTCCCTGCCCCAGCCTACATCTTAATCTCACCACCCAATTGCTTCTCTCATCATGCGTTGCTGCTTCAGCAGTTAGAGACTGTGTGTGTGTGTGTGTGTGTGTGTGTGTGTGTGTGTGTGTGTGTTTTGTTTGTTTGTTTGTTTGTTTGTTTGTTTGTTGTCATCCCTCTTTTCAACTCAGCTTTTCCACTATATATTGTCGTTATTCCATCCTGGATTTTCCATTGTTCACAAGGGAACACAAATACACAAGATCTGTTCAAAAAATTAAGGAACTTTTCCACAAAAATTTTCTGCGCATACCTTTTATTTATTGCGCATGGTCTTCTTCAAAATACTCTCCTCCACAATTGATAAACTGCTCTGAATGTTATATCCACTTCTGGAAGCAGTCTTGGTACGCCTCTTGTTGGATTGCTCAAGGCGCTGTCTGTGAGTTTTTTTTTTTTTTAGCTCATCAATCGTTGCAAATCTTCGTCCTTTCAACATGGTTTTCAGCTTTGGAAATAAAAAAAGTCCACAAGGCTCAAGTCTAGAGAATATGGAGGATTGTGCAACAGAATGATGTCATTCATTGTGCAGTAGTCGTGCAACTACGGGTATGAATGTGTAGGTGTGTTATGGTGAGGTAACACACCCGCATGCAAGTACCCTGAATTTTCTCACCACATTTCAGGCCATTTCCTTCTCACATTTTCTCGCAGGCATTTCAATATGTGTAGATATTACCATCAATTAAAAATTTGTCACTGTGGAACTGTTCCTGACCCATTCTGAAGAATGAACCTTGGTCTCAACATCATAACCACAGACACACGTCTCACCAGTAGTTGTAATTCTCTTAAGGAAGATTCTTCTGCAATTTCTCGGCCATTGAGTCTTCTCGGCCATTGAGTCTTTGATTGGCACACACAATTTAATTGACAATTCAGACATGAGTGCCATCAGTAGACATCAGAGGGTGTCCTGAATGAGGGTTATTTTCAACTACTGTCCATCAATTTTTAAATTGTGTGAACCTTTCATAACATCAAATACGGCTTAAGGACTCATCACCGTAGGCTTCCTGCATAATTTCGTATGTCTCTGTAAAGGTTTTATTGAGTTTCACGCAAAATTTAATGCAGACATGTTGCTCCTCTACTTCTGCCATCTCAAAATTTGCAAACTGTGTGACACAACGTTCGAGTCAATAGCTAACAGACATACAGCAATGAAACTCCCAGCAATTACACATTAAAACACAGGCATGTACAGAGATGCCAACCTCATTTTGCTCCAACACACCATTGGCGTGAAATGATGCATGTTCTGGAATTTTTTGAACAGACCTCGTACAAGAAATGAGATTGACAGAAAATGCAGAATGGCTAATCAGGAATGGTTAGAGGACAAATGCAATGCTGTAGGAAGATGTATGACTACAGGAAAGGTAGGTGTCACCCATAGAAAATTAAAGAGAACCTTTGAGAAAGGAGGAGCAGATGTATGAGTATCAAGAGTTCATATGGAAAGTCAGTACTAAGCAAAGAACGGAAAGCTGAAAGGTGGAAGGAATATATAAACCATCTATATAAGGAAAGGAAGTTGTTAATAGTGTTATGTGAGAAAGAAAATAAGTATGCATAAAGATGGGAGATATAGTACTTAGAGAAAAGTTTAACAGAGCAATGAAAGACCTTCATGGAAACAATGTACCTGACATTCCCTCAGTGTTGCTGAGGTTTCTGGGAAAGTCAGTCATGACAAAACTATTTCACCTGGTGTGCAGAATGTACAAGATTGGGTAAAAGAATGTACTGATTCCAATCCCAAAGAAGGCAGCTGCTGACAGGTATGAATACTATTGAAGCTTCAGTTTAATAAGTTATGATTCCAAAATACTGACATGAATTATTTACAGAAAAATGGAAATACTTGTAGAAGCCGATCTTGGGTTCTGTGGAAATGTACAACATGCAAGGCAGTACTTGATGCTGCTTCTTTTTGTAGAAGATAAGTTGAAGAAAGGAAATCTTACCTCTTTGAAATTTTGAAGGTAGCATGTATAAAATACATGGAGCAAAAGGTTATTTATAACTTGTACAGAAACTACACTGCAATTAGAAGAGCGAAAAGGACATGAAAGGGAAGCAGTAGTTGAGAAGGGAGTGAGGCAGGGTTGCAGTCTATCCCAGATGTTATTCATTTTGTACATTAAGCAAGCTGTGAAAGAAACTGAAGAGAAATTTGGAAAGGGAATTAAAGGTTACATAGAAGAAATAAAAACTTTGAGGTTTGATGCTTACATAATTTTGTTAGAAATGGCAAATGACTTGTGAACGCAATTGAACACAATGATTATTGTATCGAAAAGAGACTATAAGATGAATGTCAGCAAAAACAAAACAAAGATAATGGAATGTAATTGAGTTAAATCAGGCGATGCTGAGGGAATAGAGCAGGAAGTGGTCCAATAATAGCAGTGGATGAGTTTAGTACTTGTGCAGTAGAATAATTGGTGATAGCTGAAGCAGAGAGAATATCAAACACAGACTGGAAATAATAAGGAAGTCATTACTGAAGGAGAGGAGTTTGTTAATGTATATGCTCCAGAACAACGGGGAAATTCGGGAAAAATGTGGAATTTTTCTTTAATCCAGAATAAAACTGGGAAAAACTTTAGAATTTTTTAGAATTCTGGGAGTTTTTCATCGTTTTAGTCTGTCCCACTACTGCAGAATAATACTGCAGCAATAAAATGTAAACAAGAGAATAAAAATAAAATAAAACTTAAGTAGCAAAGAAAATGCACCATTTACAACAATAAAACACAGTAGACACACAAGTGACTGCCAAAAGCAAAATGTTATGATGAAGACTATGGAATACTTCATAACAGCAAACTGCTTACAATGAGTGTGACGTCATAACTGTTTATATTAAGTTCACTTTGAACAGCTGCCAGCGGGCTCGTGCACATGCGCAGTTGAGTTGGATTGGAGCAGTACCTCCCACTTCTGACTCCTTGAAGTGTGGCTGCAGCAGCAGCAATAAGCAGTCTTGGTACTCAGAAATTTTTTTCCGGTGCCTCCAAGCTGCCAGATTCGCGTAAGTGCAAAGCAGTCTGGGTGGTAGTGGGGAGGGGGATAGTGACCCCTGTTTACGTTAAGTAGTTTTGCTGCTTCCTCTTTGTTAACAGTTCACACATCAAATGAAAACAAAACGGATTTCTGCGGCCGGGAGCTATCAAGTGAATTAAAGTGCATTCACATAGTTACAGAAGGCTAAAATATGTTATTAGTTTCCATTTTCTGATTTTATTTAATTTCCACATTTATGGCAATCAAGCATTAATCACCTTGCACAGCAATGAAGCCGTTTTTGTTGGTTTGCTAAGTAAATTTGGCTTTTATAAATCTTTTCTGCAGATGAAGACAATTTATAAGAAAGAAATTGTTTCATTCCTCACTATTGGCTAAATTCAACTGTTCACTGACTTTCAAGTGCATGTTTTCATCTTCTGGCTTGTATGGCATTATACCATAACAAAGAACCAATCATGAGACAACACAGTACTGGTACTTCAAGAAAATTTGCATCCCGAAAAGCGCACTGGAAAGCTTAATAGCAGGTTGGAGTCTACTTCATTGTAAATCTGGGCATACGAATGTGTCCTTTAGGCTGAACTGTGCATTTTACTATTGTTTACAAAATTTCTATGTTCTTGCAGTGTCTTCTGATGTCCTGTTTCTTTCATGATGTCATGTAAGATCTCTTAATGCTATATGTGTACGAAGATATGGGCTTTCTAATGAAGAAATTGAGGAAATCTATGATGAGATAAAAGAAATTATTCAGGTAGTGAAGGGAAACGAAAATTTAATAGTCATGGATGACTGGAATTCGTCAGTAGGAAAAGGGAGAGAAGGAAACATAGTAGGTGAATATGGATTGGGGCGAAGAAATGAAAGAGGAAGCCGTCTGGTAGAATTTTGCACAGAGCATAACTTAATCATAGCTAATACTTGTTTTAAGAATCATAAAAGAAGGTTGTATACATGGAAGAATCCTGGAGATACTAAATGGTATCAGATGTCAGATAGGTTATATAATGGTAAGACAGAGATTTAGGAATCAGGTTTTAAATTGTAAGACATTTCCAGGGGCAGATGTGGACTCTGACCACAATTTATTGGTTATGAACTGTAGATTAAAACTGAAGAAACTACAAAAAGGTGCTAATTTAAGGAGATGGGACCTGGATAAACTGAAAGAACCAGAGGTTGTAGAGAGTTTCAGGGAGAGCATAAGGGAACAATTGACAGGAATGGAGGAAAGAAATACAGTAGAAGAAGAATGGGTAGCTTTGAGGGATGAAGTAGTGAAGGCAGCAAGGGATCAAGTAGGTAAAAAGATGAGGGCTAGTAGAAATCCTTGGGTAACAGAAAATATATTGAATTTAATTGATGAAAGGAGAAAATATAAAAATGCAGTAAGTGAAGCAGGCAAAAAGGAATACAAACATCTCAAAAATGAGATTGACAGGAAGTGCAAAATGTCTAAGCAGGGACGGCTAGAGGACAAATGTAAGGATGTAGAGGCCTATCTCACTAGGGGTAAGATAGATACTGCCTACAGGAAAATTAAAGAGACCTTTGGAGAAAAGAGAGCCACTTGTATGAATATCAAGAGCTCAGATGGAAACCCAGTTCTAAGCAAAGAAGGGAAGACGGAAAGGTGGAAGGAGTATATAGAAGGTTTATACAAGGGCAATGTACTGGAAATGGAAGAGGATGCAGATGAAGATGAAATGGGAGATAAGATACTGCGGGGAGAGTTTGACAGAGCACTGAAAGACCTGAGTCGAAACAAGGCCCCGGGAGTAGACAACATCCAATTAGAACTACTGACGACCTTGGGAGAGCCAGTCATGACAAAACTCTACCATCTGGTGAGCAAGATTTATGAGACAGGCGAAATACCCTCAGACTTCAAGAAGAATATAATAATTCCAATCCCAAAGAAAGCAGGTGTTGACAGATGTGAAAATTACCGAACTTATCAGTTTAATAAGTCACAGCTGCAAAATACTAACACGAATTCTTTACAGACGAATGGAAAAACTAGTAGAAGCGGACCTTGCGGAAGATCAGTTTGGATTCCGCAGAAATGTTGGAACACGTGAGGCAATACTAACCTTACGACTTATCTTAGAAGAAAGATTAAGAAAAGGCAAACCTACATTTCTAGCATTTGTAGACTTAGAGAAAGCTTTTGACAATGTTGACTGGAATACTCTCTTTCAAATTCTAAAGGTGGCAGGGGTAAAATACAGGGAGCGTAAGGCTATTTACAACTTGTACAGAAACCAGATGGCAGTCATAAGAATCGAGGGGCATGAAAGGGAAGCAGTGGTTGGGAAGGCAGTGAGACAGCATTGTAGCCTCTCCCCGATGTTATTAAATCTGTATACTGAGCAAGCAGTAAAGGAAACAAAAGAAAAATTTGGAGCAGGAATTTAAAATCCATGGTGAAGAAATAAAAACTTTGAGGTTCGCCGATGACATTGTAATTCTGTCAGAGACAGCAAAGGACTTGGAAGAGCAGTTGAACGGAATGGACAGTGTCTTAAAAGGAGGATATAAGATGAACATCAACAAAAGCAAAACGAGGATAATGGAATGTAGTCAAATTAAGTCGGGTGATGCTGAGGGAATTAGATTAGGAAATGAGACACTTAAAGTAGTAAAGGAGTTTTGCTATTTAGGGAGTAAAATAACTGATGATGGTCGAAGTAGAGAGGATATAAAATGTAGACTGGCAATGACAAGGAAAGCGTTTCTGAAGAAGAGAAATTTGTTAACATCGAGTATAGATTTAATGGTCAGGAAGTCGTTTCTGAAAGTATTTGTATGGAGTGTAGCCATGTATGGAAGTGAAACATGGACAATAGCTAGTTTGGACAAGAAGAGAATAGAAGCTTTCGAAATGTGGTGCTACAGAAGAATGCTGAAGATTAGATGGGTAGCTCACATAACTAATGAGGAGGTACTGAATAGAATTGGGGAGAAGAGGAGTTTGTGGCACAACTTGACAAAAAGATGGGACTGGTTAGTAGGACATGTTTTGAGGCAGCAAGGGATCACAAATTTAGCATTGGAGGGCAGCGTGTAGGGTAAAAATCGTAGAGGGAGACCAAGAGATGAATACACTAAGCAGATTCAGAAGAATGTAGGTTGCAGCAAGTACTGGGAGATGAAGAAGCTTGCACAGGATAGAGTAGCATGGAGAGCTGCATCAAACCAGTCACATGACTGAAGACCACAACAACATGTCATCATAGTTTCCCACATGCAGTAACGCCTGTTTACTGGTGCTCTTTTGCAGCTGCTGAAATGAACCTGGGAAAATATTGCAAATAGTTCTTTGAAAAGTGTAATTTTCAAAGGAAATTTGCTTTTACACAAGATGAATTATACGTGTGAGAATGTGCAATGAATTTCTTAAATCACAGAGCATTTGACTCTCATTTCAAACTTTGAGTACCAATCACTTACAATAATTTCGAGCCCAAAAGAGCAGACATTAATGTCATTATTTAAAATTTTACTGGCACATTTGTGGGATGTATCTTAAAGTGTAACACACGCTAAAAAGACCAGTATTATATGTGGAAGGTTGCTTTTCTTGTAGCTTATTTATCTTCAAGATCAATATTTTTTGTGAAAGCTTAGCTTGTCTTGTAGCTACACTATGTATATTAATTTATCCATTAATGTTTCCTAATTACGTGTTCATGCTACTTAATAGTGATGTTGCCACTGGCACTGGCTTTCCCAAAAACATCAGTTGCCAGTAATTATACTAGCCTCAGTGATGTTATTCTGCAGTTGTTTGATGCAGAGGTTGTGCCATTACACAGTTTTGGCAAATTCAAATTCTGCAGTAAAATGACTGGTGAACCAACATACACAAATGTAGAACCTCCCAGCTTGGTAAGGAATGGGGGAAAAATTGTTTTGGGTAGATCTTTGATGTACAGCAATATGTATGCTGCATATTTTCATATTACGATACGCTGCATATTTTCATATTACGAAAGTACAAATTCAAATTCCACCAAGCAAAGCATGTTAATTTCTGACTGGCAATGAAAAAGGGCAGACGGTATTTATATTGGGAATACCTTTAATATTGTCTCCATTGCCATTCAGTTTAATGAGATTGCAATTTCCAATATGACCATCAGCAGCAAAGCACAGGGCCAAACATTCTGATATTATGGTATTAACTTAAAGGAATCATGCTTTTCTCAAGGCCAATTCTAAGTCACGTGCTCACGAGTTGGATAGCCTCAAAATTTGCTCATTTATAGTCAGAATAATAAAACTACAAATAGTGTATAAGCAAGTGCTATGAAAAAAAGGAAATACAAATATGTATAGATGCAGTAAAAATTAAATTTCTTATCAAGTTAAGTAACATTTGATTCTGACATGTTCTACTTAAATAATAATGTTGTACTGTACATTCATTAATTAATTTAGTATGCACTGTATACATAATACATTTAACAAAATATACATTTTTATGTATCTGATAAAGAGAATGGTCTTCATGCTGTCTAACTTGTGATATATTCTGACCTGGAAAACACTATGTATTGCAGCTAGCAAAATTTTTGGAACATAATTCCAGGAAAAATGGAGATCTGTATAATATTGTAACTTATTTCAGTATACAGAATTATAATTGAATTTAAGTTGTTTATTTTTATTTTCAGATGTTAGGTTATGATCTTCTAAGAGATAATCTTCAGATCTTACATTCCTCAATGACTGTAGGGACCATAGAGGCCACTGGCTTATAGCAGGTCCATCTGTGCACACATAGATAATACTGCAGTGTTCTCCATGACTGCACACTGCACAGATGGATCTGCTCCACACCAATGGTTGCTACGATCATCAAGAAATGAAAGACTTGAAGATAATCTCTTAAAAGATAAAAACAGGTCACATAAAAATAAGAATAAACAACTTAAATGTTATTACAACTGTGTGTATTTTAAAAATTATTGCAGCTAGTGTTCTATATTTGTGTAGAAAATTGTAGATTATGTTCCTGCAAATAATCATATTAATGCAGAGTCTGTAATGTTGTTATTGGTGCCTGTCCTTATGCAGCACTGTAAGTTTCACCCATTCATTGATCATTCATAAACAAAAGGATTCTTTCTGGTATTAGCTTATCAACAACACTTAGCAAAAACAATTGATTTTGCCAACTTCACTGGTTGCAGTAAGATGGTTTCTTTATACGTAAGACATTCATGGACTTTGCTGTGCACTGAAGGACGCTTGTATATTTTTCCAATGAGGGCAATAGCATTTAAATGCTAACGTTACTCAACTTTGACAAAGTTTTATCATTTACTTTTATAATAGGTACAGTTTTCTGTAAGTAGGAAGATTGTGTAGGCATATTCTGTAAATCTGAGAGTGAGTGTATCAGTTGCTTGCTTGGCAGACTTTGAAAATAATTGAACAATTTCTCAACTGCAGGTCGAAAATTTCAACTTCAAAATTAAAGCAACATACACAGCATTGATGGTCCGCAGAGTCATGCAGGCAGAAGTGGATCATAATCTGATTGATGATCCAGACTATTATGGTAACAAAAGACTGGAATTAGCTGGTTCACTTCTGGCACTGATGTTTGAAGACTTATTCAAGAGGTTCAACTGGGAGGTAACTAGCATTTGATTTCTAGATTTATTTTAGTATTTCAGAATAGTACCAGTGACAAATGCCTTGTGCTGGGAAAGATGACATTCAGTTTAACATTATTTTTTCTATGTGCTTCTGCCTCTTTAATTTATACTAAAAACTGATGAATCTTCAGCCTTTCATAGTCAGCAGCATCTGCAGATTTATTAATCTGCTGATTTATTTTTGAACTTTGTATCAGGTTAATTATATTTCAGTACTTTATCAGAAACACAGTTTCCCAATCCCCTTTCTCTTGTAGCTTTTATTTTCTCAAAAATCATTGCCTAATGGTGATAATTAAAGGGTGACATTTTTTGGAACCTTTATCTTGTGTGTCCAACAGGCTTGCCACAGTGGTGACACTGGTTCCATCAGAATGATGTTAAATACTGTTGGACATAACTAGCACTTAGATGAGTGACCGACCAGGTGTGCTGAGCATTGTTGGCAAGTGGGGTGCGCTCAGCCCTTGTGAAACCAGTTGAGGTGGTAGTTGATTGAGAATCAGCAGTTCTGGTCACAAAAACTGGTAACTGCCAGGACAGCATTGTGCTGACTATATGTCCTTCAATATCTTCATCTAGTGACACCTATTGGCTGAGGATGACAGGGATGTCAGCTGGTGCCATTGGACCTCCCAAAGCATGTTCATATGATGTCAATCTTGGGTGGTGGTGGTGATCGTGTCTGAGGTTTAAAGTGTCTGTATTTGAAATGAGAATCATATGTTAATATTTGTTGTTAAAAATTGGTTGTAATTTTTTAAAAATTGGTTGTAAGTTTTTAAAAATTGGTTGTAATTTTTGTGTTGTCGTTGATACATAGTTGAGACAAAGTAGAGGATGTTGTTTGGTGACCAGTGTCCTCTTCCTACAACACAGCTGCACAATGTATTAACAGGGTTCCTTATTAACAGAACAAGAAGCTACTTATCTTAAGCTAGTCCATGTGTTGTGGCGCAAGTTATTCTGTAATAGTCCACATTAGCCTCACTGCTGGTGAAGTAAAAGTCCCACTATGTACCTTACTCTGGTTGCTAGGTACTGACTGACTCTGAGCTAGAGACTGTGACTCTGACGGGCTGCGACTCCTACTACGACTGAGCTGGCTGACTGTGACGGACTGGCCCTCTGGTCTGCGGCGGCGATCATAATACTGGCAATTGAGATGGCATTGCTGGTGTGTTGCTTGTGAGTCTGTCTTTTGCCTCTCTTCTGATAGGCACACTTGATTCAGCCCCTATTATTGATCTTCTTGCAACCTCTTCACCGGTGTGCTGCCAACACAGTAATCTGTTAAAAACTGAAAGGTAAAGCTTAAAAATCTGTTTTAAGCATAGTACAAGACAAGCTACTCATTATCCAGGAATGCAGATTAAATAAATACAACAGAGCAATAATCAAAAGCTGGTAACAGAATCTAGAAGTAGGTATGTTGACAGTGATGATAGTTAAGACAGCAACGTTGTACTATAAACTGATTGATGGTGAGAAATTTCCTGGGACAGTAAAACCATAAGTCATACTGAGGTTCAAACATGAAACTTCTGCTTTTTGTGTGGAAGTGCTCTAACGATTGAACTACCCAAGCATGGCTCACATCCTGTCCTCAAAGCTTTACTTGTGCCAGCAGTGTACCTAATCCCCTGTCTTCCAAACATCATAGAAGTTCTCTTGCATACTGTGCAGGACTACCATTCCTGGAAGAGAGGTTATTGCAGAGGCATGGCTTAGTTGCAGCTAGGGTAGGTGAGGTGGGGGGGGGGGCAATGATACACATTTGCCTTTTGTGTGAAAGTGCTCTACCAATTGAACAATTCAAGCATGGCTCATGACCTGCCCTCACAGCTTTACTTGTGCCAGCAGTGCACCTCATCCCTTTCTTTCGAACGTCACAGAAGTTCTCCTGCATGCTGTGCAGGACTACCATTCCTGAAAGAAAGGCTTATTGCAGAGACATGGCTTAGCCGCAGCCAGGTGCGAGGGGGGGAGGGAGACTGTTTCCACAATAAATTTTTACTCTGTAGCAGTGTGTATGCTGAATTGAAACTTTGTCGCAAATTAAAATTGTATGTCGGACGGAGAGTCATGCTTGGATAGCACAGTCAGTAGAGCACTTGACCGCAATAGGCAAAAGTCCCAGGTTTGAGACCGGTCCAGCACATAGTTTTAGTCCGCTAGAAAGTTTCAAATTGGCACACACTCTGCTGCAGAGTGAAAAATCATTCTGGAGATTAATGGTGAATTATGAAGCAGTGGCCACAGTCATCTGTGTGGCAAGAAGAAATTTAGTGGCCCAGAAGTAAAGGGACAACAGTTGGTCCAGTACTTCCATGGAATGAGTTCATCAAGCAGAAGCCCATCAGCAAGGGAAGGAGGAGGATGAGGAGGAGGAGAAGAAAATATTTGTAGGTGGTGTCAGATGGAGCTAGAAGCAGAAGATAGTGGGGATGGTATGGACAAAGAATGGAGCTCTATTAAAAATCCTATTTTGACAATAGCACCTAAAATACAGGGAAACAAAGATAATTAGGAGTGAAGAGTGATATGATGACAAATGTTGGCAAGCAGCAGAATAGAAAAAGGAAGCAAGTTTGAAGTGCTTACCACAGAACAAGAGATCAAATGAGGCATTATGTAATGCTGACATGTGAAGATGATGTCCTGGTGGGATGGAGAGAATATTTAAAGGGAATTTTGAAGGGCAGTCCTATCAGGTGTGAGCAGCTACTGTATTACACTGCAGATCCATTGATAGAAGAGGCCACATTAGAGGA
Source organism: Schistocerca gregaria (assembly GCF_023897955.1). Classification (NCBI taxonomy): domain Eukaryota; kingdom Metazoa; phylum Arthropoda; class Insecta; order Orthoptera; family Acrididae; genus Schistocerca; species Schistocerca gregaria. Next base: position 194,594,064 of record NC_064927.1, on the reverse strand, counting down.
AGTACAGGAGGTAGTGCACTGTCTAAAAAATTACAAGGCACTAGGAGCTGATGGAATGACTGTAGAACTTTTGAAAAAATGAGGCATTGGTCTCCATAAGCTAAGTCACAAACTTATTAATATAGAGTCAGGAGAGAATCCCAGAAGAATGGATCTCAGGTCTGGTTCAACCAGTACATATATGAAAGGAGACAAGACTTGTTTGAATTACTGAGGAATTACGCTGCTGAATGTAACCTATAAAATTCTCTATAGTAATATCTAAAACAGGCTGCTTCCATAAGCAGAAGAGATTCAGAGAGAATATTAGTATGTATTTCGACCTAACAGATCAACTGCATATCAGGTATTTGTGCTGTGGCAAATACATGAAAAAGCACATGAGTATAATATTGAGCTTCATAACCACTATATAGACTTCAAGCAGGCAAATGATAAATCTTGACAGGGCAGAAATATTAACTGGTTTGTTACCTTGTTAGGCCATAAAAAGTTTTTTTGTTCATTCCAGCAACATTTACTGGCCCCAAGGCTGCAGTGCGGGTAGATGAACAACAAAATAATTGGGTTAGTATTAGTAACGGAGTTGAGACAAGGGACACACTCTCTGCAGCACTTTCCAAACTTTAATCTTGAAGCAGCTATTCGGAAACTTCAAATATCTAGTTACATAGTCACAAAGTCAACTCAGATGTGTGCATATGCTGATGATGTAGCAATTATTAGCAGAAGAAGAGTTCCATTAGAGAGAATAATATATGATCTGAAGGTTGTCACACAACTTAGAGGCCTTGCTATCAATGAATGAAGACTAAGTACAAGAAGGAAAGGAAAATTGGATAAATTGTCAGCTGCAAACCTCAATTTTGAACATGTGCAGATCTTTGATTGTTTGGAATTTAACATTAACTGTATGAATTCCATGTGAACTGAAATGAAACTGTGCATCTTAAATTATTATGGATGCTTCCATGTGTTTAAGAAATCATTGGCCTTCAGGTCATTAGACAGACAGCTGAAATTACAGATATACATGGTCATGATCTGACCAGTTGAAGCATACAGATGTCAAACATGTACAAACATGGTAGCAGCTCAGGATATTTGAACACAGGATTCTGTGCAAGCTTAATGGGGCAGTTCAGTATGACAAGGGTTTCTGGAGATCTAAAACAAACACTGAGTTGGATTGTCTCACACAAGGAGCTCACATTGTAAAATTAGTAAAAAGTGTAATAAAGTAACCTGGCTTGGACATGCCAATAGGATGGATACTGGCATAATGACAAAAGGGTTTTGAAGGGATGTGAACTCGAAGAAGACAGAGAGGCCACAAAATCAGTGGATAGACAATGTGGAAGAAGATATAAGATCTCTCAGAGACAGAGGATGGTGCAGAACACACTGTAGGTGGCAGAATGCAGGAAACTTATTGAAGAGGCTAAGACCCATGCAGGGTTGTAACGCCATGAGGAAGTGGAGGAGGAGGAGGAGGAGGAGGAGGAGGAGGAGGAGGAGTAGTTAGATGAAGAATAAATTAAAGAACACCAGTTTTACACACCCAACTTTCAGGGACTGAAAGCAATGAAGGTTTCGTGAATTTGAGCAGCTGGTTGTCAAGTATGTGTGAGATAAATGCAGTAAAAGCTTCCTAATTACTCACCTTGGTTGAATGGAGACACTATAGATAAAGAGAAATTTTCCAACTGTATGAAGTGTGAAATTAAAAGCAAATACAGGCTGACTCATGAGAATTCTTATGAGGGTGGGGCTTATATTACAGCAAAGAACAGCACTGGCCCGGTGACTTCCCACAGTGTGTGATGAGAAACTAGTTGTGAATCAGTGTCATAGTGTAAGGAAACACAACTGTTTGCTAGGCCTCCTAGGCAACACTGATCAGATGCCTGTTTATTTTGATATTCTGTTAAATGTTATTCTAAGCGTGATGGACGTTAAAGGTCGTTTATCAATGGGAAAGCCAGAATAACAACCATGCTATGTGTTCTGGTAGTTGATAAGCATCTGCCCCCACATGTGGTTATTTACAGAAAAATATATTGAAAGAGAAACTGCATGCTGGACTTCTCTGTGTACATCAAGAAAAGTGATGGATGACAAATAACCTGATGCTAGATTGGCTGAAGGTGTTTTCCTAACCGAAGAATAATATTTGTACTGGGTTCTTTCAGGGAACATATCACCCAGAAAAGTGAGGATCTGATATCGAAGAACTGGCCTTGTAAACTGACAATAGTCAGGAGAGCGGTGTGCTGACCACAGGAGAGCGGTGTGCTGACCACGTGCCACTCCAAATCCGCATCCATTGACTCCTGTGGGCTGGGGATGACACGGCGGCCAGTCGGTACTGTTGGGTCTTCATGGCCTGTTTGGGCATAGTTTAGTTTTAGATATCGAAGAACAACACATCTAGTAATAATTCATGCTAGCTTGACCCCACAGCTTCATGGTATGGATGTTTCTGTCTTGTGGCTTTTTATGGCTTACCTTGGGCATATTTATAATAAACCACATATGGCAGGGGATTGGTGGTGAATGCCACACCAATAGGGCTAGGACTCATGTGACAGGGCAGGACCCAGATGCAGCACCTGACCACTATCCCCTCCACATCCTACTCCAGTCATGTGACTTGCTTGTCCTATACTGTCAGATACAGAGTCACCTGTGAAAAAGATCATGTCATACTTCAGCTCTGCTGCAATTTAAATACAGCATTTTATGTTGGCACGACCACAAACCAACTGTCCATGTGCGTGAATGGCCACTGTCAAACTGTTACCAAGAACAGAATTGGCCACTCAGTGGTGGAACATTGTACTGAGCACAGTATCCTTGGTTTCAGTAATTGATTCAAAACACGTGCTATCTGGAGCCTTCCTTCCCAACAACAGTTTTCCTGAATTATGTAGATGGCAATAGTTTTTGCAATACATTATTTGATTCCTTAATCCTCCTGGACTCAATCTCCGCCAACACCTTGATGTACACCCACACCCATCTCCACCCTCCCTCAGGACCCTGACTTCACTCATTCTGCTGCTTTGTGTGCAATACCCTTCTGAACGTTGGGAACAAAGTCCCAGCAGTATTAGAAATTGAAATACTGTCCGTGTACTATATGTTAATTATTTCTTGATTACATTCTTTTGTTTTTTATATATTTTTAATGACTTAATCCCATGAGCTCATGTGATTGTGTCATAAAAATATAACTTTTCTCTCTCTCTCTCTCTCTCTCTCTCTCTCTCTCTCTCTCTCTCTCTCTCTCTCTCTCTCTTGGCCATCTCCTCCTTCTGCCTCTCTATGTCCATTCCCCTGCCCCCTCTAGCCACATACTCTTCCCCCTCTCTAGCCATGTACTCTTCCCTCTCTCTGTTTTGACAGTAAGCCTTGTTTATTATTGTTATTTGCAAATTCAGATTCCGTAATGCTCCATGGACCTTGCTATTATGGGGAGGAGTGCATGCCTAAGTGATGCAGATAACCATACTGTAGATGCAGCCACAGTGGAGGAGTATCTGTAAAGAGGCCAGACAAATGTATGGATCCTGAAGAGGGGTAGCAGCCTGTTCAGGAGTTGTAAGGGCAATTATCCGGATGATTGACAAATCTGGCCTTGTAACACCAATCAGAATGGCCTTTCTGTGCTAGTATTTCGAGTGGCTGAAAGGAAGGGAAAACTACAGCCATAATTTTTCCCGATGGCATGCAGCTCTACTGGTTAAATGATGATGGGATCCTCTTGGGTAAAATACTTCGGAGGTAGAATAATCCCCCATTCGTATCTCTGGGTGGGGACGACTTAGGAGGACATTGTCATCTGGAGAAACAAAACTGGCATTCAACAGTTCCAATTGTGGAATCCCTTAGTTGGGCAATTAGATTAGAAAATTTGAAAAGGGAAGTAGCTAGGTTAAAGTTAGATATAGTGGGAATTAGTGAAATTTGGTGGCAGGAAGAACAAGACTTCTGATCAGGTGAATGCAGGGTTATGATTACAAAATCAAATAGAGGTATGCAGGAGTAGGTTTAATAATGAATAAGAAAATAAAAATGTGGGTAAGTTACTTTGAACGGTGTAGTGAATGGGTTATCCTTGATGTTATTCAATTGGTATATGAAGCAAGCAATTAAGAAAACCAAATAAAAATTTAGAGTAGGAGTTAAAGTCCATGGATAAGAAATAAAAACTTTTAGATTTGCTGATGACATTGTATGCTGTCCAAGACAACAAAGGACTGATAAGAGCTGTCAAACAGAATTGTCTTGAAAAGAGGATATAAGATGAACATCAACAAAAGTGAAACAAAGATAATTGAATGTAGTCTAATCAAATGAGGAAATGCTGCAGGGATTATATTAGGAAATGATTCACTTAAAGTAGTAGATAGTTTTGTTGTTTGAGCAGCAAAATAACTGATGATGGCCAAAGTAGAGGAGACATGAAATTTAGGCTGGCAGTGGCAAGAAAAGCATTTCTGAAGAAGAGAAATTTGTTAATGTACGATACAGCTTTAAGTGCTGGAAAGTCTTTTCTGAAAGTATTTGTATCGAGTGTAGCCATGCATGGAAGTGAAAGATGGGTGATAAATAGTTTTGACAAGAAGAGAAGGAAACTTTTGAAATGTGGTGCTGCAGATGAATGTTGAAGATTAGATGGGTAGAACATACAGCTAATGAGGAGAAACTGAATAGAATTAAGTAGAAAGAAGTTTGTAACACAATCTGTCTAGAAGGAGGAATCAGTTGATATGGTACATTCTGAGACATCAAGGGATCACCAATTTAGTATTGGAAAGAAGTTGGGGAGGATCATAGATGAAGACAAAGAGATGAATATAGCAAGCAAGATTCGGAAGGATGTAGGGTGCAGTAGTTATTAGGAGATGAAGAGGCTCGTATAGACTAGAGTAGCATAGAGAGCTGCATCACACCAGTCTTTAGACTGAAGACCTCAATAACAACAGTAGTATTCTAATCTTCAGCCAACAAGCAATGAATACAACTTTCCTCTTTTCTGTGAAAACCGACTGCAAGAAAGAAACCAAAACAGCACATCATTGTGTACACGATTTTTGTTTAAAATATATATAATGAGAAGGGATATGAATGAGAGAAACAATTTCTGTAGTGCCTCAAATGCCACACTGTTGTAATTCAAACTGACAGTAGAAATAAAACGAAACTGCACATATTCACAGCACAGCACGGCGTTTTCTTTCTTGTACTCTGTTGGTTTTAACATAAACCTTGTGCTTCATGGTTTTAAAAAATATGTAGCCTATGTCCACATGAGTGTTTTTACTAGGGTATCATGTAAAAATTTGAAGTAAATTAGTCAATTTTGAGATTTTTGGTAACGATATTAAACAGGAACTTCTCTTTATATAGTGATACTAGCTTAGCGCCCGCTGCTTTTCTCACTAGACTGTACGGCCTACAGAGATTTTTTTGTTCTTATTAAAGTGAATTTTTATGTTATAAGTGTGGTCTTTTCTGAATGTATTCTGACCAAACGGTGATTCTGGTAGCCGAAGTCCAAAGTTTTTGTTAATCGTGCCTTTTGAGTTCTTGTTGAGATATTTCAATAACAACTTTCATTCTCCAATTGCACTCCTTTGTCTGCAGCTTGTGTTCTTGTGGTAGCGTTCTCGCTTCCCGCGCACGGGGTCCCAGGTTCAATTCCCGGCGGGGTCAGGGATTTTCCCTACCTTGAGATGATGGTGTTGTTGTGTTGTCTTCATCATCATCATCATTATCATTACCATTATCATAATTCATCCCCATTACAGTTGGAGGAAGGCAATGGCAAACCACCTCCACTAGGACCTTGCCTATTCGGCATTTCGGGTCTCCCACATCATCCCTTGTGCACCTCAGAGTATGGGACATCATCATCATCATCATCAGCAGCAGCAGCAGCAGCAGCAGCATTGCAGTCCTTGAGGGGTTGAATTTCCAGAAACACTGAAACCCCTTTTTTTAAATTTCTAACCGAGAAATCAAATACAAATTGTCATAGATGTAGCCTTAAAAATCCTTTAGTAGTTCTTTCACACCCATTTCACATCCTTAGGGTCGAATTTCTAAAAGCAGAGGCGTACATATGTTTTATTTCTGACAGAGAAGCTGAATACAAATTTTCATAGATTTAGGTTCAAAAATGTTTGCACAGTAAAATATTTCCATAAAAACTTTTCGCCCTTCGTCTCACTCCTATATGGGTTGAATTCCCGAAAATAGTGAAACACATTTTTAAAAATTTCTAGCTCAGAAGCCAAATTAAAATTTTTGTAGATTTAGCTTTAAAATTGCTTTCATAATAAATTATTTTCATAAAAATTTCATCCCCTATTTCACCCACTTATGATTGGTATTTCAAAAAAATCCTTTCTTAAAAGACACCTACCATATAAGATCCACACCATCTCCAAATTTCAAGTTTCTGTACTTAGTGATTTGGGCTGGGTGATGATGAGTCAGTCAGTCAGTCAGGATGTTGCCTTTTATATACAGAGATAGATAAAAGAACCCTAGAAGTGTTCTCTTGTTATATGTATGCCTCTTTAATATGTCACTATACAATCAGTAATTATCATATCACAATTGTTAGTCTCCAATTGGTACTCAAGATATATTTTGCCCAAGATAAAATTCTGTTTGTTTGCCTTTTTAGCTCAAGATAATTGCTGACAAGAACATCCCTAAATTAAAGGCAGCACAGTTTGATATTGTGAAGCACATGCGGCAAGACCAAATAACAAATGGTTTAGTTCATGCTATATCAACGGTAAGTAAGTTACTTTTAAGTATTAAGTAAAAATTGTATCTCAAGTGGAAAAAAGAAATATTACATGTTAATTAATATTCTGTTAAAAAAAATAAATAGAATAATGTCATCATTCTAACTTGAATTTTGACTGGGAGTACATTTGAGGAAAGCTTCGACAGCGGACAAGGTCTGGAGTCCCATTGGCGAAGAAGGTGTAAAACCCACTTCGGCAGCATCTGTACTCCATGTTAAGAGCGGCTACAACAGATGTCTGTTCTCCATGTCAGGAGTGGCCTTTCCTCCTGCTGGCAGTAGCTCTAAAATGCTTGGTGACAGGCTATGTGATGAGCCAACCGTAAAAATGCTGTCACATATTTATGAAAATGTTGTCTTCTGGATCTGGTACAAAGGATGTCCCCCATAGGTGACATGCGTGGTCCTGCCACGGTCAGCATGAGAAATATACAAGGGTTACTGTCGCATGGGTGACAACAGCTAAACAAACTAGCCCTCACATCCCGTCTTGCAACACTCAACGTCGGCGGCATCATGACTGAACGGGACAAAGAGCTATCTAAAGCCCTAGAAATCCAACACATAGAATTCTGTGCAGGTCAAGAAATATGGACTCTGGATGCGGTTACAAGCTGATGTATAAACGCACAAACGTAACAGCTAGTGGTGTTGGCATTATAGTATCACCCACTTGCACTTCGACAGCATGATGTGCCAGAGCAGTTTATTAACTGGGTGCAGTTACTTCATGCACAGCCAAGAAGTTATGTCCATACAACCTCAGGACTATCCAAGGACTTCCCCATCACAGTTGACGTTCACCAAGGTTCTGCACTATCACCACTTCTGTTAATTCTCATAATGGACACTGTGACAGCTGACCTGCTGCGGCCATTACCATGGACCCTGCTTTATGCTGTGACATTATGCTGGCAGCAGAAAACAAGCTTGATCTGCAGAGCCAAACTCAAAAATGAAGTGACTGGTTGGCGCAACACGGTTTGCGCCTTAATTTGAAGAAAACCAACTACATGACATCTGACAGAAATGAAATGGGAACCATCATGATTAATGGTGAAGACCTGACTTGTGTGAGTAAGTTTAAGTATCTTACAATCAGAGTCACTTGCCACCGCAGGAAGGAAGATAATTTAAAATAAAAAATCTGTCACACTGTCATCCAGCCAGTCGCCTTGTATGGTTGTGAGTACTGGCCAACTACAGAATGCCGCCTAAGTGTAATGGAAACGAAGATGCTAAGGTGGACAGTGGGCCTCACTAATTTAGATCACCTTTGCAAGAATAGCATTAGGAAACAGTTTGGTGTTGCACCGATCCAAGACAAGATGCGTGAAAGTCGTCTTTGATGGTTTGGGCATGTTTCACAGGCCGGTGATGACTATTGCGAAGGTGGGTTACACACTTGCAGTTGTCAGCAGGAGACCCAAATGACGACCTAAGCAATGTTGGGATGATACGATTTATAAAGACCTTAAATGCGTGAACATCCATCCAGATGCAGCCTGTGATAGAGTGAAATGGAGACGATGGACCCATGTAGTGGACCCCGCAGGCACGCGGGTCAAACACTGAAGGAAAAGAAGAGTACTTTTGAGGAAAATGTATTGTAATTTCATTTATGACACACAATGCTGTGCTAAATATTCAATTGTGGTATTAGCAAAGAATACCATTTTAATACACAGTTATATTCATGGCTCCAACCTTCGAGAATATTTCTGTGTGCCTATCAGTTTAATTTCCTGAAAGAGATTCCTCAATAGTACTGTGAGATCTGTGCTTTGGAAATTCATTGCTAAGGAATCGTTGCTCCCTTATTTAGGTGTATGTAACACCCATTGGGTCGTACATTTTCAAATTATCTGTGAATAAATTGTAAAGTTTTAGGGAATCTCCAGTATTCTTGGGTGTGGAGGATGAACTAATTTCTGTGCCAATTTATCCATGTAGTTTGTAGTTGATACAGAAAATACTGTTTGTTTATTATTACTATTAATTTTAAAACAAATATAACATTTATTTTCATGTGATCTTCAGATAAGTTTGATTAGAAAAATACTGAAACAAGATAATTTACGAAAGAGTGAAAATTGCCATTTGTCCAGTATCACAGCTGAAAAAATGTTTTGCACTATCCTCACACTATTCTCATGATTCGTATAGGTTGTGTTTTATTGATCAGAAACATCTTTCTCAGTTGCATTTTCGCCACTGAAAATCATTAGAAACAATCACCAGTGTAATGAAGGTAAAAGTAAATCTGCATTCTAAGTGCAATATAGTAAAGTGTGCTGTGTCTTCAATCACAAATGTTACAATGTAGCTTTTTAAACTAATCATTGTGTGAGCGTGCATTGAAGGATTTTTTCAAACTTAGACCATGTCCACATTATAACTTTATGGCAAGAAGGGTTGTCAGCATAGGTTGTCAAGTAAATTGGCATACATCACAATGATGCCATTTGAATATTCATCCACTATTGTGTGACACAAAATATTGAAGATATGCTTCATAGTGATCACCTGTAGACAACACCACCAGCTGATGATCAGTACCAACGAATTGTAGCTTGCATGTACCCTGAGGAGTATGCAACTGTACTGCTTGCTGCTGTTTTGGAGCCCTTCACCAGTAAGTTCAGGATTTGCCTGGTGATAATCATACAAGAGCGTGAAATTGGCCACATATCAATGTACATCTCAAGCTCACAGTCCCATATGTTCAACAGAGTTGGATGAAATTATTGTCCAGCCGTACAGTCAACTTCCAGTAATGGTTTTGTCTTTGAAGGTGATGGGCACATCGTACTCACTTAGTGAGCATTTTACTCCCGAATGAACCAAATGTAATTCGTCTGTAATGTCTGCTGACATGAACCCAATTGAAAGATTGCTTGGGGCCACCCTTCTCACATATTGGATGACCTCTGGAGGGCAGCTGTTTATAAGTGGGGCAGTCTTGATCAACAATGAGTCAACCAACTTGTGGGCAGGTGCCAATGAGAATGGAAGCATGTTACAATGCACAGGGTGCTGAATGTTACTGAGAAGCTGATGTTGAGTTTACAGATGTACAAAGATGTACAATTTCAATTTTTTAATTATTGTATTGTTTTTATTTCACAATAAAATTAGTTTCTATAGTTTCATAAGGCTTGTTATTTCATCCACTTCCCCTTTTGATTGTAAGCCAACACGTTTGAAATATGCATGTAGTACAAAACTATTATTGAGCAGTTTATAATGAGCAGTGTAATTCATGTAACTTTATATGTAATTGAACATCCAAATATGTCAATGATAATTGCTGCTACTTGGGTATCAGTTTACAGTAAAATGATAACTCTGTGTTATTCTGACATATCACAGCTTCAAAGTACTGAATCTAAAAATGTTAATGTTGTTAAATGATTTTCTTTGATAGTGGTTTATTATATTTTTATAGGGTAACTGGACTATCAAGAGGTTTAAAATGGACCGCCAGGGAGTGACTCAGGTTCTTTCAAGACTCTCCTACATTTCAGCATTAGGAATGATGACACGAGTCAACTCCCAGTTTGAAAAGACGAGGAAAGTTTCAGGTCCTCGCTCCCTGCAACCTTCTCAGTGGGGAATGTTATGTCCATCTGATACACCTGAAGGAGAGGTAAATTCTTAATTTAATTTGCTACAGAAATTTTCATTCACTATATATGTCATTTGAATGGACAGACCTTTATACAGGATGTGTAAATATAGCTCCAAGACTGGTCTCAGAATACCTAAATTTATTCAATACTTTCATATATCGGAGTAAAATTCTTCAAAATAGGTGCCTTGAGAATCCACGTATCGCTTCCAACGAGATTTCCACTGCTGGTAAGCTCCCTTGAACTCCTTAACCGGAATGCTGTTCAAAACCCTCGTTGAAGCCTTTTGGACCTCTGTGACTCTGTCAAACCGCTACCCTTTCAGGTCTCTCTTCATCTGGGGGAACAAAAAGAAGTCACTCAGGGTGAGGTTGAGGCTATAGGATGGCTACAACAGCATTGCCATGTTGTACAGCATCAAAACTTCAGTGATAGCAAAGCAGGTGTGAACGGTCACATTGTCATGGTGGAGCACCCAGTCATCTTTCTTCTCCGAGCGGACTCGATCCCTCAAACGGCAGGCCACTCCAGTATAATACTGACGATTGACAGGGTCTGGCAGGTATGAACTCATTGTGGATCATCGGGCTTTCTTCGGATTTGGTGATGCGGAGGTGTGCCACTCCAAGCTTTGCCTCTTCAACTCTGGATCACATTTGAAAACCCAGGTCTCATTATCAATGACCACCTGCTGTGAAACATCCAGTCGCTGCTCCTTCTGTTCATCCGAGAACACTTCAGCGACAAGTTTCACACACAATTTTCTCATCACTAGATCTTCTGTCACTAGCTGAAATACAGTTTGGTGATTCAAACCCACTTCATCTGCAATCATTCTGATGCTGAGACATCAGTCACTGTTTAAAAATTGTCGCACTTTGGCCAGATTTTCATCTATTCTGCTTGTTGAAGGTCTTCCAGAGCATTCATCCTCAAAGTCTTCACGTCCATCATTGAACCTCTTGTGCCACATGAGAACCATGGCACGTGACATGGCCTATTCTGTATAGGCTTCTTGAACCATTCAAATGTTTGTGTACCAGTCTAGTTCAGTTGTATACAAAATTTGATCGAACTTTGCTGCTCCAAGAGGCACTGCATTTTGGACGCGCCTGATTTCTCGACGACGTTTCAAAGCAGACTGCACTACCCCAGCATTTCACTGGTGAATGCCGATGCTTGGCTCGCTTAGCCAACACCCCCCACCACCTGGCGCAAGTGGTGAGACCAGTCTGCACCTGCACCACAACTCAGGAAAAAAAATCAGTCTTGAAACTTTATTTACACACCCTGTACGAAAGAGGACCAAAACACAGTAGTAGAAAAGTGCATGGTAAGAGGTATTAAGAGTGTGGGAAATGAAGAATCCCAAAGAAAAGTTGGGGCAATTAAATTGAGCAAAGGAATGTGTTTCAAGAGAGACTGAGAAGTTGCTTTGGATGCACTGTACACATAATGCAGAGGTTTGATTTTGATGAAAGCAGACAATAAGGAAGTCTACAGTAGCAAAATGGAATTATTTAGAAGTGTGTTATGAAAGGAAAGACCTGGAATAAGCGAAAAGAGAAAGCTGTAGTATAATAAATTGAAGAGAAAAATGAGATTGTGACAAAGATGTATTAAAAAATTGGAAAATAAAATTTGGTAATTTATGCGTAAGTGAAAATTGAAGGGAAAAGAGCTTGAGGAAGACAGAGAAAGATATATAGCTCAGTAAGGTGACAAAAAGTCCTTTATTGACTTTTGTTAAATCAAATGTCAGGTGTACCATTGTAATATGGAATGTGATAAAAAGAAATGAAATGATTGGCTGATACTCAAAATTAGGTGGTAAAAAGAGTAAGAATAATTAGAATGAGTCAAACCTTATTGATTTTATTAAGAGTGTTAGTAAGAATTAAAATGAAAGAGAATTAATTGTCAGTAATTTATAAGAAGATTGAATATACAGAATATATACAAAACACTAGAAAATTTCTGAAAAGACTGCCACAAGAGGCAATGAAACTATCTGAAGGGAGAACTGAAAATAGGAAGTAGCAGTGTAAGTTTTCAAGTGCAAACAGGAGGTAATTAGTTACGGAATAGATGTACAGATGATATACACACATTCATGACAGGCGTTCATATTTTTTGAAAGGATAGTAACTATTAGATTGTATCACGTAACATGAGAGTAAGATTAGGTTAGATTATATAGGGTCTTCAAATGCAGTCTAAGAAGCTTGTATGTTGCAGGGTAGCGTATGCTGAGAAATAATTGTTAAAAATAAACTCTTACATTGCGCTGTTTCCACACACAAATTCAAGTGGCCAGCCAGATAGAATTAGTGTCAGTTGTTCTCATAGTGTAGTTGACAGTGCACAAGACTGCTCAGTCTTTGGCTTGGGTTCAATCCTTACTACCATCCTATGTCCAATTTCTGTATCACTCTCTGTTCAGTTTTAGGAAGCCAATTGAAGAACACCTTTGGTGCTACTGTTTATGGTGGGCTGTTTGAATTTGCCCACACAATGGCCTGATTGGCTAACTTCAGTGCCAATTAATTGAGAAATGGCACAACTTACCAAATTTCTTTCTTAATCATTATTTCTCAGCACTATCTATCCTGAAACACCGTTACAAACTTTTCAGACAGTTTCTCACCATGTTGTATATAGTTTTCCATAGATCCATGGTGAGGAGATCTTCAAACATGTCATAGAACAAGAATACATAATACATGTTTACAAAAAGAGAGAAATGCTATTGGTCCTTCCATAAGTTTTAAGTGAAATGGTCCTCATAAATATAGTAAAAGCATACTTTGTTCTAGTGCTCATTTTTCTCTTTGATTTATTGTACTTCAGCTGTCTGTCTTCAGTTATTCCAGCTCTTTCCTTTCATAACACATTTTTTAATGATTCGATTTTGTTCCTTTAGATTTACTTCTTGCATAAAATGGGTAAATCCACATTATATTGGGATGCATATATGAATATTCTTACTATTGTAGCCATACGTCATCAAATAGAAAATTAGTTTAACATTCATCTATATTGATCACAGTACTGCTCTGATGTGCAAATCAGATTTTATGGACCATTCACATTATTTGATATTATGAACAATATATTCATCAATGCATTCTACTTAGAAACTCATAAATGGAACAAGAGGAGTTGGACACTAACAGATCCTTTAGGCTACCCTTAAACTGAACTTTATTTGAAGCTAAGTAGTTTATGGCTGCTGGCAAGGTACTGAAAATGTTTGTTCCTGAATAATGGATGCCTTTCTGGACCAAAAGTTATTTTAAATCTTTATGAAAATTATTCTTGTTTCTAGTACTGTTTTCATGAACTGAGAAGTTGATTTGAAGAATAGATATATTGTTCCAGGAAATTTCATTAAGGAATCAGCAAATTTCATTAAGGAATAAATATATTAATATGCAATAATTAGTACTCCCAGTTCATTGAACAGGCCTCTGTAGGTTGCTCTTGAAATTCTCGCCACAAATAATTCCTATTACAAGCTTTTGGACCCAGAAAACTTTATCTTGGCTTGATAAGTTACCTCTAAAATGATTCTGATGATATTATGGAATGAAAATAGGTAAGGTATGCTATCTATTTCTGGTTTTTTAAAAAATTTATATCACCCACATTTCCCAAAATCCGTATTTTAAATTGACACTTAGGCCTCCAGTTGAATTTATGATCAGGAATAATCCAAAGAACACTGTCAACCCTTCTATCTGCTTGTGGTCATACTTTCGATCTATACAAGGAGAAAGCTTCTTAAAATATCTGAACTGCAAATAGTGTGTCTTTTTCAAAATTTAGTGACAAAGATTTGGCTAGGAACCATTTATTTTTGTTCACAAAAATTTCATGAACAGGTCTTTCTAAAACTATACTTGGTTTACTATTTATTCCAATGTTTGTATCATCTGCTAATAAAAAGACTTGGCATCTGATAATGTTCCTGATGAAAGGTCACTGATATACACAAGAAAAAGTAAGTGCTCCAAGACAGAACCTTGTGGGACACCACATATAATTAGTTCAGTGTTGGATGATGATTAGCTGCATAGAACAGCAATCTCTCCTGTTGACACCATTTGTTTCCTGTCCGAGACAAATGATTTGAAACATTTTGTGGCATTTTCTGTTGGAACATAATATTAAATTTACTTAAAAATATTTTATTTTACAAGGTAAAAGACCTTTGACAGATCACAGAAAATACCAGTAGTCTGTAATTTCTTGTCTAATGCTATATGTGTAAATACGCTTCTCAGTATTGAAACCCTTTATAAACCCTTGATGGTTTTTCCTTGGCTCCTTTCTTATACATATGCATACTGTAGTATTTTACAGACTATAAGATACTATGGGCTGTAAGACACAACTTAATTTTTAAATAATTTCTTAAAAAATAACATTTCTTCTCCTCCTCCTCCTCCTCCTCCTCCTCATCCTCATCATCATCATCATTATCGTTGTCCTCTTCATATATAAGATAGTCTTCACTGCCATTAAGAGTTTTACTTATGCCACATTTCTTGAAAGATTTAACGATATGTCTTCTCTCACTCTAGACCATTACTTTTTTATTCACTGACCTACTTTGATTGTTGGTCGTTTTAAATCTCCCTTTATTGTAAATAAGTCCTCATGGAAAAACAGCAATTGCATTGTTTTACACTTGAAAATGATCATTGGATTAAGTTTAGTACCATCGGCCCAACATGAAAGGACTACAGTGTCATGCATTTTTTAGTGTCCACTCATTTTTATAATTATGGTTTTAGCACCTTTCATGGCAACTTTTCTGTTACTTGGAACATCAAGTGTCAGAGTAATTTCATTCATATTTGCTATTTGGCTTTCTTCCACACTTGTTTTCTTTTGATGGTGAATAATAAAGTGATGGAAAGATAATATTTTCCCTTTATACTCTTGTGGCCTTTTTTGAGATGTTTGATTTTGGTTTGCTTGCTAAGTCCATGAAGCTTCATGAATCTGTTGCACCAAACCACTCTACCCTTAAAGTCTGTTAAGTTCTACTGTAGTGCTAACGTATGAGCATGTATTTGAATCATTTTTGTATTAATTCCAATGCCATTTTGACAGTGTCCTTGAATGAATTTCTATACATCATCCTCTATTTTTGGCCATTTTGCATTCAGTCCCCTATTTGCACATTTAGTCTTCCTCATTTTTTTCAATTCTCCTTTTCTAGCTCACTAATGATGAATGTTTTTTTTTTTTTTGTTGGTGGAGGGCCGAAATGCTGCTCAGCTGCTCTGTTTCCATGTTCCTGCGTATGGTTTTATTTGAATTTATAACTCACATCATATGAATACCTTTTTTTTCCCATTACGGAACTAGCTACTAACAAAAATACTGTACTGTTACCAATAACCCAAATCACTTTCAATTCAAGTGCAGTGGCACTGTAGATTGCACTGGTGTATCGTAGGCCAGATGGTGTTCTGGATTTGTGATGCTGGTGCAGGAGGGAGGCAGTGGTAGCAAGCTTGTGAATTCCCCCAACTCGTGTTCGTTGCACAGGTGCACTGCTGCCGCCAGTTGGATCCAATGTTGCCAGATAAAGATAAGTTCTCACAGCATTGAATATATGGCTGTTTTTAAGACTGGTGGGAATTTTAAATCAAATGCTGGACATTTTCATATGAATTTTGAGTATAAAGTGAACCTGAATTTTGGAGGCAATTTTTCAGAGAAAAAAGTGCATCTTATAGACCATAAAATATGGTAACTTGGGAATATTTCAGCCAGTCTGAATGTGTTTCAGTGATAAATAATTTATTATGCAAACATTACTAAAATTCTGCTAAAAAAGAAGAGAAATGGATTGGCAAAATGGATAGTAGTACACTGTAAATAAGTATTTAAGGATTTAAGCAGCACTGTTATATGCAGAATGAGATGATATCCTCCTTGAGTTGTTATTTTGAATACTATTTTGTACCATTTTTGTTCAGTTTTAGAAAGTCTGTTGACTGCTTTAGATTGTTACTAGTTCTTTAATTACTTGTTATTTCTTTTATACAATTACACATGGTTTTCAAATTTATTTATAGTTGTGGTTCAGAAAGTCTCTTTCACATGTTAAACAATGGCAAGTCCAGGTTGGAATATCAAAAATGTTATGAAAAGGATAGATCGCTACTCATTGTAAAGATGACATGGTGTGTTGCAGACAGGCACAATGAAAAGGCTGTTATACACCAATTTTTGCCAAAGCCTTCTTCACAGAAGAAAGGAAACACATAAGCATTCACACAAGCAGGCAGACCTCATACACACAACTGCTATCTCCTGCTGCTAATGGTCAGAGTGCAACTCTTGTGCTGAACGAAAGCACCAATTCAGTGGAGCAGACAGCACTCTTCTCTCCCTCCACCCGTACTCTGCTATCCCTCACCCTTCATTGTCCATTCTGGATTGCCATTTTCATTCACCTCAGATGTCATACACACGAAAGCTGGAAGTGATAATTATATATGCCTGCAGAGCAAGCAAACAGAAATAATTCCTCACTGCAATGTCAAGACTGTTGATTTCTTAGGAGAGCAAAGTCCGTCAGTGTTCCTAATTTAGAAACTTTCAATTTGTGTGATAATATTAACCTTGACAAGGATATATCCTCTCATTATTGTACTAATGCATCATTTCTACATTATGATGTTGAGGGCTTGGGTAACAAAATCGATGTATTTGAGGCCTTAGTTACAGATCTAGCTCCACATGTAATCGTGGTTACAGAGGATCAAAAAACTAACCATAATATTCAATATTGTAAGTTACAGGAGTATAATCTTACATCATTTTTCTGTAGAACAGAACCTAAAGGAGGGGGAGCTGCTACTTATGTAAGGAAATGTAACCTAATAAGTTGTGTAGAAAAAGTATCATGGGTTAATGATCATTGTATTGAGAAAGATTTTGAAGCGGTGATAACTAAGTTAATGATTGTATCCGTCCCACTTATTGTGGTAGGTATATATCGAGCCCCTTCTGGTAATCTCTAGGTTTTCCTGGAAGCACTGAATAGTGTATTGGGAAAGATAAGCAAGGGTGGCAATACAGTAAATATTGTATTGTTAGGAGACTTTAATATACACACACCAAGCAACAGCCAAGAATGCAAAGGTTTACAAGACGGCATACGATCCTATGATATTAAAGATCTACTTGGTCATGAGCCCACAAGGATAACTGAGTCAAGCAGCAATTCCATAGATCATGTAATGACCAATTATGAAAATGTTGTGTTGGCACAGACTGTAAACGGGCACATATGTGATCATCTAGGACAATTATTAGTGATTGGTTGTCTTAATAAACTTAAACAAAACAAAAAAATATGAGAATAGAAGATTATTTTCTGAATACATCACCACCTTGCTAAAGAAAACTTTGGGTCAAGAATCTTGGGAATCAGTTTATAGAGAAAGGGGAGTTGACAGCAAATAGGAAGTATTTGTAAAAATTTTAACTAGACATATAGATATTACTATCCCGGCAAAGAAGATCAATGTAAATAAAAATAAACCACCAGTAGTCAAACGTGTAAAACCGGATGAAAAAACGAAAAGACTCAAAGAAGGAATGGAGTATATGTATAAGCTACACAGAGAAACCAACCTTGATTTATATAAAGAAGCTTATAAAAAATATAAATATGAGTATCGCAAGGAAGCAAGGAGAAGGACAGTAGAACATATTAGCAAACAGATCAGTGCTGGGCAGTAGTTAATGATATGAGGAACACTGATTCAAAAACTAAAATTAATAATATAGAGATAAGTATACATCATGATAATTTTTCTGATTCTTATATAGTTAGCAATGATTACTTTATAGATGCTATTGAAAATGACACTTGCAAGAAACAGGAGAGGCAGTTTAAATATGATAAGGAAAAGGAAGGGGACTCTTGTAAGCTACCTACAGTAACCATTAAGGACGTAACACAGCTAATTGACAGCCTAAAAAAATAAGACATCAGCTGGATG
Organism: Schistocerca gregaria; assembly: GCF_023897955.1. Lineage (NCBI taxonomy): Eukaryota > Metazoa > Arthropoda > Insecta > Orthoptera > Acrididae > Schistocerca > Schistocerca gregaria. The sequence continues at coordinate 194,575,570 of NC_064927.1, read as the reverse complement.
GGATGAATTTTCTCCTTTTCTACAGAAAAAATGCAAGGGTGAGTTAGCCAGACCATTAGTCCACCTAATAAATTGTGTACTTGAAGAAGGTGTTTCCGAAGAAACTGAAACTTACTATAGTTAAACATTTATATAAAAAAGGGTAAAGAAAGAAACCACAGAGCTACAGACCAGTTGCCTTAACCTCAGTGTTTGGTAAATTAATTGGAAAAACTAATGCTAGAAATCTTAATCGAGCACTATAATACGAATAACTCAATAGGAGATTTCCAACATGGCTCTAGAAGTGGTAGGAGCACCATATCTGCAGCAGTACAGTTTGTACACTGTCTGATGGAGAAAATAAATGATGGTCACAAAACGGCAGGAGTGTTTTTAGATCTTTCCAAAGCGTTTGACAGAGTCCATCATGGCACTCTTTTAAGTAAACTTGCTTGTAATGCTGTCAGTGGGAAACTGTTGCTTGTAATAGATCTTACCTTAAAGATAGACAACAATGCACAGAATTTGTGTATGATCATGGAGAAGTAATCGAAAAAAGAAGATCAAAGATAAGATATATAAATTTTGGTGTACCACAAGGCTCTATCTTGGGCCCCTTCTTGTTTATTTGCTATGTGGCCGATACTCCAAAAGTATTAGACATCAGTCATTGTATTACTACGTATGCTGAGGACACCTCAGGGGTTTGCTGGGCATGTAGTAATGATGGCCTAAATTCAGTGGTACAGAATTTTGTTGAAAAAGCCCATACAAATTCTGAAAAAGAAAATCTGAGGGCCAATATTAACAAAACTAATTTAATTTATTTTAAGACAAGTGGCTTAAATAAAAATACTGTTGTAAATGAGGACATTCAGGAAAATAACTGTTCAGAATGTAAATTTCTGGGGATATATACAGATGACAGACTTTCGCGGAATCAGCAAATAGATCATGCCTATGGTAAAATAACATCTAGTCTGTATTTACGAAGGAGATTAGTTCAATATCTAGATACTGAAGTAATAAAAATAGTGTATTTTGGGTTGGTGTATCCCCATCTATCTTATCGAATTGTATTGTGGGGTGGTTGTAGCCAATACAATATATACTAAGGATACCTGTATTGCAGAAAAGAGTAATAAGAATCATAGCAAAAGTAATATCCAGAACTTCATGCAAAAACCTGTATATTAATTTTAGTATTATGACTATCTATGCAGTATATATGTTTCAATCAATATTATTAGTGAAAAAAGACAAAAAAGTGACAAACAGGAATATGGAAGTCCATGATTACGATACAAGACACAAATCAGACTTTCATATGGTGAGCAGAAGATTGAATCTAGCAACAAAAACAAATACCCCATTCATTAAGGGAGCAATATTTTATAATTCTCCGCCAAACAACCTGAAACAGCTATCCGGTAGAATTTTTAAAAATGAGTTAAAGATGGCTTATATTGAAGTGCCCATACAGTATGGTGCTGACATGATTTGACCTCAGGAATGCTATGTTAAATAGATTTAAATGATCTTTTACTTAATAGCATATATATATATATATAAAATAGAAAGAAACTTCCACATGGGAAAAATATATTAAAAACAAAGATTCCAAGACTTACCAAGCGGGAAAGCGCCGGTAAATAGGCACAATGAATAAAACACACAAACACACACACAGAATTTCGAGCTTTCGCAACCGGCGGCTGCTTCATCAGGAAAGAGGGAAGGAAAAGGAAAGATTAAAGGATAAAGAATGTGGGTTTTAAGGGAGAGGGTAAGGAGTCATTCCAATCTCGGGAGCGGAAAGACTTACCTTAGGGGGAAAAAAAGGATAGGTATATACTCGCGCGCACACACATACACACATATTTATCCATACACACACAGATACAAGCAGACATTTGTAAAGGCAAAGAGTTCGGGCAGAGATGTCAGTCGAGGCAGAAGTACAGAGGCAAAGAAGTTGTTGAAAGACAGGTGAGGTATGAGCAGCGGCAACTTGAAATTAGCGGAGGTTGAGGCCTGGCGGATATCGAGAAGAGAGGATATACTGAAGGGCAAGTTCCCATCTCCAGAGTTCGGATAGGTTGGTGTTGGTGGGAAGTATCCAGATAACCCGGACGGTGTAACACTGTGCCAAGATGTGCTCGCCGTGCACCAAGGCATGTTTAGCCTCAGGGTGATCCTCATTATCAACAAACACTGTCTGCCTGTGTCCATTCATGCGAACGGACAGTTTGTTGCTGGTCATTCCCACATAGAAAGCGTCACAGTGTAAGCAGGTCAGTTGGTAAATCACATGGGTGCTTTCACACGTGGCTCTGCATTTGATCGTGTACACCTTCCGGGTTAGAGGACTGGAGTAGGTGGTGGTGGGAGGGTGCATAGGACATGTTTTACACCGGGGGCGTTTACAAGGGTAGGAGCCAGAGGGCAGGGAGGGTGGTTTGGGGATTTGATAGCGATGAACCAAGAGGTTACGAAGGTTAGGTGGACGTCGGAAAGATACTCTTGGTGGAGTGGGGAGGATTTCATGAAGGATGGATCTCATTTCGGGGCAGGATTTGAGGAAGTCGTATCCCTGCTGGAGAGCCACATTCAGAGTCTGATCCAGTCCCGGGAAGTATCCTGTCACAAGTGGGGCACTTTTGGGGTTCTGTGAGAGGTTCTGGGTTTGAGGGGATGAGGAAGTGGCTCTGGTTATTTGCTTCTGTACCAGGTCGGGAGGGTAGTTGCGGGATGCGAAAGCTTTTTTCAGGTTGTTGGTGTAATGGTTCAGGGATTCAGGACTGGAGCAGATTCGTTTGCCACGAAGGCCTAGGCTGTAGGGAAGGGACCGTTTGATATGGAATGGGTGGCAGCTGTCATAATGGAGGTACTGTTACTTGTTGGTGGGTTTGATGTGGATGGATGTGTGAAGCTGGCCATTGGACAGATGGAGGTCAACGTGAAGGGGAGTGGCATGGGCTTTGGAGTAGGACCAGGTGAATCTGATGGAACCTAAGGAGATGAGGTTGGAGAGGAAATTCAGGAGTTGTTCTTCACTGTGAGTCTGGATCATGAAGATGTCGTCAATAAATCTGTACCAAACTTTGGGTTGGCAGGCTTGGGTAACCAAGAAGGCTTCCTCTAAGCGACCCATAAATAGGTTAGCATACGAGGGGGCCATCCTAGTATCCATGGCTGTTCACTTTAATTGTTGGTATGTCTGGCCCTCAAAAGCGAAGAAGTTGTGGGTCAGGATGAAGCTGGCTAAGGTGACGAGGAAAGAGGTTTTAGGTAGGGTGGCATGTGATCGGCGTGAAAGGAAGTGCTCCATTGCAGGGAGGCCCTGGACGTGCGAGATATTTGTGTATAGGGAAGTGGCATCAATGGTTACAAGGTTGGTTTCCAGGATTAACAGACTGGGTAAGAATTCCAGGCGTTCGAGAAAGTGGTTGGTGTCTTTGATGAAGGATGGGAGACTGCATGTAATGGGTTGAAGGTGTTGATCTACGTAGGCAGAGATACGTTTTGTGGGGGCTTGGTAACCAGCTACAATGGGGCGGCCGGGATGTTTGGGTTTGTGAATTTTAGGTAGTAGGTAGAAGGTAGGAGTGCGAGGTGTCGGTGGGGTCAGGAGTTTGATGGAATCAGGTGAAAGGTTTTGTAGGCGGCCTAAGGTTCTGAGGATTCCTTGAAGCTCTGCCTGGACATCAGGAATGGGGTTACCTTGGCAAACTTTGTATGTAGAGTTGTCTGAAAGCTGACGCAGTCCCTCAGCCACATACTCCCGACGATCAAGTACCACGGTCGTGGAACCCTTGTCAGCCGGAAGAATGATGATGGATCAGTCAGCTTTCAGATCACGGATAGCCTGGGCTTCGGCTGTGGCGATGTTGGGAGTAGAATTAAGGTTTTTTAAGAAAGATGGAAAGGCAAGGCTGGAAGTGAGAAATTCCTGGAAGGTTTGGAGAGGGTGATTTTGAGGAAGAGGAGGTGGGTCCCGCTGTGATGGAGGACTGAACTGTTCCAGGCATGGTTCAATTTGGATAATGTCTTGGGGTGTTGGATCATTAGAAGTGGGATCAGGATTATTTTTCTTCATGGCAAAGTGATATTTCCAGCAGAGACACTACGAGTGTAGGACAGTAAATCTTTGACAAGGGCAGTTTGGTTGAACCTGGGAGTGGGGCTGAAGGTGAGGCCTTTGGATAGGACAGAGGTTTCGGATTGGGAGAGAGGTTTGGAGGAAAGGTTAACTACTGAATTGGGGTGTTGTGGTTCCAGATTGTGTTGACTAGAATTTTGAGGTGTATGGGGGAGTGGAGCTGGAAGTGGGAGATTGAGTAGATGGGAGAGACTGTATCTGTGTACAATGAGAGGAGGTTGAGGTTTGTTGGAAAGGTTGTGGAGGGTGAGTGAGTTGCCTTTCCAGAGGTGGGAAACCAGGAGATTGGATAGTTTTTTGAGGTGGAGGGTGGCATGCTGTTCTAATTTGTAGTTGGCCTGTAGGAAGATGCTATGAACAGCCGGTGTGGATGTGGGAGAGGAAAGATTGAGGACTTTGATTTGGTATAGGAGTTGATGAATGTGTTCATTGGCCGAGTCGATGTATAGGTGAAGGATTAGGCGGGTGAGGGCTATGGATTGTGCAGTTTGGAACTAGTATAAGGACTGATGGAAAGGATTGCAACCAGAGATGGGAACTTTAAGTGTGAGGCCTTTGGGGGTAATGCCAAATGTCAGACAAACCTGAGTAAATAAAATATGGGAGCGTAATCTGGCTAGGGTGAAGGCATGTTTGCGAAGGGAATGTAAATAAAATTTAATGGGGACGTTGTAGGGATGTTGTGAGGTTGACATGGTATTAGAAGGTGGAAAGGGTAACATGAGGTAAAATTGAATATATATATATATATATATATATATATATATATATATATATATATATGTGTGTGTGTGTGTGTGTGTGTGTGTGTGTGTGTGTGTGTGTGTGTGTGTGTGTGAAAAAAGTCGAAAAAGTGTTGGTTTGAGATGAGCTACGTTGATCCTGTGCTGAACTTAGGTTGGTGAACAACAATGGGTGCAAAGGTTAGGTAGTTGTGTTGTCTCCAAAACAGGTTAAGGGGTGGGGAAATACAGGAAAATTTCGAAAAAAACTGCATGTAAATGTATTCAAAGTACTGGTTATGTACTGGCAGATTATGAAAATGAGGCTAACAATTGTCTGACAAAGAAATAATAACGTTTAAACCTGTGGGAAGCTGCTACAAAAAGATCGGTTATGTGGGAAAAACGGGAATGGAAATAAAACGAAAGTTGTTGGAAATAGCGGAGATGGTTGTTTAATGGGTGACAGGAACTGAAGCTGTGAAATAGTATTCACGAGTTTACACGAGATTTTTGTAAACTTGGAACAGTGGATTTTATAGCAGCGGTAATGATGAAGTTAAAAATTTTTAGATTATGGTTTGGAAGTAAATTACGTATTATTGAGTATAATTAGGCAGGATAAAATGTATGGTAGATTACGGAAAAAGGGAAGATGAATACAAAGTGAAACCACTTGTACAAACAAAAAGAGAAAGTAAGATGATAGAAAAGATTTCGAAATGCAACAGAGACAATAACAAACGTAATTGTTGGGTTCAAATTAATGATGTAAATAAAATAGAAAGAAACTTCCACATGGGAAAAATATATTAAAAACAAAGATTCCTAGACTTTACCAAGCGGGAAAGCGCCGGTAGACAGGCACAATAAATAAAACACACAAAATATATTGTGTTGCACATTAAATACTTGTTTCGAGCTGTAAGATAAATAAATAAATAAAATTCAATGTGGCAATTGCAGTCTGGCAAGAGTGGTTGGAGATAGTGGTCGTGTGTGTGTGAGATGTGCCTGCTTGTGTGAATGTGTTTTTTCCCCCCTTTGGTTTCTGAAGAACGGTTTCCCCAAAAGCTCAGTGTGTAATATTCTTTTTGTTTTTGTTGTGCTTGTCTATAGCTCAACGTGTCATTTGTATAGTGACTAGCAATATTTCACATCTTACAATGATACATGTGTTGAATGACTTCAAATGTATTATTCGTATGAATGATTTTTTTTCTACTTCATGGAAGTGAAGTACCAGCTGTAGACAGTGAAACTTCTCTCCTTACATTATTTGTAAGTGTAAAATGTAAAATATAAGTGGTCAGAAGTGACTTTTTAAGCATATAATTACACTGAAGAGACAAAGAAACTGGTGCACCTGCCTAATATAGTGTTGGGCCCCCGTGAACACCCAGAAGTGCCGCAACACGATGTAGCATGGATTCAACTAATGTCTGAAGTAGTGCTGTAGGGAACTGACACCATGAATCGTGCAGGGTTGTCCATAAATCTGTAAGAGTACGAGCAGGTGGAGATCTCTTCTGAACAGCGTGTTGCCTGGCATTCCAGATATGCTCAATAATGTTCATGTCTGGGAAGTTTGGTGGCAGCAGAGGTGTTTAAACTCAGAAGAGTGTTCCTGGAGCCACTCTGTAGCTGTTATGGATGTGTAGGGCGTCACATTGTCATGCTGGAATTGCCCAAGTCCTTCGAAATGCACAATGGCCATGAAGGGATGCAGGTGGTCAGGCAGGATGCTTATGTACATGTCTGTCACCTGTCAGAGTCGTATCTAGACGTATCTGGTGTCCCATATCACTCGAACTGCACATGCCCCACACCATTACAGAGCCTCCATCAGCTTGAGCAGTCTCCTGTTGACATACAAGGTCCTTGGATTCATGAAGTTGTCTCCATACCCGTACACATCAATTTGCTCGATACAGTTTGAAATGAGACTTGTCCGCTAATACAACATGTTTCCAGTCATCAACTTTCCAATGTCACTGTTGGTGGGCTCAGGTGAGGTGTAAAGCTTTTTGTCGTGCAGCCATCAAGGATACACGAGTGGTCCTTCGGCTCTGAAAGTCCATATCAATTATATTTTGTTGAATGGTTTGCCTGCTGACACTTGTTATGGCCCAGCATTAAATCCACAACAATTTGTGGAAGGGTTGCACTTTCCTCATGTTGAACGATTCTCTTCAGTTGTCATTGGTCCCATTCTTACACTATCTTTTTCCGGCCGCAGTGATGTTGGAGATTTGATATTTTACTGGATTACTGATATTCACGGTACACTTATGAAATGGTTATATGGGAAAATCCCTACTTCATCGCTATCTCGGAGATACTGTGTCCCATCACTTGTTCACCGACTACACCACGTTCAAACTCACTTAAATCTTGATAAGCTGCCGTAACTGATCTAATAACTGCGCCAGACACCCATCATCTCATATAGGTGTTGCTGATCACAGCACCATATTCTGTGTGTTTACATATCTCTGTATTTGAATACATGTGCCTATACCAGTTTCTTTGGGGCTTCAGTGTATAAAATATCAATAAGTCATGCTATTAATGATACTGACCCTTAGTGTGAAACCTTTGGGCTTATAAAATTTTGGCACTTCATAAAACACATTAGTAGTGCCTATCTTTTTACCAAAAATCCAATGTTTTACTTTATTTTAATTTATTCTGGAGAATGTTGTCATGTGGTATCTAATTCATAAAAACACACAAAAATTTTGATGTGTTACCCAGCAAAGTGAACTTTAAATTTATTAAGAATCAAAAGGAGTGACATTGCTGACAGAAAAGGTGACTGAATATCCTAGCAGAGTTGTTGAAGTTTAGTAAATTGATGGTGTACAAATTACACCATAAGGGAATAATGCTGAGCACTTATGGGTTCAAGTCCGTAGAAGCAAAGCACACAGTAAATAGTCAGTTGACATATGGGTAAATTGTTATTAAGCAGCAATTTCTGCAATATTATGAACAATATAAATAAATGCCAAATAAGTAGAAATTTCGATGCTTTTGTTGCCCACATCTGTACATCAATGTTAGCAAGCTAACTGAGGCAACTTATTCTGTCTTTTTGCTTTTAGAAGACGACAGAATGAAAGAGTCATCATATGTGTGAATGAAGTAACATAGTTTCAAAAAGGGCAGCCTACATTAAACTTTTACAAAAAAATGAAGTGTCAGATTAAAGCACCCATTCACTGATTCAGATGAATAGTGATTTATACTGTGAATAGTTGTTGTCAAGGTGTGCACAGGGCAGTGTCAAATAGTAGTGATGGTCACTGTTTCATTGTTGTGCTCTATGGTGGTATTGGTGTATAGACAGATAGCATACATATTTATGTGTACATAAATTGTGTGTGTCTTCACTAAACATGTCAATTCCATTAACTCCATTTATGTTTTCCAGGCCTGTGGATTAGTTAAGAATTTGGCATTAATGGCTCATATTACAACAGAAGTAGAAGAAGGTCCTATAATTCGGCTAGCATTTAATATGGGGGTGGAAGATGTTAATTTGCTTGGCGGAGAGGAAATTAACAGTTGTGATGTCTACATGGTATTTCTTAATGGTAAGTAATTCTTTCTAAATTAACTTGCTTATTTGCAAGTGAAATTTAAACAACTAGTGGAACGGAGCAGAGTTAATTAGTTTTTTAATACCTCATGAAACTACAAGCTTTTTGATGGTAAAGTAGAAGTTTGTGACATTTTGTAACACTTTCTCGACATAGATTTGTTTCAGTGACTTATGTATGTCTTCATAATGTTCTTCATCTGAGATTTCTGTCATGGGAAATGACACTACCTTGAAATTTAGTTGCTGACTACCACTTTTCACCTTGTCACAGGCATTAAATTGGTTTTGAATTAGGTACTGTTGCATTATTGGGAAGAAAACAAAGTGTTGTAAGGTGAAAAAGAGGAGGAACTGTGCGGCATGCTTGTACCTTTTTTTTTTTGTAAGAAAAGTATAACTGTCTACAACATTACTTTCAAAACTGGAAAGTGGAGATTGAAATACAAGATTTTGAAGTATTTACACTATTCACCAGTATATGGAACTACTGTTTCTGTTCTGTGTCTGCCAGCCATTCTGCTACCTGTCCTTACACTCATTTTAACCCTCTTTTCCTTTCTTTTCTGCTTTTCAACTTTTGTGTCTATTTTTACATTATACTTCACAAGGCATATTATGATATGTGGTGGAGGGTACATCTATTACTACGTACTATCATTTCACCCTTCCCTGTCCCATTTGAGAATGGTGTTTGAGAATGCCATGATAAACCTGCCTGAGCTCTGATTTTATCATCATTGTCATTTTGTGAAACATACACTACTGGCCATTAAAATTGCTACACCAAGAAGAAATACAGATGATAAACAGGTATTCATTGGACAAATATATTATACTAGAACTGACATGTGATTACATTTTCACACAATTTGGGTGCGTAGATCCAATCAGTACCCAGAACAACCACCTCTGGCCGTAATAATGGCCTTGATACGCCTGGGCATTGAGTCAAACAGGCGTACAGGTACAGCTGCCCATGCAGCTTCAACATGATTCCACAGTTCATCAAGAGTAGTGACTGGCATATTGTGACTATCCAGTTGCTCGGCCACCATTGGCCAGACGTTTTCAATTGGAGAGAGTTCTGGAGAATGTGCTGGCCAGGGCAGCAGTCGAACATTTTCTGTATCCAGAAAGGCCCATACAGAACCTGCACCAGGTGGCCGTGCATTATCCTGCTGAAATGTAGGGTTTCGCAAGAATCGAATGAAGGGTAGAACCACGGGTCGTAACACATCTAAAATGCAATGTCCCCTATTCAAAGTGCCGTCAATATGAACAAGAAGTGATTAAGACGTGTAACCAATGGCACCCCATACCATCAGGCTGGGTGATGCGCCAGTATGGCGATGAAGAATACACACTTCCAATGTGCGTTCACCGCGATGTCGCCAAACACGGCTGCGACTATCATGATGCTGTAAACAGAACCTAAATTCATCCAAAAAATGATGTTTTGCCATTCGTGCACCCAGGTTCATCTTTGAGTACACCATCACAGGCACTCCTGTCTATGATGCAGCGTCAAGGATAACCGCAGCCATGGCCTCCGAGCTGATAGTCCATGCTGCTGCAGACGTCGTCAAACTGTTTGTGCAGATGGTTATTGTCCTGCAAACGTCCCCATCTGTTGGCTCAGGAATCGAGACCTGGCTGCATGATCCTTTACAGCCACGCGGATAAGATGCCTGTCATCTCGACTGCTAGTGATACTAGGTCTTTGGGATCCATCACAGCATTCCGTATTACCCTCCTGCACCCACAGATTCCATATTCTGCTAACAGTCACTGGATCTCGACCGACGCGAGCAGCAATGTTGTGATACAGTACGATTGTCCGCAATCGCAATAGGCTACAATCCGACTTTTATCAAAGTCAGAAACGTGATGTTATGCATTTCTCCTCCATACACGAGGCATCACGACGACGTTTCACCAGGCAACATTGGTCAAATGCTGTCTGTGTATGAGAAATCGGATGTAAACTTCCTCGTGTCAGCACGTTGTAGGTGTCGCCACTGACTCCAACCTTGTGTGAATACTCTGAAATGCTAATCCTTTGCATATCACATCATCTTTTTCCTGCTGGTTAAATTTCGCGTCTGTAGCACGTCGTTTTCATGGTGTAGCAATTTTAATGGCCAGTAGTGTATGTGACAGGAAGAAATATGTTGTCCAACTCTTCTAGGAAAATACACTCACACAATTGCAACAGTGATGCGCACCACCTCTCTTATAGGACCTAGCACTGGAGCTTGTTGAGGGGTCTGTCATATACTAAATGGAAGGCGGCATAGGGTGTTTTATGTAGATTTTGTTCCTGTTAATTTCTTGCATTACTTACCTTATTTACTAAATTCTGTATTCCATATAGTATAATACATTTAGTGGAAAGGAAGTGATTCCTGGGTGTGTCTGAGCATGGCATCATCACTGGTGTAAAAGGTGCTCTGTGTAAGGGCTTGTATGACATTGTGAAGCAGTTTGTAGTTGCTGTTTGTGATGTAACTGGATAGAGAGAATACGCTCTTCAGTTCGCAGACCAATTGTTGTGCTCTGTTTTCAATGACTCTGACATTCATGTGTTAAAACACCAATTTTCCTTCCTCCCATTGCTTTCACATCCTCTTTTTCTATAAATCTGCAGTATTTGTGTAAAGCCAAACTACTAGTGCCCAATTTGCTATTATTTTTGCCGAAATTGGTGTTGTTTGTTGCCAGTTTCATTATTTTTGCAAATTAGTTTATATTTTTGTCAAATTTGTTATTATTTTCTTGCCAGATTTAGTCTATTTTTTTCCACCATTGGCACTATTTTCTGCCAAAGCCATAGTTGTTCTTGTAAAATAAAATGTATTTTTTTTTTGTAAATTTGGCATTATTTTTTGCCAAATTTGGTGTTACCTTCCACAAAATTTGTTATTCTGCCTTAACTTGTGTTGGTTATTTGATGTTAAGATTAAGTATCTACATGTTATCACACTTCGATTGTGTAAATCTGTTACAGTGGAAATTCAGTGAAACAAGTATTGTGACAGTTTGTCACACATTGTACTTGCTGTTGCTTTATTTGACAGAGCTATATTTTTGACCAGTTGATGTACATTATCTTCTCATGAAGATGGTAGCCAGTACTGAAACCAGTGGAGGATAAATAAAATTATATAGCTTTTGGCACAAAAAATAATTTTTTTCCAAATATTTATCAACTGTAGATAACCACTGCAAAAAAGCTCGATGCAGTCCAATTTGCCAAATTTGGTATTGTTTATTTTGCCAAATTTGGTGTTGTTTCTTTTGCCAAATTGAGTGATTTTTGCCAAATTGAGTGATTTTTGCCAAATTGAGTGATTTTTTGCCAAATTGAGTGTTTTTTTGCCAAAATAAGGATCTTTCTACAGAACTTGCTGTTTTTTTGCCGAATTCTGTGCTAATATTGATGCTTTTTTTAATTTTCACGTCATAGTTTCCAGGAAATGAACTGCCAGTTGAAGATTATAAACGAACCTCAGCCTTGAGGTGATCAAAAGTCAAAAAGCAGTGTTAACACTCAATAACTATAAGTTACAAATATTAGTAAATTGCTGTCCTCTGATTTCAAACATTTTTGCACCACAAAATTACAATTTTTGTGACATCTCGTAAAGTTTGTTGAATTTGCGATATTTCATTATAAACTGCTAATTTTACACCATCATTTTTATGAAATTTTCATGTCCCTACCAAAACTTCTTTGCTGTAAATGTGTGAATTTAAAGTTTAATTTTATCCTTAAGTCTTTCAGTGTTCTTCATCACTGCTTGTCTGGTGGATGTATAATGTTGACAGTTACTAGTTCATTAATTTTTAAAACCATTTTAGCAGATTTAAAATTGAGAACCATTTAGCTTAATAGTCTTTTATTTATTTTTTGCGCTACCATAGGTAACATCTTAGGGATAATACGAGATTACAGCCGACTTATAAGAGTATTCAGGTTGTTACGAAGACGAGGCTTAATAAGTGGATTCATTTCCATATACCCTATGCATAACCATCGGTGTATTTATATCAGTTCTGATGGTGGGCGTCTTTGTAGGTAAGTTTTAATTTATTTATTTTTCTGTCAGTTATTTGCTGTAAATAGTGCTAAACATGCTATATACTGGATTAATCTTTCACATTTCAGGCCATACATAATTGTCCATAAGGGTAAACCACTTGTAAAGCAGCAGCATATTCAAGAGCTTATACAGGGTCTGAGAATTTTTGAAGACTTCCTGAATGATGGTAGGTATAATGAAGTCACAGTGTAAAATACATTAAAATAAAATTATTATTGAGTTGTGATGATGCCCACAGTGTAATATTACATGTTCCTTTTATCAAAATGGTGATGACCTGTTATCAAGTGTCGTGTGTAGTTGGTACCTACAGCTGTTACATATTTCAGAGACACGGCTAAAAAGAAGTGAGCATGTCATATTCTCAGTATACAACAAAATTCATACCAAGATATGAGTAGGGACATGCTGCATTTTTAATGTAACATGGAATGTACACTACTCACTTGTAGGATCACAGGTTAGCCACTGCCGGCAGTGGGGATGATTTAGTATACAGGAAGTAGTATTGTCAATGCCCTTACCAAACGCACATTGCAGAGGACAGCTACAATGAAGGACCAGTTGAGTGCACTAACAATGCAGTAATAGATCCTAAAATAATGCTAGCAAATTGTAATGTTCATCACTCTGTGGACCACCGAGATGGGAGAAGTCAAATCATGTGAACTATAACTAAAATTGTAGATGAAGAGAACAGTTCCTCTCACCAGTAGTTCACATATTAAGATTTCTGGACCTAACCAGGAAGCAAGTGTCATTTGGATGGTTGCACATGGATATCTCTGATCAGATCACCTGTCAGTGTTATTAACTACAGTAAAATAGTGTACTTGGATGTTATTCACCCTGTTAATAGATGGAACATCTGGAAAACATATGAGGATAAATATATTGAAATCCTAAAAGCAAAACACAGAAGCAGCTGATGTTTTACAGAGGATGTGTGCATACTGTATGGGGCAGTGTTAGAGAAGTTGTGGTAGTATCAGTTCTGCAAACCAAATCATTCAGACCAAAAATTGCTGCAGTACTGGATTTGTTGATGCCAAATGTGCAGTAGCATTTCCAGAAAGAATAAAAGCTCTAAAAACATGAAGGTAGCATGCCTGTAAACCAAATATCATTTACTTAAATTAAATGCAGTCAAAAACTTAGCAGGTTGCTCAAGTACTGGAAGAGGAAGCAGTGGCAGCTCATACAATATTTTGCCAAAATCTTTCTACTGATGTATCCTACCTCTGTCACTCCTGCTATTCCCATCACATCACTGTTCCCAAATATCAAACATAGAAAACAGAAAAGTGCATTGTCAACATTACATCCACAGGTACTGCCCTTTTTCTATGCTTCTAACAGCTTGGACGACAATTTAAGTGTGTAGAAGATACCCAAACTTCCACTTCTTTTATGAGATGACTTACTTGAGATGCTCGGTCGATCTTCCTTGCTGGATAGCCTGCTGCTGCAAACTCTCTACAAAGTTTCATTTGCTTCAACCAACAACGTATATTTGAACTTCAGACATTGTACAAATCCCATTCTTCACATAATTATATACTGTTAAGTAAGCCTCTCATGTCTTCAAATGTCAGAAACAAACTAATTTGCGTATAAGAGAAAGGTGGCTTAAACACCATGTCCAGTCTCAACATGAACCATAATACACGCCATCCCTTCAACAAGGCTAAGACAAAAGTTTTTTTTGAAGAGTACCTTCTCAACTGTTCTCATTATTATAACAATGGTTAATGACAATTAGCACAGAATAACATAGAAGCTCCACAGTGCTTCTGTTCACTTTCGCTGGAACTTCCATGGATCGTCCGACAAGTATTTGTCTTTGCCGTTCAACTGCCATGTCTACATTCTTCTCGCTACTGAATTTCAAACCTGCACATACACAAACATATGACGCGCAGTAGGTAGAATTCTATCATACCACACTCACTTCTAAAATATCGTGTGTTCGAGACAGTAGAGGGCTGAGTTGTTCTAGAATTTACACCAAAATTCTCTAATCACTACATGCTTTCATACTAAATTTCCTTCTCTACTTGCCGTCTTAGCACTATCTATAGCCTTTTGACTTACAAGGGTAGTAAACATAACTATATTGATAATATTAATTTTATGCATATAAACTTAGCTGCTTAAATGTATTCAAATTTTATAATTAATAGTTTAACATTGCGAGAAATGATTGTTGTAGCAGTGGGGTTTGAATCTGAGCTGACAAATAGCCAGTCAGAATGCTTAACCATTGTGCCATGGCACCAATATGTGAAGTACTGCAAAAAAATCCTTCATACTCTACTTGTAAATCTTTAGAGAGCATTTGACCTTTTCCTATGGTGTACTCAGGCAAAATATGCTAGGAACCTGAAAGGGACATCTACCTCCTTCTACTCACATAGTTTGAGCCAGACTGGTGATCCTGTCCCATGCTTTCATATTGTTAGATTTAAATTTGGGTTAAATCTGTGTAACTCCTTAACTTCCACTTTCTCCTCCAAAGATATACTGGAAAAGGGCCTCTTTAGGAGATCATCTACAGAATCTTCCATGTTGCTTGCACAATACTTTAGACACACTTTCAAAGAAAAATACTGACCTAAATCTGTGAGCAATCTGGCACCCTTGGAGCCAGCAGGAATGACATCACATTAGGGCATGTTGAAAATGGACAGCTGTGCCCTTCTGAGAGTGGATAATAGTGTGGCTTAGCATCATTTCAACATTCGACACTGGTTCCTAGTTATTGCTGATGTAATGTAACCACTTTGTTGGACTACAAAAGTAAATACTCAGATTTTAATTGCTGATGGTTGAAGATTAGATGTATCCCTTTGCTGCAGATAGCTGCACCTGAAATTAGATCCTAGATTCACTGTCAGGCAGTTTGTGTTTTATTAGTCAACTCTATTGAAATGATGCAGTCGAAACAGTTAATATGCTTTACAACTTATTTACTCACACATAATTGATGTCGCATTGAGCCTGACAAAATCTTGAGCAATGCTGAATCTCACAAAATCTATGACAAAACTGAGCCCCGTGGCTGTTGGTGCTGTTCTGTATAAACCTTTCAGTAATGGAAACATGAATATTTACATTGTTTAACACAACAATTTAGATGTTTTCAATTAAAGGTTGCAAAATTTTCCAGAAAAACTTACATAGTTTGAGTTTAGAAATCATTAAAATCATCTCAGAATAATATAAACAAGTCTAAATAATAGGGCTAACATTTTCAAAACACAGAAATGCAATTCCACAAGAATACTTGGTCCACAAAATGTAATAGCTTTCTAATTACAGGTTGGATTTTGTTGCTAACATATTTCAGGTTTATGTATTTTGCAGATTTGTAATAACAATTAGCATTTCCTGTATCAAATTTGTAAAGGTTAGTTTTAGTATTTGTTTACATTTGCTGAGTCTGCAGCTCTTGGTCTTGCGGTAGCATTCTTGCTTCCCATACGGGGTCCCGGGTTCAGATTCCTGGCGGGGTCAGGGATTTTTTTCTACTTTGAAATGACTGGGTGTTGTTATGTCGTCAGCATCATCATTCATCCCCATTACACTCGGAGGAAGGCAATGGCAAACCACCTCCACTAGGACTTTGCCTAGTACAGCGGTCTCCCACATTGTCCCCTAAACTCCTCGGAGTATGGGACCTCATCATCATCATCATCATCACATTTGCTGAGCATGATTTTTAATATAAACTATATTTCATGAACTTTTCTTTATAATTCATCATAACTGTATTTAAAGTACCAGTTTCCATTCATGTAGTTAATTAAAAACATTATAAATTGTGCTCATTAAGATTTGGTACATTGTGTATACATCACGAAGAGGTATCGAATGATTCACTTGGCTGAAAACCAAGGTTTTCATTAAGAGTTGGCCAATTTTGTTACTTTACATTGATAGAATGCTAAATAACGTGTATTTATCTGTTTTATTTTGTTGCCAATTTGCATCTGAAGAGAAATGGTATAATTTTTGTGGTATTTTACAGCTCCAATTCAAAGAGAAATGGCATGATTTTAGTGTGATATCTACAATGTGCTATAAACAAATTACAGCATGATCACCAGCTGCTACAGAAAGGAAGGCATGGCTGTTATTGTTGTGGTCCTCAGTCCAGAGACTTGTTTGATGCAGCTCTCCTTGCTACTCTTTCCTGTGCAAGCTTCTTCATCTCCAAGTAACTACTACAATCTACATCCTTCTGAATCTGCTTAGTGTATTCATCCCTTGGTCTCCCTCTACACTTTTTACCCCCCACACTTCCCTCCAATACTAAATTGGTTATCCCTTGATGCCTCAGAACATGTCCTACCAACCAATCCCTTCTTCTAATCAAGTTGTGCTGCAAATTCTTCTTCTCCCCAATTCTGTTCTGTATCTTCTCATTAGTTACATGATCAGCCCATCTAATCTTTAGCATTCTTCTGTAAGACCACATTTTGAAAATTTCTATTCTCTTCTTGTCTAAACTATTTACATCTACATCTACATCTACATTTATACTCCGCAAGCCACCCAATGGTGTGTGGCGGAGGGCACTCTACATGCAACTGTCATTACCTCCCTTTTCTGTTCGTCACGTATGGTTCGCGGGAAGAACGACTGTCTGAAAGCCTCTGTGTGCGCTCGCATCTCTCTGATTTTACATTCGTGATCTCCTCGGGAGGTATAAGTAGGGGGAAGCAATATATTCGATACCTCATCCAGAAACGCACCCTCTCGAAACCTGGTGAGCAAGCTACACCGCGATGCAGAGCGCCTCTCTTGCAGAGTCTGCCACTTGAGTATGCTAAACATCTCCGTAACGCTATCACGGTTACCAAATAACACTCAAGTATAGGTCGAACGAGTGTTTTGTAAGCCTCCTCCTTTGTTGATGGGACTACATTTTCTAAGGACTCTCCCAATGAATCTCAACGTGGTACCCGCCTTACCAACAAATAATTTAATATGATCATTCCACTTCAAATTTTTCCGCACGCATACTCCCAGATATTTTACAGAAGTCACTGCTACCAGTGTTTGTTCTGCTATCATATGATCATACAATAAAGGACCCTTCTTTCTATGTATTGTTTCATACCATACATGGCTACACTCGATACAAATACTTTCAGAAAAGACTTCCTATCACCTAAATCTATACTCAATGTTAACAAATTTCTCTTCTTTAGAAACGCTTTCCTTGCCATAGCCAGTCTACATTTTTTATCCTCTCTACTTCGACCATCATCGGTTATTTTGCTCCCTAAATAGCTGAACTCATTTGCTACTTTAAGTGTCTCATTTCCTAATCTAATTTCCTAAGCATCACTTGATTTAGTTTGACTACATTCCATCCTCGTTTTGCTTTTGTTGATGTTCCTCTTGTATCAGCCTTTTAAGACACTATCCATTCCATTCAACAGCTCGTCCAGGTCCTTTGCTGTCTTTGACAGAATTACAATGTCATCGGCAAACCTCAAAGTTTTTATTTCTTCACCATGGATTTTAAATTCCTGCTCCAAATTTTTCTTTTGTTTCCTTTACTGCTTGCTCAGTATACAGATTTAATAACATCGGGAATAGGCTACAATGCTGTCTCACTTCCTTCCCAACCACTGCTTCCCTTTCATGCCCCTCGATTCTTATGACTGCCATCTGGTTTCTGTACAAGTTGTAAATAGCCTTACGCTCCCTGTATTTTACCCCTGCCACCTTCAGAATTTGAAAGAGAGTATTCCAGTCAACATTGTCAAAAGCTTTCTCTAAGTCTACAAATGCTAGAAATGTAGGTTTGCCTTTTCTTAATATTTCTTCTAAGATAAGTCGTAAGGTTAGTATTGCCTCACATGTTCCAACATTTCTGCGGAATCCAAACTGATCTTCCCCAAGGTCCGCTTCTACTAGTTTTTCCATTCGTCTGTAAAGAATTCGCGTTAGTATTTTGCAGCTGTGACTTATTAAACTGATAGTTCGGTAATTTTCACATCTGTCAATACCTGCTTTCTTTGGGATTGGAATTATTATATTCTTCTTGAAGTCTGTGGGTATTTCACCTGTCTCATACATCTTGCTCACTAGATAGTAGAGTTTTGTCATGACTGGCTCTCCCAAGGCCGTCAGTAGTTCTAATGGAATGTTGTCTTCTCCCGGGGCCTTGTTTCGACTCAGGTCTTTCAGTGCTCTGTCAAGCTCTTCCCGCAGTATCTTATCTCCCATTTTGTCTTCATCTGCATCCTCTTCCATTTCCATAATATTGTCCTCAAGTACATCGCCCTTGTATAAACCCTCTATATACTCCTTCCACCTTTCCGCCTTCCCTTCTTTGCTTAGAACTGGGTTTCCATCTGAGCTCTTGATATTTACACAGATGGTTCTTTTTCTCCAAATTTTCCTGTAGGTGGCATCTGTCGTACCCCCTAGTGATATATGCCTGTAAATCCTTACATTTGTCCTCTAGCTATCCCTGCTTAGCCATTTTGCACTTCCTGTCGATCTCATTTTTGAGATGTTTATATTCATTTTTGCCTGCTTCATTTACTGCATTTTTATATTTTCTCCTGTCATCAATTAAACTCAATATCTCTTCTGTTACCCAAGGCTTTCTACTAACCCTTGTTTTTTTTTTACCTACATGATGCTGTACTGCCTTCACTATTTCATCTCTCAAAGTTACCCTTTCTTCTTCTATTGTTTTTCTTTCCCCGTTCTTGTCAATCGTTCCCTAATGCTCTCTCTGAAACTCTTTACAACCTATGGTTCTTTCAGTTTACTCAGGCCACATCTCCTTAAATTTCCACCTTCATGCAGTTTCTTCAGTTTTAATCTACAGTTCATAACCAATAAATTGTGGTCAGTGTCCATGTCTGCCCCTGGAAATGTCTTACAATTTAATCTAAATCTCTGTCTTACCTTTTTATAATGTATCTGAAACCATCCAGTATCTCCATGCCTCTTCCACATATACAATCTTCTTTCATGATTCTTAAACCAAGTGTTAGCTACGATTAAGTTATGCTCTGTGCAACTTTCTCTTTCATTCCTTTCCCCTTTCCATATTCACCTACTACTTTTTCTTCTCTTCCTTTTCCTACTATAGAATTTCAGTGCGCCATGTCTATTAAATTATGGCTCTCCCTTCACTATCTAAATAATTTCTTTCATCGCATCATACATTTCTTCAATAACTTCATCGTCTGAGGAGCTAGTTGGCATATAAACTTCTACTACTTTGGCAGATGTGGGCTTCTTTGTGTCTCTCTTGGCTATAATAATGTGTTCACTATGCTGTTCTTATCAACTTACCTGTGTCCCTATTTTTTGTATTATTATTTATTCATTAATAAATCTATTCCTGCATTACCCCTATTTTATTTGGTATTTATAACCAAGTATTCACCTGACCAGAAGTCTTGTTCCTCCTGCCATCAAACTTCACTAATTCCCACTATATCTAACTTTAACCTATCCATTTCTCTTTTCAAATTTTCTAATCTACGTGCTTGATGAAGGGATCTGACATTCCATACTCTGATTCTTAGAATGCCAGGCATGGCTAGCTTTCTTTTATTCAATACCTCAGGATACCATTTTGGTGATCATGTGGTGTATTATAAAAAGACTGCATTGGGCTTGTGATAGCAGCAGCATACTACGTGAACTGCCAACTAATACTGCAAACTGCCTGCTTGAAGACATTGCTTCCAACTCATTTGATCTCCATGTAAATAAATTGATTGAAAAATATCTTCCAGTAAATAAAATATTGGGATAATTACAACAAATTTATTAGAAACATATGTAAAGCTACACTTATAAGTTACTTCTCTTCATAATGAAAAGGTGATGCTCAGAGAATTAGACTGATTAAGAAATTTGTCACTAAAAGCAGTAAATGAGTTTTGCTATTTGAGCAGCAAAATAACTGATTGTGGCTGAAAGAGAGAGGATATCAAATGTAAACTGGCACTGGCAAGAAAAGCATTTCTGAAATAGAGAAAGTTGTTAACACAAATATAAATTTAAATGTTAGAAAGTCTTTCCTAAAAGTATTTGTCTGGAGTGTAGCCATGTGTAGAAATGAAATATGGACAATAAACAGTTTAGAAAAGGAGAGAATAGAGGCATTTGAAATGTGGTGCTACATAAGAATGCTGATAAGAGGAGGTAGGTTGCGTAACTAGGGAGGAGATACTGAACTAAATTGGGGCAACAAATTTGTGGTGCGGCTTGACGTAAAAAGGGATTAGTTGATAGGACACATTTTGAGACATTAAAGGAACATAATTTACTATTGGAGGGAAGTGTGGGGGATGAAAATGATAGAGGGAGATCCAGAAACGAATACAGTAAGCAGATTCATAACGATGTAAGATGCAATAGCTATTCAGAGATAAAGATGGAGAGTTGCATCAAACCAGCCTTTGGACTGAAGATCACAACAGCATCAACAACAAGAGCAGCAACAACACAACTATTTCACAAATTTCTGCCACCTAAGATTATAGCCAGCTCATGACAATATCTGGAGGTTCTTAGAAAGAGTCAGTGTTAGAAGGCAAGCCACTTTTCACCTGCATGAAGAGGTTGAAATCACTTGGAACCAAATCTTGACTGATACAGCAATCCTTTGATCTGGAAATTTCAATATAAAATTACCAGTTTTGGTCACAGCTGGCCATCTTGAAATCATAAGACAGATGCCATGGTTCACTTCGACCACTGCAGAAACTGCTTTGTTAATGTGAACCATGGCACCTGTCTTACTATCTGAAGACAGCCAGTAATCACCAAAACTAGATATTTAGTATTGAAATTGTTGTGAACATGGCTGTGTCCAGCCTCCTGTATTGCAGAAAACCACCATCAAGCAACAGAAAATGGACTGGGAGTGGCCAAATTTTGGTCAAAGACTGTATGATATATTAACTATTCACCTGTGTATGTTTCTGATGTGACAATAAATAAATAAATATAAACTTTGAGATATCATAGTGGTAATGACTTCACTGTCATGGTGCAATGTGAGACAGTAAAATGCAGAAAAATCTGATATTTTCACTCAATAGTTTCCCTGCAGTCATTTGAGAATAATTACAGAGTGAAAAATCTGCAGTTTTTTATGCAAACTGTAAAACATTTTTCAAAAATTATTTCAATAGAGGATCCAATTTTTCTTCATTTGCATGCACTTACCTGACACTGTTGTTTGAATTTTATACAGAAATCTACATAATGGCGTGTAAACAAATTTAACGCCATGTCAGAGGATTTGTCTGACTGTAGATACTTACAATTAGTACTGCCCATGCGAATCTAGGTTGGGTTGCTAGTTTTTTAATATTCTGGAAGACAAATGTTAACTTCTAATAGTCATAAAAGAGTTCCAGTTATATCCCTGCTAAAAACTTTGTCCTTTTACTGAAATATTAGGCCATGGTACTTATACTCTATAAAGAATAACAATGTGTTATTTTAACTATTTTATTGAAACCATTGAATATTTACAACACGAATGGATCAGGAAAGGCCTTGTACTATAAAACAGCAAACAAACTGAAAATGCACACCTCAGAAGTTTTTACGTTAGTACTGATATAAAAATCACAGGTTATTTTATGGATTTGACACTAATATTTATCTGAAAAAGCAAAATGTAAATATCTTTTATTTTTCCTGACCTAGTCAATTACTTTTTCCTGAAAACTTGGTTTTTTCAACCTTTTCCTGTGGATCCTAAGAAGACACAAACCTGACGGACTGTCAATGCCATTTGTACTTCTGAGCCACATCCTCACTCTACTCAGTGTGGTGAAGGGACACTTTATGGTGCAAGTTGTGTGTGTGTGTGTGTGGGGGGGGGGGGGGGGGGGGAGTTTCTTCCATTCTGCTGTATTAAGCTTCCCAGATGCTTGAGATTCTTTACCTTCTTCACCCATTCCCCAGCAATTGTTATTCCAGTTGTTGTGACACTTATTCTTCATTGTTTTGCTAGTAATTTTTCACTTACTTGGAAAAATTTCGTCCGTATCAGTGTACTATTCATTGCTATATATTCCATTGCTCCTGTACTTCCTCCTTGTTTCCTCAAATTATCTGCAAATACCATTGAAAGTAAATTCCAACCAGTAATTCTGCCTCATAATTTTATAGTTTATTGAAAGAAGTCAGTTGTTAAAATGTCTAGCAGAGTTTGTACAGTGAACTGAAGGCCACATTTTGTACTCTTTATTCATAGATATGTATTCAAATCAAACCAATGCCAGTTATTTAAGGCCCATGCAGAAGATTTAAGTGAAACAGTACATAAATGTATTTAAAGGAATGGCAGATTAGATCTTGCTGCACGTAACTAATGGTTGTCTTGAAACAATATAGTTCTCAAGTGTAATTATGTACTATGCTTGTGTTAATGTATTTGTTTGCTGAACCAGTATAACTTTATTCATTTATGCTTTTGAAGGTCTTGTGGAGTTTCTTGATGTGAATGAGGAGAACGATAGTCACATTGCATTGTCTGAAGCTACCATTGATCCTCGACTCACAACTCATCTCGAGATTGAACCATTCACTCTGTTGGGTGTTTGTGCTGGACTTGTTCCTTATCCACACCACAACCAAAGTCCAAGAAATACATACCAGTGTGCTATGGGGAAGCAAGCCATGGGTACGTATAAAACTTCTTGCAAGGTTTTTATTTTTGATATTGCAGATAAATAACATTTATAAAATGGAAAAACTTATACAAGCCGCTCTTAGGGGTTCTTGGATTCTGGAGAGGCACAGGCAATACTGAACCTCCAACTTACTTTAGAAGATAGACTGAAGACAAGCCTACATTTATAGATTTAGATAAAGCTGTTGACCATGTTGACTAGGATACAATCCTTGAAAATCTGAATGTAGCAAGGGTAAAATGCAGGGAGTAATATAAGAATCAAAGGGTATGAAAGGGAGGAAGTAGCTGAGAAGGGAAAGAGTTGGGGCTGTAGCCTACCCCAGTATTATTCAGTCTGTACATTAACAAGCAGTAAAGAAAGAAAACCAAGGAGAAAGTTAGGTTGGGAATTAAAGTTCAGGGATAAAAAACAAAAAGACTTTATGATTTGAAAATGTCACTGTAATTCTGTCAGACAGAAGAAGAATAATGTGGATAGTATTTTAAAAAGAGGTTATAAGATGAATATCGGCAACAGTAAAACTAAGGTAATGGAATGTATTCTAATTAAATCAGAAGTGCTGAGCAAAATAACTAATTATGACTGAAGTAGAGTAAAATACAGACTGGCACAAAAAAGTCATTTCTGCAAAAGAGAAGTTTGTTAAGATTGAATATAAATTTAAGTGTTAGGAGGTATTTTCTGAAGGTTTTTGGAGTGTAGTGTTGTACAGAAGTGAAACATGGGTGACAAAAAGTTCAACAGGAGCAGAATAGAAGCTGTGGTCAGATTGGATAACTGAGGAGGAAGGACTGACTTGAAATGGGGGGGGGGGGGGGGGGGAGAAATTTATGGCAGAATTCGATTAAAAGAAGTACTTGGTTTACAGGACAGATCATGAGTCATCAAGTTGTCAATTTGGTAATGGAGTGATAGCTGGAGAGTAAAAATTAAAGAGAGGACAAGGCTTGAGTAAGGTAACCAGGTTCAAAACAGGTGTAGCTTTCAGTATCTTTCCAGAGATGAAGAGGCACGCATAGAATAGAGAGCAGCATCAAACCAATCTTTGGGCTGAAAGCCACAACACAGTTAACTTGAACTACAAGAAAATTGTGGAGGTTGTTCAGTGACATTTCCTGAGTATTTTAGTGCAAAAGATTCATTGTCACAGTGACTCATTACAGAGTAACTGCATTTAGTTTTGAGAACAATAGACTGGTTGTGATGGTCCTGTTCATGACCAGCTTAGTCATCACACGTGTTACCAATGAACTTCTTCTGTGGGAATGTTAGGATCCTAGGTTATGAGGTCTTTGTGATCCTCATTTGGATCTGATTGCTAGGACTTTTGCAGTTACAGAAGTTGTATGCCAAACTCCTGTTATTGTGGAGCATGTAAGACAGTCAACATTGTGTCACTGTACACATTGCTGTGATCATGGTCATCAACAGTTTGAACAGTACTTGTAATGGAACATCCTTCATTTTTTAATGTGTTGTATACTGTGTTGTTTGTTTTGTCTGAGGTTTTTTCATTACTTTGTCTTTCGTATTGTATATTTTGGTGATAACAGGCTTTTTCCACTTTTGCGAGGACATTTCCAGAGATACAAAGGTAACTGGGTAACAAACCAAATAAATCATAATTACATTATTACTCTGTTAGAGGCCTTTGTAGGCCACAGGTCTTCTATACCAAAGAACCCCCTGAATAACCACCAAAACTTTTTGTCAATGGAATTTGGGTTCACGCAGTGTAAATAGGAACAGGAAAAATTCATGAAAATGATTGGTTTTTACTAAAACAACACAAAATTTTTGATTTTTATGACACATAGTGCAATTGGTCATTTTCTAGTATAAAAAATGTTATAGATCTGAGATGACAGTTTAACGATATTTGTAACTGATCGTTGCTGAACATTGACATTACATTTTCCTTTCTTTTTTTCTTGAAGATGAGGTTCATACATAATCTTAAAATGACAGTTCATTTCCTACATAACGATGTATGAAGTGATGTGAAAAGTAGCACTGAAATAGGAAAAAAATAGCAATAGAATTGGCAAGAAATAGCACCTAAATTGGCAAATAAATAACACTGAACTTGAGATAAATCACTGAATCTGGCACCATATTTGGAAAAAGCCCTATCATTGGCAAAAATAACACTAAATTTAGAGAAAAGTAACATCTAATTTGGTAAAAAGTAACACATAATTTGGCAAAAGTAATTGAAAATTTGGTAAAAAAAAAGAAACACCCAGAATTTGGTAAAGAAAAAAACTTTTAATTTTGCAAAAAGAACAAAAAATGGCATCAGAATTGGCAAAAAAATTACACAACAAATAGCACAGATATATACAAAAAATAGCACCAAAATTTGCAAAAAATTGCACCAAAATTTGCAAAAATGGGACTTAAAGTTGCAAAAAATTGCACCGAAATTTGCAAAAAAATCACTGAAATTTGCAGAAAATAGCACCAAAATGTACAAAAAAATAGCACTGAAATACGCAAAAAATAGCACTGAAATTAAAAGAAAAAGAGCATCAAAATTGGAGACAAATAACACTGAAACTGGAGACAATTAATTTGGGTGGGGAGGGGGGAGAAAACACACCAAAAGAGACAAAATAAAATAACATAGAATTTGGCAACAAAATGGCACTTAGTGTGGCAAAAAACCACTAAATTAGGTGAAAAATAACACCAAACTTGGCCACAAAATAAAATTATTTTTTCTTGTCTCTGTAGCATAAGTGAGCCTTTATGCACAGGTATGCGACCAGTCCAAGTGTAATTTCTTATACGCTTTTTTTGTTGTTTACAATTAATTATGGCCTACATGCTGTAGTATGATCATTGCTTCATTAGAGGTTCCCTCCCCTCCCATCCCCACCCCCACCTTGCCTCTCCCCTTCCCTCCCAAACTGCAGGTACAGAATCAGAATGTGTTCAGTGTCTATAGAAGTAGGAATCATGGGGAAAGAATCACACACTGCCTGCCGCTAGCCACCAAGTATGTTCAGCTCATGCTGCTTGCTCTATCTTTTGTTGGCCCTCAGATAGCTAGGACATACTTCCTTCCTTATTCCTACATGGACTTAGGTCCCCACACATTAAACTTATTCTTCTCATCCTGGCATCAACCTGCGGTAACCTACTGTCCCCTCACCCTCCATTCTTTTTGTTGTGATTGTCTGCAACTCAACGTGTCATTTTTACTGTGAGTAGAGTCTGTAGTTTTCTTAATATTGTTGATATCCAACCTGGACTTTCCATTGTTTATTAGGTCCTTTTAAGTTACTCTTCTAATGTGATGACCTCTTGGTCTCATCAAGACTGACTGACTGCATAACAGATTTTTCTGGGTGCACCTAGTTGTATTTCTTGAAGGAATAAACCATTATTTATCAAATGAAAATTTCTGTTTCTCCTTGAATGCTATCAGAGGTTGCTCACACCTAGTCTGTCCTGATTGGGCACACACTATGCGCCTGTACACTTACAACCATTATCATAACATGTATTGTGGTAGTATTGTATTTGAGAGTACAAGATTGTTCTTTTTACATTATTTAATTAGTATAGTTTTAAGAATAAGCATACTTTTAAGAATAAATGTGATCTAATCTAGCCATCTTTTTCACAGGTACAATTGGTTATAACCAACGAAATCGGATAGATACATTGCTGTATAATTTGGTATACCCACAGGCGCCTATGGTGAAGTCTCATACAATTGAACTGACAAACTTTGATAAAATTCCAGCAGGACAAAATGCAATTGTAGCTGTTATGAGCTACAGTGGTTATGACATTGAGGATGCCCTAATAATAAATAAAGCATCCATCGATAGAGGTACAGTAAGTGAATCTCATTTGATGGTCATATTTAATTAAATTGTACGAAGGATTTTACTTTATTCTTTGGACTCACTTGAATATTCACAAACTATTATGATGTAACTGTGTAAATGTAACCCTACTCCACCAAGTTGTTCCAGAAGTGGTTGGGATGCATTCAGATAATTCAGTGTTACACTTGTAAACTTCAGTTATACATTTACATTTATATTTCAAAGAAACCCATTTTAACTAATAGCAAAATTTTCCAAAAGAATTAACTGCAAATTACAGTGAAGAGGATTGTTTTACTCTCTGCACACTGCTTAACTAACTCGTATTTCCTATAATGGCTGAAACTGTTTCACATAATACATATAAAAATTTTACATTCATAGGTTATGGACGATGCCTTGTTTACCGAAATGCTAAATGTACTCTTAAACGTTATGCAAATCAGACATATGACCGTATTTTGGGTCCTCTGGTTGACCCAGAAACAAAGAAACCAGCATGGCAACATACTTGTTTAGATGCTGATGGCATTGCTTCACCAGGAGAGAAAGTGGAAAACAGACAGGTATGTGAATACAATCTCAAAAAACTGTACATTGTGATTCTGATTCAGTATGTATGTCACTGGTTCAGCTAGTTGCTATTCTTCATCATGTTTTATGTGGTCTTTATAAAAGCATTTATGTGATATATGTCACGGAGATGTAACAATAAGTGAAAAACAAAAGGAAATGCAGTGTGTATATATGAGGAAATTTCATGTGGATTGTTCATAAATGTGAACTGCTAAAAGTTTTTACTCATCTTTTTGGAGACTATCAGCTCTTTCATGACACAGTAGTTACATCACTTGTCATATCCAGCTGCACTGACAACTTGATAGATCTTTTGTTGCTTAACAAGCCCTTTTCATGCAATCATCTATATGTGAGGCATAATCACTTTACTTTTTCTCACTCAGCACATGTTTGTTGTTTATTCAACTGTATATACTACAGGCCTGTCTGACAGGTAATTACTTAGAAAATCTTGAATGGTTACCCATTGTCTATAAAATTTGTACCTGCCATGGATTTACTACTCTGTCTCTTTCTGCCTGTTAAATTCTTTCTCGAAACATATGTCAGTTGTACGAGAAATCATACTATTACCTTCCTTTTTCTTTCTCCTCAATAAATTTCTTTAATACTATTTTCCAATTTTATGTTTCTACTGAGATGATGCTGAAGCATGTGGGCCCTAACAATTACCTAAGTTTTGTTAATCATGGTCTGCTATTGTTTTAATAAGGGACAATATTAGCCATGCTCTACATACAGTGAACTTATTATCCTGCCACATGCACTCTTGTGAATTTTTTGGTTAATGAGCACTCTTAGCATAAATTGCCGAACCCCCCCCCACTCCAAAGAAAGAAAGAAATAAAGAAAAATATTTCAGTGGTGTTTGCACTTCTATTTCTTTGACACTGCATTACATTGTTTTGGTCATATACCAAGCAACTCAAAGTAAAAACAGTGAGCAAGGTGTCACAGTGATAAGACACTGAACTGTAATTTGGGAAACAGAAGTTTAAATCCTTGTCTGACCACTCTGACAATTTTTCCGTGGTTTCTAAACATCGCTTAAAGCAAATGCCAGAATGGTTCCTGTGTTTTCTCAACATTGCTTAAATCAAATTACAGAATAGTTCCTTTAAAAAGACAGGGTCAAATACCTCACCAATACTAGTATTTGTCCAGTTCTAATGATATCATTAACAGGACACTAAATGATAGTTTCCCTGCCTTACTTCAAAGAATACTCTTGGGGCAAAAATGCTATAGCAATGTATTGGGGTTTTCATCTAAAGCTAGACTCTTCACTAACGAAGATTTTAGATGTTGTTGTGCAGAGATTAGTCTCTGACTGCATAGCACATGAAGTTTTGGAAGTATTATACCACTGGTATTTCATTGTATGTTTAATGCTTGCTATACAGTTTGAAACTTTTTGTTAGTAAAATTTCAAAACTATAACTTTAGGTGATTATTTTACAACTGCAGTCATAGTTTACATCACATTTAACTCTTGACTCCTTTAAGAATTTTGTATCATTTTCTTTTCAGTATCACTTAGTAGCCAATGCTGTTTCTCTTTTTTAGTGTCTTGTGAATAAGTCAATGCCAACAGTGACACTGAATCCAGTTAACACTGGGCAAGAGCAAGCTACAGAATACCGTGATGTTCCAATTAGTTATAAGGGTGCAGAGCCATCATATATTGAGAAAGTAATGGTTTCATCTAATAATGAAGAAGATTTCTTAATTAAAGTTTTGCTCAGACAAACAAGACGGCCAGAAATTGGTGACAAGTTCAGTAGCCGACATGGACAAAAGGGAGTAGTTGGTAAGATTACTTTCATTTTGCAGACTTTTGTATTATTCCATGTAGTGTAACATAAAGTTGAAATTAAATTTCATTGCAGTATTTATTAGTGTGTTGGAAAGCAATGTTTAATATATATATATATATATATCTTTCTGCTCCCGGGATTGGAATGACTCCTTACCCTCTCCCTTAAAACCCACATCCTTTCGTCTTACCCTCTCCTTCCCTCTTTCGTGATGAAGCAACCATTCCATGTGGGAAAAATTTATGTAAAACAAAGATGATGTAACCACACACACACACACACACACACACACACACACACACACACACACACAATTCAAGCTTTCGCAACCCACGGTTGCTTCATCAGGAAAGAGGGAAGGAGAGGGAAAGATGGAAGGATGAAATCCCCAAACCACCTTCCCTACCCTCTGGCTCCTACCCTTGCAACCGCCCCTGGTGTAAAACCTGTCCTATGCACCCTCCCACCACCACCTACTCCAGTCCTGTAACCCGGAAGGTGTACACGATCAAAGGGAGAGCCACATGTGAAAGCACCCACGTGATTTACCAACTGACCTGCCTGCACTGTGACGCTTTCTATGTGGGAATGACCAGCAACAAACTGTCCATTCGCATGAATGGACACAGGCAGACAGTGTTTGTTGGTAATGAGGATCACCCTGTGGCTAAACATGCCTTGTTGCACGGCCAGCACATCTTGGCACAGTGTTACACCGTCCGAGTTATCTGGATACTTCCCACCAACACCAACCTATCCGAACTCCGGAGATGGGAACTTGCCCTTCAGTATATCCTCTCTTCTCGATATCCGCCAGGCCTCAACCTCCGCTAATTTCAAGTTTCCGCCGCTCATACCTCACCTGTCTTTCAACAACTTCTTTGCTTCTGTACTTCCGCCTCGACTGACATCTCTGCCCTTACTCTTTGCCTTTAAATATGTCTGCTTGTGTCTGTGTATGTGCGGATGGATGTGTGTGTGTGTGTGTGTGTGTGTGTGTGTGTGTGTGTGTGTGTGCGCGCGAGTGTACACCTGTCCTTTTTTTCCCCTAAGGGAAGTCTTTCCGCTCCCGGGATTGGAATGACTCCTTACCCTCTCCCTTAAAACCCACATCCTTTCGTCTTTCCCTCTCCTTCCTGAAGAAGCAACCATCGGTTACGAAAGCTAGTAATTCTGTGTGTGTGTTTGTGTGTTTTGTTCGGGTGCCTGTCTGCCGGCGCTTTCCCGCTTGGTAAGTATATATATATATTTCATGTGCCTGTCTGCCGGCGCTTTCCCGCTTGGTAAGTCTTGGAATCTTTGTTTTTAATATATTTTTCCCATGTGGAAGTTTAGTGTGTGTGTGAAGAAAAATGTTTAAAACCTACTATAATCTTTTAGATGCATGAGATTACATGTTAGCTTCATGTTTTGACACACTCTGCTAAATGTTTAGGAGAAAAAAATTAAATGTGGCAAGAAAAGATCATCATATCAAATAATTGCAGGTCCTCTCTTAAGAAAACTTTTTGCAGGAAGGAATTGAAACAGATTGGCAAAAACAAAAAAACTGCTTCCTAGATGTTGGAGAGAACATACAGAATAACCTCAGTTTCACGTTCCGAGAATTAACATTTTCCCACCATTTACAACATTTTTTATTAGTCCCTTCCAATTTCCTATGTCCACAATGTTAATCTGCACCCAATTTTGTGTCAACATATCCATAGCTTATGCTTTGTGGCAAGTTGTTTGTAGAGAAAAAACTGACATAAAATGACATTGGAATGATGTTCACTGTTGAATACAAACATTACTTGGTTAGATTTCTAGACACCAGGGTGCTTTCTCAGTGGATTTGAATCGGCAAATGTCTAAAAGTTGGAACAGTTCATGCTGTAAATTCTGCCGCTGCCAAGCTCTGTTTGGTGTAGTGGCTGATGAAGCAACTAGGTTTGTTTGGATAAAGGTATCATGCCCAATCACAACCACACTGTCTCTACTGTGGATCACAGTTTTGTGATTGTTGTGGTCATCGTTAACACCTTTGTCGACGAATCATATTTAATTGTTTAATGTGTTTTGTGATTTGGCCACTCGTGGCGCTAGTGTCACCTTCACTCACTTTGCATTGGACAAATGTTTATATAATTTAAAAACAGTACCAATTATGTTTTTCTTCTTGCTGAGCAAAAAGTGTCCGAGAGTCTTTCACCATTGTCAAGTGAAGTTATTTACTTACATGTTTTTTGTGATGCGACACAAACAAACTATGTGTTAATTGCGCGCGCGCGTGTGTGTGGTTGTGTGTGTGTGTGTGTGTGTGTGTGTGTGTGTGTGTGTGTGTGTGTGTGGTTGTGTGTGTGTGTGTGTGTGTGTGTGTGTGTGTGTGTGTGGCTTTCTACATAACTGATACTTGAGTCAGTATTTGAACTTGACAATGAGAAAAAAATTCTCAAAACGTATCATGCTAAGCATGAAAAAATATATAACTGGTGCAGTGTTTCATTATTTAAACAATGAATGAGAGCTGCAATCTGTCCAAAAACATGCAAATTGAGTCAGATGTTTCTACTCCCCAAATATCAGTCCCAGTTACACCAAACCTTTCTCAGATAATAAACAAGCCCGTGACGAGCATTTTGATGCCTGTGGTGTACATATGTCGTACATAAAGTGCAAAAAATGCAAATGGAGGTATCCTACACATACCTTGTGCAGCCTATAATGTTATTTCCCACATTGTAAACTATTTTTTGTAGTCCCTTGAAAAGAGTAAAAGCAACATTTCACTGTATTAGGATTTAAGATACATCAAAGGAAAGAACTAAAGCAAAAGTAAAATACTTTTAAGACAAAAGCACATAAGATCGAAGTACATAAAGAATACATGGAGGCAAACAGAAGATCGAAAATAGGGATAAGATGAGATAAAAGGAAATGGATAGATGAGCAGGCGCAGTTAACAGAAGAAGCAGTAAGCCATGGAAATATAAAGGAGCTGTAAGATATCACCAAATGACTCTCAGTGAAGGACCAGTTAAGAGCAAGGATCAGGTGATGATTTCAGACAGGCACAGTTACATAGATGGGAGGAGTGTTTCAAGAAGTTTTTAAATTATAAAGACAACCAAGAGATTCTCCAGAGGAAGTCAAAGCAGATCAACATATAAATGTGCAGTATCCCACAATACACGAAATTAGGAGGGCTTTAAGAAACCTAAAAAAACGCAAAGACTCCAAGTGTACACAACACAGCACTGGAGCTGTTAAAAGCCAATATTTTAAACACAGATGGAATCATCCACCCCTTTCTGAAGCATATTTGGCTTGAAGAAAAATCCCCAAGTGAGTTAAAACGGGCTTGTTGGTAAAGTGCCCCACCTCCTCCGCCCCCCCCCCCCCCCCCCCAAAAAAAAAAAATATAGTTGTAACAACTGGCGGGGTATTACTTTGCTGTCAGTGCCCAGTAAAGTCTTCACCAGAGTTCTTTTAAATAGGATTAAAGGTTCAGTTGAAAATCAACTGTGTAAAGAACAAGCCAATACAGTTGGTGATCTTATTAATATCTTAGGATTATATTAGAGCAAAACGAAGAATTCTAGCCAATTGTATACCTGGCATTCATTGATTTATGGAAGTATGGTAAACCACAGAAGATTCTACACATCATTAGATGTCTGCTCGCAAGGGAAATCTTACAGATCCAATAGAGGTAACAACTGGAGTCTGGCAGGGTTGTATTTTGTCACCAATGCTCTTCCTACTTGTCCTTGACTCAGTTGCGAAAAAAGTCACAGGGGCAGGAGATGAGCAATCCATTGGGGGATCCGTAAACATCTGGGGGATTTGGATTTCGCAGACTACATAGTTTTACTAACTCAAAGGCTGACAGCTATGAAAGCTAAATTAAACTCACTGAAAAAAGAAGCAGTAATTGCTGGGCTCAAAATAAACATAAATAAAACAAAGGAAATGATAAATTCTGGGAACATGAAAGTGCCTCTGCCTGTAGGGTAGCACCAAGTGGTGATTGTCAGTTCATTTCTGTATATAGGTATTGTGGCGACAGAAAATGATGGAGCCAGAGATAATGTGAAGAATAACACAAAGAAGGCAAATGCTGCATTCCTATAACTGTATAAAGTGTGGAGAAACAGAAACATCGCATGCAAAACTAAAATTCGTATTTTTAATAAAAATGTGAAGGCTGTCATATATACCAGTGAAAGTTGGAAAGTAGGTGAAAAGACAGCATTACAGTTACAGTGCTTCATTAATAAGTGTCTCCAGCACTTAGTATATATCTGGTGGCCACAAAAAAGTAATGAAGATCTCTGGAGAAAAACACACCAGACACTTGTAGAAGAATGAATATGTGAGAGAAAGTGGAGATGGCTCGGACACATATTGAGAAAGCCAGTGCTGCGGCAATTGAAAAGAAGGCATTGGAATGAAATTCGCAAGGTACAAGGAATAGAGGTATCTAGAGCTACATGGAAAATGGCAGTGGAAGGGGAAGCAAGGACAGTTTGCAAGACTGGGTGGAATTGAGAGAAATGGCCAAAGATAGAGATGGATGATGAATTCTCCCGGATGCCCTATTCCACCATAGCAACCAAAGGAATTTAGTCAAGAAAGTCAAGTTAAATATTGCTGAAACATTTGTTTTTGCCTTTGCTGTGTGTCTGCATTCAACTAATATGGAATCCATCTTGTACAAAGCTTTCTCACTACTAGTTTTTCATATCAGATTTATTGTAATCTTTGTCCTGGCAAGCCCGTGATACCCAATATGTCATACATCTACAATTATAGATTGTCCACTTCAAGTAAGCATCTGTTGTTGCAGGTTTGAGTGTACTTATCTGAATAAGATATACAGTCATATTTGAACTTGGCTAGCAATTTCTTAACTATTGACAATGGCCTGTGCCATCTTTATATATACTTCTGCTGACAATGAACGATGTTCATGACTGGACATGTTGTCAACACGGAGAATTGCTGCCTGTGAACATTCATCTGGGCTTCCATGGGACCTGTGGTAGTAATCAGAGCCATCACAACAAGTGTAGATGAAGTGAACATTACTGTGGACAACCTCAAGGATGTAGCCAAGATTTTGGCAAATGGGGAAGGGCCCAGTTTGTTAAAGAAGACATTTAAAAGACTCATATTTTCATTTATTCTGAAAGTTTCCATACAGAACAATAAATGATTTTATTTGAAAATGATCTCAGAGTTTTCACACATGGAGATATAATCTTGTTACTTAGATGTGCTGTATTTTGTGAAACTTCTCATCCACCCTCCTCAGATTTAGTGGCAAGAGGGCCCAGCAGACAGCCCGTCAAAAACTGAACACAGATCAAGCATGAAATCAGGAAGAATGTGTACTGAACTGAAAAAAGGGCAAAATAGAAACAGGAAACAGTCCAGGGCAGGAAGTGCAATACAGAGCATCCTGCCAGAGCAACTGTGCCATGGTTAAATGGTCACGGTGTTGTACTGCCAAGTGGGCAAGTCATGTTCAAACCTCCCAGGTGCCAATTTTATTATTTATTTATTTATTTATTTTTGCTGTTTGCCATATTCAAATTTGTGTCTGTGTCATGGTGTAACATCCTTTTGCAACAACAAGGTGTAAGGAAAGGACCCATAATGATAGTTGATTCTGTACAACTATTCTATTAGCAGCCAAAATAAAGTGGCTTTCGTATAGGATCTGCAAATATTTGATGACAAGATGACAGGTCAACTAAGTCCTCCACCAGGAAACACATCTGGCATGTCATACGTGGATTAATGACAGTATGTGTGTCACATGATAGGAATCTCTTATCAGTGCAGCTTATTTGTACACCTGTTAAGTAAGTGAGAACTGCCTCCTTGCTCAATTTAGGTGTCCATGAGAATGTGAATGTGATCACTCTCAAGGTAATGATGAAAACATAATAGTTTGTCATATAAGCTGCAACAAATGAACACAACAGTTTGTCACACAGTTTCTCTGTGATCTGTCAAAATGTGTTTTTAACATTTTTATTGCTATGTTCCATTTTGGAAGTTTTGACTCTTAAATCCCTTTGTTGTAACATAGTCCACACTCATTTATTTGTTGTTTTCATTTTTGTGAGACGTCAATGTGGTATCTCACCTGCTCATACTATTCATCATGTTTACTTGCGATAATAACGTATTCTTACCACATGACTCAAATTCTGTAACCAATGTATAGTATGACAACTGCCAAGATTACAGAAAGAGAACAACATTTCAATTACCGGACAGACAGTTAATAATGCTGTGGGGAGGGGGGGGGGGGGGAAGTATGACACGAGAAAGTTGTGAACACGGCTCGTCCACTTTACAGTCGAACACTGTGACCACTTAACCATGACACTGTAGGTATTTAGTTTAGCTCAATATTGCATTCGTTAAGCTTAGGCCATTCACTGTTTATGTTTTTCATTTTTTTCACAGTTCAGTACTTATTCTTCCAGTTTTCATGCTTGATCTGTGTTCAGTTTTTGACGGGCTGTCTGCTGGGCCCTCTTGCCACTAAATCTGAGGAGGGTGGATGAGGAGTTTCACAAAATACAGCACATCTAAGTAACAAGATTATATCTCCATGTGTGAGTTTTTGACGGGCTATCCACTTGGCCATCTAACAACTAAATCTGAGGAGGATGCAATGGGGAGTTTCCTATATAAGAAGCAGTTGAGCTCCAATCTCCCTTCACCCACCAAGATTATTTTACACTCTTCTCCTTTCAGTCTGGATGTGAGCTGAGGAAGTGATCAGGAATGCATGAGCGTTAATTTTTTGGGACTCTGTGATTATTATTGACAGGCTTATGGAATAGACAGACCTTGGTTCGACAGAGAAGCAAGAAAAATCACTTCCCGGAATTTCCTCCTTTAAGTAAGTGGTAAGAAAGATCATTCTCTGCATTAAAGAATGTCCTGGCAGATAAATGCATGAGCCTTAATGAGAAGAATTTGGATTATTATTTATTTATCATAAGGCATGTAGTGCTGGGGGCCTCGAAAGAGATGCTTGGCTTGCCTTTGATGCAGTTATTTTCATTTAAGCAGAGGGGCAGCATTTTTTAGGGAATTGGACTCTGTCAGGATAGAAAGGTATTCCGAAGTAATTGGCTGTGGCCTATAGTAATGAACTGACCCTAGCATTTACCTAAACTGAATATATGAAACCACAAAAAAACATTTTCAATGTTGCCGGTGGAATGAATCAAACCACTTCGCCTCCTGAATCCAGCGATTGCCAACTCAGTGGCTCAATACGCAGAGCTACTCCAAATTGGTTGAGAATTAGGATAAAGTGGCTGTTGTACATTGTTTCAGAATTTTAAAAAAAGAAAAATGCATTGCAACAGGAGACTGAATTCTAACATTGCAGGTTTTTCCTTTAAGGATACAGGGCACTTTTCTGGCTCAATATTATGTAAAAATTGACACCTCTTTCTTTCAGGCACTGTTTAAAATGAATATGATATACAGATTTTTTGTTGATATCAGGTAATGCAGCACATTTTCTAAACAAATTATAAGTATTTTGAATATTTTTGAACCTGCTTAGAGTTATTAAAAAAATTACAAAGAAATTGATGCAATTTTTTTTCCAAAATGGTTCCTCTAATTGAGATTTCTTTTACTCCAATGTTATTCATTTGAAGGAGATCAAATCTTTACCAGATATGCATCACATGATGGCTGAGGTATTAGACCTATTTAATCTCACCAATTATGTATATTACAAGGATAAAAACTATCACATCTTACATTTTAATTATAATTGTGTTCCTAATAAAACATGTTACTTTTTCTATAATTTAGTTGGTTCTGCAATAAAGCTTCAGTCTACTACATTGTTGTTGTTGTTGTTTTGGTCTTCAGTCCTGAGACTGGTTTGATGCAGCTCTCCATGCTACTCTTTCCTGTGCAAGCTTCTTCATCTCCCAGTACTTACTGCAACTTACATCTATCTGAATCTGTTAGTGTATTCATCTCTTGGTCTCCCTCTACGATTTTTACCCTCCACGCTGCCCTTCAATGATAAATTTGTGATCCCCTGATGCCTCAGAACATGTCCTACCGACCGGTCCCTTCTTCTTGTCAAGCTGTTCCACAAACTCCTCTTCTTCCCAATTCTGTTCAATACCTCCTCATTAGTTATGTGATTTACCCATCTAATCTTCAGCATTCTTTTGTAGCACCACATTTCGAAAGCTTCTATTCTCTTTTTGTCCATGTTTCACTTCCATACATGGCTACACTCCATACAAATACTTTCAGAAACGACTTC
Source organism: Schistocerca gregaria (assembly GCF_023897955.1). Taxonomy (NCBI): domain Eukaryota; kingdom Metazoa; phylum Arthropoda; class Insecta; order Orthoptera; family Acrididae; genus Schistocerca; species Schistocerca gregaria. The sequence continues at coordinate 194,537,742 of NC_064927.1, read as the reverse complement.
CTGACACTTAAATCTATACTCAATGTTAACAAACGTCTCTTCTTCAGAAACGCTTTCCTTGCCATTGCCAGTCTACATTTTATATCATCTCTACTTCGACCATCATCAGTTATTTTGCACCTCAAATAGCAACACTCCTGTACTACTTTAAGTGTCTCATTTCATAAGTATGGACTATTGCAAGTTACAGAAAAAATTAGAGCAATGCTTTGTAAACTTAAGGAAATATTTGAACCTGAATTCTAAAAAATACGACTTGTGGGAAATTGTGAATGAAGATACGAAAATCCAATTAAATTGTGCCTCAGAACATTCCTGAAGCATAGTCTTCATCCTTCAGCATTTCTTCATCTTCAAGCTTCCTCTTGGCACTCCTTTTGCACTTCTTGCTTCTTTGGCAACATGAAGAGCAAATCTTTCAGCTTCAGGCAGCTGTTGTCTGTCACATGCAAGCAATTGATCTTCCATAGTAGAGCCGCATTTTATGCCTAAATTTGTCAGGACTTCCAACCTTCCTATCCCTCCATCATTGAAACATATCCCTGCATCTAGTACACCAACTTCTAATGTATTTAGTCTCACAAATATATTCTTGGATAACCTTTCATGTGTGCAATGGTTGAAACATTCATTTGCATTCTGAGTGCCCCCATGAAGACATTTACTAAGCAAAACTGGGTCACTCAGGTCTCTAAAAATTGGTTTTATTTTATTCATAACCCCCATGAACCATGGACCTTGTCGTTGCTGGGGAGGCTTGCGTGCCTCAGCGATACAGATGGCCGCACCGTAGGTGCAACCACAAGGATGATATAAGATGAACATCAACAAAAGCAAAACGAGGATAATGGAATGTAGTCAAATTAAATCGGGTGATGCTGAGGGAATTAGATTAGGAAATGAGACACTTAAAAGTAGTAAAGGAGTTTTGATATTTGGGGAACAAAATAACTGATGATGGTCGAAGTAGAGAGGATATAAAATGTAGACTGGCAATGGCAAGGAAAGCATTTCAGAAGAAGAGAAATTTGTTAACATCGAGTATAGATTTAAGTGTCAGGAAGTCGTTTCTGAAAGTATTTGTGTGGAGTGTAGCCATGTATGGAAGTGAAACATGGATGATAAATAGTTTGGACAAGAAGAGAATAGCAGCTTTCAAAATGTGGTGCTACAGAAGAATGCTGAAGACGCCGGAAAGACACTCTTGGTGGAGTGGGGAGGATTTCATGAAGGATGGATCTCATTTCGGGGCAGGATTTTAGGAAGTCGTATCCCTGCTGGAGAGCCACATTCAGAGTCTGATCCAGTCCTGGGAAGTATCCTGTCACAAGTGGAGCACTTTTGGGGTTCTGTAAGAGGTTCTGGGTTTGAGGGGATGAGGAAGTGGCGTGGCTCTGGTTATTTGCTTCTGTACCAGGTCGGGAGGGTAGTTGCGGGATGCGAAAGCTGTTTTCAGGTTGTTGGTGTAATGGTTCAGGGATTCAGGACTGGAGCAGATTCGTTTGCCACGAAGGCCTAGGCTGTAGGGAAGGGACCGTTTGATATGGAATGGGTGGCAGCTGTCATAATGGAGGCACTGTTGCTTGTTGGTGGGTTTGATGTGGACGGATGTGTGAAGCTGGCCATTGTCGATGGAGGTCAACGTCAAGGAAAGTGGCATGGGATTTGGAGTAGGACCAGGTGAATCTGATGGAACCAAAGAAGTTGAGGTTGGAGAGGAAATTCAGGAGTTGTTCTTCACTGTGAGTCCAGATCATGAAGATGTCATCAATAAATCAGTACCAAACTTTGGGTTGGCAGGCTTGGGTAACCAAGAAGGCTTCCTCTAAGAGATCCATAAATAGGTTGGCCAATAAATCAGTACCAAACTTTGGGTTGGCAGGCTTGGGTAACCAAGAAGGCTTCCTCTAAGAGATCCATAAATAGGTTGGCATACGAGGGGGCCATCCTGGTATCCATGGCTGTTCCCTTTAATTGTTGGTATGTCTGGCCTTCAAAAGTGAAGAAATTGTGCGTCAGGATGAAGCTGGTTAAGGTGACAAGGAAAGAGGTTTTAGGTAGGGTGGCAGGTGATCGGCGTGAAAGGAAGTGCTCCATTGCAGCGATGCCCTGGACGTGCGGGATATTTGTGTGTAGGGAAGTGGCATCAATGGTTACAAGGATGGTTTCCGGGGGTAACAGACTGGGTACGGATTCCAGGCGTTCGACAAAGTGGTTGGTGAATGATGGGAGACTGCATGTAATGGGTTGAAGGTGTTGATCTACGTAGGCAGAGATACGTTCTGTGGGGGCTTGGTAACCAGCTACAATGGGGTGGCCAGGATGTTTGGGTTTGTGAATTTTAGGAAGTAGGTAGAAGGTAGGAGTATGAGGTGTCGGTGGTGTCAGGAGTTTGATGGAGTCAGGTGAAAGGTTTTGTAGGCGGCCTAAGGTTCTGAGGATTCCTTGAAGCTCCTCCTGGACATCAGGAATGGGATTACCTTGACAAACTTTGTATGTAGAGTCGTCTGAAAGCTGACGCAGTCCCTCAGCCACATACTCCCGACGATCAAGTACCACGGTCGTGGAACCCTTGTCAGCCGGAAGAATGATGATGGATCGGTCAGCTTTCAGATCACGGATAGCCTGGGCTTCGGCTGTGGTGATATTGGGAGTAGGATTAAGGTTTTTCAAGAAAGATGGAAAGGCAGGCTGGAAGTGAAAAATTCCTGGAAGGTTTGGAGAGGGTGATTTTGAGGAAGAGGAGGTGGGTCCCGCTGTGATGGAGGACGGAACTGTTCCAGGCATGGTTCAATTTGGATAGTGTCTTGGGGTGTTGGATCATTAGAAGTGGGATCAGGATTATTTTTCTTCATGGCAAAGTGATATTTCCAGCAGAGACTACGAGTGTAGGACAGTAAATCTTTGACAAGGGCAGTTTGGTTGAACCTGGGAGTGGGGCTGAAGGTGAGGCCTTTGGATAGGACAGAGGTTTCGGATTGGGAGAGAGGTTTGGAGGAAAGGTTAACTACTGAATTGGGGTGTTGTGGTTCCAGATTGTGTTGACTAGAATTTTGAGGTGTATGGGGGAGTGGAGCTGGAAGTGGGAGATTGAGTAGATGGGAGAGACTGTGTCTGTGTACAATGAGAGGAGGTTGAGGTTTGTTGGAAAGGTTGTGGAGGGTGAGTGAGTTGCCTTTCCAGAGGTGGGAAACCAGGAGATTGGATAGTTTTTTGAGGTGGAGGGTGGCATGCTGTTCTAATTTGTGGTTGGCCTGTAGGAGGATGCTATGAACAGCCGGTGTGGATGTGGGAGAGGAAAGATTGAGGACTTTGATTTGGGATAGGAGTTGATGACTGTGTTCATTGGCCGAGTTGATGTATAGGTGAAGAATTAGGTGGGTGAGGGCTATGGATTGTGCAGTTTGGAACTGGTATAAGGACTAATGGAAAGAAGGATTGCAGCCAGAGATGGGAACTTTAAGTGTGAGGCCTTTGGGGGTAATGCCAAATGTCAGACAAGCCTGAGTAAATAAAATATGGGAGCGTAATCTGGCTAGGGTGAAGGCATGTTTGCGAAGGGAATGTAAATAAAATTTAATGGGGTCGTTGTAGGGATGTTGTGAGGTTGACATGGTATTAGAAGGTGGAAAGGGTAACATGAGGTAAAAGTGAAAATAAACAGAAATTTATATAGGGAGAGATAAAGGTGTGAAAAAAGTCGAAAAAGTGTTGGTTTGAGATGAGCTATGTTGATCCTGTGCTGAACTTAGGTTGGTGAACAACAATGGGTGCAAAGGTTAGGTAGTTACGTTGTCTCCAGACCACGTTAAAGGGCGGGGAAATTCAGGAAAATTTCGAAAGAAATTTCTCGAAAAAAATTTCGAAAGAAAAAAAGAAAAAAAATTCGAAAATAGTTTCGAAAAAAATTTCCCGAAAAAATAAAATTTCGAAAAAATTTTTCGAATAAAATCTCGAAAAATATGCGTGTGTAAATGTATTCAAAGGACTGGATATGTACTGGCAGGTTATGAGAATGAGGCTAACAATTGTTTGATGAAGAAATAATAACGTTTAAACCTGTGGGAAGCTGCTAAAAAATGATCGGTTATGTGGGAAAAACAGGAATGGAAATAAAACGAAAGTTGTTGGAAATAGCTGAGATGGTTGTTTAATGGGTGAAAGGAACTGAAGCCGTGAAATAGTATTCACGAGTTTACACGAAATGTTTGTAAACTTGGAACACTGGATTTTATAGCAGCAGAGTATAATTAGGCAGGATAAAATGTATGGTAGATTACGGAAAAAGAGAAGATGAATACAAAGTGAAACTACTTGTACAAACAAAAAGAGAAAGTAAGATGATAGAGAAGATTTCGAAATGCAACAGAGGCAATAACAAACGTAATTGTTGGTTTCAAATTAATGATGATGTAAATAAAATAGAAACTTCCACATGGGAAAAATATATTAAAAACAAAGATTCCGAGACTTACCAAGCGGGAAAGCGTCGGTAGATAGGCACAATGAATAAAACACACAAACACACACACAGAATTTAGAGCTTTCGCAACCGGCGGCTGCTTCGTCAGGAAAGAGGGAAGGAAAAGGAAAGATGAAAGGGTGTGGGTTTTAAGAGAGAGGGTAAGGAGTCATTCCAATCCCGGGAGCAGAAAGACTTACCTTAGGGGGAAAAAAGGATAGGTATATACTCGCACACACACACACACACACACACACACACACACACACACACACACACAAGCAGACATATTTAAAGGCAAAGAGTAAGGGCAGAGATGTAAGTCGAGGCGGAAGTGTGGAGGCAAAGATGTTGTTGAAAGACAGGTGAGGTATGAGTGGTGGCAACTTGAAATTAGCGGAGTAGATATATATAGGTCATTTTTCATATCAAACCCCATAATGTATATATCAATGTAATCAGGAAAGACTATAGAATTTAATAAAGCCATTATAAAATTTTATTTTTCCACCTTCTATAAATATCCTTTATCCCTAACTGTGTGTGTTTAGTCATTTTATAGTCCATGATTGCATGCATATTTTAAGATTTAATTGTACATGGAATTGCTGGCTTCAGTTATCATAGTATTACAAAAGCATAAATAGAGTTTGGACGAAAGGCAGAGGGTAGGATGCAAGGTGCAGTCTGCCTGGACAGAATCTGCAACCTACAGAAATTTTTTTAGTAACAATCGAAATATAGAATGCATTGTCATCCCATACCCTTTCCATTCTCGTGACTATCCCACATCGGGAATTCTTAAAGAAATGCAACCATTGCCATTTGGGCAATATTTTTGTTGGTCAACACGATTTTCGGGTGACAGACAAATCCAAATGTATGGATGCATAGATAGTTTAAATCTGTCATTGGCCTTGCTGGCTATCGACACTGCATATCCTTTTCTTGTCTTATGGTTGAAAATCCAAATATCCTTTTCTTGTCTTATGATTGAAAATCCAAATATCTTTCTATTTTTCTATGTGGCTGCCAATTCATTTAGCTGATTTTGGGGGAAGGGGAGCCTGCACCTCTTGCCCCTCCCCCCCCCCCCCCTGCCCCTCCTTTCCCTCATTTTGGCTATGTCCTTGACCACCTGCATGCCTTCATGCTTGTAGTCTTTTTTTTATGGTACTTTATCGCTGTTCATCCATTTGAACAAACCCCAGAAATTATCACCATTATTAATAATAAATAAACCCACTACATGTCCACAAACCTATTCTTTAGGTCAAGTTGATACTTGACTTATGTATTACATAATAACAAAAACAAAATCTCGATGTAACACCAACTGTGTGCTAGGCCATCAGATTTTTACCTTGCCCTTGATATATAAATTCTAAGTTGCAGCGGTGTTATTTTAATGGTTATCTAATGTAAACACTGATTGGAACTACTTTGTGATTGCTGTATCCAGTTCTTGTGCCACAGAGATCAACTATTTTAATTTTTTTTGTTGGCTATCAATAATTTGTTGTTAATTTAGCTATACATAATTTGTTCTTAATTTTACAGGTCTCATAGTCGAGCAGGAAGACATGCCATTCAACGATCAGGGTATCTGTCCAGATATGATCATGAACCCCCATGGATTTCCTTCTCGAATGACGGTGGGGAAACTGATTGAACTTTTGGCTGGAAAAGCTGGCTTAATGCAAGGAAAATTTCATTATGGAACAGGTAATAACATTATACACATGGTAGTCATTAAATTGAAAGTTAGTTGAAGTAATGTGAAGTGTAGGTTAAGCACTGAATTTTTGAAATGATAGGCTGAAATCAGTATTGCTATTTTCCAATTTAATACTGGATTTTCACCGTCTATATTGCTCTCCTCCTCAAAATTAAGTGTTAAATAATTTCCTAATTTCTGTGACCTGTAGATTCATCATTGCAGCAAGGTTACTAATTGTTATAGGTTGCCGAGTGTAATTTCGCAGTTGCTATGAGCTGTAGTTTTATAATAAATTAAAAGCACCAGTTTGCTTTTGTTCTACAGTATTACTTTTATTATGTTAACAGGTTTTCGGCTTACAAGGCCATCTTCAAACATCAATGTCAAGCCGAAAACCGGTTAATACAATAAAAGTAATACTTTAGAACAAAAGCGCAATATCTGCTGCATTGCTCATTAACAAGTTTACATATAGTAGGGTGTTGTTTATAACCATGGAAGGACATTGTTGGTTTCAGCACGCTGGAGGCAAAGTTATTGCATATGTCCTCAGATCATATAAAGTGTGCAAATGTGTGGCTTTGAATTAGCACCAAATTAAAAATGTAATAGACTTACGTATATGGGATTAGCAGCTGATTTTTGTTCCTACATCCCAGTCAAACTCCTTTTTTTGAGATAAATGAAAACTAAACTACTACTACTACAAACATAAAAAGGGAAAAAAATTAACATGTATATGCTGAAAATTTTAAGTTCTTACATACTGAAATTGGTTCTCTTGTTCCTGTGATAACATGTATGGGTTTCATAATGCACAGTGTTATTTTCAGCTAGTGTAGTTGGGACTGACACGCCTGTCTTCAGAGGTCAGGGATGTTGCTCACCTTGTGTAATGTATGCCTCATTTTTTTTTATACATCATCATTAAAATAATGTGTTGTCATGGTGAAAGTGCTCAGCTTGGAATGCTCAGTAACTTTGAACAACATGCAAAAATTTCAAGACCCCCTTTCCAAAAAAAGTTCGATTATTCCAAGTTACATGTTGACCTGACTACCTGTTCACATTCCTCCTTATCTGTTGCTCACTGATACTGTCCACTGAAACCTCTTTTGACTACTGATACTGTGATGTAGTTCCTGTTTATTTCAAATAAACAATGCAAAATTGCCTTACACGGACTGTATTACACAGTTTGACATTTCTGATGTATTTGTCACAAATATTGAAAAATCTAGCACACTGGACTCACATTTGGATGGAGCTGGCTTCCTGTTATATGTGGTCATCCAAATGTAGGGTTCCTTAAATTGCTAAATCATATGTCAAGATGGATCCTTTCAAAAATACATAACTGCTTCCTTGTCCTTCCTTTCCCTTTTTTTGCCACAAAGTACTGTTCTTTGCTGTTACCATCACAGTGATACCTAATTTGCCTTACTTGCTGTGACCAGTGTGCACAATTTTTACCTTTCAAAATGTGCTGTCCGTTTAAAGTTTCATATCTCACCTGGCAGGAACCACTGACGCAACCGCATGGGATTAGCCGAGCGGTCTAAGGCGCTGCAGTCATGGACTGTGTGGCTGGTCCCGGCGGAGGTTCGAGTCCTCCCTTGGGCATGGGGGTGTGTGTTTGTCCTTAGGATAATTTAGGTTAAGTAGTGTGTAAGCTCAGGGACTGATGACTTTAGCAGTTAAGTCCCATAAGATTTCACACACATTTGAACTTTTCTGAACTACTGACGCAGTTCTCTTTAGGTATTCCCCCTTTTCTTCTTGTTCTCTGTCTCTGGTCTTCATATTCCAAGTGTACATAATATCCAAACTTGACTAAGAAGAGAAAGATACAGTAATTTTACACCTCAGTCTCTGTAATTTTATTTTGCTGTAGATCTTTCCAGTCCTCTCCATATATTCACAGTTTATTTGTTCACATCTAGCTATTGTCTTCTCTTCATTCAAATTTATTTTTGTGTGCTCCGTAACATGCAGTGGTGTGAAGTGTGTAGGAGAAAGTTGAAAAATAGGCAAAAGATAATCAGAATTTTAGCTGTAAGGACATATTGTGAACTTTGGATTGATAGTTGTTGGTAATCTGAGTTTGCATCGAGGTATTGCAAACAGTTTACCACAGTGTTTCAAAAGAATGTACATTCTGCTATACAGTGAAGGCTTCATTCTAGCAAAACACATGCACTTCAGCACAGGAAAACTATATTCTCAGTGCCTTACTGTTGAATACCACAGCAGTGTGTCATTCTATAACTTTATACATGTGTACAAGAAATTTAATCGCATTTTATTTTAAGCTTCACAATTATTGTGGCTATAGTTAAGCTGGAGGAAATGCTGACAAATGCTGCCTTTTCTGAACCATGCATTATGTGCCATTTTTATATGAATTTACAAGGTCCGAAATATCATTGTATATAGTTATTTGAGACTTACGGTGACACTGTAGTATGTTATTTTCAAACTAAGCAGCCAATCTTTGTCTAGACTATTGACCTTTTGTTTTCATTTTTCAGCATTTGGAGGTTCTAAAGTGTCAGATGTGTGCGAAGAACTCGCAAAATATGGTTTCAATTATCTTGGAAAAGACTTCTTCTATTCGGGTATTACTGGGGAACCTCTGCAAGCATACATATATTCTGGACCGGTAAGTGCACAGCTCATAATGTATGTAAAATAATTAATACTGATTATAAAATATTGAGAAACTACAGGGTGTCTCAAAAGTAATGATTAATTTTAATGGAACACACATGTAATGTAGAAAACACACCTCTAAACAATAAGGGCACATATACAGCATTAAAAACCATTCAGTTTCAACATGACTGTTATGCATCTGTACATGCAGAGACCAACTTTCTGCTGTAGCCAGGAACATGTTCTGCAGTTGATGGCCACGCCAGGTGGCCACATGGTTTGAGGTGCTGTGTCACGGATGACCTCAGCAGTTTGGTCCCTTAGGAATTCATATACATTTGAACATTTGTAGTTGATGGGGTGTGATGCGGTTAATTTACTCCACAAGCCAATCATACAGCTGACACAGGGTACTGATTTTAACCCTGTAGACAGTGGATTTGATATGACTCCACATATATGGTGAATCTCTACCAAACCACTGTTGGGGGAACATTGGGTTGAAGTACTCTCAAACAATGAGAGCAAAGTGGGGAGAAGTCCTGTCCTGCTTTTACACAACGGAATTCAGAATTCCATCAGATTCCAATTACATTTCCAGAAAAAGGTCAAACACATCAAGGTAATTTATACCTGTTATTGTTTGCTCTCCAGAGAAAAATGTCCATTTTGTCTTAGGTAATCCCCAGTCATACACTCAGTTCTGGGGTTTTCCCATTCTTACACTGCAGGATTGTCATCGTCCCATATCTGGCAGTTGTGATGATTGTGTGAAATGTAGATTCAGTTGAGAAGAGCAGAGTATCTAACACATTTTAATTTTCCACAGCCTCCAAAGGGCAGCACACATTTTCAGTTGGGCTACATAATCTTCCTTATGCATTACATAACAATAACAATTAAATGCAAACATAATACCTAGCAAGATACAACTCATATCAGGTAACTCATGTTGTGACCCAGAAAAGATACAAAACTTTCTACAGTGCATTTTTTTTTGCAGCTTTGTCATTCCTGAGCGTACTATACCTGTCACATTTTGCAGTTGGCTTTGACAATCATGTACATATATACTTCACAAGCCACATAGAGCATTGAAGGGGATACTTTTATCAATATTAGCTGCTCCATGTCCTTTTTCTATGTCAGTACATTTTTGTCATCCAAAGTTCCAGGTGTTACAGTTATCTCGGAAAGTCCTGGGTTGGCATGTTTTTTAGTGCATGCGTAACAGCAGTTTTTACATTGAAACTTCCTGGCAGATTAAAACTGTGTGCCGGACCGAGATTCGAACTCGGGAAGGTAAAGGTCTTGAGTTCGAGTCTTGGTCCGGCACATAGTTTTAATCTACCAGGAAGTATCATATCAGCACACATTCCGCTGCGGAGCGAAAATCTCATTCCAGTTTTTACATTGTCAGTGGTCTCAAAATCATGTCCATTCAAGGGTGCATTGATGTAGGGAAACAAGAAACAGTCTGTTGGAATAAAAACGGGGCTGTTGAGTGCCAGGCAGCATAGCCATATTGTGTTTGACCAAATAATCCATCACTACATGCTTCGCTTTTCGGGGTGTGGTGACTGCGATGTTTGTCACATGGAGTTTTGTCTCTCTGTCTCAGGGTCATATTAAAAAACTCAAGAGTCCTCTCCCTTTATAACATTGTCAGAAAAAATAGCATAATTTCTACCCAACTCCATAAGTTCTTTACAAACGAGCACTGGGTTGAACTTATGGACTTATGGACCAGTTTTAAGCACCCATTCTTCATCTTCAGTTGTTCAGTTTCAGTTATGTGCACAATGGTTTTGGGTATAATCAGAGTCTGGGCTACCAAAATAACACTCATTCTACAATCTGTGTTCAAAAGTTTGTGCATCTTTTGACATTGAAGAACATCCATAGCAAGTTCCATCGGCAGTATCACCTGGCCTTCCAAAAATGATTTGTGAAACCAAAATCCTGCCACTTTGACATTCATTCATTCTGAAATGTCTGCTTAATCATTAGAAATGTTGTGACCGTGGACTTTCCAAGTTGCACATAGAATTTGATTGAGTACTATTGTTCTTGGGAACTGGACCACCAATTAGAGACTCATTATGGAGACATCCTGACTCTCCAGGAGCTCAAGGGAAAATTGGGTTGGCCGTGTTGGGAAGCTAACTACCCCCACTGACTAGCCTGGGTAAGTAGACTGCACTCCCACCAATAGGATTGTCAAAATAAAATTGGTGACAGACCTTGTACTTCTGCTATGAAAAAGTTTGCTGCTACACATGGTGTGAAGTACTGTAGCACTGACTGGAGGGTCGTTAAAGGCTTTAACTGTGAGTGCAAACATTGACAATTAGTAAGAAGCCAAATGATGCCTGATGCCACCAACAAACTAATTACCATCTGTTCATAATATGCTCTAGACCAGTTCAGTAAAAGTCATCTAGCCAATGTTCCATTTTTTGCCATAGCGAGTACTATAGTGCATTTAAAATTAATTGCGATTTTTTATGTTTGGCTCAGCAGTGGGGGGGGGGGGGGGGGTCAGGGGGGTACGTTTGATGCTGTTGTCCAAGTAACACCAATGGCAAGCCTGCTTTCTTTCTCTCCCATGCTGCCAGTGGTGTCCCGCAATGCATGGATCTATGTTCATCGTCTCTTGTTAGAATGTGGTATTTTCTGGTGCTGAAGTGTTCTGTAGTGGTCAGGTGTCATGAAAAAGTATTTTTGTGTTGGCGTTGTGTTTATAACAACAGTGCAGCGTGTCAGAACACAAGATTCACAGTGAAAGAGGTCCTCCAAGATCATGTTTACCAGCTGCAAAGGTAATGCTCTGGCGCAAAGTATTTCTCCGAATTTGACAATAGTAATGGACAGTGCACATACCAGTCTGTTGTGATAGATGAATCTCCAACAGTGCAGTCTAGGAAAGCAGATATTTTATTGTGTGTAGAAAGAAATAAAGAAATGGCCCACTGGATAATGTTGAATCTGGCATGTATAATGCAGAGTTAATGGAACTTGCAGTGCCTTACAAGCCTAATACACCACATTACCAGGTCGCTGAACTGGCTAACGCTAAAAGGCATAGTTTAATCAGGCTTTCTTTGTATCATGCTCATTTAAAGAATATATGGTCCTAGATAAGAAGTAATGTGGCAAAAAGCAACAAGAAATTTATGGACAGTGAGGTTGAAATGCTGACGAAAGAAGCCATTGTAAATGTTACACCACAGGACTGGTCTTGAATTATCAGCCATATCAAGAAGGTAGTTGAGGAGACGTGGATTCATAAGGGACTGTGATGAGTTTGAATAATACATAACTCCTCTTGTGCCATGTTAAAATGTGCTTGTGCTTCTTTTACCTAAATACAGCAGAGTTTACAAATATTCATGTCCCTAACATTCTAATGCAGTTGAAATTATGACAGAATCCTAAAACAGTGTGTTATTAAACTGGCAACTGAGGACAAGTCAGGTTAATAGTTATGAGAAAGCCCATTCTCAGTATAAAAATAAACATTTAACTTCTTCACTTACACTGTTGCAAAACCTGCAGAAATTTCAGTTCACCTGGTATTTGTGGACCTTAAAAGTTACAATATTCTATCTAAAAAACTGTAGTTTCTTGACTATAGCAGTATATATGGAAGTTTCACGTATCACTCGTATAGTAAAATACTCTCCTCTTTGCATGCTAACATTTGCCAAAATCTTGTTTTGATATCTGAGATCGTTTGTGAAATACAAGGGATTTATGAATGTTTAATTCTGGTTTGTTTACTGGTGCATGCATTCTTGATGGAACCCTTTACATTGATTCCATTTTCTCGATGTTGGAGACAGATAGTGATATACTTTAAAGTTTAAAGAATAATTCAATATATTATCTAAATTTCATAAGCCACAGCATACGAACTAACATGCACCAAATGCGTATTCATAGTGAGCCATGTTTTTTACTGCAAGCTTTAAGAATTTTGTGCAGTAGTTATGACCATTAACGAAATGATAGGCAGTTCATCATGAATCTGATGAATGAAGCTGTAAGATGTACAAGAGTCAGTGTTTATTACAGAATAATTTCTTTAGAATGGTTTGAGAAAGATCGCTGATCGGTCGGCTTGTGCTGCTTGTGCAGTTCATGCAGTTAAGTGAGCTACTGCATTCAGCACATGCTGACAACTACACTACCGACCACATGCTCCATACTGAACTGTCAAAAGTCACAATTAATTTTAAACACATTATAACACCCAAGAAACCAACAGTGTGATTATTATTAATGGGATGGGCATATTATTGTTTTTAAATTGTAGTTTGCAGTGTATATAAAACTACCATCAAAATAGCCATAATTTGAGGATGGAATATAACAATATTATGAAAAGTAAAGTCGCCACTCACCATATAGTGGAGATGCTGAATTGCAGATAGGCACAACAGAAAGACTGTCACAAATAAGCTTTCGGCCTGCAAGGCCTCACTCATGGAAATGCAGTGAGTTTGTGTGTGTGTGTGTGTGTGTGTGTGTGTGTGTGTGTGTGTGTGTGTGTGTGTGTGTGTGCGTGTGCATTTGGGGGGGGGGGGGCAGTTGTCTATTTTTGACAAAGGCCTTGCTGTATTTGTGACAGTCTTTTGTTGTGACTATCTGCAACTCAGCATCTCCGCTATATAGTGAGTGGCAACTTTCCTCTTCATAATATTGTAGCCATAATTTGAAATGGACTATTCATGTGGGTTATAAAAATAGTCAAGATAACTTAATTATATTCATGCAGCTGACAAGCCTAATTCATTTATTTTTATTGACTGGAACTTGTCACATTGAAATGCATGTTTTATAATTAGGAAATGTAATTAATGGAAGTCCCCAAACTCTGAAAAAGTGAAATAATAAACTGGTAGCCAAGATTGCTGGAATTCTTGTTTATTCCATGATTACCGGTTTCGGTGAAACTAAAGCAGGGGGGGGGGAGGAGGGGGGGGGGGGGGGGAAGGATTGCTACAAACATCAGTAGGACAAAATATCTTCATTGAGAATCACTGAAGAGATTAAATAAATTGTGGAAAAAGGAAATGTGTGTATTTTTGATACCTACCTTTAGCCCTGTAGTTGCTCCTTGCCTCCATTTCTTGTGAGTAATATGGCCATGGATACCACCAGGGCTGATATTGTGACTTTACAGGGATCTTTCTGTTGCTTAGGATTATCTCCCACATCGATGGGCTGAATATCATTCTGTAGTGAACTTCTAAAACATAACTTGGAAGAAAACACTTTAGCAAAAAGCACTGAATTGTGCTGTCAGCAGTGTTATCAGTGTGCTCATAGTATACCCTATGGCTAAGTGTTGTATCATATATCTGTTCCAGATATTAGTAATGGACTCTCAGTTGTTTCTCCCATACAGTAGGCTCAGAAAGCAGCAGCATGAACACCAAATCCTGTAAAGGGTCCCTAACCTTCTTAAAAATTGCTGGTGTTTCTAATGGACTGCAGCGGTGGATGGCACATAAATGTCACCATTACAAATATCTCAATGGTCCAGGCATACTCTGATACATACAAAAATCAACCCTAATACCTCGTGGTTGTTGCCATCTCCCTCAACGTGGACATACAAAAAAATATTCCTTGTACATGGTCAAATTATGAGCTGCTTCCTATACTAAACGCTCCAGTTCACTTTCTTCACTCCTGCTAATCGAGCTTGACAGAGCTATGTTCTATTTTCTTTCTATTACACCGTATTGAGCTGAGTGAAACTTCTGCCGTGCTGCAATATTTGTAGTGTGGGTGTATGTCATGCCCGTACGAATCCCAACTCATTCTTCAACATAGGAAAAATGTGTACACTTGTGCACCAGTGCACCATCTCAATTGCCTGCTACCTCTTTATTTAAAAATTTCACTGTATTCATTCATTAGACAGCTTAGCATGCAGGTCATATCAAAAACATCAATTTATTCCCCCAGCACTTACCTTTATCAAAATTGTTAAACAGACTGCAAGACCACAATGAAAAGAAAAACACAAATTATTACTCGGTTTGATGCACAAAATACAAATTGGAAAAAAATCCCACATGTCATAAAACAAATTATGCACAAATTCCCCAAAACATATCCCTACAAACAGTAACTTCTTAGGTAGACACAGTGTACCAGTGTACTGTACACTAAAATCACAAGCTATATACTGTAGACTAACTCCCTCACTTCTTCGCGGTCATCTCTGCTATTTTTCTAATGCAGGTTTGTTTATTGGATCTGTACCCTTCATTATTCCAATCATTGTTGGTTTGTACCATTATGCAACTGATTCTGCTGCAGGTCAGGTGCTCCCACTCCCACAATCTGGGCACCTTGCCCCTTGTCTTCTTTCATTCCCTCAATTATAATCATTATTGTTGCCAGGATTGTTCTGCCAATTTGCCATTTCATGGTGATTACTGTGGTACGGCTGGCTCACCCATGAGCTGAACCTGTCATCCTTACATTCATTGTAGAAACGGTGTGATCTTGCAACTGTTTCTGCGAGTTGATTCATTATTCCCATACTCACCATTAATGTGTTGAAACCCTTGTAATAGGGTCTTGAATATTTGCTTGCTGTCTTTGCAACATTCTACAAGTGTCCACTGATAAGAGTGTGGCAGTTTGGTGTAGCAGAATAGTATTAAATCAGTTGGCCCAAAGGGGCACCAAGAAACTGGTTCTTTTAACACTTTTTGTTGAGAAAGTTGACAGGGTTTCATATACCCAAAATTCGTAAAATTTTTATCCAACGTGGTGCCATCTTTAGCACACGCTTGAGCCTCCTGTGACCCATATGCCATGACTTCTCCTGAAACTATCAGTAAGAATGATGACTTGTGCTACTGTTTGCACCTTTGTTTCATCTTCGCCTTCGAGAAAACTGCAAACAAATTCAAGTTGAAAGTGAACAGGACACAGTGGTGGGACTGAATAAGCAAACTGTCTTGCCCAATCTCTGGGAGGGAAGTGTTAATTATTTTCCCTAATCGTTCAATTTCCCCTCAGTTGACCTCATGGCTTCGTTGAATGCTGGACACAACTCTTAGCTTGGAGCACTTAGTGTCTGGAGTGGCATGCTCATGTTACCTGTGAGTGATTGATTTGATCACTACCTATAGTAGTGTCCAATACAATAGGCATGCTGCGCTCAGTTGTTCTGACATTGCTGCGCTCAGTTGTTCTGACACCACTCACCACACCTAACGTTTGTGACACTTTTATTCAGATTCCTCAGTCATTATTTCTTGCTGCTGCTTGAATACCTTGTTGATGTTTTCCTGTACTTCATTATACAACAATTCTTGCATGTCTGCCATCGTGGAGATCAGTATAGAGGACATCCTGTCAACTCTTATCACTATGTCTTCTTGATTGCAGTTTCTATTTCAAGTGGAATGAACTGTATTGCCCTTCCACTCCTCCAATTCTCTGTACTGCATCTCCTGTTCTGGCTTCTCCCTGATGCTGCTCTATCTCAGAAACTGCCTGTTATTAACTGTTGGACTTCCACTATCTGTTTGACACTTTTGTAATTGTTTGTTCATGGCTCTCTAATGCATCTGAGACTTCTTTATTAATTTCCATCTGTTTTTGCTGGAAAACCTCATTGGGTTTTTTGATGCTCCTCAAAGTTTTTGACTGAGCAAGGTGGTGGAGTGGTTATCACACTAGATTTGCATTCCGAAGGTTGATAGTTCAAACCTGCATCCACTCCTTCAGATTTAGGTTTTGCGTGATTTCCCTAAATTGTTTCAGGCAAATGCCGGAATGGTTCTTTGAAAGGGCATGGCCTTCTTCCTTCCCCATCCTTGACACAGTCTGAGCTTGTGCTCTGTCTCTAATGATCTCAATGTCGATGGGACATTAAACTCAAACTTCCTTTCTTCCTTTTTTGTTTTTGGTATTGATCCAGTTGCATTTCCATTTACTGATTCGATTGCATTTCCACTGACTGATTCGATTGCTCGGAACAAGCATTATGGTGAACAACTATGATTCAGATGGTGCCCAGACTCATAAAGGACACAAATTTTCAAACCTATAAAATTCCATAATTAAAAAAAGGTTATAAATTCCAACAGAGCACACAACAGATTAAAGAATAAAGGAAAATCCAGAAAGAATTATCACCAGGTTGGCGAGCTCCAGTGAATGTAACTTGATAACAAAACAAAAACGTGTGATTATGAGAAAGATCCCCTTTGAAGCAAGAATTAGATTGCAGAAGAATATGCATACTAGTGCATGAGATGTGTAGATCATGTTGTGACAACCATAAATAGAAACTGGAAATAGACTTCTCTCCTCTAATAATATCATGATTTCCGAATTTGGGAGTGCACATTACAAATTCAGTCTTACCGTGAATGCTGTTAAGGTTGCTACAGACGAGTAGCAGTGCTGAACTGCAGCTGCTGGTAACTGTTGTTAGGGTGAGGCTATATGATGTGATTGCAAATCTTGTCATGCTTCTGATCAGTATCGCAGATATGAATAAGTCCCAAAGTGAAATCTCAAACTCTTGGCAGGAGATGGGGGCAGGGGGGGGGGGGGCAGAGGAGGAGGAGGAGGAGGAGGAGGAGCTAAGTATTACTTCAAGTAGAATCACCTAGTAGAAGATCAAATCAGAAATCCTCTCTTGATGTTTGATAGCCTTTCTTCACATCTTGAAAAGGCACATGGCATACTTTCTCCCAACCAATCCCAGAAAGGCCATAAGTGCTCTCCAATCGGGTATTTGGAAGTCAGTTCACTAGTTCTCACGATGAAGTTAAAGATGTATCTGCCCATGAGATACGTATACATGGAATGGGAGATGAGTGTCACCCTGTTCCAATGTCCAGACTCGTTTATGGAAGATTCTGAAACTTTTGTTGGGCTTTGCGCAATGTCCCCATGGGAAGCGCAAAGTTAGGAAATTGTGCAAACGTGCAAATGGCTACATATTTTGCATGCAAAAATGTGTCTGGAGACCACACACAGCAAGATTATGGCAAATGGACAACTAAGGACTCCATCCCAAGTTTACTAACAAGCAGAGTTCTCATCTCTTCCACTGGTGGTGTCTTGTTCTGCTGTGGAGGACATCAAGACTTCAGTTCCACTGCTCCTTGTCTTTGGAGGCTGAGGCAGGTGGATAATTCCTGAAAGACTTACCCAAATGTCAGTGTGGTCTGCTAGCATGGGACCTGCCTTCTGAGTGACTGACAATTTTTCCAGAATGGGTGAAAGTTCCTTCTGTTTTCACCCCACTGAAAAGGGATCCCCTAGTCAAGATGCATTTAATGAAAGAACTACCACAAGAATGAAATGTAGATGTGGGTAACCAATGTTGCCAAAAGATACCTCTAACCACTCATGTAATCAGCGCACAATGGGTGAAATGTTGACAATTCAAAACTGAATTGGAAAGTAAATGAAGCAAGAGAGTCTCATATGCAAGTTCAGTATGTGAATAGGATAAAATGTGAGGGGAAAGGCTCACCCTATGTCACAATTTGGTAGCTCTGAGGGTGGCAGCAATTTGAAACAGAGAAAAGTCAGTACAAAGTGTTCTGTGTAGTGCCCATTCTAACAATCAGTACTTGGGAGGGTGGCTTCCAACTTATTGTGATCATACTTAAGGTAGTCTGTTTGGAACTCATAATGTACTAAGTTATGTAAGTAACCCATTCATTCATAAGATCGACAAATGTGTATACTAAAGTGTTGCCCCACACAGTCAGTATTGGGTCTGGAGCAAAATAGTTAAACAACTACTGCTTTACATACTTACTAGCCTGTCATATCAAATATTATGATGATCTGTGAGTCTCTGAAGGTATCGTACTCGTCTACTTTTGTTGTCTCTCATCATACTGTCCAATACAGCACTGAAGCATTGTACAGCAGAGAGAGAGGAGGTCTGTCAAATACACTGCATGATTATCCAAGCAGATAGTCTGACACAGTAAAGTTGTGAAATAATTCTAAGGGACACATGGGGCACCTGAACCTCTGGCAGTGTGTGAAACACATTCTGCAGGAGCAGCACTCATGTTCTGTCTCAGTGGATGGGCTACATACTAATTATCTTTAACGGTTCTCCATCTTCCACGACTTCCATAATGTGGGCATGATTGTGTGTACACATGCAGTTACGAACATGCACTTCACAAAGTGGTTATTTATAAATTATGAATGAGCATAGAATTCATTATTTGTATATAGTACCTGTCTTGTCATGCCACAGTGAACTTCCTTATCAACATTTAACATGTTCCTTGACATCATTGATATTTGTGTTCCTAAGGAACTAAGTCACTTATCAACAAACCCTTGTCATTTGCAGGTTTATTACCAAAAGCTCAAACACATGGTGCAGGACAAAATGCATGCTCGGTCACGTGGTCCAAGAGCAGTTTTGACTAGGCAGCCTACAGAAGGCCGAAGCAGAGAAGGTGGTCTTCGCCTGGGGGAGATGGAACGTGATTGTCTCATTGGTTATGGTGCAAGGTATGTATTATGAGGAAGTCCATGAAATATTTCAGGGGGAAGTTTGTAAATTTAAAAGTGAGGAGGTATAAAATAACATTTAGGTTGCAAACTGACCTATATGGAAAGGAAGTGGAATTGGTCATGTTTATTTAATTATATTTTAAGTAATATCAACAGAAATATCATTTGTCTCATTGTAATGTCAAACACTGCAACAGTTTCGTTATAAACTGAAAGCACCTAGCTTGTATTCTGGATTAATTATTTAGTCTGTTCAGTCAAAGAATGCTAGGTTATGGAATGATGTTGATGTCCTAATAGATAAATTATATGAATATAATTTTAAAGGGTGAGCTTTGTAAACAGAAAGAAAGAAAGAAAGAAAGAAGGAAGGAAGGAAGGAATGAAGTTGAAATGCAGGTGAAGTAAAAAGAACTGAAACATGGACTGTCGGTATTGTTGCAATGTAAGCTCTAATGCTTTATGAACCACTGATTAGTTACCTCTGGTGGCCTTGGAGACAATGTTTAAATTTTTTCTTGCTCTTGCAGCCAGTGCTGTTGCGATATTTGGAAAAAGTAAAATTAGTGACATCATCAAAGCTGGAGTTCTTGTTCAAGATGGGAGGAAAAATTGTCTTTGACTACATTAAAATAACTAAAGTGTGTCCAAAATAAAACTGACACCAAAAGTTTTCATGAGTCTGATTTTCATAGCTACACTGCATCATGATTTTGTCTGGATTTTCTGCAGAAAACATTACACATGTGAAAGACAGTCTGCAGAAGAGACTGACAAAGTAGCAATGAAGTGTAGCTGTGCAAATGCACAAAATCTGGAAAATGCTGCAGAAACAGAGTTTGTTGCACTCTTGAGTCACAAAAGAACACGACTTACTGACAGACAAAAGTTAGTAGAAATTTATGTTTGTATAAAGAGATAGAAGAGCGAGACATATAACTACTTCCTCTGTCATAGCTTAGTGAAGAATCTTGCCGATAATATGAGAAGATTCTGGTCCTACGTAAAATCACTAAGAAGGTGGAAGACTTCTATCCAGTCACTAATTGACCAGCTTGGTACGTCAATAGAAGCCAACAAAAAGAAAATTGAATTTTAAAATTGTACACTTAAAAAATCATTTGCACTTGAGAATTGTACAAACATGCCAAGGCACTGTGTCCCGTGTGGAAAATGTAGAAATAAATATCCCTGGCGTTTTTAAGCACCTGAAAGAGTCTAACACAAATAAACTGCCAGGATTCCCAGTTCATTTTTACAGACAGTACTGTATAGCAATGCCCCCTTACTTAGCTTCCATTTATCGCTAATCTTTCACCCAGTACAAAATCCCAAGTGACTGAAAAAAAGTGCATGTGACTCTTGTATATAACAAGGGTCAAACAATTACAGACTCATATCCTTAACATAGGTATACTGCAGAATTCTTCAACATATTCTCAGTTCGAATACAATACATTTACTAGAGACAGAAAAGAAAGCATTTTATGTGCGAAACTCAGCCTGCCCTTTCCTCATATGATGATCTGCGAATTAGGACAAAAGACAACATATAGATTCTATATTCCTAGATTTCTGGAAAGCTTTTGACAGTATCAAACTCCAGACTGTTAATGAAGGTCTGAGTGTGTGGAATGGGTTTGTAAATATGTGACTGTCTCAAAGACTTCTTGAATAATAAAACACAATGCATTGCCCTCAGTGATCAGTCTTCACTGGAAGAGTTTTGTGAGGAGTGCAGCCAGGTAAGTGTGATAGGACTACTCTTGTTCTCTATATACATAAATGATCTGATGGATTGGGTGAGCATCAGTCTGTGATTGTCTGCTGCTGATGCTGTAGTACTTTGGAAAACATAGTTATTGACTGACTTAGGATACAGGATGAATTAGACAGAATTTGTAGTTGCTGCGATGGATGACAGCTTGCTCCGAATGTAGAAAAATGTAAGTTAATGCAAATAATAAGAAAAAACAATCCTGTAATTTTTGAATACAGTACTTGATACAGTCATATAGATTAAATATCTAGGCATAATGTTACAGAGTGAAATGAAATTAAGCAAGTGTGCAAAGACAGTAGTGAGGAAGGTGAATGGTCGACTTCAGTTTATTGGGAGGGCTTCAGGAAGTGTAGCTCATCTGCAAAGGAGACTGTGTATAGAAGACTTGTTTTTTTGGTCATCAGTCTACTGACTGGTTTGATGCGGCCCACCACGAATTCCTTTCCTTAGCTAACCTCTTCATCTCAGAGTAGCACTTGCAACCTACGTCCTCAATTATTGCTTGACGTATTCCAATCTCTGTCTTCCTCTACAGTTTTTGCCCTCTACAGCTCTCTCTAGTACCATGGAAGTCATTCCCTCATGTCTTAGCAGATGTCCTATCATCCTGTCCCTTCTCCTTATCAGTGTTTTCCATATATTCCTTTCCTCTCCGATTCTGCGTAGAACCTCCTCCTCATTCCTTACCTTATCAGTCCACCTAATTTTCAACAACCCATTTTTGAATACTGCCAATGTGTTTGGGGTGCCCATCAGGTGGGTTTAAAGAAGATATCAAAGCAGCACAGAGGTGTGGTGATATGTTTGTTACGGGTAGGTTTGCTCAACATGTTACAAAGGCACTTTGTGATCTTAGAAAATGCAATTGAGAGAAATCTAGAGAACAGGCATTTGCAGCTGATTGCAGGACAATTCTAATGCCGCCAATGTATATTTCACATAAGGGCTGCAGAGACAAAGTAAGAGAGATTAGTGGTCATACAGAGGCAGACTTGTAAACATTTTTGAGGGCAGTTTGTTCTGCATTCCCTGTATGTGGTATTAGCCAAAATAGCTGATCAGAACTGAATATTTACATTTTTTTAAGGCAGAAAAGGAGTGTCCACTTGCTGGTTGGTAAAACCAGAACAAATGGAAAAGAGTCTATTGAAACAACATTTTGATTCTCATTACAAATAAAATGTTTATCGGTATTTGAGCAGTTTGTACTTCCATCAGATTGTGCTTGTATGATCTTTTGTTGTGTAATTGTCTTTCAGCAACAACGTGAATGGCAAAAACCAGAATTTCAAACAAGAATTCTTATTACTGACTGATTACCTAAGTCAGTACTAGAAGCAGCTATTCTTTGAATTTGCATAAAGGGGTAGTGGAATACTGTCTCCTCAGGCTTCGTTTACACCTGTGCGCTGTGGCTGTGCTTGCTCCACATGCAAGGAGAGACACATATCTTTCCGTCTGGTATGGAGACACTCCTTTGTCGCTGTGTGCACAATTCAGAGACATATACGGCTTTGCACCAGTTCATGCACCTCTTTACCTCCTCGTGCAGTGGCTGCATGTGCCTAGTGTGCACAGAAAGTCGCACAGGTGTAAATGCACCTTTATTGTGCTAACTAGTTACAATATCGTAAGGAAAGGTATTGCAGGTAATGTGTTTAGTGTGTTGACCAATAGCAACTCCCTTCCATTTCAATAAACACTGTAGTTTTCTGGTCTGGCTCTGTAGCTGAGTGTTCTGCATGGCTGACTGCCATGCAGAGGATCTGCCTTCGATTCCCGGTACTGACAGGGATTTCTTTCCTTGGTGTGAGGACAGGAACAGGGTGTGCTCAGCCTCGTGATGCCAGTTGAGGAGCTATTTGACCAAGCAGTAGTGGCTCCAGATAATGAAAACTGGCAATGACCAGGAGAACAGTGTGGTGACACCACACCTCTCCATACCGCATCCATTGACACAACTGGCAGAGACTGACATGGCGGTCGATTGGTACCGATGGGTCTGCCAGACCCTGTAGATGAAATTTACATTTTTCTTTTGTTTTCTGTTAAAGTAGTTCTGAGGAGACTTATTGGCATGTATACTAATTTTCTTTCTCTGTCTTTGGTTTTGTTGCAGTTATGTGCAGTTTTGTACGAAAATGTATGGTTACTGTACATACTTACCAACTACTGCTCTCTTTCCAAAAGTGTGCCTGCAAACTAATCGTTGAATTTCCATTCTGTAGTACATATTATCCTGTGCAAAAAACGTTTGTAATTGTTTAAGTAGTTACTTAAATTCTTTAAACTGCCCCTTGATAATTGAGTCCAGTCAGTAATCTTCCATGTAAGGCTGTTACTGTTAAGCCTTTAGAATGACCTATGGAATAATATAACTTTTTTTAGTGTTTGTGAATCTTTTCCAAGTTGTTTAACTGTTTGATACACAAACAGTGGAAAGGGTTGCATTTTTTTCCATTTTTCTCATCAATCTAAAAAAGTTAGGAAATTTTTGTGCAGCCAAGTTCAATAAGAATGTGATTGCTTGCTTAATGCAGTTGTGATTTTTGATTTATTGACTACTATAGTGGATAGTGTATGCCTTCCTTTATGATAATTTTTAAATTTATTGATGATCAATATTTATCAAAGATTAGGCTCCATTTATAATTAAGTTTCCATTGGCCATTCGAACGCATTTCAACTAGTACTTAAGAGTTTTCATTTTGAAGTGAATTAAATACATTGTCATGGATAAACATATAATTCATTTTTGTATTTACATTACAAAATCTAACATCTTGTGTGCAATTTGCAGTGCTGAAAAATTGTTGTAATTTTGTATTGCTTCTAAATATTTACAAGAAAATTTGCTTACGAAGTGGATGTATTTCAGTATGATGCTTGTTGAAAGACTCATGATTTCAAGTGATGCTTTTGATGTGGATGTCTGCAACCAGTGTGGACTCCTAGCTTACTCTGGATGGTAAGTTGATGAAAATAGCTCTACTCTTATGTTGGTGGAAAAAATAACTGTGAAATATTCTACCTTAGCTGGTAGCCATCCTTTTACAATAAAAGTTGAATTAGTGCTACTCCGATGAGTTATTTGATTCCCATCAGAAGTAGTTCTGCATGAAAACCTGATAAAGTTTAGAGGTACTATAGCTTTAATAACAAAAGCTCTTCAAGAGAACCATTCTAAAGTGTGTAGTTTTTGTGTGTTGCTTCTGACTGAACAGTCAAGTCTTACTAACTTGTTGAGGTAGAAATCTGCATTCTTCCCTAAAAATCCAACATTTATTGAAAAATTTATGTGTTTGAGTTGAGCAAGTAGGCAACAATTATATTTTATGCCTAAATTTCATTTGAGATGTGCACTCTCCCTATGATGATCTTTCATGGAATTTTTGTCTTGTAAACAGAACAAGGTAACACTATATAGGGTGTTACAAAAAGGTACGGCCAAACTTTCAGGAAACATTCCTCACACACAAATAAAGAAAAGTGCTTATCTGAACATGTGTCCGGAAACACTTAATTTCCATGTTAGAGCTCATTTTAGTTTCTTGCACCTACTCTCAATGGAGCACGTTATCATGATTTCATAAGGGATACTCTACCTGTGCTGCTAGAACATGTGCCTCTACAAGTACGACACAACATGTGGTTCATGAACGATGGAGCTCCTGCACATTTCAGTCGAAGGGTTCGTACACTTCTCAACAACAGATTCGGTGACCGTTGGCTTGGTAGAGGCAGACCAATTCCATGGCCTTTCTCCTGACCTCAACCGTCTTGACTTTCATTTATGGGGGCATTTGAACGTTCTTGTCTACATAACCCCGGTACAAAATGTAGAGACTCTTCATGCTCGTATTGTGGACGGCTGTGATACAATATGCCATTCTCCAGGGCTGCATCAGCGCATCAGGGATTCCATGCGACGGAGGGTGGATGCATGTATCCTCGCTAACGGAGGACATTTTGGACATTTCCTGTAACAAAGTGTTTGAAGTCACGCTGGTACGTTCTGTTGCTGTGTGTTTCCATTCCATGATTAATGTGATTTGAAGAGAAGTAATAAAATGAGCTCTAACATGGAAAGTAAGCGTTTTTGGACACATGTCCACATAACATATTTTCTTTCTTTGTGTGTGAGGAATGTTTCCTCTACAAGTTATTTTGGAAGTATATTTGCTGTAAATGGGTTAACCTCTTCAAAACACTGTATAACAGTATGCAATTAGATATAAAGAAAAAGCTACATAATAAGTAGCTGGGTGTATGCAGTTCCTTATCAGAGAAATCACTTTGCTGTTCCCTTTCATGTATTATAAAGTAGCTGACAGAAAAAAGTTTAACAGTATGTCTCAAGCTGTAAATTATGACAAACATAAATACAGTTAAGAGCACCAAGCCAAGACACCAGCACCTTGCATGATCATTCAACATTTTTTCATTTGTAATTTAGGCACAAAAACAATGCTATGTAATACATTTTAGCTACAGTAAAAACTATTTTAATGTATATCCACTCTATTGTTTAATAATTTTTTTTTAAATCCATAGGTGTCACAGCTGCCACTCCAGCAAGTCTGTCTCTACAATCAGAATTCCATATGCATGTAAGCTATTGTTTCAAGAGCTTCGATCCATGAATATTGTGCCACGACTGACTCTCAAAAACTACTGTGACTGATGTATTTGTATATATTTTGTATATTTGAGGAAATAAATTATTGTTTTTTTTTTAATAACTTGCACCTTTTTTACTTTGTGCAAATTTCTTTCCTTTATATTTTTCCTAGGTTTGTCTGTCTAGAAGTTCTTGGGTTAAATGAATTCAACTGTTACTTTTCATACTCACAAGCAAACACACCTCGTGCACACATGACTGCCACCTCCAGCATATCGGGCTGGAATGCAACAATCACTGTCTACAGATTGCTGCTTGCATCCCACATGATGGCTGCATTCCAGCCCGAGATGCTGGAGGTGGCAGTTATGTGTGCATGACGTGAGCATTTCTCTTTTGCTGATGAAGGCTGTGGCTGAAAGCTCCAGTTAAGTGTTTGACAAACTGTAACCATCTGCAGCTTAATGTGTCTTCTTTACGATAAGTAGCAATCTCTTTTCCTGTATCGTTCATATTCCTACCTGGAGTTTCCATTGATTCGACAGTTATTTTTACTAACTAAAAGTAAAACAAACTGTTTACAGATGTGTAACATTCTCAGCTTACATGGAGGAATGTAACTTAATGCAGTGCTTAGCTGTCATAATTAATATTCTGAGTGTATATATCAATTGCTTCACTTAAATAATGGAGCTGCTGCTACTTACGTAAGACAATAGCTGACTACTTCCACTGTGTGAATTCTTGTTCCTCACCAAATGACCTGATGACTGACACTGTGTCCTGTACTTCTAATATGATCCAGTGATGTGGAAACAGGTAGTGAAGTCCAGAATGAGAAACTGGTTTCACAGATTGGAAGATTCATACTGTACATGTAGCTGTTTTTCTTTTAGTCCCATTTAATGTATACTTTGACTCATTACACATCCCTAAAGTGTCTCTCCACACATAGATGTTCATAACAGGATAAATGGAAGGATAAATTAATTATGTTTATTCTTCAGTGTCTCTACAAATGTGAGTCTTCTTCTCTAATAAAAGAATCATGTGTTTCCAAAGACTGATTTATAATTGTGAAATAAAGTGAAGACTTTCCTGTACAGTGGCTTTTGGGTGCTGTTTTTATAAATACCTGTTAGTTCTTGATGTGAAATGTGTATCCTTAACTTTTATTTTTGCTATTATTGCTTGTGAAAGGAAACAAACTGTGTAGAAAGTTCGTGTAATGCAGTTGTATTACTGTTTGAAAATTACTGTACCCATTTCTCTTTGTTATAAAATATTTCTACACCCTGAAAAATGACTGACTGTATTTAACATTGGTTGTTCATGAAATGCAATGTTTGTCGCAAGCTTAGGAAAGGGACTGGAGAAGCAAATTCCGATGAGAAGCGATTTCTGACTTAAGAACTGCAGTCATGCAGAATTCCCTTTATATTTTTTGATAAGAGAAGTATAACGAAAATTTAAAAATGATATGTGTGAATTAACTCATTTACAACATTTTTTAAATTTCAATCAGTTATACTTACCGAATTAGAATATCTGAGGACTGAGGGTAGCTTAACGGGTTGCTTATTTGTGTTGAAGAATTACAGTTGATCAAACCAGATGATATAATCTTCCTATCTGAACATCAAGATGGTACAGATATGTTAAATGTAAAGGATTCAACTTAGCCTCTTACTTGTGTAGGGAAAATATGGAGAAAGCAGGAGTTGCCACATTTGTCAGAAACTGATTTAGTTTCAAGAGTAATTATATTAATAAATTTTCCTCAGAGCAGCGCTTAGAAGCTTGTGCAACAGTAGTAGTGTTTCATAATAAGTCCTTTATAATAGTAAGTATATACAGAACACCTCCAGGAAACTATAACCTTCACACTAAAAAAATCTGAAAGCTCTGTTGTCCCATCCCACAGTAAAAAAAAAAGAAAAAAAAAAGGGAAACAGTGGTTACAGGTGATTTTAATGTGGCTTTTGTGAACAGCTCTGTCAGTGAACAATTATTGCAGTCAGTAACAATGTCATTCGATTTAATTCTACTGTTCCTACTGTGAACATTGCAAATAGGGTATGTAAATGTTGTGAGGCTGCTACCGAAATCATCTTTGTAGACAAATGTAGGGAAAATAAGTCATATCACAAAACCAATAGTAAATGGGCTATCTCATCATGACATGCAACATCTTTGGTTAAATGTTGCAACTTGTCAGAACATAAAATCTATTAAATCTGAGTACAGGAGGGTAATAAATTCGTAAAAAATTGAGAATGTTTGGAGGCTTCTCAAAGGCATGAACTGGATAGATGTTTACAATACTTCTTGCTCAAATGGAAAATACAAAGCATTCATTAATAAAGTTGAAAATTGCTTTCTTTAAAGGTAAGTCAAATCAAACAGAAGTCTAAAAATAAACTATGGATTACACAAGGAATAAAGATATCAGGTGGGACACAAAGGAGTCTGTATTTATTGCCTAAGTACAGCTCTGATGTTAGCATTACAATGCAGTTCAAAGAGTTCTGCAAAATATTGAACAAAGTAATCCAGAAATTGAAGAAGCAACAAAATAAAAACTATATGGGATATGGTGAAGACAGAGACAGGTAGGGCCAAAATGAAAGAGCAAGAAATAGATCTAAAAATAAATGAGACATTGTTAACAAGTGCCTGTAGTGTTGCAAGTACTTCATTTGTGTTACCGACAGCTTGGTGTTATCAGGTTCAGTAAAAAGTGCAGTGGAATATCTGAGACCAGTCTTTACAAATAACTTCACTAAAATGGAAATGACACTTGTGTCTCGCAGAGAAGTAGCATCCATCAGAAAATCCTTAAAATTGAGGCATGCTAGTGGTTATAACAACATATCAATGAAGTTGATCAAAGAGTGCTCATGTCATGTAAGTTGAGTTGTATCTTCAGTTATTTATGTAATCAACCTCTTACCAGCAGAACGTTTACAGACTGGCTAAATACGCTGAAGTTAAACAGCTTTACAAGAAAGAGGGCTAAAGAGATACTACAAACTATTGACCAAGTTCACTTTTGCTGGCTTTTTCAAAAATATTTGAAAAGGTTGTGTTCAAGTGTCCTGTTAAACACATGACTGCAAATAATATATTGTTCAAGTCACAGTTTGGCTTCCTTAAGGTTTCTGCTTAGAGAAGGCTATTTACGTGTACAGTGAGAATGTACTTAATTCATTAGATAGCAAATTAGAGGCTACTAGCATTTTCTATGACCTGCCATAAAGCTTTGACTGTGTGAATCATAGCATTCTCTTAAGTAAATTAGAATATTATGATTTCAGCGGTAGTGCTGTGGAATGGTCCTAGTCTTACCTAACTAATGGGAAACAAAGGGTGTCACTGTGAAATACCTGTAAAGTAAGCAATCTTCATCTGATTGGAAATTAATTACATGTGGTGTTCCTCAACATTCAGTCTTGTGTCAATTGCTTTTTCTTGTGTATATTAATGACCTCTCATCTGTTAAATTGCCAGATGCTAAATTTGTTTTGTATGCAGATGATACAAACATTGCAATAAATAGCAAGTCAAAATTTAGAAATGACTGCTAATCAAATTTTCAATGACATTAATCAATGGTTTGAAGCTAATTCATTGTCATTAAACTTTGGAAAGATCCACTATTTGCAGTTTGGAATCTGTATGAGACTTCCTTCCAGCATGTGTATAACATATGACGACATGTAGATTGAAGTGGTTGACAGTGTTAAATTTCCAGAATTACAACTCAATAATAAATTCAGTTGGGAAGAGCATGCCACAGACTTGCTGAAGTGCATAAGCAAGTCTGTATTTGCTATGTGAATAATGTCAGATGTAGGAGATACAAATATTTTAAAAAACCCTTGCTTACTTTCATTGTAATATGTTACATGGGATCAAATTCTGGGGTAACTCATCAAACTGAGCAAAAGTTTTTAGAGTGCAAAAGCATGTAATAAGACTCAATTTGTGGTGTAAATTCAAGAACATCAGGTAGGAACATATTTAAGGAACTGGGTATTCTAACTACTTCTTCTCGGTATCTTTATTCCTTAAAGAAATTTGTTGCAAATAATCTCTCTATTTCCAATCAATAGCTCAACACACAGTATCAATACTAGGAGTAAGAACAATCAACATAAAGATCTAAAATCACTGCAGTTTTTGATAGGCAACTCCTTCCACTCTATAGATGAATATCTTAAAAGGGACTGTTAGTCTAATTAACTAACTTAAGTAATAATGTCTATTAGATATCAGTTTTGATACCACTTGGTCACAACAGCCAGGATTAGGTATTTCGTGTATCCTAAATTTATTAAAAGTGCATAACTATATTAGAAGTTCCAGTGTACTGTAATATATTCACATATTTTGACAGTCTCCTGACAATTGATTGAGGAAGTTAGTATTACAGTCAAATATTATATGTTTCTTATGTTAAACTTTCTGACATGTTCCACACCCATGAGAATCCTCTCATTTTTGGATCTATTTAATGAAAACTGAATCTAATCTGAACCTAATTTAATGTAATGTCAATGAATGAGATTTGAATGGTCATTGTTTCTTTCAATTTCTGTAATAAAAAATTAGAACTAAAATTTCCCTTCATAAACAATTTTGTCAGAATTTGTGCGCATACTTGATTATTGATGTAACTTAATTGTATGATGGTCAAATAGTGTTTTAATCATTGGGATATTACAATAGCCAAATGAATGGCTTTTCACATTCAAAGTTTATGTCATTGCTTCTTTGCTGTTTTGTTTTTCAGTTATGTTTCAAGGAACTGACAATGTGATAAGTGAAATAGGAGAAAATGGACCTCCCACTAGTAATAGATTTACATGAAAAACAGAGCATATACACTCCTGGAAATGGAAAAAAGAACACATTGACACCGGTGTGTCAGACCCACCATACTTGCTCCGGACACTGCGAGAGGGCTGTACAAGCAATGATCACACGCACGGCACAGCGGACACACCAGGAACCGCGGTGTTGGCTGTCGAATGGCGCTAGCTGCGCAGCATTTGTGCACCGCCGCCGTCAGTGTCAGCCAGTTTGCCATGGCATACGGAGCTCCATCGGAGTCTTTAACACTGGTAGCATGCCGCGACAGCTTGGACGTGAACCGTGTGTGCAGTTGACGGACTTTGAGCGAGGGCGTATAGTGGGCATGCGGGAGGCCGGGTGGACGTACCGCCGAATTGCTCAACACGTGAGGCATGAGGTCTCCACAGTACATCGATGTTGTTACCAGTGGTCGGCGGAAGGTGCACGTGCCCGTCGACCTGAGACCGGACCGCAGCGACGCACGGATGCACGCCAAGACCGTAGGATCCTACGCAGTGCCGTAGGGGACCGCACCGCCACTTCCCAGCAAATTAGGGACACTGTTGCTCCTGGGGTATCGGCGAGGACCATTCGCAACCGTCTCCATGAAGCTGGGCTACGGTCCCGCACACCGTTAGGCCGTCTTCCGCTCACGCCCCAACATCGTGCAGCCTGCCTCCAGTGGTGTCACGACAGGCGTGAATGGAGGGACGAATAGAGACGTGTCGTCTTCAGCGATGAGAGTCGCTTCTGCCTTGGTGCCAATGATGGTCGTATGCGTGTTTGGCGCTGTGCAGGTGAGCGCCACAATCAGGACTGCATACGACCGAGGCACACAGGGCCAACACCCGGCATCATGGTGTGGGGAGCGATCTCCTACACTGGCCGTACACCTCTGGTGATCGTCGAGGGGACACTGAATAGTGCACAGTACATCCAAACCGTCATCGAACCCGTCGTTCTACCATTCCTAGACCAGCAAGGGAACTTGCTGTTCCAACAGGACAATGCACGTCCGCATGTATCCCGTGCCACCCAACGTGCTCTAGAAGGTGTAAGTCAACTACCCTGGCCAGCAAGATCTCCGGATCTGTCCCCCATTGAGCATGTTAGGGACTGGATGAAGCGTCGTCTCACGCGGTCTGCACGTCCAGCACGAACGCTGGTCCAACTGAGGCGCCAGGTGGGAATGGCATGGCAAGCCGTTCCACAGGACTACATCCAGCATATCTACGATCCTCTCCATGGGAGAATAGCAGTCTGCATTGCTGCGAAAGGTGGATATACACTGTACTAGTGCAGACATTGTGCATGCTCTGTTGCCTGTGTCTATGTGCCTGTGGTTCTGTCAGTGTGATCATGTGATGTATCTGACCCCAGGAATGTGTCAATAAAGTTTCCCCTTCCTGGGACAATGAATTCACTGTGTTCTTATTTCAATTTCCAGGAGTGTATGTATATTAAATGTTTCTAACTTATTCACAAGAGACTGCACTGCCAAATGTCCCCTTCTTGCGAGCTGTGCAGGCCAAAGTCAAGAACTTTGTTAGCTTCAGTATATTTATTGGTGCAGCCTTGCAAAGTGGAAAAACCAGAGTAAGTACATCCACAATAAAGGGCAGTGTAATTTCTGCTAAGATTTATTTTTTTCCCACAGCAATGAAGAGTGTTTGGTCATCACTGATGATGAACCCTTGCTGTTTAGCTGATCTGTTGTTTTAAATGGGATAATCATGAACAGCATATACAGTTTGTTTCTATGATATCCTTGTCTTTTGTTAATGAATTCCTTGAATCGCTGCACATCCATGAGGATTCTCCTTCGTGATGAGATCTAAGGAATGAATGAATGAGTTTGTAAATTATTTTAGTTACTAGACAATGTGCCACTTTGGTCTAAAATCTCAGTGGGTATTTTTCTGTACATTTCCTCCAATCAGAATTTTGAGCTGTTGGCTACATATACTTTCTACAAAGAATTGTGGAAAGGACAAAACAGTATCTTACACTGGTAGTAATTGTTATACTACTTGTATCTTATATCACTTGAGAGAGATGTTGGTCGCCAGGACTACAGCAAATGCTGGGCACCAACACCATCACACAGTAATGATATTGCTGAACAGTTGAAAGCTGTGATTACTACCACTATTGTAAAGAGTCAAACGATTGTTCCTTTGTCCATTTTGAAGGGTCTGTGTAAGTTTTTACTGAGAGAGTTGAGTCTAAGCCAGTCCTCTGATTCTAACCACCAGTGCAATTTCAGTGTGAAGAAGATAAGACAGTCATAAAATTATATTCTTTCAGCTGGCCAATAGCAAGGAGTGTTGCAAATAGAAAATGGTCTCCAGCATGCTCACATTTGCTACATATCCCAAACAGCTTTTAGTGTGAGTAGTTACTTGGGCACCTTGAGAAGACAGCCATAAAGTCAGCATCCTGAATACATGCTAATCCGTGTGACTTTCTGGAGACAAAGATAATCTGCTGCATTCCCTGCACTTTTATTACTGCTATTAGTGAGCAGATACTGGAACAATAAATGCAGAGGTACACAGTGACAGCCAGTTCTAGATGTTGTCTATGTTTTTTGAACTAGAAGGTGTATGATGCCAGGAACCAATGAAAGGCATCTAGGATGTTGCCTAGATGCTCTCACCAACTGTGAGAGCTGTAAAGAATTTGTCAGTGAAGTGGGAGTGGAAGGGAGTTAGAAATTTAAATGAGGGGGAGCAGCTTACATCAGTGGAGAAATAATTTATTACTTCTCACCGATGGCATGAAAACATAGAACATATGGTGTCCAAAAGAGGTAAAGAAGAAGAGAGAGTGAACAGTTGCGGTGTGTACGATGACGCATATGGATGGTCTGTGCAGTCACCCAAGGTAACATAGTTACAAGTGTCACTGCCCATTGGTAGTCATTTGCTGCCTGACTTGCTGTTAGGTTCTGCAGATCTAAACCTCAAAGAGAGGGGGAGGGAGAGAGAGAGAGAGAGAGAGAGAGAGAGAGAGAGGTGAGCTGCTTCATTTCATTCATGTCGGGATGTGAAATACTGTCTAATAGTTTTGCGATAGACTGGCTGTCTCTGGCATGGGATGCACAGTGAGCGCACCTGCTGGTGTCATGATAGAGGAACTTTCACTTTTCAGCAGGGTCAGTGCTGCACTAATGGGTATTTGTAATTTATCACACAACTGTATTCAGGGAAACATGGAATAATTAATGAGAAATGTCCTTCCCACCCAGGACAAGCGACTCTGAGATGTACTGAGCAATCGTTCCAAACACAAATTAATAATGCTGTCTTTTTTTTAATGTTGTGGTTCCCTGTTAGTTGCTTTTAACTTTGTGTAATCCATTCCCAACTACATAAATTTGATAATTCCTGGTGTACCTTCAGTGGCCTAGCACCTACCAATAATTAAAAGCAGCTAATAGGACAGGAAAGCTACTACACAATTTGGTGCCTAGCATGTGGTCAGTACAGTGATCATGTAACCAAAATGAGCTAGATGGTGCAGTAATAAGACACTGTACTAATATTCGGGAGGATAGCAGTTCAAATCCCTGTCTGACTGTGTAGACTTAGGTTTTCTATGATTTCTCTAAATCACTGAAGGTGAATGATGAGGATGATTCTTTTGAAAGGGCTCATTCACTTCCTTCGTCAGTCCAGGCTTCTAATAAGTCTTGTTCACAATGGGATGTTAAACCCTAATCTTCTTTCCTTCCTTCACTATTACACTAACAGTTCTGCTCACCCCACAACAGACTGGTGTCACATATGAAAAGCACAGTACTTTGGGCAAATTGGCTCTCTGGATGTTGGTGAAGTCCGGATTACTGTTATCATTTTGGGCTGAAGCGATCAACACAGTGAACTATTTTCAAAATCATCATCTTAATAGAGAGCTTCCAAATGCAACGCTTTAAAAGGAAACCTGGCATAAGTATCATTCCAAACCCAGTGGGCCAATGGTAAACTTCTGACCATCTCCACTCTGAATAAAATTCTGAGCAGGTATTCCTGATAGAATACAACTAAACAATGAAAAATTTGAAGTCAAAAAAATCATGGCTTTATTACAATTTGAAATGTCATGTAAGCTCTGAAGTAGGAATAAGTTTAAGATAAACTAGTGATAATATGATGAAATAGTGAGGTAGGTGGTGATGTAACTTTAAAAAAGATAATTTGGCTTTTACAAATTTTTGAGAGCAGTGTATACTCCAAAAACTAAATTGATGTGTTAGCATGTTATAGGTGTTTCTTGAGAACTGTACAGACTTGGGGTCATAAATAAACAATAGTCCAGGTGGAAAATGTCCTTTTTAAAGTAGTGCTGGACTGTGGACTCAGAAAATAACTGAATCTCCACCTTGCATATAACAGTAAATCTCATGCAGTGTTATGTATCAGTCAAGTTTGAAACACACCTATGCAAAATTACATGTTGTGTGTTAAGCTCTTTAGAGCACCACTACCCATTAAAACTGGTGTAGAAACACACACAACATACTGCAGCAAACCTCTTCCAGCAGCCAATCATGGAAACTGTGTTAAAGTATTTGAGTTTGGGTTAGGATTTGTTTCTTCATTTATTAGGCCATGCAGAAAAGTAATGCATCTGAATTTTAATGTGAAAACTTTTTAAAATTAAATTAAGCGTTGCGAACAGTCTACATTTTTATTGTTAATGTCTACATATTTGAATTAAAAATTCAGATGTATTACTCTTTGGCACACCCTCAAATATTTGACTGTAAAAATTGGGAAGGCACATTATGATTTAAATTATCATCACCATTTATTAGAATTCCATATTTTACTCCATTCTGTTGGTTCAAATTTTGTTGTCACTGTCAAATGGGTATATACAATGTTTTTAATTTCACAAATTTTCTAACAATTTATTCACATGAGAAGAAACTAATTGTCCTAATGAATTAAATCCTGGTCCTCATGGCTAAAAATATTGCATAAGGTATAAGAACAAATGTCCAAAAAGTGGTCACATTTTTACAAACATCTAAGAGAGATGTGGAGGTATTAAAGGGGACAAAGGCTGGGGTAATCAGTTTTCGTAAGAGTTAATGAGGCACCTGTGTGCTAATCTAGAAGTGTATGTTGCAACATGCAAAAGTTGTCATAAGAATTAAGATAAGGAAGCAGAAGTTGTTCTTTCACTACCCAATAATAACAATGAGATGATTTTCTTTCAGTCACAAGAAAAAAAAATTTAACTTGTTTATACTACTTTCTTTCCTTAGGGCAAATAAAACCATCATGGCAGACCTATCTCGGTCTTGAAATGTGCTACACATCAGTGTCACCACAACCAAGTTTTCATATTCAAAATCATGGGCTTTGACAACACACTACCAAGCACCTTGCAAACAATGGTGGACCTCATTATCTGATACGGGTAAGTCTCCTGCCAAAATTAGTATTTTGCACTTCGGATAGATGAAATAGTAACGGTTTCGTCGTAACAAACAATGCAACATTGTCAATATGGGGCAAATGCCTAAAGATGCAATGCTAACATCAGTTCTTTGCAAAAACACTTTATTTTCATTTTATCTATAAAAGTGAAAGGCTCTGCAGAGCTCACTGGAGATAGTGAGATGCTTGTTGAATGGCAATGCTGGTGTGGTGAGTGAATTTTTTTTTGTTTGAAAATATCAGTATCCATATAAGGTCCAGATGGGAAAAGATCAACTTACAGTATTCATTTAAATGTTTCACACAGTTAAACTAGAAGCAGAAATTTACACTGCCATACAATACCTGAATAATCAAACGAAATCTAAAATAATTTGCTGGATCCAAACTAAAATCCATCAACATTGATTAATGTCAGACATGTATCTTTAATTACGTTAAATAACATTTTTATAGGCTGGACATACAATATGAACTCACAATGGCACCGTATTGATTTAAGGAAGCTACAAAATGACTGATGAATCAGATCTAGAGTGCTGTTACTACCTTAGGCTATTTGTTCAAGATAGGTCATCACAGAACCGAAGTAATGGAATAAATAGCATCCTTCATTCTTTGATACTTTCATAATGTGAATAGCTACAAAATTTCTCAGTATGTTAGGTTGAATACTTTGCATGCTCTGTTCAGTTATTGTGAAAAATTATTGCTGAGTACCAATACGATTTTTAGTTAATAGATAACTTCTAGTGTCACTATTGTCTACGGAAAACATGGGATGCTTTATTGGACCTGAAAATGCTGGTGCTGGTTGTAAGCAAGGCACTGTTACTGGTCTCTTCAGAGAAAGTTTTGCTTCAATAGACGCTGGCGAACAAAGTGATTGTTTCCGACGTGAGGAGGCGCGTTTTTTGTGGTAGCGTTCTTCATTTTCCTTCTTGGAACATTCTTCCAACAGTTCATCACAAAACAGTGACTCTCTCTCCAATTTCTCTGTGACACCTGGGCAGCTCTCCTCCAGCTCTGACTTCAGCCTGGCGGTCTTTTGACATAAGTCCCAGAAACATCTGTTTAATAAGTCGCGCACTCCCTCTGCAATTTGTATTTTTGATTCTGCATAACCTAGCGCTTTATCATAACCGTCACAGATAGCTCGATATTCCGCCTCTCTCAGAGACTCGTCCATTTCTGGCGCTCTTTTTAAAAAAAGGAACGATTTGGAATCTAGTTCATTTACGTAAGTTTCAACTGTCTGGTCTACATTCTGAATCTCGATTAGTTTGTCTTTAACTTCTACAGGAATATGACCATAAACTTCGATGTAATCTTCTACGTGATGCATCACGAAGCAGTGAAGCACAGAACGAAATTTCACTTTTATAGTAAAACGCACAATATTTTATTACAAAGTTTTCACGTGAACCGTTTTGTTCAACCACAAAACAGCTATCCAGTTCAAAATTTTCAATCTGCGTTAGTAAATAACAGTGAAAGATGTCTTACTTTGTAAGCTGCGATGAATTTCGGAGTTGCAACTGGGACTGACACACGGCTACTGCTTTCGCTCCACGTGTAAGTTGTCTTAGTTGAACCCTCGTATAGCGTCTGTTGAAGTTTCAATATTAGCCTATAAATAATTCGACCAGGCAATATTCATAACCAAGGAAGTACGGTACTACCTTACTTACCAATGTCGCTAACACGATTCGCCGTGCATTGCCACGTTCTAATAAATGCGTACGGTATTAATCGGCTTCGCTGGTAGTATTTTCGGCTGTTCAGAATATGTCAGTAAATGTCTTCGACGATTGTTGAAGCTACGCTGTGATCTCGACCATACTGTATCTCTGGAGAAGCGTTCACAATTTCAAATGCGCGGAAATGAGTTCTTATCAGGTACATAAAAGAGACTTCGGTACAGTATTAAGGTCTGCCCGTAAGCATTCTCTGCGGATTTTGAATGCAATTACAACACTAGCGCATACAGCTCCCGCTCAAAAGTGCGTGGATTTTATACATGCTTCTTAACATTTACGTTTGACATCTGTAATGACCTTGGCTCAAAAATTTGGAGAGATAGATGCAAAATCATTTCGTTTGTTTGCGATAAGTGTCACAGCTTAGACGTATATCTACATCTTTACTCCACAAGTTACCGTAGGGTATGTGGCGAAGAGAACTTTGTGTCCCACTGTCACGTCCCCCCTTTTCCTGTTCCAGCTGCGAATCGTACGCGGGAAGAACGATTTCCGGTAAGCACCCGTGCCGTTTGAACTCAAATATCTTTGATTTTACCTTGCTGGAATATCCGCGAGATATACACCGGAGGAAGCAATATATTGCGTGCGTGCGTGCGTGCGTGCGTGTGTGTGTGTGTGTGGTTTGGGATCTTATAGGCGCCCAACGGCGGGGCCATCAGCGCCCTGACATCGATTAAAGCAAACGAATGTGGATAAGAACGAAAACTGCCGTACACGCAAGCACACGAAACGACCACACAATGACTCTGTCGCACAGGCACTCTCACATGCACCAAAATCAATGAGGAGTCAAGATAGCTAATCAAGAAATTAAAACAGAGGAAAAACAAAACACAAAAGAGCTAAAAGAACAGCACAGGGAAATGTGACTGGCTGACCACGTACGAAAAACATTGGGTGAGCCAGCCACCCCGTTGACACATTAAAAACATCTCCCTAAAATCTTGTTAAAAACGTGGGACAATTCACGGAACTTTAAAACGCGAACCACATTCGTTTGAGCATTGCATAAAATAGACTGCAGATCCGCTGGCAAATGGTTTGGTGCACCGTGATCTGCATGCCACAAGCACCATACATCGGAGGGTCCTCTCGCCCGAGTAAAAGTCCACGCGTCATAGGGCTGTGGCCGATGCGAAGACGAGTAAGGAGGACCTCGTCCCGTCGACCTGGCTGGAAGGAAGTACGCCACGGCCGAGCTATGGGCTCGACGACACGGAGCTTTTTGTCGGTCACTTCTAGCCACTCATGTTACCAGCGACACAGGACAGCGAGGTGAGGGCATGCAGGGGGGTAGCACACTGAAAGACCTGACGGTCACGACACGCCTCCTCAGCTGCTCGATCAGCCCTTTCATTCCCCAGAATTCCCGCGTGACCTGGTACCCAGCAGAAAGACACCTCCTCCCCCAGTCGCTGTAGTTGGAGGAGGGTTTCGTGTATAGTCTGGGTTCCTTTATCTGCTGGGTACAAACGCTGGAGAGAGTAAAGGGCGCTCAAAGAATCTGAACAGACGAGAAATCGAACACTGGGAGAAAGTCTCAACTGCTCCAGTGCCCGCAAGATGGCATATAATTCTGCGTCAAAGACGGAAAATTCTGGAGGCAGTCTGACCTTGAGGACAAGATCCGGGAAGACGACAGAACAACCAACAGAGTCACCCTGCTTAGACCCATCTGTAAAAACAGGTACATAGACGTGCTCAGATAAAACGGCAGAAAAGACCGCATTAAAAACGGAAGCAGGAGCGCTATCTCTCCTGTACCGAACCAAATCTAAAATCACTCTGGGCCCCTTCAGGATTTGGGTCGTACAGACTCCACACCTAAGGACTCCAGCACACGTTGCACACCGTTCCCAAACGGCATTGTAGTCTGAGGAAGGTGCGAAAAAAGACGATCCAGCAGCGTATGAGCAACAATATGGTGAGCAGGCGAGGTTGTAGCTGCAAGAAACTTACAAGCCTGGCGCACCAGTAGGAAATGCCACCGGATGGTATGGGACTGGTCCGTGGTCAGCCGAATCCCTGCATGGTGGACAGCGTCAAGGATCTGCAAATAAGACTGCCTCGCTGACCCATACACCGTGCACCCCTAGTCCAGCCGTGAACGCACAAAAGCCCGATAAAACTGGAGGAAACCCGCCCTGTTCGCTTCCCAAGACATGTGGCTGAGGCACTTTTTGAGGGCGTTGAATGGCTTCAGGGTCTGGCTTTCAAGTCTCGTAGGTGTGGCAGCCATGACAACCTGGGGTCAAAAATTAGGCCCAGAAACCGCACCATTGTTTGACTCGACTAGTAACGTACGCTCTCGGGACTTAACAATGAACCAAATCGTGATGCAGAACTTCTCTCTTGCAGCGTCTTCCACTGGATTCGCCTTAGAATCTCGGCGACACTTTCACACTTACTAAATGAACCTGTAACGAAACGCGGTGCTTTTCTTTGGATCTTCCCTATTTCCTGCAGCAATCCTATTTGGCTCAGATTCCAGACTGACGAGCAACATTCAAGTTTTAATCGAACGATTGTTTGTACAGTGCCTCCTTTGTGGGTGGACTCTATTTTCTTAAGATTCTTACAATGAATCTCAGTCTGCCACTTGCCTTAGCTAAGGTTAGTTTTATGTGGTTCTTGCACATTAAATAGCTCCGTGTACATACTCCCAGACCTTTTATGAATGCGACTGCTTCCAATGTTTGTTATGCAGTCGTGTAATCAGAAAATTATGGGTCTCTCTGCCTGTTTACGTGAAATATGTTGTATCTGTTTATGTTAAGATCAATTCCAAATCTGCACACAAAGCACCAAAACAAGGAAAAATTGCCTGGCAGGTATGGGCTCTAAAATGCGTACCATTAGAGATATGAGACTTGTTAAGTAGAAGAGACGTGTTGCACAGTAGCAACGAAGAATATCGGTATTTTTCAACACACAAATCGTTTCTTACTATAGTAGTACGATAGCTATAGACTTTGTTCCATGTAACTATGAAAAATAACTTTCTTTTCCTTGATGTATTTTGATTTTCATCCATAGCTGTAATATTTAGTCATCATTGCCGTTACTAATAAATAAATGAATGTGTAAAAAGAGGACAAATAAGTGTCTGCGCAGATACCTGCACACATATTTGTGGCGGTTAAGTAACCAAGGAAATTCCTCGGTGGTCTGTATTCACAACACAGTTTTCACTCTTTAATTTACTTTGCGACTTACAGGACAAGCATAAAGACTGGCGAAATTATTTTTATGTGGATATGAAGACACACAAACATCTATTGACGTTCTTCACTCGTCATATTCCATTTCGCGTGACACAGCCTCTCTTATTCCGTCCGTAATTATCCCGATCACTAGATTCTTTGCTCTTGAATTTCTTTGAACTCGGATAACTCGTGTATATTTCAATAAATTCATCGGTAAGTTCTCTAGGGAGCTGGCGCTCATCCGCCGAATTTGACGAGTAAACGATTCAATAAACAATTGACTTGGGCGCCAACGCGGCGGTTTTCAGTGCAGACGCTACGATTTGTATTCGCAGAGGCGGTTTGTGCCCACAGATGTGAACGATTTTACTCAAACTGCCAACACCAAATTCTAGATTTGCGCACATATGGCATCTGCCCGAATTTCCAGTCTATTCGTTAATGCAAATGTGATGTGCATAGAAATCTGTGCAAACAGATCAATGCTTATGGACTGGTCTTGATATTAAAATATAAATAATATTAGACCAATGTTGCGTGACTACATCGGTTTGATGTTGGCATTATCTGCAGTAACTACAGGGCTATTACAAATGATTGAAACGGTTTCATAAATTCACTGTAGCTCCATTCATTGACACATGGTCACGACACACTACAGATACGTAGAAAAACTCATAAAGTTTTGTTCGGCTGAAGCCGCACTTCAGGTTTATGCCGCCAGAGCGCTCGAGAGCGCAGTGAGACAAAATGGCGACAGGAGCCGAGAAAGCGTATGTCGCGCTTGAAATGCACTCACATCAGTCAGTCATAACAGTGCAACGACACCTCAGGACGAAGTTCAACAAAGATCCACCCACTGCTAACTCCATTCGGCGATGGTACGGGCAGTTTAAAGCTTCTGGATGCCTCTGTAAGGGGAAATCAACGGGTCGGCCTGCAGTGAGCGAAGACACGGTTGAACGCGTGCAGGCAAGTGTCACGCGTAGCCCGCGGAAGTCGACGAATAACGCAAGCAGGGAGCTAAACGTACCACAGACGACGGTTTGGAAAATCTTACGGAAAAGGCTAAAGCAGAAGCCTTACCGTTTACAATTGCTACAAGCCCTGACACCAGATGACAAAGTCAAACGCTTTGAATTTTCGGCGCGGTTGCAACAGCTCATGGAAGAGGATGCGTTCAGTGCGAAACTTGTTTTCAGTGATGAAGCAACCTTTTTTCTTAATGGTGAAGTGAACAGACACAATGTGCGAATCTGGGCAGTAGAGAATCCTCACGCATTCATGCAACAAATTCGCAATTCACCAAAAGTTAACATGTTTTGTGCAATCTCACGGTTTAAAGTTTACAGCCCTTTTTTTCTTCTGCGAAAAAAACGTTACAGGACAAATGTATCTGGACATGCTGGAAAATTGGCTCATGCCACAACTGGAGACCGGAGGCGCGGACTTATTTTTCAACAGGATGGTGCTCCGCCATACTTCCATCATGATGTTCGGCATTTCTTAAACAGGAGATTGGAAAACCAATGGATCGGTCGTGGTGGAGATCATGATCAGCAATTCATGTCATGGCCTCCATATTCTCCCGACTTAACCCCATGCGATTTCTTTCTGTGGGGTTATGTGAATGATTCAGTGTTTAAACCTCCTCTACCAAGAAACGTGCCAGAACTGCGAGCTCGCATCAACGATGCTTTCGAACTCATTGATGGGGACATGCTGCGTCGAGTATGGGAGGAACTTGATTATCGGCTTGATGTCTGCCGAATCACTAAAGGGGCACATATCGAACATTTGTGAATGCCTAAAAAAACTTTTTGAGTTTTTGTATGTGTGTCCAAAGCATTGTGACAATATTTCAAATAATAAAGTTATTGTAGAGCTGTGAAATCACTTCAATCATTTCTAATTGTATTTGTAAACTGTCGAAGCTGCTGATAGAAAGCACCGAAGCTGAAATCGTTATAGGCACTGAAAGCTGGCTGAAGCCAGAGATAAATTCAGCCGAAATTTTTACAAAGGCACAGGCAGTGTTTAGAAAGGATAGGTTGCATGCAACCGGTGGTGGCGTGTTTGTCGCTGTTAGTAGTAGATTATCCTGTAGTGAAGTACACTCCTGGAAATTGAAATAAGAACACCGTGAATTCATTGTCCCAGGAAGGGGAAACTTTATTGACACATTCCTGGGGTCAGATACATCACATTATCACACTGACAGAACCACAGGCACATAGACACAGGCAACAGAGCATGCACAATGGTTGCACTAGTACAGTGTGTATCCACCTTTCGCAGCAATGCAGGCTGCTATTCTCCCATGGAGACGATAGTAGAGATGCTGGATGTAGTCCTGTGGAACGGCTTGCCATGCCATTTCCACCTGGCGCCTCAGTTGGACCAGCGTTCGTGCTGGACGTGCAGACCCC
Source organism: Schistocerca gregaria (assembly GCF_023897955.1). Lineage (NCBI taxonomy): Eukaryota > Metazoa > Arthropoda > Insecta > Orthoptera > Acrididae > Schistocerca > Schistocerca gregaria. Next base: position 194,494,257 of record NC_064927.1, on the reverse strand, counting down.
GTGAGACGACGCTTCATCCAGTCCCTAACATGCTCAATGGGGGACAGATTAGGAGATCTTGCTGGCCAGGGTAGTTGACTTACACCTTCTAGAGCACGTTGGGTGGCACGGGATACATGCGGACGTGCATTGTCCTGTTGGAACAGCAAGTTCCCTTGCCGGTCTAGGAATGGTAGAACGATGGGTTCGATGACGGTTTGGATGTACCGTGCACTATTCAGTGTCCCCTCGACGATCACCAGAGGTGTACGGCCAGTGTAGGAGATCGCTCCCCACACCATGAAGCAGGGTGTTGGCCCTGTGTGCCTCGGTCGTATGCAGTCCTGATTGTGGCGCCCACCTGCACGGCGCCAAACACGCATACGACCATCATTGGCACCAAGGCAGAAGCAACTCTCATCGCTGAAGACGACACGTCTCCATTCGTCCCTCCATTCACGCCTGTCGCGACACCACTGGAGGTGGGCTGCACGATGTTGGGGCGTGAGCGGAAGACGGCCTAACGGTGTGCGGGACCGTAGCCCAGCTTCATGGAGACGGTTGCGAATGGTCCTCGCCGATACCCCAGGAGCAACAGTGTCCCTAATTTGCTGGGAAGTGGCGGTGCGGTCCCCTACGGCACTGCGTAAGATCCTACGGTCTTGGCGTGCATCCGTGCGTCGCTGCGGTCCGGTCCCTGGTCGACGGGCACGTGCACCTTCCGCCGACCACTGGTAACAACATCGATGTACTGTGGAGACCTCACGCCCCACGTGTTGAGCAATTCGGCGGTACGTCCACCCGGCCTCCCGCATGCCCACTATACGCCCTCGCTCAAAGTCCGTCAACTGCACATACGGTTCACGTCCACGCTGTCGCGGCATGTTACCAGTGTTAATGACTGCGATGGAGCTCCGTATGCCACGGCAAACTGGCTGACACTGACGGCGGCGGTGCACAAATGCTGCGCAGCTAGCGCCATTCGACGGCCAACACCGCGGTTCCTGGTGTGTCCGCTGTGCCGTGCGTGTGATCATTGCTTGTACAGCCCTCTCGCAGTGTCCGGAGCAAGCATGGTGGGTCTGACACACCGGTGTCAATGTGTTCTTTTTTCCATTTCCAGGTGTGTAGAAGTGGATAGTTCCTGCGAAATATTATGGGTGGAGGTTACACTCAACAACCGAGCTAGGTTAATAATTGGCTCCTTTTACCGACCTCCCGACTCAGCAGCATTAGTGGTAGAACAGCTTCAAGAAAATTTGGAATACATTTCACATAAATTTTCTCAGCATATTATAGTCTTAGGTGCAGATTTCAATTCACCAGATATAGACTGGGATACTCAGATGTTTAGGACGGGTGGTAGGGACAGAGCATCGAGTGACATTATACTGAGTGTACTATCCGAAAATTACCTCGAGCAGTTAATCAGAAAACCGACTCGTGGAGATAACATCTTGCACCTACTCATAACAAACATACCCGAACTTTTCGACTCTGTAAGTGCAGAACAGGAAATCAGTGATCGTAAGGCCGTTGCAGCATCCCTGAATATGGAAGTTAATAGGAATATAAAAAAAGGGAGGAAGGTTTATCTGTTTAGCAAGAGTAATAGAAGGCAGATTTCAGACTACCTAACAGATCAAAACGAAAATTTCTGTTCCGACACTGACAATGTTGAGTGTTTATGGAAAAAGTTTAAGGCAATTGTGAAATGTGTTTTAGACAGGTACGTGCCGAGTAAAACTGTGAGGGACGGGAAAAACCCACCGTGGTTCAACAACAAAGTTAGGAAACTACTGCGGAAGCAAAGAGAGCTTCACTCCAAGTTTAAATGCAGCCAAAACCTCTCAGACAAACAGAAGCTAAACGATATCAAAGTTAGCATAAGGAGGGCTATGCGTGAAACGTTCAGTGAATTCGAAAGTAAAATTCTGTGTACCGACTTGACAGAAAATCCTAGGAAGTTCTGGTCTTACCTTAAATCAGTAAGTGGCTTGAAACAGCATATCCAGACACTCCGGGATGATGATGGCTTTGAAACAGAGGATGACACGTGTAAAGCTGAAATACTAAACACCTTTTTCCAAAGCTGTTTCACAGAGGAAGACCGGACCGCAGTTCCTTCCCTAAATCCTCGCACAAATGAAAAAAATGGCTGACACCGAAATAAGTGTCCAAAAAATAGAAATTCAACTGGAATCACTCAACATAGGAAAGTCCACTGGGCCTGACGGAATACCAATTCGATTCTACACAGAGTACGCGAAAGAACTTGCCCCCTTCTAACAGCCGTGTACCGCAAGTCTCTAGAGGAACGGAAGGTTCCAAATGATTGGAAAAGACCACAGGTAGTCCCAGTCTTCAAGAATGGTCGTCGAGCGGATGCGCAAAACTATTGACCTATATCTCTGACGTCAATCTGTTGTAGAATTTTAGAACATGTTTTTTGCTCAAGTATCATGTCGTTTTTGGAAACCCAGAATCTACTCAGTAGGAATCAACATGGATTCCGGAAACAGCGATCGTGTGAGACCCAACTCGCTTTATTTGTTCATGAGACCCAGAAATTATTAGATACAGGCTCCCAGGTAGATGCTATTTTCCTTGACTTCCGGAAGGCGTTCGATACAGTTCCGCACTCTCTCCTGATAAACAAAGTAAGAGCCTACGGAATATCAGACCAGCTGTGTGGCTGGATTGAAGAGTTTTTAGCAAACAGAACACAGAATGTTGTTGTCAATGGAGAGACGTCTACAGACGTTAAAGTAACCTCTGGCGTGCCACAGGGGAGTGTTATGGAACCATTGCTTTTCACAATATATATAAATGACCTAGTAGATAGTGTCGGAAGTTCCATGCGGCTTTTCACGGATGATGCTGTAGTATACAAAGAAGTTGCAGCATTAGAAAATTGTAGCGAAATGCAGGAAGATTTGCAGCGGATAGGCACTTGGTGTAGGGAGTGGCAACTGACCCTTAACATAGACAAATGTAATGTATTGCGAATACATAGAAAGAAGGATCCTTTATTGTATGATTATATGATAGCGGAACAAACACTGGTAGCAGTTACTTCTGTAAAATATCTGGGAGTATGTGTGCGGAACGATTTGAAATGGAATGATCATATAAAATTAATTGTTGGTAAGGCGGGTACCAGGTTGAGATTCATTGCTAGAGTCCTTAGAAAATGTAGTCCATCAACAAAGGAGGTGGCTTACAAAACACTCGTTCGACCTATACTTGAGTATTGCTCATCAGTGTGGGATCCGTACCAGATCGGGTTGACGGAGGAGATAGAGAAGATCCAAAGAAGAGCGGTGCGTTTCGTCACAGGGTTATTTGGTAACCGTGATAGCGTTACGGAGATGTTTAGCAAACTCAAGTGGCAGACTCTGCAAGAGAGGCGCTCTGCATCGCGGTGTAGCTTGCTCGCCAGGTTTCGAGAGGGTGCGTTTCTGGATGAGGTATCGAATATACTGCTTCCCCCTACTTATACCTCCCGTGGGGATCACGAATGTAAAATAAGAGAGATTCGAGCGCGCACGGAGGCTTTCAGACAGTCGTTCTTCCCGCGAACCGTACGCGACTGGAACAGAAAAGGGAGGTAATGAGAGTGACACGTAAAGTGCCCACCGCCACACACCGTTGGGTGGCTTGCGGAGTATGAATGTAGATGTAGATGTAATAACCCTGTATGTTGACTATGTGCCCAGAGAAATGTTGACACTCTTTCATAGTTAATGTCTTTGGAACAAAATGAAGTCATATTGCAGTTTTGCGCGGTCATGTAGTCCTTTGTTTTCTCAACAGATCTTGAAGCGTGTTTCTCAGCAAATGACAGTGCAGCAATGAATGAAGTGTTGTTTGTGGAACGTAAGGCCTTATTGATATGGTATTGGATGTACGCGAAAACAGGATGGAGATGCAGCAGCAATTGCGTATGTGACGAAATAAACCTCAGGTGAACAGCCTGGGATGGGTGTGCATACGACACGTGAAAGTGAGGTAAGCCGATCAAGCATCATGCAGTTTGACTGCCCATTCTTCTTTGAAGATACTGTAACTGGTCAGGTGATGCTGCAAAGCTCGATTTTGCCTGTCATCCGAGAGCTGATTGGTAATGAAAGATTTTATCTACAACACTATGGCGCTCTGCCTTACTACCACAGAGATGTCAGAGCCTATGTTGATAAAATCTGCCTGGACGACAGATAGGTCACAGAGGAGCTGTTGAGTACCCACTCCAGACCTGACATACCTCTACCTATGGGGGACCTTGAAAAATTATCAGCAGATGCCAGCTACACTGAATGAGCTACGAGAAATCATCGGGGCATCCTGTGCGGCTATGACGCCAGCAATACTGACAGTCGTAGTTTGGACAACCGTTCAGGAGCATGGACGTTGTTTGGCTGCTGATGGGGGTCATTTCGAACACATAAAATAACCTACCTCTGTGCAAGAGTTGTAACGGTATGTCATTTTCTTCCATTAATATTGACTATCGAAGAGCGTCTACATTTTTCTGGACCCCTCTGCATATTCCTACTCTATATGCGCAACACACACTTTTCGTCTACATACACTGCCTTTCAGGTCACGCGACTACAATACAGTGTTAAGGTTTGCCTGCAAGAGTCTTTTTTGTTTTCAGTGCAATGGTGATTTCCTGGACAGAAAGATATGTGAAAAGAAATAATATTTTGTTTTTCGAGTGATGTTTTAAAAATGCCAAAAATGGTAATTCTTTTTCCGAGATCACAGTATTAAGTAATACATTGAACTCAAGGAATGATATCAGTATCAAATTCTTTTGAATAGTCTTATATTTAAAAATATGTACTTACCTGTAAATCCTCCGAATTTATTGATAAATGGCATTACGCATGAGCGTCATGAAAATACATTTAGGGATTTATGAAATATTAATTACATTACGTTTCGTTTTCGTCCATAATATGAACTTCGTAACTTCTTATTTCGTAAACATTAATACTGGCAACAATTTTACTTCAATATAATGTTTCTATCCATACTTTGAAACTTTTTTAAAGAAAAACATTGCTAAGCTCCGCAGTAAACATTTATCACATAAATGTGTTTTTGGCGTTGAAGAAAACTAAATCAAGAGGAGGTGGCAACAAATTTTAATTTTCCTCAGAATTAGCACCAGAGGGCACTGCTATAGTTAGGTCGGTTCGCACCAGTACTGTGTACCGGTACAAAATAATTTTCCTCTTTCCGTACCGGGGAAATTACATGCTCCGTTACGTCGTATTGGCAGTAGGGGAAATTGTATAATCATAAAATATTAAATTTAACATTCAAGGTGAGAATATGTACAGTAATACGACAAAACATTATTAAACTGACCAAAGATACGCGTTCTAATCTTCAGTGATTTTTTTTATTATTTACAATACATGTTGATTAGAGTGACCTGGTCTCTGATTACAGACTTCTGCTACGGTCTTCGTTTTTGCTTTTCGGAAACTTTGGTCGTTTTCTGAGGCAAGCATTATTCCCATCAGTGGCTGCTATTCTCTTCTGTTCGTACTTGTATTGTGCGACTGTTTTATATCTGCCTTGCAAACTGAAAGCGGTTTTAATATCTGTAGCAACAACAATGTCATAAAAGTTCAAGTGCTTGAAGAATACATAAGAGTGAGCAACCGAGGATGTCAGTAACTCTGATGGAGATAAGAGAATGTATTCTGTTGTTCACATACAAGTGGTGTTATAGTAACAAACTGTTGATATCTGTGTGGCCGATGGGGCAGTACCTCAGTTAAACGGCATGTTGGACTCCAGAACTGTACTGAAGAAAATATCTGACTGGAGTTGAAAAATAGTACGTTGAGTCGTTCAGTATGTGCAGCAACGAATAAACTTCGAACGGGAACGCTATTTGGAATCTGAATGAAGCCAGCAAAAGAGTGTTGTTAGCTTTTTGGTGGCACAAGAGTGAAGTTTGCAGAAAAATTACGGAACATAAAAAACTGTAATATGATTGAAATGTAAGTTAGTATTAGACAGTTCATAGAAAAAGCAAATAGTAGTAGGTGTTGAAAAATGAATACACGCCAGCTGGAAACTAATAACAGAGTTTTTAGAACATTCTACAAAGAGGCTAATTGGAATACACTTTACACAGCTTTTCCTGTGGCCATCCAACTTCAAGAAATTTGTGGATTGAATATGGGGAGAGTTCTGCATTCTAATTGTAGTTGTGCGAACATTACTGATCATATATCAGAAGAAAAGAGAAATAAAATAGTTAAACATCTTGTGGATAGTAATGTTAACTTAGTGTATTAATTGATGAGTTTACTGCAGTAGGTAATAAATCTGCCCTGTCATTTGGGGAGATATGCCATCAGAATTAATGATCCTCTGCAAATATTTTTTGGTATCTTGTAGAGCTGACATGAGTGCAGTGCCAATAAAAGAAGTTCTGCTAAAGAATTTTAATTCACATAATCCAAATAACTTACCTTACCTTAAAGCAAACCTTGTTGGATTTGCCTGTAATGATGCCTCTGTAATGCTTGGTAGGAAAAAGGTGTTGCAGCAGAAATGAAAAAAAAGTCTCTCTTCATCTAATATGGCATTGCTTAAATTATAGACTAAAATTAGTTTTTCGTGATACACTTAGTGAAGTGGACGGAGTTGCTAATTTTCATTTTTTTAATAAATTTTATACTACATACAACGTGCCTCCTAAAAATCATATACAAATTAATCAATATGAAGCTGCTTTAGGACAGACGTTATCACCATAAGATGAACAGCTTCGAGGTTAAGAACTCTGAATGTAGTATCGGGGAGTTAAAGATCCTTAGTAAAGCACCTTACACGATCTGCAAATGGTCCTAAAAGAGATGGCAAGGAATGAAGCAAGTACAATAATTTACGCAAAAGCCTGACTAGCAACCAATTTATCAAAACTTTAGGTCTACTGTAAGACGCTGTAGCGTAGCTTTCTGACTTATCTTTGTGGCTGCAGGAAAGAGAGATCACACTCCCAGATGCAGTCAGGACAATTAAGCGCATAATCCGTGTGGTAGAATGAATGATAAATTGTCCATGTCCGTATTTATAACAAGCTAACAGCGCAGTGAGTTCTCACTCTTTTAAAGACACAACTCTACAGTGCAATAGTAAAGTAAAAGTAATTCAATGGACCATTTTAGAGGAGTCTGGCAGAAAATCTCAGGTAGCAGTTAATGCGAAATGTAAGCCAAGCTTCACACAAGACTTCTTTAGAAGTCTGATGAACAACTGGAACAATTGGAAGCACTATTTGAAGACTTGAAAATTATGACCACAGCTCGTTGGCCTGAAGAAACATATGGAGTGGACAAGTAATCCCTGTACTCTTGCAACCTCTGTTTAGTTCAAATGGCTCTAAGCACTACTGAACTTAACATCTGAGGAAATCAGTCCCCTAGACTTAGAACTACTTAAAGCTAACTAACCAAAGGACATCACATACATCCATGCCCGAGGCAGGATTCGAACCTGCGACCGTAGCAGCTGCGCGGTTCACGACTGAAGCGCCTAGAACCGCTCGATCACAACGACCAGCCCCTGTTTAGTATCAACTGTTAGTATGCAGGTTGATAGCTATGTTACTTCTTATCAGTTACTGGAATCAATTGTTGGAATTCGTCTTTACATGTTTTCACAATCACAGTCGCATTAGTATCGCATTAGTATTTTAATTTGTAACCGTAGCAGATGTGTGTAGTCATTGTTATTCTATTGAGGAGCGCTTAGTCACAATTGTGTGGACGCACGAACAACACACAGGGCAGAGACAGATTGTGGGAGCATCCCAGGAAATATTTAATAGGACTCCACTGCGAAAGAGAATAATACTGGACTGCGAGAGGCGTGCTTTTTCTTTTGGCAGCGTTAAAGACAGGCCGCGGAGTGGAAGGAAGAAGACAGGAGAAGAAACATGTGCTGCAGTCCCTGCTTCGATTGAACAATCTCCTGTGAAGTCGGCGCGTAAACGTGCTTCGGAACTTTGTAGACCAAGCACAACAATCCAAGATATACCTTTTCGACCGTCGTTCGTAAACGAACTATCGGCTAGTGACCGGCATGGCCGCTTGTTAGCATGCCGTGCTTTGATAACAATTTCCAAAATCCAGTGAACCGTGCCAAAGTTACGTTTTCAGATGAACGTGCCATTCATCGCAGCTTATGTGCTAGCAGTATTGTCGTATAAGACAAAGAGAATCTTCATTAGACAGTCGAGTTAGAGAGGAACCTGCCTCACGTAATTTGGGCAGTGATAACTTCACTACATCTTACAAACGTGGTTAGTACCTCAGCTTGAGGAAGGGGCTTCACAGAAAGCATGTGCAACAAGAGGTCGGCTCCTCACTGCACTCTTGCAGTGTGCGAGTTCCTTTCGAGGACACTGGATAGGCTGTGCTTCATCAGAAACACCAGCTCTTTCGGAGTAGCCATCAAGAAGTCCTGACCTCACCATACGTGACGACTCGCTATGGGTAGTCATTAAGGCGTATGTATCTATACGTCATTATGAAAAAAAAAAATGCGTAATGCTGTTGAGGATGCATTTAGCACTATAACATCGGACATACTCAAAAATATGTGAAGAACAATATGGAGGCATAAGGGAATGTCTTTCGGCATAATAGGGAACATACCGATGTACTGGACATTTAATACGTAAGTACTTGTGCTAAAACAAAATCAATTGAAATTATATGCTAGGGAATACGGGGACTTCTCGGCCCCTGTACTTTACTAAAGGTGATAGATGTAGCCAAATTGTGGGAATTTTTCAGTTAACAGACAAGAGGAAATACCTAAATGGACTCAGGAAACACACGAGCTGTGTGAGAAAAGTAATGAGATTGACTTTTTATCTACCAAAGTTTTTATTATTTTTCAAACAACAGTATTGTTCCCCTCAAAGTAGTTCCTTTAGGCAGCTATCGCTATAGGCTTCAACTGGTAGGGCCACATTCTTTTGAATGTTCTCCAGTGTCCCAAAATGACGCCCTTTTAAAACATTTTTTAATTTTGGGAATAGAAAAAAGTCAAAAGGGTTCATATCAGGTGAGTTGGTGGGCTTTGGCACAACAGGAATGCCTTTTGAGACCAAGAATTTCATGATGGAACTGTCTGTGTGTCTTGATGCAGCATTCACTTGTCTGCAATATTCGATCTCACTCGATTTGCCATTTTACTGAGCCTTTCAAGGACATCTTTGTGAAACACTTGGTTGTTTGTCCTGGAAGAACAAAATCTTTATGCACGATACTCCCAACAGTATTGTTTTGATTTTCTCATTCGAGCTTTTTTCGCTCGAGGAAATGTCGTAATGTCCCGCTCCTCACTTTGCCGCTTTGTTTAAAAGATCCTGGATTCATCACCTGTGATCACACGGTTGAACGATCCGCGGTCATTGACAATCCTCCCAAGAAGATCTTCTATTGTCCTACTGCTCAGTTGTGAGGTTTTTCGGCGCCATTTTGGATCAAACCTTTTGCATGTTCAAAACTTCGGTCAAAATTAGATCTAGGATGCAAGTTTAACACGCCACCCATCATCCTTAATATTAAACGTCGGTCTGATCTCACAAGTGCACGCACTTGTTCCACGCTTTCGTCGGTTTTTGAAGTTAAAGGTCTCCCTGCAGGACGTTGATCTTCATTGTGTTCTCGACCTTGCGAAAATGATTTGTGCCAGGGAAACACTTGTGCTGTTGATGGGGAATGTTGCCCATGGTCCTGTTACAACTTTTCGAAGGTTGCGCTCGCGGATTCGCCAACTTTAACACAAAACTTGGTGGCATAACGTTCCTCTGAATTTTGCTGTTCCAGTTTCATAACACACAACAAAAACACAACTACACTGATGGCGTTCTCAAAAATCACGCTATGTCTGTACGGAGCTGAGGCTCCGACTGAGCATCTGGATGGGATAAACACATCGATCTGGGCAAGTGAAACAAGATAGCGTCGCTAATCGCTCGCAGTGTTGTCAGTGTCGTTACTTTTCACACACACCCTCGATAGAGACAAATGTGACGTCCCTTGGTTTGAAACCATTAATACAAGTTGTCCATACAGTTCCAGTGTCCATCTCTGAGTGCGAAAGGTCGTTCAGTGCTACGAATGAAGTGTTAACAAAGAAAAGAAACAGCAGTCATGTGCAGCATGCAAGTAATCTTGTTTGTATAAATGTGTGGACGACCACTTGACGTGTATGATCGTGCTCCATACATCAGGTCATAGCTACAAGGAGACAAGAGGACAGCAGAAGAAACGGCGTGCAGAATGAGGCAATATGGCAAATTTTGAAGAAACATATTCCAACTAAAGCGTCTCCTGAGGGAAAAAAAATTGAAAACCACGCTTTTAGACAAACAAGCAAGACGTACCATTTGTATCCAAATGTTAAATGTGAGATACATTTGTAAGTAGGCTGTTTAGGTTTTCTTGTTGGTAACGCCACATAGCGCTCGGTATGAAAAAATCACTGGCTGTGCCGTGTGCAGTCTGTGCTTAGTCTGCATTGTTGTCTGCCATTGTAGTGTTGGGCAGCGGCAGCTGGATGCTAAGAGCGCGTAGCGTTGCGCAGTTGGAGGTGAGCCGCCAGCAGTGGTGGACGTGGGGAGAGAGATGGCGGAGTTTTGTAATTTGTAAGACTGGATGTCATGAACTATCATATATATTTTGACTATTAAGGTAAATACACTGTTTGTTCTCTATTAAAATCTTTCATTTGCTAACTATACCTATCAGTAGTTAGTGCCTTCCGTAGTTAGAATCTTTTATTTAGCTGGCAGTAGTGGTGCTCGCTGTATTGCAGTAGTTCGAGTAACGAAGATTTTTTGTGAGGTAAGTGATTTGTGAAAGGTATAGGTTAATGTTAGTCAGGGCCATTCTTTTGTAGGGATTATTGAAAGTCAGATTGCGTTGCGCTAAAAATATTGTGTGTCAGATTAAGCACAGTCGTGTATAAATTTTCTAAGGGGGCGTTTCATATGTCGACCCTTAGCCAAGGATACCTCACTGGAATCTTCTGATTTTTTTTCTTGTAGTTTGTGTAATTAGTGTAGCTTTTGTTTATTGCTAGCGCGTAATCATAGAATTTCCTTTGTAGATGCAGTCTTTCATTGTTGTACAGTAAAACAGTTGTGGCATGCATGTAGTTTTGCACAAAGTATTTTGCAGCTGCGCTTGCAATTAACTCGATATTATTTTCAGTGATATGTTAATGTGTTCTCTTATTTTTGCTTTTTAAATTGTGCTTTTTTTGTGTTGTCGTGTGAAATATTGTGACAATAATGGCGTGTGAAAAACGTAATACTAGGCTCCAAAATAAACTGAGAAATGACAGTGAAGACGAAAGCAGTGTGTTAGCGCCACCATGTAATGAATTAACTAATGTTCAAAGTAGTAATTTGGTAATTGTGCATAGGGAAATGAAGCGGATTGCAAATAATGGTGTAGGCAGTGAAACAATTAGTGAACAGGAAAGCGTTATCGATCGATCGGTCGGCAACAGTTCGCCTCAGGATTCCGAAATGACAGGACACAATATTGCAAATACTGTACATTCAGGTTTTGCGTCCTCACCGTTTTCTCAAATAAGTCAAGACACATTTTCTGTTTTTCAAACTGCGAATATTGCCGGTACAAATGCATTGCCGAATAGGACTAAGGAACATGTTTCAGACACCAGTGCATTGTTATTACAATTAATGCAACAAATGGGACAAAAGCTTCAAAGGTTAGACACAATGGAACAAAAGCTTCAAAAGTTAGACACCACGCTTGAACAAACACGTGAAGATTTAACTAATGAGTTACATAACATTGAATCGAAATGTCAGAAAGTCTGTAATGACGTAAAAACACAAATTTGTGATCATTTCCAACCTATTTTTTCGCGGCATGAAAATGCATTACAGAATCACGAAGCAGCCATAAAAGAACTGCAAACTATTGTTCATGAAAATCATGAGACCTTGCAAGCTAAAATTGACTCAGTTGCATCTACCGATTCGGTTACGCAACTTGCAAAAACTCAAGCGAACTTAAAGGACACAGTAGATACTCTGAAAATTGGTTCAGAAAGACACACAGAGGAAATAATTTCACTGTCGGATAAAGTAGCCGAACTTTCAGATCAGTTCACTAACTTATCTACGAAGGTAGATGATGATCTGAACGACACAAAACCTGTAGTCTTCACTGACACTGAAGAGTATGAACAAATTAGGAAATTCAAACAGAATCAAAATCAAATCAACACACAGTACAAAAGAGAAATGCGGGATTTACAAGATCAGTTGGCTCAAGTAATACAAGAATTACATATTTCAGAGGACACTCGCGCCCCAGTATGGGAAGAGGGACATAGCAATACAGAACAACCACAAAATAATAACACAGGGCATTTCGGAAATCATGAAAGTAATTGGCAAAGTACACCGAATTTTGAGATGGAACCGCCGAAACGACGTAACAATGACCGATATGCGACCCGCCGACACGGCGATTTTGACTATAAGCTGTTCATTACTACACGTAAATTCAAAACATTTAAGAATTCTGGCAACGACATTCATCCACAAGCGTGGCTCCATCAATTCTCTCATTGTTTTCCTCCCAACTGGTCACTAGAGCACAGATTAGAATTTATGTGTGACTATTTAGAGAATGAACCAGCTGTAAGAATGCGATTGGTCATTCACGATTGCCACAGTGAAGGAGAATTTTACCATGCCTTCCTCTCAGCATATTGGTCCCAAGCCACACAAGACCGAGTAAAACATAGCATCATAATGATGAAACATTTCGAACAATCTGAATTTTCCAGTCTTGTCAAATATTTTGAAGACATGTTACATAAGAATCAGTATCTTTCAAACCCATACAGCCCCTCAGAACTCATCCGCATTTGCTTAATCAAATTACCTGAACATTTACGACAGATTATTTTAGCAGGACGATGCAAAGACGACATTGAAGCTTTACAGGGACTGTTACAAGAACTGGAAATTGACACTGACAATCGAACGCGAAAACAGGAACACAACAATTACAGGTCACACCTGTCACAATTCCGCGATGACAGAAACAATACACGACAAGGCTATTCGTACAACATAAATCGTGACCAAAACGGACACCACCCGTATGACAACCGTTGGCAGAGTAGTAATTATTACAGGGAAAGATCACCTCTCCACGGTAATGACTATCACAGAGACAATCAGAGAAACAGACAATATGGAAACCAAAATAATTATTATCAAGGGAGACGGAATAACTTAAGACGCAATGGTCCAGCGCGCAGTTACGATTCAGGGAGAAATTCTCCACCACGTGACCGACAAGAAAGAAACTATGGAATCTACCGACATGACGACAGACGATATGATCGGAACGACAGACCTGAATTGCAGCAGAACTGGCGGGAATCAAACAGAGCAGGGCCCTCTCGACAAGGTGAATTTGTAGAAGTTAGGTCTCCTAATCCCATTAACGACTCGCGCCAACAAAGACACAATAGGCAATGACTCATACCGCTGACAGCCACAAAACGTACTTATGAAACTGACGACGCAGCTGCCGTAGCTAGTAATTACGTAAAAATGGAAGACATTAGGGACATCTTACTCCAGGAACAGGACGTAAAACATAACAACATTGCATATCCTGTGATTCACATTACAGTAAATGACGTAAAATTTACGGCAGTACTTGACTCAGGCAGTCCCATTTCAGTAATTAGTGAAACAGCTTTTAGTAAATGCAGCAAATCGAAAGATTGCCCCACACTTCCGTTACGCAAGATTAAATTACAAGGTGCAGTCATTGGAAAAAGTGTAGATGTACGCCAACAAACCAACTTAGAATTCTTTTGTCAAAGCCACAGCTTCTCTATGAATTTTCTTATTGTTCCATTATTGTCGACGGAAATTATACTGGGAGTAGACTTTTTGAATGAAAACAAAGCAATCTTAAACTTTCACGATGCTGAAATAAGTTTAGAGAAAGAAGGTAAGTCAATAGCTTTGAAATTTGAAGATTGGCTCTCAAACCATGACGAGGAAATTAATCGGATTTACCTTCTGTTAGACAACAGTTCGGAATTTTCTACGGAACTAGACACTAACAGTCGCTCTGCAAGTACTGACAGGGATGATATCGACGGCACAATTGAAACTAATGAGTTAATTCAGAATAAAATTCAAACAATTGAGAATTGTAATGACACTGATAGGCAGGACCTTTTTGAGATTTTACAAGCACATTCCACAGTTTTTACTTACAAAACAGGAACAATCAAGGGATTTCAATACCAATTTCGTGTTCGTGAGCATACTAAATTTTGTGTTAGACCATACGTAATTCCAGCACATTATAGGGACCGTGTTAGAACAGAAATACAATCCATGCTTGACGACGGCACTATTGAGCCTGCAGTAAGCTCATACAACAATCCATTACATGTTGTTGAGAAGAAAAATGGATCGATCAGACTTGTCTTAGATTCGAGACAAATCAATACTATCATTATTCCTGAAACAGACAGGCCGCAAACGTTGGAAGAACTTCTTCAAAATTTTAATGGTGTAAAAGTGTTGTCTTCCATTGATCTCAGATCCAGCTTTTATCAGATCGAACTTCATCCAGAATGTAGAAAATACACAGCTTTCCTTTGTTTCGGCGTTTGTTATCAGTTTCGGAAACTTCCTTTTGGTTTGAACATTTCCTTTGCAGCATTCATTCGCGGGCTAAATTCCATATTACCTGAGCTCTTAAAACGTCACATCACCTTATATGTGGATGATATTCTGATAGCAGAAGCCTCATGGGAACAACATAATCGCATCCTCAACAGCGTGTTACATATTTTTGCAGAATCTGGAATTACAGTTAACTTGGAAAAGTCTGAATTCGGTAGGACAAAAGTGAAGTTTTTGGGACATATTATTTCTTCTGACGGCATCCAGCCGGATCCTGAAAAGTTAGAAGCAATCAGAGCCATTCCAATTCCATCCACAAAAAAACAAGTCCGCAGTTTTCTAGGTCTCGTAAATTTTTACCGTCGTTTTCTGAATATGCAAATTCTAGTTACACCAAAAGTTTGTTCTCTCACTGGAAAAAATACTATTTGGAACTGGGACGAACAAGCACAGTTGGAATTCAATTCTTTGAAAGAATCGTTACTTAACGCGCCAATACTAGCTCATCCAGATCTCTCACAAGATTTTTGCCTTAGCACGGATTCTTCTAAAGTCGGTCTTGGTGCCCATTTATTTCAAGAAGCCACAGAAAATGACATTACTGTTCAGAAAACCATTGCTTTTGCTAGCCGAGTGCTAACAAAATCTGAAAAAAAATTATTCCGTTACTGAATTAGAAGCTTTAGCTATCGTTTGGGCATTTAACAAATTCCGTTTCTTTCTTTATGGTAAGCACGTAAAAGTATACAGTGACCATCGTGCATTACAATTTCTTATGTCTTCAAAATTAAATCATGACAGGTTAAAACGTTGGGCATTGTTTCTGCAAGAATTCCACTTCACAATAGTCTACATTCCCATCAAGGAGAACATTGTTGCGGACGCACTGTCACGCGCACCGGCTGGGCTTGAGAAAAGTAACACAGAAAGCAACCTCGAGAGATATTTCAGTATTCTTTACATCCAGAAAGTCGCCTTTGAAAACTTCATCACCACATCTTTAAAGGACATTGCTCATGAACAAGATAAAGATCCGATTTGGAAAGACATCAAAAGTAAATGGTATGAAAAGACACACACACAGATTCGGCATTATTATCTGGTTAGAAACAACATACTGTTCAAACGATGCACTTTTGATGACAAGCTATGGGTACTTTGCATTCCAGACGATTTTGTTAATAAGCTCATTTGGTACATTCATTTCAGCTATGCACATTTTGGTCCACGAAAATGTTATCATATTCTTCGAACGACTTGTTATTTTAACAATATGGAAAAGAGAATTCGAAGAGTCTTGTCTATTTGTAAACTTTGTCAAAAGGCGAAACCATCTACTGTCTCTCATCGTGCTCCATTGTTTCCTATCATTCCTTCTAAATTAAAAGAATTTGCTGCTGTTGATCTCTTGGGACCGCTTGTCAGAACATCCAATGGATTTTCGTACGTTCTAGTCGCTGTTGAACTTACTTCAAAATTTGTTTCTTTCACTCCGTTACGTAAAGCCACTGGACGGTCTGTATCCAAAGCCTTTGTTAAAAATTTCTTACGTGAAGTTGGACACGTTAGTAAAGTAATTTCAGATAACGGACCGCAATTCAGATCTGCTGTTTGGTCACGCATGCTTCGTAACCATAAAATCAAACCTGTTTTTATTTCATTGTACTCACCACATTGTAACCTGTCTGAACGGATTATGAAAGAAATCAATAAGCTTTGCAGACTTTATTGTCACAGAAAGCATCAGCATTGGGACAGATATTTACACTTATTTCAAAACGTGCTGAATGAAATGCCTCATGACTCCACTGCTTTACCACCTGTTCTTGTACTGAAGAATAAAGAACCACCAAACAGAATCAGAGAGCTTGTACCTTTTCTGAATACACGTAAACTTCGACACAAAGACATAATTGATTTGGCTATTAAAAATATAAATTCTGCTGCAGACAAAAGGAAAAAATTACACGGTAAAGCAAATGCAAAGAAATTATATATTGGTCAGAAAGTTCTCATTAAAGCTCATCCATTGTCACATAAGAAGAAACACTTGAGTCACAAATTCTTTCTAGTTTACAATGGACCTTACAGTATCCGACGTATACCACATGATAATTGCGTTGAAGTTGAAACTCTGCGTACTAGGAAGAGTAAAGGTTTACACCACATTTCACATGTAAAACACTTTATTGAAAGATAATCTGCTTTTTAACTTTGTCTTTGCCATAAAATTTTTCACTTCACGTTATTAGTATGCTTTGTCAGACTTAGAAACTGTTAACATGCAACAATGTTTTGAAGTTCACTATCCAGTCTAGAACCTGGGGAACATTTTTAAACAGAAATTACGAATGCATTGTTATAGTGAACAGACGTCACAGTGTTATTGTACGTGTACATTCTTGCTTGTTAGTTGCACGATTACGTAACGACTATAAGGCTGACATACTTAGAACAGTTACCAGTACTGCTAATGAGATTTTAATGCAACATTTTGGTTTACTTGAAAATAAATTCTGGATTTAAAGTTCTTTCTGTGAGATTAAAGATGACTTAGCATTTGGTTTCTTTGATAGCTACACGATTATATCACGACGCTACTAATATGTGACATGATTTACATTGTTGCTTTTGCAGTGTATCTGTTTTATATCTGCACAGTTTTTCTGTATTATTCTGGAAAGTAAAACATGTTTTAGTAGTAATGTTTGTGGTATAGCTACAATGAGACAGCCTTTTCTGTAGCACAACAATACGTTACAGTACAGTACTTAGTTCATCACAGCAATAAGCGTAGTAATACGATATCTATACGCAAACCATTTCACTTTTATTTATCATGAGGTAAGTACATTGATTTCTGCAGAACGTAGCTTTCGGAGGACAATAACTACGACACTTCCACAGAGATTGTCTTACAGCAAGAGGCACATTTAGCGCTACAGGACACGCATTAAACTATTTATTTTTCAACATATTTGAATTGCAAAGAAAGTTTTCCGTGATACATTTCATTCCATTGCTGTAATCTGTAACACCTGAGGATATAATTACATTAATCCTCAGGGGGGTACACGCTTACTTTGTGTACCATGTGTTTGGCAAGCACAAGGAGCCCTAGCTAATATGGTATTTGTTTATACAACTTTACACATCGGTACCATATTTCTCTAACACATAAATTACACAGCTATCTGATCATTTAACTGAGAGAGACAAACATTTACTTTACTACATCAGTGACAGATGTTTACGTAATTACACCATTGGATAACTTTACACTTACGAAGTTGTATTTTGTGAACTGTTCATATTTTTTCTGAACCATTGTGATACTATGAGTGCTTTGAATGACATATTTGGTATGGGATCACGATTTTTAAAGTACGTTTGAGGCAGATGACACTTTTGACATGAGCAGAGAATTTTTTTTAGGTTTTGAAATTATTGGAGGAAGCTACGGAGATTTTGAGAATTTGACTGTGGTGTTATGATGTTATTATTACGTCGACGATGTGAATTATGCTGCTGAAGTATGCTTAAGCTGATGCTATATGAGTTATTTGGTTATGCTACGTATCTGTTATGATGACATATTGAAGAAGTGTCAACGAATATACATATGTGTAATAAGGTAAGGAATAATGAGTGGTGGTTAGGGACTCTGGTTTGTGAAAAAGGATGTTGGAAACCAAGAATCGTACTTTAAGAGTTATGAAATGTGTGTATACGCGTGAATGTATCACAAGGCCGCCAAAAATTTTTGGACACTGTTATATTAATAGAATTTTGTTTCTACAGATGTGTAACGCAAATTCTTGACCTGTGAAATTTTTTACATGAGACTGCCACTGTAGCGGAAACTGGTGTCGTAAATATTTCGTTAAGACAGTTAAGTGACCACCTGCACGTAATGCGTCGTGGGCACCCAGCTGCACGACAACCACCTGACAAAAGAAAGCCATTAGTGTGTGCCTTTCAGAGGCACAGGTAAAAAAAAAGGCCATTATCCTCTCTATTGACATTCCTTTGTAGAAAGCACCGCAAATACGACACACTCATTACTGAGAAAGATACTTACATCTGACACCTGATTATAACAAACGTCTTTCTACGAGAGTTGAGAGAATTCTACTAACTTATGAAATGTCACATGACTATTGAATGATATTTTTATGCTTTGTCCATAGTTGCTTATTTCATTTGATATCTGTTTTCCAGCTGAGTTGCATCATTGATTTTATAAAATAAAAGTAAATGCATTTGCTAATGTGAAAACTTTCTGTCAACAGATCTGTTAAATAATAATTTTATGATCCACATTCTTAAAAAAAAGGAGCACTTGGAAAGGAAAGAACAATAAGAAGGGACTAGTAACAGGAACTGCATACATAATTTTCTTTTCAAGTACTTGGTAATATATTTAATAGAATAAGTCGTGGTGCACCACTTTAATTACGTAGTTATTAAGATGTGATTATAACTTTCCCTTATCTGCATTGTTGTCTTTAGTGTACTATTTTTTCTGCTTGTGGGTTTGTCATGTTTAGGTATATAAGTTATTACATTTATTGCTACTTGCTATGCTTACTTGCATTTTTTATTCATTGCTGTTTGTGTTAATCGTTTTCTGCTGCTGCATTGCGTCGTCCCTTGGTTTAGCATCTGAGCTCAGTAGATTTTAAGTTAGCTTAAGAGGGGGTAGACTATATAAGAAACTAACTATGATGAATTGGAAGAGAAGCATTGAGAAGCTATATGAAAATGATTTGGCCAAAAAAAGTAGTGTATAGAGGAGAAAAACTATTTTTGAAAGAGGATGAGAAAAGTACAGAAAGCAGGTATAGATAGGACTTTTTGGAAATAATGAAGAACGAAGGGAGATCTCCGAGAAGTAAAGAAAGTTTTGTTTGCAAAATACTGCAGTAAAACAAACCCTGCCCTTTCCTTGTGTTATCCCACTATGTGTTTGTGTACCCTTGTGTATTTATGTTCTTCCTGTCTTTATATGTTTATCTGATAAGACTTATGTTGCAGAATTTTTCTAATACTAAGCTACATTCACTATGATGAGGAATACTGTTATCCTCAAATATAATTTGCATTAATAACATGTTATTTACTTTGTAAAGATGTTGACACATTATTTATTCTGTTTTGTTCTAATGCTCATGTGTGAAGTTGATGTTTCAAAAGTTATTCTGATTTTTTATGTATGTACTTATGTCGTAATTTTCGTAACACTGATGTATTTGCTATTTCGATTCTTTTGTAAAGCCTGTACTACTGCAAATGTTATCTGTAGTGTTATGTTCTTTAAAGATGTATTTTGTACCTTTGTTATTGCATTCTTATGTTATAAAATTGTAATTGACACCAGTTCATCAAATTAAGTAACTTGTAAATTACATTTCACTGCACACGTTTCTGTTGGTCATAGTATATGGACAATATGTGAGAAGTAGGGACTGATAGTGTTTGTACATGTGTTAATAACTAAGCAAAGGACTGGTTAACAGCATTGCTGGTTCTAAGGACAATTCCAAAAACTTTGTGAGTGGACAAGTGGTGGGTTATGGACTTGCTATGTTATCCGCAAGACTCTTCAATGGTGATTGTGCGCCTGCACAGTCAAAGAGATGGCTGCTGGCCATCTCTACAAGGACTACAGTGGGTCTACACCTTTGACGACCCACCGGTACCATTATTTCTACAAGGACTGCAATGGGTCTGCATTCTGGTGGCCCACCAATACCGTAATGTCTACCAGGACTACAAGGGGTCTACTCTGTGATGACCTACCTACCAATATTCTTCAAAACTTCGACTGACTCTGCTGTGGGTTTGCTCTGTTGTGGCCCATTATCTGTCTGCATGTCAAGAGTCAGCACTGTCTTTCGTTGGAAGGACAACACTACTTCTTCAAGACTGCTTAGAAATCCACTACTTCCAAGTGCGATTTCTTTTATTGCTCAGACTTTGAAAAAAACACTGCAATTTTACTGTGATGAACGATCAGGACTGTCTTTATGGACTGTGAGAAAATTTTAGGTTCTGACCAACATTGTATCAATAAGTGTGTGTATTTGATATCTTTGTTATAGTAATTATGAAAAATTTTATCAAATCATTATTGGCCACTGCCCAAAACAATTTGTAAAAATTTTTTGTGGGGAGCATGGGGGCTATGTAAGTAGGCTGTTTAGGTTTTCTTGTTGGTAACGCCACATAGCGCTCGGTATGAAAAAATCACTGGCTGTGCCGTGTGCAGTCTGTGCTTAGTCTGCATTGTTGTCTGCCATTGTAGTGTTGGGCAGCGGCAGCTGGATGCTAAGAGCGCGTAGCGTTGCGCAGTTGGAGGTGAGCCGCCAGCAGTGGTGGACGTGGGGAGAGAGATGGCGGAGTTTTGTAATTTGTAAGACTGGATGTCATGAACTATCATATATATTTTGACTATTAAGGTAAATACACTGTTTGTTCTCTATTAAAATCTTTCATTTGCTAACTATACCTATCAGTAGTTAGTGCCTTCCGTAGTTAGAATCTTTTATTTAGCTGGCAGTAGTGGTGCTCGCTGTATTGCAGTAGTTCGAGTAACGAAGATTTTTTGTGAGGTAAGTGATTTGTGAAAGGTATAGGTTAATGTTAGTCAGGGCCATTCTTTTGTAGGGATTATTGAAAGTCAGATTGCATTGCGCTAAAAATATTGTGTGTCAGATTAAGCACAGGCGTGTATAAATTGTTCTAAGGGGACGTTTCACATTGTATTTGTACTTATATCGATATGACTACAAAGAAGTAAGTTATGCAAAACTTTCGCTCAGAAACTTTCCGTCTGAGGGCGTTGTTGCAGCGTATATGCAACGTAGCGCGACTCCTATGCGGGTGTATAAGAAGCGACGTTGAGGCAACAGATTGTGTGGCATTCGTGTTTTTCCGAGGAGTGTGCGGTAAATGCGTAAACGTGAACAATGGCGAAGTTATTACCAAATACGTCTAGGAAGGACCAACGCTCTGTTATTCTTTTGTTGGCTGCCGAAGAACAAACACCGACAGAAAACAATCGGAGAGTGAAGAGTATGTATGGAGCAACATGTCTGTCGAAAACGTCCGGGAAAACTGCGACAAAAGGTGCTGCTGTTTCATGATAACACACATCCCTATATCGCAAATGTCGTAATGCAGAGGTTACTCCAATCCATGTGGGAGACACCCAAACATCCGCCCTATTGTCCCGATTTCTCATGCGATTATCACGTCTTTGGTTCCTTAAAAAAGGTCTCGAAGAGTCGACGATTCCAATCGGATGAGGATGTGCAGCAGGCAGTTGATGACGGCGATTTTGCCTGATTGGCTTACCGAGTGTGGACTGTACGGCCTTCGAACGGAAAGTGTTTGATCGCCCCTTATATAAACATATAGTGCCATTGCACCTGAAAGTACTGTGATACTTGATGTAGTTTGTATACAGATTCATCAGAAGCACCATAGCGTTACCGAGTCAGTGCTGCAGTTAGCATCAGTAGTAAAGAAAGTGGGAGGACAGCTTTAGTGGCAGAGTATGTACACTGATGAGCCAAAACAATATGACTACCTACTTAACAGCATTCCCCTTTGCAACTCAGTTCGGCAGCCATTCTGCATCGCACAGATTAGACAACTCCTTGCTAGATTTCTAGATGAATGGTGCACCAGATGCCTACGCGCAGATCACGAAATTCACGTAAATTACAGGCCAGCTGATGGTGACCGCCCGATAGTGACCCAGATGTGTTCCACTGGGTTTAGACCAGGTGAATTTGGGGACCTGAACACCAACATGAGTTCGCTATCATGCTCCTCCAACCACTGAATCACGATTCTGGCCTTGCCATAAAGGACAGTCATCCTGCTGGAATATGCAATAGGCACCGGCGAAAACTTCAGTCATGAGGGGATGCTGACAGACAGCAATAATAGTCCACATCTGGCATTTTACCTTCGATTTCTGCATACATGTACATCATAATCCTAGGTGAACGTCCATAATAACGTGGTGCGTGTATCTAGCAGTAGTTCTGTTGCACGAGGACGTATCTGCACACCACTATCGACCTGTTGTAACAAGAAACTGATTTAGCCGACAAGGCTACAGGTTTACAATGATCCACGGTCCAATTTCGATAAACCCGTGCCCACTCCAATTGTAACTGACGATGTCGTTGGGCCAAGATCGGAAGAACTCTTAGGCGTCGTCTATTGCGGAGCCCCATCTTCAACAGGCGCGCTAAACAATGTGCTCCGAAACATCTGTTAGCAGTGAACTACATCGTCTGATAGGTCTACCTATCCTGCTTTCCAGAGTCGACACCTCTCTGAATTCCACATTCTATGTGAGTAGTAGATGTCCAACCCGTGTCGCCTGGTCGTGGTTTCACCCTCCTCCAACCATTTTCCTTAGATACTCACGATAGTAACACGCGAACAGCCGACCAGTTTCGCCGTTTTCGAAATGCTCGTTCCCAGTTGCTAGGCCATAACAATCTGCCCTCTATCAAAGTCGCTTATAGCAGTAGATTTCGCCATTTGCGGTCCGTAGTGTCGCTGGGATGATTCCCCATTCGTTGTTGCTCAGCTTATACAGGGTGATTCAGTTGACCCTACCATTGTCGTCTTATGCAACCCACAGTGTTACATCTGGCCTTCCAAAACAACGCGTGATATTTTCACATCATGTCGCTCGTTAAGCGCAAATTATTTGTCCTAATAATAATAATAATAATACAAATAAGAACAGGACATTTTTGTAGGAAATTACAGCATGTGGTCAAAAGTATCCGGACACCTGGCCGAAAATGACTTACAAGTTCGTGGCGCCCTCCATCGGTAATGCTGAAATTCAATATGGTGTTGGCCCACCCTTAGCTTTGATGACAGCTTCCACTCTCGCACGCATACGTTCGGTCAGGTGCTGGAAGGTTTCTTGGGGAATGGCAGCCCATTCTTCACGGAGTGCTGCACTGAGGAGAGGTATCGATGTCGGTCGGTGAGGCCTGGCACGAAGTCGGCGTTCCAAAATATCTCAAAGGTGTTATATAGGATTCAGGTTTAAGACTCTGCAAACCAGTCCATTACAGAGATGTTATTGTCGTATAAGCACTCCGACACAGGCCGTCCATTACGAAAAGGTGCTCGATCGTGTTGAAAGATGCAATCGCCATCCCCGAATCGCTCTTCAACAGTGGGAAGCAAGAAGGTCCTTAAAACAGCAATGTATGCCTGTGCTGTGACAGCACCACTGCACAGAGGTAGTCATCGAAAGCTCGGGATTTTATCCAAATTTGACGCGGCAAACTTTTTATGCAAGGATCTCATCGCGGAAGACTTCATAGTCATATCCCAAAGGTGTTCTATGGGATTCCAGTCAGGACGCTGTGCAAGCCATTCCATTACAGGGATGTTATTGTCGTGTAACCACTGCCCCACAGGCCGTACATTATGAACAGATCTTCGATCGTGTTGAAAGATGCAATCGCCATCCCCGAATTGCTCTTCAACAGTGGGAAGCAAGAATATGCTGCAAACGTCAATGTAGGCCTGTGCTGTGTTATAGTGAGAGGTGCAAGCCCCTTCCATGAAAAGCACGACCACACCATAACACCACCGCCTCGGAATATTACTGTTGGCACTACACACGCTGGCAGATGACGTCCTCCGGGCATTCGCCATACCCACACCCTGCCATCGCATCGCCACATTGTGTACCGTTATTCCTCACTCCACACAACGTTTTTCCACTGTTCAGTCGTTTAATGTTTACGCTCCTTACACCAAACGAGGCGTTGTTTGACATTTACCGGAGTGATGTGTGTCTTATGAGAAGCCGCTCGACCATGAAATCCAAGTTTTCTCACCTCCCGACTGTCATAGTACTTGCAGTGGATCCTGATGCACTTTGGAATTCCTGTGTCATGGTCTGGATAGTTGTCTGCCTATTACACATTATGACCTTCTTCACTGTAGGCGGTCTCTGTCAGTCAACAGACGAGGTCGGCCTTTACGCTTTTGGGCTGTACGTGTTCCTTCACGTTTCCACTCCACTATCACATCGGAAACAGCGGACTTAGGGATGTTTAGGAGTGTGGAAATCTCTCGTACAGACGTATGACACAAGTGACACCCAATCACCTGACCACGTTCGAAGTCCGTGAGATCTGCGGAGCGCGTTATTCTGCTCTTTCACGATGTCTAATGGCTACTGAGGTCGCTGATATCGAGCACCTGGCAGTAGGTGGCAGCACAATGCACCTAATAGACTCCCTGCAACATTCTAAGTTATTTTGCGCTATTAGTCGGAGACTAACAGCATCCAGGCCAGGGAATCAGCATTTCTTGCATAGGCTACCGTTAACTTCACAACGAAAACGGCTACGTTTGGTGTGGTGCCGTGACTGTGAAGCACGGGCTACTGATGAATGGCGTCGCATTGAAATCAGCAATGAATTATGGCGCTGCACTACACCAGATGACCATCCTGTGCGAGAAAAGTGGCGACCTGGGGAGAGGTCGCTTTCTTGCAATGTTTTGGAGAAGCACAGCTATGTTACACCTAGCATCATCATGTGGGAAGCCATCGGGTATGACTAGATCACGGTTGGTAATGATTGAGGGAACTATGAGGGAAGAATGGTACTTAATGGGGAACGTGCGCCATCGTTTGTTAACCTTCATCTGAAAGTATGGTGCGTCATTTTTCAACAGGACAATGCTCATACATATATGGCAAGCGCCTCTATGAACTTCCTGCTTGATGTTGAGTTACTCCCATGGCCAGCAAGACCGCCAGATCTGTCCCTGATAGAACATGTGTGGGAACAGCTCGAATGTGAACTCCACGCCTGTGCCAGTATATGAATGAGGTACATCGGATATGGGCCAGCTTGTCTCAGGATAGGATACAGCGTCTTTGTGACACACTTCGTAAAAGAATCAGTGTGCGCATCCAGTCCAGAGGGGGTGAGAGTGAGGGGGGGATCGTACTGAAAAGTGGCCTCTTACTGCCAAGTTGTTTGTAAATTTGATCCGATTTTCTAATTGGAGCAACAACATCAAATCAACGAGTGAAGTGTCATTTCGGTCAGGCGATATAGTTGCAACTCCACTTTGTACAATGCACAATGATAGTGACTCGGTCTTTGTCTTTCTACAAGAAATCTTTCACATACGAATTTCCATCATATTGATAAATACATTTCTGCAGCTACTATCAACAAACGAGGGCTGTAGTTGAAGTAGTTATTCACAGAAATCGGCTGATATTCCGGTATTGTAGTTTAGGTAATAAGGACAAGTGTCTGTGAGGAGCTGTTTTGTGAAAAACGCAACCTTAGTTTACGAGTGACTGAATCATCACTGGGTGTATGAAGATCAGTACGCTAGGGTAAACGCATTCCAAAATCTAGAAAATGACCTAATAACACAATGGTGTGCAAAACTTAAGGAAGAAAGTCACTCTCGCACGATGTGTCTCGGCGAAGTGACAAGGTTCGATGAAACCTGGGAAGAACTTGTACAGCAGCACGGAAGAGCCGGCCGCTGGGGCCGAGCAGTTGTAGGCTCTTCAATCCGGAACCGCGCTGCTGCTGCAGTCGCAGCTTCGAATTCTGCCTCGGGCATGGATGTGTGTGATGTCCTTAAGTTAGATTTAAGTAGTTCTAAGTCTAGGGGACTGCTGACCTCAGATGTTAAGTACCATAGTGCTTAGAGCCATTTGAACAATCAGTATCGAAGATAACTAGAAGAAATACTGAGTGAGACGAACAGAAATCACACTTTTATTCAAAGGCAATAATTACGATGAAGCAGTGCGATTTGTGATGGTCCGTGGACATTACAAAAGATGGGACATGTTCCTTACAAGTGTGTATGATCACCACAGGCTGTGATGCACGCTTTGCGACGTGCTCCCATGCTGGCCACACCGTTGATACGTTCTTGTGGGAGGACGTTCCATTTCTCGACCAAGGCTGCTGAGCACTACTGGATGGTTCAGAGCCGTACCAAGGTAGTCCTGCGCGATAGGCAGAACCGCCAAAGCTGCGCACCATCCTTTACCAACCTCCGCCCCTGAAATTACCTTTCTGTAATTTTTTCTACACAGATATAGAGTTTACAGTTTCGAAAGTAGGTTCAATAAAAATGAAGCATTATTAAAAACATTACTTAAATGAACTATGTTGGCGAGGAATATTGCACACAACAAATTGAATGTATCAGTGAATCACACTGTAATTATTATTATGTATAATAAAGCACATACGTGATTTGCTCCAATGTAACAACGTGACAGTTTTGTGACAAAATACGGCTCTTAGATTTCTACAAGCAATTTCTTTGCCCTAAATTTCGACAGCTTTACGTGCTCGCGACGACGGCTATGCCTGTGTCACAAATCGTATACCTGTGTCTGCTGCATGCTTCCGCAACCAAGAGAAATGTACTGTGGTGACAAAAGTCATGAGATACCTCCTACTACCGTGTTAGACCTCCTTTTCTGTGGCGTAATGCAGCAACTCGACTTGGTATGAGCCCACCAAGTAATTGGAGGCCCCTTTCAGAAATATGTACTATCATGTTGTCTCTATACCCATCTATCATTGCGAAAGTGTTCCCTGTGCAGGATTTTGTGCACGAACTGACCTCTCGATTATATCCCATAAATTTCAAATTCAAAATGGCTCTGAGCACTATGGGACTTAACATCTGAGGTCATCCACCCCTAGAACTTAGAACTACTTAAACCTAACTAACCTAAGGACATCACACACATACATGCCCGAGACAGGCTTCGAACCTGCGACCGTAGCGGTTGCTCGGTTCCAGACTGAAGCGCCTAGAACCGCTCGCCCACAACGGCCGGCGCATACATGTAAATGGGATTCATCTTGCCCGGTATCGTTGGCCAAATCATTCGCTCCAACTGTCCAGCATGTTCTTCAAACCAGTCGCGAACAATTGTCGCTCGATGACATGGTCTACTCTGTAATGGTTCTTTATTTGCGAAACCATTACCACCCACCAACCCAATTTTTCGATACCGTAGATTAATGAATATTTTTCTACGTAATGTCTCATATTTTTCACTCTATTCAGATATGGTTTCATTTTTATATGTAGGTACTCCATATTTTGAGATGTTGAAATCGATATAATATCTAGTGTGACTGTCTTTGTCCTTATTGTTATCTTTGAGGCTGGCTTGTGACTTTTGATGCGGAAGCGTACAGAGTAGTCAAGTTTTTGTGTTGAATATGAACAGTCTTGACTTTGTGTTGGAAATGAAAAGATGAGTCTGAGTTTTGCACAGTGAAAAATGTTGTGAGTTTTATTAAGAGCAGTAACGGCTGAGAAATTGTATGATGAAGTGATGTTTCGAACATGCAAAAGTATAAAAAGTAATGAACATGAACTTCTGTGAAAAATGAGTGTGAAGAATTATTTTCAAGTGACCATTGTTTAAAAAAGTATGAAGCACATTGCAATGAACAACATAAATCATCAAATTAAACCTGAAAGATTGTCTTCGTAAGTTCTTCAAGTCGGCGCAGTTAACATCCGAGTGTCTTTTGCAGCGACAGCGATAGTCATGCTACCTAGACAACAATTTTAATTACGAGCCAAAGCCAGTGCGAGATCGTCGTTGGATTGCAACTACAAGATAAGTGATATTATTGTTAATTTTCTTCAGTGACTGTAATCAATTGATGTAGCAATATCTGCCACATTAAAGACGTTTTAGTTGCGCAATAAAAAGATCATACTTTGATTGCGCGACGTGATAATTTTTGTACTAATTAACTGTTAGTGGAGGTATAGTTATAGCTCCGATCCACGTGAAGTGTATCAATGGCAGAAAATGGTCTCCAGGTGGCTGTACATAACCAGGAACAGTCAATGATCGGTTCAGTTAGTCCATAGGACACAATCCCTTCCATATAAACACATCCCACACCATAATGGACACATCACCAGCTTGCACAGTGCCTTGTTGACAACTTGGGTCCATGGCTTCGTGGGGTCTGAGACACACCCAATCCCTACCATCAGCTTTAATCAAATGAAATCGGGACTCAACCGACCAGGCCACGGTTTTCCAGTCGGTTAGTGTCCAACTGATATGGTCATGAGCTCAGGAAAGGCACTTGTGTTGGTCGTCTGCTGCCACAGTCCATTAACGCCAAATTTCGAGCGCACTGTCCCAACGGATACGTTCGTCGTACGTTTCACATTGATTTCTGTTGCTATTTAATGTAGTGTTGCTTGTCTGTTGGCACTGACAATTTTACGGAAACGCCGCTGCTCTCGGTTGTTAAGTGAAGGTCGTCGGCCACTGCGGCATGAGAGGTAATGCCTGAAATTTGGTAGTCTCGGAACACTCTTGATGTGGAAGTCGGAATATTGAATTCCCTAACGACATCCGAAATGGAATGTCCCATGCGTCTGGTTCCAACTACCATTCTGCATTAAAAATCTGTTAATTCCCGTCGTGCGCCCATAATCACTTCGGAAACCTTTTCACATGAATCGCCTGCACACAGATGACAGATTCGTCATGCACTGTCCCTTTACACATTGTGTACGCGATACCACCGCTACCTATATACACGGTGTCCCATTTATCTTGACCACCCTAAATAACTGTTTGTTCAGATGCAAATGACAAAATATTTCAAGCAAATATTCTTTAGCCGCCAAGGGGACATCAATCAGCAGGGGACATCAATCAGCATGATTGCCTTCGGTGTAGCTTTGTTTTTTACATAGATATGAATAGCAGTATATCGCTATCCAATGACGTCTGTCAAGTCAGTGTTCAGTAACTGTAAAATTAAGTGTTAGATTCTTGTATCACTCTATGGTAATTCAAAGCATTCAAAATGATTCTCAAATTTTTCTGCAAAGGTAGGTAGTGCACAGACTGCTTATTCACTCTGGCACAGCTAACAGTAAAACACAGGATATACAATTTACCAATGTACACCGCTTTCATTGACTATGAAAAACTATCCGACGTAGTGTACAGAGTGAAGCTATTTCAGGTTTTAGTGAACGAGTCTCTCTTGAAGTTTAGTAAGAGCAATAAAAGCATGTACAAGAAAACGAATATCTGAATTCTATATAATATCACAGAGGCTTAGTCAACCCGCGGCCTTGGACAAGAGTCGCTTCTGTCATTCATACCGTTTCCTTTTGTATACCTCATGTCTTTAATGAGTGCCAGAACAAAATATCTACGTACACTCTAAGACAGAAAACGTAAGGAAAAAATAAACGACGCGCCACGAAGGAATTATCTGAATGGGACGGAAATCGGTAGATATGACGTTCATATACAGACAAACATGTAATTACAATTTCAGAGAAAATGGATGATTTATTCAACAGAAACAGCTTCACAAATTGAGCAAGTCAGTTACGCGTTGTCTATCTCTGGCCCTTGGGCCATCAGTTATTCGTCTTGGTATTGCTTGACAGAGTTTTACGTCTTCCTGAAGAATATCGAGCCAAATTCTGTCCAATTAGTGAGTTAGGTGGTCAAAATCCCGTGGTGGTTGGAGGGAACTCTCCCTAATTCTCCAAACATTCCTAGTTGGGGAAAAATCTAGTCACGTTCCTGGTCAAAGTAGGGTTTGGCAAGCATGAAGACAAGCAGTAGAAACTCTCACCTTGTGCGGGAGAGCGTTATCTTGCTGAAATGTAAGCCCAGGGTGGCTTGCCATGAAGAGCAACGAAACTGGTCGTAGAATATCGTCGATGTACGGTTGTGCTGTAAGGGTCCCTGAAGATGACATCTAAAGGGGTCTTGTTATGAAAAAAAAAATGGCACCCCAGGCCACCACACCTGGCTGTCGAACTGTGTGGTGGGCGACAGTGAGGTTGGAATCCCACCGCTGTCCAGGGCATGTGCAGACACATCTTCACTGGTTATCGGGGCTCAGTTCTAAGCGAGACTCGTCACTGAAGGCAGATTCACTACAGTCAGTGAGATCCCAGGCCAAAGACACATGAACACTGTCAGAGTATAAATTTGTTTACATGGATAGGGGGGGGGACAAGTAAATCACACATTCCTGCGTCTTTTTATGCCTGATTCCTCCGCTGTGCCGCCTTTCTATAGACCACAGTCGGCAGAAATGGAGAATTTTTCGGTAAAATAGCATATTTGATTCACCACACGTTCGCCGCTCTTTGACATCCTACTATGAACCGACATGGAAACTGGCATAGAATGTTCGAATGTGTGTGAATTCCTAAGGGACCAAACTGCTAAGATCACACTACTTAAACTAACTGATGCTAAGAACAACACACACACCCCTGCCCGATGGAGAACTCGAACCTCCGGCGGGAGGGGCCGCGTAGTCCGTGACATGTCGCTTTAACCCGAGCGGCCACTCCGCGCGGCGAAACCTGATATAGGCATGCACATTCAAATAGAGGAATATGTAAAAAGGCAGAATACGGGGCTGCGGTCGGCAACTCCTATATAAGACAACAAGTGTCTGGTGCAATTGTTAGGTCGGTTACTGTTGCAGGTTATCAAAATCTGAGTGAGTTTTAACGTGGTGTTATAGTCGTCGCACGACTAGGGACACACCATCTCCGAAGTAGCGATGAAGTGGAGATTTTCCCGTATAACCATTTCACGAGTATATGGTGAACATCAGGAATTCGGTAAAACATCTAATTTCCAACATTGCTGCTGCCGGAAAGAGATCCTTCAACAACGGGACCAACTACGACTGAAGAGAATCGTTCAACGTGACAGAAGTGCAACGCTTTCGCAAATTCCTGCAGATTTCAATGGTGGGCCATCAACAAGTGTCATCGTGCGAACCATTCAAAGAAACATCATCGATATGGGCTCTCGGAGCCGAAGGCCCACTCGTGTACCCTTGATCACAACACAAAGCTTTACACCTCGTCTGGGATCGTCAAAACCGACATTGGACTGTTGATGACTGGAAGCATGTTTCCTGGTCTAACGAGTCTCGTTTCAAATGGTATCGGGCGGATGGACACATATGGGTATGGAGACAACCTCAGAATCCATGAACACTGCATGTCAGCAGGGAACTGTTTAAGCTGGTGGAGGCTCTGTAATGTTGCAGTGATATGGGGCCCCTCATACGTTTAGATACGAGTCTGACAGGTGACACGTACGTAAGCATCCTGTCTGACCACCTGCATCCATTCATGTCCATTGTGCATTCCGACAGGCTTAGACAGTTCCATCCCGACAGTGCGACACCCACAAGTCCAGAATTGCTACAGAGCGGCTTCAGGAACACTCTGCTGAGGTTCCGCTGGCCACCAAAGTCCCCAGACATGAACATTGTTGAGCATATCTGAGATGCCTTGCAACGTGCTGTTCAGAAGAGATCTTCACCCCTTCATATCTTATGGATTTGTGGACAGTCCTGCAGGATTGATGGTGACATTTGCCTTCAGCACTACTTCAGACATTACTCGCGTACGTGTCACGTCGTGTTGCGGGGCAGGAGAGTGGTGGTGGGGGCCCTACACGATATCAGGCAGGTGTACCAATTTCTTTGGCTCTTCAGTGCAAAATACTGTAGTGAAATGTCAGAAAAAACGCCACTGCTGAAAATGAGTAAGCTGTGCAGGTGGCAGCTCTGAACCGAGCGGGCTGTAGCCACATCAATCTTATTAGCGGTAGAAGTCTGTCCGGTAGTAGTAATTTCTACATAATGCTACTTGGACGGAATGAGACTGTGACAGCAGCGTGCGTTACAGTGGCTGGCGAGGAAAAAGGCTTTTTTCTCGTAGGGGTAGGAGAACACACGTATTTTTCCCGGTTTATTCTTAAACGGCCTTTTTTTTTTGTTTTCACGGTCAGTTTTTGGGTCCCGTCTGCGCCTACGCCCTGGCGGTTTCAACCTCGCCAACCGACAACCCGTCGGTATGGCTCAAATTCAAATGTTCAAATGACTCTAAGCACAATGGGACTTAACGTCTGAGGTCAACAGTCCCCTAGACATAGAAGTAATTACCTTGCTAACTTAAGGATGTCACACACATCCATGCCCGAGGCAGGAGTCGAACCTGTGGCCTTAGCAGCAGCGCGGTTCCGGACTGAAGCGCCTAGAACCGCTCGGTCACAGCGACCGGCGTCGGTATGGCCCTGGACGTACTACAGTACAGTACTACTAACCTAGGTAGTAGTCATCCAAGAAAGTGAAGCCTAATGCTCCTCTGAAACGACGCACATGGGGAAGGAGTACATTGTCACAATAACGTTGAACAGTGAGTGTACGGTGTTCAAAGATTTGGAGGTCAGTACACCTATGTAACATTATGCCTCGCCGGCCTCCATGGCCGAGCGGTTCTAGGCGCTTCAGTAGGGAACCGCACTGCTGCTACGGTCGCAGATTCGAATCCTGCCTCGGGCATGGCTGTGTGTGATGTCCTTAAGTTAGCTAAGTTTAAGTAGTTCTAATTCTAGGGGACTGACGACCTAAGATGTTATGTCCCATAGCGCTCAGAGGCATTTGAGCCTTATGCCTCCCCATGTCTTAACGCTTGAACCACCAAACAGATCACACTCGACAGAGTTCCTGGGTGCTTTACATTAAGAGGTAGGGTCACGTATTGCAATCAGGAACATCGTCAAATATTATAATTTTGGTGATCCAGTGAGGCATTATATTGAATGGTCGCACTGACCTCAAAATATTTTGGTAGGGTCCATTCACTGGTTAATGTTTTTGTGAGAATGTGCTGCCCCTCATGTGCACCCTTTAGGGCGTACTTAGTGGATGGCAATGCGCGTCCGCATTGGACTGTGCTGGTGGAGCTGATATTGGAACGAGAAGATATTCGGCGAATGGACTGATCTGCCCGTTCCCCCGAGTTAAACCCCCTCAAGCACGTGTGGGATGCTTTGGAGGGACGTACTGCAACACGTCTCTACGTGCCAATCACCATCCAGACGTTGTCAACCGCACTGGTTGAGGAATGGAACGTTCTACCATGTGAACTGCTTACCTAAGCTGTGGCCAGCTTCGGAACAAGATTTCGGCTTAGTCAGTTTAGTCCAACAGTAAGAGAGGACTAGTTTTATTATAAAAAGCAGTTTAAGAAAGAAAACGCAATGTCTTTCGTAGTTAGAATTGCAGACCTATGCTTTTGAAACATTGAGAATACTGGAAACTGATTACTTTACAAGAATACCCTCCAAAAATTCACATTGCCTACTTTTCTTTTAGTGAGTAACGCAGGCAAAGCCACGAAGGCTAAATTGCAGATTTAGTGTAAGACATTACGTAGCGAAGAATCGAGGGAAAATAATATGTATAGAACAAAATGGGCTATACGCTGTATTTAGATCAGTTTAAAAAACTACTGATAGATTCCTATAAAATAGGCGTTGTACTACACTGTAGCCGTAAAATTGGATAAATCGGAATACATTTTGTTATAAATGTTCACCTACAAACATTCATTTGACTTTAAAAGAATACAGTGTTGATGAACTGGCTTGATCTGTCTTCATAGTAATTCCTCTTGACAAACGCACTGACTATAACTTTACTATTATATTTATTGTACCCACGCTGGACTGATAGTGACTGCCACATGGCGTTCGACTGTTAGCTGTCTGCCTTCTGGCAAAAGCAGACAGATTTGTGCTTACTTACCCCACTCCTTCATCACTCGTAGCTATACCAACACAATTAATTAAAACTTCAAATATTATCTTACTAGCGAGTGATACAAGTGGATATCCTGCAAACCATTAATTATTAACGCAAAAGACCTTTAAGTATATGTCATTTCTTATCAACTAAGACTCAAAAGATTGCAATTACTTTCCAGAAAGTATTTGGGTCTGACACATCCCACCTGTCCTATTGCCGGTGATGCCCATGAGTAACCAGGGCTACAGCTATTTTGACAGACGTAAGCAGAGGAAACAAAACTATATCAATTTAATCCTAGCTATGCCAACGGGAGTAATAATCAGCCACACAGTGCTGGCGCGGTGTCATGTACAAAACTTCCGTGCGGGGCTCTCCCGCACTCCCCCCTCCCTCCCCCTTTCCAACGCAGGTTATATACCTTCCCCACGTTCAAAAGAATTCTATGTTTGTCATTGATATACTACCAATATATCAAAAGACTGTTACTACAGCAGACCTACTATCATGATAGAAAAATTATTAATTGGAGAAGGAATCTTCATAGGTATGGTAATTACTAAAATTTTAATAATGGAAACTAATCTAGCTATGGGGATCATTCCAAGTTAATGAAACTGAAAATCAAATAAGGTTCACAAGTGTTGTTCAGGATATACTCTTAAATGTTTTCATCACTAGTTTTCTGCCTTACACACTTTACACAGAGCTCCTTTTCCTTGCTTTTTGACGAGCAAATTCATCAATAATACGTAGGTTGGAACTTAAATAGTAGCAACACTGCTGTGGACACACTATGCAATGGAGTCTACTATTGTCGCTGACAGCACACGTTGTTGACATACCTACCTTACCTCCGAGCAAATGGACTCGCCCGTCCAACGTCACCGGCGCGCGCCCAATCCAGGGAACACAGTAAGAGTGTCATTATGTTTTCGAAACAGGAAGAACGGAGTTGGATGAAGATTGAATGTGCCAGAGGTCGTACATCACGACAGTGTCATCAAGGTCTTCAAGAGGCCTGCGGACAATCGGCATTGCCGTACAGAACAGTGCCACGTTGGGTAACAGCCTTCAACGAAGCTTGGCAAACTGTGGCAGACATGCACCGTGGAGGTCGTCCTAGCGTCTCTGAAGAAGAAGTGCATGCTGTTGCCGCGTTAGTGGATGGTCAACGACGGCATACGGTTCGTGATCTCGCCCACGAAACCAGATTAGCGCACACGACTGTGCTTCGCATCCTGAAGGAAGGCCTGGGCATACGAAAAATTGCATCACGATGCGTTCCGCATGGCTTGACTGAAATATAGAAATGGATGCGATACGACGCTGCTCAGACGCACTTGGAGCACTAGGAGAGGTTTCTTGCGCCGTATCGTAACACTGGATGAGACGTAGGCCACATCGTATGAGCCAAAGCTGAAACGCCAATCCAACAAATGACGCCATTATGGGTCGCCGCGAAAGTCGAAAGTGAGTCAGAGCCCAAGTATGGTGAAAGTTATGGTGATTCTCGTGTACGACTGTGATGGTATTATCCTAACGCATTACGTTCCTCCACGGCAGACCGTCAATGGACAGTACTGCTTTTCGTTTTTGGAGCATCACGTGCGACCAGCTTTGCGAAAGAAGAGGCGACACTTTCTGTGCAACCCACCCATCATTTTGCAGGACACTGCGCGAGTGCATGCAGCGCAGGCTGTGACTGCTCTGTTCGGTCGATGGGACTAGAAAGTACTGTACCACCCACCATACTCCCCGGACATAAATCTCTGTGACTTTGATTTGATTCTGAATATGAGGAAACCTCTTCGGGGAATTCGCTTCAGAAGTGTTCCAGAGATTCGACAGGCAGTAGACCGCTCCATTCCCACCATCAACAGAACAGGCTCTGCTAACGGCATACTACGCCTTCCACATCGCTGGCAACGGGTTCTTCACAACGCTGGTTACTACTTTGAAGGGCAGTAACAGGTACAAACATGTAACTCTCTTGCATCGGTTGTGAATAAATAGTTGCCACTATTTAAGTTCCAACCCTAGTATCTTTAAAATTAAATTATGAAACTACGTCGTGTTCTACTAACAACATGGCAAGAGAAGACATGCGTTCATGAGAGATGCTGCTTCTGGAATAATTCTTGATAAGCTTTAAATGTGAAAAGCTCCTTCCAGCGGAGGCAACAGTCATTGGCACGGCTATCGAAATTCTCTAGGCAATAGAAATGTTGGGAAATGGCTTTCCAATATCATTCAAGTATTTCAATATTGACATACGAGTTTCCACATCCTCGGGCACCATTTCTCTGAACACTTTAATTTATGTCAAAAGCTCTGCTGCAACAATGTCTTTCGAACATTCGCCATTTGTGTTTGCACTTTGGCCTTTCTCAATGTTTTTACATAGCATTTTCTTTTATTACCCTGTATGTATTCTAAACTTTCTGGAGAAAACAAAAAGCCAAATATTTTGGAATACTTAGTCAGTTGGCCAAATCTTTCTTTCAAACTTTTTAACATTGTGTCAACGACACGATAGAAAAAATCGATTTTGTATTCCTCCTTTGAAGGTTGAGCTCTGCAAACCATGTCACCTTCACACCCAGACTGCTTCGCCTTCTTGCCA
Source organism: Schistocerca gregaria (assembly GCF_023897955.1). Lineage (NCBI taxonomy): Eukaryota > Metazoa > Arthropoda > Insecta > Orthoptera > Acrididae > Schistocerca > Schistocerca gregaria. The sequence goes on along the minus strand of NC_064927.1, from coordinate 194,457,197 downwards.
ATTCTCTTTTCTCCAAGTTTCGGTTCAATCTGTAAACTTTGAGCTATCTCTTTTTCTATTATCTACGCATTAACAATCTTCACGGAAATTCTCAATAAACTTCACTAGACTTTCGAGGGATTTAGTTGCTGCTTTCACATCCATGTTCTGCTTGAAGCACCTTACTTGCTCCATTAATGGTAACGCATACAATAAACTCGAAGCTTTCTAATTCTTTCACAGAAAGTGTGTGTGCTTCGGTCTTTGTTTTCGATTCAACAGTGCGGTTTCTCACCTCAAGAAGCGCATCTTTGACTTCTCTTGTCTGGTGGCTTATAGCTTTGACACTCTCCACCATTCTTTCCCCTCGAGAGTCTGAAAGCCCCTTCACTGTTAAAGTTGCTACCCTTTTCAATAAGATTTCCATCTCTGAGTGGATGCACTGAAAACAATGGTCTTTGAACTATACAAAAATGTGAGTACTTTTGCTGTAGAGTCTGCCGCATCTGATAACGCAAGATTAAGACTGTGGCTAGGACATGGCATATAAAATGTTCTTGGTTGCACTTTAGGATTCTGGCTTGAACACCACTTCGATAACCTTTCATATTTGCGTCAGTATCGTAACTTTGGCCTCTGCAATCGTGAATATTGAGTCCTAGTTGATTTAGTTTCGACGGAAGGGTTTCAGCCAAACGTTCTCATGGTGTTAAAGTGACGTTCAGAAAGCCGAGGAAGTGTTCTACTGCGTCCTCTGATAAATTTGCAAACCTAACAATCAATGTGATTTGTTCATCGTGGCTTGTATCGGAAGTACAATCATGCGCGAGAAAATATTTGCTTTCTTTTACAAAATTAATTGTGCTGCTTTTTACTTTGTTGGCAAGCAAATTTATGAGTTCATTTTGAATGTTTTTCCCAAGATAATGGTCATGAATTTCTTGAGTTTTAACCCCCTTAAATGTTCTTGCAAAACAGGGTCATCATTTCGATCAAACCAAGAAAATAATCATTATGTTCTTGATAGAGCCTGTCGCTGGTTTCCCTTAAGGTCATATTATGTTGAACTAGATATCTGATGGTGAGTATAATTGTTTTCAGGACACGATACCAATGTTCCTTCTCTTTTTTTCCAGTAGTTGAAGGCCAGTTTGATCAATACCACTTCTTTGTTTCAAAAATATCTCATATTCTATCAATTTTTTTTGTACAGTTTATGTGGTTAAATGATTGTTCATGCTCTTGGAATCGATTTCCGAAATGAACCCAGTCACAGAGACCTTCACTTGACAGCTTGTTTGAAGGAGATCCAAAAATTTTACAACAAAAATAAAAAAAAATTGTCAGTAGATTTCGAATACACAAGCTATTTACGAGCACTTTATTTCTCCATTTGGTACAGTTCTTAAGTAAAAATGAATTTACAATTTTCTTATGTTGTCATTTAAGGGCTACACAACATTTACAATTTCAGTAGGGCCTTTTTGTAGAATTTCGTTTATCGTGGAGGATGTTAAAGTATTAGGTCAAGTGTCTGGGTCAGAATTTGTGATTACTTCACAATTTCTAATGCTCGGCCTACCTGAATACGGAATAGCAAGAGGTCCACATTCCAATTCTTCACGTTCACATGTATCTAAAGTACAATATGATGAGAAGCTTCTGCTAATGTCATCGCCCTTTAAGCACACTTCAGTCTCGCTCTCTGAATTTGCTTGTCGAAGAAATTTTTCGAAAGCACCTTTTTGTGAGGTAAAAAACTCTTCATGCTGTAGATTTTTCCTGCTCTTTTGTGCGCCTAAATCGTATTTTCTAAATCTTTCCCCTTCACGAGACATTTCGCTATTAGCACTTTGAACTTCACAGGATATGCAAAAACACTTTATCTTCACACAGAGTGCACACAAAACACGTGAAACGGCGTGAACTGGAAAAGTACCGTACGTTTAAACTGACGACAATGAACAAATCATTCTGTAGGTAAGTCCTGCAGACGGAAGATGGTTCCAATGGCTCTGAGCACTATGGGACTTAACATCTGAGGATCAGTCCCATAGAACTTAGAACAACTTAAACCTAACTAACCTAAGGACATCACACACATCCATGCCCGAGGCAGGATTCGAACCTGGGACCGTAACGGTCGTGCGGTTCCAGACTGAACCGCCTAGAACCGCTCGGCTACACTGGCCGGCCAGACAGAAGAAACAATGAATCGCGTATTTCTTAATTCTCTTAATTTATGCATGAGCAATAGTCACGTATTGACAATAGATATTACTATAGCTCTTCATTATCATAGCCACTGGTTTCCTCGAATTCGATGCAAGTATTATTTTCTGAGTCGTTCTCCAATGGCCATAGTCGTGTCACAGTGGGTATATCGAATTATATTACATTAAAAGTAGTTTCAGAAACACTTCACTTTACTTTTTCAGTTTATCTGTATTGACAAAATTACAGGTGACAGTTTTCAAATTACCTTCTAATGTTTTGCGTGGAGCTCCTAGAAGCGTGGGGCCCTGTGCGCTTGCACCGTTTGCACATGCCTAAGGCCAGCCCTGCGGCCACCGCACCAACAAGCCAGTAGTGTACCAGACAGGGACAGACTGACAGAACAATAGTTCAAATGGAAATGATGAGGTGGAGAGCAACAGGACAGTGGTTAATCATTCGGAAAACTAACTTCGAAAACGTTTAGCCCTGAACGGTTAGCCGTAGAATGAGAGAGGTGCTTTGAAAGAAATTAAACCAATCCAGTATAACAGTGGACAAGATATGTGAGAAGAATTGCATTCTGGTAATGTATGTTGTCAGGATCTACCTGGGGTAGTGTTTCAGTCAACGATATATGCTGTAATAGAAAATATTCATGTGATGGCTACAACTGAATCACGTGCTGCAGCCACTGTTATCGCCTATGGATTATGGATGCCGTAGTGTTGGGTAATAAGGTTTCGTTGAGTTTCTCAGATGACTCCAGATATTCAGAAAAGAAAGCGCCCTTCTTTGTTATGAGCTAAAAATTAGCACCATCGGGAAATGCAGTTCGAGTGAGATGTAAGTCCTCCTTATGTATTTTTTCACCAAATTTCTGTAGTGGTGCTTGCATGTTTCCAGTGAATTGGGGAACCTCAGTGTAACTTTCTTGGTGATTCTTTTCGAAAATGATGTGTATCTCTCATTGGTGTCAGGCGTGACATTAGAAATCTTTACTCATTCCATAATCATCAAAGGGTTCGACTAGGAAGTCAACTTCATACATGCTTAAAATGTGGATAAAACGTGTATTTGTCTTGGAGTTGCTAATTCAAGTTCCATGTGTTGTGTGCTGAAATTTGCCGTTAGTTGGCAATGATCCCTATATGGTTTTTCCAGTTCTTTATTTAATGGCTCCTCATAAATACAGCAATCATCTACATTTTCGATTACTAATTTGCCGTCTTGCGTTTTAGTTACAGGAACAATGTTGTCATAAATATGATCAACTTTCGTTGAAACGTTTTGAACACTAGACAGCAGCCAGTCTCCAGGTTTGTCCCCAATGTACGAATCAAAATGATTAAGACTTGGGCCGGCCGGTGTGGCCGAGCGGCTCTAGGAGCTTCAGTCCGGAACCGCGCGACCGCTACGGTCGGAGGTTCGAATCCTGCCTCGGGCATGGGTATGTGTGATGTCCTTAGGTTAGTTAGGTTTAAGTAGTTCTAAGTTCTAGGAGACTAATGACCTCAGATGTTAAGTCTCATACTGCTCAGAGCCATTTGAACCATTTTTGATTAAGACTTGACTCATATACACGTACAACTGATAAGTAGCCGCAAAAGGTACATGTCGTTCTGTGAGAGTGGTATGAGAGGCGTAGAATCACTCTCACAGCCTGCCACAGGAGCGAAAAGACATTTAGATTCGGTATATACGGCAAAGGGTACTCGCTCCTTGTAACGAAAATTCTTAAACTTAAAGATTATATTCGGCTCTCTAGGCATTACAACACATACTGGATCCTTAGTAGAGCAATCTACCTGGCGCTTTGTTAATTGCTCACTTATCTGAAACGAGCTCAGGTACCTAGGACATTTACCGTCATGTTTCAACATTTTGGAGAAGAGAAGATGGGACATGCTTCAGTTTTAGCGGTAAAGTTGTGTGTCACCCTTGGATATTAACAAGTCTGCATGTTTCGTTCGCCAAACAGCGGCTTTAAAAAAGTAAACGAGTCCAACGACCACGTGTATAACACCATCATCTGACTTGCATGCGCTCAGGGCATATATATGGACATATATGTGACACTGCCTCTCAAATTCACCGTTTTCTTGAGGACTCATGGGCAATTTAATACCATAATGTTTATAACATCTGCTAATATTCACATTGTATTCTTCTGTACGCTCTGGATGTATATTATAGATTCTTTCGCAAGCCAGAAGTGACCACAGAAAGCAGTACTGGTCGTTATTTTTGACATTACAATAGCGTTTTTGTCAACAATATCATTTGCAAGGTGGATATGGTTGGGCCCTAAGCGTTCTGGATCATACAGACATAAGTGAACGTCTAAATACAAAACTCTGCCAAAAGCTTTACCCGCATCTCTTTGTAGGAAATCAGGGAGCCGGGTCTGTATTGGCTTCAGGGCACAGTCATAAAATCATTTAGCAGTTGAGGTGCACTGCATTTCCTAATCTCTTACCCTCACCAGATTTAATTCGTCTACATTCCATTATCCTCGTTTTGCTTTTGTTGATGTTCATCTTATATCCTCCTTTCAAGACACTGTCCATTCCGTTCAACTGCTCTTCCAAGTCATTTGCTGTCTCTGACAAAATTACAATGTCATCGACGAACCTCAAAGTTTTTATTTCTTCTCCATGGATTTTAATACCTACTCCGAATTTTTCTTTTGTTTCCTTTACTGCTTGCTCAGTATACAGATAACATCGGGGAGAGGCTACAACCTTGTCTCACTCCCTTCGCAACCATTGCTTCCATGTCCCTCGACTCTTATATCTGCCATCTGATTTCTGTACAAATTGCAAATAGCCTTTCGCTCCCTGTATTTTACCCCTGCCACCTTCAGAATTTGAAAGAGAGTATTCCAGTCAACGTTGTCAAAAGCTTTCTCTTAGTCTACAAATACTATAAAAGTAGGTTTGCCTTTCCTTAATCTATCTTCTAAGATAAGTCGTATGGTCAGTATTGCCTCATATTTCTACGGAATCCAAACTGATCTTCCCCGAGGTCGGCTTCTACCAGTATTTCCATCCGTGTGTAAAGAATTCGTGTAGTCTTCATTTTCTTTCATTATGCCCTGTCACATGTATATATAATTGTTTACAATATGCAGTTCCATCTGCATTGCATGTGTTCTTTCTATAAGAATGGGCAAATTTACACTTCAGTTCTTTTACTATAGGCGGTGACGACTGAATAAATTACCGTTTTTTAAATTTTTTTTACAATAGTCAGAGACATCTGCATTGCACGTGCCATTTCTATAAGAAGGGACGCCTTAAAACTGTTGAAATATGAACACATATACTTAAAAATAACAAGGACCGGCTGCGTTCCCTTGATCGGCGCGATGCACGCGAACGTCGGGGCGGCGGCATCAGGGCGGGTGATGAGAGCCTTTACCCTTCCCTCACTGGTGTTTGTTTAAACAAAGGCGCAAGTCAGGAATTAGAGTTAGGAGAAGCAGAGAACATATACCTCTGAGTGAATAGTACCTTGGAGAGAAAAACATGCCAAGAAGGCCAGCAAACATGCCTGGACCTACGCGAACATCCTATGTCTCCGACGTCATAGTGCCAATATTTCAGAACTTTGGTCACTGAACCCGTCTCAGTATGCCTAGAACTGAACTCTGCACAGTTACAAATAGCCCGGCAGGTCTGACCCGGATTGTGACGTCACAGAGCCAGTGCCAGTACTCTAGCTCCGGGGTAGTGTACCAGAATTCTACACTGTTGTAAATGGGCGACCAGGTCTGAGCTGGATTATAACGTCATAGAGCGTGTCCCAGTATTCCAGGTCAGCCAGCGTGACAAACCAGCATTTTGAACTTCCCGCCAGGTTATACTCGAGACAACAAAGCTGCTTCTATAGGAAATAACAAGCGTAATTTTAATTTCCCTTGCAAAATTTGAATTTCCCGTCATTTTATACAAAGAGGAATCAGTCTTTGTCAGGTCGGGGAGTGGGTCATCGGTGGCCTACTTTATCAGTGAACTGTCCTTTCATATCTACTAGCTGTTAGTCTCTTCTTGGTTATTGTTTCACACAATATACACTCCTGGAAATGGAAAAAAGAACACATTGACACCGGTGTGTCAGACCCACCATACTTGCTCCGGACACTGCGAGAGGGCTGTACAAGCAATGATCACATGCACGGCACAGCGGACACACCAGGAACCGCGGTGTTGGCCGTCGAATGGCGCTAGCTGCGCAGCATTTGTGCACCGCCGCCGTCAGTGTCAGCCAGTTTGCCGTGGCATACGGAGCTCCATCGCAGTCTTTAACACTGGTAGTATGCCGCGACAGCGTGGATGTGAACCGTATGTGCAGTTGACGGACATCCAAACCGTCATCGAACCCATCGTTCTACCATTCCTAGACCAGCAAGGGAACTTGCTGTTCCAACAGGACAATGCACGTCCGCATGTATCCCGTGCCACCCAACGTGCTCTAGAAGGTGTAAGTCAACTACCCTGGCCAGCAAGATCTCCGGATCTGTCCCCCATTGAGCATGTTAGGGACTGGATGAAGCGTCGTCTCACGCGGTCTGCACGTCCAGCACGAACGCTGGTCCAACTGAGGCGCCAGGTGGGAATGGCATGGCAAGCCGTTCCACAGGACTACATCCAGCATCTCTACGATCGTCTCCATGGGAGAATAGCAGCCTGCATTGCTGCGAAAGGTGGATATACACTGTACTAGTGCCGACATTGTGCATGCTCTGTTGCCTGTGTCTATGTGCCTGTGGTTCTGTCAGTGTGATCATGTGATGTATCTGACCCCAGGAATGTGTCAATAAAGTTTGCCATTCGTGGGACAATGAATTCACGGTGTTCTTATTTAAATTTCCAGGAGTGTATTTTCCCTGAACACATAAAGAACATGGTGAAATTCATTGTTCAAAAACATGTGTGTGAAATCTCATAGGACTTAACTGCTAAGGTCATCAGTCCCTAAGCTAACACACTACTTAACCTAAATTATCGTAAGGACAAACACACACACCCATGCCCGAGTGAGGACTCGAACCTGCGCCGGGACCAGCCGCACAGTCCATGACTGCAGCGTCTCAGACCTCTCGGCTGGAATCCATTGTTGTGGAATGGTGCGCAATAAGTGGTGGTGCTACTTCATGATAATGCCTGTCCCCACATCGAAAATGTAACGCAGAGTTACGCTTTCTTAAGTAGGAGACAGTCGAGAACCCGCCCTCAATCCTGATCTCTCCCCATGCGTCTTCGATCCATTAAAAAGACCTCGAACGGTCGACGATTCCTGTCCGACAAGGATGTGTAGCTGCCAGTTAAGGACTTCTTCATGCATCAGGAGAAGGTGTTTTACCAAACAGGTATCTCTAAGCCGGTGCGTTGGTGGGGCGGTTGCTTCAATGCTCACAGCGATTTTGCCTCATTGGCATACTGGTTATGAACTGTACGACACTGTAAGGGGAACTTTTTAATCACCCCTTATATTACAGTTGTTATTAGCTGCCTCATGAGAACTCGCAGTCTGCCGTGTAACTAGACGTGTGCCATTATCTAGATCTATTATTTACTACACTATTCGCATTGCCCCCACTGGTACGTGCATGTCTCATCAAACCTCGAAACTATGTATATTCATATGCGTGGCTGTTGAATTTTTTGTCGATTCTTTTAATGAACTTTTAGTTGTGCCTTCCACTTTTCTACTACGTAACTAACAGTTCTTGTTTTTCGTTAACTTTGCTCTTCTGACCTATTCGTGTTAGTTGATCTGAAATCCAAGGAATTGATTTTTTGATATACAGTGTGTAATTAAATTAGCCGTAATTCATAAATTTTGACCTTTTACAATTGTTTGCAAATCAGTCAAATTGCCTGTGTTCCCTCTCTTTCTGGAGATGGGCAACTGAAAGTATCATGGTCAGTGTAACGTTATCCTGCGTCTTCACAGATTGGTGTGTTACTACATCCCACTCGATGTATGGGATAAAGGTCTTGACCTGTTAAATGTCGCACCACGTCTCTGGGACTAGTCTTGACACACAGAGAAGAAAATGCAGTGGGGGACATTATATCATATACATATGATTCCACACAGTTGTTTCATTCACCACCAGATGGCAATGACATCGTTTGCGCAGCAGCTGAGGACTTTAATTCATCATAGTTGAACTAATTTGCATAAAATATTTATAAATTATATAGACAACCCTTCTTTGTGAATGAGCCACTATCAGCGAAAACTGTACTAAAATGCCTAAATTAGTTCCCAGATCAGCCCGAATATGCAGACAGAAAACGTGGCTGAGGACTTTATACAGGGAGTAAGAGAAGGGTATGGCCAAAAGTTCAGGAAACATACATCACACATTGAGGAAGAAAATATGCGATATGACTTCGGAAACGCTTTATTTCCAAACGCTAACAAATCAATCATCTACTTTGAAACGAAGACTCATCCGTGAACAGCACATTTTCACTAAAGGGTTGACACACTGTGGAATAAACTATTCGCAGAAGTGCACCTGTGCAGGAAAATTAGCTACTGACGGCGCCTGCGCTCACTGTACGTGGTACAGTACAGATAGAGTAGTTCCTCATGTAGCACTCTCCAGCCAGTCATGTGGTCAAAATTACTTGTTGCATATAATTTTCTAGCTGACACTAGGTTTCGTCGTAAACAGCACGAAGAAATTCGTCCTCTTGTTGAGATGTCCTCGTCCTAGGGCTCCATCAGTCGCGAGTTGTAGGTTTAAACGTACCACGCTCCCCAAAATAACAACCAATTATCTCAAACGTCCTCCTGACGTGCATTGTCGTTCTGTAAATCTCTGAGCGCCATGGCCACTACCACCTGCTAATCCGTACAACAAATGGACTTCTGCCGGCTCTGTATTTGAGTACACCTCCACTGTACCGAAAACGAAGTGAGCGACGAACACTAGACGGTTGGTGTCACGCGCTTGATACTAGCAGAGCAATCAAGTTAGTAAACATGTAAATATAAGCAATGAACTGAGTCTGCCAACATTGCCCTCACTCAATTGGAACAACCAACACTGGCGTTGGAACTAAGAATGACAACTTACTGTGCGTTCCAATCAAACGTTACCAAGAAGGTACTTGAACCAAGGCCGCTCGTACCCCAGGGCAAGGAGGAGCCGAGGCCCCTCTCTAGCTCTCAGCAAAAGGTAAAGATACTGTCTAACCAGGGGTTTTCCTTTCAACAAAGTGATTTCAAAGTCGGTATAACCCGGATTGTTAGCAGGGTCGGAATTGGAACTTTTCATGGCTACTTACAAGTCGCCATTCGTCTTGCAAAATATTAAAAATGCTTCACAGCTCTCGCCCCCATCCCCCACTGTTTGCGCCTCCCCACTATAAACTATAGTATGGACGCTCTTGTTTTGAGCAGCTCGCATAAGAAAAAGTTTTATGTAACGTGGGTTCGTTCTTTTTCTGTAGGACATGAGCTGTAACATGAAAATAAGTGTTTCCAGTCTCGTATCGTTATAACATATTTCATTTCTCTATGTATGGGGCAGTGGCGGTTCGTGGGTATACATTTTAGGTGTTCACAAATTTTGACAGACAGATAAATATGAGAGTGTGAAACTAATAGCTCTTGCTGTATAACACATTTATACAACTACAGCCACTGTCAAAAATAATAACAACAGTAATAATAATAATATTATATATAACTTGTCGAAAGAAAGAAAGAATTATTTGAGGAATTTTGTTATTTTGTACATAATTCTTTACAGTTTAGGGATAGAACGAAATAAAGTTCGTTATAATGCGTTTAAAATTAGTAGCAACTTCTGACGTTTGGCTGACAGGAGGGGGGCCGTGACGCCGTTGGCCAGGCAGCACCAATGGCGAGCTGGCCACCTGCGATTCTGCTGGTAAAGCGCCCCTGTTGCCGCTCCATGAGTAAACAGTACCACTTGGTGTCATGCATTAGATGCATCAATGTATGTTTGTCAGCTCTGGTTGTAAAGTCATATGTTCTGGAGTTGAAGTGTTCTGTAGTCGTGAGGTATTGTGAACAAGTGATTTGTGTTGGCGTTGTGTTAACAACAGTGCACTACATCTGAATACGTGATTTGCAATAAGAGTGCCGTCCAAGAACTCATTCACCGGCTGGGAAGATAACGGTTTGCAAAACATCCTTCGGAATTCGACAGTAGTAATGGACGAAACGCCGTACCACTTTGTTGTGATGCATAAAGCTCCATCGACGCAGTGGACGAATGCGGATATTTTGCAAAGAAATGTTCCACGAGATAAAGTTGCATCTAGCATATATAAGGTGAAGTTAAAGGAACTTGTACTACTGTAAAAGCCAATACTTCAAGCTACCAATTCGAGGAACAGGATAACGACAAAGGGCATACTTTAATCAGGCTTCCTCCGTGTTATGCTTCTTTAAATTCGAATGAGAGTATATGGGTCTGCCGGCCGCGGTGGCCGTGCGGTTCTGGCGCTGCAGTCCGAAACCGCGGGAGAGCTACGGTCGTAGGTTCGAATCCTGCCTCGGGCATGGGTGCGTGTGATGTCCTTATGTTAGTTAGGTTTACGTAGTTCTAAGTTCTAGGGGACTTATGACCTAAGATGTTGAGTCCCATAGTGCTTGAGCCATTTGAACCATTTTATATGGGTCTGAGTGAAAAGTAATGTGACAAAAAACAGCAAGAAGTTTACGCTCACTGATGCTGGAATTCTGACAGAAGACACCACTGAAAATTTTACACGACAGGACTGGTTTTGAGTTGTCAGCCGTACCAAAAAGATAATTGAGGAGAATGATTCATGAAGGACCTTAACGAGCTTTGAAGAATACGTAGCTTCTGTTATTGCGATGTTAAAATCTGCTTCTTTCGTCGGAACACACTAGAGCTTGGAAAAATTCATCTCTCTAATATAGGCCTACTAATGCAGTTGAAATTGTGGCAATATCCTGAAACAGTGTATTATTAAACTAACAACTGAGTCGAGTCAGGTCAGTAGTTTATGAAATGACCATTTCTCAGTATAAAAATAAACGTGTAACTTCTTCACTCATATTGTTACAAAACCCACAGCAGTTACCGATCCACCAGCTATCGATGGCCCTCAATAATTACGTTATTTCTTCGAAAAAATCTGTAGTTACTTGAATATCGCAGTAGACATGGAAGTTCAGCATATTGATCATATGACACAACACTCTCGTATTTGCGCAGTATCATTTGCCAAAATCTTGTTTCGATATCTCAAATCGTTTATGCGATAAGAGGAATTTGTGACTATTTCATTCTATTTTTTTTCACTGACGCACGATTTCGTGATGGAGCGCTTTACGTACATTCCATTCTTTCGATATTGGAAACAGTGATATCGCTCCAAGTTTAAAGAATGATTTAATATACTATCTTCATTTGATACGCAGCTATATGTAACCTAACACTCGCCAGTCACAAATTCGTAGTGACACCTATTTTTAACTTCAACCTAAGAATTTCTAGCAGTAGCTACATACTAATGAAATAGCACGGTAACTATGGCAATGAAGGAAAGGTGTTTCATCATGAAGCTAACTAATTAAACTTTAATATGTGCGAGATTGAGACTGTATTGCCGACTGGTTTCCTTTGAGAAAGCACACACAGTCAAGCGAGCTGCTGAGGCTCCTAACACATGCTGGCAACTACTCTCCTCTTCACTCGCTCCGTACCGAACTGATAAAAGTCGCAACTTGTTTTAAACGCACTAGAGTCTCCGTTTCCCATTTTTACCTGTGTGGGAGTGTCCTTGCTTTTTTATTTTTTTCGGATGAATGCTAATGATCCGTAACATGTGTATTAGTTAAAGAATTAAATTGCGGGCTGAAAATCAAACATTCTTAAGTTGCGCGCGCGCGCGCGCGCACACACACACACACACACACACAACGACTTACGCTTGTTATACGCAACTTTATTAGCTTGTAGTCAAGCTTATTTGATTTCATAACTTTCTCAGTCAACAGTTCTGGTCTTGGAGGCGATAGTTCCTTCGCGGGCTACATTTTCCTGGTAATTTTCTTTTCTGTGCAACAGAGTTCATGTTGAGACTATGTAAGTAGGCGGTATAGGTTCTTATATTGGTAACGCCAGCGCCACTCTGACGCTCTGTATGAAAATCACTGGCTGTGCTGCGTGCAGTCTGTGGCTGGTTTGCATTGCTGTTGGCTATTGTAGTGTTGGGCAGTTGGATGTTAACAGCGCGTAGCGTTGCGCAGTTGGAGGTGAGCCGCCAGCAGTGATGGATGTGGGGAAGTGAGATGGCGGCTTTTTGAGAGCGGATGATCTGGACGTGCGTCCATCAGAAACAGTACATTTGTAAGAATGGATGTCATGATATGCTATATATATTATGACTTTTGAACACTATTAAGGTAAATTGTTTGTTCTCTATCAAAATCTTTCATTTGCTAAGTATGCGTATCAGTAGTTAGTGCCTTCAGTAGTTTGAATCTTTTATTTAGCTGACAGTATTGGCGCTCGCTGTTTTGCAGTAGTTCGAGTAACGAAGATTTTTGTGAGGTAAGTGATTTGTGAAAGGTATAGGTTAATGTTAGTCAGGGCCATTCTTTTGTAGGGATTATTGAAAGTCAGATTGCGTTGCGCTAAAAAATATTGTGTGTCACTTTAAGCACAGTCATGTATAATTTTTCTAAGGGGACGTTTCAACTTCACACGATAGCAGATTCTTGCACGGTAAACAACCACCTCCAAAAATTTTGGTGGTTGCAAGTTCCTATGGGACCAAACTGCTGAGGTCATCGGTCCCTAGGCTTACACACTACTTAATCTAACTTAAAGTAACTTACGCTAAGGACAAGACACACACCCATGCCCGAGGGAGGAGTCGAACCTCCGACGGGGGATGCCGCGCGAACCGTAGCAAGGTGCCTAAGACAGCGCGGCTACTCCGCCATGCAACCACCTCCAAACACAAAATAATGTTCGTGGAAATGATTGAATTCAAGTTGTACGACCTACGAACATGATCAACTGACTAGAATAGAAATGAGGCGCTTTGAATCATAAAGGCCAAAAGCACACTGTCATCAATAAATAGTGAATATCAAAGAAACAAGTGAGAATAGCTTTACGTGAATATTCATAGATGTAATGTGGGCCTCTAGTACAGATAAACCTGACGCACCATAAGATCAACAAATATCAGAAGCGTGAATATTTGCTACAGTCTCACAACCGAGGATGATGTACTTCATGATTCTCAGCGTATCAAATGGATTACTATATTATAAAATCCAAAACTTATATACTATATCTCATTTAGAATCACACAAAATAGATTTTTCGGTCAGCATAACGTATATTGATGTCCGATTTACTATATAGTGAGTGAATTGGCATAGCTGAAGTGTCTTCTACCGTCTAGTGGGGTTTATGCCATGCGAACGGGGATAAAAGTCTGCTACAGTGTGTTACCACCTGGTGGCATTGAAGTAAATTTGTAATTGAGTGATAAGGGCTAGCTGAACACGTTGTGAACCGTGTACGTTGTTTATCAAATCTGTACGTATTTGGCCTATGAGGCAATTACGCCACGCCAGTTGCGCATGCACAAAAGCTCCTTAAAACGTGCGCAACTGAAGATGTGCTCGCGACCTTGATGTCAAGTTTCACAGAGTCAAGACGAGCAGCAATGCAGCATAGCCCATTAGATTTAGTGGCTTGTATTTCAGATTACAGTATCTACATTACCTTTAACAGCGTTGAAGGAAAAATAGCCAACAGCCACCACTGTGTGGAAAGTTTCCTGAAAGTTTTATCATAACTTTTTGTTACAGATAGACGGAAGATGAGGGTGCTAGTGATTTCGTGTACGAGGGCTGTCCAGAAGGTAAGTTACGATCGGTCGCGAAATGGAAACGACTATGAAAATCCGATAAAGCTTTGCAAATATGTGTTGGGCAGTGTCTCTAGTATGACTCTAGGTAGAATTATGTCGCACTTTTTGTTCCTGAGCTCTTAGTGAGCGCGTAAAGATATTAGTGTCTCCGGCCAAGTACGAGGGCCTGGTGAGAATTTTCCCCTGAAGCTATGCAACCAACATTACATAACTGTCGTGCGGTTCCTTCTTGAAGACAATTCTCAGCCTCATTCTGCAGGGGCAATGAAGACGTTCCTGCATCGTTTCAATTGGAAATGTCTGGTTACCCATGATACAGCCCGTAATTGTCTCCCACTGAGTTTCATCTCTGCTCAAACGAACCACTGGCTATGAAGACATTTTAGCACAGACAACGAGCTTTAGGCCAGCATAGAGAATTGGCGGAAAGCACTGGCGGCTGCCTTCTATGATGAGGGTATTGGAAAGTTGGTACAACGCTACAACGAATGTCTGAGTCAGAACGGCGACTACGTAGAGAAGTAGCTGAAAGGTGTAGCTAACTGTTACAAATGAAACATTTCTGACTTTCACTGTGATTTTCATTTCGCGATCAATCGTAACACTTTGTGGACAGCCCTCGTATTAATCATATTGTTAAAGCCGTCGGCACACGGACCGAGCTGTCGAACGTCAACGTTGAGCTGCTAAGTTCAACGTGCTGCTGAACGCTCAGAAATGATGCGACTTGTGAATACGGCACGTGGGCCACAACGTGGTATACACGATCACAGCGTACTCCAGCGGCAGTTACGGGATGTTCCTAATTCATAAATCACACTGTTTACTAAACAGGCTTGCGTAAAAATCCCCCGTTAGCTCTATTAAAACACACATTTCCTCCATCGTCCGCGAAAAGGAAAGTACCATGTCCAATCAATAAGGACACAAGCTTATAAAAGTTCCATTACAAACGGTGCGATACAAATTTGCAATACTTCTCCATATAAGATAAACATTATTTCATCATTCCCACATTTTAGTAAAACCCCGAGGTCAGTCTTACTTGATCACTGTTCCTACCCAGTGGCAGAATCTTTGTAACATGTGAATTACGAAGCGTAAAAGAAAACTGAGCAAAATATCTTTATACAAGTAGCGCAAGCTAGCTGTCCTGCAGATTAAGCCAATCGAGCAAACTCACTACTCGAAAAAAGGTGAACTTATATTTAAATAACATCCAATTTTATAGTATATACTTACATTAAACTAATAAGGAAGTATCCAGTGGCGTCGACTTGGGGGGGGGGGGGGGGACGGCAAGGTACTTTGTGCCCCCCCCCCCCCCCCCCAATAGTTAAAAGTAGCTCCCCCCTGCTCCTCTCTAAAATTCAAACATGCATTTCTCACCGCTCTCTCCCCCTTCCTCAACCTTTACTGAGAAATTTGTTAAAACTTGCTCATACATTTTTGCATAATAGTATGTAATGATTATGTAGGAAAAAAATACCGATTTTACGAGCTATTGCGCATTCCTTTCTGCTATTCCTCCAACCTCTGCATATGACGAACTGCCGTGACAGGGTTTGTCCCCGGCATCTGTACTATTCGCACACTTTTACTGTACGGAGGTATGCGGGCAACGAAAGCTCACCATGAGCTCGCAGCGCTTTGGCTCCTAGGACGAGCTCCACTTCCCCCCACAGCAGCCTGCTGGCAGCTTGTAAAAGAAACTAATGAGCAATTGTGACACCGAATTTGATGGCGATCGCTAGAAGGACTATGTAACGTTAAAGACTCCTCGTTAATTTTTGTAAATTCTATTGATAATCACTAGGTAAAACACCACACAAATCAGCACCGGTTCCAGGCATTTTGCCGCTCCGAGCGAACATGTCAAGCCCCCCCCCCCCCTTTTTTCGCCATAGGCAAATTTTCCCACAATATATTTCATATATAACGCCTTATTTTCACATATCACACTAATTTGTCTCTTTGTTGTGAATATGTCTTTAAGATCAAAGCAGCAGCCAGTGATACGTTTACAGTGCTATACATTTTAAGCCATTTTTGTTGGATGAAACGTTTCTTTCCTAAATCGGAGCACACTGTATCTGTACCATAGATAATTTTCAATAAAACCCTTGCTTTTATGAATAATTTGTATTTACAGTTTATTCTCACATCGATTCATTTACGCAAGATGGATTTGCCGCCCCCAAAAATCTGCCGCCCTGGACGATGGCCCATTCGCCCCCCCTCCCCCGCCACTTCTCTAGAGCCCGCCCTGACAATAATCAACACTATTGTTACGTGGCTACTTCTTGTTAGGCGCACAGTACTGTTACACAGGCCGCAGCTAATGTTGGCAGCAACCGTAAATACTCCAAAGCTGGACATCGCCAGTGGTCAGTTAGTCTTGCTGTGACTCGGTTCAGTTGTTAATCTTTCGTCCCTTACTGTCCAGCTTAAAATGGACAAGTTTATAATTAGGAACAAATGTGACAATGTGGCAAGTGTTAGCAATGGTGAAGCTAGACCCAGTGTTAGTGGTGCTGTGTGTGACAACAAAGACACAGATAGTGACGGAACTGTGGTGGTGACAAAAAACACTGTTCCAGGAAAAAAACAGCGCTGTTATCAGCAGTATCGGACTGCCACAGAGAAGCTGTACTGAAATTCAAATCCTTAAAATCGAATGTCAATGTATTTAGCCAGATTTGGAAAGAGAAACTGACACAAATGAAAGAAAACCGAGCTTGTTTACTAAAAATCATATCTTCCCTCCGTTATTTAGCAGTGCAGGGGCTTGCAAAACGTGGGCATACTGATGAAACAAGTAACTTTGGCAGTTTATTATGTCTTCGATGTGAGGATAACCAGCTGCTTTTAATATGGCTACAGCGCGAAACTTCAAATGGACATCCCATGATGTGCAAAACGAAGTTTTGGCCATTTTAAGTTATACACTTCTTAGAATATTATTGGAGGATATCAAGAGTGCAGAGTATTTTGCAGTAATAGCAGACGAAACAACAGACATACCCACCAAAGAGCAATTTAGTATCTGTATAAGATTCGTTGATGCTTCGCTAGAGATAGAAGAATATTTTTTAGGGCTATACTCAATACAAAGTACCAAAGCTAAGGCTCTATTTGATATTATTATTGACATTTTAAGACGCTTTGATTTGCCTACATCTAAGTGTAGGGGCCAATGCTTTGACGGTTCAGCTAACATGGCAAAGTTTATAGAAATAGAGAAGAGAGCTATGTTTGTGCACTGCCTTGCACACTGTTTAAATCTACCACTACAAGACACTGTGAAAGCAGCTCCAGAATGTCGATATGCATTGAATGCATGTATTTTGTGAGAGATTCACCTAAAACATTAGATCTTTTTGCTCACTTGAAGGCAGATGCCTCTACAAATTTGAAACCACTCTCTCCTACAAGGCGGGCCGTAAGATACTTGGTAATATCTTCAGTTTTGTCCAATTATACAGAACTTCAGGAATTTTTTCTAAGTGTTTCAAGAAATGACAACTCAGACACCAGGGTGAAAGCAAACGGGTTTTTGATTAATATGCAGACATATGATTTTTCTTTCATGTTATCACTTTTGGTAAAACTGTTTGGTCACATTGATACCGTAAACATAGCACTATGGAGGAAATTCCTACACTTAGAGGAAGCCAATAAGATGATTTCCACTCTTGTAACTTCTATTAAATTTATGAGAAACAATTTTGAATCATTCTGGGGTGAAGTAACTTCAAAATATCAACATATGGATGTTTATTCCCCAAAATTACCCCGTAGAAGAAAAGTCCCTAAGAAATACGATGACTTCATTAATTCATTTGTAGAAACATTCACTGAAGTATGTGTCAAATATAGAAGATTGTATTATGAAACAGTAGATACATCCATCAGCTTCTTGAAATCACGGTTCAAAACTCAATCATTCATGTTTCTAAATCAAATTGAACAATTTCTTCTCGATAATAACAAATATTCATTCGACAATGTATCTTTCTACTAATCAGATATAGACAAAGAACGCTTGCTTCTCCACCGAAGCATGTTCCATGAGATTATCCAAAGTAGTGATTCTGCGAATATTAGTTCGTTGGATGACATAGTGAAATACCTAAAACAGGGAAAACACCTGTTTGACCTACTGCCTGAACTAGTGAAATTCATACGTGTTGTGCTGAAGATTCCGATAACGTCCTGCTCCGCTGAGCGGTCATTTTCTTGTCTGCGGAGGGTGAAAACGTATCTTCGTTCTATAATGGGGCAGGATCGTCTTAATGCCGTCGCCCTTCTCAATCGATGAAACTCGACCTTGATGTCATATGTGACGAGTTCATATGCAGGAATGATCTGAGGAGGAGTACATTTGCCATCAAGAATTAAGGTATATTTCTTCAACTTTATTTAGCTTATTTATTTGTTTTGTATCACTACTGAGCTGAAATGGCATTGTGATTGACGTTTGAGCGAGTTGAGGGGAGGGACTAGTCGCCACCCACCCAGTCGTAGTTTGTATGATTCTCAGCTGTTTGCAGTTTTCATTATTCTCACAATCTTTTTTTGTTTCTTGAAAGTTGTTATGCTGTCATAACTCAAAAGGGAAAGTATGTGTGCATAATACACCTTTCTCCTTAAGCACATGTGTTGTTACGTATAATTCTCATTGCATAGGTCATTTTAGATAGCTTAGAATTTAAGAATGTGATGTGGGAATTCCATTTCAGATTTTCTTGTAAGTAAACAAAGCAATTTGGTTTCAGTGGCACTTAATTTTTTGGTCTTCCAAAGAAATATATGGTTTTAATGGATTTTAATTTGGCTGTGTGTGGAATTGTATAGTGGCGGTTTTTTTCCTTTTTTTTAAGGGTTAATCAGTAGCTTATTCCTCACAAACCACACTGAAATCTTTTCATTTGTGACTTCAGCATACAGCCTAAGAGCCTTTCTATTTCCACCTTCAATCAATACACTGGTGTCATCTGCAAATAGGACTGGTTTAAAGTGTCGAACTTGTAGATGTAAACGCACAGTTATCTGTCAAATGTAGTAGCTAATAAAATGATTCTTGCCGCCCCTCCCTCCCAAAAAAATAAAATATTTTCAAGTCGGCGCCTCTGAAAGTATCAGAACCTAATAAAAACGAAAATGTTAGGAAAAAAACTCGAAAGTTTCGTGGCGCGAACCACCGCCCTAGGTTTCAATCTTTATACGGATAAAGTACGTTACTGACTACGCTTTTTTTTCAGTTTTGTTCGGTACTTTCGTTGCGTTTGGTCTGGGCGGACGTCACAAGACATCTGTTCAAACTGATCGTTGGTTTCTTTACTCAGTCTTTTTATTACATAGTGCGAGCTACCGTACCAGCTGGGCTAAATCTGTAACACACTGCTGATAACCAATCATACGGTATTATCACTTGCTGAAAATTTTAATAGTAGATACGTTACTGATTTAATTATAACAATTTGTACCAAGAACAATGGTTTTGGGTGAATCTTCAATGTGTCGCTGCCTTTAAATAGCATACTCTCATAACACGCAAGTTACAATAATTCTTTTGCCACGAATATGATGTTTCTCATTGTTTTATTGGAACGAATCACACAGTTAACAACGGGTTTGCTAGCGATTCTCAACTTGCTGGTGCTCAGAAACGGCGTATACAGGGTGGTCCATTGATACTGACCTGGCCAAATATCTCACGAAATAAGCATCAAAAGAAAAAAACTACAAACAACGAAACTCGTCTAGCTTGAAGGGAGAAACCAGATGGCGCTATGGTTGGACCGCTAGATGGCGCTGCCATAGGTCAAACAGATATCAACTGCATTTTTAAAATTAGGAACCCGCATTTTTATTACATATTCGTGTAGTACGGAAAGAAATATGAATGTTTTAGCTGGACCACTTTTTTCGCTTTGTGATAGATGGCGCTGTAATAGTCACAAGCGTATAAGTAAGTGGTATCACGTAACATTCCGTCAGTGCGGACGGTATTTGCTTCGTGATACATTACCCGTGTTAAAATGGACCGTTTTACCAATTGCGGAAAAGGTCGATATCGTGTTGATGTATGGCTATTATGATCAAAATGCCCAACGGGCGTGTGCTATGTATGCTGCTCGGTATTCTGGCGGACATCATCCAAGTGTCCGGAGCGTTCGCCGGATAGTTACGTTATTTAAGGTCAACCACGACCTGGAACAAATGATGATACCCAAGTAGGTGTTTTAGCTGCTGTCCCGGCTAATCCGCACATCAATAGCAGACAAATTGCGAAAGAATAGGGAATCTCAGAAACGTCGGTGTTGAGAATGCTACATTAACATTGATTGCACCTGTACCATATTTCTATGCACCAGGAGTTGCATGGCGATGACTTTGAGCATCGTGTACAGTTCTGGCATTGGGCACAAGAGAAATTACGGGACGATGACAGATTTTTTGCACGCGTTCTATTTACCGACGAAGCATCATTCACCAACAACGGTAACATAATATGCACTATTGGGCAACGGAAAATCTACGATGGCTGCGACAAGTGGAACATCAGTGACCTTGGCGGGTTAATGTATGGTGCGGCATTGTGGGAGGAAGGATAATTGGCCCCCATTTTATCGATGGCAATCTAAATGGTGCAACGTGTGCTGATTTCCTACGTAATGTTCTACCGATGTTCCTACAAGATGTTTCACTGCATGACAGAATGGCGATGTACTTCCAACATGATGGATGTCCGGCACATAGCTCGCGCGCAGTTGAAGCGGTATTGAATAGCATATTTCATGACAGGTGGATTGGTCGTCGAAGCACCGTACCATGGCCCGCACGTTTACCGGATCTGATTAATGTGGTATTTACACATAATCACGCTGTAACAGCATGCGTTCTCAGAAATAAAACCTGTAGTTCAGTCAAATGACGGTTACACCATTCAGAAATAATAAATTTATTTCTATGAGCCACTAGCTCGTCTTACAAAATGATAATGTCTTTAAAAAACAACTTAATTTACTTGTTTCTTAGTCTGTTTATTAATGATCAAAGGTACATACATCACATTGGAACAACCGAAATAAAATATTCAAACGTACCTACGTTCTGTATTTTAATTTAAAAAACCTACCTGTTACCAAATGCTCATCTAAAATTGTGAGCCATATGTTTGTGACTATTACAGCGAAATCTATCACAAAGCGAAAAATGTGGTCCAACTAAAACATTCGGATTTCTTTCCGTACTACACGATTATGTAATAAAAATGGGGGTTCCTATTTAAAAAACGCAGTTGATACCCGTTTGACCTATGGCAGCGCCATATAGCGGACCAACCATAGCGCCATCTGCTTTTCCCCTTTAAGGTAGACAAGTTTCGTTCTTTGTAGTTTTTTCGTTTGACGCTTATTTAGTGACATATTTGGCCCGATCACGATCAGTGGACCACCCTGTATACGTGTAGGCTTGAAATTTCCAATATGGCGCCTCACAACTCTGTACTGAAGGGAGAAGGCGTGCGTGTGACGTAGGTAGCGTTGTGCTATCTCATTGGTCAACGCTCAGACGCACCCGCAGAATATCTGACATGCTCTGCACGTTCGGAAAGACTCCCGAACGTGCCATCCCACGCTATGACGTCAGAAACGGCACGCTCAACGCTCAACGTTCTGATGCACGGCCAGTGTGCCGACGGCTTAACGCCACAAAAACCCTGTAACGAACCATGATATCCAACAGACGTATTCCAAAAATCTCGAGTAATACTATCGTCAAGTGTGTGTCAACCGAAAGATGCAGGTGGGCATTAGTGTTGAGGACGCGACTTTAGTGAACCCGGTAGAGCATATTTTGTGCTCCGTTCCACTCGCAGACGGGCCAGGAAGGACACCATTACCGCTAACCTCGCACTGATGCAGATAGCGCCGAGTCGGCGGCGCCTGTTTGCACAAGAGGCGCTGCGGGAGACAGTTGTACCAGGCGACTGTCAGGCGCACGTACGTAATCAAGTCGCAGATCACAATCGAACCGCGGCGTGTCCATTGTCGCGCGAGACGCGGCGCGGCTGGTGGTGCGGCGCCGAGCAACGCCAGCTCAATGGCGCATTGTCGCGCAGCCAACAATGAGCGCGCGCCATTATGCCATTATGCCGGCCGCCCGGGCGCTCAGGAGCCGAGATTTATTGGCCGACGCGAATAATGCAGTCGGCCCGCGAGTTCCGGCGCGGGATCCCCGGAATAATGGATGCGGCACACGCCGAGTCGCGATAGCGAAATTCAGAGACGGCGCTTACGCTAATCAGTGTTTGCTGGTCCCCGCCGTACCGCATGTGGGCCAGCTCCTCCGAGACTGCAACAGCGCGTATTTCACTGAGGCAGGTCGATGCGGAGGTACAAGAGCAAGTTCGTGTCAGTCACAGCGCCAGGTATAAACACACTGACGGGCGTGGAAAGTGTTAACGCAGAGAAAGAACAGTCCGATATTTGTGGAAATGTTGTTGTGGTCTTCAGTCCAGAGACTGGTTTGATGCAGCTCTCCACGCTACTCTATCCTGTGCAAGATTCTTCATCTCCCAGTACCTAATGCAGCCTACATCCTTCTGAATCTGCTTAGTGTATTCATCTCATGGCCTCCCTCTACAATTTTTACCCTCCACGCTGCCCTCCAATACTAAATGGTGATCCACTGATGCCTCAGAATATGCCCTACCAACCGATCCCTTCGTCTAGTCAAGTTGTGCCACAAATTTCTCTTCTCTCCAATTCTTTTCAATAACTCCTTATTAGTTATGTGATCTACCCATAACGACTTCCTGATACTGAAATCTATACTCGATGTTAACAAATTTCTCTTCTTCAGAAACGCTTTCCTTGCCATTGCCAGTCTAAATTTTACATCCTCTCTACTTCGACCATCATCAGGCAATTTTGCTCCCCAAATAGCAAAGCTCATTTACTACTTTAAGCGTCTCATTTCATAATCTAATTCCCTCAGCATCACCCGACTTAATTCGACTACATTCCATTATCCTCATTTTGCTTTTGTTGATGTTCATCTCCTATCCTCCTTTCAAGACACTGTCCATTTCGTTCAGCTGCTCTTCCAGATCCTTTGCTGATTCTGACAGAATTACAATGTCATCGGCGAACCGCAAAGTTTTTATTTTTCTTCATGGATTTTAATACCTATTCCGAATTTTTCATTTGTTTCCTGTACTGCTTGGTCAATATACAGATTGAATAACTTCGGGGATAGGCTATACAACCCTGTCTCACTCCCTTCCTAACCACTGCTTCTCTTTCATACCCCTCGACTCTTATAACTGCCATCTGGTTTCTGTACAAATTGTAAACAGCGTTTCGCTCCCTGTATTTTACCCCTGCCAACTTTAGAATTTGAAAGAGAGTATTCCAGTCACCATTGTCAAAAGCTTTCTCTAAGTCTACGAATGCACGAAACGTAAGTTTGCCTTCCTTAATCTATTTTGTAAGATATGTCGTAGGGTCAGTACTGCCTCACGTGTTCCAACATTTCTACGGAATCCAAACTGATCTTCCCCTAGGTCGGCTTCCACCAGTTTTTCCATTCGTCTGTAAAGAATTCATCTTAGCATTTTGCAGTCATAACGAGTATTAATTTCATTTCATACGGAACTGATGTCCATCGCCAACATCAATGTGAGGTTTGACCAGTATGCCAATGAGTATTCTGTTTATTGTTGCATGGAAGCGAATAACCTTCGAATGTCATCTTAGAATTTCTTGGCTCAGCTAAAACACAAGCTGTGTCAGTTCATGAAGGTTACTGAGTTGAGGCTGATATGGAAGTAGGCTGGTATGGAAGTATGCACTATCTGATCAAAAGTATTTGGGCACTTAGGTGTAATGTAGAACTGACCGCTCTATGTCACCAGAGGCGGATTCGCCAGGGCAGGCGGGAAGTGTAGTGTTGTCTGTAGAGTAGCAGTAACAGCAGAATGGATACGTCGAGAGAGCTTAGTGACTTCAAATGTGGGTTAGTCATTGGAAGTCACCCGAGTAACAAATCCATCAGGGACATTTCAACACTTCTAAAGCCGCCCAACTCGACTGTTCGTAATGTGACTGTGAAGTGGAAACGTGAAGGAACAGCTACAGCTACACTACTGACCATTAAAATTGACACACCAAGAAGAAATGCAGATGATAAACGGGTATTCATCGGACAAATATATTATACTAGAGCTGACATGTGATTACATTTTCACGCAATTTCGGTGCATAGATCCTGAGAAATCAGTACCCAGAACAACCACCTCTGGCCGTAATAACGGCCTTGATACGCCTGGGCATTGAGTCAAACAGAGCTTGGATGGCGTGTACAGGTACAGCTGCCCATGCAGCTTCAACAGGATACCACAGTTCATCACGACTAGTGACTGGCGTATTGTGACGAGCCAGTTATCGGCCACCATTGACCAGACGTTTTCAATTGGTGAGATATCTGGAGAATGTGCTAGCCAGGGCAGCAGTCGAACATTTTCTGTATCCAGAAAGGCCCGTACAGGACCTGTAAATTGCGTTCGTGTATTATCCTGCTGAAATGTACTATTTCGCAGGGATCAAACGAAGGGTAGAGCCACTGGCCGTAACACATCTGAAATGTAACGTCCACTGTTCAGAGTGCCGTCAATGCGAACAAGAGGTGACTGAGACGTGTAACCAATGGCACCCCATACCATCACGCCGGATGATACGCCTGTTTGGCGATGACGAATACACGCTTCCAATGTGCGTTCACCACGATGTCGCCAAACACGGATGCGACCATTATGATCCTGTAAACAGAACCTGGATTCATCCGAAAAAATGACGTTTTGCCATTCGTGTGCACCCAGGTCCGTCGTTGAGTACACCATCACAGGCGCTCCTGTCTGTGATGCGGCGTCAAGGGTAACCGGAGCCACGGTCTCCGAGCTGATAGTCCATGCTGCTGGAAAAGCCGTCGAACTGTTCGTGCATATGATTGTTGTCTTGCAAACGTTCCCATCTGTTGACTCAGGGATCGAGACGTGGCTGCACGATCCGTTACAGCCACGCTGATAAGATGCCTCTTATCTCGACTGCTAGTGATACGAGGCCATTGGGATCCAGCATAGCGTTCCGTATTACCCTCCTGAACCAACAGGTTCCATATTCTGCTAACAGTCATCGGATCTCTACCAACGCGAGAAGCAATGTCGCGATACGATAAACCGCAATCACGATAGGCTACAATCCGACCTTTATCCAAGTCGGAAACGTGATGGTCCGCATTTCTTCTCCTCACACAACGTGTCACCAGGCGACGCTGATCAAGTGCTGTTTGTGTATGAGAAATCGGTTGGAAACTTTGCTCATGTCAGCACGTTGTAGGTGTCGCAACCGGCGCAAGCCTTGTGTGAATGCTCTGAAAAGCTAATGATTTGCATATCACA
This sequence comes from Schistocerca gregaria, assembly GCF_023897955.1. Taxonomy (NCBI): domain Eukaryota; kingdom Metazoa; phylum Arthropoda; class Insecta; order Orthoptera; family Acrididae; genus Schistocerca; species Schistocerca gregaria. The sequence continues at coordinate 194,431,619 of NC_064927.1, read as the reverse complement.
GCATCTTCTTCCTGTCGGTTAAATTTCGCGTCTGTAGCACATCATCTTCGTGGTGTAGCAATTTTAATGGCCAGTAGTGTATATCAAGACCCACGTACTGACGGTCAGGGATATACGGGCACTATGGAGGGTGTTGTAAAGAGTCGCACTAAATCAGCGATGACTGTGTGCAGAGATTTAAAAAGAATGGCCTACAGTGGCCGAGCAGCTAAGCATAAGCCAGTCATTTCTGTAGTCGATGTTGAGCGACGCTTGACGTGGTGTAAGGAGCTCATTCCATGTAAAGTGCCAATGCAGCTGACATAAATTGTCCCTTCCCTTTCCTTTCTCCCTCCTCCACCTTCAATTTACTTACAACGAAGTTTTTGCTGCCCGTTTATGTGCTTCACCTGAAACTTGAGCGCCGCAATGCGCACTGCTCTCTTCGCAATACGTCCCATTTTAGATGGACGCGCTAGAATGTACGAGGGCGCCTGATTGTCAGTTTCTGAGATAAAGTCATGGTGTTCTAAGTAGAACTTGAACTTCTCTGTACCAAAGAGAACGCCCCGTGGAGTGGCTGCGTGGTTTGAGGCGCCATGTCACGAATTCCGCGGCCCCTGTCTGTAGTTCTCTTCCCTCGGGCATGGGTGTGTGTGTTGTTCTAAGCAGAAGTTTGTTTAAGTAATGTGTAAGTCTAGGGACCAAAGACCTGAGCAGTTTGGTCCCATAGGAATTCACACACATCTGAACATTTTGAACCAAAGAGAACAGGGAAGGCCTCAAGCTCATAGGTGGAATACTTGCCCTTAGTAGCTCTTAAAGCTCGTGACGCATAAGCAATGGGTCATCGTTCCCCATCGTTCCCCTACAACAACACGACCTCTACCCCATAATTTGACGCGTCGGTTTGCAAGATAAAAGGCAAATCAAAATTGGGAACCGCAAGTATGTAGGTGTTACTAAGCACTATTTCAGTGCATCATAGGCAGCCTGTTGACTTTTGGTCCTCCTGAACTCATGTCCCTTCCTATGCAATAAATTCAAATGGGCTGCTAGCTCAGCGAATTTGGGCACAAATTTACGAGAAAAGTTTATCATTGAAACAAACCAAGCTACACCCTTTTTAGTTCTAGAAGGACGAAAATTGTGAATAGCCTGTGTTTGGGTATTGTCAACTCAAATCCCATCAAACGAAACTAAACGTTCCAAAAAGGAAATATCGGACCGCATTAAGTCAACAGTTAAGTGTACTTCTCCCAGCCTTACCAACACCTGGACGAGGTGGTCCAGATGTTCGAGAAAAATGGTTGTAAACACACTGAAACTTGATATTACCCAAAACAGAATCGAGTAAGCGAGGCAGAAATGCTGCTCCAGTGGGCAAGCCGGAAGGGACTCGATTGAATTCCTACAAGTTCCAGTCTGTAAGAAATACGTCGCAGCCTTTGATTCCTTCACCAAGGAAATAGGTTGCCTTACTAGGCATACTCCATTTTACAGGACTATCATTTTCCCATTTACACTCTTCTGTCGTACTGTTTCCCTCGACATCCAGACATCCCAGATTCCATTCGAAGATGTTCAACTTACTTTTCACAGTCATTACTCCGAAAAGTATTTCATTAACCATAGCTCTGGTCGGTACATCACAGACTACAGATCCCATATCCTCCATCCGGTTAGAAAAGTATACTACCTGTGCCGGCAGGCGATAAATTTGCGAGCGAGAGGAATTAGAACCTGCCGAACTCAATATTAAAAAGGTTCGCAGAAGAGCTTCTGTAAAGTTTGGAAGGTAGGAGACGAGATACTGGCAGAAGTAAAGCTGTGAGTTCCGGACGTGAGTCGTGCTTCGGTAGCTCAGTTGGTAGAGCACTTGCCCGCGAAAGGCAAAGGTCCCGAGTTCGAGTCTCGGTCGGGCACACAGTTTTAATCTGCCAGGAAGTTTCATATCATCGCACACTCCGCTGCAGAGTGAAAATCTCATTCTCGAACTCAATATTCCTGTCGAAATCCGCTAAAGGAGCGACGGCACTACCAAGTGGGTCATTGACCTGCCCAGTACTCTCCGCCGTGATATGCATAGGGAAGTATCAATGCTGCATAGACACGGGTACATAACTCTTTGGTGTCACCTTCCGAGATTCCACGTTACAGGGGTGCATGAAATAAAAACCAGCTGTAAATAGTTTCCAAACAAAAAAAAGTGACAGCAAGGAAAGCATATAAGAGAAGTAAATTACCAAACAACAAACGAAGTTCAATAAAGACAAGAGAAACTAGAGTGCAACGATGCTCTAGCTACCATTTCAGTACAGCCTAACAAGTATGTTAATTAATGAGAGCACACAATCTACAGCTCCTAGTGGAAGGACTGGGTTAGAAGCTGAACATAGCTTGTTTCTTTTAAATAAAACCTTGACAAAATTTATTACCACAGTACAATTTACCAAAGTATTACATACATTCCTAAGTTTCTTTCTTTTAACAATAAACCATTTACTAGCTGGAAATTAAATTTTGTTCCCACTAAAACAGAGCAACGTTAGGAAAAGTTCACCTTCATTAGGAATCCAAGTTTTGCATTATGTTCCAAAAAGATTACCAAAGCAGTTCATTAGCTCCAGGCTTTAAATCTTTCCTTATTAAAACAGTGCTATATGTTTACTCTTAATGCTTCAAAAAATTCAGACAAAATAATTTACTCAATGAGGTTTCTTAGACAAAATCAATAAATTATGAGGAACCAGCCTAGTGTGAGATTAGGATGCAAGCCCACAGATGGCGAATTACACTCTGAGCTAGACCTTGGACACCTGGTCTGCAGTCACATGGCGTGAAGTTAACACTGGCTCATTTCCAACAAACATAAAACCTTTCTTTAAAAAAAAAAGGCATAAAACAACAGTTCGGTGGCCAATCTCAAAAGAGGCTGTACTCAAGGCTAGAGCAGAAGCGGAAATAGTAATTTAACAGCATCAAAATACAAATATTAATCTCAGAAGATTTCATATTAAAGTTAATCATTAGTGCCAAATAATACAAAGTATTTTTTTCAGGATGCAGCACACCAGCTACCGATTATCTCAACCGTGAATAAATGCTCGGCTACCATTCCTCCGATGGAGAGAAATGTATTCCCAAAGATGGTGCTCAGGTTTGCCAGGTACGAGGTATCGACCTCGCCACACGACTCAGTTCTGTCGTCTGGTGTAAACTGCAATACTGAAAATATTAGGTTACACAACAATTGGAGGGGATCTTCAAGTCTGAAATGTCAGTTAAGGAACTACCCGTTTGAAGTTTCTAAAATGAATCAAAATAAATTAGAAGCGAGAAAAGGACGTTACTTACAAGTAAAATCACTTAACCATTTAAGGGCATTCGCACCCCACCGTTGTCATGGGACGAACGTTTGGTCCTTCCTCTCGTCCTGTTACACAGTATTTTCATTACTGTAGTTTACACCAGAGGACGGAACCTCAAGTGTTCTGAAATCAGGCGTGTACGCAATAAATGATTATGGGTTAAGCAACTATTGTGGTTTCGAAAATGTTGTAGAAGGACAATTTTAAGATAATCTGAAGAGCCCCACGAAGGCGAAAAGCATTATTAATAGAAGAATAATTTGCAACCAAGGCAGTTTTTAAATCAAATATTTGCTGTAGTAAACGGCTAATGGGGTGGAAGAAATTTTACGATAAATTACAGAAACTTCACAATTTACGCTTATCTTAACCAAAAATCATTGTTTTTCAGCATTCTATCAGGAACCGCTCGTAAACAATTGGTTTTTTTATAAGCCGCCTTATGTCCACCCTACATGACATCTAATGCAAAAGAATCAATCGATTTGCTTAAATTGTCTGGGCTGAAGGAAGTGAGTAATGTTTAGATTTTGATCCTGTATTGTGGGATAGGTACAGTGCGCCTGCTCTTCCGATAGATGTACACTTGGTCGCTATACAAAACACCTGACACCTCATGTCTGTGATCAATAGAACCCTAGATGTCCAGCCCAAATCCTGTATCATTTCTATTACACTCTCTCCCACATTTCGCGATAATACAAAACGTGCTGCCCTTCTTTGGACTTTTTCGATGTACTCTGTCAGGCCTATCTGGTACGGATCCCACACCGCTCAGCAGTATTCTAAAAGAGGACGAACATGCGTAGTGTAGGCAGTTTCCTTTGTAGATCTGTTACATTTCTAAGTGTTCTGCCAATAAAACGCAGTCTTTGTTTAACCTTCCCCACAACATTTTCTATGTGTTCCTTCCAATTTAAGTTGTTCGTAATTATAATACCTAGGTATTTAGTTGAATTTATGGCTTTTAGATTAGACTGATTTATCGCGTAACCGAAGTTTAACGATTTCCTTTTAGCACTCATGTGGATGACCTCACACTTTTCGTTATTTAGGGTCAATTGCCAATTTTTGCAACATTCAGAAATCTTTTCTAAATCGTTTTGCAATTTGTTTTGATCTGCTGGTGACTTTATTAGTCAATAAACGACAGCATCATCTGTAAAAAACCTATGACGACTGCTCAGATTGTCTTCCAAATCGTGAATATAGATTAGGAACAGCCAAGGGCCTAGAACACTAGCTTGGGGAACACCAGAAATCACTTCTGTTTTCCTCGACGACTTTCCGTTAATTACTACGAACTGTGACCTCTCTGACAGGAAATCGCAAATCCAGTCACATAACTGAGACGATATTCCATAAGCACGCAATTTCACTACGAGCCGCTTGTGTGGTACAGTGTCAAAAGCCTTCTGGAAATCCAAAAATACAGAATCGATCTGAAATCCCTTGTCAATAGCACTCAACACTTCATGTAATAAAGAGCAATTTGTGTTTCACAGGAACAATGTTTTCTAAACCCATATTGACTGTGTGTCAATAAACACTTTTCTTCGAGGTAATTCATAATGTTTCAACACAATATATGTTCCAAAATCCTGCTGCATATCGACGTTAACGTTATGAGCCTGTAATTTAGTGGATTACTCCTACTACTTTTCTTGAATACTGGTGTGACCTGTGCAACTTTCCAGTCTTTGAGTGCGGATCTTTGTCGAGCGAACGGCTGTATATGACTGTTGAAGTGTGGAGATAAGGCATGAGCATACTCTGAAAGGAACCTAACTGGTATCCAGTTTGGACCAGAAGACTTGCTTTTCTTAAGTTTTTTAAGTTGCTTCACTGCTCCGAGGATATTTACTTCTATGTTACTCACTTTGGTAGATGTTCTTGATTCGAATTCTGGAACATTTACTTCGTCTTCTTTTGTGAAGGCATTTCGGAAGGCTGTATTTAGTACCTCTGCTTTGGCAGCACTGTCTTCGATAGTATCTCCATTGTTATCGTGCAGACAAGGCATTGATTGGTTCTTGCCACTAACTTACTTCACATACGACCAGAATATCTTTGGATTTTCTGCCAGGTTTCGAGACAAAGTTGAGTTGTGGAAACTATTATAAGCGCCTCGCATTGAAGTCCGCGCTAAATTTCGAGCTTCTGTAGAAAATCGCCAATCTTGGGGATACTGCGTCAGTTTAAATTTGGCATGTTTTTTCGTTGTTTCTGCAACAATGTTCTAACCCGTTTTGTGTTCCAAGGAGGATCAGCTCCGTCGTTTGTTAATTTATTTGGTATAAATCTCTCAATTGCTGCCGATAAAAGTTATAAGTTGGTTATTGAATGTCACAGTACGCACCTTTTGGCGCACCAGGCTACAGTGTGTGGTGCTTCAACAGTCATTGCACCTCTCTTTGACCAGTACTTTGGCATCTGTGCGTTATGCTGCTGTGTATGAAATAGGGAAACACAGCGATTCAGTCCCTCCACAGACGGTGGAGGTGCAACAGAGCCGAATTGCTAACTAGCAAGAGGAATTTACGAACTGGTCTACTTCAGTTTTCATCATGACATATAGGATCTGAGCGTTAGTGTGCAGACGTCAACTACTTATAGCAGTACGATGCACTACTTAAACAAACTCGAAAAAATCGCTCTTGAAGATTTCAAGATTTTCGAGCGCTGTTGTGTGCAAAATGGTTCAAGAACGTTAATAGAGTCTTCAGGAGGTGACTGCGTAGCGTAGAAGTCATGTTATCGCGAAGTCACAGATTTTATCTTCTTTAGTAGCAACGGTTTTACTTTTATTGAATTCTGTATTTTCCATGAAATAACTAATATTGAATCATATTTTTTTATTAAAAATGAGATTTTCATTTTAACTAGTGACGTACTCCACGTGGCAGCATGAGGTATCTTTATCTTTGACTGGTGTAGCTGTAATTTTGTTTTAAAAGTCTCTGCATAGAGCTATGATTAAAATTCTGAGAACAGTGTTACGTAAGAGAACATTTACTCTCATATAAGCTTCATATAACTGTAGCAGTAGCTTCCACTGTCCTACTGGTACCTGTAGCTTATGCCGACCTTTGGTAACAGTAGCTTGGACCAGACTTCCAGTAGTGATAGAGTGCATTGGCCTCCTGGTAGAGGTTGCTTGTACCAGCAACCTTGTAGCAGTAGATTGCGCTTCCCACTAACAATAGCTTGTGCTGGCCTACCTGTAGCAATAGATTGCACCGGGTCCTGGTAGAAGCTTGTGTCTGTCTTCTGGTAGCAGCACCTTGCATCAGCTCACTGGTAATGGTAGCTTGTGCCAGCCTCCCAGTCGAGGTACCTTGCAACAACCCCCTGGTAGCAGTAACTTACCTGTGATAGTCTCCAACTAGTGGCAGAATGCATTGGGATAGAGGTTGTAACATTACAGGACATATTGGGACATATTGAAGTATTCGATACAGTAGATTTTTAGGGGACGTCGATACAGATATGCAAAATGTAAAGGGAAACTTTGGTGATGTTTAAATATTGTACTGTGTCAATATTAGGACATTTTGCACAGAAAGAACAAAAATAGAATTAATGTAAATATATATTAGTGTTAGTAACCTATTTTCATTCAATTTTGTAATTATATTTCATTTTGTAAAAGAAAGACTCACTGTTTGCTGTAGCTCTGATTAATTGTATAAATTATCAGTTTTGAGCTAAATTATTTCGTATAATATGGACAAGATACTTTTAAAAACTCACCAGCTAAAGAGAAAGTCTGTAAATGAACGTTTAGTGCACACTTCTGGAACTTTCTATGGAGAAATTCTATATTATGATCGCAAAAATACGAAAACTTGTGAAAACTGTTTCATAACCTAATTTCGAAAGACGATTTGTATCAAGAAATATTGCTAAAAATATTTATTTACGTTTTGAAACACGATTTAAATCATTTTACATATAAATAGTTGTTCTAAATCACTCAAGAAATATCCAGAATCAAATGTCAAGATATTTCTGGAAACATCGGTACAAATCTGGTGAAGGTTAACCAGAAGCTGGTAGAAAAATGTTATAAAATCTATTTGGGGAAATTATGCTTGTAAGAATTTATATGTACTGATCCTTTTACTTACTTTAATCTGTCCTAAAATTCTGTAATGTCTAATTTAGTTTTAAGTCGTGAATTGCTATCGTATTGTAAACAAAATATTGTCAAAGACTCTCATTGTTTGGAAAGATATTAATACACCTAGGAGTTGTCAGTTGCCAGTTCGGATATGCAGTGCGGTTAGCTCGGAGAGTCAGTTGTTGCGTCTGTGAAGTCTGTCAGTTCTGTTTGTAAATAAACGTCTGTAATGAAGAATTATTTGTTGTCGTCAATATGAACTGAAGACCTTTTGCACGAAGCAGACACCACCTAATGCAACGTTTTAATTTGGTGTTGAGGAGCTGAAATGTTATAATTTGGTGGTAGCTTGCATCGGCTTCCTGGTTCCAGTAGTGTGCATTGACCTCCGGGTAGTGGTAGCTTGTAATGGCCTCCTGGTAGCAGCAGCTTGTGCCGACCTTCGATAGCAGTAGCTTGCAGCAGAGTTTTGGTAGTGGTAGACCGCACCAGTCTCCTGGTATAAGTTGCTTGTGCCAGAATCCTGGTAGCAATAGCTTGCATCTGCCTCCCAATGGTGACAGCCTAAGCAAGGCTCCCACTAGTGGTAGATTGCGTTGGCCTCCAGGTAGTGGTAGCTTCCATTGGTTTCCAACTAGTCAGCATTGTCCTCACAGTAGTAGTAGCTTGCATTGACCTCCTGGTCGACTTAGCTTGCGCTAGCCTTCCCAGTAGTGGCAGCTTGCATCGGCCTCCAAGTAGTTGTTCCTGATAGCTGTATCTTGCCCTTTCTTCCTAGTAGCAGTAGCTTGTTCTGATACTCTTGTAGCTGTAGCTGCCGCTGGATCCTGGTAAAAGTAGCATTTCCCGGTCTTCTAGTAGTGCTAGCTTGCACCAGTCTCCCAGCAGTGGTACTTTGTGCCAGACTCCCAGTAGCATTAGCTTGCCCTGACTTCCCAGTACAGTTAGCTTGCTTTGCCCTCCCAATAGCAGTAGTTTCCACAGGCTCAAGTGGCGGTAGATTGTGCCAGCCTCCTGGTTCAAATGGCTCTGAGCACTATGGGACTTAACATCTGAGGTCATCAGTCCCCTAGAACTTAGAACGACTTAAACCTAACTAACCTAAGGACACCACACACATCTATGCCCGAGGCAGGATTCGAACCTACGACCGTAGCGGTCGCGCAGTTCCAGACTGAAGCGCCTAGAACTGCTCGGCCGCCAGGCCAGGCCAGCCCAGCCTCCTGGTAGTGGCAGCTTGCACCAGCCACATGGTAATAGTGGTAGCTTGTACTGGCCTCCCAGTGGCAGTAACTTGCTCTGGCTTGCTAGTAATGGTAGCTTGCACTTGCCTTCTGATAGCCATAGCTTTCACTTGCCTTCTTGTAGCCATAGCTTGCACTAGTCTCCCAGTGTTGGTGGCTTGTGATTGGATTTCCAGTAGCAACAGCTTGCACCAGACTTAAGGCAGTAGCAGCTTGCACTGGCCTCAAGGTATCAGTAACTTAAGGTGGCATCCAACATCCTGGAAGAGGTAACCTGTACCAGCCTCCCAGTAATGGCAGCTTGCATCAGTCTTTCAGTAATGGCATATTGTACTGGGCCGCTGGCAGTGGTAGCTTGCATCGGCCTACAGGTAGTAATAGCTTGCATTGGTCTCCTGGTAGTGGTACTTATGTTAGCCCTCCAGTGGTGACAGCCTACACCATGTCTGGATAATGGTAGTAGTAGTTTGTGTTGGCATCCTGGTAGAAGTATCTTGTACCAGCCTCCCAATAGCAGTCTTGTGCACTGGACCCCGCAGTAATGGTAGCTTGCATCATCTTCCCAGTAGCCGTAGCTTGTATCAGCCTCCTGGTAGTGGCCTTCTGGTGCCTGCCTCTCAGTATTTGGGGCTGTGTTGGCCTCCCAACGGCAGTAGCTTGTGCTGGTCTCCTAGTAGTGGCAGCTAGTATTAGCATTGTAAATAAATGTCCTGTGGCGAGGGCCTCTCATCGGGTAGATCGTTCGCTGGGTGCAAGTCTTTCGATTTGACGCCACTTCGGCGACCTGCGCGTCGATGGGGATCAAGTGACGATGATTAGGACACTTTTCTTTTTTTTCTCACTGGCTGCTTATATTTTATGACCCACCGTCTAATTTCTTATGGTGGGTCGTATGTTGCCACTTAGCTGCTGTGACTGGGTCCGGGGTCCGGAGTGACTGAAAGTAACACCACCTCGGCTCCCGTCCCCACTCACACCGTTGCCCGTGTCCGGCCACTTGGAGGCGGGCTCTGTTTGTTTACATCCACTTGATATCTTTTTTTGTGTGCAGCATTAGAAAAACTTATAACTATTACAAAATCAAGTAAGATATTAATAAACAAAACGAAATTAAATATTTAGAAAGAAGGAAGGAAGAAACTGAATAGAGAAGGGATAGGTACAATGTTGCCGTCACCTGGTTGTGGGCGGCGGCCCGGGTCTTGGAATGACCCTCAAGACGCTGGCCGTCGCTCACCATGCCTTTAACATTTACCATCCTAAAAACTAACTTAACTAGAAGAGATCAGAGTACGTTAAAGCTAGAAACTAAGAGTATGACCTCCATGTCCAGCCTGCTAAACTATCTACGATATACAATAGAGAGGTAACTGATTTTGTGCTTGGTTCAAAGTTGCTAATGAAAGGGTACTTGTGGTAAAAGTAGTAAGGTAATGACGCTAACGGCTTGTGTTGAGCCTACAAGGCTCCTAGTAGAGCACAAGCACCTCCTGGCCCCAACGACAACACGACCTGAACGATGGTTTTCCCCGATCTACCATAGGTATCCGTCGGGTTGGGCTCAAAAGAGAGGAACCACAATTAAGATCCTTCCATCCAGGACGTGCGCCGCCTGTTACCAGGGGGCGTAGGTCCCTTGAAGAGGTACCTAACTTTAAGCTTCAGATCAGAAGTTATTAGTGTAGTGGAGGTTGAGGTATAGGCTGTGTAGGTTGGTTGTACAAACAGTTCACGCTGAGCCAATGAGACTTACAATGATACGTGGTGTGGCAGTTAGCACTTTCCGGCCCCGCCAACAACACAGCCTCAACAGTGGTTTTCCCCGATCTACCATAGGTATCCGTCGGGTTGGGCTCAAAAGAGAGGGACCACAATTAAGATCCTTCCATCCAGACTGTGCGCTGCCTCTTAACGGAAGGCGTAGGTCCCTTGAAGTGGTACCCAGCTTTAAGCTCTTATTAGACTTGGAGATGCTGTTAACTACACTCCTGGAAATTGAAATAAGAACACCGTGAATTCATTGTCCCAGGAAGGGGAAACTTTATTGACACATTCCTGGGGTCAGATACATCACATTATCACACTGACAGAACCACAGGCACATAGACACAGGCAACAGAGCATGCACAATGTCGGCACTAGTATAGTGTATATCCACCTTTCGCAGCAATGCAGGCTGCTATTCTCCCATGGAGACGATCGTAGAGATGCTGGATGTAGTCCTGTGGAACGGCTTGCCATGTCATTTCCACCTGGCGCCTCAGTTGGACACCTTTTAGAGCACGTTGGGTGGCACGGGATACATGCGGACGTGCATTGTCCTGTTAGAACAGCAAGTTCCCTTGCCGGTCTAGGAAAGGTAGAACGATTGGTTCGATGACGGTTTGGATGTACCGTGCACTACTCAGTGTCCCCTCGACGATCACCAGAGGTGTACGGCCAGTGTAGGAGATCGCTCCCCACACCATGATGCCGGGTGTTGGCCCTGTGTGCCTCGGTCGTATGCAGTCCTGATTGTGGCGCTCACCTGCACGGCGTCAAACACGCATACGACCATCATTGGCACCAAGGCAGAAGCGACTCTCATCGCTGAAGACGACACGTCTCCATTCGTCCATCCATTCACGCCTGTCGCGACACCACTGGAGGCGGGCTGCACGATGTTGGGGCGTGAGTGGAAGACGGCCTAACGGTGTGCGGGACCGTAGTCCAGCTTCATGGAGACGGTTGCGAATGGTCCTCGCCGGTACCCCAGGAGCAACAGTGTCCCTAATTTGCTGGGAATTGCGGTGCGGTCCCCTACGGCACTGCGTAGGATCCTACGGTCTTGGCGTGCATCCGTGCGTCGCTGCGGTCCGGTCCCAGGTCGACGGGCACGTGCACCCTCCGCCGACCACTGGCGACAACATCGATGTACTGTGGAGACCTCACGCCCCACGTGTTGAGCAATTCGGCGGTACGTCTACCCGGCCTCCCGCATGCCCACTATACGCCCTCGCTCAATGTCCGTCAACTGCACATACGGTTCACGTCCACGCTGTCGCGGCATGCTACCAGTGTTAAAGACTGCGATGGAGCTCCGTATGCCACGGCAAACTGGCTGACACTGACGGCGGCGGTGCACAAATGCTGCGCAGCTAGCGCCATTCGACGGCCAACACCGCGGTTCCTGGTGTGTCCGCTGTGCCGTGCGTGTGATCATTGCTTGTACAGCCCTCTCGCAGTGTCCGGAGCAAGTATGGTGGGTCTGACACACCGGTGTCAATGTGTTCTTTTTTCCATTTCCAGGAGTGTATTTACATATAAGGTGCAATCTGTTTTTAGGATTGTGTGTGACTTGTGCACCTCTTGTCGGTTGTTCCACTTTGTTCTTTGAATTTGACTTGGTTGACACTATGTATCATCCGCGCTGGACGCTTAAATATCTGTGTTGGTGCCCTGGTCTGTACCTGTTTCTTCTTCATCACTCGTGGTGCTAATCATATCTGTGTTCCCCTGGGCATCGTGATGTCTGTTTGGAGCGGCTTGCCTTCGGTAGGGTCTATTGCGCAAGTATTCTGTTTGTTTTATCTTCGAGATTTCGTCCGTTTGTTTATTGAGTTTTGTCCACCTTTCCGGGTCTCGTATTATGGCATGTAGTTCGTATTGTGTGTTCAGGCGATTTATGTGTACTGTGTGTCTTATGTTCGTGCGTTGTCCGCAGAAGAAGACAGTATGTTCAGGGGAACCTTCTTCCCCACATGTGCATCTATTAGTCTGCTGCAGACTCACGCGGTACAGGTGCGTGGGATAAGGGCCATGTCCTGTGATGAAATTTACCATACCGCGGCTGCGATCAATATGTTTTAGTTTTAGTCTTTCCCGGATGTCAGGGAAGAAGTTGTATACACGGCGGCCCTTATCGCTGTTGGCCCACTCGCTCTGCCAGGTATCCACTCGCCATGCTCTGAGTTGGTGTGTTGTCTCAATCGGTACACCAGTGATCTGCCGAACCTGGTCTATTCTCCCCATCCTAAGCCAGTACATTGCTGCGCGGTACCTGATGGTGATATCTATGGGGAAGATTCCCATGACGACACATAGTGCGTCATTTGATGTTGTGTTGAATGCCCCGGTTAGTGGAAGTAGAACACTTCTTTGGCCTCGACGTACAATGGTTCTGTTGGTTGAGATATTTAACCTGTGGGCCCACGTACTGGCAGCAAAGCATAGTACTGACTCGAAGAGAGCGCAATGGTATGTTCGTGTCACTGACAGGGGTGGTCTGAATTGTTCCGAAATTTAGCCTAGCCAGTTTGTGTAGTATCTTTTCTGCCCTGTTTGTGCATATTCTCATGTGTTCGTGGAAGTTCAATCGTTCATCAATGTATACTCCTAGATAGCGTGTGACTGCTAGTCTTTTTATGTTTGTGTCCCCGATTTTTACTATTGGGTTCCGGCGCAGTATACCCTTTAGCAATGCATAAGTTGTTTTGTTTCCTGCTATCTTCAATTTATTATCTGTGCACCATTGAGTTATTGTCCTAAGTGTTCCATTGGCTCTTTCTTCTAGCTGGTCACGGTTGTTTGTTGAAACTACGACGAGTAGATCATCAGCATAAGCGACAACTCCATCTGTCAAGATGTGCTCCTCTAGCAACTGTAGGAGCGGTTCTATAACTGTGTCCCAGTAGATGGGGCCGCAGATCGACCCTTGTGGACAGCCTTTTGTAATTCGTTTAATCACTTTCTTGTTGTCCATTTGCCAAACGACCGTTCTGTCTCTGCAGTAGTCGATGAAAGTACTATACAGAGACTCCGGTACCTGCAGGTGTCTGAGCCTCTTCAACAAGGCCGGCCATCAAAGGTTGCCGAAGGCACCTGAGTTGTCTATCATAATTGCATGTGTGTATTTGGAGGGTGTGTCGTGTACTATTTGGAGTGCTCTGTTAATTGCGTCGTCTATAGATTTCCCTTCCCTGAAGCCGTATTGGTGTGGTGTCAGTCCCTGTAGTGTTCGGTGTGCTTGTAGTCTTTTGCAGAGTAGTTTTTCTTATACTTTACCGAGTGTATTGATAAGGCAAATTGGTCTGTATGACTTGGGGTCTGATGGGTCTTTGTCTGGGGCCTTTTTGATGATAACCGCCTTCGAGGTCTTCCACACTGGAGGCACACGGCCCAGCCTTAATGCATCGTTTAACAACGTTGTGAGATACGGGGTGATCTGCAACTTGGGGTCTGATGGGTCTTTGTCTGGAGCCTTTTTGATGATAACCGCCTTCGAGGTCTTCCACACTGCAGGCACACGGCACAGCCTTAATGCATCGTTTAACAACGTTGTGAGGAACGGGGTGATCTGCGGTGCAATTTGTTTCAGTACCTCAGAGTGGATACCATCCGGTCCAGACACCTTTTTGTTTTTGAGTTCTGAGATCGCTGTCGCCACTTCTTCCTGCGCAAATGGTCAGGTGACTGTTGGTGTGGTGTATACTGTGTCTACTTCGCGTCTCAATGGTGCATGTTGTGGTGTGTCTGTGTCTGCGATGTCGTCGGGCAGGAGTTTGCTCAGCAGGAACTCCTCTGTGCGTCTGCAGCCCTTAGTCATCTCACCATCCTCCTGTCGCAGCGTTCCCAGAACCAGTGGGCTCTTAATTTTCTCTGTCACGATTTTGTATGGTTCCCCCCAAATGTTTAGTTGTGCTTGTGCTGCTACATGGCTGTTCCAATGGTCTTTCCTGATCTTATTCAGCTCAAGTTTATATTTGTCCTTGGCAAGCCGGTAGTCGTGTGGTCGTGGTTGTCTTTCTCTATTTGAATCGCTCGTTGGTAAAGCTTACGTTTACGTTTTGAGTCTTGTTTCAGTGGTGTTAATTGTGTAGTCCAGGGAATATTTTGGTGTTTTGTCATTCTTTGTGTGGGTATGCAGGTGTTCTCTGTGTGTGTGATGATATCTGTCAGCATGTGTGCTCTGTAGTCAACACTTCCGGTGATGTCTTGCGGTATGTGCTCATGTATTTTTTCTCTGACCCTGTCCCAGTCTGTTTTGTCAAATAATAGTCTTTTTGGTGGTGTTTCTGTGTTGACATTTGGTGTGCCACTTATGGTTAGTGTGATGATGCTGTGGTCGCTAGCAGTGATCTGGTCATGTACAGTCCAGTCTCGTACGTGGTTGATGGCGGCATTATTAACGAGGGTGATGTCTATATTTGATGAATGACCGTTGTGTCCGATGTGAGTCGGGTGATGCCCTTCCTTGTTGAGTACGTGTAGTCTGTTTTCTTGGATGACGTCATTTATTATTCTACCTCTGTCGTCAGTTCTGTCTGAATGCCACAGGGTTGATCTTGCATTTATGTCTGCACAGATGAGAAGTTTTTTGTTGCCAGCGTATTGCGCAACATCTCTGATGAGGTCTGCGTATGGTTTGATGCAGTGGCAGAATTGGGCGTACAGCGACGCGATGATCCAAGTATCCCTCTTGTGTATGACTTCAACTGTAACAAGGTGCTCGGAACAGAGTTGTGTAATTTTGACTGGATGTATTTCTTTGTTTAGGATTATGACAGATGCCATGCAGCCTGTCCCCTCCGCAACTGTCACCGCACTTGGAGGAAAGTTGGGGATAGGCCCTTGTCTAGTGTAGGGCTCCTGTATGCAAAGAATGTCACTTTTTAGTTCACGTAGGACCCGTGGGAGCTCCGAATTTACAAGTATACTCCGCATAGCATTAAGCTGTGCTATTAGCAGTCTGGGTGTTTAACGGTGGCGTAGCACTTGCTGCCAGTCTGTAATCGAAGTATGTTCTCCCATGAGCCCTTACGTGATCCTTGTAAAGCTTGTCCATATCAAATGGTTCCTCTCTGCGGGCGCACACCTGCATGAGCAGATCTAGTAGGCTGTCTGGATCTGTTGGAATATTCTCCGCTTTGAGAATCAGTCTATCGGTTTGCTCTGATGTACGGAAACAAACAGATTGGCCGCACGGGTGTAGGGTGCGGATGAGCAACCGCTGTGCCGTCTCTGAGATTTCTCTTTTTTCTAGCCTACTTAATTTTACATTTATATCTAGCTTGTCGTAACTAAAACTATCGGTGTCGATGGCGTGTGTTGGCGTCTCTGCAGCCGTGACGTGTCGCGATGGTGTAGTGGCGTTGCTCTGCACCTATGCGGGGGGCGCTGGATTGGCTTCCTCGTTGGTTGTTGTGCGGGTTTCGTTGGGAGCCGGCATTGAGGTAGTTGGTTGGGGGGCTGCGAAGGTGTTGGTATCATCAGTGGTATGCACTTTCGTATCACTAGGTTTTGAGGCAGCCTGCGAATGCCGCGATTGGTCGTCACACGCTTTCGCTTTCTTGACTCTCTTAGGCTGTTTGGGTTTTCTATGCGGTTCTAAAGTCTGTGATGATTCGTTTGTTTTGTGTGTGTGTTGCGTTTGTGCAGTCTTGATGTGTATCAGATGTGTTGGTTGTTTGTGCCTCCATTCTGCATTGATTTGACGTGATTTGGTTCCCACTTGACTGCTCGTCTACGCCATCTGTGACAGACATAACAGCTTTTGGTACGTTATGCGCACTGTCGCCTCTATTGCCAGACCCTCCGCAGACTTTTGTTGCGGCTGTTGCTGCGGCTTTTTGTGTGGCATTCGTGGTATCTGCCGGCGCTGTGGCCTGTTCAAGGTCGGTATTACGGTTTCGAATATCATTGTTATGAACACTACAATCTCTGGCGTAAGGGCAGTAATGGACGTCGTCTTCTTCCTCCGTCAGTGAGTCAGAGAGAGTTATTTTGCGTTTGATTTGATTACAGTCTGAGGTGCCTGATTTGTCCATGTTTTCCGTTTCGGCTCCAGTTGTGCTGGCTTGCGTTACGGTTGTATTTAGCACCGTTGGGTTCAAGGTCTCACCTTGTATGAATTTGATTGGTGTGATGCGTCCTTCGCATTTTGTAGTGTCGTATGTGCGTCGTTGTGCTGGAGTGGATGGGTGATCTTGAGTCGTTAGCAACGCTGTTTTGTGCAGTTGCTTTGGTTGGTCATGTGTGGTATGGTTTTCTGGTCTGTCGGTATCAGGATTTGGGGTATCATGTCCATTCTCAGTAGTTCGTCTTCGAGTTCGTCTATCCTGATCATAAGGGTCGTCTGGAATGTCATCCAGTACATTATTTGTCTTTTGATTAGTTTGGCGGCTTCTGGTGACATTTGTCCTGTGAGTGATAGGTCGTCTATGTATTCAGTGATTGCATGATGGCTGTCCTCCAGGTTTGTTTTGTCTATCAACCCTGGAATGTGACCATTGTTGGGGTAGTGGTCAGGTAATAGTTTTTGCCTCTTACGCCAGAGTATTGCACGTAGATGGTTTCTGTGCCTGGTGGATGGTGACTTGTATGATCTTGTTTTTTCAGGGGTTGATTTATGGAGTATGTTGGTTGACTCAGGGGGGTGTTCAGTTGCCATACTCAGTACTGTCAATTAGTGTGTCAAGCAGCTGTTGGTAGGTCTGGCAGACGCCACCCCTGCTATTATTGCAAATTCGGTTTCTGTTCCTGCACGGAACGCAATCGATGGTCTCTGATGCAAGACAGTCCGCTCGTTTGTGGCCCTTTTTACCACACCTTGAACAGGTCGTACCTGTGTCTGCGCAGGCTTTGGTTGTATGGCCAAGGTCACAACAGTTGTAACACTGGTTCACTGACGTAAAGTCTTTGACAGATAGGGATTGGAAGTCTATGTACACCGTTCCTTTTTTGGTGAGGTACCAATAAACTCTGGGTGTGGCTTCCAACACTTGATGGTGGTGTCCCTTTCCTTTGGGCCCTGTGCGGAATCTGATTTTCACGTCTTTGTCGAATTCGTCTTTTGTGAAATCGTCACTGAAATTTTGGTCGTATAGACACTCAAGAAATTGTCTATCCGAGATAGTGTCTGTCACTCGATAGACTATCACCAAAGGCTGCCGCTTTCTGGGCCCCTCACACGCGATATTCTCAATATCTTTCGTCTTTTCTATTACTTTCCTACAGTCCTCCTGTGTTGCTGCTTCGACAATCACAGCTGTCTTCGTGTTTCTTATTGACTTAATGTGTAGGTTGTCTCGTCTTGGGTTGATGTTTTTTTATCAACGTTTGTTTTATTGTTTTCGTTCAAAATGGTTCAAATGGCTCTGAGCACTGTGGGACTTAACAGCTGTGGTCATCAGTCCCCTAGAACTTAGAACTGCTTAAACCTAACTAACCTAAGGACATCACACACATCTATGCCCGAGGCAGGATTCGAACCTGCGACCGTAGCAGTCGCACGGTTTCGGACTGCGCGCCTAGAACCGCGAGACCACCGCGGCCGGCTATTGTTTTCGTGTCTTGGTTGTTGGTAGACTTAATGAAGAGAGTGGTTGCCCGCCTGGCTTTTGCCATCTCAATGCGTTTATGTTCTTTGGGTGCGGTGGAGAGTGCCGCAGCGCATGTCAGTGTCTTGGCCTGTTGCTGTGTCTGTTCAGTAACCTTTCCTGTCAGATCCCTAATTTGGTCCCTGAGCTCTTGGTTTATTTCAGCGAGTTTTGTATTGTCTTCTGTGAGAGCCTCAATTCTAAGGTCCTTAACTGGGTCAGCTGAGTGCTGAAGTTCGCGCAGTAGATCTTTGTTCTGCTTTTGCAGCAGCTCGACCTTTGCTTCTGCGTTGGAAAGCCAAAGGGAATATTTTATTCCTTATCGTATTCAGTACACTACTCGGTACGTGTTTGGCCTTTAATTCCGCCCCAATGTCATTTAATAGCTCGTCAATTGCAGCGATCTTCTGGCTCGGTGACATGACGGCATATTCGTCGGCACCAGACGCCATGCCTATAGGCTATACTTTGCAACTGGTGCTGCTCTGTGCTCTACTAAGCGTCGCTTTCGTGGACTTGGGTGTGGTGTTAGCACTTAGTTGGCGTGCTCGATCCAGCATTGCGGATCTGTGTTATTGTTCTTAAAGAGTGACCTTTATTTGGTGTGTATTGCGTGTGCGGGCACCACATTGTGACAAGTAAGTCCCAAAAGCGATACGCCAGAGAGCGAGGCCGAATGTGGGCTGGGTGTCCGATCGACACTGAGCGCCGCGGTCAGCTCCGCACGTCAGCCGGCCACATGGTTCGCGGGACCAGGTGGGGACTCTGATCTCGCTTAAGCTGCTGACTCCCGCGGTCGGGCGCGGAAACACGAGTCGTGCTTAGCCACACCGGTTCGCTGCGGCCAGCGCAGTTTGCGAAACTCACGCGCAGTGCGTGTCACTGCTACCGACTCTCGGGACTTTGCGTTCCGTCACTCGGCGTATCGCTTTACGTTACTCGTAATCAATTTTCCTCACTTTCCACAGTTTGACTTTTACCTATAATATGTCTATAATTCAGAATTATGCTCGTTTCCCTTCACTGTATGGGTATTGTTCACACTGGTTTTCTTCATATTTTCTGCGAGATTTGCTACCATATGTTAGTCTTTGTTTTTAGTCGAAATCCGTTATTATCAGTTTTTTTTTATTCGGGACACTTTTGGAAGCTACCCTTCACTGTTCTAACATGTTATCGTGAATTTGGTGGATATTTACCGTCTAATTACGGAGAAAAATCCTACCATACGTTACTTTGATGATTCGTCACACGGTAACTTTCCTTTCGTATTGTTTTTAACACTTTCACAGCACTACGGTTAGTAATGTTAGTAATGTCAAGCGTTCCTAATCGTATTAGTACTGTTTGTGGATGTTAGTTGTAGTGAAATACCTTTGATGAGGTCCGACATGCTGTAAATGTGCCTCGAAGTCACTAATTGCACTATTTCTGTAGTCGAAACACGAGAAAATTTTGTAGGACTGCATCACTTCACTATTATCCGTCACTAATCACTGTTTTTTTCGTTCACTGGCGTGATTGTTCCCGATAGAACCGACAAAAAGACCGTAGTTGCGGGAGCGCGCGCGAGACACGTCCGTATGCGCTCGTGGTTGGGACAACACAACTCCCAGTCCCTGAGCGGAGAAAATCTCCGATCCCGCCAGAAATCGAACCCGGGCCCTTAGGACTGACGTTCTGTCGTGCTGACCACTCAGCTGCCGGGGGCGGACATAAGCCTTGTGGCAGCGTTAATTTACGTTGGCCTCCCAATACTTGTATTGTCAGTTGGAATCCTGGTAATGGTATCTTGCATCGGCATCCCGGTAGTGGTAGCTTGATTGGCCTCCTGGTAGTGCTTGCATTGTGCTCCCAGTAATGGTAGATTGCATTGGTCTCCTGGTAATGGTGGCTTCCGTCAGTCACCTGGCAGTGGTAGCTTATGTCAGCTTTGCACTGGACCTTAAGTTATGTGTGTACTTCAATTTAGAAAAAGGTGCACTGGTGGATAGATTACTAATTGTGTGAACATGCTACTATTCATGGTAAGTTAAAGCCATTAATTTTATTTTTCTGATACTATATAGTTTTATCAAGACCCTGTCATTGCTGTGTTATTTGCAGAGGCCACAGAAGTTCAAAAGCACGAAAACTACTTATACAGACAAGAAGGACTGAAATTAGACAAGTTGTGGGTCTTAATGCTGTCAAACAAACGGCATCAACTCTACCAAGCTCCATAACACAATCTTGGGAAGCAATGGGAGGTCACGACCCGACCGCTACGTGTACTATAAACAGTGCGGCCTGCTGAGCTTGTCTGAGTTTGAAACAACTATCTGAGCATACAATGTAGTCTTTCACGGCCGGTGTTGTCTTCAGTTGAAACTTCCGGGCTAAGAGGCCGTGGTCAACGTATAAAATTTCCACCTGACGTTTCGTATCCATCTTCTGAGGTCGTCCGGCTACTGTCAGAGACGAAACGTCAGGTGGAAATTTTATACATCGACCACGGCCTCTTAGCCCGGAAGTTTCAACTGAAAACTATCTGAGCCTTTATAGGCTCTGATGACATCTCCACCATCAGATGAAACGATAGTTAGAGAGGCGCGCCCATAGACCGTCGCTGAAGTCCACATAACAAAAATACCTGCCATGATAACCTGCATTGCAAGTCAGTGTCTCCTATTTTTCACCCCGTTCGCTTATAACGACCCGATATTTTTGACTGGCTTTTTGCAGATATTTCTAAATTCGCAGCAATTTTGGGTGTTAGTGACACATTGCGCTCCGTCGAGCTATTTTTTGCTTATGCTGACTTCTTCTGTATGACGGACGGGAGCGGACATTTGTCACTGCGGCTCCGGCGGCCGAATGGGGCGTGATGGCTGGAGCGATGGGGTGAGGGGCGGGAGACAGCGGAAGCCATCGCAGGCCTGTCAGAGGCGCCGGCAGTGAAGGATGTCCGCAGGCGGCCCTCTCCCCGCCGTGGCTGCTCACGAATCTTAACATTCCACTGCTTGTGTTCCAGGGACGAGTCCGCATCAGAGAAATACCAAGAATCGGCGATGTACGTCACGACCTGTCACACAAACAGAAACTACAAAACTAAAGAAATCACAATATTTATGATAGTCTTATTTTCCTCTCAGTTGTAGCCTTTTATGAGAGAAGAGAACTATCGTTCACACGTATTACGCCTGAAACTAAAAGGTAAAAGTTACAGTTTAACACTGAAACTCGTAGGTCTGATACTGCTCGTCTGTCCCAGATCATACGTGTAACGAATTTCCCCTCACAGTCTCGATCCGTACAGGGCAAATGTGCTTGACATCTACTATGTCACTAAGTAGTGAGTTTTGCTGGCACTGGAAACTGTCAAACCACTACTTCAATCTGCATCTTAGCAACCGCGTCACAGTGTCGTTGCCTGATTGCTGAATAATCTTACGATAGATGAACATCAACAAAATCAAAACGAGGGTAATGGAATGTAGTCGAAATAAGTCGGGTGATGCTGACGGAATTAGATTAGGAAATGCGACACTTAAAGTAGTAATGGAGTTTTGTTTTTTGAGAAGCAAAATAACTGATGATGGTCGAAGCAGAGAGGATATAAAATGTAGATTGGCAATCGGAAGGAAAGCGTTTCTGAAGAAGAGAAATTTGTTAACATCGAGTATAGATTTAAGTGTCAGGAAGTCGTTTCTGAAAGTATTTGTATGGTGTGTAGCCACGTATGGAAGTGAAACATGGACACTAAATAGTTTGGACAAGAAGAGAATAGAAGCTTTCGAAATGTGTTGCTATAGAAGAATGCTGAAGATTAGATGGGTAGATCACATAACTAATGAGGAGGTATTGAATAGAATTGGGGGAAGAGAAGTTTGTGGCACAACTTGACTAGAAGGGATCGGTTGGTAAGACATGTTCTGAGGCATCAAGGGATCACCAATTTAGCTTTGGAGGGCAGCGTGTATGGTAAAAATCGTAGAGGGAGACCAAGAGATGAATACACGAAGCAGATTCAGAAGGATGTAGGTTGCAGTAGGTACTGGGAGATGAAGAAGTTTGCACTGGATAGAGTAGCATGGAGACCTGCAACAAACTAGTCTCTGGACTGAAGACCACAACAACAACAACAACAACAGATAGTTGTACGTGTGTAACGTGAAAAGGTTCTCTGCTTTCAGAATAAATCACGCACGAAAATTGGGTTGAGTGCCATGAGGTCACCTTGCATCGATATAAATGATGGCTCTGAGCACTATGGGACTTAACATCTGAGGTCATGAATCCACTAGAACTTAGAACTACTCAAACCTAACTAACCTAAGGACATCACACACATCCATACCCGAGGAAGGATTCGAACCTGCGACCGTAGCGGTCGCGCGGTTCCAGACTGTAGCGCCAAGAACCGCACGGCAACTCTGGCCGGCCAATATACACTCCTGGAAATGGAAAAAAGAACACATTGACACCGGTGTGTCAGACCCACCATACTTGCTCCGGACACTGCGAGAGGGCTGTACAAGCAATGATCACACGCACGGCACAGCGGACACACCAGGAACCGCGGTGTTGGACGTCGAATGGCGCTAGCTGCGCAGCATTTGTGCACCGCCGCCGTCAGTGTCAGCCAGTTTGCCGTGGCATACGGAGCTCCATCGCAGTCTTTAACACTGGTAGCATGCCGCGACAGCGTGGACGTGAACCGTATGTGCAGTTGACGGACATTGAGCGAGGGCGTATAGTGGGCATGCGGGAGGCCGGGTAGACGTACCGCCGAATTGCTCAACACGTGGGGCGTGAGGTCTCCACAGTACATCGATGTTGTCGCCAGTGGTCGGCGGAGGGTGCACGTGCCCGTCGACCTGGGACCGGACCGCAGCGACGCACGGATGCACGCCAAGACCGTAGGATCCTACGCAGTGCCGTAGGGGACCGCACTGCCACTTCCCAGCAAATTAGGGACACTGTTGCTCCTGGGGTATCGGCGAGGACCATTCGCAACCGTCTCCATGAAGCTGGGCTACGGTCCCGCACACCGTTAGGCCGTCTTCCGCTCACGCCCCAACATCGTGCAGCCCGCCTCCAGTGGTGTCGCGACAGGCGTGAATGGAGGGACGAATGGAGACGTGTCGTCTTCAGCGATGAGAGTCGCTTCTGCCTTGGTGCCAATGATGGTCGTATGCGTGTTTGGTGCCGTGCAGGTGAGCGCCACAATCAGGACTGCATACGACCGAGGCACACAGGGCCAACACCCGACATCATGGTGTGGGGAGCGATCTCCTACACTGGCCGTACACCTCTGGTGATCGTCGAGGGGACACTGAATGGTGCACGGTACATCCAAACCGTCATCGAACCCATCGTTCTACCATTCCTAGACCGGCAAGGGAATTTGCTGTTCCAACAGGACAATGCACGTCCGCATGTATCCCGTGCCACCCAACGTGCTCTAGAAGGTGTAAGTCAACTACCCTGGCCAGCAAGATCTCCGGATCTGCCCCCCATTGAGCATGTTTGCGACTGGGTGAAGCGTCGTCTCACGCGGTCTGCACGTCGAGCACGAACGCTGGTCCAACTGAGGCGCCAGGTCGAAATGGCATGGCAAGCCGTTCCACAGGATTACATCCAGCATCTCTACGATCGTCTCCATGGGAGAATAGCAGCCTGCATTGCTGCGAAAGGTGGATATACACTGTACTAGTGCCGCCATTGTGCATGCTCTGTTGCCTGTGTCTATGTGCCTGTGGTTCTGTCAGTGTGATCATGTGATGTATCTGACCCCAGGAATGTGTCAATAAAGTTTCCCCTTCCTGGGACAATGAATTCACGGTGTTCTTATTTCAATTTCCAGGAGTGTAAATGAACTAAGCCACCTTACTATATCAGCGAAGAGCCTGCCCGTCTAGCCGCGCTGTCTAACACGCTGCTTCCCGAGTAAGAAGGCGTGCCGATTCCCGGCACGATTACGCCCGGCGGGTTAGTGTGGAGGTCCGGTGTGCCGGCCAGCCTGTGGACGGTTTTTAACGCGGTTTTCCATCTACCTCGGCGAATGTGGGCTGGTTCCCCTTACTCCGCCTCAGTTACACTATGTTGGCGATTGCTCCGTAAACACTGTCTCCACGTAAGCGTACACCATAATTACTCTACCACGCAGACATTGAAACATTTGGGGCTACACTCGTCTGGTATGAGATGTTCCCGGCGGGGATGGAGGGGGGGGGGGGTACTGGGGGCCGAACCCTGGGTTCGGTGTGTGGCAGCGGTGGGGTGGGGTAGGTGGACTGCTGGGGCCTGTTGTGGGGTTGTAAACCACTGAGGACAACGGCCGGACGAATCCTCTCCTTCGTTTCTAGGTCCCCTATTTAATACGCAATGCACAATATGAGTGAACAAAGAAAAATTCTCTGCAGCAATAAATATATGTACGAAAAGTCTGAGGAAACGTCATATATTGTATTGTATAGTATGTTAACCGGGGACCAAGAAATGACGGAGAGGCTCCGTCCCCGCCGCAGCCGCAGTGGTCCGCAACCCCACGACGACTACCGCAGTCCACTTCACCCCTTCCGCCGCCCCATGGTTATTGTGCTGTTCGCCCCTAGTGGACCCCCCAGGGAACGTCTCACACAAGGAGAGTGTAGCCCCTCTGTTTACTTGGGATAAGGGGAACCAGCCCACATTCGCCAAGGCAAATGGAAAACCACCTAAAAACCATCAACAGACTGGCCGGTACACCAGACCGCGACACAAGTCCGCCGGGCGGATTCGTGCCGGGAACCAGGCGTTCCTTCCCGCCCAGAAAGCCGTGCGTTAGACCGCACGGCCAACTGGGCGGGCCGTCATATATTTAAAAAAATAATACAGAACTGGAGCAGCAAACTGGACAGTGTCATCATTTCGCAAAGACTTGCAAGTTGACCCCAAGGTGTGTAAGGAATTTTGCCGGGCGCAGTGGCCGAGCGGTTTTAGGCGTTTCAGTCTGGAACCGCGCGACCGCTACGGTCGCAGGTTCGAATCCTGCCTTGGGTATGGATATGTGTGATGTCCTTAGATTAGTTAGTTTTACGTAGTCCTAAGTTATAGGGGACTGATGACCTCAGACAGAGAGACAGCTTACACTATACTCGTTCATCCTCTGTTAGAATATTGCTGCACAGTGTGGGATCCTTACCAGGTGGGACTGATGGAGGACATCGAAAGGGTGCAAAAAAGGGCAGCTCGTTTTGTACTATCATGTAATAGGGGAGAGAGTGTGGCAGATACGATACGCGAGTTGGGATGGAAGTCATTAAAGCAAAGACTTTTTCGTCACGGAGGGATCTATTTACGTAATTTCAGCCACCAACTTTCTCTTCCAAATACGAAAATAGTTTGTTGAGGCCAGCCTACATAGGTAGGAATGATCATCAAAATAAAATAAGAGAAATCAGAACTTGAACAGAAAGGTTTATGTGTTCATTTTTCCCGCGCGTTGTTCGGGAGTGGAATGGTAGAGAGATAGTATGATTGTGATTCGATGAACCCTCTGCCAAGCACTTAAATGTGAATTGCAGAGTAATTATGTAGATGTAGATGTAGATGTAGATGTAGATGTTAAGTCCCTGTGGTATCGATAGCTACGAGGCCACGGCGTAGGTTGGCACTACGACACCGACACTGACAACAGCGCCCTCTAGTAGGCGCTGTCCAGATCTACGAGCTCCGCTCCAGATTCTTCCCATTTCATCAAGAGCAGACGGCCTGGAAACATCTCTTCAACCTCAGATGGTGTTCGCTTGCTATGGAGACTATGTACTACATGCGATGGGTCTAAGACTTCGCACCTCATTGTAAAGTTATGTATTTAGTTACTATTGTGACATAGTAAAACCATTTCTAAGAGCAGTAGCGAGAGATTTTCGCCTTTTCCTGCTCCTACTCACTTTCTGCATTCGGCCAACTTTTCAGTTTTCAGGAGCAGACACACGCGCCGCCTTCCAGGCGGGATACAGAAGTCCCATAGTGCTCAGACACATTTGAACCATTTTTTGAAGCAATTTGTATATCACTGAGGAGACGAGTGAACTATTGCAGCCGGCCGGGGTGGATGAGCGGTTCCAGGCGCTACAGTCTGGAACCGCGCGACCGCTACGGTCGCAGGTTCGAATCCTGCCTCGGGCATGGATTATTGTGATGTCCTTAGGTTAGTTAGGTTTAAGTAGTTCTAAGTTCTAGGGGACTGATGACCACAGCAGTTAAGTCCCACAGTTCTCAGAGCCATTTGAACCATTTTTTTGAACTGTTGCATTTTTCCTTATTTACTTGTTATTTCTTCCTGACCCGGTGAGGGTAACCTGTCGCGATAGATTTCCGCTCTTCAGTAGAGAGAGTTGCGAACTACACTATCACGGAACACGGAAAATTAAAATATAAAAAATGGACACATGTTTAAAATGATTAAAACAGTCGTTTCATCGTTGAAGAGTTTAACTAAAATAGGTTTGTTTTTTTAAAATACTGCCAATAGATTAGGTAATGTGTCATGTCCGGCACCATGTAGCGGAGGCAGGTATTACCAGGGGTCCCCCACCGTTCGGTTTTAGGTCCTATTCTTTTTTCATTGTCTGCCAGTTATGTGTCATCAGTTACTGCAAATACCACATGTACGCTACTGACCTCCGACCTACAAACTGTACTAATTAAGGCTTTAATACAAACACCCACCGCAGGCAATTAGATCGAACGTGGCCACTTTCATTACCCTCTTGACCAGAATACACGACACGAAAGCGGTAACCACGCACTTGTAAATGTAATGGAATATTTCGTTTGACACCACACTAACGGAATTATCGCGATGCTTGAACGGGGCTTCAGAACGACGCCGTGACGGTAATCTTTGAATGTGACGGAGATCCATAGAATTTCACGTAAACCATGTACTCATCAGCGTCAAAATAAGCGGTGTGGACCTGATCAGAGTTCACATGAATTGCATCGACAAGCCAATCATGGATTTCTAGAGACCCGGGCTGCACGTGTAGCGTTGTTTTATCGAATGTGAATCTCAAAGTCCTTTTTCGTGAAATACATATGGAAAACACGGTACCCGTCGAGAGGGGCCGACGCTTCTGCAAGTAGACGAACACAAACGAATAGTAGGGCGGAGCGGGAGCGCTTCGACTCACTCGATCAACAGAACAACACTAACGAGGATAACTTTACACAAGCGACACTGCGGCAAGTGAGGTAAACAAGGACATTCCCGCACGGCGCTCGAAGCGGAACTGCCCCCATCCGCACAGAACGTTACCCTGCAAGGTCTTTCACAGAAGACCTCACGGTACCTGGAACTAGTTATGAATGTCTGTGTTCGTTATATCTGTAATGTTCGACTCTCTGATTATGTTTCACCGTCATATGCAAAGCTATCCTGTGTGCGAGCGGACAAGCACAGAGATTTCCCTACCCTCTGTCTACTCTACTGTGTTATCAATGTACACTGTCCCCATATCTCTTCTCAACCTTAACACTCTTGTCTGAACAAATAGCAGAAATACTTGTTCCTACCAGAGTGACATCCTTTTTGTCCCTCACCATCGTTTAGCCACTTTCTCCAAGTCCTTCTCAACAGCAGGGACCCAACTCAGGAATGACCTCCCGCAGAATGTTAGATAGCAGAATAGCGTCTCCAGCTTCGGAAGACAGTTTTACATCTACATATACATCGATACTCTGCAAATCACATTTAAGTGGCAGAGCGTTCGTCGAACCACCTTCACAATTATTATTCCAATCTCGTATAGCGCGCGGAAAGAACGAACACATATATCTCTCCATACGAGCTCTGCTTTCCCTCATTTTATCGTGGTGATAGTTTCTCCCTATGTAGTTCGGTGTCAGCAAAATATTTTAGCATTCGGAAGAGAAAGATTCCATCGCAACGAAAAACGTCGTTCTTTTAATGATGTCCACTCCAAATCCTGTATCGTTTCAGTGACACTCTCCCATATTTCGCGATAATACAAAACGTGCTGTCCTTCTTTGAACTTTTTCAATGTACTCCGTTTGTCCTATTGGTAAGGATCCCACACCGCTCAGCTGTATTCTTAAAGAGGACGGACAAGTGTAGTGTAGGCAGTCTCCTTTGCAGATCTGTTACATTTTCTAAGTGCCGATAAAACGCAGTCTTTGGTTAGCCTTCCCCACAATATTTTCTTTTTTTTCCTTCCAATTTAATTGTAATTCCTAGGTATTTACTTGAATTTACAGCCTTTAGATTTGACTGATTTATCGTGTAACCGAAGTTTAAAGAATTGCTTTTAGCACTCACGTGGATGACCTCACACTTTTCGTTATTTAGGGTCAACTGCCAATTTTCGCACTATTCATATATCTTTTCTAAATCGTTTTGCAATTTGTTTTGATCTCCTGATGACTTTATTAGTCGATAAACAATAGCGTCACCTGCAATCAACCTAAGACGGCTGCTCAGATTGTCTCCCAAATCGTTTATACAGATAAAGAACAGCAAAGGGCCTGTAACTCTACCTTGGGGAACGCCAGAAATCACTTCTGTTTTAGTCGATGACTGTTCGCCAGTTACTACGAACTGTGACCTCTCTGACAAGAAATCGCAAATCCAATCACATAACTGAGACGATGTTCCATAAGCACTCAATCTCACTACGAGCCGCTTCTGTGGTACATTGTCAAAAGCCTTCCGGAAATCCAGAAATACGGAATCGATCTGAAATTTCCTTGTCAGTAGCACTCAACACTTTGTGCGAATAAAGAGTTAGTTCTATTTCACAAGAACGATGTTTTCTAAACCCATGTTGACTGTGTGTCAATAGACCGTATCTTCGAAGTAATTCATAATGTTCGAACTCAATATATGTTCTAAAATCCTGCTGCGTATCTACGTTAATGATATGGGCCTGTAATTTAGTGGATTACTGCTACTACCTCTCTTGAATACTGATGTGACCTGTGCAACTTTCCAGTCTTTGAGTGTGGATCTTTGTCGAGCGAATGGTTGTATATGATTGTTATCAGCATACTCTGAAAGGACCTAACTGGAATCCAGTCTGGACCAGAAGATTTGCGTTTATTAAGTGATTTAAGTTGCTTCACTATTCCGAGGATATTTACTTCTACGTTACTCATGTTAGCAGCTGTTCTTGATTAGAATTCTGGAATATTTACTTCGTCTACCTTTGTGAAGGCATTTCGGAAAGGTGTGTTTAGTACCTCTGCTTTGGTAGCATTGTGGTCGATAGTATCGCCATTGCTATCGCTCAGAGAAGACATTGATTGGTTCTTGCCGCTAACGTACTTCACATACGACCAGAATCTCTTTGGATTTTCTGCCAGGTTTCGAGACAAAGTTTCGTTGTGGAAACTATTATAAGCATCTCGCATTGAAGTTCGCGCTTAATTTCGAGCTTCTGTAAACAATCGCCGATCTTGGGATATTGCGTCTGTTTAAATTTGGCATGTTTCTTTTGTTATTTCTGGAACACTGTTCTGAACCGTGTTGTGTACCAAGGAGGATCGGCTCAGTCGTTTCTTAATTTATTTGGTATAAATGTCTCAATTGATGCCGATACTGTTTCTTTGAATTCAAGCCACATTTGAAGATTGTCTCTCAGGAAGGCGTGAAATTAATTTTTATCTCCTTTTTTGACTAGGTATATTTTTCGTTTATTTTTTAAGGAATTGGGAGTTGCAGTATTCAGTCTCGCTACGACAACCCTGTGTTCACTAATCCCTGTATCTGTTTTGATGCTCGTTATTAACTCAGTATTATTTGTTGGTAGGAGATCAAATGTGTTTTCATAACCGATTACTATTCGCGTGGGCTCATAATTGTCAGAGAATGCGTGTAGCACAATTTCGGATGATGTTTTATGCGTACCTTCGAAATTAAACATGTATTTTCGCGAACATATCGAAGGTAAATTAAAGTCACCACCAACTATAATCGTATGAGTCGGGTACGTGTTAGAAATCAAACACAAGTTTTCTTTGGACCTTTCAGCAACTGTATCACCTGAATTGGGAGACCGGGAAAAGGATCCACACATTATTGTACTCCGTTTGTCCACAATGACCTCTGCCCATACTAACTCATAGGAACTATCTACTTCAGTTTCGCGACAAGATAAAGTACTTCTAACGGCAACAAACACGCCACCGCCAACCGTGCTTAGCCTATCCTTTCTGAACACCGTTAGGTTCTTCGTAAAAATTTCGACTGAGCTTACCTGCGGCTTTAGTACCTACAACGATTTGATCATCGGTGCCTACACGGTCGCAGAACCGTCTGAGCCTCTGATTCAGACCCTCCACTCGGCTCTGTACCAGAGGTCTGCAACCAGTCCTGTCGACTATGCTGCAAATGGTCAAATCTGCTTTCATGTTGTGAGCAAGACTGACAGCCTTTACCATTTTTGTTAGGCGCTCGAAACCAGAGAGAATCTCTTCTGATCTAAAGTGACACACATCATTGGTACCGATGTGAGCAACTACCTGCAGTGGCTGCGCCTGTACTCTTCATGGCATCTGGGAGGACCCTTTTCACATCTGGAATGACTCCACCCGGCATGCACGGGGAGTGCACATTAGTTTTCTTCCCTTCTGGGCAGCCATGTCCGTAAGGGGCCCAAAACACGCCTAACGTTGTAGCTCCCAACTATCAATAATCTCACCTTTTGTGATTGTCCGTATCTTGCAGGTTGAGAGGTTTCCTCGGAAACAGCACAGGTGACAGCATCTGGCTCAGCGACAGTTTCATCCACAGACTGGAACCAGTCAAAATAAAAATAAAAATAAAACGATTTTTTTGGCTGCAAATGTTTTCTGGGATGTCTAGTTTATTGTAGTATCGTACCAAGTTCGCCAGGAACTCCATTATCGAGTTACAAGACTTTTAATTGGCCCTCTAATACACACCTGGAAATTGAAATAAGAACACCATGAATTCATTGTCACAGGAAGGGGAAACTTTATTGACACATTCCTGGGGTCAGATACATCACATGATCACACTGACAGAACCACAGGCACATAGACACAGGCAACAGAGCATGCACAATGTCGGCATTAGTACAGTGTATATCCACCTTTCGGAGCAATGCAGGCTGCTATTCTCCCATGGAGACAATCGTAGAGATGCTGGATGTAGTCCTGTGGAATGGCTTACCATGCCATTTCCACCTGGCGCCTCAGTTGGACCAGCGTTCGTGCTGGATGTGCAGACGTGAGACGACGCTTCATCCAGTCCCAAACATGCTCAATGGGGGACAGATCCGGAGATCTTGCTGGCCAGGGTATTTGACTTACACCTTCTAGAGCACGTTGGGTGGCACGGGATCCATGCGGACGTCCATTGTCCTGTTGGAACAGCAAGTTCCCTTGCCGGTCTAGGAATGGTAGAACGATGGGTTCGATGACGGTTTGGATGTACCGTGTACTATTCAGTGTCCCCTCGACGATCACCAGAGGTGTACGGCCAGTGTAGGAGATCGCTCCCCACACCATGATGCCGGGTGTTGGCCCTGTGTGCCTCAGTCGTATGCAGTCCTGGTTGTGGCGCTCACCTGCACGGCGCCAAACACGCATACGACCATCATTGGCACCAAGGCAGAAGCGACTCTCATCGCTGAAGACGACACGTCTCCATTCGTCCCTCCATTCACGCCTGTCGCGTCACCACTGGAGGCGGGCTGCACGATGTTGGGGCGTGAGCGGAAACGGCCTAACGGTGTGCGGTACCGTAGCCCAGCTTCATGGAGACGGTTGCGAATATTCCTCGCCGATACCCCAGGAGCAACAGTGTCCCTAATTTGCTGGGAAGTGGCGGTGCGGTCCCCTACGGCACTGTGTAGGATCCTACGGTCTTGGCGTGCATCCATGCGTCGCTGTGGTCCGGTCCCAGGTCGACGGGCACGTGCACCTTCCGCCGACCAATGGTGGCAACATCGATGTACTGTGGAGACCTCACCCCCCACGTGTTGAGCAATTCGGCGGTACGTCCACCCGGCCTCCCGCATGCCCACTATACGCCCCCGCTCAAAGTCCGTCAACTGCACATACAGTTCACGTCCACGCTGTCGCGGCATGCTACCAGTGTTAAAGACTGCGATGGAGCTCCGTATGCCACGGCAAACTGGCTGACACTGACGGCGGCGGTGCACAAATGCTGCGCAGCTAGCGCCATTCGACGGCCAACACCGCGGTTCCTGGTGTGTCCGCTGTGCCGTGCGTGTGATCATTGCTTGTACAGCCCTTTCGCAGTGTCCGGAGCAAGTATGGTGGATCTGACACACCGGTGTCAATGTGTTCTTTTTTCCATTTCCAGGAGTGTATGATTGTCTGGTCATTACGTCATGACTAGCCAATCATATTCGAGGCCAATTAAAAGTTTTACGACAGTGACGTCAGACATCGATAGTCTGTAATAAATAGAAGCACTTATCCCCATGCAAAACCAGTAGTGCCCTGAGGAAGGTCGTTGCAGTTCGACCGAAACGTCGGCTTTAGTTTATTATTGTACTAGTTTTTAATCACTATGACACCGGCCGCGGAAGCCTACGTTCTTATACCATTTTGTGTAGGTTACAAATTAATAATGGAATCGGTACATATGTGGTCCGAGGTGTCACGCCTCAACGTCAGGTTTGGCTATTGAACAAAACGTTTGCTAGCTCTAGTCTAGAATCTTGGGTCACTAATCTGACTACACTAACAGTGTAACATGAGTTTGTTTTACTTTAGGTACTTCCGTATGTAATTCGCTAGAAGCTTCCGGAAAATGTTTGTGAGTTTTTCGGAATTAAGCTGTTTCATTGAGCAAAACTGTATGAGGCTCTGTTATACCCTGTATTCTAAACAGAAGTGCAGTGTTTTTGTTAACTATGTCCTTGGGAAGTGTCGTTTGTGCCTCCTTAATTTCCAAATGAAAACTCGTTCGCATACCCTGCATTTGTAGCGATAACACTTATTAAGGTTATCGGCTAAATGCTTTTTTAATTTACCCTGTTGGATAGTGGCATCCTGCTTTATGTTTTCGGAAATTCCTTCTTTACAGTAGTTTCCTGTTTCGAAAGTACTTGTTTCAAAAAATCTTGATCATTTCCTAACACTAATGCCAAAGGATCGTGCGACGTCTAAGTACTTGCTACTACTTCTTCGTCTCCCACCACGTGCTATCATTTTGAACTGATGTCGGGTTCTAACCATGATACCCAAAATTTTCAAAAATTGCCATCAGATCGTTTCTTAAATTACACTAACAGAAAAAAATCGGAGCATCTAGGAGGAGTTGTTCGACGTAAACGAAAGTAGGTAGGCGCATTTCTATACCTGAAAGATGTGTCCAGATTTTGTGCCAGTCACAAAAGAATGGTGCTACTAGCGTCACTGCGAGGATTCAAATCACGGTTGCTTTAAACGCACGCAGCTACGGTGTGAGCGTTAGTTACTTTCGAGATTGGACGTCGTCAGAGGATGTGAGTCAAGAATGCTTTTAAGGCGACAAAGACGCCATTACCAACACCTCACTTAGTTTGAACGAGATCGTGTAATAGAGGTATGAGAAGCTGCATGTTACTTCTGCGATACTGCAGAAAGTCTTGGCAGGAATGTAGCCACTGTATGTGACTGTTGTTAGCGGTGGTTCACGAGAATGTACGGTCGCAAGGAGACCGGGCTCCACACGCTCACATGGCACTACCGAGAGGGAAGACCTTCGTGTGTGGTGTGTGGTGTATGGCTCTGGCGCCTCGAACTGCATCTGCAGCCGGAATCTGAGCAGCAGCCCACAGTGAGACAACGAACTGTTACAAATTGGTTATGCCGGCCGCGGTGGTCTCGCGGTTCTAGGCGCGCAGTCTGGAACCGTTCGACTGCTACGGTCGCAGGTTCGAATCCTGAATCGGGCATGGATGTGTGTGATGTCCTTAGGTTTAAGTAGTTCTAAGTTCTAGGGGACTGATGACCACAGCAGTTGAGTCCCATAGTGCTCAGAGCCATTTGAACCAAATTGGTTACTTCCGGGTCACCTTCGAGCCAAATGCCCTACAGCATGCATTCCACTGACTCCAAACCACCGCCATTTGGGACTTCAGTGATACCAAGCGAGAGCTTATTGGAGGACAGGCTGGAGGTCTGTTGTGCCTTCTGAAGAAAGCTGGTTCTGCTTCAGTGCCATTGTGTGTTGATTAGAAGGAGGTTAGTTCAAGGGCTGCAACCTAACTACCTGCGCACTAGACACATTAGACCTACACCTGGAGTTATGGTTTGAGGTGTTGATGGTCGAACCCGGAACTCCAGATGGCCGAGCTGAAGACGGAGCCCACAACGCCGCTTCTCATCAGGATGCCGAGCAAGTTCAGCCTCAGCTGAGAAAAGCTGATTGCGACAATGATTGTTGTAAAAATGAGCCCATCATCAATGAGGTAGTGGAGGACAATCGTCCTACAGGACAACCGACGTGGACATTAAACTGGCACAGGATGTCAAATTTGACACCTTTTAGTCTTTACCAAACGTATTTTATTTGGCTACTAGTTTCGGCGATTTACTTCGCCATCTTCAGGCATCTTATCGATGTGTAGGAAGATTCCACCTGAGGCTGTGCAGAGTGATACAGCGGTATTAGGAAGCATTTCTTTATTCACATCATTTCCAATCCTACGATGGTCGCAGTGTAGTGTCGGCGTGCCGCCTGCTGAATTGTTCCGCGAGTCCAGCCAGCTCAGCAACTCCTGGTAGGCTGACACCGCTGCTGCCATCTGCAAAGCCACTCAGCTGGGTCTCTGCCGCGCTCGCCCGGCCGCCACTGGCCGAGGCGTCGCGTTTTGCGTTGCCTAGCTGCGTGCAATTCCGGAGACTGTTACAATTCTTGGTCCACGCCGCCCTCCGCCCTGTTTGGCCTGCTCTGTCCGACCATGGGATAAAGGTGGTTGCACTGGTCACCCGTCGACCTCGGCTGCAGCTGCTCCCAGGACAGGACCGGACTCGAACCTGCGCCCTCCTGGATGCAGTGCCGCAACTTGCCGCTAGTGGTGCTTGCCGGATGGCAACACCCGCCGCCGCCTCTGGCGCTGCTGCGCCCCCCGTAGCGTACACCTCGCCTGGACCCCGGTACGCCTGGTGGGGAGTGAATTTGGCCTGTTCTGGATCTGCTGCAGACCGCTGTCACTGCCCTCCTTCAGGCAGACCGTGCAGTCTCCAAGTACCCAGCTGCTGTTCCGTCCTGCCCCAGTGTTGTGCCCCGGTGGTGGATTACAACCTTGAACAAGCACATAGAAATACAGGTTACACAGAATATTTACATCGCTGCCAGACCAGCCCCTATAAGCGTAGACCAGCACAGGACCGACCCGACTTACGACTGACCTGGCGCACCCCTCATGCTAAAAGTGCCTCACTATTTCTACTGGTTTTCCCCTCGCTGCTGACGTAGTGTCGGAGAGAGACAGAAACTGTGGCAGGGGTAAATTCCCATAAGTCAGCTACTTACACATCGCCCTCCTGGCTCTGGCCTACTGTCTCGCCTCATACATCGCAATAACTTCAAGCAACGCTGCAGTTCCTTGCCCCGCTGTT
This sequence comes from Schistocerca gregaria, assembly GCF_023897955.1. Lineage (NCBI taxonomy): Eukaryota > Metazoa > Arthropoda > Insecta > Orthoptera > Acrididae > Schistocerca > Schistocerca gregaria. The sequence goes on along the minus strand of NC_064927.1, from coordinate 194,395,954 downwards.
GCTTCACACCAAACAATCCTAAGTGCAATACGCCGCTACAGCTCCGCGCCATGTTTACCCTCTCTGGCCTACTGGCTGCCGATTATTACCACACACTGCCAGCGGCGCCAGACTTCATCGCCCATCCGCGCCTTTACTGAATTTTAACAAAAATCCCCTTTTCTACGAGTAAGACTAATACTAGCACAGCAGGGGTATGATTTTATACAACAGCAGGGGCACTTTCGTGGCTTCCCCATGCACTTCGACTGCAAATTTGTATGTTTCTTTGGTGATCTGTTATGTTTCAATTCATGAACAGCTTTCCAGGGCCTGATTTCCAACTCGATGACGCTCTTCCACATACCGCTGTTGTAACCCAACTTGCTCTACAGACTGTCGACGTGTTCACTTGACCTGCTCTATCACCAGATTTGTCCCCAATCGAGTACTTATGGGACACCATTGGACAACTCCAGCGTGATCCACAAACAGCTCTAACTGTCCATGTATTGACCGACCAAGTGCAACAGGCATGGAACTCCATGGAACCTACGCAGTACAGTGCATGTTCGTTTGCGTGCTTTCGTTCAACATTCTGGTGGCTACACCGGTTATTAATGTACTAGCATTTCATATTTGCAATAGCTTACATCGTGCTTACATTAACCTGTGGTCTTGCAACGTTAATCACTTAAATATACAATCTAGAGATATGTATTCCCGAAATTTCATTACTGTATATTCATTGGCCAGCCGATGAGGCCGAGTGGTTCTAGGCGCTTCAGTCTGGAACCGCACGACCGCTACGGTCGCAGGTTCGAATCCTGCCTCGGGCATGGATGTGTGTGATGTCCTTAGGTTAAATGGGTTTTAGTAGTTCTAAGTTCTAGGGGACTGCTGACCTCAGATTGTAAGTCCCATAGTGCTCACAGCCTTTTCAACCATTTTTCTATATTAGTTATTTTTGGTGTCGTGATTTTTCCCGCCGGTGTAACACAATTAATCTGCACACTGGTAATTAAAGTCCCGACATCCGCAGTTGACTTAGAAACTATCGTAGCACGCAATTTCATTGCAAACAAGCAATCTCATACCGACGGTGTCGTCTCACTTCGCGCACATCTGAAAACGCAGCTAACTAAATCTAATTAATTCTAAGCAATAAAATGAAGTAAGCCACTTACTGCTATTCAACACATTAACAGAACTTAGTACCAGTGGGTGCGAGCACTTACTCGTAGCCATACAGCGACAAAGTGTTTGATGGCACAGTCTGGACCTCCTTCAGTTTTACGCTCTGGACCAGACACGAAATAAACAACATACAAGGATTGATGTGCTTTACAGTAATGCAGAGATACGAAGTTTATCACAGAAATACTGTAACAGAAATAAATTATTCTAAGCAGATTCCTGTCTTTACGTCGCCGGATTTGTACTGTATTCCTACCTTTATCTGTAATTACTTTTTCTAGGCGCACAGTCCAGAACCGTGTGACTGCTACGGCCGCGGGCATGGATGTGTGTGATCTCCTTGGGTTAATTAGGTTTAAGTAGTTCTAAGTTCTAGGGGGACTGATGACCCCAGCAGTTGAGTCCCATAGTGCTCAGAGCCATTTGAATCATTTTTTTGTAATTACTTTAAGGAGTTTGTATTGGTATGGCAAGACAATATATAAAATAATGTATTCACAAATGCCCGAAAACTAGAAAGGCTGATAGTCAGCCCTCCGCGTAGTGCTATGCGGATCAAATATCGAAGCTTGTACTTGCTGCCGAGGCTACAATCAAGCATAGGCCGTGTACAGCAGGCTCTACCGCGATATTCAAGCCCCTCCCCAGTCCGTCCCGATGAACTGCAATGTCTTATAGAATATTAATGAAATAAAAAGTCAGAGAATTCAAATTGCCTAACCATCACTTTCGTAGGTCTGGACCTTTTTTCTCTAACCTTCTCAGTATTCTGAGTATTGTTTGTTAAAGCACATAATAAAAGCAGATAATGAGTCTTCTCAATAATTAACAATTCATTAATCATCTGTCAATTCTAGAGACTCAACGTAGATCAAGTCTTCACTCTTTCCAAAAAGCGATCGGAGTCCCACTTCTCTGCAAAGTTAATAACACAAGTAAACAAGAAGTAATTTACATAACACAGGAAGCGCATGTCAGAGCTGCATCATAGTCACTTATAGTCTTTGGTTCACACAATAGCGTGTTTGAAATATATTTAATATGAGGCTTTTCACATTCAGGGACAACTGTTCAACTGTGTGTGAAATCTTATGGGACTTAACTGCAAAGGTCATCAGTCCCTAAACTTACACACTACTTAACTTAATTATCCTAAGGACAAACACACACACCCATGGCTGAGCGAGGACTCGAACCTCCGCCGGGACCAGCCGCACAGCGTTCAGGGGCAAAAACATATCAATTCATAAACGTTATACAACATCTCAGACTATCCCACAAGGACGAGTCAATCACTGCTGCGCTTTCACTACATCTACATCTACATAGATACTCTGCAAGTCACCGTACGGTGCGTGGCGGAGGGTACTCTGTAGCATTACTTGTCATTGCCTTTCCCGTTCCATTCCCGAATAGAGAGAGGAAAAACGACTGTCTGTAGGCCTCTGTATGAGGCCTAATTTATCGTATCTTATTTTCGTGGTCTTTATGCGCAATGTTGTTGGCGCCAGTAGAAGCGTTAGGTAGTCAGCTTCAAATGCCGGTTCTCTAAATTTGCTCGCTAGCGTTCCTCGAGAAGAACGTCGCCTTCCCTCCAGGGATTCCTGTTTGATTTCGCGAAGCATCTCCGTAACACTTACGTATTGTTCGAAGCTACCGGTAACAAACCTAGCATCCCACCTCTGACCTGCTTCAATGTCTTCCTTCAGTCCGACCTAGTACGGATCCTAAACACTCGAGCAGTGCCCAAGAATAGGTCGCACCAGCGTCCTCTATGCTGCCTCCTTTACAGATGAAGCACTGTTTCCTAAAATTCTTCCAATAAACCGAAGTTGACCATTTGCCTTCCCTATCGCAGTTCTCACATGCTCATTCCACCTCATATCACTTTCCGACGTTACGCCCAGCTATTTAAACGACTTGACTGCACCCGAACGTTGAAGGTTTGATCTTCCTACACATCCGCATTAACTTAGATTTTCCACATTTAGGGCTAGCTGCAATTCATCAAACCAGCTGGAAGTTTTGTCAAATGGTTCAAATGGCTCTGAACACTATGCGACTTAACATCTGTGGTCATCAGTCGCCTAGAACTTAGAACTAATTAAACCTAACTAACCTAAGGACATCACACACATCCATGCCCGAGGCAGGATTCGAACCTGCGACCGTAGCAGTCGCGCGGTTCCGGACTGCGCGCCTAGAACCGCGAGACCACCGCGGCCGGCGAAGTTTTGTCTAAGCATTCTTCTTTCTTCCTACTGTCACTCAACTTCGACAACTTAGCATTGCATCATCAGCAAACAACCACAGGTCGCTGCCCACACTGTCCATCAAATCTTTTATGTACATAAAGAACAACAGCGGTTCTGTCACACTTTCCTGGGGCACTCCTAATGGTACCCTTGTCTCTGATGAATACTCACCGTCGGGGACAACATGCTGGGTTCTTTCCTTTAAGAAGTCTTCGAGTCACTCACATATCTGTGAACTTATTCCATATTCTCGTACCTTTGTTAACACCCTTGAATGGGGCATCGTGTCAAATGCTTTCAGGAAATATAGAATTATGGAATGTGCCGGTTGCCCTTCAGCTATAGTTCTCAGTGTATCATGTGATAAAAGGACAACCTGAGCGATGCTTTCTAAAACCATGCTGATTCGCGGACATAAGCTTCTCAGTCGCAATAAAGTTTATTATTTTCGAACTGCTTATGATGTCCCCGAGGAGCCTAGGGGACGATGCGGGAGCCCGCACCGCTGTACTTGCCAAGGTCCTAGTGGAGGTGGTTTGCCATTGCCTTCCTCTGACCGTAAGAATGATGATAATGAAGACGACACAACAACGCCCTGTTATCTCGAGGCAGGAAAAATCCCTGACCCCGCCGGGAATCGAACCTGGGACTCCATGCGCGGGAAGCGAGAATGCTACCGCAAGACCACGAGATGAAAATATGTCCAAGCACACAGCAGCTTGGTCTGTAATTTTGCGGATCCGTTCTTTTACCGTTCTTATATCCTGGAGTAGCCTGCGCTTTTTTCCAGTCGCTTGGGACTTTGCGCTGGGCGAGAGATTCACGATAAATGCAGGCTAGGTAAGGAGCCAATGCCGCAGAGTACTCTATGTAAAATCAAACTGGGATTCCATCCGGACCATGTCATTTATTTGCTTTCAGATGTTTCAGTTGTTTCTTTACGCCAGGTATGCTTATCACAGTGTTGTCCAAATGGGAATCTGTCCGATGGTCAAACATAGGTATGTTTGTACGATTCTCCTGTGCGAACGATTTATTGAACTTGAAATTTAAATCTTCGGCTTTTGTTTTACTACCTTCAACAGCCACACTAGACTGGTCAAGAAGGGACTGAATGGAAGTCTCAGACCCGCTTAGCGATTTTACGTACGAGCAGAATTTTATCTGGTTCTCTGCTACTTCTTCCACTACTGACAAACTGATGTTACTTAGATCAAACGTTTCTGAAACTTCCTGGCAGATTAAAACTGTGTGCCGGACAGAGCCTCGAACTCGGTACCTTTGCCTTTCGCGGGCAAGTGCTCTACCATCTGAGCTACCCAAGCACGACTCACGCGCCGTACTCACAGCTTTACTTCTGCAGTATCTCGTCTCCAACCTTCCAAACTTCACAGGAGCTCTCCTGTTTTGCACATAAGAAAATTCTCTTCCATCACCCACTTACACACTTAAGGGATCATTGCTTTAAAACTGTGTGATCTTCGCTTCGAGGTGTTTTCACACCACCATATTCATCGGATCCGGACTTGATACAGCTCTCTAGGCAAGGTTACCCTGGGCGAGCCTATTCATTTCGGCATAACAGCGATAACCCACATCGCCGGCCGCTGTGACCGAGCGGTTCTAGGCGCTACAGTCTGGAACCGCGCGACCGCTACGGTTAGTTAGGTTGAAGTAGTTCTAAGTCCGGGGGGACTGATGACCTCAGAAGTCCCATAGTGCTCAGAGCCATTTGAACCATTTTTCACAGTCCACATCCATCTGGAAATGCTTACTGTATTCAAGCCTTGGCCTCTCTCTGCATTTTTAACCCCTCCACCCCATCCCCAACCCCCCACCCACTCTTCACACATACACTTGCATCAGTAACCAAGATGACGATTCGTTTGTTGTATCAGTCGGTCGCACTTTCAAATACATGCGCCACCAGTTACGCAGCCGCTTTTCCTACAGAGGCCGCTGCCACGAACGATTACGCCGCTGCCACTGAGATGCAGACATCCCCCGTCCGCATCTCCAGCGGCGGGTGCACTTCATTTTGAATGTTGATGCACTGTGCCCATTTTTGTGTCTTTGCCTTCTGAATAACATTGCAGACTTTCATAACGGCCAGGGCTCGACATCTTCTGAATCGACCTTGTACGGAGAGAGACAGATTTATAAATCTTTTGCATTCCTATATACGAGGGTCACTCCAAAAGAAATGCACACTAGTTTTGTAAAAATACAGTTTTCATTCTGCATATGTGAAATTTGAAAGAGAGGTGGAAGGGGTAATATACAGGGAGCGAAAGGCTATTTACAATTTCTACAGATACCAGATGGCAGTTATAAGAGTCGAGGGGCATGGAAGGGAAGCAGCGGTTGGGAAGGGAGTGAGCAGGGTTGTAGCCTGTCCCCGATGTTATTCAATCTGTATATTGAGCAAGCAGTAAAGGAAACCAAAGAAAAATTCGGAGTAGGTATTAAAGTCCATGTACAAGAAAGAAAACGTTGAGGTTCGCCGATGACATTGTAATTCTGTCAGAGACAGCAAAGGACTTGGAAGAGCAGTTGAACGGAATGGACAGTGTCTTGAAAGGAGGATTTAAGATGAACATCAACAAAAGCAAAACGAGGATAATGGAATGTAGTCGAATTAAGTCGAGTGATGCTGAGGGAATTAGATTAGGAAATGAGACACATAAAGTAGTAAAGGAGTTTTGCTATTTGGGGAGCAAAATAACTGATGATGGTCGAAGTAAAGAGGATATAAAATGTAAACTGACTATGGCAAGGAAAGCGTATCTGAAGAAGAGAAATTTGTTGACACTGAGTATAGATTTAAGTGTCAGGAAGTCGTTTATGAAAGTATTTGTATGGAGTGTAGCCATGTATGGAAGTGAAACATGGACGATAAATAGTTTGGACAGGAAGAGAATAGAAGTTTTCGAAATGTGGTGCTACAGAAGAATGCTGAAGATTAGATGGGTAGATCACATAACTAATGAGGAGGTATTGAATTGAACTGGGGAGAAGAGGAGATTGTGGCGCAACTTGACAAGAAGAAGGGACCGGTTGGTAGGACATGTTCTGAGGCATCAAGAGATCACAAATTTAGCATTGGAGGGCAGCTTGAAGGGTAAAAATCGTAGAGGGAGACCAAGAGATGAATACACTAAGCAGATGCAGAAGGATATAGGTTACAGTAGTAAGTACTGGGAGATTAAGAAGCTTGCACAGGATAGAGTAGCATGGAGAGCTGCATCAAACCAGTCTCAGGACTGAAGACAACAACAAGAACATGTGAAAGTTTTACAGTGTGTGGATACATCCTTCCTGCTTGTTTTCAAATTTAGTTCAACCTGTTCCTGTGAGTGGTGTCGTCATAGAATGTCTTCAAGATGGCTGGTACACTTAACGTCCGTCAGAAGCAACGTGCTGTCATAGAAGTCCTGTGCTGTGAAAACGAGACAGTGGGAAACATTCACAAGAGGTTTAAAAAGCTGTATGGAGATGCTGCTGTCGACCGCAGTACAGTTAGTCGGGGGGCAAGCAGGTTACGTGATGAAAGCGTGCACGGCAGTGTTGAGGATTGTCCTTGCAGCGGCAGGCCTCATACTGCACACACTCCAGACAATGTGCAGAGAGTTAGCGAATTGGTGACTTCTGACAGACGCATCAAAGTGAACGAATTGTTACGCTACTTTGGGATAGGGGAAGGAAGTGTTTGCAGAATACTAAAAGTGTTGGCGTCAAAAAATGTTTGTGCCAGGTGAGTTCCCAGGATGTGGACAGTGGCGCACAAAGAAACAAGAAAAACGGTACGCAACGAACTTTTGGAACAGTAAGAGAATGGTGGAGATGAATTTCTTGGAAGAATTTGGACAGGTGGTGAAACATGGCTCCATTATTTTTCATCAGAGACGAAGAGGCAACCAATGAAGTGGCAGCATGCAAATTCACCCAAGGAAAAAAAAAATCAAAACCACACTTTCTGCTGGAAAATTTATGGCTACGGTGTTTTTCGATTCCGAAGGACTCTTGCTTGTGGACACCATGCCAAGTGGAACCACCATAAATTCTGATGCATATATGACGACACTGAAGAAACTTCAAGCTCGACTGAGTCGTGTTCGACCACATCGGCAAAAGCAGGACGTTTTGCTGTTGCACGACAATCCACGGCCTCATGTCAGTCAAAAAACCATGGAAGCGATTACAAAACACGGATTGACAACACTGAAACATCCGCCTTACAGTCCTAACCTGACTCTATGTGACTATCATCTCTTTGGGAAACTGAAAGACTCTCTTCGTGGAACAAGGTTTGAAGATGATGACTCCCTTGTACATCCTGCCAAACAGTGGCTTCAACAGGTTCGTCCAGAATTTTACCGTGTGGGTATACAGACGCTGGTTCCAAGATGGCGTAAGGCAGTTGAGAGGGATGGAAATTATGTATCTACACACTGTAAAACATTCAAACATCATGGATTTAAAAAAGAATAGTGTGAATTTCTTTTGGAGTGACCCTCGTATTTCTACATTCGAAGACACTGTTAGCGACTCACGCTGTAAGTTCCACAACAAAGTTATGCATTATTTTTACTATTTGATATTAGATATAGGATAAATTAATATCTGAATTCTCCGTTCATGAACAGCATTTCTTCCTCGCTCCTGTATCTACTAAAGAACCACACAGCGTGCAAAGGAAGACATAAAGTTGATGCCTCTGTATGTTCCCATCAACCGATCCCTCCTTTTAGTCAAGTTGTGTCACAAATTTCTTTTTTCGCTACTCTCTTCAGTTCCTCTTCATTAGGTATTCGATCTACCCTTTTAATTTTCAACATTCTTTTGGAGCACCTATCACAACCGTTAATCGGACACGTTTCTCTTCCGCACAAAGCTACAGTCTACAGTCTAGAAAAATAACACGGACTTGCATTTTCGAGAACGACGGTCCAAATCCTCGTCCGGCCATCGAGATTTAGTTTTTCTGTGATTTCCTTAAATCGCACCAGGCAAATACCGAGAGGATTCCTTTGAAAGGGCACTGACGATTTCCCCCAAATCGTTGAAACATTCTGAACTTGCGCTCCGTCTTTAATGACTTCGACGTCAACAGGACGTTAACCGATGATCGAGCTTCCTTTCTTCTATTCAAATATCTCCAGAAGATTCTTCTGAACACATGAATTTGTGTGAGAATTTAGCAATTTTTCTTTTAGCAAAAAAGCCTTTCTTGCTATTGCGAGTCTGCTTTTCATACCCTCTCTTCTTTGGTAATCATCAGTTATTTTTCTGTCCTAGTAGCAAAATCCGTCCCCTACCTTCATTTCCCATTTCCTAATGTAACTAATTTAGGATCAAGTGATTAAATTCGACTACTTTCCATTACTCTTGTTTTACATTTGGTGCTGTCCGTTGTCTGAACTCTTTTGGGACACTATCTATTCTCTTCAAGGAATCTTCTGTGTTCTTTGCCGCCTCTGGCAGAACCACAATGTATTTAGCAAACAAAGTTTTTGTTACTGCCCCCTGAACTTTAATTCCCTTTCCAAAGTTCTCCGTGATTTCTTTTACTCAGACGTGGATCCAGAATGTGGAAGGGGGTGGGGGGGGACAAACCGTGGTATCTGCCCATGGCGGCAATACACATTCTTGAAGGAAAATACCTTGTTTCACAAAGTGCCTAGCATCCAGTGTACGTTGTTCTGTCGATTATTCATATCACTTTGAAACGCATCCCAGTTGTTTTCTGATCATTTATGAATACATTCTAAGTTGAAACTTCCTGACAGATTAAAACTGTGTGCCGGTCCGAGACTCGAACTCGGGGCCTTTGCCTTGGAAGGTGGGAGACGAGGTACTGGCAGAATTGAAACTGTGAGGACGGATCGTGAGTCGTGCTTGGGAAGCTCAGTTGGTAGAGCACTTGCACGCGAAAGGCAAAGGTCCCGAGTTCGAGTCTCGGATTTTTGAATGCGTGCATAGAGTACTTGATGTCTCTGCCAGAAGAATCCCCGTCGCATCTAGAAATAACAAACTTTCCCGCAGACAAAAGAGGACAGGGCCATACGAGCTGAGCCGAATAAACCCGAACTGGTGAAAGCTAATCGCCGTTTGTTTTTGTGGCTGACTGGGTGTGCGAATGATCAGCCTTATTATAATTATTAGCGAAATCTGTAGATTCAGACTATCATAGTGGAAGTAAGCGACTAACAGGAATAACAGAAAATAAAGATTACATATTATCTTTTCTGTGTATCTAGGGAAATGAAATTTTCACAGGAAATTTTTGCCAGAACGCTAGACTACTAGTGGTCAGTGCCACAGTTCCCTGTGAGCAGTCGCTTAGGTTGTATTCTCGGAATAGCGCGGAAAACGCGTCGTACGAACACGTAATGACGCCTAACCGGAGGATTAACGCGGGATAACAGAACCGGTGATACTAACACGGTTAGTGAAGTTAACCGGAGAATAAGTTTTCACAATGGGAGGAATAGTTACTGAATTAGTGATGACTAGATTCTTTGTTAGAACGAGGAATGTGAAGAAACGGGGACATCACATAAATTATGTGGAAGGATATGAAGATTCCAGATTTATATAAAAATTTCGTACTATTGCTTTTCGATCTCATGCTTGCGAAATCGGAGCGTATGAATGAAATGTGAAACTATTTCCTGACATAAAACGTTTTCCCTGTAATAGGCCTAATAGGCATTTGATATTGGTGCTTCGAACAGTTATATTTTGTCATGTTATTCACGTAAATAAAGTACGCAATAATGACCATTTGTGCGATAGCAATCTCACTTATTTGACGTGTGTTACAGTTACAGCAATATTAGAAAGGTCCGTTTCGTTTTGGGTGCTATTCGTATTAGGAGTTTTTCTATATTAGACAACGACATTTTCATTTTTCATGTAGCGAAACGTTTGACGGACTTTGATGACGTAATAGATTCATTCGCAAGAAGGAAAACACGCCGCGTAAGGCTGTAGCAAGATTAAAAAGGTAAAAATACTGGCACCTAAGGATTGGAGAAATGTTTACTATCTTGATCGTCTCTTGTCTTTACTGGTTTTATGTTTCCTACATTTAATTATATGTCACATAAAACAGGAAGTTTTTGGCAAATAGGCAATAAAAAAGCGCAAATTTTCTGAAGACTTTAACGGATTTCACTACAAAATACACACTTTTGAATTCCACAGAGCGAAATACAGTGATATGCGATAGAAGATTGCTGTGTGAAAAGCCGTGCCGCTACACTTCGAATTACTTAAGACCAAATAACATGTCTTACATTTCCTCGAAGATATACGTTTTATATGTCAAACTCTACAGAAAGATTTGCGCTTCACAATGGAAAATTTTTTGAAAAATCATTTTTTTTACTTTTTTGACATCCTAACTAAAAAGCACGCGCGCGCCAGAGAGAGAGAGAGAGAGAGAGAGAGAGAGAGAGAGAGAGGGGGGGGGGGGTGGGGGGGGGGGGTGGGCACTGTAAAGTTTTTGCCCCGATTCGGAAGTATCGTAAATCCGAGGCTGCCTTTACTGCTTGCTCAATCTACAAACCGAATAATACCGGAGATTTGCTGTAATACTGTCACAGACCTTTCTGAGCTACTGCTTTCCTTTCATCTTTTTCGATTCTTATAACAGAGTCTGGTTTGTATACAATTTATAGATAACATATCACTTCCTGTATTGTACCTTGACTACCCTCAGAATTTCAAAGAATACTCAGCTTAATATTGTGAAGATGGACTGATATTCACATTAAATGAAGACACTGGAGCTGAGTCAGACACAGTTTCAGTTTGAAAACCCGTATTTTCACGAGGCTGCTAGAAGGTTGTTGGGCCAAAATCGCGTACTTTCTGTGATAAAAAAGCCGAGAACTTTTTTTTACGTTATTTGTGCTCACATCTCCAGACACAAACGTGGGTTTCATAATTCATACGCGGTAATAATACCGACTGCTTCTTCATTCCGCAAATTCAAAAAAATTTCGTACAAACACATTGCCGCTCACTGCTGAGAAAAGGCGAGAAAAACACTAATGAGGCTGTCGACATGTCGAAAGAGTAATATTTGTAAAAAAAAAAAATATGAATCCGCACACAGCATCGAGCCCGCTGTGACACGTGTTAACGAATGCAGGATGGAAGAAATGTGAATCTCGGCAGGAAAAATGAACTGAGCTGTAGCGACAGAACAGCCCCGCGAACTGGCTGTGCGATACACCGGCCGGGGCAAACGCAGCTCCGAGCGGGACGAATGCCCTGCAGGAGTTTCTTTTATTCACGAGAGCGCGGATATTAAAAACGAGCCATGTACTTGCGCAACTGCCGGACATGTGACGTGACACGAAATGTAGAGTCTCTGGAAACGTAACGCGGTTATGAAACATGAAGCGGGCAACAAAAAGCGCGAACTAAGGCGGCTCTCGGTAGCCTTTTTGCTGTTATTTAACGGGAATGGAGGACCGTGTCACAGCGTTACATTCGAGGCAGCCGGTCAGCATTCGCGTTTCTCATTTGTCTTCAGCGGCGCTACAGCCTCCTCTTTGCTCTCCTCTTTTTGGGCGGTGGCGTGTCATTTACTGCAGAGGTGAGATTTGGACGTTTATTAACGATGGAAAGAGCTACATACGGAATTAACTTTTGTATGTGGAGCTTTTACACAGTACTAAAATGTTGTGATACTAAGTGGTAGGTAAGCTTTGTCGTTTACGATTTTCTGTGGCGTGTATATTTCTTTTACTGTGGAAATGTAGGAACTGTACAATACGTTGCCTTTCACTGCGAGTTATTCGACATACAAAATATTTCGTGTGCACCTGAAGAGTAAGCGTATAGTTTTAATTATCGCCTCGAGAATTAATGTCTGGTAAATATGGTTCTCGGGCTGGACGGCGGATGTCGTAAAATTTTCAAAATACTTCATCGGCGCAACTGATCGACATCTTCAGGTGTGGCGAACACGCTGATGAGGCTGTGATTAGAAGAAACCGCACAGGCGTGAACGTGCCATATTTGATAACCAGTAGCGCAAATATCCTGATCGGTAGCGAGAGAGACAGCTACACTGCCTGTCGGACTAGTAACCGATGTCTTACGGGTTGAACACGGCAAGAGTCATAACCCGACTGAAACGTCCCCTTAGAAAAATTATTACAAGACTGTGCTTAAACTGAAACACAATATTTTTTAGCGCAACGCAATCTGACTTTCAAAAATCCCTACGAAAGAATGGCCCTGACTAACAATAACCTATACGTTTCACAAATCACTTACCTCACAAAAATCTTCGCTACTCAAGCTACTGCAATACAGCGAGCGCCACTACTGCCAGCTAAATAAAAGATTCAAACTACTGAAGGCACTAACTACTGGTAGGCATAGTTAGCAAATGAAAGATTTTAATAGAGAACAAACAATGTATTTACCTCACTAGTCATAATATATATAGCAGTTATACCAATAAAAAAACCTAAACAGCTTACTTACACGATTTCCCAGAAACTTCGCTCAATAGAAGAGTGGTCAAAATAAGCGAACTCGAAAAATAAGCTTCACACGAAAAAATGTGTAGAATCCAAAGTTGGTTATTTTAGAGGGGGACATCTGCTGGTGCTAAAATTAGCCAGCCACCCCACCTGCATGGGGGTGGGGCTAGAGGCAACTTTTAAATTTCAAATAGGAACCCCCATTTTTTTATTGCAGAATCAGATTCTACATAAGAATTACTTCGTACATTTTGTCTTAAACATTTGTTTTGATTCTTGGTAGTTGGCGCTGTAATTCAAGAAAATCCATGTTCTCATTTTTGCGTGGAAGATGGTTACGGATAAATAAGAAGTACTTATTGAATTCATAAATTTTGATGCGCTAAAGCTAAAACTCTATCTCTCTCTCCATAGGGTGGGGTTTGAGAGACAGGAATTATTAGAGTTTTACAAATGTGAACCCAAATATTAATTTTTTCCGCAGATTCGGATAAGTTTTGTTTGTTTCATGGTCATGGGACCACACATCTTTTAATTAACAAACAAATCACCTAACTAACTAACTAACCAAACATCCTACTTATTAACGAGTGAACTCATGTACTAACAGAGTAAACAAAGTAAAAGACTAACTGCGGGACAGACTAACCCACTCGCTAACTAAAGATGAACGTATTCCCGTTTAAGATTTGGTGGCCCTGAAAAGGAACGATTGGTTTCGTTTTATAGTTGATATCTTATCTAAATCATTTTGCAAGTCGTTTTCATCATCTGATGACTCTACAAGACGGTAAATGACATCTGCAAACAATCTAAGACGGCTACTCAGATTGTTACGTATGTCGTTAATATAGACCAGGAACAATAGAGGGCCTATAACACTTCCTTGGGGAACGCCGGATATTACTTCTGTTTTACCCGATGACTTTCCGTCTATTACTACGAACTGTGACCTTTCTGACACGATATCATGAATCCAGTCGCACAACTGAGGTGATACTCCATAGGCACGCAATTTGGTTAGAAGACTCTTGTGGGGAACGGTGTCGAAAGCCTTCTGGAAATCTAAAAATATGGAATCAATTTGACATCACCTGTCGATAGCACTTATTACTTCATGAGTATAAAGAGCTGATTGTGTTTCACAAGAACGGTATTTTCTGTAACCGTGCTATGTGTCAATAAATCGTTTTCTTCGAGGTACTTGATAATGTTCGGCGGGACTCGGAAACATTACGCCGCTCATCAGCAAGGGCTGGATAAGAGCACCGATTATCGATCAGGGCCGAGTGGAATATCGATTATCGTACACAATTCTAAAAATGTAAACGACGTACCAGCCACGGTATTCCGAAATAAAATGAAGGTGTGAACAATGTGATTTAAGTCAATAAATTCATGAATGTCGTTTTTTACGTTTTTCCACCCGAAACTAAAAGACTCAAACTAAGCAAGCACCACAGTTGTGAGACTTCTCGACAAACAAGAGTGTTTACCCCGAATCTAATAAAAAATTGGGTTTTTGGTGTAGTTTAGTTTTTTAGTTAATGAGTTCACTCGTTAGTAAGTAGGGTGTTTGATTAATTAGTTAGCTATTCAGGTGATTTGTTTGATCATTAAAATTTGTATGGACTCATGACCACGAAACAAATAAAACTTATCCGAATCTGCGGAAAAAATTAATATTTGGGTCAACATTTGCAAAACTCTAATTCCTCTCTCTCAAAACCCACTCTATGGGGAGAGATGGAGAGTTTCAGTTTTAGCGAATCAAAATGTACGAAGTAAGTAAGTACTTTTTATTTATCCGTAACCATTTTCCACGCAAAAATGAGAACATGGATTTTCTTGAATTACAGCGCCAACTACCAAGAATCAAAACAGATGTTTAAGTCCAAATGTACGTAGCTTTTTATGTAGAATCTAATTCTGTAATAAAAATGGGGGTTCCTATTTGAAATTTTAAAGTTGCATCCCACCCCACCCCCAACGGGCAGGGGTGGCGGCTAATTTTAGCACCAGCAACTGTCCCCCTCGAAAATAATCAACATTGGATTCTACACATTTTTTCGCGTGAAGCTTATTTTTAGAGTTATTCTGGGTTGTCAACTTAAAATTTACACCCTGTATACCGAGGGACATTGATCATTTGCATGTCGCCGTTTGTTTGTGACACACCTTTGTAAATACGCAAAGTTAAGTATTGTCAATTTAACATACTGTAATAAACTCCATTAATATGATTTGCTTGAATTGTCTTCTAACTATCCGAGAAAACAGCTTCCTAGGCACCCTATATTAGACGACTGGGCAGGATAATACATAAGCGTGTGACGCCTACTGTGAAATCCAGTTGTAATTTTACAATTAATATGACGCCCTTGCGTCCCCTAATCTGATAAGAAACAATCGAGTAGTAACCTTTTACGGACATGGGCCGATAAAAGAAAACAATAAAAATAAAATAAATAAAAATAGTAATCAGGTTTCGAACACGGGACGCCAAATTATTAAACTGCGGTGGTAACCACTGACCCACCACTTCGTCTGCGGATATCTCCCGCTCAAACGCACATTAAGTACCTAGAAAATACTTCGATAACTTTGACTTTTGTGAAATCTGAATCGGTTGAGTGTCTACGAATAAGTCGACACACGTATTCGCATGTCTTGACTCTTCTTCGACTGAGCGAAGTTGCTGAGAAATCGGTCGATAGCACTTCCCGTGTTGTCCTCCTCAGACGCTTGCGCAAAGGCTGTCAATGATGTGTGCTGCGTTCCAAAAATGAATCCGGTATTTCTCTTCAGTCGAACATTAGTTTACGATGGAGATAGAGAAAATCAGCGATTGATGATGGAGAGAAGAAAAGAAGGTGGCCTCTTGTGTAGAGTAAACCTACAAACATAGTGTTGTACCTACAGGTCACAGCTGTCACCACCCTGTACAATTAAGTGGCGTGCTCGGATGTTGGTCCACAGAGCACGAGCCATATCAGATTCAGACAGCTAATATGATGAGCTACGTCACCTCCGTACCGCATTTTTACAGAATGGATATTCCGAACGGGAAACCCCCCATTGTCTTACACACGGCACGTGTAGACAAAGCGAGTAGGTGGGAGAAAGCGAAGTAAAACGAGGAATCGTCGTCCTGCCATATCTCAGCGGTGTTTCTTCGCAAATAGCTAGATTACTGAAGAAAGATAAAATTAAATGCGTTTTCCGTCCTCCAACGAAACTCAGGTCTCTTTTAGGTTCAGTGAAAGATGATCTAGATTTAAGAAGGCCAGGCATTTACGAGATTCCCTGCAGCTGAGAGACTAGGCTAATTTCTGGCACCTTGACAGGTAGATGCGTCGAACATCGAAGACACACACCGTTGGATCAGCCACAGAAATCTGCAATGGGCGAGCATTGCCGCAGTACATGAAAGCTTAATGTAATGTTCCATGTCTAACTTAGCAAATATGTAGAAGCTTTCAGAAATCATAAAGTGATTTTAATCTTTGGTAATTACGTAGATGCTTGTATTTTACAGGCTGTTTTTGAAGTAACCAGTCATTTTACTGATGTATGTATGTAGTTATTTATTTTTGAAACTTATAATTTTTCAAACTTCATATAAACTTGTCCAATGCCGACATAAAAGTTTTCTGGATGTGGCACCGCGTCATAATGTATAAAACATTTGAACATCATGCATGGGAAGATACAGCTCACGATCGAAGAAGAGAAGAATGGAGCAATTCAGTATACCGGATAATGGAGGGCACACTGGGGCACAGAGTATATCGCAAGCCTACACATACAGACAGGCATCTGTACGCCCAATCCTGCCACCACCTAGCGCACGAGAACTCGGCCATCCGTTCTTTGGCAATCCGTGAGCAGCGCCTAAGTGATGCTCAAAACATAACACCTGAGCTTAAAAGGCTACGCATAACGTTTATAGCTAATGGCTGCAGCCATAAGTCGATTCACAAAGCCTTGTCGACGAACACAGGCTAGAAAGATAAGCAAGAAATAGACAAACTGCAGCCAACAGCGCGCTTACCTTATGTGAAAAATGTTACTGATCGAATAGGCAAACACCTTCGCCGGGTTGGGGTGCAGCCTGTCTTCTATAGAGTCGCAGAATCGAGGGTGTGTTAGGCTCCACTAAGGACAAGGTGGATGCTTTACACACTGCATGCGTGTACAAGCTTGAATGCGAAGGTGGAGAAGCATATATAGGCGAGACTGGCAGGCCAATAGCAACGCGCATTCCGGAGTACGAGCGCTATATTCGTCTAGGGCAAGACAACAAATCTGCAGTAGCAGAATATGAGCAAGACTGCGGAAAAGCAATAAAATTCAGCGAAGCCTGTGTGTTGGCAAAGCAGCCGGTAATGACGAAACGCTAAATGAGAGAGGCCATCGAAATACTTAAACACCCTAATTCCTTGAATAGGGAGGATGGACTCAGGCTTGCCCCATCTTGGCTGTCAGCAATCAGAACCCAACACTATCAACGCGAGGCCGGAGCTCTACCTGCGAGTAACTACCGCCGCGCGGCCGACGTCCAGCATTTGGTAAACAGCAGCCAACTTTTCATTCGACGGTGACCACCAACCATCGCATATAACACAACAGCCAATAGACAACAAAGATTGCGTTCTCCCTCCACTGCAACAATCTATTAAAATAGAGTTCCCTCTCCTTCTTCCTGTAGTGACCATTGAAACGAACTGTCTTAAAATTGTGACGTAATGGCATGCGCAGTGAACAGTAACAACAAAACTCAAAGGACAGTGGATAGCTAGAACGCACCAGTAGACCCAGAAAGAGGCCGCTGCAACCGTGGCCGAAACGTTGGTTTTTTCTGCAGAAGCAGTAGTTTTGTACACTACTGGCCATTAAAATTGCTACACCAAGAAGAAAAGCAGATGATAAACGGGTATTAATTGGACAAGCATAATATACTAGAATTGACATGTTGTTACATTTTTATGCAATTTGGGTGCATAGATCCTGAGAAATCAGTACCCAGAGCAACCTCATCTGTCCGTAATAACGGCCTTGATACGCCTGGGCACTGAGTAAAACAGAGCTTGGATGGCGCCTACAGGTACAGCTGTCCATGCAGTTTCAACACGATACCACACTTCGTCAAGAGTAGTGACTGGCGTATAGTGACGAGCCAGTTGCTCGGCCACAATTGACCAGACGTTTTCAGTTGGTGAGAGATCTGGAGAATGTAATGGGCAGGGCAGCAGTCGAACATTTACTGTATCCAGAAAAGCCCGTACAGGACCTGCAACATGCGGTCGTGCATTATCCTGCTGAAATGTAGGGTTTCGCAGGGATCGGATGAAGGATAGAGCCCCGGGTCGCAACACATCTGAAATGTAACGTCCACTGTTCAAAGTGCCGTCAATGCGAACAAGAGGTGACCGAGACCAATGGCACCCTATACCATCACGCAGGGTGATACTCCAGTATGGCGATGACGAATACACGCTTCCGATGTGCGTTCACCGTGATGTCGTCAAACACGGATGAGACCTTAATGATGCTGTAAACATAACCTGGATTCATCCGAAAAAATGACGTTTTGCCATTCGTGCACCCGGGTTCGTCGTTGAGTACACTATCGCAGGGGCTCCTGTCTGTGATGCAGCGTCATGGATAACCGCAGCCATGGTCTCCGAGCTGATAGTCCATGCTGCTGCAAACGTCGTCGAGCTGTTCGTGCAGATGATTGTTGTCTTGCAAATGTCCCCATCTGTTGACTCAGGGATCGAGACGTTACAGCCATGCGGAAAAGATGCCTGTCATCTCGACTGCTAGTGATACGAGGGCGTTGGGATTCAGCATGGCGTTCCGTATTATCCTCCTGAACCCACCGATTCCATATTCTGCTAGCAGTCGATGGATCTCGACCAACGCGAGGTGCAATGTCGCGATACGGTAAACCGCAATCGCGATAGGCTACAATCCGACCTTTATCAAAGTCGGAAACGTGATGGTATGCATTTCTCCTCCTTACACGAGGCATCACAACAACGTTTCACCAGGCAACGCCGGTCAACTGCTGTTTGTGTATGAGATCGGTTTGAAACTTTCCTCATGTCAGCACGTTGTAGGCGTCGCCACCGGCGCCAATCTTGTGTGAATGCTCTGTAAAGCTAAACATTTGCATATTACAGCATCTTCTTGCTGTCGGTTAGATTTCGCGTCTGTAGCACGTCATCTTCATGATGTAGCCATTTTAATGGCCAGTAGTGTACATTATGACGCGGTACCACACCCAGAAAACTTTTCTGTCGACTGACTCTGGCCGCGGAAGCCTATGCATTTATATTGTCCAATACCATTGTACAGAATGGTCCACGGGCATAAATGAATAAATAAATAAATCTGCTGAACTCAAATACAGGAGATGCCATCCAGCGTTGGCCACGTTAAAGTCACAGCGACTACAAAGAGGAACTGTTGGTCGTATAAGGGGTGACACTCCGGTGGCGACATAGGTATTCAGCTGACAACTACGAGGGCGGACACATACATCGGCAGGCGGGCTGCTCCCAACAGAGGGCACTGGGGTGGCCCACGGCAGCAGACCGTTTATGGCTCTGAGCACTATGAGACCTAACTTCTAAGGTCATCAGTCCCCTGGAACTTAGAACTACTTAAACCTAACTAACCTAAGGACATCACACACATCCATGCACGAGGCAGGATTCGAACCTGTGACCGTAGCGGTCATGCGGTTCCAGACTGTAGCGCCTAGAGCCACACGGCCACCCCGGCCGACAGACCGTTTATGATCGACAGCCTTTGCGCTTGCGGCGTAGCTACTGGTTCATCGCCCGGCAGGTGGCGTGGCTGTCTCTCTCGTTATCGATCAAGATATGTGCGCTATTGTTCATTGAATTTGGCGCGTACACGCCAGCGCGGTTTCTGCTTGAACTGGTATAAATGGAAGGCTTCGGTCACAGCCCTAGAGTTCAGGAAATTGCGGCGGTTAAGAACGTCACCCCAACCTGCAACTGAGGACAGTGGATGAATTCTTCTTTGATCATAAACGAGTCGTGGGTCTGATAGAGCCGTTCTGTGACTCTGCAGGCTGAAGAGCAATGTACTAAGCTGCTGCCAGCCCACCCCCTTCGGGGGGGAATCGAAATTCAATGAAGGAAAAAAATTCTGCGACCACCACCAAGTTCAAGAGACATCAACTGGCAATACCAGATATATTTAACCCAAAATTGGACGAGTTCTCATCACTGTTTCAGAAACTAAAGCAGCAACAGAAAGGAAGTCGGAAACGATGGATCCGCTACAGAAACCCGGAAGATCGGCGACAAACCCACAGACTGGTCATGGGACTGCAAAGAAAAGATAAAGGATGGCGACAGCAAAACGTAGGAAGACAGGATGGCGAACTTCCTGCTGAGAACAAGAAGAATGGCAAATAGCCGACAACAACATTCGAAGAAGTGCACCAGAGAGCGATCAGAGGTCCCAATGGGCTCATCGACTACTCGTTGGTTTAAGCTGATATATAAGCCGAAATATACCAAGATCAGGTGAAGAAATCCTCGGCTCCAGTAGGAGATCAGCACCGACGCTGCATTGAGACTGAAACAACGGAAGAAGGGGGACTTAACATCTATAGTCATCAGTCCCCTAGAACTACTTAAACCTAACTAACCTAAGGACATCACACAACACCCAGTCATCACGAGGCAGAGAAAATCCCTGACCCCGCCGGGAATCGAACCCGGAAACCCGGGCGCGGGAAGGGAGAACGCTACCGCACGTAGCCGGGAAATTACAGACCAATTAGCCTCCTCCCAGCGCTCAGAAAGGCGCAAGAAAAGTATTCTTAGGCGAATACAGGACATCCTCGTCGCAATTTCGATTTCAGGAGAAACTGTCTGCTGAACTACAGCTCCCACTGCGGCGTGGCTGGGATTTTTCGTATTGCCGTGCGCAGGCTCCAAATTAGAATTCACCTAACTCAGAACGGTGTCTGCTCGATGTGCCTCCACTCGGCAACGTAGATACTTACAACATGATGTAAAAGCAGCACTGATAAAAGACACCATCTAATACCTACAGTAACTGAGGCCGCGCAACTCTAGTAATGAAATAAAGCCCTGTAGAAAAACTGTCATTAAAAAATTTATCGGGCGGTAAGAAAATGGGTCGGCTTCTGGAAAATAATGTCCGAAATTCCCACACAAAAAGGTTTATTTTGTCCATCTAGCCAAAGAAACGGTACTATTCAGTCCACATTTAAACTATTTACTATTTTCTTTACATTCACAATTCATACAGCAGCCAGAAATCTGTACAAACCCGACCAGAATTAAATAACTTTCTCATAGTTATTAATTTCACTACTAACATGAGTTATTACACTTGGTCCTTCTTGTGGATTTCTCAAAAAAGAAACTACTCGCCAAAAAATGCAAACTAAACAGTTCTAGAACTTCCAAACTTCACAAAACCGTCCGTAACTACATCAGTGTTAGTTTCGCCACGTATCAAACGCGAGGAACTCAATATTCCTTCATTTTGCACATTATGAAAGACGGGCACTTTGTAACATGACCGTCCGCGTTCAAAGCTAGCGAGCGACTCCTTTGTTGTGGCCTCACTCCCAGTATAGCTATCCGGTAACGAGCGGGAAGCGTCTCAATTGTGATTGGCTAACCATACTCGCTGCCAATCAGAATGCTCGCTCATGATCATACTCGTGTCAAAACTGGCCTACACCAATCCTTACATGCAGACGCATCTACGTCCTTCTGATATATAAATATTAAACTAATGTTTAATAAACGAAGACGAAAAGGCAATAAATCTGGAAATATCCTTTAGATACAGATAGTACTCCAGCTGATTTCTTTGCATGCAACAGCATCATCTGCAAACACCCTCGTGGAAGTTAACGTTACACGCTAGGTATTATACATATTGTAAAAAGTAATGGTCTTATAACACTCCCTCGCGGTAGGCCCGAAGTTATTTTTACGTCTGAAGATTTCCCTCCGTTGAGAATGACGCGCTGTGTTTTGTTTGCCAGAAACTCTTGTGTGTAATCACACAGTCGACCTAATTTTCCGCGAGCTCTTACTTTATTCATTAGGCGGCAGTGCGAATCTGTATCGAATGTCTTCCGGAAGTCGTGATCTACTGTTTTCTGAGGTTCGTGGACGAACAGAATGAGCAGAGTTTCACACGAGCATAGTTTTCGTAATCCAGGTTGATTCCTAGAGAATAGATTTTCCGTCTCCAGATATTTCGTAATATTTGAACATTAAACACGATCCAAAATTCCAGAAGAGACAGACATCAGAGACAGAGAACTATTCTAGGCCCTTCTTAAAAAAGGGGATGACCTGCGTTTCTTCCAGTCACTACAAACAGTTCGTTCTTCCACTGAACTGTGGTACACTGCTGCCAGAAGAAGAGTAAGTTTTTCGCGTGCTCTACGCGTAGTCATATTCGTATCCCGCAAGTTGTTATTTTGTTACTTGCATGGCTCTCCCATTTTATAGCTGGCAAGTTATCGCCTCCACATGTATGTTAGAAGTATTGACCCTGGTTGTCGAGACACTTGTCTCACTGTGACACAAGGTGGTGAATGGCTGTATCATAAAAATCCCAGAGCTGCGATGTTAATCAGTTCCGCACGTTGCAGCTAGACGTCGTCGTCCGAGGTGAATCGTTGCCCCTCACAGTCTTTTTAAGGGGGCTAAAACTGGCGTAATCACAGGGAGAGAGGTCCGGACTGTATGGAAGGTGGCCGAGAACCTCCTATTTGAATTTCTGCAAGAGTGCCGTGATTTGCATTGTCGTGGAGCAGAATGACAGCAGGGTCAGGAAGATTGCTCGTGATACTCTCGAAGTTATATCTTATGCGCTCTATCGCTACAGCTCCCGACGCATTTGTTCTATAAATGCATCCGATGGCGAGCCTTATGTTCCAAGCAGACCTTGCCAATGGCAGAAAAATGCGTAAGATGATGACGACTCGTGACGTTACCTCTGCATGTATAATGGGCGTTCAAAGAGAAACGAGCCGGAGGCATAATTACAGAAGCAGTACAAGTACGTTAGAAGTATTGACCCTGGCTGTTGAGATACTTGTCCGACTGTGACACAAGGTGGTGAATGGCTGTCTCATAAAAGTCCCGGGGTTGTGATGTTAACCAATTCCGCACGTACAGCTCGACATCGTCGTCCGAGGTGAATCGTTGCCCCTCACAGCCTTTTTAAGGGGATCAAAAATGGCGTAATCACATGGAGAGAGGTCCGGACTCTATGGAAGGTGCCATTTCTGCATGAGTGCCGCGACTGTGTTGGCCATATGAGGCTTTCCTCTGTCGTGGAACAGAATGACCCCATTGGGGAGATTGCCTGGTCGTTTTGATTTGATCGCTTGGGGAATGGTGGTCACGGTTTGTGAGTAACGCTGGGCATTCACTGTTGTCCCGTGCTGCAGGAAGTGAATCAGAAGGATGCCTTCTTGGTCAAAGAAGAACGTCAGCATAACCTTGTGTTGATGGCCTTGGCTTATTTGGTGGTGGTGACTCGGGACGCTTAGACTGAAAACTTTGTAGTTTTGATTCCGGTTCCAAGTGATGACACCATGACTCATCTCCAGCCACCACTCGTGCCAGGTACACATTCCCTTCCCGAGAATTGCTCTGCAGATGAGCAAGATAGTGGGCCATTCGACATGCTTTCTGGTGTGGGTGAAGCCTGTGGGTCACGTATTGGGCACACCCTTTGCACATGTGCAGTCGTTCCTTCATGATGGTGTGAACACATCCGACGCTCAATCCTACCAAAGCAGCTATGGCTTTCACTATCACTCGGCGGTCCTGGGTAACGAGTGCATCCACCAGCTGGACGATGTCATCGGTAATGTAGTGTGGTGCTCCAGACCTTGCATCATTGGCTAAGACACCCGTCCTTCCCTGAAGCGCTTGTGCCACGCCTTAACCCCTGCAAGGGACATGCAGTGTTCGCCGTACACTTGTGACATTCGTCGATGAGTGTCCATTCCTCCTAATCCTTCCGCCGTCGGAAAACGAACAACACCTCTTTGCTCTTCTGTTGAAGCCTCCCTGTCACTGTTTGCAATGCGACTGACAGCGTTGGACGTTTGATGCATGCTGTTACTAGCTCTGTATAGTCACGTGACGTGCACGCGTGCCCTCTAGCGACGCGCTGTAAACTTCCACGCTCTGGATGGAACCACACCTCATTACACACGTCACGATATTACCCTCCTATCACCGGTTTGAGCATTTCAGACTCCGGTTCGTTTCCTTTTGAACGATCCTTATATAAAGAAGAAAAGGTATTAAGCCTAATATAGATGACAGCAGTTGGTGCATGCTGCCCAGCTACAGTCTAGGTAATATACTGCAGGTTTTAGGTAGCATATGAGATGCGGCTAGTAGAACTGTGAATATGCCATTATCTTACGTCGAAAAGATGGAGAAACGTACAAGTGGTCTCTGACAACATATAAGCACGTATGGTTCTGAGAAAAAATTGAAAATTAAAGAACTGAAACTTCTTTATGTAAATGAATGTTGAGCCGTGGTAAAATTTGCTGTTTTGAAGAGCGCTCCGCAGCGCGTAGTGTAAAGCAGTCGCCCTCCGTTTCTGGTGGTGGCGCCGCTGTGACAATCGCAGCTTAGGTGTCTCCCTCTGGTGGGAAAGGGGAAATGTTGCCTGTTCATGTGCATTTAAGGGGCGCTATGAGCTCGCAAGGTGGTCAGTTGTTTCAGCCGGGTCAGTGTGAGACGGTCAGTGTCTGTCTGTCGTCCGGTGTGCTAGTATGTGTTAGGCCGCCAATCTGCTCGAGTTTGTTCAGGCAATGGTCATTTGCGGTTGGATCGACCGGTTGGTCGGTCGCCCACTGGGACACAAGATGACTTGTCCGTCTTGAGCGTCGGCGCAGGTGAGGTCGCCACGTCAGTCCAGTGGGCCGCGCCATATAGCGAGGGCTAGTGGCTTCGCGGCCGACACGAGAGCAACAGGAGCCAACTCACGACATCGGTCTGGCCGGTGCGAGCTGCGACGACGTGAGACTGGAGGTCGGCGCGCCTTCCTGCGTCGGTTGAAGCGGCTGGCAGCGGACGGTTCGGGAGAGCGTTTTGGGGTGCTGCGCCAGGTCTTATCCAGACATCGCATTTTGTTAGAAGTTAAGTGATTCGTGATATGTTGTTTCATTTACTTGTTAAATTCTACTTGTTTTCTTGGTCAGTCTCTCGTCCCCAGCCTGCTCGTCTGTCTCTCGTCCGCATTTGTTAGGCACTTAGTGTCTGTCTGTCGGTCTGCTGTACGTTAATAGCTGCCTCTGTCATGTTTGTCGGATTCTTTGTTAACGAATTTATTGCTTGAAATGTAACGGTCGAATTCCTGAAATATGTTTTTACCTTGCATATCATCTTGAGAGGCGATATATGTATAATGTAGAGCATGTTTGGCCAACCTTGTATATTAATGTAAGGCTGCTTTTCATGGGTTTTTATTTAAATGGTCATTTTAGTATATAAAGTTGCGACCCTTCCACCGTAAGACTTGTTTTTAAAATCAAGTTGCAACTTCGGTGGCAAGTTAATCTTTTAATGTTAGTGTTTTGCACCATTTCCATCCCTCCTACGGGGTGCATAGTTTTTGTGCTTGTGTGAGTTGTTAAAATTTTTAATTTAAAGTAATCTGGTGGGTTGCAGATTTGCACCAGTGTAGTCTTTCAGAGGTTGTTGTGAGCGGTCGTGACTACAGCCGTGTCAAAATGGAGCGCCAATGTTGTTAGCCCGAAAGCTCATACAGCCAAAAATTTGTTCTTTGTGCCTCTGAATAAATTGTAACTTGATATTTAGAGAGTCCTTCCTGATTATAATTTTAAATCTGTTTCTAAAAAAAGGCTTTTAGGAATAAAATTTCCATTTGTTGAAAGAAATTTGATTTGTTTTCATGAGTTACCCACTGGCAACTACTTCCACGCTCACATAGTGTGATTGAATGTGTTACTGTTTTTGATGAATCGATAGTAAATATAGTAAGTAAGAAAAAGGGTTTGAAAGTAAATTCACGGTTCAAGTGTGTCTGTCCTTAAATTGCAGAATGACTGAGAAGATGAAACTTCTACGTTATTTGATTCTGAAACAGCTGAGTAAAACTGAACGTACTGAGTTTGCTTTCTCTTTACTTTTTCTTATCATGTCAACACTGACCCACAATATTCTAGCGCAAAGCAACCTTACTGAAAAAAAAATTTGCAATCTGACTTCAAATAATTAATTCTGAAGAATGGCCCTGACTAAAAATAAATCTAAACAATAAGCTACCATTTCATTAAGCACTTACGAAAGTCCCCATTACGCGAACTACTGCAATACAGCGAGCGTCAATACTGCCAACTAAATAAAAAATTCTAACTACTGAAGCCACTAACTACTAATAGTCATGTCGTTAGCAAAGGAAAGATTTTGTTGCAAACCAAATAAAGTATTTTTCACCTTAATAATAAGACATCCAGTTCAAATACGAATATAAATCGTCATTTACACCCAGTACAAAGGAATATAATCATGAATAATAATCAATCTCCAAGTCGAACATGTACAGATCGTTAGCCTACGCTAACACTTCAGACCTCTACCCTCCATCAATGCTAACTTCTAACATCTAACATCCATCGCTGCTGGCTGTTAACCTCCGACTGCCCAACAGTACTTCCATCACTGATCGCTACTAACTTTCAACTGTCCAACGATACTAGCGATTAACTTCCGAGTCCGACCAATCACAGAGTCTCTTACAAAGAAAGAGCAGTCAGAGATCCAATGCAAAGCGCTACACAGCGCTGCCGACACAGAAGCAGCCCACTTATAGTACCATAGCCTCATTCATAAAATACACGATCCAGACACATTAATGAGACCACAGCCTATGTCCTACGTCAACGTGCAATTCCAACTTGCCGATAGCAGGTGGCAACACGAGCAGTGGACGGTGAGCCGCAGTCGTTGTCGTAATGCAGAAAAAGGAGCGGCGTATACGACGTCCAAAAAGGCACGATCATTTTCTTTTGGTGCAAGTGTGGAAGAATTTCCAGACCGGATAAGTTTGTAGTGTGTTCACGTGCTGCAGTGGTCGAAGTATACTGTGTAAGCAAAATGAAGCTATCCAAAACTAGCGCTGAGGCAAGTCTGATGCGCCACGGACAGGGCGCAGGAGTGAACAACGGCTGCAGAGTTGTGTACGGGCGAACAGAGGTACAGCTGTTGAGCAACAACCGCCCAGATGAACCAAGGGGCTACCAACAGTGTCTCCTCGACGACCGTTCACCGAACGTTGCTGCGTATGGGCCCCTGCAACAGGTGCCAGGGTTATGCACCCACATGCTGACTGCTATTCATCGGCGACAAAGGCTGAAATTTGCACGCAAATGTCACAACTGGATGTCCATTAAGTACTGAGAGGTGGTCTTTACAATTGACTGAGCCGTGCGTGGCTCTTGTTGGTGCCATCTCTTATTTAACACCCTGTTTTTACCGTACTGCCGTCTCGTTATGTTAATTTTCAATTACTGTTGTCACTGAGTTGCTGCCTTGCCTGCCCCTGAGCGGCAGCAGCAGCGCTTATCAATATAGGCCCTGCCGTATTATCTTTGTGGACTGCTATTACTTCCTGGTCGTAGCGTTTGGTACAAGTTGGAGCGCGCCAGCAGTGCAGTTCAGACCGGGCAAGGAAGTGAGTGGAACGCGCCGGCAGTAGAGTTCGGACCTGGCAGTGGGGCAGTTGGGACGCGGCAGAAGTTCGGTCGGGATGGAGCGGCAGTGAGGTTTGGAAAGCCATGACTCGCCCGACCGTTGCCGGCATACATGGCTGGGGACGATCTTGGTTGACCTTCGGTTGGTCGTCTTACCAGACGACGCGTAATTGCTCGCCGATCGCTTATGGGTTGGCGGTGAGTGTTTCAACTCGTGGTTCGTCCTGGTGATTGCACAGTGACTGCTTTTAGCATTCTAACATTCTGCGTGGTTTCTGTTTGTTCTATATCGTGTCTCCCTACCACTTCCGCGCAACGACGCTCTGAGCGTGTTTTTTAGGGAATTGACTAGTTTGAACCTGGGACATGTTGCTGGTAAGGAGACGCCACACAACACATGACATGTAGAGTTCAGAGGAATTCAGTGAGACTAGCGATGATATAACCAAATACTTAATGATTTCAGCGTCAGCTCCACTGCACTCCCTGTAAAAGAATCTTAATACTAACTAAATTTAGTGTAAGGGTTTCAAGGCTTCCTTATTTTTAGTTAGCTGGTAAAATAATGTCGAAAAAGCACTTAAGTCTACCACTGGAAATTTTATTCTACTCACAAAACATTGTTTATAAATTGCACTATTGATAATAGGAAATGTTTTAATACAGGATGATAAAAACCAACTGCGTTCAACAAAAATTTGAACGAATATTCCCTGAGTGGGTTTCCAAGTTCTTCAATGGATCGAAGGATGACCTATGCCATATCACAATCCAGCTTTAAACTAAGTTTCATAAAAGAGCAAACTATCAAAATGGTCTACAGTTACCCTCAATTATTTTTAATTACTTAACTAACTTGTCGTAAATTAGAGTGGCTGATGGGGCTTCTCAATAACTATATAACAGAAAAATCATCGCGTTTCAGATTTATACTTCAAGTGGCAAATGTGAACACCATGAGCTTTAATTCGCTATCGACACTAGTATTACGCAAAAACGGGGTGTACCAGATGAGACTTCTGCAGTTCTGAGTGAAGCTTTATGTGCTGTTATGCGGCATCGTGTGCGTTCATTACCTTGTCGGTGTTCGTCAGGGGGCGGCGGGCAGTACAGCTCCGCTCACCTCGCTGTCTTGGAAGCAACTCTCTCCTAACTTATCCTTACTACAATTTACCGAAGTTGGTTGAAAAAAAAAACTATCTGGCTGTGTTTTCATCTGACCAATCAGGGTCTCAATGTTAACCTTAAGCTCCGCCTACAAAAATTCTGTCTATCCAATGAGAAACGTTATAATTTACGTGGTGGGGCAATGTTTTTAAAGCTTGCAACGTAACAGAGACGCGAAAATGTCTCACACTAAAACTTGCAGCTGGGATGGTCCTAGTGGTTAGCTGGAGACGTGGGATGGACAGTCCGTCCCTTATCGTAGGGCCTTCTACTAGCTTAACACGGTTCTGCTCTCGGCTTCTGTTCTCGTTTCTCCCCTCGGAACATTCATCTGTCTTACGGCGGGAAGGTATGACATGCATTTAGGCATTCTTGTGTTAGTCTGTGCTATTCCATTTGCTCACTCTTTACTCGTATTACTTTGGTTAATTTAATGTCACGATTTATTCGGAGCTATGTGACATATTACTGGATTTGCTTATCATGTCAGGGTTTTCATTGAAGGTGTGGGATTTGCCTGACATCTTACATATCACCACCCTTCGAACTTAATTTTTGCACTGAAGGTAGGTAATGATAGAATCAATGTCTAAGTCAGTCAAAAATTATTCCGTTGTCTAAATGTTGTTGACTACTGTTCAGCCACGTTATTCTGTTCTATGCTAGTTTGTATTACTAATTTATATTTTTCTATTCTTCCACGTTATAATTAAAAATGACAAGGGAATAATATTTTTATGCTATTAGTAATTTTTAATTATTTTCTTTCTTTATTTAAGTGTGAAGTTTGTTATTTAAGAAGTTTGTTAGCGAAAGTGAGGAGTCTTTCATATCGATTTTCTTAAAAATATTGTTTTTATCAAAGTAGTGATTAAGTAAAATCTATTCCTAACACATTTTCTAAATATCATGTACAAGTAAAATGTTTTTGTTTCTAGACACTCATTTCAACATTGTTACACTAACAAATGGTTCAAATGGCTCTGAGCACTATGGGACTCAACTGCTGTGGTCATCAGTCCCCTAGAACTTAGAACTACTTAAACCTATCTAACCTAAGGACATCACACACATCCATGCCCGAGGCAGGATTCGAACCTGCGACCGTAGCAGTCGCACGGTTCCGGACTGCGCGCCTAGAACCGCGAGACCACCGCGGCCGGCGTTACACTAACAAATAAGAATTATTTCCAAGAATTGTTTTGATAAAGAAATATATGTACACAAGTATTGAGATATTATCCTAACAAATGGTACAAATGTGAGAAGAAGGGAAAATATCCAACAAGATAATTTTTTAGTCTTTGTTTTTATAAGGAGAAAATATGTTAACCATAGTTTTTCTTTTATTTTTATGAGGATAAAATAAGTGACATATAGTTTTAGTGTTTATTATGCCTTACTTTTGTTCTTTATACACTGTCCATTTCAGAACTAATGACCTATTTTTATCGATAGTCTATTTTTTACTTAAGCCCATAGTCAATGACTGTTATTTTGTAGTTTATTAGCTGTCTGGTGTGCTTAACTTCTTTAGTTTTTCACACGTTTCTTTTGCACAATTCTTACATCACATAATTTGATTTCACACATTCACACAATCCTATGAATGTTTAAGCATGAGGTTGGTGAATGTTTTTGCACGAAGGTGATGGACTTGAGCGAGATGGATGTGGGCAAGTATTTGATGTACAGCTTCGTTCGTCGTTCCTGGTTGGCTTTGCAAGTGTGTGTTGCTGTTGTGGAGGTCCCATAATGGAATGGAGCTGTGAGTGCAGAATCTCGTGGTTTACTGGCTATGTATGCATGAAAGTCATCGTTATGTATCGCTGAAAGCGGTCGTTTTTCGTTGTAATACTTCGCAGACGACTAGTTTACAATAGGATAGGGATTTGAGAAGGCATGTTGTCTATTCTTCACCCATTTTCTTTCTTGGTCCCAATCTTGCGAATCTTCAACTTCTGTTCTTCCTGCTTTTTTCTGCTTCGTACTTGCTTCTTGGTTCTTCTCTGGGCACGATATGGAAATATTTATTGATAACTGGTCGCTTTGAAGTTCTCCTCCTAGTAACAGTTTGATAAATGGTCTGGGCATGTCATTTCTACTTTGGGGACGTTTTCTACAGTTTCGTGCATCAGCGTGCTGTTTAATAGCGGTAGAGTGACTTTTACACATATTTTTTGCCAGTGGTGGCTTGCCCAAGCGGTCTTCTCGTCGAGCCGTTTTTTGCTCGCTCCACTGAGTCGCGGGTGGTTTCGGGGTTTACGAGCGGTGAAAGTCCTATGTTTGCTTGTCAGTCCCTGCACTGGTCCCTTCAGCAGTAGATTTACAAACGCCCTTTGTTGGTCTCACTGTCCTTTCCCTTCTCTCGACACTTCTGCCTTGTAGGAATCGTGTCTTGCTAATTACGTCCTTTTCTTTCTTGATACTGCTTGCGTTGCAACTTGTGGGTCGTTGCATCTGATCCTTGCTGGAGTTCTTACAATGGCTCATACAAAAAGTTTTACTTATAATCATCTAACATATGTCTAGTACCTATATTGTTTTACGCCTTCTTAAAAAGCTTTACAAATTTCGGCACCCTTTTCATGTTATAATTCTAAGATATTTTGAGTCTTAACTTCTACAAAAATCCTCAAAATCGTTTTTTTAATTTTTTGTGTAGTGTTGTGGTGTATAGCATTTTAGTATTTCATTGTGTTAGACTATCTACGCTTTATCCCTTCACCTTAATATATCGTACTATTGGTGTTATTATTGAAACTACTTTCTTTTTCCAACCTTCCTCTCTCTTCATTCTTCTTTCTCCTGACGATCTTATCTGCAACATAATCTTGAAATATTGTGCTGATTATTTACCAGTAATAAAATTAATCTTCAAACTTCTTGATATGGCCCACATGGTGAAGTCCTAAGGTTTTGCCTGTTTTTGGGTTCATTAGTACCACAGCATTGTCATGAGCAATTCTGCTAATTATGACAGGTCCTTTGTATGCAGCGTAAAACTTATGTATTTTGTGTTTCTGTTTGCTGGAGAGATGGTGTGTTTTTACAAATACTTTCTGGCCTACCGAGAATGTTCTTTGAATTGTTCTATCTCCTCTTTCTTTTCTTTTAATGGTTGCCTTTCTGATGTTGGAGAGTGCTTTTGCTATGACTTGTTTGTGCTGTCTACATGATACAATAGGAAATCTAACATTTTCTCTGGTTATGTTTTGGGGTTCAATATTTTTAAGTACAGTAACTGGAGGTAGTAGTGTAGTGCTGTGTGGCATTTCATTTATTACGTCTTGTGAATCTTTGAGGTATATATCCCAAGTGTTGTGTCTGTTGCCTGCATATAATCGGCATAAAGTGCCTATGTCCTTCATAGATCATTCTGCTATATTTACGCAAGGTTTGTACTTAGATATGTAGATGGGTTTTATTTAGTGTTGTTTTAACGTATTCTGCCATTGCACTGATTTGTATTGTGGGCCATTGTCCGAAATTATTCGTTCCACTCGACCTACTTGTCTGAGAAAATCTTGTCTAAATGCTTTACTTGTAGTAAGACCTGTTGCCTGTTTTAATGGTGTCAAGGTAACATATTTAGAAGTAAGTTCCAAAACAACAAATATGAAAATATATCCATTTTTTGTGCGTGGGAGGGGCCCTATCAAATCTGTTGCAGCTATTGGTTTTAATCTTTTAGGGATTATTGGAAACATCGGTGGCTTGGTTCCGAAAGTGATGTGTTTAGCCCTCATACATTTTTTGCATTTGACTAATACTGTTCTAATTCGTTTTTCCATGTTAGGAAAATGGCTTGTTTGTTTTATTTTTAAAAAGCATTTCTTTGGTCCAAAGTGGCCATTACTTAAATGTGTATACACTATGTACTTATTAATTAGTTCATATGGGATATAAATTAACGATTCATTCGTTGCAACATTTCGTCTAAAAAATAAAACATTGTTTTTTACCAGATAGTACTGCCGAATGTCTGGGAAATCCTTACTTCTTCACTTGTGATTGATTCCTAGTATTTCGGGATCCTTGTCCTGTTCTTTGTTTATGTTTTTCAATGCTGTCGCTATGTAGTTTTCGAAAGGTACCTGTTTCATATAGTACATTGTAAACTCGTCTTCTGCTGCATCCAAACCTATGTTGTTGGCTGCACCCTATGGATATCGTGATAAAGCATCTGCCAATACATTCGCTGGTCCTGGTATATGTGTAATAGTGAAGTCAAATTCTTGTAGTATTAACATCCATCTGGCTAACCTGCCATGGGTTAGTTTGGTGGATAACAGAAATTCTAATGCTTTGTGTCAGTGTATACTTTTGTTTTTCTTCCGAATAGGAAGTATCGAAAACGTTGGAAGCCCCATACAATGGTCAATGCTTCCAGCTCCCTGACAGAATAGTTTTTCTCGCTTTTTGTGAGTACCCGACTGGCAAATGCAATTGTTCTATATGATCTTAGCCCTGCCTGTTCGTATTCTAGGAATAAAACAACTCCTAAACCTGTTTTCGCGCTATCAGTGGCCATACAAAATTTTGTGTTAGATCTGGATGTGCTAAAATCGGTGCTGTTGTTAGTGCGTTTTTCACTTTTAAAAATTCTTCATTGGCTTGTTGATCCCATACCCATGGCCTGTTTTTTCCAGTCAATGCACATAGGCGTGGTGTTGTGAGACAGTCGACCCAAATAAATTTTTTATAGAATCCGGTGAGACCTAGAAATCCTCTGAGAGTTTTCTTATTATATGGAGTACAGAATTCTTTGATTGCCGTTAGTTTTTCTGGGTCGGGCATTATCCCTTTCTCGGAAATTATGTGTCCTAGAAATTTGACCTCTCTCCTTTAAAATTTGGATTTTGTTATATTTACTGTGACCCCACGCTCTTTCATGATCTGTAAAAAACTGATTTAATGTGTCGTTGTGATGTTCACAAGAGGGTTCTGCTAGAATCACATCATCAACATAACAACTATTTTTTTGTAAAATTTCAGGACTGAGTACAGTATTAAATCCCCTAATAAACGCTGCTGATGATATGTTTAAACCAAATGGCAATCGTTTAAACTGGTAACATTTACCGAATACGATAAATGCTGTAAATTTTCTACATTCTGGGGCCAATTCTATTTGTCAGAGACTACCCCGTAAATCAATTGATGAGAATATCTTAGCAGCGTGGAATTTTTGTATCAATTCCTCTAATTTTTCTGGGTGATCTGTCTGAGTGATTATGATTGTGTTGATCTGTCTGGAATCAAGCACTAACCTGATGCTCCCATCTCGTTTTTGTAAAATATGAAGCGAGCTGTTATATGTGGAGGTAGCTGGTTCGATAAAATCGTCATCTAACATTTTAGATATCTCCTGGAATACTTTATTCCTGTAGCTTAATGGGATTGTATAGGGTGGTACTCTAAATGATTATTGCTGTTTTACTTCAGACTTGTACTGAAAGTGCTTAATACTGCCAGTCTTAGGTTTTACTTCAGACTTGTACTGAAAGTGCTTAATACTGCCAGTCTTAGGTAAAAATACCTCTTCTTTGACTTTGTTCCGAAATACCTTGAACTTCTTGCAATTTTTCGTCGATTTCTTTATGTACTTCTAACATGAGTTGAGGCGATTCCCCCTTTTGTAGATACCATTCTTCATCCTCTTTATCTCGCATTATTCTTAATTGTTTGTTTATAACTGGTATTTCTTCTAATTTTAGCTTTTGCTCAAAGAGAAGTGTGACATTCCCGAATGTTATGCTACCTTTCCCCATATCTATTATCGCTCGTCTCTCATTTAAAAAATCTGCACCTATAATCAAATCTACAGTTAGTTTAGGTATAATCACGAAGTTGGCTTCGATCTTTTGACCTTGGCACGAAAGAGTTAACCTTGTTTGTCTCGTAACTTTCGCAGCATTGTTTCTAATAGGACCTCTTATTTTAATCTTACGTGTTTTCAGAACTGGCAATTCCTCATTGGCATTACACTGCATGAATAAATTTTCTGAGATCGCAGTCAGTTCACTTCCGCTATCAATTAGAATATTGACTGGGGTATGCTTTACCATGGCCTTCACAAGTGGTTGAATTTGAAAGGGTTGGTTTTGTTCTTCTTCTTCTTGCATCAACGAATGCTCCACTGAATCATACATGAGCCTTTTTAGGAATTTCCCTTGTGAATTCGAACTTTTTGTAGGATAAGCTTCGACTGCTACTTCTCTCTCTTTTATTTCCTCTTCTCTATTTCTTCCTTCATTTACACTTTCTTCAATATCCTCTACTTTTTCCTCATCCTCGTCTATCTTCTCCTTCTTCGTCGCTACTTCCACATAATCGCATCTAAATGCTCTAATTATCGCTTCATAACTTCCTTCATTATATACGTTGGGTTGTGTGCCCACTCGTAACTTATTTTCAACTTCTGTTGACTGCGCATTATCGTCATTGAATTCGCTTTCCCGGGTTTCCATCTCAAATAGCTCTGCAATACTCATTACTTCGTCCTTTCCTCCTAAATTCGTTGTGCATGCCTCTGGTAATTCATCTTCCTCGTCAATATTCTCCCAATTAATTTCATCCCGACACGATATTGTTATTTTCCCGTATTCGTTTTCATTTGGTCCCTGCGGTTTTGTTTCTTCCTTATTCTCTTCTCGTGATAAGGTATTTACTTCTCTGTTCAAGGTGCAGCAATTGTCCTGAGTCGGTGCGTCATTCTCTTTGGCATGGGTGCTTAGCTGTCAATTCGAACGTTTATCGGGGTTTGGTGGTCTTACCTTCACCTCTTCTATCTGTATTCTCTTTTCTTGTTCAGCTTGTTGATAGTGGTTTCTTTGTTGATAATTTGTCGGTCTATTGGTTCTCCAGTACCCGTTCCGGTTGTCGTTATACCCTATGTAATAGTTGTTGCCGTTCCTGGGCGAATTATAGTTATTGCCATATTCTCTTCTAAATCCATAACCGGTTCTTTGTTGAAATCTATTGTCGTTTCTTGGTGCGAAGCTATCACGTGGTTCGTAACTATTGTTTCTTCGTACTGTGTCTTGTGGATTCCACTGCTTTTTGCTTTCGTTTTCTCGTGAACTTCGTCTTTTTCTTGCGTCATCTTCCGAAAATATGAACTCTAGTTCCCTTAGAATACCTTTAAATGCTTCGACGTCATTGCCTCCGCGACTCCGCGACCTGCTAATGACTGCTGGTATTTCAATGGTAGCTTCATCGCGCATAATTTATTCAACTCTTCGTCACTGTATGGTACATCTAAGCATTGATTTTTCTTTCCCATTAATTCAAAAAATTTCACGGGACTCTTCTCTCCTGAATTTTCAAAATATGGGTTCTGTAATAATTCGGACTTCACTCTGTTCTGTGCTTCGCTGGAACAATATTGTAAGAGAAACTTCTCTCTGAAATCTTCGTACGATCGGCATGTCGCTGCAACGTTCTGCATGGTTTCTACGACTGTTTCCGACATGTGTGCACATATAGTCTAATTTGTGTGCTAGCGTCCAGTGTTCTGGTAATCCTCTTCGGAATTGATCAATAAAAGTTCGTGGATGTAATGAGTTTCCTTCTCGAAAGTGTTGAAATTTTCTGACTGTGAGGAAATAATTGATGTCGTACTTCGTCATAGTTCCATATGAAATTCGCGATTCTTCGCCACTTTTGTTTCTGATCATTTCTCCCGTCGTTCTTTCCGGTTGTGGTAGATCCATTGGATATTGCCCACTGTAAGTTTCGCGTACCCGCGGTGCAGGCTGTCTGATTTCACGTATGTTACTTTCCGCCTGTGATTGGAATCGAAAATGCATGATATCTTCGTTAATTGCTTGTTTTTCCGGTTCTGTTACAGATACGGATGTGGTTGCAGACTCAGTGCTTGTTCGATACTGTTCACTACCCTCTTCAATGGTTTGTAATAACTCTGTTCGCAATTTCTGAAATTGCCGCTTCGTTTGCGCTTCTATTTTGACTATGCGGTTATCATATCTTTTCAGCGCTGCTTTTGTGATACGTTTGTGTAACACACTGTTTTCAACAATTTCACGCGCTGTACCTGCTGCTGGTCTAGTAATTTCGTTTATCTGTTTCTTTAGTTTCTTGACTTCTCCCTGGGTGTTGTTACGTAATGTTTTGATCTCGTCCTGAATGTCATTGTGCATTGTTAGTACGTCCGCTTGTACCTTGTCAATGTCTGTTCTCAATTGATTGTGACCTGTTATTAAGTTTCCTATCACTTCTCGAGATTCTTTTGCCTTGTCTTCAATATGACTTAGGTGTAACTGACTTTTTGTTTTGTTTTGTTCTTTAATCTCACGCGTTTGTCTCGTGGTTTCTGCATTCTGAATTTGAATTTGGTTCGCTATATCTTTATTTTGCCTTGTCATGGTTTCTGTAATTTGTTGTAATAATTCTGCCAGATTGGTGGGCCCTATTGCGTTTTCTTCCGACGTCCTACGCTCTGTGTTTTCGCCAAGTGTTGGTTCGCAACCGATTGCATTGAACTGTTCTGTGACACGTTTCTGCTCGCATTCCTTGTACTCTGTGGTGAGGGAGCTCTGATTACTTGTACTATGGGTTCTACGTATTCAAGACGCTAGTTAGAATCCTCATCGCCTGTCTCACTACTTTCCTGCTCCTCTGTCGTATGCTGACCTAGGTTTTCTGTGCCTTGACATACATTATCCTCGTTATGGTGCGTTATATGTCCTATTTCTCGCGATACTGCATCGTTTGTGTTACTGTCCTCTATTCTCTGTCCATTTTCATGCTGGGTCTCTACCTCAGTTCGGTCAAGGTCTCTATCTGCCATTGCTAATCTTTCCGAAACCCTTATTTTGTGTTTTAAAAGCAATTCACGCGCCCTATCTCGCGTCAACATGCGCTCATACGATCTCACGCGTTTCATAAACTTTTTGTTCACACGGCTTGACAAACCATTCACTTACTTGATGGATCAGAACCAACTTGTCAACGATGTATCCGCCACCTGTGCGCTTGCATTGGAGAGAAAATTAATACTAACAATATTAAAATTCATTTTCTCTCTGCTAGAATTCTCACTGTTTTCGACTATGAATAACTTTAGGAAAAAAATATTTTTTTTACAAAAATTTATCAAGAAGATATTTTTCTGACCTAGTTAGGCATGTGGTCGACCTTCAATCATGGTATTTTACCGTCCTGGCAGGGTCACCATTTTCTAACATTCTATGTGGTTTCTGTTTGTTCTATATCGTGTCTCCCTACCACTTTCGCGCAATGACGCTCTGAGCGTGTTTTTTAGGGAATTGACTAGTTTGAACCTGGGACCTGTTGCTCATAAGGAGACGCCACACAACACATGACATGTAGCGTTCAGAAGAGTTCAGTGAGACTAGCGATGATATAACCAAATACTTAATGATTTCAGTGTCAGCTCCACTGCACTCCCTGTAAAAGAATCTTAATACTAACTAAATTTAATGGAAGGGGTTCAAGGCTTTCCTATTTTTATATAGCAGGTAAAAGAATGTAGAATAAGCAGTTAAGTTTACCATTGGAAATTTTATTCTACTCACAAAACATTGTTTATAAATTGTACTAGTTATACAGGATGGTAAAAACCAACTGCGTTAAAAAAAAAATATGAACGAATATTCCCTGAATGGGTTTCCGAGTTCTACAATGGATCGAAGGATGACCTATGCCATATCACATCTATAATCTAGGTTTAAATTAAGTTTCACAAAAGAGAAAACTATCAAAATGGTCTACAGTTACCCTCAATTATCTTTAATTACTTATCTAACTTGTCGTAAATTAGAGTGGCTGATGTGTCTTCTCAGTAACTGTATAACAGAAAAATCATCGCGTTTCAGATTTTTACTTCAAGTGGCAAATGTGAACACCATGAGCTTTAATTGACGATCGACACTAGTATTACGCACAAAGGGGGTGTAACAGATGAGACTTCTGCCGTTCTGAGTCAAGCTTTATACGCTGTTATGCGGCATCGCGTGCGTTCATTACCTTGTCGGTGTTCGTCAGGGGGCGGCGGGCAGTACAGCTCCGCTCACCTTGCTGTCTTGGAAGCAACTCTCTCATAACTTATCCTTACTACAATTTACCGAAGTTGGTTGAAAAAAAAAAAAACTATCTGTCTGTGTTTTCATCTGACCAATCAGGGTCTCAATGTTAACCTTAAGCTCCGCCTACAAAAATTCTGTCTATCCAATGAGAAACGTTATACTTTATGTGGTGGGGCAATGTTTCTAAAGTTTGCAATGTAATAGAGACGCGAAAAAGTCTCACACTAAAACTTGCAGCTGGTGTGGTCCTAGTGGTTAGCTGGAGACGTGGGTTGGACAGTCCGTCCCTTATCGTAATACCTTGTAGCTTAACACGGTTCTGCTCTCGGCTTCTGTTCTCGTTTCTCCCCTCGAAACTGCGTCTGTCTTACGGTGGGAAGGTATGACATGCATTTAGTCATTCTTGTGTTAGTCTGTGGTATTCCATTTGCTCACTCGTTACTCGTATTACTTTGATTAATTTGATGTCACGATTTATTCGGAGCTATGTGACATACTACTTGATTTGCTTATCATGTCAGGGTTTTCATGGGAGGTGTTGAATTTGCCTGACACCTTACAACATTGGTCGCATTCTTCGTTCAAGTGTTTGTGAAATTGTGTGTAGTCTGTGATGTTCAGTGCAGGCTGCGGTGGCTGAGCGGTTCCTGGCGCTTCAGTCCGGAACCGCGCCACTGGTATGGTCGCAGATTCGAATCCTGCCTCGGGCATGGATGTGTGTGATGTCACCGAGCGTGGTGGCGCAGTGGTTAGACACTGGACTCACATTCGGAAGGACGACGGTTCAATTCCGCGTCCGGCCATCCTGATTTCCCTAAATCACTCTAGGCAAATGCCGGGATGGTTCCTCTGAAAGGGCACGGCCGACTTCCTTCCCCATCCTTCCCTAATTCGATGAGACCAATGACTACGCTGTCTGGTCTCCTTCCCCAAACCAACCAACCAACCAACCAACCTGTGTGATGTCCTTAGATTAGTTAGGTTTAAGCAGTTCTAAGTTCTAGGGACTGATGTCCTCAGATGGTAAGCCCCATAGTGCTCAGAGCCATTTGAGCCATTTTGATGTTCAGTGCCGATTTATTTTAGTGCTGTCTCCGTGCTGATGTGTAACAGTTGGTCGTTTGGCGCAGCCGCGTTGTAGCACCAGTACGGCATGCAGCGCCAGATAGGCGCGGATAGCCATCACTCGCCGATGATTACTGACACACATGATTTGAATGGGGACGCCTTTGGTTGATCGTCGGTCGGTCGTCTTGTCGGACGACGTACATTTAGCCGGCGATCGCTTATGGTTTGGCTATGTGTGCGAACTCATCAGCGCACATTCCGCTGCAGAGTGAAAATCTCATTCTGGAAACTCGTAATTCGTTCTTGTTTTGCTCAATCACTGCCGTTAGCGTTGTCTAGTTCTTCGTGCAACTGTGTACAGTTTATGAGGTTTGACTGACTAGTTATTTAAAGGTTTTCGGGGTACTGGCTCTGAGTTGGTCGGTTGGCGTGGAGTAGAGCGGAAAGACAGGATAGCAATCACCCGCCCGACGATTGCCGACGCACAGGTTTGAGTGGCAACGACCTTGCTTGGCCGTTTGGTCGGTCGTCTCATTAGACGACGTGTATTTGGGTCGTCCACCGCTTATGGGTTGTCTGTGATCCGTTCTGGTTGTTGTTCCACTCTCCGCTGTTAGCATCGTTTCAGTTTTGGTGCAAGTGTGGAGCGGACCTGGTCTTGATCATTGGTCTGTTGGCTGTCTGTTGGTTGTGTTCCCAGCGGATTGAAAATGTTTGGGCCGACTGCCTGTCTCACCTAAAGAAGCGTTAGTGTTTGAATTCCAGGCTGACCCTCGAACATCTGAGCGCACTTGGGTGTACTGCCCTATTTTTTAAATTTGTTCTTGTTGTTTGTACTTGAATGGCTTCTAGCCGACTTTTTAAAATTAGAGTTCTTTTGCACAGTGGATCATTCGATCCCGTGTCCGGCCATCCTGAATTAGGTTTTCTGTGATTTCCCTAAATCGCTTCAGGCACGGCCGACTTTCTTCTCCATCCTTCCCTAACCCCATGGGGCCGATGACCTTGCTGTTTGGTCCCCTTCCCCAAACCAACAGTGGATCAACACAAGTATGTATCTATCCTTGGGGACGATGTCGACCACTACAAGCAGTCTGTTTTTCCTCTGCACGATGGCACCTACCAGCAGGACAATGCAACTTGTCACACAGCTCGAACTGCACGTGCGTCATCAGGAGAGCAGCAATATGAGTTTACGGTACGCTCATGGTCACTGAATTCCCCGGATGTAAACCAATTGAGAATATATGGAACCACCTCGATCGGGCTATTTGCGCCATGGATCCTCAAACAAGGCACCTAGCACATCTGGCCGCGGCCAGGAGTTGGCATGGCTGCACATCCTTTTCGATACATTCCAGAACCTCAATGACTCGTCTTGCACGTCTCGCAGCCGTCTGCGCTGGAAAATGTGATTATTCAATCTTTTGACAGGTGGTCACATGAGGGTGTCTTGACAGTGTATTTACGGAACGTTATTTACACAAAGGTGGTGTTATATACACTCATGCTCATAAATTAATGATCGGAGCCTACCGTTGAAGATGAAGATAATGCCTGCTGTTTGGTCCAATTAATTGTTATTTTGTTGCCTTTTGTGGGCTTTAATCACATCGGGGTATGACCATGTGGTGCATTTGACCTGCGGACGTCGCACGGTGGCGCTGGCAGAGTCCACATACGCAGAGGTGTGTTGGTGCAAGTCAGAGTACGGTGCAGCGAGTAAGTGCGCAGACGTTTTCATACATGCTACTGGTGACTGTGAGTTGAAAATGGCTCAAAGAACTCATATTGATGACGTTATGAGGGGCAGAATACTAGGGCGACTGGAGGCTGGTCAAGCACAGCAGGTCCGTGTGCCACAAAGTGTGCTCTCAAGATTATGGCAACAATTCCAGCAGACAGGAAACGTGTCCAGGCACTACAGTACGGAACGTCCACAGTGTACAACGCAACAAGAAGACCGATATCTCACCATCAGTACCCGCAGACGGCCACGGAGTACTGCAGGTAGGCTTTCTCGCGACGTTACAACAGCCACTGGAACAGTTGTCTCCAGGCACACAGTCTACAGACGACTGAACAGATATAGTTTATTCGCCTGGCGACCTGCAAGGTGCATTCCCTGTTCCACTGATCCCTGGTCACAGGAGAGCCAGTAAAGCTTGGTGTCAAGAACACAGTACATGGTCATTGGAACAGTGGTCCCAAGTTATGTTCACGGACAAGTCCAGGTGTAGAGTGAACAGTCATTCTCGCCGGGTTTTCATCTAGCGTGAACCAGGAACCAGGTACCAACCCCTTAATGTCCTTGAAAGGGACCTGTATGGAGGCCGTGGTTTGATGGTGTGGGGTGGGATTATATCTTTGACATACGGACAGTAACAGGTTAGGTGTATCGGGACGTCATTATGCACCAGTGTATCCGTCTTTTCAGGGGTGCAATGGGTCCCACCTTCCTCCTGATGGATGATAACGCACGGCCCCACCGAGCTACCATCGTGGAGGAGTACCTTGAAACAGAAGATATCAGGCGAATGGAGTGTCCTGCCTGTTCTCCAGACCTAGACTCTATCGAGCACGTCTGGGATGTTCTCGGTCGACGTATCGCTGCACGTCTTCAAACCCCTACGACACCTGAGGAGTTCCGGCAGGCACTGGTGCAAGAATGGGGGGTTATACCCCAGCAGCTGATCCAGAGTATGCCAACCCGTTGTGAGGCCTGTGTACGTGTGCATGGCGATCATGTCCTATACTGACGTCGGGGAACATTCGCAGGAGTGGCGTTTTGTAGGACACGTGTTTCGGAACGGTTTTCAAAACTTATCAGCAATATCTGGAGCTCATCCAAGATCATCCTGTAGACACTTATTTAAAGAGCTAGAGATCTTCGCTGTAGCCTCACAATATATATATATATATATATATATATATATATATATATATATATATATATATATATATATAT
The DNA here is from genome assembly GCF_023897955.1 of Schistocerca gregaria. Taxonomy (NCBI): domain Eukaryota; kingdom Metazoa; phylum Arthropoda; class Insecta; order Orthoptera; family Acrididae; genus Schistocerca; species Schistocerca gregaria. The sequence goes on along the minus strand of NC_064927.1, from coordinate 194,352,950 downwards.
ATATATTCACTTATGAAATTTGTTATTAACAATTCGAACGAGTTCAAAAGTAATAGCAGTGTACATGACTACAACACTAGGAAAAGGATGACCTTCACTACTCAAGTTTAAATCTAACTTTGGCTCAGAAGGGGGTAAATTTTGCTGCCAAAAAAGTCTTTGGTCACTTACCTAATAGCATCAAAAGTCTGACAGATAGCCATATAGCATTTAAAAGGAAATTAAAAGAATTTCTTAATTGCAACTCCTTCTACTCATTAGATGAATTTTTGGATATAGTAAGTGGGTAATTTCCCCAAAGCCCCCTCCAAAAAAATTAAAAATGTTGAGTGTCATGTAATATTTTGTATAGACACCTTTTATTAACCTGACACGTCCCACATCAATACGAAGTGGCGTATTTATGATCTATGGAACAAGTACTAATCCAATGTAATTGCGTAGGCTTCCACGGCCAGAGTCAGTCGACACAGAAGTTTTCTGGGTTTGGTACCGCGTCATAATGTAAAAACTACAGCTGCTATAGAAATCCAACATTTCGGTCACGATTGCAGCTTTCTTCTTCTGGCTCTGATCTAATCTAACTGCAGACTTACAGATCTGTGTTGTGTGTGTTCCCTATGTGCCTATGCTATTACCGCCAGTTCTGTGTAGTGCCACGTTGTGTGGCACCACATTATGCAATTATCCTTAATTTATGAGTATGATAGTATTTCATGAAAACACGCAAAAGTTTGAATCACTGCGACCAGCCGCACATATTTCGTATTAACAGGTCTTGCTTATCGGGATTCTTTTGCTAGGAGCATCGTGCAACACTGTTTAACAAACGCTGGCATGCAGAACAGGTGAACAAAGGGACTAACAAGTGCGCGCCCCGGCGCCCTTTGCTTGGTAATGGCGAAATGTGCAGAGCGCAGAATATGTGAGATGAATCTGGAGCTGCTTATTTGTGAAGTCTGTTCAGTTGACTGGCGTGTACTGTTCAAGCGGCGTACACCTAGTATTCTCTTTGTACTGGTTATGTCCGAACAGTACGTTAACTATGCATTCAAGTTAAAAGATATTGTCAACAATGATCGCGAGAGGCTGGAAAACGGTAATGATAATTCTACAAGATCAGCTGATGATCTGGGATTTCATAATACAGGGAAAAAATTCCGAGTAATGAAGAGATTTCGGAATTTCAAATATAAATATCTCTTATTGGTTTTTTCCAGCGCCGGTTAAAACTAGTGACATCGTAACCAATTTATAGTCCTTGGGAAGCCATCACCAGATGGTTCTAGAAGCGATTCATGAGTCCGATTACGATACCTTTTGCATGGTCCGAGTTTGGAAAAATACAGTAAAGCATTTTGGTTCCAGGGTGGCCATAGTGTTACACTTAACAATATGCATACAATCTATAATAATGAAGTATGCATATTATCTGCTTCAACAACTGCAGGGAACCTAGTTTAAATATTTATGTAAGCAACTAAGTTTCATAAGGCAATACACTTGAATCAGTCTGTACTTAAAGGCCCCCGCTCCAGTTGAGTAACTTTAGACTTGTTGTTGTTGTTGTTGTGATCTTCAGTCCTGAGACTGGTTTGATGCAGCTCTCCATACTACTCTATCCTGTGCAAGGTTCTTCATCTCCCAGTACCTACTGCAACCTACATCCTTCTGAATCTATTTAGTGTATTCATCTCTTGGTCTCCCTCTACGATTTTCACCCTCCACGCTGCCCTCCAATACTACATTGATGATCCCTTGATGCCTCAGAACATGTCCTACCAACCGATCCCTTCTTTTGGTCAAGTTGTGCCACAAATTTCTCTTCTCTTCAATCCTGTTCAATACTTCCTCATTAGTTATGTGATCTACCTATCTAATCTTCAGCATTCTTCTGTAGCACCACATTTCAAAAGCTTCTATTCTCTTCTTGTCCAAACTATTTATCGTCCATGTTTCACTTCCATACATGGCTATACTACATACAAATACTTTCAGAAAAGACTTCCTGACACTTAAATCTATACTCGGTGTTAACAAATTTCTCTTCTTCAGAAACGCTTTCCTTGCCATTCCCAGTCTACGTTTTATATCTTCTCTACTTCGAACACATCATTTATTTTGCTCCCCAAATAGCAAAACTCATTTACTACTTTCAGTGCCTCATTACCTAATCTAATCCTAGATTTACTATTGTTGATGTTCATCTTATATCCCCCTTTCAAGATAGTGTCCATTCTATTCAACTGCTCTTCCAAGTCCTTTGCTGTCTGTGACAGAATTACAATGTCATCGGCGACCCTCAACGTTTTTATTTCTTCTCCATGGATTTTAATACCTACTCCGAATTTTTCTTTTGTTTCCTTTACTGCTTGCTCAATATACAGTTTGAATAACATCGGGGAGAGGCTACAACCCTGTCTCACTCCCTTCCCAACCACTGCTTCCCTTTCATGCCCCTCGACTCTTATAACTGCCATCTGGTTTCTGTACAAATTGTAAATAGCCTTTCACTCCCTGTATTTTACCCCTGCCACCTTTAGAATTTGAAAAAGAGTATTACAGTCAACATTGTCAAAAGCTTTCTCTAAGTCTACAAATGCTAGAAACGTAGGTTTGCCTTTCCTTAATCTAAATTCTAAGATAAGTCGTATGGTCAATATTGTCTCATATTTCTACGGAGTTCAAACTGATCGGCTTCTACTAGTTTTTCCATTCGTCTGTAAAGAATTCGTGTTAGTATTTTGCAGCTGTGGCTTATTAAACTGATTGTTCGGTAATTTTCACATCTGTCAATACCTGCTTTCTTTTAGATTGGAATTATTATATTCTTCTTGACGTCTGAGGGTATTTCGCCTGTTTTATATATCTTGCTCACCAGATGGTAGAGTTTTGTCAGGACTGGCTCTACCAAGGCCGTCAGTAGTTCCAATGGAATGTTGTCTACTCTGGGGGCCTTGTTTCGACTCAGGTCTTTCAGTACTTTGTCAAACTCTTCACGCAGTATCATATCTCCCATTTCATCTTCATCCACATCCTCTTCCATTTCCATAATATTGTCCTCAAGTATATCGCCCTTTTATAGGCCGTCTATGTACTCCTTCCACCTTTCTGTTTTCACTTCTTTGCTTAGAACTGTGTTTCCATCTGCATTCTTGATATTCATACAAGTGGTTCTCTTATCTCCAAAGGTCTCCTTAATTTTCCTGTAGGCAGTATCTATCTTACCTCTAGTGAGATAAGCCTCTACATCCTTACATTTGTCCTCTAGCCATCCCTGCTTAGCCATTTTGCACTTCCTGTCTATCTCATTTTTGAGACGTTTGTCTTCCTTTTTGCCTGCTTCATTTATTGCATTTTTATATTTTCTCCTTTCATCAATTAAATTCAATATTTATTCTGTCACCCAAGGATTTCTACTAGCCCTCGTCTTTTTACCTACTTGATCCTCTGCTGCCTTCACCATTTCATCTCTCATAGCTGCCCATTCTTCTTCTACTGTATTCCTTTCCCCCATTCCTGTAAATTGTTCCCTTATGCTCTCCCTGAAACTCTGTACAACCTCTGGTTTAGTCAGTTTATCCAGGTCCCATCTTTTTAAATACCCACTTTTTTGCAGTTTCTTCAGTTTTAATCTACTGGTCATAAGCAATAGATTGTGGTCAGAGTCCACATCTGGCCCTGGAAATGTCTTACAATTTAAAACCTAGTTCCTAAATCTCTGTCTTACCATTATATAATCTATCTGATACCTTTTAGTATCTCCAGGGTTCTTCCATGTATACAACCTTCTTTCATGTTTCTTAAACCAAGTGTTAGCTATGATTAAGTTGTGCTCTGTGCAAAATTCTACCAGGCGGCTTCCTCTTTTATTTCTTAGCCCCAATCCATATCCACCTACTACGTTTCCTTATCTCCCTTTTCCTACACTCGAATTCCAGTCACCAATGACTATTAAATTTTTGTCACCCTTCACTATCTGAATAATTTCTTTTATTTCATCATACATTTCTTCAATTTCTTCATCATCTGCAGAGCTAGTTGGCATATAAACTTGTACTACTGTAGTAGGTGTGGGCTTCGTGTCTATCTTGGCCACAATAATGCGTTCACTATACTGTTTGTAGTAGCTTACCCGCATTCCTATTTTCCTATTCATTATTAAACCTAGTCCTGCATTACCCCTATTTGATTTTGTGTTTATAACCCTGTAGTCACCTGACCAGAAGTCTTGTTCTTCCTGCCACAGAACTTCACTAATTCCCACTATATCTAACTTTAACCTATACATTTCCCTTTTTAAATTTTCTAACCTACCTGCCCGATTAAGGGATCTGACATCCCACGCTCCGGTCCGTAGAACGCCAGTTCTTTTCCTCCTGATAACGACATACTCTTGAGTAGTCTCCGCGCGGAGATCCGAATGGGGAACTATTTTACCTCCGGAATATTTTACCCAAGAGGACGCCATCATCATTTAATCATACAGTGAAGCTGCATGCCCTCGGGAAAATTTACGGCCGTTGCTCCCCTTGCTTTCAGCCGTTCGCAGTACCAGCACAGCAAGGCCGTTTTGGTTATTGTTACAAGGCCAGATCAGTCAATCATCCAGACTGTTGCCCTTGCAACTACTGAAAAGGCTGCTGCCCCTCTTCAGGAACCACACGTTTGTCTGGCCTCTCAACAGATACCCCTCCGTTGTGGTTGTACCTACGGCACGGCCATCTGTATCACTGAGGCACGCAAGCCTCCCCACCAGTGGCAAGGTCCATGGTTCATGGGGGGGAGGCCTTTAGAGTATAACAACAAAAAAATTTAAGAATACTATCCGGTATAGGCACGACTATACATAGTATTAATCATAACATAGCTTGATATATTTCTTAATCTTAAGCTTAGGTTATACGAACGGAAAGTTTGTATTGGCGGTCAATTCATTGTTATAGAAGAAAATAAGACTCAAATAATAAATTTAAAAAAAAACTGGCCTGAAAAATGTCCAGAGGGAATGCTGGTTATGCTAGAAAACGATTAAAATACACTCCTGGAAATTGAAATAAGAACACCGTGAATTCATTGTCCCAGGAAGGGGAAACTTTATTGACACATTCCTGGGGTCAGATATATCACATGATCACACTGACAGAACCACAGGCACATAGACACAGGCAACAGAGCATGCACAATGTCGGCACTAGTACAGTGTATATCCACCTTTCGCAGCAATGCAGGCTGCTATTCTCCCATGGAGACGATCGTAGAGATGCTGGATGTAGTCCTGTGGAACGGCTTGCCATGCCATTTCCACCTGGCGCCTCAGCTGTACCAGCGTTCGTGCTGGACGTGCAGACCGCGTGAGACGACGCTTCATCCAGTCCCAAACATGCTCAATGGGGGACAGATCCGGAGATCTTGCTGGCCAGGGTAGTTGACTTACACCTTTTAGAGCACGTTGGGTGGCACGGGATACATGCGGACGTGCATTGTCCTGTTGGAACAGCAAGTTCCCTTACCGGTCTAGGAATGGTAGAACGATGGGTTCGATGACGGTTTGGCTGTGTATCGTGCACTATTCGGTGTCCCCTCGACGATCACCAGAGGTGTGCGGCCAGTGTAGGAGATCGCTCCCCACACCATGATGCCGGGTGTTGGCCCTGTGTGCCTCGGTCGTATGCAGTCCTGATTGTGGCGCTCACCTGCACGGCGCCTAATACGCATACGACGATCATTGGCACCAAGGCAGAAGCGACTCTCATCGCTGAAGACGACACGTCTCCATTCGTCCCTCCATTCACGCCTGTCGCGACACCACTGGAGGCGGGCTGCACGATGTTGGGGCGTGAGCGGAAGACGGCCTAACGGTGTGCGGGACCGTAGCCCAGCTTCATGGAGACGGTTGCGAATGGTCCTCGCCGCTACCCCAGGAGCAACAGTGTCCCTAATTTGCTGGGAAGTGGCGGTGCGGTCCCCTACGGCACTGCGTAGGATCCTACGGTCTTGTCGTGCATCCGTGCGTCGCTGCGGTCCGGTCCCAGGTCGACGGGCACGTGCACCTTCCGCCGACCACTGGCGACAACATCGATGTACTGTGGAGACCTCACGCCCCACGTGTTGAGCAATTCGGCGGTACGTCCACCCGGCCTCCCGCATGCCCACTATACGCCCTCGCTCAAAGTCCGTCAACTGCACATACGGTTCACGTCCACGCTGTCGCGGTATGCTACCAGTGTTAAAGACTGCGATGGAGCTCCGTATGCCACGGCAAACTGGCTGACACTGACGGCGGCGGTGCACAAATGCTGCGCAGCTAGCGCCATTCGACGGCCAACACCGCGTTTCCTGGTGTGTCCGCTGTGCCGTGCGTGTGATCATTGCTTGTACAGCCCTCTCGCAGTGTCCGGAGCAAGTATGATGGGTCTGACACACCGGTGTCAATGTGTTCATTTTTCCATTTCCAGGAGTGTATGCGATGTAATCAGAATGTCAAACATCTCAAAATTATAAAGAAAATGCCACTGAAATGTGAAATATATAGGCCATTGTATAATATAGTGTGAGTGCTACATAAAAAATGTAGCATATATCGGTGCGTGTTTTGATTGTTTATTCATTGACTTGGTCGATAGAGTAGGATACATTAAGATATTACATCATATTCTAAACACGTTATAGACCAAAAATGCTAAAAACAAATTTTAACTTTGTTTCTCAAAGAGGTTTTTTACACTGGGATAAACAGCTTTCTTCAGGCAAGTTTAAAAATGGCTTTGATGGCTATGGGACCTAACTGCTCCGGTCATCAGTCCCCTAGAACTTAGAACTAGTTAAACCTAACTAACCTAAGGACATCACACACATCCATGCCCGAGGCAGACTGTAGTGCCTAGAACCGCTCGGCCACCCCGTCCGGCTCTTCAGACAGGTGTTGTCTTCAATTGGGAATATGCAGAAAGCACAGAAAGCACTTGGTGTAAGGCATATGCTAGTATCGTGCACAGTTAGTCTAGTTTATTCCCTGAACTAGAAAAATAGTCATGGATCTAGTACGCTTGCTGCATAAAGATAGAGAAGGAACATAGTGCTAGTGATGAGATGAAGACAATGGACCGGGACTGTGTCTGCGTGATATGATATATTTTGGTGCAGTTTATTAAGACTATCCATTGTTTCTGCCAGAATGCATGGAAAAAAATCCAAGACCAACAAATACTGAACCACACAGACTGAGAATTAGTATGAAACATGTAAAGTATTTTCAGATATTACAACTTTTTCCAACATTTATGGTCTTCAAAATTTCAATACGTTGAATCTGTCAACTATAATCATGTTGAACCGTTATGAAAAAAAACATTCGTTTAATTTTCATCCACTTGTCAAGCCCAATATTTGAATTTGTAACGAAGCAGCCTTCTTACACAACTCAACTCGGCGGATTTTATAGGAACACATCCTGTTACGGGTGTGCTAAGTTAGTGGGCAGACTGTGTTCAGGTCGTCCTGCAGGTTGGAGAGTATGTTTGACCATCTAACCAGAGACGTCTTTGGCACAACGCATTGCAAATTATATGATTGAAGACGTTGGTGTCCAATTGCGTAACCTTATCTCGAGGAGTGTTTCACTTCACATTTTTCTTCTGATGAACAAGACTTCTTATCGAATACTTGGCAAAAGGGCTAAAAATCAGCAACAACCGAAATTTGCACCTTATTGAGTATAATGTTGTTGATTCTGCTGCTGTTAAGAATGATTTTTGATATCTAATGTATACTTTAGATATGGTCATGTTGCCATTTTCACTGTTAGCCGTGACTGTTGTCTACATCTACATCTACATGCATACTCCGCAGACTGCTGTACGGTGCATGGCAGAGGGTACCTCGTACCACTGCTAGTAATTTCCTTTCGTGTTTCAATCGCAAATAGAGCGAGGGAAAACGACTGTCATCTTACCTTCATGGTTCTTACGCGAAATGTACGTTGGCGGCAATGGAATCGTTTTGAAATGCAGTTACGCAACAGTATCTTGCGAAAAGAGCGTCGTCTTCTCTTCAGGGATTCCCATTTGATATCACGAAGCATCTTGGCAATACTTGCGTGCTGATAGGACCTACCGGTAACGGATTTAGCAACACGCCTCTGAGCTGCTTCAACTAGGTACTGTTGTTGTTGTGATACTTACGAATCCTGTTGTTGCATGACTATACCTAACGATGCTTTCCAATGTTTATTCACCAGCTTTTCATATTTTGAACGATGTGCAGATGGTTGCAGATAGCAGCTGGAACCAGTTATCGAACCGTAATTGTGACGGGAAAATTGCGGACTACACATTAAAAGCTTTTACTTTTAATTTTTTTATTTACTAAAATAAAGAATATACAGCCGAAATTTTGATACAAGCAAATGTATGTAAAGTATGAAAGTTTTATTCAGACAATTTTCTTGAAAAAAGGAACGCATGTTTTGAGACACACAAGGATTCTTTTATATAATGCTTTTTCCTATTTAAATGAAAGTCAGTAAATGAATCATAATCTCATTAATATATGTAAATAACAATTTATATCATCAACAATTGGCCACAAAGTACTTACTATGAATTAAGATAAAAACATTTTTACTGAAATTTGTGGAGATATATTAAATTTGGTTATAATATTGTTGTAGAACTTGATGTTACAAAAGTTCTCATTCTGCTAGATGTTTATAAGGTATGTTAGACTGGGAAAATGATAAGTGTATTATTGCAATAAAAATATTGTACAAGGATTTGAAGAGGAATATAAACTGTCTTTTTAAGAAGATTCATGTTATTGGATTTTTGTAATGGTAGAACTGTTTCCTGTACATACAGGCCATTATGTTTCAAGTAGGTCCTCTGAATGGAAGTGCTAGCCTCAATACAAGCTTCAACAGATCCAATAAGTTCTAAGGTTTGTCGTGACTGGTGTTATAAAAGTTAAATTCCTGTAGTGCTTTCTGGATGTGTATTTATTTTATGATGAATAATTTCTTCTAGAATTCAGAATGGGATGTTTTCCTTGTTTTACATTTTGCCATTGACTAACATGGTGCTATATGCAACATCAACACAAAGTAAAATGTTAGTAACTTAAATCGTCAATTGCAGATGTGCCTTGGTATTAAGCTACGGTCGCAGGTTCGAATCCTGCCTCTGACATAGATGTGTGTGATGTCCTTAGGTCAGTTAGGTTTAAGTAGTTCTAAGTTCTAGGTGACTGATGACCTGAGATGTTAAGTCCCATAGTGCTCAGAAAGCCTTGGTATTGAAAAACAAAGCAAAATGATCAGGATTTACACTCCCGTCAGTGATGAGCTCATTAGAGACAGGTTATAGTCTCATACTGGTAGAGATGGAGAAGAAAATCACTCACGTAATATTTCGAAAGCAATCATTCCAGAATTTGCCTCACCTCATTTGAATAAACCTTGTAAAATCCATGTGTAGTTGGCCGGTGATTTGAATCCTCATCCTCCTGAACGAAATAGTCAAGATACCGTATGATTTTCATTGCTGCAGAGTGAAAAACTCTTCAAGATTTTTTCTTTGCAGAACTATCGTATCCTTTTGTGTTGACAAAGATCTGAAACTCGATATTCATTTTACTTATCAACTACACACCTGGAAATGGAAAAAAGACCACATTGACACCGGTGTGTCAGACCCACCATACTTGCTCCGGACACTGCGAGAGGGCTGTACAAGCAATGATCACACGCACGGCACAGCGGACACACCAGGAACCGCGGTGTTGGCCGTCGAATGGCGCTAGCTGCGCAGCATTTGTGCACCGCCGCCGTCAGTGTCAGCCAGTTTGCCGTGGCATACGGAGCTCCATCGCAGTCTTTAACACTGGTAGCATGTCGCGACAGCGTGGACGTGAACCGTATGTGCAGTTGACGGACTTTGAGCAAGGGCGTATAGTGGGCATGCGGGAGGCCGGGTGGACGTACCGCCGAATTGCTCAACACGTGGGGCGTGAGGTCTCCACAGTACATCGATGTTGTCGCCAGTGGTCGGCGGAAGGTGCACGTGCCCGTCGACCTGGAACCGGACCGCAGCGACGCACGGATGCACGACAAGACCGTAGGATCCTACGCAGTGCCGTAGGGGACCGCACCGCCACTTCCCAGCAAATTAGGGACACTGTTGCTCCTGGGGTAGCGGCGAGGACCATTCGCAACCGTCTCCATGAAGCTGGGCTACGGTCCCGCACACCGTTAGGCCGTCTTCCGCTCACGCCCCAACATCGTGCAGTCCGCCTCCAGTGGTGTCGCGACAGGCGTAAATGGAGGGACGAATGGAGACGTGTCGTCTTCAGCGATGAGAGTCGCTTCTGCCTTGGTGCCAATGATGGTCGTATGCGTATTTGGCGCCGTGCAGGTGAGCGCCACAATCAGGACTGCATACGACCGAGGCACACAGGGCCAACACCCGGCATCATGGTGTGGGGAGCGATCTCCTACATTGGCCGTACACCTCTGGTGATCGTCGAGGGGACACTGAATAGTGCACGATACATCCAAACCGTCATCGAACCCATCGTTCTACCATTCCTAGACCGGTAAGGGAACTTGCTGTTCCAACAGGACAATGCACGTCCGCATGTATCCCGTGCCACCCAACGTGCTCTAAAAGGTGTAAGTCAACTACCCTGGCCAGCAAGATCTCCGGATCTGTCCCCCATTGAGCATGTTTGGGACTGGATGAAGCGTCGTCTCACGCGGTCTGCACGTCCAGCACGAACGCTGGTACAACTGAGGGGCCAGGTGGAAATGGCATGGCAAGCCATTCCACAGGACTACATCCAGCATCTCTACGATCGTCTCCATGGGAGAATAGCAGCCTGCATTGCTGCGAAAGGTGGATATACACTGTACTAGTGCCGACATTGTGCATGCTCTGTTGCCTGTGTCTATGTGCCTGTGGTTCTATCAGTGTGATCATGTGATGTATTTGACCCCAGGAATGTGTCAATAAAGTTTCCCCTTCCTGGGACAATGAATTTACGGTGTTCTTATTTCAATTCCCATGAGTGTATTTAGTCTCTTTACTAACGTGCTATATGCTTGGAATACTCACAGCAGCTCACATTTCGCTGTAAATTTATACTTTTTAATAGTAGTGGGGCCACTACACTCCCGTAATTACATGCCGACTGTTATTTCAAAATGGCTATACGCACTATGCGACGTAACATCTGAGGTCATCAATCCCCTAGACTTAGAGCTACTTAAAAGTTAACTAAGCTAAAGACATCAGACACCGTTATAAGATGAACTCCGAGCATAAAGATAAACTTGAGGTGAGTGGTGTTGTCTCACTATTAACTCTCCTTAACTCATAATGTCGAATAAATGTTTTGGTGCACATTAAAGGTGTCAGAACTAGAATATTGGAGAAAAAAATTATTTAGCAGAATAATACTGGTGAAGGAAGGCCATCTGGAGCTGCGTAGCTGCCTGGTGACCTATGTACCAAATCAAATTATAGAAGTCAGTATCTTGCTCACATGCTACTTTATTAAAACTGATGACCTGTTTTTTGGGCTTTGTAGCCATCATTATATCGAAAAATTACAATAGCGGCATCGTAGGCGAGTAGTACGTAGGCCTACAACGTGATAAACACACACATCAAAAAAGTTTTGCATCACTCCGGTTCCCAGAACTCTTGTAGATAGAGATTGACTGTGGATATTGTATCACAGACACAGTCCCTTTGACTGTACAGAGATGTCACTAAACCCGCCTAAAGATGTAAACAACCATGCATAAACAGCGCCTATTTGCAACCACGACACCATGCAGCGCGGTACAGATGGGTCCGACAACATGCAGAATGGACCGCTCAGGATTGGCATCATGTTCTCTTCACCGATCAGTGTTGCATATGCCTTTAACCAGACAATCGTCGGAGCCGTGTTTGGAGGCAACCCGTCAGGCTGAACGCCTTAGACGCACTGTCCAGCGAGTGCAGCAAGATGGAAGATGCCTGTTTTTTTGGGATGGTATTATGTGGGGCCGACGTACGCCACTGGTGGTAATGGAAGGCGTCGAAACGGCTGTACGATACGTGAATGCCATCTTCCGACCGGTAGCGCAACCATATCTGCAGCATATGTGAGACATTCGTTTCATGGACAATAATTCGCGCCCCCATCGAGCACATCTTGAGAATGACTTCCTTCAGGATAACGACATCGCTCGACTAGAGTGGACAGCATGTTCTCCAGACAAGAACCCTATCGCACATGCCTGGGATGGATTGAAAAGGGCTGTTTATGAAAGACGTGACTGAGGGATCTACGCTGAATCGCCGTTGAGGAGTGGGACAATCTGGACCAACAGTGCCTTGATGAACTTGTGGATAGTATGCCACAACGAATACAGGTATGCATCAATGCAAGAGGACATGCTACTGGGTATTAGAGGTACCGATCTGTACAGCTATATGGACCACCACCTCTGAAGGTCTCGATGTATGGTTGTAGAACATGCAATGTGTCGTTTTCATGAGCAATAGAAAGGGAGAAAATGTTGTTTATGTTGACCTCTATTCCAATTTTCTGTACAAGAACTCTCGCAGCCGATGTAATGCAAAACGTTTTAGATCTGTGTATATTCCTACTTGTAGCAGCTGTAATTTTCATATCTGATGACTCCAAAATCAAAACTAGTTATCATTTTAATAAAGTAGCACATGGGTAAGCCATTGAATTTTATAACCTAAGGCTGATAGTCCTTAGGACGAAAATAACGTGCAATGGTGAAAGGAACCACGCAAATAAAGCGGAGAAATCGATACACGTGTTTCGTATCTCCGTGGAGACAGGGACTGAGTGTGCGACTGAAGCCCTTTATGTGTGGACCAATGGCAACACTGCAGGTACAGTAGTTGCCTCGCATACTAAATTCCTCCCCCCCCCCCCACCTTTTATCTCTTAGACAATAAATGAGCGGATTATCGCATTGTTCTGAAGTGATATAGACTACTGCTTAGCAATGGGAAAAGGTACGCAAAGTTCTAAAAACAACTGAGAAATGCTGCGGTGATCCTCACTCTGACCGACACAGGTCGCTTTCACAGATCTGATCACTGCTTCCCAGTTAGTTGTCTATCGTTCCTTCCTTGTGACAATAATCGAGATCATCTGGAAAACAATCCTGGAACGTTCGAATATAGCGTTAGTAGGGGGTACCTTGACACAGTCGCGTCTATTAAATGGAGAGTGATACACAAACCAACAAAAATCGCTTGAGGTTACTACTTGGCATAATTATACGAAACTTGTTCCAATGAATTCTGTTTTCATGGTGATCCAGTTTTTAAAGTGTAGTGTCAAATATAAAATGTGTAACGAATACTTCCCCTTAGGTCTCAGTCCTCCCTTACAGAAACTAGTCTAAAAACAGCATCCACAAATGTCCAAGCCTTAGATGAATATGTAAAATCACTTGTGCTCAATTAGTGCGTGCTGAATTGACATCGTTGTTAGTCTATCTATATGAGTCGGATGCTTCTGTTGCTGAAATGTGCGAACGCGGAGCCACCTGCACTAGATGTGCCAACCTTGCGCTGAGATTGGAAAGAGCACAGCACATTTCCTTCCCCGTTTTATTCGGGCGGCAAACGAGATTTCAGCACGAAGAGCAACACAACGGTCTGGCGACCACTTTTGCTACATAATGCTGTGAAAGCCCCTTATTATCACGTTTTCAGTGTCCTTCCCTCGACGACAAAATTTGCGCGATGTAAGGCAGTGGCGTTCGCTTTTACCACCGCACGCGCGCCAGATAAAGGGATTTCGAAATGTCAGGCGCCCGTCGTCTGCTACGAGAGGACTGGGGGCTTAGTCCATAGCTCTGCGGATTTGTGACGTGGCTTTAATTAGCCACCCTCCCTCCTAATAGCATTTGTTTTGTAGTACTCGTGTACCGGCTGGGGCAGTGACCGTCTGTTTTCCGTGTTGTGTATCGCCTGTGCCGCTGGTGGAAGGTGCCAGATTATTCTAATGGAAGGCGCAACAGAAATGTCAAAAAGGATGCTGGTATTTGTACCCATCCGTGAACAAGATATTCCGGTTAGTAATTAGGCATTCGCAGAATCTTATGAGATACGTAGCTGCTGACTAAATTCCCTACACAGTTCCTTACCATTTGTATGTTTGAATATCTACTTGAGGGGAGAAATCCTCTATGTACTTTCGTCACACTCTGTCGCATCGTCCATGTAGGTTACCCATCATACTGCCAGACCTTAACCCTGATCACAAAATTGGCCCTCGATTCCAGACACTTGGCTTTCATTAACTACTTGCAATGTGCGTCGACGCAGATATGACGTCCGATAGCGTCCGAGATGCGCTCCACGGAATTCAGAGCAGGCAAATTTGAAGACTATCAACATAAGGTCACTATCAAATTGCTTAAGCCATAGTGTCATGCTGTGGGGAGGATAGCTGTCCTGCTGCAAGCTACTCTCACCGTCAGAGAAAGCACCAAGCATGAAGAGATGCAAGTAATCCACGATAATGTTCATGTTCACGTGTTGTGGTACCTTCGATTACTACTACAGCTCCCATGGAAGCTGGGATAAATGTCCACCAAAGTACCGGCAGGTTATCCACACACCAAAAAAAGTTTTGCATCACCGCGGTTCTGAGAGTTCGGGAACCTGTAAAGAAAATTGGAATAGAGATTAACATAAACATCATTTCCGCCCTTTTTATTACTCATGAAAACCACACATTGAATTCTGTACCAGAATACAGCGAGACCTTCAGAGTTGTTCGTCGAGATTGCTGTACACGCCGGTACCTCTAATACCCAGTAGTACGGCCTCTTTTGTTGATGCATGCCTGTATTCGTCGCCACAAGTTCATCAAGGCACTGTTGGTCCAGATTGTCCCACTCCTCAAAGGCGATTCGGTGTAGATCCCTCAGAGTAGTTGGTGGGTCACTTCGTCCATAAACAGCTCTATTCAATCTATCCCAGGCATGTCCGATAGGATTACGTCTGGAGTACACACAGGCCACTTCAGTCGAGTGATATCGTTATCCTAAAGGAAATCATACGGATGCTAATTGTCGTCCATGAAGAGGAATGCCTCGCTAATGTGCTGCCGATATGGTTGCACTATCAGTCGGTGGATGGCATTCACGTATAGTACAGCCGTTACGACGCCATCCATGACGACCAGCGGAGTACATTGGCCCCACATAATGTCACCCCAAAACAACAGGGAACCTCCACCTTGCTGCACTCGCTGGACAGTGTGTCTAAGTCGTTCAGCCTGACGGGTTGTTCCAAACACTTCTCCGACGATTGTCTGGTTGAAGGCATATGTGACACTCATCGGCGAAGAGAACGTGATGCCAATCCTGAGCGATCCATTCGGCATGTTGTTGGGCCCATCTGTACCGCGCTGCATGGTGTCGTGGTTGCAAATAGGCGCTGTTTATGCATGGTTGTTTACATCTTTAGGCGGGTTTAGTGACATCTCTGTACAGTCAAAGGGACTGTCCCCTTCTGTAGCATGGCCGATCCATCGATGAGGCGGCTCCGTGTTCAGGAACCCACGAACTTAACGATGAAAATGGGGTGGAGTTCCATCCTGCTGAAAGATGAACGGCATTTGAAGCATCAGCCATTGCTGCGACATGTACAAGTAGGATTATCCAGCAACAGTGCTCTCGGCGAAGAAGAATGGTCCGTACAGTTTTCGACGTGAAAAAAAAGAAAAAAAACATTTACCTTTGGGGAATCGCTCTCAAATCCAATGCATTCGTGTGGATGCTTTGTACCTCAGATTCCACAATTATGCCTGTTCTCATTCCCATTAGCGTGAAAAGTGGTGTCGTCGGTAAAAATTAAGCGATCAACAATTCCATCTTCATCCTCATTCAATTGTTGCAAATGCGAACAAAACGCAAAACGCTTGTCTTTGTCGTCACATTGAGCACTAGCTCCAATCTGAATGGTTTCATAGACAACTTCTGTCGTAGGTCTTTCCACACTGTCATTAGAGCCATTTCGAGTTCATGGGATGCACGACGCACCGATTTCTTTGGACTCCTTATGAATGTCTCTCGTACGCACTTCACATTCGCTTCACTCACACTGGGACGTCCGCTTCTCTTTGCCGGGCATAAGCAACCCGTCGTAACGAATTTGTTGTGCCAGTGGTAAATGGCCTTTCTTGCTGGTGGCTTCTTACTGTACTTGGTTCTAAACATCCGCGGAACAGCTGTACCACACTTTGTTTTTGTCGAACTCCAACACACAGAAAGCTCGCTTCGCACCTGACTTCGCCAAGTTTGTGACTAGCGCTGACTATCGGCAAATTACCAAACTACGCTGTGGCGGTATACACGAGAAAAAACTTGAGGGTTTCTCTTCAAAATGACATGTGTGATATCTGTACAGTGTTTGGTTCTTGTGCAATAAATAATTGAAAGTGTTCCTAGACTTTATGTACACCCTGTACTTACAGTCCATACTGGACCTCAGTGAGTAGCTGCACGCTTATTGGGCCGCTGCCAAAGTGATATAACTTAATTTTTCCCACTTCTGAGAAATGAAACGTTTTGGGTTTCGTTTAATGTAAATTCATGATTTACAATTACTAACGATTCATTTGACGAAACGTACAGATGAAATATTCTAATTACGTTTACTACAGACATTTTTGTTCCTTATATCTTAAATTCCTTTTTATAGTCCCTAAAAGTTGGAGTACCACTTATCCTCCCAGAAATTTACTCATAGTGAAACGTAGAGTGGTATGAATCAAGAGATATACCACTCGTCCTATAAACATTTTGGTAAATTTGATTACCTGAGAAGGCATACGCTGTCTTTTAATCTCCATAAATGCAATTTATTTATAAAACATAAACATAATGTGATACAGTAAATGGGAGTCTTCACTTATTGGTCTCATTATACAATTCTCACAAATTGAGTTAAAATAATTGCATTATTGTTGTTAATTACTAGAACGCTACCTACCGAGTCTGTCTAATAGTTCAGCAATGCGCTCATCTACGGATTATAAATGAATTATTGTTTATAAATGTTGAAATTTCTTAAACTGTAATTCTTGCCATGTTGATATTTCAAGAGGTTCTATAATGGAGCATGTCTGTTTACTCGATTTCACCGTCCACATCATCTTCCTCTGCCAAAGGGTCAACATGTCCAGGTCCAGATTCCTGAGCCAAACTCGCAGCTGTCGGTTGGTTGAAGAAAGCGTGATGCACCGGAGGGATGTACGGCAGAAGTTTCATAATGTCTTTCCTTTTTGCCTCGGCGACAGAACGCACAGCATTGTTAAGGGGGATGGGTATTACGGTTTATGTATTTAATATGATACATTACTGCTCGATACGTGTAGGTCTTAAACCACACTTCAACATGGAATGCTTTAATAACATCTGGATATTAAAAATTTAAAGAAAGAAAACAATGCTAATATTTACTATCAATGTTACAATCCCTTTTTGATTTAGAGCGTTAACGAACACTCAAAACAACACAGATCAACAATATCACGAAGCATTGCCGTTTCACTTATACCACTATTTCCGCGAATGCACTTCACACTGGCACAAGAGGAAGAACGAATCTGATGCTTCCGAGTGTCTCCGGTAGGAGTTGTCTTTACATCACTTCTCCACTACAAATTTCTATGAATTGTGGGTAAACAGACTGCTATAACTCAAAAACTAAAATTTTCTGACAGACCACTTTGGTTCTCAGCTTCTTAATTATAACAACCCGGTATAATACTACCCCCACCACCCTCTGTCCAAGGCACGGTTCATGCTTTGAGCAGCCGTTCACTTGGAGAACGCCATATCCAGACGCGACAATTGACCTGATGTAGCATTGAACGTAATTCAAACAATGGAAAATCCAGGATGGAATGTAACAATAATATGAAAAGGAAAGTTGCCGCTCACCATATAGCGGAGATGCTGAGTCGCAGATAGGCACAACAAAACGACTGTCAGAAATAAAGCTTTCGGCCCATGAGGCCTTTGTCAAAAATAGACGACTAAAGCGACAAGAGAAACACAGAAAAGAAAAGAAAAGAAAAGAAAAGAAAAGAAAGAAGGGCCGAAATTGAGTATAGTGATCAATTCAGAAATAGTAACAAAGCAAACAGCCCAAGGTTAGGATCGAGCAAAAGCTATATATTTTTGAGGAAGATCTTACAGGCCGAAAGCTTCATTTGTAACAATCTTTTTTTATTGTGCTATTTGCGACTCAACATCTCCGCAATATGATGAGTGCCAACTTTCCTTTTCATAATATTGTTATAAAGAATGAATTGGTTCGACCAGGCGATAAATACCCATGGATCTGCCGTCCAATCTAGGTGATCTCATGCCCACCACAGTAGTAATTGTCGACGTCATTATGTCACCATGTGAACAAGTACTGGTCGCCTGTTGTGGAGATCCATGTTCAGCAATGCACAGATGAACGGCCTTGTTGCTGCACCAAAATGACACTCTGTCGTCAGACCTGTCGCAGACCGCTTGCTATCCACGTTTGAAGAGTGCACATGTAGTCAACCTACACCTTCTGTGAGGAGGCGTGGAAATTCAATATCTTGTCGCCTACTCATGGTTTCGCTGTCCTTCAACCATTTTTCATACATGCTCGCGGCAGTAATAAACAAACAGACGATCTATTTCGCTGTTTTCGAATTCACTAATCCAAGGCAAGGGGTGACTGACAATTCGCAATTTTTCACAAACACAACTTTTATTTCTGTGAGTTTACAAGGTTGAGGACAGAACAACAAAAGAAAGGTAACAATAACGATGCCAGTAAAAATCTCCTAATAGAGGCAAACAAAAGTTCGCTTCTAAATTTCCACAAAAGTTCGTGGTAACACACACACACTAGTAAAAGTCCAGTTCAGAGACGAAGACATAATCTTCAGCAGTCGAAGTCCACGAGGTCGGCATCTGGAGTGAACTGCCTTCGGGGCTGGTTCGAGCCCCTAAATAGCTGTCTCCAGCCAATCAAGCTTTGGCGTGGTGATACTTCCTGCAGGCCATGGCTCGAGCTCCCCCTGCAGGAGGTAGTGCTCCATGGTGCTTTTGGTACAGCTTGGACATAGATAACCCTGTCCTCTGTGGTGTAATCTGGGTTGCTGGCTCTCATGGGCTACCTTGTCTTCGGCATAACAATAACAATCTGCTTTTTCGTCAAGGGATGAGGAATGTTCAAAAGAAAAGGTACGAAATGACACTGTGGGTATAATTGAAGTGTTTATTCAAAAGCAATCACGAAAAGCCTGAGCACAACTATCCACTGTTTCACGAGCCCAAGGATTCTCTGTTCCATGAATTCCTATATCCGGTACAGCATCCAGTCCTCCACTGTGTCCTTCAGTTTATCGTTCGACTTGAAGCTCTTACCATTGGTGGGGGGGCGGGGAGGGGGGGGGGGAGGGGGGGGGGGGGAGAGCTTCTCCCACTTGAAGTTGGCCATTAGGCTGTGTGTGACACTGAAGACGTGTGGGTGCGCGTTATCGTGGAGCAGAAGCCTTCTCTCTATGAGAAACTCAGGTAGTTTTCTCTTGATAGACTGAGGAGTGTTCAAATGAAAAGGTGCGAGACGTCGTAGCAATCAAACCGGTAGAAATTTGTATATGCCGCAATGGGATAACGTACTGACGCATACGTGCAATGGAAGCGTGCCTCGTCATCTCTCCATAAAAAAAATTTAAAGCTTTACTCTCAGCAGACATGACGATATTCAACGTCTTTTTTTGACGCCGTTGTGCGACACTCATAGTATTCCTCAAGCATGGAAAAACAATCAACAGTGACGTGTATTGTGAGACACTCCGTGTGCAAGTAGGCTATTTAGGTTTTTGTGTTGCTAACGCCACGTAGCGCTCTGTATGAAAATGGCTGACTGCGCTGTGTGCAGTCTGTGGCTGGTTGGACTCATTGTTGGATTATTCGCTAGTGTAGCGTTGGGCAGTTGGCGGTGAGCCGTCAGCAGTGGTGGATGTGGGGAGAGAGATGCCAGAGTATCGAGAGGTTTCTATGAGCAGATGATCTTGAAGTGTGTCCGTCAGATTTTAGTGAACAAGGGTTGCAACAAGTCTTGTACGAGCAGCCCTTAGCGCCTCGCCATCTTACTTACAACTATTCATGACGTCGCCTTTCCGGCTTAGATCTTTTTTAATATGTGACTTGTAAGTACTGCATCGTTTTCCAGCCAGTACAAACTTTAATTTTATTAATGTTTTATATACTTAATATGTTTTAGAACAGTTAGTCTAATTCTGAAGACGACGCTCATTGTAGCGTCGAAACATGGTCAATTTTGACTTAATATTTATGATCGAGGGCTTATTTGTTCTAATATAATCTAATGAATATAGCCTCTAAAACGCATACCTTAAGAATTATGAAGTCTATCTTCGAGACTGTGAAAGAAAAGCTTTTTGGTCATCTATATTTTCAGAGGCTATAATATGGACTAAAACAAGGAAAAAATGTTCCTTTAACGTTGGCTCTAAAGTAGAGGTATGAGCATTTATTCATCTTCGCTACTGTGGAAACATCTATTCTACTGAACAAGTTCTCATAGCTTTTAAGGTACTAACTTTAGAGCGCATGTTTAATGACAATTTTTCTTGTTTTCTTCCACACTAACACCTCTCAAAATACTGTGAGCAAAGAGAGTACAGTAGAAGAGATTTGTTTCACAATATGTTTAGTAGACTCTTTTGTTTCCAATGATCGTTCCTGTCATATCCCTCAACGCTGATCATTCCTCTTGGGATATCTTGTATAATTTTTTTTACGATACCATGTGTCCACAACGTCACCAGGTAGAAATTCTGTCTCGCGATGGTCAGTGATTTTGCACTTCAATGTATAACTTAAAAGTAACGGTACGCTGTTGTGACTGTATCTGACGTTATGCACTGTCAACCAAATAACAGGTATATGTGCTGTAAAGTGGCGTGCAAAGCTTGAGGACAGAAGCAACATCTACATAATGAGTCACTGCGGATAACATACCTCGACAAAACCTGGACCATACATAGAAAGACCTGCTACAGTATACTACAGAAGGCAAGAGAGAAATACACAATGAGACGAATAGAAATGACACCTTTAGTCTAATAGAGCTGCTATGCTGAAGTCACCGCTATGCTGGTTCCCTGACATTGCAAAAGGCGGGATATGATTGGTAGTTGGGTGAGTGCTCACCACCGACGGTGTTGCATGCTGTGCAACGTGTTCCAGTTCTGGCCACGAGACTGTTGAGGAGTTACGGTTGTAAGGCTAACCATCGCGGTTAGCAACTGTTTGATGTTTGTTGATGCATGTGGACGGATCGCAATAGTTCTCCCCAGCGCATCCACAAGTGCTCCATGGGATGTAAGTCGGGGGAGCGGGCAGTCCATTCAGTTAGCTGAATATTTTCTCGTTCCAATAGTTCCTCCACTTGCACAGTTCGATGCGGTCACAAAAGGGACATTACAGTCAAGTTCAGCGAAGTATTGCAATTTCTGAGTATCGGTCACTTCAAGCACGACACTGAGGCCAGGGCTGTGATGCTTTTGAATCTTACCCCGTATTCTGTTATCAGCAAGGTTCTGAGTAATGGCATCGTGAAGCAGCTTGTCTTGAAGTGAGTCTCCACATGAGCATTTATATTTACAGTTCTTCGTCATGTTCTTGCGTTCAGCGTAACACCCCACTTAAGACTGAGTATTACGATGACACGCACGAAGAAATTTGAAATGAGTAGCTACTACATGAAACTGACAACCAAAGCTCTAGATATCAGATACTCCGATTGGTACGAAACGCTGTACATGGACAGAATATCAAACAAAACTCTGATGTAGTTTGTGCTATGTGATGTCGACCAGGAGAATGTGTGCAAGCGGTAATTAACAGTCCGTAGCGTTCTCGCTTCCCGCGCCCGGGTTCCTGGGTTCGATTCCCGGCGGGGTCAGGGATTTTCTCTGCCTCGTGATGACTGGGTTTTGTATGCTGTCCTTAGGTTAGTTAGGTTTAAGTAGTTCTAAGTTCTAGGGGACTGATGACCATAGATGTTAAGTCCCATAGTGCTCAGAGCCATTTGAACCATTTGGTAATTAACACCTGACCTGCGGAGCATAGAAAAAGTACAACAGTGATCACCGCTAGTGTAGAACTCACGTGGGGAAGTCGGTAGAGCGTTAGTTTGTTGTACTAAGATACTCGGTCGGATTCGAGCCCTGGTCATGCCAGTTTTTGTACTGTAGTACGTGTGATACTGTTATATGACACAGCATGTTTCTGGCATGTAAAAGGACGGTTCGGAGTGGAAGCAATGTTTTAACGGCAATCCGCTTTCGCTTTTTATTTGACAGTAGTAAACCTAGAAAATAAATATGTAGTTTCACAGAATAAACAGTCGGAACAGAAGAATAAAGAAACAACTATATTACCGGTGCAGAAGTATTAATATAGTAATATAAAGGTTGGGTAACAAATATGGGCTTTGTCAAATGTGCTTGGTTTAAGAAAGTAATTTGCTTCTTTGTACGCAACTACAATTTTAACCTTTGTTTCTGAAGAAACGACACTGCGCGTATGTGGTGGTGTTTGTATTGATTCCTGAATATGAGGTACTTGCTATTATTCTTATTGTTATTGTTAGTATCATTATTTTTGTTGTGCTTATTATTACTATTATTACTAATACTTCGCCGCGAGCGATGCAGTTGTTTCTTTGTTGTTTTGTTCCGAAAAAAAAAAATGTGTGTGAAATCTTATGGGGCTTAACTGCTAAGGTCATCAGTCCCTAAGCTTACACACTACTTAACCTAAAGTATCCTAAGGACAAACACATACACCCAATCCCGAGGGAGGACTCGAACCTCCGCCGGGACCAGCCGTACAGTCCATGACTGCAGCGCCCCAGACGGCTCGGCTAATCCCGCGCGGCGTTCTGTTCCGATGTCTACGTTTATTCTGTGAAGTGGAAATGCACTATATAGGTTCGTTACTTTCAAATTATCGAAGCGAAAGTGCACTGACAGTAGAACGTTCTTATAAACTCCGAAAAGGCGTTTCAGATGGCAGGAACAATTTGTCCCATATAACAGTTTCACACGTGCTGTGGTAGAAAAAGTGGCATGATCAGAGCTCGAACCCAGGACCGTTTGTACAAAAAAATTAACGCACTATCGACATTCCTACGTGATCTCTATACGACGTATGATCACAGTTATGCTTGGCTAGGTGTTGTGTGATGTCCTTAGATTAGTTAGGTTTAAGTAGTTCTAAGTTTTAGGGGACTGATGACCATAGATGTTAAGTCCCATAGTGCTCACAGCCATCACAGTTATGCTTTTTATGTGCTCCGCAGGTCAGGTTTTACTTTACGACGCTCTCCTGGACGACAGTGCGTAGCACGAACAGCATATGAGTTTTGATTGATTCTCTGTCGATATGAAACGCTTGGTACCGATCTGACTGTCTCACATCTGGAGGTTTGGGTGTGTGCGTCGAAGAAGTCATAAAGTTTGCTAGCAATGTTTTCATAGAGCAGAGTTTGGGGCTCTAATGCGGGGGAACAAGTTGCAACACAATCTAAAAATATCCTACCCACCAGCAGAAGAAAGAGCGTTGTGGTTCACCTGATAGCAAAGATAAATGTGGAGATTCACCTAATAGCTAAAGTGAAATACAGGGAGCGAAATGTTATTTTTGAACTGTACCGAAACCTGACTAAAACGGAAACAGTATCTTCGATGTTATCAATCGGCACATTGAACCAGCAGGAAAACAAGGAGAAATTTGGAAAGGGAATTAAAGCTAGATGATAAGAAATAAAAAAATTCGAGAATTGCTGATGACAGTTCAATTCTGTCAGAGTTGGCAAAAGATTTGGAAGAGTCATTGAACAGAATGAATAATGTCTTGAAGGAAGGTTATAAAATTGCTCGTAATATAAAGAAAAGTATAATAACGTTAATGGATGAAGTCGAATTACATCATGCGCTGCTGATTTTAAAATGATTTTCTATTTACCTAGTAAAATAGCTGGTGATGGCCGAATTAGAGAAGATATAAAATGCAAACTGTTAAGAAAAGCGTATCTGAAATTTACAAGTTAGGAAATCGTTTCTGAGGATATTTCTATGAAGTGAACCGTGCATGAGAAACAGTTCAGACAAGAAGAGAATCTTGTCGTTAGAGAAGGACACTGAAGATTAGATGGGTAGATCGAATAACTTAAAAAAGTTGTGAATCTAACTGCCAAAAAAGTAAACAAAGACTAAGATGAAAAAAACATGCACGACGAAAGAGTCACAAATTGGTCACAAATTAATATTCATATAGGTATTGACGGAAAATGCAAAATTGTAAACTTCGGCGCCCGATGTATGAATGTGTGACGGTGCACCGCGATTACAGCGAGCACAAAACAAAAAAAAAAAAAAAAAAAAAAAAAAAAGTTTCAAATGGCTGAGCACTATGGGACTTAACTTCTGTGGTCATCAGTCCCCTAGAACTTAGAACTTCTTAAACCTAACTAACCTAAGGACATCACACACATCCATGCCCGAGGTAGGATTCGAACCTGCAACCGTAGACGTCGCACGGTTTCGGACTGCACGCCTAGAACCGCGAGACCACCGCGGCCGGCTATACCGAGCAGCTGCCAAGGTTACTAAACAGGCGTCATGTCGATACCAGGGTGTAAAGTCTGCGAATTTCATTCCGTGTCTCACTTGGACAGTAACTATGCCTCGCAGACTGGCGCATGAACAATTTACGCGTCAGTATTTGAGAAATGACATATACATTGGCTCAAAGAAACCGGTTGGACTAATCGGTGAATCGCTATACATTTGAATAGGAGCGATGCCACTATCAGTCGATGTTGGCAGAAATGGGTGAACCATAGCAGAACACAGCGTGAAGAAGGAATCGGTTGCCCTAGAGGAAGGACAGACAGGGAACATCGAGCAATCGTCAGGGAGGCACATAGAGCCCAGGATTCGTTATTATCATCGATCCGACGAGCAACTGGTGATTCAATGACCACTAAGACCATTAATACGCGCCTCGCAGAAAGGGGGCTGAGCTCACAGCACACAAATTACAAGCAACAGGTACTTTCTGTAATTTGTCAAAGGCATTTGATTGTGTGAACCACAACAGCCTTTTAAATAAATTAGAATTGTATGGTGTCACGGGCATGGCTGCAAAATGGTTCAAGTCATACCTAGCTAACAGGAAACAAAGGGTTTCAGTGCAAGGGACTAGTGAATTAAGTTGTCATCATCAGAATAGGAAGAAATCACATGTGGTGTCCCACAAGGATCCATCTTAGGGCCATTGCTTTTTCTTGTGTACATTAATGATCTCCCATCAGTTACACTGCCAGAAACAGAGTACACATGTATTGCAATAAATAGTATGTCGAGTGTAGTTCTAGAAAGATCTGCTAATGATATTTTCATGGATATTGATAAATGATTTAAAGCCAACTCTCTGACATTAAACTTCGAAAAGACTCACTATATGCAATTCAGAACCTGTAAGAGGCTTCCACCCAGCATATGCATAAAGTATGAAGAAGAGCAAATAGAAGAGGGTGATAGTCTTAAATTCGTGGGATTACAACTTGATAATAAATTCAGTTGGGAGGAGCACACCACAGAACTGCAGAAACGCCTTAACAAATCTGTATTTGCAATTCGAGTATTAGCTGACATAGGCGACATAAAAATGAAAAAGCTTGCATACTTTTCCTACTTTCATTCCATAATGTCATATTGTATAATATTTTGGGGTAACTCTTCAAGTCAACCAAAAGTTTTCAGAGTCCAAAAGCGTGTAATACGTATTATTTGTGGAAAAAATTCACGGACATCCTGTAGAAACCTCTTCAAAGAACTGGACATACTAACTACTGCTTCTCAGTAATTTACTCCTTAATGAAATTTGTTCTCAATAATATATCTCTTTTTCCAACAAACAGCTCAGTACCAGGAACAAAAATGATCTGCACAAGGACTTAAAAGCACTTACTTCAGTTCAAAAAGGGGTCCAGTACTCAGGAACACTCATCTTCAATAATTTGCCAGCAAACATAAAAAAAATTAGTTACAAATAAAGATCAGAGATCAGTTTAAAAGGAGCCTGAAAGACTTACTAGTGGCCAACTCCTTCTACTCCATTGACGAATTTTTTTAATAGAAACAAATGACGTATTGTATATATCCATACTATTAGTATTGTCATTTCAGCTTAAAAAAATTATTGACATCTTCCACATCCACAAGGATCTCCTCAGCACGGATCTATGGAACGGAAAACTAATCTAATCTAATCCAACCTAATCTTACACCGACTACCTTTGACCTCTGCACACCAACAAATCTGTTTGCTGCGGGGTCGGGCACACTCGGCCTGGAACCTCTTTCGCTAGAGTAGAACTGTTTTCAGTGATGATCTCCGCTTTTAACTGAGCTCTGATGACCAGCAAAGACGTGTACGGAGATGCCTGGGGAGCGTGGCAGCAGGAGTGATGGCCTTTGAGCCTTTGATTTAAACCTTGACTGTTACTCTGCGTTATTGCGGTTATGGCGTGGTTCTTCCTCTTTCTACGTGTGGCAGCAACGGTGTGTATCGATATTCGCACCTTGTACTATCTTTGGTCTGGTGCTTATAGTTTCCAGCTAGCCGATGTGCGACAGTCGGTCGGTTGGTGTGGATCAGCCAGGAAATCTCCGCGCGGTGCAGTGGGCCGGGACCCGCTGGCGGTCTCTACGCAGTGTCGGAGTGTGTGGGAGCTGTTCCGATTGCTACGAGGTTCGTGGCTCACCGACCCCGGACATCAAAGTTGAGTTGTGATTTAATTACCGAAGGCAGGCTGTTCACATTGTGCTGTTGGTTTTCATGGTTGGCTGTTGAGGGTATTCCTCTGAGCAACAGCGGGTGTACTAGTTGGCCAAAGTTTGGCCACCATCCGGCGGAGTTTAACTGTCTTTTGGTTATTTGAAGTCCAAGTGCACCAGCGGAGTTTTCTGCCTTGTGACCGTTAGCGTTCTGGTTACCTCCCCTGATCTCTGACGTAAAATTCAAGCAGTGTCCTTTCCTCACCGTGCTGTCGCTGTCCAACACGTGTGTGTAGTTTTGATAGTTTATGCATACTTGGTTGTGGGCGGCTACGCCTTTTACGTTTTGGTTTTGGAGTTCCTTGTGTAGTGGTCGGGTGGGTCCGTTGACTGTCTCTTGGTTGGGTTGCCAGCAGATCGGATAGAGTTGGGCCGACTACCTGTCTCCCCGAAGCGAACGTTATTAATACTTCTGAGCGCCGCTAGCTGTACTGCCTTTTACTATTGGTGTTTGACTGTGTAAAGCCGATGGCTTGAAGTTGTATGCTTTTAGCTGGATTTTAAGTAATGCTCCTTCAGCCGTTTTACTTGTCAAGCCTTGCAATGTTTGGGCCTTCAGCCTCATTAAAAAAAGTTGAGGATAAAGCCTTGGGCATTCTGCCTTGTAAAATTTTTATTGTAGTTGTATTTTGAATCATGGGGCTTCAGCCGTTTTAAAAGCAAAATTCCTCATTGTTTAGTCTTACGTTGTTTGGCTCTTCAGCCTCCTTTCTTAAAATTAATTAAGGATAAAGCTTTGGGCCTTCTTATTGTAGTTGTGTTTTTGAATCATGGGCCTTCAACCGCTTTAAAATTAAAATTCCTTACTTGTCAAGTCTTAGATTGTCTGGGCCTTCAGCCTCATTTGAAATATTATTTAAGAATAAAACCTTGCGCCTTCTTCCTTTTGAAAATTTATTGTAGTTGTGTTTTAATTCATGGGCCTTCAGCTGTTTTAAAGATGAAAGAGGTTGTGCCCCTAAGCCATAAGATTGTGTGACATATTCAGTTGATAGTTAAGCAGTAATGTTTGGGCAACTAAATAAAGTTATATGTGTTCGAGTGTAACTGACAGCCGCTCATTTTTGGCCCCTTTCCACAATTCCAACTACCTGTTCTGTCCTGTGGATTAAACCAGGCGTTTCAGCCTTGTATGCCATTTCATTTTATACCAGGAACCCTTTTGGTTGTCATCCCCGGCACCCTTACAGCACAGCAATACAATGACGATATTCTACGCACCGTTTTGTTGCCCTTCATGTCAAGTCATCTGTGGATATATTTCAGCAAGATACTGCCCGCACGCACAAGGTCAGATTTTCTACCGCTTGTCTTCATGTTTGCCAAACAATATCTTGGCCAGCAAGGTCACTAGATCTCTCGCCAATTGAGAAGGTTTGGAACATTGTGGGAAGGGCATTCCAAACAACTCAGAGTTTTGAAGGTCTAACACGCCAGTTGGACATAAATTTGGAAATTTGTGGTAAGGACTATGGGACCAAACTGGTGAGGCCATCGGTCCCTACGCTTACGCCCTACTTAATCTAACTTCAACTAACTTACGCTAAGGAGAACACACACACACGCCCGAGGGAGGACTCGAACCTCCGGCGGGGGGAACCGCACGGACCGTGACAAGGCGCCCCAGACCGCACGGCTATCCCGCGCGGCCAGTTGGACATAATTTGGCAAGATATCCCTTAGCAGGACAACTTATGATTCTATCATTCTGTGCCAAGCTGAATAACTGCTTGCATAAAGGCCAGAGGTAGACCAGCCCGTAATTTGCTCAATTTGTAAAGGTATTGCTCTTGAATATGCCATACAATTTTTTTCTGTAAACGTAATCATTTGTTTGTATATGTACATCGCATCTACCTATTTCTGTCCCATTCGGATAATTCCCTTGCGGTACGTAGTTTATTTTGTTTTAGTGTGTACATGGCACGACTTGCTAAAAAAAGAGACCGTGTGGTAGGGCATATGCTGAGACTTGAAGGAATTTCCACCTTTGTAGTGCAGGCAAGTGAGGGGTGTAAAAGTTGTTGAGGGAGACCGTGGTTTCACTACAATAGGCATCTTAAGATATATGTAAGTTGCAGTAGGTACGTAGAAATGGCGAGACGTGTACAGTGTAATGTTTCTTGCAGCGGTCTCTCCGCGATATTTTCAGAAATTTGATATATTATATAGCTCAGCACATATCTCGAAATATCTCTTCTTATCTTACCGATTCCTGAACTTTAATATACGATGATTATCAATGCAAAGTAGTTTCAAGCCCTATTTTCAGACTCTATTATTCCTTGGAGCGTGCATTTACTCCATGGAATAGCTTCTCTGCTATCTATGTTTTCTCTTCTGAAAAGAAGGATTCTGATCTTGTCGATTACCCGTGAAAGAACGAAGATTTATATGTATGTATTGTTGAGCTAGTCGCCATCTTGATGAGATTCTGTATGAGAAGGAATTTAATACATGAACTAAACTAAAGTAAGTGTGTTCGCGTATTATTTAACTGATTATTATTGACAGTGTCTGCTTACTACGCTGTTTTGCACGGGATCAGTGGGGAACGTCTGATTTACACTGGACGAACCTGCCGTTTTGTACGCTCAAGATATCCAGTTTATTACTTTCAATAAATGGGCTAACACGGTCTTACCAGCAGATCTCCGGTCTTCCCCATGTGATCACCGAAAGTTAATAATTATTAAAAAATGTTTTCAGGAGATCGACTGACAATTTTCATCGCACCGAGACTTCGAAATTGCTTCAATGCCTTATGGAATTTAAGTTAAGACCAATTTAATCAAGGTAGAACAGTATTGAACTGTGTGAATGTGATAAGCCTGCTTTGTGAATGAAAATTCCCTTAATATACGCATGTTTTTTATTATCCTGATCAGTGAAGCTAAATCAGGCCGGTGTGACAGAGGTTTTTAAATTTCAGATCCCACAAAAAATATTAAAACAGGAATAGTGAAGAGCAAAGCTGAATCGAACGGGTCTTCTCAATGAAGACAAGACGTCAACGATAGGAGTCTTGAAGTTCAAAATGTTTGTGGGTTTCGCACTGCAGTTCAAGGTGCCTCGGCCGATTCACTCGTCAGCCGGTGGAACGCGAGCTAAATATACAACAGCGGTGGGCTGTGGGCCGGGCTGCGTGGGAACTTCTTGAAAGCAGCGGCGCCACCCTTTTAGCGGGCTGTCGAGCTGTTTGCAGTCGGCGCCATCTGAATTGCAAAACCAAAGCGCCGTTAACAAGCGGCGGCGGGCATTTTTATTTAGAGGCTCGTGGAAAGCACGCACCGCCCGTGCATCGGCAGACGATGCAAAACAGCGCGCCTTGCCCGCAGGAAGCGGGTGCCCCGGTAATTGTCCGAGTCTTCCCACGGCCGGAAGGATGCCGGTCAGGGTCTGTCGGACAGCTGAGTAGCGAGGGGTTCGTGATCACTTTGCTAGCTAGTATGAAGTGCTTTTCCTTCGTAGACACCGGCCCTCTGTGTATACACTCTTCCGGGCAACCAGGAGCACGCTGGGCTATGTTCGCCGTTGGGTCGATTGTTTCTTGTCCCTCTTGTTTCACTCCTAGTCCATTAAATTTCGGGCATGAAGCCGCGCAAATAAAATTTCCTCTACTGATATTTCGGCCGCGTATCGTCCGGCCATCTTCAGAGCGAGTTACAAGACTGACGACAAGCTGCCAAGCGCAGCCTTATACACCAAGGTACCTTTAAAGGGCTCTTTATGTCTTATCAGCCAACATTTTGATAAGGACATTACGGCCTTATTTGAACATGCGCTTTTATCATCTTATTTTCAGTTTAATGGTGAATTTTATGAGCAAATTGACGGTGTTGCCATGGGAAGCCCCTTCTCTACTCTGGTAGCCAATTTATTCATGGAAGACTTCGAGGACAAGGCACTGGACTCAGCATGTTTTAAACCTACGGTCTTCTGGAGGTACGTGGACGACACATTCGTGGTATGGCCCCATGGAATGGATGAATTACATAGATTTCTTGAGCATCTGAATTCCATCCATGCTAGCATTAAATTTGCTATGGAAATAGAAAAAGACTGCTGCCTCCCCTTTTTGGATGTTGTCGTTTGCCGTAAAAGTGATGGCACATTAGGACATGCCGTATATCGGAAACCAACGCACACAAATCTATATCTTGATGCCAGTAGCTGCCATCACCCTTCACAGACCATGGGTGTCCTTACGACCTTAGTGCATCGGGCGCACTGTATCTCCGATAAAGACAATTTGCAAGGAGAGCTAACATACCTCAAGAGCATTTTTAAATCGAATGGATATTCTCCGCAACAAATTCGTAGAGCATTCGATGCAAAACCTAAAAAGCATGTATGTGATGGGGAATAAGATAGTAATTTCTTCAGATCTAGTGCGTTATTGCCCTATCTGGGCTCTCTTTCTTCAAAGATAGGCCGTATTCTTCAGAAACACTGTGTTAAGATGATCTTCCGGCCCCCCACGAAGATTACAGCTTAACTCGGCTCTGTGAATGACGATTTACTACTTCGTAAAGCGGGTGTGTACCAGATTCCTTGCAAAAATTGTGAGCAGTCATATATAGGCCAAACAACACGCACGGTTCATGATAGGTGTGTGGAGCACCGAAGATACACACGCTTATTACAACCACACAAGTCATCTGTGGCCGAACATTGTATTGATACGGGTCACTCCATGAATTAGAGTGATGTGAAGATTTTAACATCCACCTCTTCTTTTTGGGAATCTGTATTCAAGGAAGCTATAGAAATTCGATTATCGAACAATTTAATAAACAGAGATAATGGTTTTAATTTGGACAAAGCATGGAATCCAGCACTTGGATTAATTAAACTGCAGAGAAGTCGTCATCGTGTCACCGCCGCCGATCAAACATCGATAACCGAATCGAATGTCTGTACGCCTTCGCCACAGGCGGCGCATGTGTAAGCGTACGTCTCTGCCGCCGACCAGCATCTGTGGCCCGCATGCGCAGTACCGCCGCGGTGGAGCGTATAAGGCCGCGCTTGGCACCTTGTCTTGTGACTCACTCTGAAGATGGCCGGACGATACGTTGCCGAAATATCAGTGGAGGAAATTTTATTTGCGCGGCTTCTTTCCCGAAATTTAATAGATTTTCATTACGCCGCGATAAGTTGAAAATGTTTCACTCCTGACTTCTAAGACGTCAGGTTTTCTTTTCCGTGGTATCCTGGAATTCTACATGGTTCAGCCACATTAATGTGACTATCGCTGCAATAACAACTCACAGACGACAGGTGTCAGCACTAACAGTGGAAGGCATGTATAGCGTCACAGTGGGACGTAGAAAACTACACTACTGGCCATTAAAATTGCTACACCAAGAAGAATTGCAGATGATAAACCGGTATCCATTGGACAAATATATTACACTAGAACTGACATGTGATTACATTTTCACGGAATTTGGGTGCATAGATACTGAGAAATCAGTACCCAGGACAACCACCTCTGCCCGTAATAACGGCCTTGATACGCTGGGCATTGAGTCAAACAGAGCTTGGATGGCGTGTACAGGTACAGCTGTCCATACAGCTTCAACACGATACCACAGTTCATCAATAGTGACTGGCGTATTGTGACGAGTCAGTTGCTCGGCCACCATTGACCAGACGTTTTCAGTTGGTGAGAGATTTGGAGAATATGCTGGCCAGGGCAGCAGTAGAACAGTTTCTATATCCAGAAAGGCCCGTACACGACCTGCAACATGCGGTTGTGCATTATCTTGCTGAAATATAGGGTTTCGCAGGGATCGAATGAAGGGTAGAGCCACGAGTCGTAACACATCTGAAATGTAGCGTCCACTGGTCAAAGTGCCGTCAGTGCGAACAAGAGGTGACCGAGGCGTGTAACCAATGGCACCACATACCATCACGCCGGGCGATACGGCAGTATGGCGATGACGAATACACGCTTCCAATGTGCGTTCACCGCAATGTCGCCAAACACGGATGCGACCATCATGATGCTGTAAACAGAACCTGGATTCATTTGAAAAAAGTGCACCCAAGTTCGTCGATGAGTACACCATCGCAGGTGCACCTGTCTGTGATGCAGCGTCAAGGGTAACCACAGCAATGGTCTCCGAGCTGATACTCCATGCTGCTGCAAACGTCGTCGAACTGTTCGTGCAGATGGTTGTTGTCTTGCAAACGGCCCCTCTGTTGACTCAGGGATCGAGACGTGGCTGCACGATCCATTACAGCCATGCTGATAAGATGCCTGTCGTCTCGACTGCTAGTGATACGAGGCCGTTGGGATCCAGCACGGCGTTCCGTATTACCCTCCTGAACCCACCGATTCCATATTCTGCTAACAGTCATTGGATCTCCACCAACGCGAGGAGCCATGTCGCGATACGATAAACCGCAGTCGCGATAGGCTACAATCCGCCCTTTATCAAAGTCGGAAACGTGATGGTACGCATTTGTCCTCCTTACACGAGGCATCACAACAACGTTTCACCAGGCAACGTCGGTCAACTGCTGTTTGTGTATGAGAAATCGGTTGGAAACTTTCCTCATGTCAGCACGTTGTAGATGTCACCACTGCCGCCTACCTTGTGTTAATGCTCTGAAAAGCTAATCATTTGCATATCACAGCATTTGCTTCCTGTCGGTTAAATTTCGAGTCTGCAGCACGTCATCTTCGTGGTGTAGCAATTTTAATGGCCAGTAGTGTGTAAATGAAGCGATTCATCTTACTTCAAAAACGGCATGATCATTGGCTTTCTGGATAACGGTAGAAGCACTTTCGAAACGGCTGTTTTTAAACTGTTCGCTTGCCGCCGTGGTTAGAGTATCCCGTGTGTGGGAAAATGGCGCTATCGAAAACCAGCACCGAAGCAACTGTGGTGCACCAGGGGCCACAGATGAAAGGGGTGACCAACGGCTTTGGAAATGTGCACCGGCGATCAGACACGCAACTATTGAGCAACTGCCCAGAAGAACCAAGGGGCCACCAACACTGCCTCATCGACGATCGATCCGGGAACGTTGCTGCGTACGTGACTCTGCAGCAGGCGTCTGGTTCACGCAGCCATTCTTACTGTTGTTCGTCGACGACCAGGGCTGGAATTTGCACGCCAGTACCGCAACTGGATGTCCATTGAGTGTTGAACGGCGGCCTTTTAAGACGAATCATGTTTTTGATCCATTGGACAGATGGCCGTTGGCGTATACGGCGTGAAACATTTGAAAGCAAACATTCCGCAACAATTCATGCCGCAATTGTGAGCGTTATGGTCTGAGGAATATTTTCGTGGCATTCCCTGGATGTTCTCGTCATTCTCGAAGGCACTATGGATCAACACATGTGGTTACTGAGGCGTTTGACAGGTGTCTGGATCATGTATGGGATTGGTATATATGTACTGAAGCGCATTTGTCAGTTAAAAGAATACGAAAAAGTTTTCAAAAACCACTTCCACTCAAAAAATTTGTTGACACCTAAATTTTCTATTTAGCGATGTGTTTCAAGGTGATATCTCATCAGGCAATATTGGTATTACAAAGGCATTTAACACATGTTTATACATATATTAAAGTTTGTTTACATGAGTGCCGTGATTATGCTGCGGAGAAACAGAAGAATAACCCGAGGCAACGTCACTTTGTGTATTAGTCTTCTGGTCACATTAGCATTTTGTAAAACAATCACTCATTTTGTTCTTGTGGCGTAGTAGTTTTCTTGTGATGTGTTCCATGGCTCTTTTGGACTTCTTCACCATCGTTCACAGACTTCACAACGGTGTCTTCAAAGCACGATACACAAAACAAATCAAGAGTGCATAACACAAGGTGGCGGCCAAAATAAGGCTAGTTTCGACTTGACCATCGATATGTCGAGCGTGGTATTGCCAGTAGCAATGTCTTCTGCATATCTCGCTGTCGTATTACTGATGTTGGTTGGCGTAAGATATTACAAAATGAGGGACTGTGACAATTTTATAACGCAAATTGTTTTGAGAAACACAAAGATATTTCTAGGGTCTATAATATATGTACAACATTAATGTGTTGTACTAACTATTTTCAGGGTACTGAACTGAAATTCGTAAAGAAGGGTGAGGTTTTGGGCTCTGTCATTTCATTTAGGATATAGTTTTACGGTTGAAGGCTATGGATAAATATTTCCATTTCTTCCAAGATGTCCAGTCTCCAGCTCATTTCCAAAGTACGTAGTACTTTGAAGACATTGTCTGTTACGACACTGTATTCAGTTTCATCTGTATGTTTTGCTATAGCTGACTTATTAGATTCACCCAGTCTGAAACAGTCAATGTGCACATTAAAACAGGTTTTAGAGTTTCTTCCTGTTTGACCAATATTGTTGAAATGCCTGGGCTAGCAGCACAGAGCGGATTAGGTTGTGGAAAGGGGCCAAAATATGCTGCTGTCAGTTGCACTCAGCATACAAACTTTATTCATCAACACACAATATTACAAGAAGGATGCAAAACACTGAAAACTTTAATCGACATTCTTTGACTAACTTTAGATCGGCTGAAGGTCACACTCAAAATCCAAGACACAAGGCCCAAACAAGAAATTGAAATACAAGGTTCTTCTGGAGGTTTCACCCAAGAATGTTTTCTAGATCTTCAATCTAATCAGGATGAAGGCCTTAGCAATTTAATTTTAATGGAACTTGACTGGAGGCCGCATATTAAGCAATAAAAAGAGTTTCAATCAAAAGGCAGAAGGCCTTATCTTAAAACATCTCATGTAAAATTCGGCTGAAGGCCCATATAAAAGAATAACAATCTGATGCCTTAAGGGCAAGACAAGAAAATTAATTTAAGAGATATTGATGCTCAGCTGAAGGCCACACATCAACCAAATAACTAAACCCCAAACAGGGAAATTACCATATAACACACAAGGAACAGCTCTCAGAAGATTCAATGGATCGTCCTGGGACTGTAACACTAACGCCCGTTTAAGTGAGACAGGCGGCCTGTCTAATGACTTCTTAATCTGAAGGCAACCCAACCGACAGACAGCTGACCGACCATTCAACAAAATCAGTTCCACTCCACGCAACCAGCAAAACGACCACAAGATTTCAATACAGCGACACACAGAATATTGGCGCCCACAACGACCAACAACACCTCAGCTGTCGAACTACACGACGCACTGGACAGCAACGACACGACGAGGAAAATGCACTGCCGAAAATTACGTCAACGACCAGGGCAGGTAACCGCAACGTCAAAGGCCACAAGGCAGAGGATACCGCTGGTCAGCTTCAATAACAGGCAGAAGATACCGTTGGTCAGCTTCAATAACAGGGAATAAATTAAGTTAAACTTCACAGGAAGACCGCTGGAATCTTTGTCGACATGACTACACACACGTTGTTGCTCGCGGGAATGTCGGAAGAGCGACAACCAAACGAAGAAATGTATACAGTTGAGGCTCGATAGCAGGTTAAGTGAGGACTCAATTTTTATGCCAAGATCGGTGGGCGACGAACGTAGCACTCGCAAGCAGCACCTCACACACCAACCTCGCGTTCACGCCGAAAGGAGCCCCGTCCAGAGTACGCGCGACCGAGACTTCCTCGCCAACTGACCGACTGCCCAGGCCCGGAAACGGTGAAAGGACCAAATATATGTCGGCCGATGAGACGACCAACCGAACGATCAACCAACGGTCGTCCAGCTCCAATCTCCCTCCGTCGGACGGTTTATGTGTGTCGCCAGCGGTCGGCGAGCACTGGCTGTCCTCACCCCGCCGGCGCTCCATCCCCGACTTCACTGCTTCTGCATCCCGACTGCACTGCTTGGTCGT
This sequence comes from Schistocerca gregaria, assembly GCF_023897955.1. Taxonomy (NCBI): domain Eukaryota; kingdom Metazoa; phylum Arthropoda; class Insecta; order Orthoptera; family Acrididae; genus Schistocerca; species Schistocerca gregaria. The sequence goes on along the minus strand of NC_064927.1, from coordinate 194,316,131 downwards.
GTCCACCTCACTGTCAGACACACGACGACCCGGAAGGACTATCGGCCGCTCCAGAGATGGTACGACAGTGCACTTATCGATACGCGCGTCTGCTGCCGGTCACGGACAAGTAAGGCCAGTAAATGGAATAAGAAAACGAGACGACACTACCGTAATAGAAGGTGAAAAACAATAAATGCCATGAACAGGAGCCGTGCACGGCTAAATAGTATTTAATGCAATGATTACATGTAATTTTATAAATTCCAAGTTTCCTCGGCTCGTCTATAGGCTGTACGATAGACCAATTTCTTTGTTAAGTTGTTATTGATGGCAAAAGTGATCCTGATATCTGTGTTTTTTTACAACTTGGCTATTTTGTCTGATATGACTCCTAAATATGGCTTCAATTTAGGAAAGAAAATGCTTCTGAAAATGTCATGAATCCTCTGCGGATGCGATGAATAGCAGCTTTCTCAGAGCGTAGAAAAATGTATGTTATTGCAGATGAGTAGGGAAAACAATCTCTTAACGTTCGAAAGCAGTATTAATGATATGCTGTTTGACACAGTCACGTCGGTTAAACATCTTGATATAACGTTTCAAAGAGGCATGAAATAGAACTAGTACGTAAGGACGGTAGTAGGGAAGGGGAATGGTCAGCTTTGGTTCAATCGGAGAGTTTTGAGGTGTTGCTCATCTGCAAAGGAGACCGCCTACAGAACACTGGTGCGACCCATTCTTGAGTACTGCTCGAGTGTTTGGGATCCACACAAGGTCGAATTAAAGGATGACGTAGAAGCACTTCAGTGGGCTGCTAGATTTGCTACCGGTAGGTCTCAAAACAGGCAGATATTATGGAGATGCTTTCTGAACTCAGATGGGAATCTCTGTAGGGAAGACGAAGAACTTATCGCGATATACTATTAAGAAAGTTTATCGAACAAGCTAATTGCAGGAAGATTCTGCTGCCATCAATGTGGATTTCGCGTAAGAACTGGGAATTTAGGGATCATACAGAGGCATATAGACTGTCATTTTCTCTTCACTTGTTTTTGTAGTCGAACAGGAAAGGAAATGAGTAGTAGTCGTACGTGGTAGCCTCTGCCATATACCATAAGGTGGATTTTGGGGTATGAATTTACATGCAGATTGATGTGCCTTTGTTTTGTCATTTTTTTATTCCCCTAAGAATGGGGGGGGGGGGAGGGGGTCTATATAATGATACAGATATTGCATAATATCATGAAGAAAGGTGTCATTTGCACTGGACAGGTAACTTTTTTTTCATTGTTGTCATTTTGCTCCTTATACAAGGTGGGCTGGCAGAGGCAACTTTACTCGGCTCTTCAGCCACAAGCAGTACAATAAGAGAAAAAAAACAATGAAGACACTAAAGTAACATAATGGTGGTTAAAAAACAGTAGACACAGTAATTAAAAAACATGAAGCCGTTCACACTCGACGAAAAATAAGAAAACTGTCGACACTGTGCACAAAAACTTATGACTTAGACGACACACGTGAATGAAGGAGCGTGGGCGGCGAAAAACACTGAATCACAAACATGACGGGACACACACGAAAAACTGATGGCGATGATCTCTGGCGCACTAATGTTCACTTAACGTGTGCAAGTCTGGGAACCTGCCAAGAGGGGAGAAAGGTGGTGGGGGTGGGAGACGGGAGAGCAGAGATGCCAATGGCAGAGGAGATATAGGGAGGAATAAGGTATGTAGGGGAAGCTTGGGGGAAGGAGGGGGGAGGATGGAGGGAAGGGAGAGAGACGGGAGAGAGAGTGCCCTGAGCAAAAAACACAGGACGTGCGAGGAGAGGATCAAAGTTGATAGGAGGGGCATATGGAGGGGAGGAGGGCATCATCAGGGAGGGGGAGCTAGCGGAAGCCACCTTGGGAGATGGTAAGAAGAGTGGAGAGATGGAGAGCAGGTGGGATGTGGAATTACAGGCATGGCAGTGGACGGGGGTGGGACAGGATGTGAGAGACAAGCGGGTGAGGGGGATCTAATTTACGAGAGTTGTAGAGGATCCGTATCTGTTCAAGGAAAAGGAGGAGATGGGGGAACGGAATAAGGTTGTACTGGACCCATGTGGGGGAGGGGAGACGAATGCGATAGGCGAGGAGAAGAGCTAGGCGTTCGAGGATTTGAAGGGCTTTATAAAATGTAGGAGGGGCGGAGATCCAGGCAGGTTGGGCATAGCAGAGGATAGGGTGGATAAGAGCCCATGTACAGCCAGAAAGGAGCTTGAGGAGAAAGAGTCGGGAGTGTGCCTTGGCTTGGATTGTCCCGAGATGGGGGGGTCCAGGGCAGGCGACGGTCAAGGGTGACGCCAAGGTACTTAAGTGTGGGGGTGAGGGCGATAGGACGGCCATAGATGGTGACATAGAAGTCGAAGAGGTGGAAGGAAGGGGTGGTTTTGCCTACAATGACCGCCTGGGTTTTGGAAGGATTGACCTTGAGCAACCACTGGTTGCACCAAGTGGTGAACTGGTCAAGATTGGATTGGAGAAGGTGTTGGGAGTGCTGCAGGATGGGGGCGAGGGCAAGGAAGGCGGTGTCATTAGCGTACTGGAGAAGGTGAATGGGGGTTGAAGGCGGCGGCATGTTCGCCGTATACGAAAGGTACATAAGAGGGGAGAGGACGGAACCTTGGGCCACACCGGCGGAGAGGGAAAAGGTGTAGAAATCCGTGTTATGGATGGTGACGTAGGAAGGACGTTGGGAAAGAAAGGACCCAATCAGACGGACGTAGTTAATAGGAAGGGCGGTTTGGAGCTTGAAGAGGAGACGGGATGCAAAACATGGTCATAGGCGCGTTCGAGGTTGAGGTAAAGCGGAGCGACGGGAATTAAGCTGTTTGGAGAGGAGATGAGTGAGATGAAGGAGAAGGTCATCGGTAGAGAAGGAAGGAGGCGATGCTGGCGGAGATGCTGGTGGATGCGTCGGATAAGGATGGATTCCAAGACCTTGCTGAAGACCGAGGTAAGGCTGATGGGACGATAGGAGCAGACAGCGGACGGCGGTTTGTCGGGTTTTGAGGAACATCAGGATGCGTGAGGTTTTCCACAGGTCAGGGTAGTGGGTGGTGGACAGGACTACATTATAGAGCCTGGCCAGGGTGGAGAGGAAGGAATCAGGAGCTTCACGAAGGCGGATATAGGTGACACGATCGTGACCGGGAGCGCTGTTGCGTTTCGTGCGGAGTGTAGCAATGATATCAGGAGTAGTGATGGGGGCATTGAGTTCCGTGTGTGCAATGTTGTCCAAGTACTGGAAACCAGCAGCAAGTGGAGGGACATAGGTGTCAGTTCGATCGCGGACATCCGGGAAGAGGAATTAATCGAACTGGGGATCGTCTGGGATGGTAAAGACATCGGAGAGGTAGGAGGCAACCTTACTAAGGTTGTCAGGGAAGGGTTGATTGTCATGAAGGAGGGGGCAGTAGGGGGGGGGGGGGGTTTGATCCGGTAAGGCGGCAGAAGGCTGGCCAGTACTTGGACGAGGTGATAGGAAGTGTAGCATTAAGACGGGTGCATGTCTGTCGCCAGTCCCGGCGTTTCTTAGCCGCGAGCAAATTTCTAATGCGTCGTTGTAGTTGCCGGTGGCGTCACAGGTAACCTTGCAGTTTAGTCCGTTTAATATTCAAACCAACCAACGATTTGCACGATGTATAGTACTATAGTACTATCACAAAGCGAAAAAAGTGGTCCAACTAAAACATTCACATTTCTTTACGTACTACACGAATATGTAATAAAAATTGGGGTTCCTATTTTTATAAAACGCAGTTGATATCCGTTTGATCTATGGCAGCGCTATCTAGCGGTCCAACCATAGCGCCATCTGGTTTCCCCGTTCAAGCTAGACAAGTTTCGTTCTTTGTTGTTTTTTCGTTTGACGCTTATTTCGTGAGATATTTGGCCCGGTCACAGTCAATGGACTACCCTGTATATTCTGATTCCATTTTTAAATGATGGTGTCCACTTCCTATGTGCTGAAGTCTCTTTCTGAATTTGCTAAAACTTACCCAAAAAAATAAAGAGATTTCAAAAAGTAAAAACATATTCCATAGTACAACATGGTAATATACAAAGAAACAAATATTCTATTGAAATTTAAAAGTGTTGTAATCGAGAAATTTTTGTCAATACTGTATTTAGTCATCTGTCTGTTACATTATTACTCTAGTGCGCACCAATAATCAATAAGTGAAAGCAGATTAAGCAGAGGTATTATCGAATATATATATATATATATATATATATATATATATATTGAAATAAACAAAACAAATACCGTGCGAACAGGCCTTGAAGGCCCAAGGGCACCAACGCGCCGCCGTGTCATCCCTAGCCCTTAGGCATCACTGCATGTGGATACAGAGCAACATGAGGTCGGCACATCGCTTTCCCAGCCATTGTCAGTTTTTGTGATTGGTGCCAATACTTCTCAATCAAGAAGCACCTCAATTGGCCTCACAAGGGCTGGGTGCACCTCACGTGCCAATAGCACTCGGGAGACCCGGATGTTGACCCATACAAGTGCTGCCAAGCCAGACAGTATTTAACTTCAGTGATATGACGGAAACAGGTGTTACCACTGCGGCAAGCCGTTTTTCATGTAGTGAAATATATTTTGAAAATGTAGCTATTGGAAACTAACACAAATTTATTTTCAAGACATGGAAAATCATTAAGATATTAATGAAACTAATTTAATTCTGGAAATATCCCATTTTTTCCATAGTAAAAGACCTTTTGTTGAGAGTAAAATATGGTGCACGACTGGAGAAATACAACTGTACTATCCACACGTTGTACAACTAGTTTTAAAAATATGTAGAATTTACTACTTGTACAGAAACCAGACAGCAGTTATTAAGAGTCGAGGGTAATGAATCGAAAAGTAGTGATTGCGAAGGCTGTGAGACAGGGCTGTAGCCTATCACCGACGTTATTCTATCTCTACATTGAGCAAGCAATAAAGGAAAAAAAATGGAATAGGAGTTTAAAGTTCAGGTGGAAGAAATAAAAAGAAGTTAGCCGATGATATTGTAATTCTGTCAGAGACAGCAAAGGAAGAGGAATCGAACGGAATGTTATTCAATCTGAATATTGAGCAAGCAGTAAAGGATATAAAAGAAAAATTTGGAGTAGGAATTAAAATCCATGGTGAAGAAATAAAAGCTTTGAGCTTTGCTGTCAGAAGCAGCAAAGGACCTGAAACAGCAGTTGAATGGAATGGACAGTGTCTTGAAAGAAGGAAATAAGATGAACATCAACAAAAGAAAAACAAGGATAATGGAATGTAATCGAACTAAATCAGGTGATGCTGAGGGAATTAGATTAGGAAACGAGGCACTTAGTGTAGCACATGAGTTTTTTATACGGACAGCAAAATAACTGGTGATGGCCGAAGTATATAGGATATAAAACGTAGACTGACCATGGCAAGGAAAGCGTTTCTGAAGAAGAGAAATTTGTTAACACTATATGTAGATTTAAGTCTTAGGAAGTCTTCTGAAAGTATTTGTATGGAATATAGCCATGTAAGGAAGTGAAACATGGATGGTCAACAGTGTAGACAAGAAGACAATAAAAGCTTTCGAAATGGAGTGCTGCAGAAGAATTCTGACGATTGGATGGGTAGATCTCAAAGGTAATGTGGAAGTTTTGAATAGAATTAGGGAGAAAAGAAATTTGTGGCACGACCTTACTAGAAGGTGGGATCGGTTGATAGGACACGATCTGAGACATCAAGAGATCGCCAGTTCAGTACTGGAGGATAGCATGGGGTCATAAATTTGTAGAGGAAGACCAAGGGATGAACACAGTAAGCAGATTCAGCAGGATTTACAGTAGGTTGCTGTACTTATTCAGAGATGAAGAAGTTTGCACAGGATAGAGTAGCATGGAGAGCTGGATCAAACCAGTTTTCAGACTAAGAACCACAAAAAATATAAAATTTTACTTGCCATAAAATTCATGAATTAACTATATACTTCAAGTTGTTTTAATATACAGTATTATACACCACTTAAATATGTTGAGCTCGAAATATTTACAAATGCTGCACAAAACACACCCTCGTGTTTATCAACAATAAAATCTATGGAAAATTGCGGAAAATGCTCGTGACGACCTCTAGTTGGTTTTCTTTCGCGTGATTCTATTAGGTCGCTGGATAAGCTCGTGACATTTTCCCAAGAGATTAATAATCACAACAGATACTGTAAGAGGTCCATGATTAAGGAATTTGTTGCTAGCGCACTCGAGCAGATGTAATTTCGATGGATTGCTCACGAGCTGCCTGCGATATGTAAGTTACAAGAGAATCTCAGACCAGAGAGCAGTGTTGTCAGCAGTAGGAACTGTGTAGCAGTAGGAGTAAGACGTAGCGAGGAGTCTGGTGTATCGAGTTGGCTGGGCCGGTCATGGGGAGCGATGGCGGTGCCTGAGCGTAGCATAAGGTAAAAGCAGCCTCGCGCAAATGTACTATTGTTACGTCAGGTCCCATGTAAATGTTTTCAAAAAAATCTCTTAATAATAATCTTTCTCATAAAAACTAACTTTTGACAATCATTCATCTCAATTTAAAGAATTTACTAATTTCTCCAATCCATGGTCATCCCGATTATTTGCAAAGAAATATCAGTTGTTTCTTTTTATACATGACAAATCTATCTGCCAACATTGCTCTGGGCTGTGTCAGAAAAATTTCTTATAAGAACAGATATATACGCGTTATTCGGTGACTTCATTGAGGTACGAATTTTCAATTTATTCAGTGTGATCTTTCAGGGCCATGACGCAGCACTGCTGGCGTCCAAATTTACCAATTAAGTTTCACAGTCAATCAATCACTGAAAGGTTACATGTGAGTCTAATTTTTTATTAGGAGTTTAGTCACATTGTGTTACTGGTAGGTTACGGAATTTGTCTGTTGGTAGCCTACACTAAATGTGAATGGTATACATATTAGTTTTTCTGTTTGGAGGTTACAGTACATACAACTAACACTTAAGTCACGAAAATTTGTTTTCGTTCACTACTGCCAAATCTGGAAACACCGAGGGTAACTTCTCGATTCTGTGACTGTAGAAATCACGTGTTTTTGAAGCGAAGAAGTCATCGAGCCATGTTCGGAGAGCATTTTAATTCGGAAAGGAGCTACTACTGTAAAGCTTATTAGATAGGAAAAATGAAAATCTGAGGACACAGAATTAGGTGAAGAAGGTGGGGGCAGAGTAACTTCCCAACACAAGTCCTGCATAGGGTCCTTGTCAGTTTACCAGAAAGTGGGTGTCCGTTATCGTGGAGTAGCATCACTTCTCGCCGTTTACCTGGTCACTGTTCTTGGATTGCGCCTGCAAGATGTTCATTTGTTGAGAGTAAATGTCAGCAGTGGCAGTTACACCTCAGGGGAGCAATTCGTAATACACCGTACTGTTGCCGTTCCACCAGGTGCATAACATTATCTTTTGTGACTGTGGTAGGTATTTTTACGGGGGGTTGCTGCTTTATTTGTGCTCAACCGGTTTCGTTATGTTAGCATAAAGACAACATTTCTCATCACCAGTAACGATACAGGATAGTAACCTCTGTTATGCTCACGAGACAGTTAATGACGAGAATGCAGAAATGCACATATGGCTAAGCGCTTATTTTTGTGATTTTGGCTTAGAGCATGCGGTACCCATACACCTGAGCTTTGAAGCTTCCCCATAGCATGCGATTGTCACTCGATGGTGGAATGATCACAGTTCATCATATTTGTCAGTTCTCGAGTATTCTGACGTCGATCATTGCGAACTAATACGCTTAAACGACCTTCATCAAACCCCAAAGATCTTCCTGGACGTGGAGAGTAACTCATGTTGGAAATGTTCCAATATCTGCACTTTGCACTGCATTTTCTAGCATCCAAAGCTCTACACACTACCTCCAAATGACAGTGTGTACATTCAAATAGTGACAGTGAACAACAAATAAACAATCCCGTAGTAGCTGTAATACCAATACGCAAAACAAAAACGCTTCGAACTTGTGCGCCTATCTGATAAAATCACCCAATAGACAGAAGACCGACCAAAAACCATCATGTGTTTCTAGGTACTCTATCCTCTAGGTACAACACTGCTCCATGAGTAACTAATCTAATTTTGTTATTATAATATTACGTTTGTTTAATGCGGACTCGGATATGTTTTGTTTGTTTTCATTTCTTACATAAACGTCGCAGAGTTCTGACGAGCGCTGATGGCCATATTTCATGAACCACAAGTTTTCATGTCATCGGATACAATAAACAGGTGGGTGACGGCCGTGCAGCACAAAAAGAAGCCTGAAGCTGTACCATAACTCATTTAGCGAGTATGATCTTACAGTGAAGCACATGTATAAATATTCGTTATCATGTATGTTTATTAAAATATATTCAGTTTCTTGTTGGCCACTCTAGGCTCAAGTTAATTCGTTGTGGAATAAGTCAAGACATTTTATTACGTGACCTACCTTTGCACACTTTTGACGAAAATAGACTCAGTTAAAGTGTTTGTGAAAAATACTAATATTCATTAAATTGTGGACGGTATACCACGTTGTGTGTTTCATAAGAAGACAATTTCAGTTCTATCTATTGTGGAATTTTCATAAACTAGTAGATACATATGAAAAAGTTGTTTAATTTTGAGAGCGCTGGAAGTCATAAGAATGTACTTGTTTTACGATAATTAACTGACGTTAATTCTCTACTGAACATTTTTTGTTTCAAAAACTGGGAAGGGCGTACGAATTGTTTGTTGATGAAAAGTTCACGGTTGGGAATATATTCATATACCATAATAATGTCGATAATATTAATTTCAAGTGTAGCTGCTGGTGAAAAAGTCACCGATTCACCAATTGTGTTGTGTGCTGGCTAAAGAATATCGCTATTGTCTGGGCTATGGAGAAAAACAGTAGCTGTTTTGTACAATTTTCGAATGGGAACATAGAAAGTATTTTTCCTTTCTTTACCATATTCCTCCATAAAAGAGGCTAGACTAGAGATATTCGCGAAATTAACTATTCAGATTGATTCTGCTAACTCTACTGATGTCGCTTTGTGCAACCCGCAGTATGTCTATAGGGTGTTTCCGTAAGAGCGTGCAAAAATGTAACGGAACATAAAGAATGCTCTCCACTGAACTATTTGAGATAGGGAATCTGGGATCGGAATAGCCAGCTTAAAGAGATATGGAAATAAACTTGTCTACCGCAAGCATTACTGTTTCCCAGCTTATTTACAACTAAAATGCGTACAAGTTTAAACGTACTGTGCTGTTTATTTTCATGCACATTCTTTGTTTCCTGTAAGGAAAGGAGAAGGACGAGCCTGATTACCAGGAAGTCATGATGCAGGATTTGTTTAATTTACTTGTTGATAAGGTGGCTCTGTTGGATCGTATATACACTGTCCCGTGACAGAACGTGCTATGAATTAACGACAGACACATTCATTACTCAATGCTTTTCAGAGATATACCGGTACAGTATTTCCTGGTTGCTGAATTGGAAGGGGAGGTCCTATTCCATGGCCTGCTAGTTCACCTGACCTGAATCCCCTTGATTATTTCATATAGGGATATCTAAAGTCATTTGCGTATGAGGGCCCAGTCGATACGGAGATGGAATTATTTGCTAGAATTGTAGCTACCTGTGATGTGATTCCAAACACATCAGGGATTTTTGTAGGGGTGAGTCAGAATCTTGTTCGCCGATGTCATGCTTGCATTGAGGCTGATGGGCGTCACTTTCATCATATTTTGTAAGATAGGGCAATACCATTGTTTCAATGATGGTATTTTCAGTTAACTAATGTAAATAAAAAAGTACACGGTAATGTGATTTAATTCCTATTATCTCGCTGAGCTGGTTCCTCTGACCCAGGTCCCCTACCTCAAACTGTTCAGTGGAGCATCCTCTATGTACTGTTAAATATTTGCACGCTCTTACGGAAACATCCTGTATGTCAGGAATGGTGTGCAGACAGGCGTTAGGCACGTTATCGGTATAAGACTATAAGTGTTAAAAAGTGGTACAAATGGCTCTGAGCACTATGGGACTTAACATCAGAGGTCATCAGTCCCCTAGAACTTAGATTTACTTAAACCTAACTAACCTAAGGACGTCACACACATCCATGCCCGAGGCAGGATTAGAACCCGCGACCGTAGCGGTCGAGCGGTTCCAGACTGAAGCGCCTAGAACCGCTCGGCCACACCGGCCGGCTATATAAGTATTCTCTCAGAGCTTTGGGTGGCTCTTAGCAAACGGGATCACACTGTAAAAATACAAGTGAGGATTGGCCGTGAATTACACGCTATTTCGTAACCAAGATATACGCTGCTTCTGCCAAACTTATCCAAGTGTCTTCAGTCTTTCTATGTGTAATTAGTGATATAGTCATAGAGCTTTTGGATGTCTCTATAAATTTCTTTCGTTTATGTTACTTAATCTTTCATAAATGGTTCAGAAACGTCGCCTTATGAAATTTCATCATCAGAAGCAACGAAATTATTAGGAGATATCAAAATGAGAATCGTAGGAGGAACAGTTTTCCGGTATATAACCCAACGAAAACATTAATATACAAGTGACTCAGCTGCCCCTACCAACGTCTTTTAATGCAAGCCAGCATGACAGAACAAAGTTGTTTGCCAATTCGCTTTGGATATGTGGATCACATAGTCAAAATATCGCAGAATAAATGGATATACGAAGGTATATTAGGCCTACTGCACAAATTTGTTATGGGTGTCCATCTTATTGCTTGGACGATGGACTTCAGCTGATGATATATATGAGAAAAACTACCACCTCAGCTATATCTTGAGAATGTTTTTATTCTATCACACGACTAATTTGGGCAGTACATTACCGCCATTCTCAGATCCCGCCACTGCCACAATAAGCCAGTCACTACTCTTGATGAGCTGTGGTATCGTGTTGAAGATGTACCTGTACACGCCATTCAAGCCCTGTTTGACTCAATGCCCAGGCGTATCAATGCCGATATTACGATCAGATGTGGTTGTTCTGGGTACTGATTTCTCGTTATCTATGCACCCAAATGGCGTGAAAACGTAATCACATGTCAATTGTAGTATAATATAATTGCCCAATGAATACCCGTTTATCATCTGCATTTCTTCTTGGTTAACAATTTTAATGGTCAGCAGCGTATCTTCTTTTAAGTTCTTTGTTTCCGATGGTGAAACACACTTGATAAGGCAATATTTCTGAACCATTTATGAAAGGTTAAGTACTTTAAACGGAATAAACTTACAGATACATTAAATATCTTTATGATTACACCGCTAATTAATAATGAAAGATTGGAGACACTTGAATAAATTTGGCAGAAGTAAGGTATATCTCGGTCCAAAAACACCGCGTAACTCTTAGCCAGTCTTCATTTGAAATTTTGCGGGATGAGACCATTTGCTAACAGTCGCCCGGCTACTACGTGTCTAACGCCTGTCTATATACCGTTTCTGATACACACAATGCGGGTTGCATAAAACGACATGACAATGGTAGATGAATGATCTTGTGTATAAACTATCAAACCAATTTGTGGTGGTGCCGAGACAGCATACGGTGATAAAACGACAAAATATTTTCTTTATCATTGTTTAATTTTCAAAAGGGAGGCTTTTTACCACAGACGGCACAAGAACGCAACTGCTTTTCAGCCATGCAAATTTTTAAAAGTTTACCGGTTTGAAATTTATATATAAAATGATGGAAAAAGTAAAACGTAAAATTTCTGTGGTTTATGAATATCTTGTCCCGCATCTGATTTATTTTGTTTTCTTTTTGAGTACAAGGCACGTTGATAAAATCTTCTCGGGCCTCCGTCTGGGTAGCTGCGTCGAAAATCCGCTACGTTTCGATGCGTATCATTCTCATCATCTTCATAAGCGGTATACCCCGGGGAAGCCTGCATTCACACATGGCACGTTTGTTCCCTTGTGTATTGTTCTGTAATACGTGACCCTGCATGCAATTACGCGTTACTAAGAGCTTTAGATGACATGGTAATTAGCTCAGTAATTTTCTTCCATATTGATTATTTTTTTACTTCATTCAGGGATCAATAGCTGCAGCCATCAGGTCACGTGGTCGTTCACTTAGTAATGTAGTTATGTATTATGTATTTTTATTTTTACTTTATCATTCCTACAAGAAAAAGTGAACTGTATAAATGAGAATTCTATTGTTTTTCAGAGCCACCAGGTACCACAGCAGCTACTGGAAATGTGATGTGCTCCATAGGAGTTGCAAGCGTCTTGGAAATGCGGCAACCTGCGGTACAGCAAAGTGTGGTTGGCGGCTGGGTCGTAGGCACCACCTAGGCTTCAGCACCTCTCTCCGCTATGGGGGAGATGGTAAGGTCATCTCACTGGAGTCGGAAGCTGTGATGTAGATGACAGCACCTTAACCAAGTACGACAAAAAATTGCTTCATAATTATACGCTAAAGGCTTTCACGACCGGATGTTTCAGCTGCGGAGAATTCTTTCGGGTTGTATGGCCGTGGTCCATATAACTCTTCTATCCATGACATTTCATCCAAAGCTACGTTGGACATCTTCGGGGGTGCTCCTGGTTGTGCTGAGTCTTGCCGACTGTCTTTGTTAGTTCTGCAGGGATGTCATCAATGCCCATTGCGTTGTTGCCCCGTAGTTCTTTTAGAGTTTTGTCAAATACTTCTTGCGGAATGTCATCTTCCTTGTCATCTTCGTTTATTTGCTGTTCTTTTCCCATTACTGCCTCTGAAAGAGGTATTCCGGCATGCAACTCGTGTTTCCATATCATCACCATGTCTTCACCGAACAGCATTTTCCCCTCTTCATTTTCTATTGGGCCTGACAGTGTTGTTTTACGTTTGTTAAAAAATTTATTTGTTGTTCTGTAGGCTAAATCAGTTCTTCCGCTTAGCATACTTTCTTCCACTTCCCTGAACATTTTCCCAAGAAAATTTTCTCTTGCTTTCCTAGCTTCTCTATTCATTAAATTCCTCAGTCTTCTGCATTCAGCTTTTCCTTGTTCATCAGTTACGTGTTTGTATAATATCCTTTTTTCTATAAGCTCAATAAATAACATCTGCTGTAATCCTTTTCCTCTTGTTTTTGGGTTTAGTTTTTTCCAACTATCTTTTCTGCTGCTTTGTACGTTTTAGAAGTAACTGTCCAGCGCTATCTTAAGTGGAACGACTACTTAAAACAAATAATGGAAAAAGCAGATGCCAGGCTCAGATTCATTGGAAGAATCTTAAGCAAATGTAATTCATCCACGAACGAAGTGGCTTATAAGGCCCTTGTTGGATTCATTCTTAAGTATTGTTCACCTAACTGGGATCCCTATCGTGTAGGACTGACGGAAAGAGAAGATCCAACGAAGAACGGGATCGTTTAGCCAGTGCGAAAGCGTTACGGAGATGCACAACAAACTCTATTGGCAGACGCCTCAATAAATTTTTTAACAAACGTAAAACAACACTTTCAGGCACAACAGAAAATGAAGAGGGGAAAATGCTGTTTGGTGAAAACATGATGAAGATATGGAAAGAATACATTGAGGAGTTGCATGCCGGAATACCTCTTTCAGAGGTAGTAATGGGAAAAGAACAGCAAATAGACGAAGATGACAAGGAAGATGACATTCCGCAAGAAGTATTTGACAGAACTCTAAAAGAACTACGGGGCAACAACGCAATGGGCATTGATGACATCCCTGCAGAACTAACAAACACAGTCAGCAAGACTCAGCACAACCAGAAGCACCCCTGAAGATGTCCAACGTAGCTTTGGACGAAATGTCAGAGATAGAAGAGTTATATGGACCACGGCCATACAACCCGAAAGAATTCTCCGCAGCTGAAACATCCGGTCGTGAAAGCCTTCAGCGTATAATTATGAAGCAATTTTTTGTCGTACTTGGTTAAGGTGCTGTAATCTACATCACAGCTGCCGACTCCAGTGAGATGACCTCGATGAAACGTCCCCTTAGATAAATTATACATGACTGTGCTTAAACTGACACACAATATTTTTTAGCGCAACTACTGGAGTCGGCAGCTGTGATATAGATGACAGCACCTTAACCAAGTACGACAAAAAATTGCTTCATAATTATACGCTGAAGGCTTTCACGACCGGATGTTTCAGCTGCCGAGAATTCTTCCGGGTTGTATGATTCATCCAGAAGCGGGTAGAAGTGACTGATCATATCAGCAGGATGCAGATTCTACAATTCCATTGCAAGAACCCTCCCTGTACGTTTGTCAAGTACGTGGCCCAGTGTCTAGTTGTAATAAACCAACCGTAAACGCAAGAGCCGTATCTGGAGATGTGCAGATCCATGACACTTCGCCAAGAACATCATAGAGCTCTCCTACCTCTTCTCTCCTACTGATAATACCCGTTCCGCAGCGGTTGGTAGCACCAGGTCGTGGACTCGTTGAAATGTCGTAGTGATGTTAAGTGAATATCTTAGGCAAATGAAGAGGCTGACTTCAGCAATGAATAATTCCAGCTGGCCGGCCGCATACAGCTATGACCCCTGCAATGCTCATGCGGACTCTCTCATTAGAGATGATCGATTGATCATAATCAAACACCTCGCTTCTCAACTGGATGTCTCTGTTAGTAGTGCGATAGTGCTGACACACTCGCCTAGCAGCTGGGGTACTGAAAGATGTCTGCCTGCTGCATTCCTCGCCGCCAAACGGAAGGCCGTTAAGAGCAACGAAGAACTATCTTTGCGGAATTGTTTGCACATTACGAGGCTGATCGTCACAGCCGATGAAACATGGGTTTACCACTTTAAAATAAATGTAAACAGTCTCAACCGCAACCGTTAGCGTTCGTGGAGTCGTAACGCCTGCTCTTTCCACCTTCTACCATCATAGTTTGAGGTCTGAAGATGTTCTAAAACAGGCCGAAACCGATAATATATGAAAAGTTCCTTGACTCTGAGGCTGTCTATGTTAATTTCAAAATAAAATTAAACCTCTGTTCTCGGAGAGAAATGTTCTCAAAAGTTATGGGTTTACCACTTCGAGCCAGAAACAAAATGGCTATCCGTGGAGTGGCGTCACATGACCTCTCCTCCTTATAAAAAGTTCAAAGCCACATTTTAAGACTGCAAAGTCATTGAGATGGTCTTCTGGGACTCTGAAGTCTGTTAGTTGTCCTACCCCATGGTGAAAGTATAAACTAGGAATTGTATTGTGCTATCCACAGAGATTTGAAGAAACGACTTCAGCGTGTTCGTCGCTATAAACATGCAAACGAACTTTTTCTTATCCATGACACTAACAGGCCCCACACAAGTCTGCGGACATGAGAGGAGATCACAAAACTTCATTCGACTGTTCTTCCTCATCTAGCTTCCAGCCCTGATCTCACACTTTCGGACTTCTGTCTGTCTGTCCCAGTGAAGGATGCACTCCATAGGATGGGAAGCAGTACGTGGATGGTGGGGTGGTTATTGATGCAGCAAGGCGTTCACTCCGACGTCGACCAGTAGAGTGGTACCATGCTGGCATCAGGCTTTCGCAGTAAGGTGGCATAAGGCCCTTGCATTGGATGTAGATTATGTTGAAAAATACCGATTTATAGCCAAAAGAATGGGGAAAAATATGGTGTATAAGAGTCCTTGATAAAACCAATCTCCATTCAGAAAAAAATGTATTGCATAACTCTTTTAACGTGCTTCGTACTTACAGACAGTGGAGTACACAAGAGATTGTATTTCAGCCGCAATCTCAATTCCAGCGAAGACGGTCGATGCACGCGGCGAGAAAATGGAGAAATTACAGCTCATGCGGAATCTTACTCCCCACCTACCAGTTACGAATTGTTGTTGTTATGGTCTTCAGTCCAGAGACTGGTTTGATGCAGCTCTCCATGCTAATCTGTCCTGTGCAAGCATCTTCATCTCCCTGTACCAACTGCAACGTACATCCTTCTGAATTTGATTAGTATATTCATCTCTTCGTCTCCCTCTACGGCTTTTACCCTCCACGCTGCCCTCCAGTACTAGATGCCTCAGAACATGTCCTACCAAGCGATCCCTTCTTTTGGTCAAGTTGTGCCACAAACTTCTCTTCTCCCCAATCCTATTCAATACCTCCTCATTAGTTATGTGATCTACCCACCTAATCTTCAGCATTATTCTGTAGCACCACATTTCAAAAGCTTCTATTCTCTTCTTGTCTAAACTATTTATCGTCCATGTTTCACTTCCATACATGGCTATATTCCATACAAATACTTTCAGAAAAGACTTCCTGACACTTAAATCTATACTCGATGTTAACAAATTTCTCTTCTTCAGAAACGCTTTCCTTGCCATTGACAGTCTACATTTTATATCTTCTCTACTTCGAACATCATCAGTTATTTTGCTCCCCAAATAGCAAAAACTCATTTACTACTTTCAGTGCCTCATTACCTAATCTAATCCTAGCTTTACTATTGTTGATGTTCATCTTATATCCTCCTTTCAAGACACTGTCCATTCCGTTCAACTGCTCTTCCAAGTACTTTGCAGTCTCCGACAGAATTACTATGTCATCGGCGAGCCTCAAATTTTTTATTTCTTCTCCATGGATTTTAATACCTACTCCGAATTTTTGTTTTGTTTCCTTTACTACTTGCTCATTATACCAATATACAGACTGAATAACATTGGGGATAGTCTTTAACCCTGTCCCACTACCTTCCCAACCAGTACTTCCCTTTCATGCCCATCGACTCTTATAACTGCCATCTGGTTTTTGCACAAATTGTAAACAGCCTTCTCCCCCTGTATTTTACCCCTGCCACCTTCAGAATTTGAAAGAGAGTATTCCAGTCAACATAGTCAAAAGCTTTCTCGAAGCCTACAAATACTAGAAACGTAGGTTTGCCTTTCCGTAATCTATCTTTTAAATAAGTCGTAGGGTCAGTATTGCCCCATGTGCTCCTATATTTCTACGGAATCCAAACTGATCTTCCCTGAGGTCGGCTTCTACCAGTTTTTCCATTCGTCTGTAAGGAATTCGCGTTAGTATTTTGCAGCTGTGATTTACAACTGATAGTTCGGTAATTTACACATCTGTCAACACCTGCTTTCTTTGGGATTGGAATTATTATATTCTTCTTGAAGTCTGAGAGTATTTTGCCTGTCTCGTACTTATTGCTAGAGTTTTGTCACGGATGACTCTCTCAAGGCTATCAGCAGTTCTAATGGAATGTTCTCCACTCCCAGGGCCTTGTTTCGACTTAGGTCTTTCAGTGCTTTGTCAAACTCTTTACGCAGTATCATATCTTCCATTTCATCTTCATCCACATCCTCTTCCATTTCCATAATGTTGTCCTCAAGTACATCGCCCTTGTATAGATCCTCTATATACTCCTTCTACCTTTCTGCTTTCCCTTCTTTGCTTAGAACTGGGTTTCCATCTGCATTCTTGATATTCATACAAGTGGTTCTTTTTCTCCAAAGGTCTCTTTGATTTTGCTGTAGGCAGTATCTATCTTACCCCTAATGAGATATGTCTCTACATCCTTACATTTGTCCTCTAGCTATCCCTGTTTAGCCATTTTGCACTTCTTGTCGATCTCATTTTTAAGACATTTGCATTCCTTTTTGCCTGGTTCATTTACTGCATTTTTGTATTTTCTCCTTCAGTTAGATTCAATACTTACTTGATCCTCTTCTGCCTTCACCATTTCATCTCTCAAAGCTACCCATTCTTCTTCTACTGTATTTCTTTCCCTCATTCTTGTCAATCGTTCCCTTATGCTCACCCTGAAACTCTCTACAACCTGTGGTTCTGTCAGTTAATCCAGGTTCCATCTCCTTAAATTCACCACTTTTTGCAGTTGCTTCAGTTTTAATCTACAGTTCCTAACCAATAGATTGCAGAGTCCACATCTGCCCCTGGAAACGTTTTACAATTTAAAACCTGGTTCCTAAATCTCTGTCTTACCATTATATAATCTATCTGAAACCTTCCAGTGTCTCCAGGCCTCTTCCAGATATACAACCTTCTTTCACGATTCTTAAACCAGGAGTTAGCTATGATTACGTTATGCTCTGGGCAAAATTCTAGCAGGCGGCTTCCATTTCTTACTCCCATTCCATATTCACCTACTACGTTTCCTTCTCTTCCTTTTCCTACTATCGAATTCCAGTCACCCATGGCCCTTCACTATCTGAATAATTTCTTTTTTCTCATCATACATTTCATCAATATTTTCGTCATCTGCAGAGCTAGTTGGCATATAAACTTGTACTACTGTGGTAGGCATGGGCTTCGTGTCTATCTTGGCCACAATAATGCGTTCACTATGCTGTTTTTAGTATCTTACCCACACTCTGTCAACGAACTTCACTAATTACCCCTATATCTAACTTGAACCTGTCCATTTTCCTTTTTAAATTTTCTAACCTACCTGCCCGATTAAGGGATCTGACATTCCACGCTCCGATCCGCAGAACGCCAGTTTTCTTTCTGTTGATATGATGTCCTCCTGATCAGTCCCCGCCCGGAGATCCGAATGGAGGACTATTTCATCCCTCGAGAAAAATTACGGCTGTAGTTTCCCCTTGCTTCCAGCCGTTCGCAGTACCAGCACAGCAAGGCCGTTTTCGTTAGTGTTACATAGTCGGATCAGTTAACCATCCAGACTATTGCCCCTGCAACTACTGGAAAGGCTGCTGCCCCTCTTCAGGAACCACACGTTTGTCTGGTCTCTAAACAGATATCCCTCCGTTGTGGTTGCACCTACGGTACGGCTATCTGTATCGTTAGGCACGCAAGCCTCCCCAACAACGGCAAGGTCCACGGTTCGTGAGGGGGGAGGGGGGGGGGCAGTTACTAATAGAACAGGGAATGGGGGCGAGACTACGGTAATGGTGCCGGAAGTACCCTCCGCCATCAGCGGACGATGGCTTACGGAGTATAGATGTAGACATAGACGTACCTGTGGTGCTGAGCAAATGTGGTGCAATTACAAGCTGTCTATAAACACGCCACGCGACGGGTGCTCATTTTGCAGTACCAAACCAGTCAAATTCTTATTCTTAAACGATCTCCTGCATAAAAGTATTGACGGTAAAAGAATATTTCCAACAACAAATGAAGCGCCAATTGGTACTTGATAATTACTAATGTATCCTAGTAGGCTTATGTATCGTAGTCGGAAATATTCGAATAACACGTGTCTGCATTTCTGTAATTCTGCTGTTTGGGCTAAAACTCACACGTGTGGAGCGAATTAATATAACAGTCGGGTGTCTGCTCTCACCATCGCCCTGACGTTTCTCACTGTTAAATTTGTGGGTGTTTTATTAGCGTTGCTCGAGCGTAAACTGTAGCTAAAAGAGGTTAAATTTAATTACTGCCACCGAGCGTGAAGCAGAATAATTAGGATTTACAGCAATAAATTTCGCTTGCACTTTTTCATGTGCGCAACTTATATCACTTCGAGGTGAATTAGAAACAATCTGCTGCATACATGCAATGTCATGTGACCAAAAAAATATGCTTCCTCCACAAATTATCTGGTTTAAACTAAGCTTATGTTCACGATTACACAAATATGAAACAGAAAGCTTTGAGAGTATCATAATAAGGCATCTGACATTCGTTGATGGATGAATGAACGCGTTCTGCAGACTTTTCCCTGCGTTAAAGTATGCAGGTACACAATGCCATGTTACTCTTAAATTTAGTCTTTTCTCTGACCACCTCTCATTTTGTCCTCGTCTGTTTCTTTTCTTCATCTACCAAACATTTGCCTGACTGCATGTCCATTCGACGTCTATTTAATTTTTCAGCAGTCCAGTCTATTTCCTGATCCAATTAATTATTATCTTTCCTTTTTATTTGAAACATACAAGCTGCATCGTTCTCTGAACTTCCTCCACTTTTTGAATGGTTTTAGAATTGAAAATCAACGCTTCATTGTCGCAATACAAACCTTTTATAAACTTCCCTCTTCAGAACCATTAGCAGCTTTGTTTTCAAGAAAGTACATACACTGACGAACCAAAACATTATGACTACTCACTTAATAGGGCTATCATTGTTCCGCAATTCCGAGGCGATTGTACGTGGCAAGGATTCGGCAAGTCCTCTGTAGATTTCCGAAAATATGTGGCACTAGATGTGTATGTAGAGACAAAACAATTCTCATAAATTCCACAGGGGTGATCTCTAGGCGTGTCGCACATCGAGTTCAGATCAGGAGAAGATTCAACGTGACTTCTCTGTCACGCTGCTCAAACCACATTGCACGATTCTGGGCAGTTATCCTACTCGGAGGATGTCATTGCAGTAGGGGAAAACATCAAGCTTGAAGCCATTCAGGTAGTCCGCAATATTGTTCAATCAGTCCACAGCTTCGCTTACTACCACAAGTTCCACCGATGTCCAGCCGAATGTCTCCCGTTGCCTAATACTGTCCCTAACGGCCTAATTCTATGGCGTGATGTACGTTTCGAGCATCCGTTCACTTCTATGGCAGCGTAACCAGGTGTGACAACCTGTCGCGAATGGGTCGCGAATGTGAGTAGAAATGCATAAGATTGCATAAGATGAACATGTAGGAAAGCAACCTAACGTCAGCCAGGGCGCTGGGGGCAGGAGAGGTTGCGTTTTTTGTGGCAAGGGACGCTGGAGCTACATGACCAGCTTCTGGAAGGACGACAAGACATGGGAGGCGCGCGTGATCGCGGGGATTGCATCAGACGATACTATGTAAGCAGGGCCCCTTGTTTTGCCAGAGAGGTTACTTGGACAGTTGCCTTAGACGCTGGACATGAGTTACTCTGCCTTTGGACGGACTTAGTTTCTCGTGGCACTTAGCTGCACAGGGCACATGCAGGATTGCCCAACTTACATTCAATGTGTTGGTGCCTCTGAGGGTTCGAGAGTGGTCTTATCCTACCTCGTGTTTCATCTCAGTTATTTCATCAGAAGTATACGTCCTTTATCCCACCGATTTCCCTTATCTGCAAAGAATTTCCAGCTTGTTTTCCAGCACCCATCCTGATTCGCTCACAAGAAACTATAGACGCGACAAACCGACCCGGTGTATTAGTGACAAGGAAAGTGATTTATTTGACAAGGCGAAATATTTACATTGGTCCATCATCCAATCTCAGTAATCTGGAGCCCACAGCAGTTTAATTATGTCGTTCGGTCAACGTGGGGACGTGTAGGTGCCGTTTGCTACAGAGTCCTAGCTTCAGCAAGTGCGCTAAAGGGTTTGTTTCAAAGCACTTGCGCCTGTATAACCGTTTTACTGTTTCATCACATCTGTGACAGAGCGCAGTCTATTCTGTTTTACAGAGTGGGCATGCCTCCGATTTACATGTTCTCTGATGAGATGTGGACATATAACAACTGTCCTTCAACCTCTTCCCATAGACGCTCTTGGCAGTAGCATGAACAGCTGACTAAGTCCACAGTATCGGAAACGCTTGAACGCTTGTTGCCAGACGCTGGGTCCTAACAATCTGCCTTTTTTGTAAGTTATCTATGTCAGAAGATTTCCACATTTGTGGCCGTTACCTTCACTAGAATGATTTCCCATTCGTGTCTGCTCCGCCTCGATTATATATTTTCCTTACTGCGTCAGTTGCGCATAACGCCATCAGGTATGGCTATGGGCAGTAGTCACCACCATCTTCTTCTTCTTCTTCTTCTTCTTCTGCTTTAAAGTACCTGTCTTATGACAGGCTTTAACTGGCGGCTCTACACCGTGTTCTGTTTTGAGCATCTTCCTTCATATGTTTGTGTGTTCATCATCTTCTAATCTCATTTGTCATTCTAGTTCTCTTCCAAACTCATCCTCTTATTCCTTCGACTTTTCCTTCTATAACTCTTTGTTGCATCCCAACGTACTCTCCAAACACACCTTGACCAGTTCACCGCTTGGTGCAACCAGTGGTTCCTCCGTATCAACCCCTCCAAGACCCAGGCTATCATCATATGCTGCACCACCCGCTCCTTCCATCTTTGCGATTTCTACCTCACAATTTATAGCCGTCCTATCTCCCTCACTCGTACCCTCAAATACCTTGGCCTCACCCTCGACCGCCACCTCACCTGGACTCCCCATCTCCTTACCATCCAACAGACTCCACCTCCTGAAACTCCTGTCTTGCCAGACATTGCATCCTTCCACCTTCACACCTACAAATCACTGATCTGCCCATCTGTTGTTATGCCAGCATTGATTGGATTTACGCCTCTCCCAGGTTCTATAAAGCCCTCCAAATCCTCGAACACCATCCACTCCGTCTCGCCTTCCACATCCGCCTCCTGTCCCCCATGCGCATAATCTATGACTTCATCTCTTTTTCCCACCTTCTCCTTTTCCTTGAACACATCCACACCCTGTATATTGTCCGCCAACTCGATCCCTCTTAACCGCCTGGTGTTTCCCTTCCTCTCCACCCCTAGCCCATTGCCGTGCCTTTACCATTGTGTCCCACCCTCCCTCCGTCTCCTCCTTTCCCACAGCAACTTCCAGTATCTACCCCTCCTGGATGATGGGCCTCGCCCTGATGTCTACCCTTCCTACCAACTCTGACCCCACCTTCCTCCTGCCTCCTCCTCAGGGCTCCCTCTCCTCCCTCTCCCTTCTCCTGAGTGGCTTTCCCCCTCCTACACCCCATCCCTCTCCTGTGCTCCCCTTCACTGTCTGCACTCCCTACTGCCTTGGTTTCCCTCTTCATCTCCTGCCCTGTCCGTCTCCTGCCTCTTGGTGCACCCCCTGTCCCCTCTTTTCCTTTACCTTCCGCCCCTCTCTTTTTTACTCCTCTCCAACTTCCAGTCCTTCGGCAGGTCCCTACTAGCGGTTTTTATTGTTTGTGAGTGTTCCATAGTTTCCAGTGGTTTTGTTTTTTCAAAGTGCCTCGCTCTGTGTGATTTTATACGGTAGCCAGCTTTTGACTTGTGTTTGACTTCAGTGTTTTTAAATGTGCCGGCTGTGTTCTTTTATGTTGAGTTTGTAATTGTCCCCCAATGTCCCCATATTCATATATAATTTAACTCCCATCGTCTCCATTTACTGTATTTTAATGTTCCCCTTTTTTCCCCTGTTTTTTATGTGAGAGTTCCCCTTGTATTTCTGTTAAAGCCATTTGGTTGAAGAGTAGTGAACTGTGTTGCTGCCAGCCCTCCCCTGCCCATATGGGACAAGGAATGAAATTACAATAAAGGAAAAAAAAACTCTTTGTTGTAGACAATTCCTACGCAGTACATGCCAATACAAGATTTTGTTTCGTTATGATCGCTTACAACAACCTTGTTTCTTCCCCTATTTCCATCATTACTTTTTCGTTTCACCTTAAACATTCTCGTCCATAGCCACATTCAAAAACTTCTAAATATCTTTTTTCTTTGGTTTTAACTATCCATTGTTCACTGCCTTATAACACGACACTCCAGACATAACATTTAGCAAACGTAGCTCATGGCTCCTATTGAAATCATTCGTTTGTCTGCTTCTGGTCACTGTCGAGTTCCACGCGTTATTATTATCCCCCAGGCTGGGAGGTCCTATTTTGCTAATCCCCACGCGATGCCTGTTCCTCTCTTCTTCATTACTTTACTGCCTAAGTTGTTGCCCATCGCCATTCTGGTAACGGTTTTATCTTCGTCTGTGTGGAGGATATGAGCGAAATTCTATTCCTCCGTGTGCTTTAAATCTGTTATCCTAAATTCATTGTAAAGGCTTTGCGGTCCGACGACAGAACTGTTTTGCAGGTCCCTTTGTCTTTCTCGTATGTTATTGTCACCAAGCAAAGTAGTAAACTTCTGAATGATTCTACGACCTCTCCGCAATGTCCTGTGAGAACTTACTGATAATTTGCTGGTAATTTAATGCAGCAGAATGACGGACTACGTGGTAGATAAAAAAAAGTGGTTTTTCTTGAGTATTGCCATTGAAACCGGACCCTTCTAAATTCCTGCTCATTATAATCTGTTGTTTAATTCTCTCCTGCGTTGCATTTGACCATTAACTTGTCAATAATACTTACATGTCTTACAATGTAGTCACGAAAATTTCGACTGGAAGACACAAAAAATTACATACATGCTGAACGCACAGCAGCAGTCATCAGCAGAAGGAATAAAAATGATATGAGCTTCTAGTGCTCCTGTTAGCTTCACTGACATACACCATGTAAATAAAGTACAAAATGCGTCAATATGTTACGAGAATGCATCGAAAGCACAAATATAAATGAATCAGTCACTAAATTACCGTTAAGTGACAGACAGGATAAGAACACTTGAAATTAAATTCGTGCTTACTGTACGTGTCAGTAGCGAACAGCATACTGGTAAAAAACAGGTAAGAAAGAGCCATCTCTAGAGACTATGCTGAAGACGCACGCTATCTGCAAAGACTGCACTTAAGATGGCGTAAATTCGCTGGAGTTCGTTCCCTTCTGTTTTTGACCAATATGCTGTTCCTTACTGCACGTACGCATGAGTTTTATTTCCAGTGTTCTTAGCCTGTCTGTCTCATAGCGGTAATTTTTGTTTGTGTGTCTTACGATATGTTCTCATTGTAAGTAGGCTGTTTAGGTTTTTTTATATTGGTAACGCCACGTAGCGCTCTGTATGAAAATCACTGGCTGTGCTGTGTGCAGTCAGTGGCTGGTTGGCATTGTTGTAATACTCGCCATTGTAGTGTTGGGCAGCTGGATGTTAACAGCGCGTAGCGTTGCGCAGTTGGAGGTGAGCCGCCAGCAGTGGTGGATGTGGGGAGAGAGTTGGCGGAGTTTTGAAATTTGTAAGAATGGATGTCATGAACTTCTATATATATTATGACTATTAAGGTAAATACATTGTTTGTTCTCTATTAAAATCTTTCATTTGTTAACTATCGCTATCAGTAGTTAGTGCCTTCCGTAGTTTGAATCTTTTACTTAGCTGGCAGTAGTGGCGCTCGCTGTATTGCAGTAGTTAGAGTAACAAAGATTTTTGTGAGGTAAGTGATTTGTGAAACGTATTGGTTAATGTTATTCAGGGCCATTCTTTTGTAGGGATTATTGAAAGTCAGATTGCGTTGCGCTAAAAAAATATTGTGTGTCAGTTTAACCATAGTCATGTATAATTTTTCTAAGGGGACGTTTCATATGGCGACCCTTAGCTGAGGATACCTCACTGGAATCTTCTGATTTTTTCTTGTAGTTTGTGTAGTTAGTGTAGCTTTTGTTTATTGCTAGCGCGTAATTATAGAGAGAATTTCCTTTGTAGTTGTAGTTTTTCATTGTTGTAAAGTAAAACAGTTGTGACATGTATGTAGATTTGCAGCAAGTGTTTCGGAGCTGCGCTTGCAATTAACGAGATATTATTTTCAGTGCTATGTTAATGTGTTCTCTTATTTTGGTCTTCAAATTGTGCTTGTCTGTGTTATCGTGTGAAATATTGTGACAATAATGGCGTGTGAAAAACGTAATACTAGGCTCCAAAGTAAACTGAGAAATGACAGTGAAGACGAAAGCAGTGTGTTAGCGCCACCGAGTAATGAATTAACTAATGTTCAAAGTAGTAATTTGGTAATTGTACATAGAGAAATGGAGCGGGCTGCAAACAATGGAGTAGACAGTGAAACAATTAGTGAACAGGGAAGCATTATCGATCGATAATGCCAACCCCCACGTCGCCCGACGACCCTCACCACCATGATCACTCGGCTTAGTCCGACGATCACAGAGGAGGAGGTGTTGGTGAAGCTCAAGGCACATCCCCATCTGGAGGTGAGTGCGGTTTGTCACATCCACAACTCAGCCCGCCCCACCCGTCTTTTGCGGGTCTTTTCCGAACACAGCCCCTCCATAGACCGTCTCCTGAAGGAGGGTGCCCTTCTCTTTTCCCAATGCTACCAAGTTGGCCCTTTCCGTTCCCCTCCTCAGTCCCTCCGCTGCCAGAGGTGCTTGCGGTATAATGCACACTCAACATCTGAGTGCCGTGAGGCCCCCACCTGCCCGCACTGTAGGCAAGCCCACTTCGTACGGCAGTGCCCCAATCTCCAGTCCCCCCCTCGTGTAATACCTCTAACTTCCCTCATCCTATTTACTCCCAGAAATGTAAGGCCTGACCCCTCCTACCACTCCTGAACTCACCGTTCCTGTCCGCCTTCTGGACGCCCCTACCCCTCCCGGCAATTCCCTTTGCCCACCCCCTACTGCTGAGGACATCATCAGATTCCTCACCATCGTCCTCCAAAATGTTCAACCATTCCAGCTCCCCCACACCCTCCAACAGATATCCCTCGCTCCCTGTTCCGTTTTCCACCTAAAAATGTATGCCACCTACCCCCAACAACCAGGCCCATTTCACCTTCTCCCGTCTTGACAATCTTGTCTAAATCCCTGCTATGGCGCTACAGCACCGTATCCTTTTCATCAACATCTGCTCCCTTCCGGCCAACGAGAACCTCTTCCTGCACACCCTTGCCACCCACCGCGTGGATGCCTTCCTCCTCAATGAAACCTTCCTCCAACCCCACCACACCTTCCACACTTCGCCCTACCCCCTTCACCACTCCGACAATCCTCTCCCGATTGCGCGTGGCGGAGTTGCCATTGGTCACCACGGCCAGATCCCAGTTCGGCTCCAACCTCTCATTCTCGACCCCACCGAACACCTGATCCTTAGTCTCTTCTTCCCGGCCTTACCGGCACCTGTGCCACCATCTATGTCCGCCCTAACGCCCCTATTCCCTTCGAATTCTTCTCCCACATTGACCGCACCTTCTTCTCCTACGTCATCGCCATCGACCTCAACATCCATACTCATTCCGCCGCCCAGTTAGGGCGGTGGCATCAGTTCCTCTCCTCCCTTCAAGGCGACCTCATCCCCATTCCCCAGCATACCCATCCCGAATCCAACGCCACTCCCAATGTTATCCTTTCCTCCCCTAACCTCCTTGGCCGCATAACGGTGGATGTCCTGGAGCCTATTGGTAGCGACCATCTCCCTGTCCTCCCCACCATTTCAGACGGTTGTCGCCGCCGCCCCGACCCTCGTAATGAACCTCCAAGACTATTCCTGTGTCAACTGGAATGCCTACTGGGATACCCTCTCCACACAGGTTGATAGCCTACCTACCACCATCCTGACGATGTTACCCATGCCGCCTCCTTTCTCCAGCAGATCTTGTCTTAGACTGTGGAGGCCCATGTCCCTACTATCGCCATCCACCCCCACCATTCTACCTTACCCCCACAGGCCATCCTCCTCCTCCGTGAATCCTGCCATCTCTACCGTGCCATCTTCCACATGCATGACCCGAACACACTAATATGCTACCCTATCTAAAAACACGTCCAAGTTCTGGTCAGCCTTTCATCGCCTTACTGGAACTAAACCCTCCCCCAACTATCCTCTTCTCCATGATGATCACCCCTTCCCTGACCCCTTAGTAAGGCCAATCACTTTGCCCTCTACCTCCCCAATATTCTTTCCATCCCCGATGATATCCAGTACTTGGACAACATTGCACACACAGAACTCAATGCCCCTATCACTACACAGGATCTCATTGCTACACTCCGCACAAAACGCAACACCGCTCTTGGTCAAGATCGTGTCACCTACCGCCACCTTCGTCAAGCTCCTTTCTCTTTCCTCTCCACCCTGGCCAGGCTCTACAATGTAGTCCTGTCCACCGGCTACTACCCCGACCTATGGAAAACCTCCCGTATCCTGATGTTCCTCAAACTTGGTAAACCCCCATCCACCATCTCCTCCTAACGTCCCATCAGCCTTACCTCGGTCTTCAGAAATCCACCCTCACCAGTCGCATCCACCAGCATCTCTGCCAGCACCACCTCCTTCCCGTTACCCAGTGTGGCTTTCAGCCATCGTTCTCTTCCAATGACCTCCTTTTTCACCTCACTCATCTCCTTTCCGTGCAGCTTAATTCCCGTCGCTTTGCAATCTTCATCTCCCTAGACCTCGAACGTGCCTATGGCCGCATATGGCATTCCAGTCTCCTCTTCAAGCTCCAAACCTTCGCCCTTCCCATTAACTATGTCCGTCTGATCGGCTCCTTTCTCTCCCACCGTCCTTCCTACATCACCATCCATAACACGGATTCCTACACCTTTTTTCCCTCCGCTGGTGAGCCGCAAGGCTCCGTCCTCTCCCTCCTTTTGTACCTTTTGTATACGGCGGACATGCCGCCGCCGTCACCCCCCTCCACCTTCTCCAGTTTGCCGATGACACCGCCTTCCTTGCCCTTGTCCCTACCCTGCAGCGCTCCCAACACCTTCTCCAATCCCATCTTGACTGGTTCACTGCTTGGTGCAACCAGTGGTTGCTCAAGGTCAATCCCTCCAAAACCTAGGCGATCATTGTAGGCAAAACCACCCCTTCCTTCCGTTTGCTCGATTTCTATATAACCATCTATGGCCATCCTATCGCCCTCACCCCCACCGCCGGCCGGTGTGGCCGTGCGGTTCTCAGCGCATCAGTTTCGAACCGCGTGACTGCTACGGTCGCAGGTTCGAATCCTGCCTTGGGCATGGACGTGTGTTATGTCCTTAGGTTAGTTACATTTAATTAGTTCTAAGTTCTAGGCGACTAATGACCTCAGAAGTTAAGTCGCATTGTGCTCAGAGCCATTTGAACAATTTTCACCCCCACCCTTAAGTACCTTGGCGTCACCCTCGACCATCGCCTCTCCTGGACCCCCCATCTCCAGACAATCCAAGCCACGGCACGCTCCCAACCCTGTCTCCTCAAGCTTCTTTCTGGCTGTACATAGGGACTGGACCCTTCCACCATACTCCACGCCTATAACTCCCTCATTCGCCCTATCCTTTGTTATGCCCATCAGGCCTGGATCTCCAACCCCCCCACCTTTTATAAATCCCTTCAGATCCTTGAACGCCATTCTCTCTGCCTCGCCTATCGCATCTGTCTCCACTTCCCCACACAGATCCTGTACTAACTCATTCCGTTCCCCCACCTCCTCCTTTTCCTTAAAAGGATATGGATCCTGTACAACTCCTGTAAACTCGATCCTCCTCACCCACTTGTCTCACCCATCCTCTCCCTCCCCCACCCACTGCCGAATCTATATTCCCACATCCCTCCCGGTCTCCATCTCTCCACCCTCCTTACCCTCTCCCAAGGTGGCTTCCGCCAGCTCCCCCTCCCTGATGAGGTCCTCCTCCACTCCATCTACCCCTCCTATCAACTTTGATCCTCCCCTCCCACATCATGTGTCTTTTCCTTTGGGCACCCTCCCTCCCTTCCTCTCCTTCCTCCCTTCCTTCACCCCTCTTCACCCAGGCTTCCCCCCTTCCTCCCTCCCCCTATCACCCTTGCCCGTGGCATCTCTCCTCTCCCCACTCCCTGTCCCACACCCCTCCTCCTCTCTTGGCAGGTCCACGAACTGGTACACAGTGAACTTTCGTGTGCCGTAGATCAACTCCTTGTGTTTCTGTGTGTGCTGTCGTTTGTGCTCAAGTGGTTCAGTGTTATTCGTTTTGTGCACCTACGTTCGTGTGTGACCATTTTCGTCTCTGTGTGTGTCCCAGTGTCTGAACAAATTTTATCTTGGACTCTACGCCTGTGAATGGCTCCATGCATTTTTATAAGTGTATGTCCCCGTTTATATGTCCACCGTATTTTTTCTCTAATTGTCTTCATATGTATCTTTTGTGTTCTCTGTGGCCAAAGCGCGGCGTATTATGCCGCTGATGGCCTGCCTGCCACAGGTTTAAAAATAACAACAAATGAAAAAAACGCATTTGTTCACCTAGACCCCCAAGGATCCATTGCCAACGCAACCAATTCTCGCTTCTCCCTACTCACATTGAACACCTCCGAACAACCTATACTATGCACAAGTTTCACTTCGATCATATTATAATTTTCTCTCTCATTTACAACTCTCTTATGCTGCCATGCCTCTTCCACAACGTCCCATCCTCCCTACGCCTACAATACTGCCGCAAAGAAATTTCGATTCTCTCCTTCTTCCAGCTCGTGAACTCCGTCTCAAAATTTACTTGTCATACCAACTTTAAATCCACTCCATCCATTTCTACCTCATCAGAGCTCCTTCCCCCCTCTATATTTCCTTACTTCTTTTCCCCCTTCCAATTTTAGCCTCGCCAATAACGCCATCTACTACCTCAGTTTCTCTTTTCCCAACAGTTATTCCTACCCCATCAGTACCAGACATTTGTTCTCCATCCTTACACAATCACCCTCTTAATCTTCTCCACGACCAGTCTTCTCCCCTTCAACATAAGTTACCAATTCCAGGGCAGGTCCGTCTAGTTTTAATGACAGCGAAGCGTTTCTTTTTTAAAACCGGTCTTTTTTTGTAAGCGATATCTCACCATCAGTGCCCGCAGATGGCCGAGGACTATGTAGGTTGCCTTGCTCAGGACCTTACCACAGCCACTGGAACAGTTGTCTCGAGATACACAGTCTCCAGACAACTGAACAGACATGGTTTATTCGCCTGGAGACCTGCAAGATGCATTCCACTGACTCCTGGTCATAGGAGAGCCCGCAAATTCTGGTGTCAAGAACACAGTACATGGTGTTTGGAACAGTGGTCCCCAGGATATGTTCACGGACGAGTCCAGGTATGGTCTGAACAGTGATTCTCGCCGGGTTTTCATCTGGCGTGAACCAGGAACCAGATAGCAACCCTTTAATGTCCTTGAAAGGGACCTGTATGGAAGTTGTGGCTTGATGGTGTGGGGTGGGATTATGATTTGTGCACGTACACCTCTGCATGTTTTTGACAGAGGAACTGTAACAGGTCAGGTGTATCTGGACGTCATTTTGCACCAGTATGTCCGCCTTTTCAGAGGTGCAGTGGGTTCCACATTCCTCCTGATGGATGATAACGCACAGCCCCACCCAGCTGCCGTCGTGGAGGATTACCTTGAAACAGAAGATATCAGGCGAGGGAGTGGCCTGCCTCTTCTACAGACCTAAACCTCATCGATCACGTTTGGGATGCTCTCGGTTGACGTATCGCTGCACGTCTTCAAACCCCTAGGACACTTCAAGAGCTCCGACAGGCACTGGTGCAAGAATTGGAGGCTATACCCCAGCAGCTGCTCGACCACCTGATCCAGAGTATGCCAACCCGTTGTGCGGCCTGTGTACGTGTACATGGTGATCATATCCCATGTTATTCCGCCCCCGGTAGCTGAGTGGTCAGCGCGACAGACTGTGAATCCTAAGGGCCCGGGTTCGATTCCCGTCTGGGTCGGAGATTTTCTCCGCTCAGGGACTGGGTGTTGTGTTGTCCTAATCATCATCATTTCATCCCCATCGACGCGCAAGTCGCCGAAGTGGCTTCAAATCGAAAGACTTGCATCAGGCGAGCGGTCTACCCGACGGGAGCCCCTCGTCACCTGCCATTATTATTATTATTATATCTCATATTGATGTCGGGGTACATACGCAGTAAACAGGGGCGTTTTGTAGCACATGTGTTTTGGGACGGTTTTCTCAACTTATCACTAATACCGTGGACTTACAGATCTGTGTCGTGTGTGTTCTCTATGTGCCTATGCTATTAGCGCCAGTTTTGTGTAGCACCACGTTGTGTGGCACCACATTCTGCAATCATCCTTAATTTATGAGCATTTTTTAAATCCCTGTAAATATTCCTTTTCTATGTTAGTGTTGTTTAGTCAGATTTAGATTTACTCGTCAAGTTGGCTGAAGAGCGATTTGATTGTACCGCTAACATCCCACCGTCCTGCCTCTATGGAGGGGAAGGGGGATGAAATAACAATAGAGGGAAAAGAAAGACTGAGGTTGCCACGAGCGCTAGAGGCTCACGTCATTTTTATTCTTTCTGCTGATGACTGCTGCTCTGCCTACAGTACGTAGGTTTTTTTTGTCTCTTCTAATCAAGAATTTCGTGACTCCACTGTAAGACACGTAATCTTACGTTAGTGGTATATTTAGCCCTGTGTATATGTTGGCTGCAGCTGTTACACACTTGAAAAAATGACAAAATCTTGTAATTTCAGTAGTGCATTTTTACTATCTATACATCAATATTGAATATGAAATCTTTAAAAGACTATGAACCTACACCAAATACAATAATGATTATTTCTTGTTAGTTTTCTCTCTAACCTGGTTTGGCTCCTAATTCCCATTCGAGTATTTGATATGGACAAAAGATATTTTGGTCTAACCTGTTAAAATTAGCACACTCTCTACACAATATCCACGCTTTTCATACATACAATCCTCCAAGATTTGCAGTGCGTTGCTGGTAGTGAACAATAAGGGAACAGAATAAACAAAGATATATCTAAGGTGAAAGAAAAAAGTGTGGTAGTTATTTGTGCCAACTACCTAAATTACATTTTCAATTTTATCTAATTCTTTATCTAAAATTCTAACGAAAAGCAAACATTTTCTGACTCTTTAACAAAATACCCAGTCAATTAACTCACATTCTGGCTTGATAAAAGCTAATTTATGCAAAGTGCCAATAAAGCTGATCATTCCTCCTGTAATGGTATCATGATCTGCATTAGTTGGGTTGCTGAATGATCTATCGCTACCCAAAGAACTCAGATAGTCAGTAAACTGTTACAGAGCCACCTTTAATCAACGGTATCAGAAACAGAGAGGTGCCCTTAGTACTGAGTCTTGGGAACTGACACTCCCACAATTCAATATTAATAAACTGCATGAGGGAGAGTATTCACTAAGTAAGAGATCAAAAACTTGGATCACGTGAATCCAGTTGTATTGCAAAACATTCAGCGTACAGAAAAAATGGAAATGAGCGTAAGGCATTGTGAGCTGGGAGTACCCCATTCAGGGAAGTTAGGCCGCTGAGGGCAAGTACTTATTGCATTCGACGCCACATTGGGCGACTTGCGCGTCGGAGATGGGGGTGAAATGATGATGAGGACAACACAACACCTAGTTCCTGGGCGGACCTCCAGTCCCTGAGAGGAGAAAATCTCCTGCCCCAGCCGGGAATGGAGCCCCGGCCCCTTGGCGTGGTATTCCGCCGCACTGAGCACTCAGCTGACGGGGGCGGACTAAATGTGCACGTATTAATTTGGACACTACACAGAATTTAGTTGAATACACGACAAAGGACATTTAATTAAAACGTGAGTAAAAATTGTAATAAATAACGATAAGTATAACAAAATTATCTCCCATTAAAGGAATTAGGGTGGGTAATAAACGTTATGAATTCAGCACAATATAGCCGTACATGGGGAGCAGTGAGAGCGCGAAAGACTTGAAATTAACGATGCAACTATACCTGCCTGTCTGGCCATGTGTGAGTTACATGAATTTAATAAAATATTGGAGAACTCCACACTTCTTCCGTCCTTCTGTGGAGCGAAATATTCTTACAACAAGTGTGGTGCGTTGCCGAGTAGGCTGCAGGCAGCCCAGGTTAATGACACCAGGACTCGTCTGCGAATACAGTCTGCCTCTCAAGCGGCGAGAGGTCTGAGTGGAAGTATCATCCTTGAATCTCTGTTCAAAAGTGCATCCTCGTCACCTCTCTGCTGCAAAGTGTAGTCATCGGTGTCTACCACCAAGAGAAGAGTGTCTGTTGTGTGTGAATTTTAAAATTTTCCAGGCGAATTTTATGTCGAATAAAATTTCGGTCATCCAGCCAGTCGTCATTTAATACATCCCACAATATTTCAACACGCAACGGACCAGTCGTCTTCAAGTGAGCCATCGAAGGCTGACGAAGATTTTTTTTATCTTTATTGCTTTCTTTTTCTCATCCCCCATGCTCCCTATGGGCAGGGGTGGACTGTCGACGGCACAATTCTCCCTTCTTCAGCCAAGAATATCCATGTCCGTTTAAAATTAAAAATATTAATGACGAACACCTGAAAGGACGAAAAATAGATACAATTTAGAAAACACAATAGTGATGAGGTGATATTCTTCTATGAAAAAAGCACCGGAGCACTACACTTTCAGTTAACATTTGAAGGACCTATACTGTTGAGACGTATTGTGGAAGGAGCTTGTGTGGTGCGGGTAAAGAGATACGAATCTGTTACGTGGTGAAACTACGGAGATGTTAGGTGGAAGGTCAGAGGAATAGTTTGAATATACACTCCTGGAAATTGAAATAAGAACACCGTGAATTCATTGCCCCAGGAAGGGGAAACTTTATTGACACATTCCTGGGGTCAGATACATCACATGATCACACTGACAGAACCACAGGCACATAGACACAGGCAACAGAGCATGCACAATGTCGGCACTAGTACAGTGTATATCCACCCTTCGCAGCAATGCAGGCTGCTATTCTCCCATGGAGACGATCGAAGAGATGCTGGATGTAGTCCTGTGGAACGGCTTGCCATGCCATTTCCACCTGGCGCCTCAGTTGGACCAGCGTTCGTGCTGGACGTGCAGACCGCGTGAGACGACGCTTCATCCAGTCCCAAACATGCTCAATGGGGGACAGATCCGGAGATCTCGCTGGCCAGGGTATTTGACTTACACCTTCTAGAGCACGTTGGGTGGCACGGGATACATGCGGACGTGCATTTTCCTGTTGGAACAGCAAGTTCCCTTGCCGCTCTAGGAATGGTAGAACGATAGGTTCGATGACGGTTTGGATGTACCGTGCACTATTCAGTGTCCCCTCGACGATCACCAGAGGTGTACGGCCAGTGTAGGAGATCGCTCCCCACACCATGATGCCGGGTGTTGGCCCTGTGTGCCTCGGTCGTATGCAGTCCTGATTGTGGCGCTCACCTGCACGGCGCCAAACACGCATACGACCATCATTGGCACCAAGGCAGAAGCGACTCTCATCGCTGAAGACGACACGTCTCCATTCGTCCCTCCATTCACGCCTGTCGCGACACCACTGGAGGCGGCTGCGCGATGTTGGGGCGTGAGCGGAAGACGGCCTAACGGTGTGCGGGACCGTAGCCCAGCTTCATGGAGACGGTTGCGAATGGTCCTCGCCGATATCCCAGGAGCAACAGTGTCCCTAATTTGCTGGGAAGTGGCGGTGCGGTCCCCTACGGCACTGCGTAGGATCATACGGTCTTGGCGTGCATCCGTGCGTCGCTGCGGTCCGGTCCCAGGTCGACGGGCACGTGCACCTTCCGGCGACCACTGGCGACAACATCGATGTACTGTGGAGACCTCACGCCCCACGTGTTGAGCAATTCTGCGGTACGTCCACCCGGCCTCCCACATGCCCACTATACGCCCTCGCTCAAAGTCCGTCAACTGCATATATGGTTCACGTCCACGCTGTCGAGGCATGCTACCAGTGTTAAAGACTGCGATGGAGCTCCGTATGCCACGGCAAACTGGCCGACACTGACGGCGGCGGTGCACAAATGCTGCGCAGCTAGCGCCATTCGACGGCCAACACCGCGGTTCCTGGTGTGTCCGCTTTGCCGTGCGTGTGATCATTGCTTGTACAGCCCTCTCGCAGTGTCCGGAGCAAGTATGGTGGGTCTGACACACCGGTGTCAATGTATTCTTTTTTCCATTTCCAGGAGTGTAGATGGTAGGAAAGAGAGAGAGTAAGGAGTAATGGCGTGTGCAGAGGTGTGCAGAGGAGAAGGGGATAGGGCTGGGTGGAGAGGCAAAAGAAGAGGGGAGCCCTGATGTGGAGTAGGATAGGTGGGAAAGGACTAAAGCTGGTATTAGGGATAAATATCGGATCTCATTGTCTGGGAGAGGGAGTTGTTCCGTTCGACAATATCTAGTGGGTTGCGAGTATTCCACGCATGCCTCAACATCGAGTTGACAGACGGACCACACTTCCGACTTCACTCACTGTTGGAACCGAGGAACTCAGCTCTCTTCTGCATTACCGCTTGCGGCGGTCGTTGGCGCACTCTGACGTCTTCGATTAGAACACGTATAGGAGGTAATGGAGTTCCATGGATTGTCCAACAGGTAGCCGCTACCACGGTTCATCAGGTTTCCCGCCTGGCAAATTTCCACGGAGTTCCAGAAAGGTGTTGATGTGTCCCTCAGGGTCGCACGGAAACCGTCTTACTGTGCAGATCAGTGCAGATCATCACCACAAAGTTTTTTGTTAAAATGAAGAAAATCGTGCATTCTGTCGGTTCTTTCACCGCAACTGCAAAGCGACTGCAGTTTGATACGTTTCAGTGAAAGTTTGAGAATTTTGAGTCACTTAGTTTGGAACTTATTTGCGCGTGAAATTTCTTGTCATACTTCAACGCCACATGACGTGTTTCATGAACATCTCGGAACATTATGGTTACCATTTCTTCCTAAGAAGACCACAGATGGGCTTCATGTAGTAAATCGCGTGTAGGTGTGAGTTACTGACTGTGTGAAACGTGAAAATCATTCTGGTCGGTAAGCTTCTTGCTGCTTACGTGTGATAAGTTTTAGCAAAACGAGTATCCAGCTCGCTACAGCAAAAGTTTTGGCAGAAACACGGACTTAATAGGCATTGACCACTTGGTTTGGAGGGAGTGAAGTCTAATTAATAGAACTTTAAACCTTGTTAAGCAAGTTACTTACGTTATCGAACGCCCGTTAATTTTACGAACTTAAAACTGATGTCACCCAGCTTGATTTATGGGGCCTTTGTTCGACAGGTATTTAGTCAATGTTTTTTCAGCGCTGCTTCCATCGACTGAATCAGTATCTCGTCCGCCTCGGTAGTTGCGGGGTCAGTGCGGCAGCAGCCAACCAAAGGCGCCGGCATTCCATTCCCGGCTGGATCTGCGATTTTCTCTCCTAGAAGGCGGTGTATTATCTTGTCCTTCGTGCCGTCGTAACTGACAAGAATGTCACTTGCATAACCTCACGTAACGTGTTCCAGCTTCGTATCAGGGCACGGCGTGGCCCTTGAGACTGTTCTGAATTGGCGAAGCACTCTGTCGTGTCATCTTTCCACTGTGTAGAGGTCTATATGTGCACATAACGAAAACCAATAAATTAAAAAGAGGAAAAAAAGCAATATACCCTATCAACAGAGATGGAGGGGAAGGAAATCGAGAAGCCTGAAGAGGCAGGCGGACTCTACTGTCAGATGAACGAAAAACGAACGCGCTCCGCGATGTTTGAAACCTTATCACTATCCCTTTCCAACAGTAGTCAATATTAGGGAGTAAAAGTTTCGTCGTATCCAGTACGCTCGATATGCACCGAAAATTAAATTCAAACGCAGGAAACAAAATTACAGCAAATAACATATCTATTAGTTACCATATAGCCAAAGCCATGTAGCAGGCGTTTTCGCAACTTTGCTCCATTTCATTTCTCCAGAAGCTAATATAGTTGATCGTGGTTTAATGATCAAGTAAACACACAGCTTATAATTAAACTCTCGATACGTGATTCAGTGTAGACGGAAAAATATTTACCGTACGGGTACCCAACTTTATAGGAATGATGATAAAACTATGCGCTACAGGATTCGCGTTGTTACTCTCAAGACTTACCGTTAGGCGCCGGTACTGGTGGGGCGTGGTAGAGCTGAAATACTAGCATCAGTATGCATTACAATTGTAGACAATTAACACGGGTCTGGCTAAGGCGAGCATGGTACACTCGTGAAAGTGTTTAATCACATCAACAGCAGTACAGCTGCTGCTCTTCGCGAATATCTACGCATTAAAGGAACACGGAAAGGTCCTCTATCCGCACAGGGCTCGAAGAACATGATTTGTAGCTTCGAAATAACTGGCGATTTTTGAGAGGTCGATGGCCAGCTGGGTCACAAACTGATGAATAAGTTACTATTGCCATGGCTGAGAACGCTAGACGCAAAGTGTGGCCGTAAAGCACTGTACAAAATGTGTCACGACAGCTGAAAATTCCCTGATCTACCGTTCGATACGTGCTGCAAACAATTGTGAAATGGTATGTCTAGTGCGGTTCCAGGCTACCGCGGAAGCAAATGGTCGTTACACTGAGCACAGTTTGTAACCTGGAATGCAAACAAGGTACGCAATTAGCAAATGTTACCCTCTTATTTGGAAATTAAAATGTGTTTCTTTCGATGGCTTATTAGTTATTTCTCCTCCGCATGTCTAAACAAATGTTTCTACAAACTTTTACTGTCCTTTTCATTCGTTTGTCATGGGGAGCCCTCTCAAGTCGCGGAAGTTTAATTATAACCACTCTGTATAAGTGCGCTAATACCTCCGGAGAGCCCCGATCGTAACAGCGGCAGTGTCTGTGCCGTTAGCAAGCTTTGTAGTCGTAATGAGAACCTCAACCTTCGCGAGCGACTAACTGGCACCTGGAGTGCTACGACTCCGTGCTTGTAATTAATGCCTGCGAATTTTTTTCTGCTCTCAATATCGATGTCATGCATATCACTCGGTGGACTTTCCAGCTTCGCTGACGCAAGTTGCAACCCCCTGCCGATAGAGGGCTCCGAAACGAAGTAGGTAACGTTGCGGTGTGTAACGCAACTGTCGGAGAGTCAGACCCCCTCAGAAAAGTGAAGCACGAATTCGAAGAGTTTCAAAACTAGAGATCCTATCCTTCAGCATGATGACGCCAGATCACACACGAGCGCCGTGGCATTTGCAGCAATCCGGCGCTTTCTGTTCACAGTCATTTATCATTCTCCCTTACAGACCCCACTTGTTTCTAAAACTTAAAGAACACTTTCGAGGATTTGACTTTTTTAGTGATGAAGCGGTGCAAGCAAGTGTGGGGTTGTGACTCCGTCAACAGAAAAGCATTCTGCAGCGACGGTGTCAACAAACTGGTCTCTTGCTGGGAGAAATGTGTTCGTCGCCAGGGTGACTACATTGAGAAATAAGTACGTAGACATGAAAAATAAAGATGTAAATTGAAAATAAAATTGTTTCATTAAAAAAAAACTGTAAGCATTTAAACAAAAAAATTCGGAAGCATTACTGTGGTGTGCGTACTGTAAGACCTTCAGTACACACACCATCAGATTATTTGACTTGTCGCTCTAACGAAGTAGGCGAGTGTCAACAATATGTCTCGTGGTCTTATCGTGGCGTGTTTATCTTCTGACGTTACGTCAGACGATAGAAGTGCAACTTGCGCGCTTACAGTAGCAGATTGACGGTGACCAACTTTAAACAGAACTTGATTAATTTTCACACACATTTATTAAAATAATAACAAGCATAAAAATTACTTAACTTGGTTCTGGATGCTATTTACAATTGACAATCTGAAGTTCCTTTGGTATTGGCACGTTAATCTTATTCTCATATATATCTCTGATACTTGACAAAAGTGTCTATACATTTATCTTCATGGCTATGTACAGGGATATGGTAATCTCATTAGGCGCAGACTGAAACTTGACTATAGACTGGTACAAACAAATGTAGAACTCGTGCAGACAAATGCAGACTGACTAATCGGAGGTCTGTATTCTCATTATAATACCTCGCGCATTCAGATATCACTGCGCGAGTGTGATCCGCGAGGAGTTAAGGTTCTACGTTAGCAGCAATCTCATTGGCTGCGTTACCTATTAATACGCGGATAGGCGGAAGCAGAATTTGGTCTGTCTCTATGGCAGCGCCATCTCGTAGTGCGGAGACGGACGAGTGCTATGCCTGTGCTGTTGTGCTTAATGGGGCGCGCTCTAGTGGGAAAGTTGTGTACGCACTGACTACGGGGAACTATGTACACAACAATTACTATTCAGCATTTATCACCAGCTGTTGACTCCACTCGGGCAAATGATGGCTTTCAACAACAGTTACAGCACTCCACAATTATACAGACGGTGGGGGGCAAATGGTCGGCGTGGGACGTAACTCACCTGCGAGCACTGGATCTTGACTACAGTAAACATTTTTCCTGCATTTGCTACACAAACGGCTCTGTAGCCAAAGACGCTTGCTAAATTTAGGTTCCACTGTGGTAATCCGAATATGATGGAACGCATTATCCATCTCAAGAGTTTGGTGCACAAGAGGTAAAGACGCGACGCCGCATAATTCATGAGCTGCAGTTTATGTGACAAAGACCAGCGTTGAAACGTCCCCTTAGAAAAATTATACAAGACTGGTCTATGTGAAACGTTCTCTTTGAACAATTATACACGAATGTGCTTAAACTGACACACAATATTTTTAGCGCAACGCAATCTGACTTTCAAAAATCTCTACAAAAAATGGCCCTGACTAACATTAACCTATACGTTTCACAAATCACTTACCTCACCAAAAATCTTCGTTACTCGAACTACTGCAATACAGCGAGCGCCGCTACTGCCAGCTAACTAAAAGATTCAAACTACGGAAGTCACTAACTACTGATAGGCACAGTTAGCAAATGAAAGATTTTAATAGGGAACAAACAATG
Organism: Schistocerca gregaria; assembly: GCF_023897955.1. Lineage (NCBI taxonomy): Eukaryota > Metazoa > Arthropoda > Insecta > Orthoptera > Acrididae > Schistocerca > Schistocerca gregaria. Next base: position 194,275,738 of record NC_064927.1, on the reverse strand, counting down.
TATTTACCTTTATAGTCATAATATATATATCAGTTCATGACACCAATTCTTACAAATTTCAAAACTCCGCCATCTCTCTCCCCACGTCCAACACTGCTGGCGGCTCACCTCCAACTGCGCAACGCTACGCGCTGTTAGCATCCAGCTGCCGCTGCCCAACACTACAATGGCAGACAACAATGCAAACCAGCCACAGACTGCACACGGCACAGCCAGTGATTTTTATACAGAGCGCTACGTGGCGGCGGCGTTACCAATAAAAAAACCTAAACAGCCTACTTACAGTGTATATATTTCATAACTCTAAACCGCGTCTTGTGTACTGAGGTCATGATATACTATTGCTGGTAACAGTTCGTCTGCTGCGTGGCTATCGTTTGTTTGTATCTACATACATATTCCTCAAGCCACCTACGGTGCGTGGCGGGGGGTACCTTGTTCAACATTTAGTCATTCCCTTCGCTGTTCTACTCGCAAAGACAGACTATATGGCTCCATACGTCCCCTGATTTCCCTCCTCAGTAGTGTTTCATGAAAAGAACGTCATGTTCCCTCCCGGATTTCTCATCTGAAATCACGGTTCATTTCTGTAATGTTCGTGTGTTTTTCGAATCTACCTGTAACAACTGTAGCATTACGCCGCTCAATTGTTTCCATGCATTCGTTTAATCCGACTTAGTGGAGATACCAAATACTGGGGCAGTACTCAAGAGTGAATCACGCAAGCGTTCTGTGCCCTGTCTTCTTTGTACACTAACTGCATTTTCCTAGAATTCTTCCAATAAACTGAAGTCGACCATTTTACAAATGACCTTACGTGTTCTTTCCATTTCCTATCGCTCTGCAACGTTGCACATAGGTATTTAATCGGTATAACTGTGACAGGTATTCTAACACTGCGGGGATGTTTTTCTGACTCGTCTGCATTAGGTTACATTTTTTCTGCTTTTGAGCACGCTGTCATTCGTCACACCAAATATAAACTTTATGTAAGTGAGCCTATATCCTCCTACAGGCATTCAATGACGATACTCCCCGTAGACTAAAGGATGATAAGCAAACTATCATAGACTGCTACTATCAGATCGTTTGCGCTTCTATTACACTTTCCTGCGGTACTGTCGATAACACCCTTATCTCTGATGAACAATAGCCATCCAGAACAACTTAATAGTTTCTATTATTTAAAAAGTCCTCAAGCCACTCAGTGTATCTAAGAAACTGAGCAACAAACGCAGTTCCACATATCTTACCTCGTACTTAATGCTCTTATCTGAACAATACAACAAAAGCTGTCGTTCCTATTAGAGCTAAATCCTTGCTGTCCCGTTCTACCACACAACTGTTTTCTCTAGTTTGTGGTCGGAAGGAGGTACCTGACTTTGAAATGACGTACCTCACCATAACAGAGAACTGAATCACAGCCCCAGTTTCAAAAGTTAGCTACTACCCTAGCTAGTAAAACAAAAATTTCACCTGCCTTTGCTTTTGTATACACTCCTTGCCCCAGTACAACGGGGTACTCCTATCAGATCTTTCTGTATGCCAGAATTCCCTAACTAGCGCCATGGATATGAACCAGTCTCTCTTAGAATTCGCTTTGTCGTAATATCAGACTTTGGTAGAATCATGAGTGCAATCACATTGCATTCTATGATCATTTTCATATTATTATTAGCAGCGGCAATGGTGCTGATATTATTATTGCTATAATTGCTGGTAGATTTTAGTAAGTACTGCTATTCTTAAAGACCCTAGACGTATACAGATCTTGTTTGAAATAATATCCTCACTGATTTCAATATCACTGTTATTAATATTTACACTGTTGTAATTACCAACAATATCTAAGTAAACTGTGAAGAAAAATATTTGTATGTGTAAAATTGATCTGCTGTCTCATATTATTGGGTTAAATAAATAAATTCTGTGTTACAGTTCACCACTCATCATCGTTATCTCCAATTAACTTCTCATGTACAACAACAAAAATTTTGGACGACGATGATGATGAATTTCATAGCCCAGGAAATATGAGTCATACATATGTGCTACACACTTGAAGGCTAATATTCATTTACAAAACACACTCTGTTAAGCCTTGTACAGGTCACCAACTGAAATTCCACTACTGTTCTCAATTGCTCATGGAGTGTGAGTTAAGTTGGTAGATTATTGCAGAGTTACAACTATCAGAAGTTTGTGTATACAGCGTTAGTTCTTACACCAATTTTTTGGTAGAGGTCAGCTCCCCCAAATCAAATTTCGTAATTCATATGTACGAACATTCAAACAGCCAGTGTGTTCTGCAGACCAACACTGGAGAATGACCTAGCATAAAGTATTATGAGATTGTGCTTTTTATACTGGTGCTATCGTCTATAATTTATACTGATGGTCGTTATGTCTCTGAAAACATATTTCTTAGCCTTTATAATTACATTCCAGTATTATATCAAGTAAAAACTAAAAATACCTACAAGACCTGTGGTCAATTTCATCATTGCATCAACTTACCAATTAGCCAAACATCACACATATTGCTACAGACAAAACATAAATATACAGGAAACAGAAACCTAATGGACTCAGGTGATGAAAAAAAATAAAGACTCAAAACAAACCAAAAGCAGCAATACAGCTACATAGAAAGACATCTGCAGCCACAAGGAACTAGATCTGTGACTCACGCACTAGAAATGTCAGCTATTCTTAAGATCATCAAAGAAAAAAACTACTATGGATTCAATACGAACTTTTACTGTCAACAAGAAGCATTCCCCATGGGATCACCTATCAGTTACCTCCTGGCTAATGTTTTCGTCAATCACAAAGAAAAACAAATCTAATCAAATCTATGCCATAAGTGTAACACCAAAGTAGAACAAAATAAAAAATTGGTACCGAATGGAAGTGGTGTAATTCCCAAGTAGATGAGCCACACACTTGTGGAAAGGAACTATCTATCCACAAATACAAGTCGCCATTGAGACACAGTGAGATGAAAGACTTTATTTCTGGCACATCACCACATACAAGAGAAATGATATACACGGATTCAAAGCATACAAACCACCACCACAATTATCCACAACGAATCCAACCACCACATACAAGAGAAATGATATACATGGATTCAAAGTATACAAACCACCACCACAATTATCCACAACGAATCCAACCATCCAATAACATATAAACAAGACGGATTAGGGTAGTTATTAGGAAGACTGAACAAATTACCTATAAACAAACAATGCTGCATAGAAAAAATAAACAAAATACAGCGAATGGCCCTGTAGATGGTTATCATACAAAGATAGTAGTGAAAATAAATAACAAAATGCAGAAACAAACGATACATAATCTGAAAGCATAATCGCAGAGAGAGTTGCAACACATGACACAACAAATCAGCAGACATTAAGCAACAAATAACTTATAATGGCACACGAGAGTAAAGTTACACGCAGGATGGGTGGCATGGTGAAGACACAGAGTTTAACATAGAATGCTGAATTAACAACACAATAAAGAACAAATATGGAAGACAAACCACCCATACTAATACATATTACCAATCTGTTCTCTTTCAGTTGACCTGCAATTGCTGTCAGTATGTACGTGCGGACTAAACATGTAAGAATATCAGAACTGGATGTGCAGAATATCTCAGAGCATTAAAAAGTAATAGCTCCCACTCAACATTTGCTGATAACCTATTGTCACAGAACCACTGCCCAAAACACATAGAAACATTTTTTAAAATTATTGAAACTAGTGTGCCGTGTTCAGAACTACAGTTATGTTGGCAGTACAATCTATCAGTGCTGAGTGGACCTCTCTGACTCAAGTGGGGCTTTATCTGTGCCAGCGTAACACTTTAAATTCGGTCAAATTCTTTGCTATTGGATCAATAATTGTTTCAAGACCAGTTGAATAATATTGAACTCCCACTTATTTGAATGCATAGTAATTTGTTCTTATGAGATGTTCGATGATGAAAAACAATTATTCAATGGAACAAACAACTGTAATTTTCTAAGCTGCGAAAATTTTTGTGAAAATAAAACTGTTTTACATAATGTATCTGTCACTTAAGCAATCGTTTCCACCCTTTCCTAACTTATTGATCTCAAGGCTTTTGCACGTTTAATAGCACAGCGAGCTGAATTGATTAGCAGTATCTGTCGATATGTTCGGTATTTACGCTAACTTGTTGCTTTTACTTTGATACTATCTTAAATTTTTCAGAATGGCCACCGATGTAAAGGTGCCAGCTTTTCTGATGAGGAACGAATAGGTTTATGAGTTACAGAGACGAAAGTGAGAACACAGAGGTATAGTTTGTGAATTAATTGATCAACTTCGTCAAAATAGTCACTTCTCGGTGCATCAGACAAAACAAGACAAATTTGGCCGCTACTGCTATTGTTGCTGTGTTGGAAGCAATGCTAGAGGAGGTGCAATGTGAGGAGGCACCCACTCCTAATCAAATGTGTAGACTGCTTGCTCGCTTCAATCAATAACTTGACAGGACGAGTGACTTGGAGGGTGTAGAAAATGCGCAAGCACAACAACATGTAATGTACAATGCTATTATCCGGAAATGGTTGCAGTCTCGTAATAATGCCACTGGAAATGGTGCTTGCAATGAGCAAGTAAACACGAATGCTGGGATAGGGCGAGCAGTCCTAAACATTTGCTTTTCAAATTTACAGAATTTGTTGCTAGTTTAAATGAGTGTTATCACGTGTCGCTGGATTCAGTTGATAAGATGGTGGAATTTTTTAAAAACGACATTGGAATTTCAGGATCGAACACTAACTACGTAAGTGTATAGTGTGGACACATCATCATTAATAGCAGTGTAACGGAATTACGTGAAGGAGTTATGGGATCCGTATAATAGAATAATACGTGGAAATAACAAGGAGACAAATTACTAGCTTGATACCGCCAAGGACCTTTCAAGAATTAGCTGGTCATCAGTACTGAAGTGAGCAGCGTAATTTTGGACCAGTAGTGGAATATGTCGAATGAATTAAAAGAAGTTCCTTCCGAACTAGGGTTCACTGAAGAACAGCTGGTGAACTATATTTAGGGGGATTAAATTTGAAAAGCAGACAGAGAGTTATAATCGATTTGAACGCCCACAACTTTTTCTCACCTATATGAGCTAATTAGGTATATGCACTACACGGAGTTAACATATTTTCGCAGGTCCAAAGATAGCCAAGGCACGCTGCATGAAAGGCAGAAATGAGAGAAAAAGCAAGTAGATGGATCTAAGCGTGAGGCAAAGTATGTAGGAGGTAGAAATTTACAAGGGCACATGGGGAAGATAACTTGATGGAATTGTGGCAAAAATTGACATGTAAGGAGAGCGTTGACTTAGTGAACACAGTACAGCAATTATGAGAATTACAGCAATATCCAGCGAAGCGGATTTTATCTTTGAACCACCACACCATGCAGCGTTGTATAGCTGCCGAATGGACAGCTCAGGATTGGCATCTTGTTCTCTTCACCCATGAGTGTCGCATATACCTTCAACCAGACAATCGCCAAAGACGTGGTTGGAGGCAACCCTGTCAGGCTGGAAGCCTTAGATACACTATCCAGCGAATGCAGCAGGGTGGAGGTTCCCTGCTGTTTTGGGGTGGTATTATGTGGGGCCGACGTACGCCGCTGGTGGTCATGGAAGGCGCCGTAACGGCTGCACGATACGTGACTGGCATCCTCCGACTGATAGTGCAACCATATTGGCAGCATATAGGCGAGGCATTCGTCTTCATGAACGACAATTCGCGTCCCCATCGTGCACATGTTGTGAATGACTCCTCAGGATAACAACATCGCTCGACCGGAGTGGCCAGCATGTTCTCCAGACATGAACCCTGTTGAACATGTCTGGGATAGACTGAAAATGCTGTTTATGGACGACGTGACCCACCAACCACTCTGAGGGATCTACGCTGAATCGCACTTGAGAAGTGGGACAATCTAGACCAACAGTGCCTTGATGAACTTGTGGATAGTATGACATGATGAATACAGGCTTGCATCAATGCAAGAGGATGTGCTACTGTGTATTAGAGGTACCGGTGTGTACAGCAATCTGGACGACCACCTATGAAGGTCTCGCTGTATGTTGGTACAACATGAAATCTGTGGTTTTCATGAGCAATAATAAGTGCGAAAATGATGTTTATGTTGATCTCTACTCGAATTTTCTGGATGGAACTCTCGGAACCGAAGTTATGCCAAACATTTAGGTTATGAAACTTCCCCTTAGAACAAATTATACACGACTGGTCTATGTGAAACGTCCTATTTGAACAATTATACACGAATGTGCTTAAACTGACACACAATATTTTTAGCGCAACGCAATCTGACTTTCAAAAATCCCTACAAAAGAATGGCCCTGACTAACAATAACCTATACCTTTCACAAATCACTTACCTCACAAAAATCTTCGTTACTCGAGCTACTGCAATACAGCGAGCGCCACTACTGCCAACTAAATAAAAGATTCAAACTACGGAAGTCACTAACTACTGAGACACAGTTAGCAAATGAAAGGTTTTAATAGAGAACAAACAATGTATTTACCTCACTAGTCATAATATATATAGCAGTTCATGACACCAATTCTTACAAATTTCAAAACTCCGCCATCTCTCTCCCTACGTCCACCACTGCTGGCGGCTCACCTCCAACTGCGTAACGCTACGCGCTGTTAGCATCCAGCTGCCGCTGCCCAACACTACAATGGCAGACAACAATGCAAACTAAACACACACTGCCCACAGCACAGCCAGTGATTTTTCATACCGAGCGCTAAGCAGCGTTACCAATAAGAAAACCTAAACAGCCTACTTACATAGCCCCCATGCTCCCCACAAAAAAATTTTTACAAATTGTTTTGGGCAGTGGCCAATAATGATTCGATAAAATTTTTCATAATTACTATAACAAAGATATCAAATGCACACACTTATTGATACAATGTTGGTCAGAAGCTAAAATTCTCTCACAGTCCATAAAGACAGTCCTGATCGTTCATCATAGTAAAATTGCAGTGTTTTTTTTTTTCAAAGTCTGAGCAATAAAAGAAATTGCACTTGGAAGTAGTGGATTTCCATGCAGTCTTGAAGAAGTAGTGTTGTTCTTTCAACGGAAAGACAGTGCTGACTCTTGACATGCAGACAGGTAATGGGCCACAACAGAGCAAACCCACAGCAGAGTTAGTAGAAGTTTTGAAGAATATTGGTAGGTACGTCATCACAGAGTAGACCCATTGTAGTCCTGGTAGAGATTATGGTATTGGTGGGCCACCAGAGGTGCAGACCCACTGCAGTCCTTGGAGAAATAGTGGTATTGGTAGGCCATCAAAGATGCAGACCCACTGTAGTCCACGTTGAGACGGCCAGCAGCCATCTGTTGCGACTGTGCAGGTGCACAATCACCATCAAAGAGTCTTGTGGAAAATATAGCAAGTCCATAACCACCACTTGTGCACTCACAAAAATTGTTTTTGAAATGTCCTTAGAACCAGCAATGCTGTTATCCAGTCCCTTACTGAGTTATTAACACATGTGCAAACACTATCAGTCCCTACTTCTCACATATTGTCCATATACTATGACCAACAGAAATGTGTGCAGTGAAATGTAATTTACAATTTACTTAATTTGATGAATTGGTGTCAATTACAATTTTATAACATAAGAATGCAATACCAAAGGTACAAAATACATCTTTAAAGAACATAACAGTACAGATAACATTTGCAGTAGTACAGGCTTTACAAAAGAATCGAAATAGCAAATACATCAGTGTTACAAAAATTACGACATAAGTACATTCATAAAAGATCAGAATAACTTTTGAAACACCAACTTCACACATGAGCATTAGAACAAAACAGAATAAATAATGTTTAAACATCTTTACGAAGTAAATAGCATGTTATTAATGCAAATTATATTTGAGGATAACAGTATTTCTCATCATAGTGAATGTAGCTTAGTATTAGAAGAGAAAAAATTCTACGAAACAGTACACAGAGACAGGAAGAAAACAAATACACAAGAGTACACAAACACATAGTAGGATAACACAAAAGGAAAGGACAGGGTTTGTTTTACTGCAGTATTTTGCGAACAAAACTTTCTTTACTTCTCGGAGATCTCCCTTCGTTCTTCATTATTTCCAAAAAGTCCTATCTATACCTGCTTTCTGTACTTTTCTCATATAACCTCTCGGTGCATTTCTTCAAATCCATCGCAACTCATTCTCTTATATAGGCTACCCCCTCTTAAGCCAACTTAAACCTACTGAGCTCAGATGCTAAACTAAGGGACGAGGCAATGCAGCAGCACAAAATAATTAATACAAACAACAATGAAATAAAATGGAAGTTGTCAAAGAAGCAGCAATATTAAAACTAATATAAGGCAATGCGCAGCAAACAAGAAAAATAAATCAGTAATAAAATTGGCTTAACCTAGTAATACAAAGTGACATTCAGTAGCACTATGCCTGGCACATAGCAGCAGCAGCAAATGCTATAAATTATACCTAAACATAACAAAGCTGAAGCAGAAAAAATATTACGCTAAAGACAACAATGCAGATAAGGGAAATGTATATTCACATCTTAATGTCTATATAATTAAAATGGTGCACCACTACTTATTCAATGAAATAAATTACCAAGTACTTGAAAAGAAAATTATATATACAGTTACTGTTATTAGTCGCATCTTATTGCTCTTTCCATTCCAAGAGCTCCTTTTTCGCAGAATGTGGATCATAAAATAATTATTTAATAGATCTGTCGACAGAAAGTGTTCACATTAGCAAATGCATTTAATTTTATAAAACCAATGCTGCAACACAGCTGGAAAACAGATATCAAATGAAATAAGCTACTATGGACAAAGCATAAAAATATCATTCAATAGTCATGTGACATTTCATAAGTTAGTAGAATTCTCTCAACTCTCGTAGAAAGACGTTTGTTATAATCAGGTGTCAGATGTAAGTATCTTTCTCAGTAATGAGCGTGTCCTATTTGCAGTGCTTTCTACAAAGGAATGTCAATAGAGAGGATAATGGCCCTTTTTTTGCCTGTGCCTCTGAAAGGCACACACTAATGGCTCTCCTTTTGTCAGGTGGTTGTGGCGCAGCTGGGTGCCCACGACGCGTTACGTGCAGGTGGTCACTTAATTGTCTTACCGAAATATTTACGACACCAGTTTCCGCTACAGTGCCAGTCTCACATAAAAAAATTCACAGGTCAAGAATTTGCGTTACAAATATGTAGAAACAAAATCCTTTAAATAGAATAGTGTCCAAAAAATTTTCGTCGGCATTGTAATACATTCAAGCATTTACATACATTTCATAACTCTTAAAATACGATTCTTGGTTTTCAACCACCTTTTTCACAAACCAGAGTCCCTAACCACTACTCATTATTACTTACCTTATTCGTCGACACTTCTTCAATATTTCTTCATAACAGATACGTAGCATAATCAAATAACTAATGTAGCATCAGCTTAAACATACCTCAGCAGCATAATTCACATCGTCGTCGTAATAATATCATAACATCTCAGTCAAATCTCAAAGTCATAGCTTTCTGCAATAATTTCGAAACTTAAAAAATATTCTCTGCTCATGTCAAAAGTGTCATCAACCTCAAATGTACTTTAAAATTCATGATCCCATACCAATTACGTCATTCAAAGCTCTCATAGAATCACAATGGTTCTGGAAAAATTTGAACAGTTCACAAAGTACAGAAAAGAATACAATTTCGTAAGTGTGAAGTTATCCAACTGTGTAATTACGTAAACATCTGTCACTGATGTAGTATAATAAATGTTTGTTTCTCTCAGTTAAATTATCAGATAGCTGTGTAATTTATGTGTTAGAGAAATATGGTACCGATGTGTAAAGTTGTATAAACAAATACTATATTAGCTAGGGCCCCTTGTGCTTGCCAAACACATGGTACACAAAGTAAGCGTGTACCCCCCTGAGGAATAATGTAATTATATCCTCAGGTGTTACAGGTTACAGCAATGGAATGAAATGTATCACGGAAAACCTTTGTATCATTGTACTTCAAATATCTTTAAAAATAAATGTTTTGAGTAAAAAATTAATCAATCAACTACACGTACTGTAGCGCTAAACTGTGCGTCGTGATGTAAGATAATCTCTATTGAAGTGTCGTAGTTATCGTCCCCCGAAAGCTAAGTTCTACAGAAGTCAATGTACTTACCTCATGATAAACAAAAGTGAAATGCTTTGCGTATAGATATCGTAGTTACTACGCTTATTGCCGTGATGAAGTAAGTACTGTACTGTAACGTATTGTTGTGCTACAGAAAAGGCTCTCTCATTGTAGCTATACCACAAAGTTACTACTAAAACATGTTTTACTTTCCAGAAAAAATCAGAAAAACTGTGCAGATATAAAACAGATAAACTGCAAAAGCAACATTGTAAATTGTCACTCATTAGTAGCGTCGTGATAAAATCGTGTAGCTGTCACATAAACTAACCACTGTATCATCTGGTATCTCACAGAAAGTACTTTAAATCCAGAATGTATCTTCAAGTAAACCAAAATGTTGCATTAAAATCTCATTAGCAATACTGATAAATGTTCTAAGTATGTGGGCCTTATAGTCGTTACGTAATCGTGCAACTAACAAGCAAGAATGTACACACACAATAACACTGTGATGTCTGTTCACACTAACAATGCACTCGTAAATACTGTCTAAATATGTTCTGTAGGTTCTAGACTGGATAGTAAACTTCAGACATTGTTGCATGTTAACAGTTTCTAAGTGTGACAAAGCATACTAGAAATGTGAAGTGAAATGTTTTATGGCAAAGACCAAGTTAAAAAGCAGATTATCTTTCAATAAACGGTTTTACATGTGAAATGTGGTGTAAACCTTTACTCTTCCTAGTACGCAGAGTTTCAACTTCAACGCAATTATCATGTGGTATACGTCGGATTCTGTAAGGTCCATTGTAAACTAGAAAGAATTTGTGACTCAAGTGTTTCTTCTTATGTGACAATGGATGAGCTTTAATGAGAACTTTCTGACCAATATATAATTTCTTTGCATTTGCTTTACCGTGTAATTTTTTCCTTTTGTCTGCACCAGAATTTATATTTTTAATAGCCAAATCAATTATGTCTTTGTGTCGAAGTTTACGTGATTTCGGAAAAGGTACAAGCTCTCTGATTCTGTTTGGTGGTTCTTTATTCTTCAGTACAAGAACAGGTGGTAAAGCAGTGGAGTCATGAGGCATTTCATTCAGCACGTTTTGAAATAAGTGTAAATATCTGTCCCAATGCTGATGCTTTCTGTGACAATAAAGTCTTCAAAGCTTATTGATTTCTTTCATAATCCGTTCAGACGGGATACAATGTGGTGAATACAATGAAATAAAAACAGATTTGATTTTATGGTTACGAAGCATGCGTGACCAAGCAGCAGATCTGAATTGCGGTCCGTTATCTGAAATTACTTTACTAACATGTCCAACTTCACGTAAGAAATTTCTAACAAAGGCGTTGGATACAGACCATCCAGTGGCTTTACGTAACGGAGTGAAAGAAACAAATTTTGAAGTAAGTTCAACAGCGACTAGAACGTACGAAAATCCATTAGATGTTCTGACAAGCGGTCCCAAGAGATCAACAGCAGCAAATTCTTTTAATTTAGAAGGAATGATAGGAAACAATGGAGCACGATGAGAGACAGTAGATGGTTTCGCCTTTTGACAAAGTTTACAAATAGACAAGACTCTTCGAATTCTCTTTTCCATATTGTTAAAATAACAAGTCGTTCGAAGAATATGATAACATTTTCGTGGACCAAAATGTGCATAGCTGAAATGAATGTACCAAATGAGCTTATTAACAAAATCGGGGAATGAAAAGTACCCATAGCTTGTCATCAACAGTGCATCGTTTGAACAGTATGTTGTTTCTAACCAGATAATAATGCCGAATCTGTGTGTGTGTCTTTTCATGCCATTTACTTTTGATGTCTTTCCAAATCGGATCTTTATCTTGTTCATGGGCAATGTCCTTTAAAGATGTGGTGATGAAGTTTTCAAAGGCGACTTTCTGGATGTAAAGAATACTGAAATTTCTCTCGAGGTTGCTTTCTGTGTTACTTTTCTCAAGCCCAGCCGGTGCGCGTGACAGTGCGTCCGCAACAATGTTCTCCTTGCCGGGAATGTAGACTATTGTGAAGTGGAATTCTTGCAGAAACAATGCCCAACGTTTTAACCTGTCATGATTTAATTTTGAAGACATAAGAAATTGTAATGCACGATGGTCACTGTATACTTTTACGTGCTTACCATAAAGAAAGAAACGGAGTTTGTTAAATGCCCAAACGATAGCTAAAGCTTCTAATTCAGTAACGGAATAATTTTTTTCAGATTTTGTTAGCACTCGGCTAGCAAAAGCAATGGTTTTCTGAACAGTAATGTCATTTTCTGTGGCTTCTTGAAATAAATGGGCACCAATACCGACTTTAGAAGAATCCGTGCTAAGGCAAAAATCTTGTGAGAGATCTGGATGAGCTAGTATTGGCGCGTTAAGTAACGATTCTTTCAAAGAATTGAATTCCAATTGTGCTTGTTCGTCCCAGTTCCAAATAGTATTTTTTCCACTGAGAGAACAAAGTTTTGGTGTAACTAGAATTTGCATATTCAGAAAACGACGGTAAAAATTTACGAGCCCTAGAAAACTGCGGACTTGTTTTTTTGTGGATGGAACTGGAATGGCTCTGATTGCTTCTAACTTTTCAGGATCCGGCTGGATGCCTTCAGAAGAAATAATATGTCCCAAAAACTTCACTTTTGTCCTACCGAATTCAGACTTTTCCAAGTTAACTGTAATTCCAGATTCTGCAAAAATATGTAACACGCTGTTGAGGATGCGATTATGTTGTTCCCATGAGGCTTCTGCTATCAGAATATCGTCCACATATAAGGTGATGTGACGTTTTAAGAGCTCAGGTAATATGGAATTTAGCCCGCGAATGAATGCTGCCGAGGAAATGTTCAAACCAAAAGGAAGTTTCCGAAACTGATAACAAACGCCGAAACAAAGGAAAGCTGTGTATTTTCTACATTCTGGATGAAGTTCGATCTGATAAAAGCTGGATCTGAGGTCAATAGAAGACAACACTTTTACACCATTAAAATTTTGAAGAAGTTCTTCCAATGTTTGCGGCCTGTCTGTTTCAGGAATAATGATAGTATTGATTTGTCTCGAATCTAAGACAAGCCTGATCGATCCATTTTTCTTCTCAACAACATGTAATGGATTGTTGTATGAGCTTACTGCAGGCTCAATAATGCCCTCGTCAAGCATAGATTGTATTTCTGTTCTAACACGGTCCCTATAATGTGCTGGAATTACGTATGGTCTAACACAAAATTTAGTATGCTCACGAACACAAAATTGGTATTGAAATCCCTTGATTGTTCCTGTTTTGTGAGTAAAAACTGTGGAATGTGCTTGTAAAATCTCAAAAAGGTCCTGCCTATCAGTGTCATTACAATTCTCAATTGTTTGAATTTTATTCTGAATTAACTCATTAGTTTCAATTGTGCCGTCGATATCATCCCTGTCAGTACTTGCAGAGCGACTGTTAGTGTCTAGTTCCGTAGAAAATTCCGAACTGTTGTCTAACAGAAGGTAAAGCCGATTAATTTCCTCGTCATGGTTTGAGAGCCAATCTTCAAATTTCAAAGCTATTGACTTACCTTCTTTCTCTAAACTTATTTCAGCATCGTGAAAGTTTAAGATTGCTTTGTATTCATTCAAAAAGTCTACTCCCAGTATAATTTCCGTCGACAACAATGGAACAGTAAGAAAGTTCATAGAGAAGCTGTGGCTCTGACAAAAGAATTCTAAGTTGGTTTGTTGGCGTACATCTACACTTTTTCCAATGACTGCACCTTGTAATTTAATCTTGCGTAACGGAAGTGTGGGGCAATCGTTCGATTTGTTGCATTTGCTAAAAGCTGTTTCACTAATTACTGAAATGGGACTGCCTGAGTCAAGTACTGCCGTAAATTTTACGTCATTTACAGTAACGTGAATCACAGGATATGCAATGTTGTTATGTTTTACGTCGTGTTCCTGGAGTAATATGTCCCTAACGTCTTCCATTTTAACGTAATTACTAGCTACGGCAGCTGCGTCGTCAGTTTCATAAGCACGTTTTGAGGCTGCCAGCGGTTTGAGTCATTGCCTATTGTGTCTTTGTTGGCGCGCGTCGTTATTGGGATTTGGAGACCTAACTTCTACAAATTCACCTTGTCGAGAGGGCCCTGCTCTGTTTGATTCCCGCCAGTTCTGCTGCAATTCAGGTCTGTCGTTCCGATCATATCGTGTGTCGTCATGTCGGTAGATTCCATAGTTTCTTTCTTGTCGGTAACGTGGTGGAGAATTTCTCCCTGAATCGTAACTGCGCGCTGGACCGTTGCGTCTTAAGTTATTCCGTCTCCCTTGATAATAATTATTTTGGTTTCCATATTGTCTGTTTCTCTGATTGTCTCTGTGATAGTCATTACCGCGGAGAGGTGATCTTTCCCTGTAATAATTACTACTCTGCCAGCGGTTGTCATACGGGTGGTGTCCGTTTTGGTCACGATTTACGTTGTACGAATAGCCTTGTCGTGTATTATTTCTGTCATCGCGGAATTGTGACAGGTGTGACCTGTAATTGTTGTGTTCCTGTTTTCGCGTTCCGCGATTGTCAGTGTCAATTTCCAGTTCTTGTAACAGTCCCTGAAAAGCTTCAATGTCGTCTTTGCATCGTCCTGCTAAAATAATCTGTCGTAAATGTTCAGGCAATTTGATTAAGCAAATGCGGATGAGTTCTGAGGGGCTGTATGGGTTTGAAAGATACTGATTCTTATGTAACATGTCTTCAAAATATTTGACAAGACTGGAAAATTCAGATTGTTCGAAATGTTTCATCATTATGATGCTATGTTTTACTCGGTCTTGTGTGGCTTGGGACCAATATGCTGAGAGGAAGGCATGGTAAAATTCTCCTTCACTGTGGCAATCGTGAATGACCGATCGCATTCTTACAGCTGGTTCATTCTCTAAATAGCCACACATAAATTCTAATCTGTGCTCTAGTGACCAGTTGGGAGGAAAACAATGAGAGAATTGATGGAGCCACGCTTGTGGATGAATGTCGTTGCCAGAATTCTTAAATGTTTTGAATTTACGTGTAGAAATGAACAGCTTATAGTCAAAATCATCGTGTCGGCGGGTCGCATATCGGTCATTGTTACGTCGTTTCGGCGATTCCATCTCAAAATTCGGTGTACTTTGCCAATTACTTTCATGATTTCCGAAATGCCCTGTGTTATTATTTTGTGGTTGTTCTGTATTGCTATGTCCCTCTTCCCGTATTGGAGCGCGAGTGTCCTCTGAATTATGTAATTCTTGTATCACTTGTGCCAACTGATCTTGTACTTCCCGCATTTCTCTTTTGTACTGTGTGTTGATTTGATTTTGATTCTGTTTGAATTTCCTAATTTGTTCATACTCTTCAGTGTCAGTGAAGGCTACAGGTTTTGTGTCATTCCGATCATCATCTACCTTCGTAGATAAGTTAGTGAACTGATCTGAAAGTTCGGCTACTTTATCCGACAGTGAAATTATTTCCTCTGTGTGTCTTTCTGAACCAATTTTCAGAGTATCTACTGTGTCCTTTAAGTTCGCTTGAGTTTTTGCAAGTTGTGTAACTGAATCGGTAGATGCAACTGAGTCAGTTTTAGCTTGCAAAGTCTCATGATTTTCATGAGCAATAGTTTGCAGTTCTTTTATGGCTGCTTCGTGATTCTGTAATGCATTTTCATGCCGCGAAAAAATAGGTTGGAAATTTGTGTTTTTACGTCATTACAGACTTTTTGACATTTCGATTCAATGTTATGTAACTCATTAGTTAAATCTTCACGTGTTTGTTCAAGCGTGGTGTCTAACTTTTGAAGCTTTTGTTCCATTGTGTCTAACTTTTGAAGCTTTTGCTGTGTTTGTCTCTGATTTTGTTCCATTGTGTCTAACTTTTGAAGATTTTGTTCCATTGTGTCTAACTTTTGAAGATTATGTTCCATTGTGTCTAACTTTTGAAGATTTTGTTCCATTGTGTCTAACTGTTGCTGTGTTTGTCTCTGGTTTTGTTTCATTTGTTGCATTAATTGCAATAATAATGTATTAGTGTCTGGAATCTGATCCTCTATGCTTTTCGGCAGTGCATTTGCACCGGCAACATTCACAGTTTGACAAGCAGAAAATGTGTCTCGACTTATTTGAGAAAACAATGAGGACGCAAAACCTGAATGTACAGTATTTGCAAGATTGTGTCCTGTCATATCGGATTCCTGACGCGAGCTGTTGCCGACCGATCGATCGATAATGCTTCCCTGTTCACTAACTGTTTCACTTCCTACACCATCATTTGCAGCCCGCTCCATTTCCCTATGCACTATTACCAAATTACTACTTTGAACATTTGTGAATTCATTACATGGTGGCGCTAAAACATTGCTTTCGTCTTCACTGTCATTTCTCAGTTTACTTTGTAGCCTAGTATTACGTTTTTCACGCGCCATTATTGTCACAATATTTCACACGATAACACAGAAAAGCACAATTTGAAGAGCAAAAATAAGAGAACACATTAACGTAGCACTGAAAATAATATCTAGTTAATTGCAAGCGAAGCTGCGAAATACTTGGTATATGCGTGCCACAACTGTTTTACTGTACAACAATGAAAGACTGCAACTACAAAGGAAATTCTCTCTATGATTACGCGCTAGCAATAAACAAAGGCTACACTAACTACACAAACTACAAACAAAATCAGAAGATTCCAGTGAGGTATCCTTGGCTAAGGGTCGACATATGAAACGTCCCCTTAGAACAAATTATACACGACTGGTCTATGTGAAACGTCCTCTTTGAACAGTTATACACGAATGTGCTTAAACTGACACACAATATTTTTAGCGCAACGCAATCTGACTTTCAAAAATCCCTACAAAAGAATGGCCCTGACTAACAATAACCTATACCTGTCACAAATCACTTACCTCACAAAAATCTTCGTTACTCGAGCTACTGCAATACAGCGAGCGCCACTACTGCCAACTAAATAAAAGATTCAAACTATGGAAGTCACTAACTACTGAGGCACAGTTAGCAAATGAAAGATTTTAATAGAGAACAAACAATGTATTTACCTCACTAGTCATAATATATATAGCAGTTCATGACACCAATTCTTACAAATTTCAAAACTCCGCCATCTCTCTCCCCACGTCCACCACTGCTGGCGGCTCACCTCCAACTGCGCAACGCTACGCGCTGTTAGCATCCAGCTGCCGCTGCCCAACACTACAATGGCAGACAACAATGCAAACTAAACACACACTGCCCACAGCACAGCCAGTGATTTTTCATACCGAGCGCTAAGCAGCGTTACCAATAAGAAAACCTAAACAGCCTACTTACAAGGTGTGTGCATTAGGCACCTTTAAGTCCCCCCCCCCCCCCCGCCCACTCCCACCTCCACCCACAGTCCATAGTTACCGACAATTCGAATCCGCTCACAGCACATCATTCTAAGCAATTCTGTCTTGGGATGGGTATATGACACATTTCCACTACGCCAAGTTATCCCAGTCCTTCATATGAGGAAACTATTAATAGGAACCTTGCATCTGCCCTTATAGCATCATAGTAAGGACGGAAGTGGATGGGATAGCTTGCTTCCTTGGCTATTCCTGGCGTTCCACACTGCACGCGACGAGAGTCGCTTCACACCTAGCTTGCTCATGACGTATCGATACGCCACAACACTGTGCGACTTATGGTACATTGAGGACTAGCTGCCTAAAAGAAAGAACGTACAGCAGGTGATTACACAATGGAGGGGCCGGAAGAGGCATATACAGTAAGCACCTAGGAGGGAAGCTGCGCGGCGTAATGGGGGTGAATGGCCAAACAATTACCAAATTGACGGCTAGGTATTTGTCCAGATTTTCCAGGCGATGAGTAAAAGCTTCCTAAAGAATAACTAAAAAGTTGTTGCCCTGATTGTGTGTGCCTTTTCAGATTCAGGAAATTGTGATATCAGTCATCGTTCATTGGGGTTGTTTGGGGGAGGAGACCAGACAGCGAGGTCATCGGTGTCATCGGATTAGGGAAGGACGGGGAAGGAAGTCGGCCGTGCCCTTTCAAAGAAATCATCTTGGCATTTCCGTGGAGCAATTTAGGGAAATCACGGAAAACCTAAATCAGGATGGCCGGACGCGGAATTGAACCGTCGTCCTTCCGAATACGACTGCAGTATGCTAGCCAGTGCGCCATCTCGTTCGGTCGAGCGTCCGTATGGAAGAGCTTAGGACAGGGAAGAAACTTTTGTGCTGTACGCGTCCCTTCACGTTTCGACTTCACTATCACATCGGAAACAGTGGACCTAGGGATGTTTAAGAGGGTGGAAATCTCACGTTCAGACGTATGACGCAGGTGTCACCCAATCACCTGACCACGTTCGAAGTCCGTGAGTTCCGCGGAGCGCCCCATTCTGCTCTTATACTATGTCTAATGACTACTGAAGTCGCTGATATGGAGTACCTGGCGGCAGGTGGTAGCACAATGCACATAATACGAAAAACGTACCTTTTTGGGTGTGTACAGTATGAAGGACTTGGAAACCGATCAGACAAGTGTCCGCATGTAATGAACGGCACCTGGAAAGTGAACTAGCAATTAAAAAGGGAGAGAAACGTTTCAGATAATTTTAATTGGTAACAATAATTTCATTGTTGATGTGGCTGGCAGATGAAATAGACAGAATTTTCTCAATAAGCGATTATGCTCATTACTGGTTAGTACAACCTATGTAATATACCAACTTGTGAAAATCTATTTGATGGTTTAATCACGTTTTTGGAGTAGTTTTACTTTAAAATTGGAGTCTTACTAAATCTACTAGCTGTACAATTACGTTACCCAAAATCTGGAACTTGTTGATATTCTGTTTTACAATTTTAATTCAAACAGCCTGACTTAATGCTGTTGTAAATATTTGTTTATTGCATTCAGTTCATTTAAAAGAAATTTCTGTCATCTTCATTGTTGTTGGATCAGTTCAGTAATATTGAGCTCAAAACTTGTTTGAATAATTTTCATGTATCTGCATAGCAATTTGTCCTTCTGAGATTTTGATGAAGGAAGGCAGTTGTTCTATGGAGTTAACAATACTGATTTGCTGAGCTGTGAAACTTTCTTTAAAAATAAAAACTGTTTTATGTAATGTATCTGCAATCAGTCGTTTCCACCTTTTCCTAATCTATGCGTCCCAATGCTTCTGCACACTAGCAAGAACCGTACCAAATGTTAAAAGAAGAAAATTATAATACACAAAACAAAATACTCAAAGGAAAACACATACCAGATACACACACATCACTCTGCAATGTAATACTCTTTGACGATGTAGGACTATAAAAATATTCCCCAACAACAAAAGATTACCCGCTGTATTAAACTCCGCCTACATACTTTCTATCTGTACCTGTCACTCTTCAATGAAGAGCTAAAGAAACTGGTATAGACATGAGTCAGATTATCAAGATTTAAGTGAGTTTGAAAGTGGTGTTGAAGTCGGCGCATGAGCCATGAGACACAGCATCTCCGATGTAGCGATGAAGTGAGGATTTTCCCGTACGATCATTTCACGAGTGTGCCGCGAATATCAGGAATCCAGTAAAACATCAAATATCCGACATCGCTGCGGCGGAAAAAGATCCTGCAAGAAAGGGACCAACGTGACAGAAGTGCAACCCTTCCGCAAACTGCTGCATATTTCAATGCTGGGCCATCAACAAGTATCAGCGTGCGAACCATTCAATGAAACATCATCGATATGATCTTTCGGATCAGAAGACCCACTCGTGTACCCTTGATGACTCCACAACACAAAGCTTTACGCCTCGCCTGGGCCCGTCATCACCGACATTCGACTTTTGATGACTGGACACGTGTTGCCTGGTGGGATGAGTCTCCAAATTGTATCGAGCGGATGGACGTTTGTGGGTGTGAAGATATCCACTTGAATCCATGGATACTGCATGTCAGCAGGCGATTGTTCAAGCTGGTGGAGGCTATGTAATCGTGTGGAGCGTGTGCAGTTGGAGTGATAAGGGACCTCTGATAGTCTAGATACGACTCTGACAAGTGACACGTAAGTAAGAATCCTGTCTGATCACCTACAACCATTCATGTCCATTGTGCATTGTGACGAACGTAGGCAATTCTAGCAAAACAGTGCGACACCCCACACGTCCAGAATTGCCACAGAGTGGCTCTAGGAATTCTCCTCCGAGTTTAAACACTGCCGCTGGCCACCAAACTCCCCAGACAGGGACATTATTGAGCATATCTGGGATGCCTTGCAAAGTGCTGTTCGAAAGAGATCTCCACCCTCTCGTACTCTTACTGATTTTTGGACAAACCTCTAGGATTCATGGTGTCAATTCCCTCCAGCAATACTTCAGTCAGTCGAGTCCATCCACGTCGCGTTGCGGTCCCTACACGATTTTAGGCAGGTGTACCAGTTTCATGGGCTCTTCAGTGTATATGCCTCTCTGTCTGTTTCCCTCTCCCCCCCCCCCCCCTCTCTCTCTGAACGACACTTTCGACCCTGTTCAAACGAGCATGCAGAGGCAAGTGAACAGCGAAGAGCTAAAATAAGACAATTGTAGAGACTTTCTGGCTTTCCTGACAAAATGTTTGAAACAGCAGTGTGCAGCAACATATAGCAAAGATAAAATAATCAATCCTTTTTAACGCGTTCAAAACATGGAAATCAAAAGTATAGGACCATATGCCGTAAAATTCAAAACCCTCGAATTAGTCCATTTCAAACTGAAACGGAACAAAAAGAGGAAAAGGCTTTGTTGCTTGGAATCGACAAACCGTAGAATATGTTAGATATAAAAGTACTACGTTAAACAACCGATAACGTCAGGTGAGGTATGTGAACAACTGCATAACTATCTTATTTCCAAAATACACTACTGGCCATTAAAATTGCTACACCAAGAAGAAAAATATATTTTACTAGGACTGATACGTGATTACATTTTTATGCAATTTGGGTGCATAGATCCTGAGAAATCAGTACCCAGAACAACCACATCTGGCCGTAATAACGGCCTTGATACGCCTGGACTCTGGGTCAAACAGAGCTTTGATGGCGTGTACAGGTACAGCTGCCAATGCAGCTTCAACACGACACCACATTTCATCAAGAGTAGTGACTGACGTATTGTGACGAGCCAGTTGCTCGACCACCATTGACTAGACGTTTTCAATTGGTGAGGGATCTGGAGAATGTGCTGGCCAGGGCAGCAGTCGAACATTTTCTGTATCCAGAAAGACCTGTACAGGACCTGCAACATGCGGTCGTGCTTTATCCTGCTGAAATTTAGGGTTTCGCAGAGATCGATTGAAGGATAGAGCCACGGGTAGTAACACATCTGAAATGTAACGTGCACTGTTCAAAGTGCCGTCAATGCGAACAAGAGCTGACCGCGACTTGTAGCCAATGGCATCCCCTACCAACACGCAGGGTGATACGCCAGTTGGCCGATGAGGAATACACACTTCCTATGTGCGTTCACCGCGATGTTGCCAAACACGGATGCGACCATCATGATCCTGTGAACAGAACCTGGATTCATCCGAAAAAAATGATGTTTTGCCATCCGTGCACCCAGGTTCGTCGTTGAGTACACCATCGCAGGCGCTCCTGTCTGTGATGCAGCGTCAAGGGTAACCGCAGCAATGGTCTCCGAGCTGATATTCCACGCTGCTGCAAACGTCGTCGAACTGTTAGTGCAGATGGTTGTTGTCTTGCAAACGTCGCTCTGTTGACTCAGGGATCGCGACGTGGCTGCTCGATCCTTTACAGCCATGCGGATAAGATGCCTGTCATCTCGACTGCTAGTGATACGAGGCCGTTGGGATACAGCACAGCGTTCCGTATTACCCTCCTGAACCCACCGATTCCATATTCCGCTAACAGTCTGGATCTCGACCAACCCGAGCAGCAATGTCGCGATACGATCAACCGCAATCGCGATATGCTACAATACGACCTTTATCAAAGTCAGAAACGTGATGGTAAGTAATTCTCCTCCTTGCACTGGGCATCACAACAACGTTTCACCAGGCAACGCCGGTCAACTGCTGTTTTTGTATTGTTGTCCTTGTGACATGCCACTGTTGGGGCGCATCTCTCTGCTGCTGCGCCAAGGGAGATGGCAACAGTGGTCACCATGCTGACAGTCGAAGCTGCTCCAGACAGAAGCCGTCCGTGTGGACACTTGTCTTTCTGCAAACGAACCCATTTCGTGACTCAAGGTATGCGTGCTGACTTTATGATACCGCATGACCGAATGACTAATACGCCCACCCCCTCGGGCGCATGTCATGTGGGACTGCTGAGTTCCTGCATGACGTTGAGTATGCCCCCCCCCCCCCCTGAACTTGTGGATTCAATAAGCATATGAGAATCGTGAGATCCCGCCCAACGTGAACAGCAATATATCACGAAACGATTGATCTCAGTCTTGACAGGGCTTGATCCTGCTGCAGTTGGATTCCAACACATTCGGCTAGAAGTTTTCCTTTTGTGCAGTAGCCACAACATTATGTTCGCATAAGGAATATACAACAATGGAAAAATCTCAACACAAAAAGTAACTAAAGTAGAGTAATGAAGTGTTGGGAATAAATTAGTCTAGGTAAAATATTTCCAAGATCACTAAGCAATTGCAATTGCTACATTAATAACCTGTGTAAGCCCTAGAGTATTGAATGGAAACGTGCATACATTGTGGTGTACAGGTGCTCTATGTCAATTTGTGGGATGGAGTTCCATGCCTGTTGCACCTGGCCGATCAATACAGGGACAGTTAATGCTGATTCGGGTCAGTGAAATGCGCGCTGTGGGCGAATGGCTTGGAGCTCTTCTCAAAGTAACCGATTTCTAACACTTCGTTGTGCCTCTGTGGTATCAGCTGCTGCTCAAAGTGCTGCTGCAGAGATGAAGTTCGGTGGCACAGAACCATAAGCCGAATACAATAGTCTTCCCTCTTGGTAGTGATTGGTGGCTGTTTGGAGCCCAGTGTTCTTGCGACCGTGCATTGCCGTGATCCCCAATGCCAGGAATCTTGCAAATCTTTATGTAATGTCGCAGAAACAACATCCAGCTTCCGCAGCCCTATTTTTTCTTGTAATTATTTTCCCCCGGACAGCAGGCCAGGTGTTGTATTGTGAACCCAAAATGGTAAGCCTATACTGAGAGGCACTGTTCGTTAGTGGTACTGTTACAGCTACACAATATCTGCATTTACGCCGCTAACACCGTGTATATCTGGGGTTAGTGTAAGTCATTGGGCTTGATGCCTCATTGACAATAGCTTTGACTATGACTTGTACAAACCGAGCTACTAGCAGACAACTGTACATTCTGAAATTTGTGTTCAGTAACCCTGAAGTACTGAGTTTCTTCAGATGTTATTTAGACTGCCTAATTTTTCGGTCCAGAGTTAAGCAGAAAAATGGTACTTTGTGTGTTGTAAGTTTCTGATGTTTATTATGCAGAATTGTACTTAAGACCATTTTTCCCGATAGAATCCGAAGTAGACTGTAATTAAATTTGTGCTAAAGTAGTTAAAAATACAGTGTGGCGTCTAACGTTGCACATTTGATCGTATCAATAGCTTCATTTACTTACTTTACAGCACTGTTCATATACTTCTGTAATATACACTGTTGAATCCAATCTCACTGTCAGATCACATAAGTCTAGCGACTGATTTCTTGTAGGTATAACGATATTCTGCCCATCGCGATAACCACTCAGGCCAACCTCCAAATGTCTCGATAGTAAGTAACTGGCACAATACAGTACTTCTCTCTTAGTCCTTATCGTTCAGTGCTATGCGCATGCCGTAGTCAATGCGCCCCGTAGTTATTTGTCGCAGGAACTGCTTAAAACACGGAAGTGCGTCACCTGTCCGATGCAGTGGCGCAGTCCTGTTCGTTATCCGAAATTCGGGTGATAACACAGTTTTTGTCATTGCTAGATGATGTCGCATTGCTAACTGAAATCTAGAGTTTATTTATACTATTGAGCGACGTACTCTATTAATATTTCGTATGCAATTTCTGCAAAATTTCCAATAATAATGCGATAGTGACCGTTCTGATGTTCTGTCAGTGAAAGCATAAATAAATAAATTTGAAAATTTGTGTTTAAGGTCTTTCTGTACATAGTGTTTTCAAGCTTCAGAATTGGTTTATCTTCAGTGAAGTCCCTGTTTCTTGTTGTACAGTGTATCATCACGTTCCCGTTCATAAAGGACATGAAGCAACTACTCTTTACAGAATGAGATTTTTCACTCTGCAGCGCAGTGTGCGCTGATATGAAACTTGCTGGCAAATTAAAACTGTGTGCCGGACCGAGACTCGAACTCGGAACATTTGCCTTTCGCGGGCAAGTGCTGTAACATAAGTGAAGCTGTCAGGACGGGTCGTGAGTCGTGCTTGGGTATCTCAGATGGTGCTCAGCCTGTTCGGTCAGAGGGGTTGAGTACGCTCTGTAATAAAAAACTGAGTGAGTGGATCAACGAATAACCTGAACGAGTGTCATCGAAAATCCGCCACGAACAAATTCAACGAACAATATAGAGCAAAATGAAATGAAAAGAAAGGTACAGCACTTGCCTGCGAAAGGCAAAGGTCCCGAGTTCGTGTCTCGGTCCGGCACACAGTTTTGATCTGCCAGGACGTGTCAACTACTCTTTAGTTTAATAGACAGTACGTCGATTTCAGACGATTCCTCAAAAATACCCATACAGTGTAAAAAAAAGAAATAAAAGCAGAAATGGCATCCATTTTTAAGCATAACGTCGAGATTTTTTCCGTAATATAGGTATTGACATATTATGTTTTTTGCTAAGTGTGCTACACATTTTGAAAGGTTGTTATGGACAGGAAGAGAATAGCTATATTATTGGATAAAGATGAAATGTAGTGACTAAGGTCATATAAACAGTTTATCGTTTCAAAAGCATTTTGCTCTAGTTACGTCGAAAAAAAAAGTGCGGATAAAATGAGTCTTACAATCTGCTGTCCACTGGAAATAATTCTTCTTGTAACTCTTCTTGTGTACTTTTCTGAACTACGAGCTCTCTTTAGTTTCCTTCATGTACTGAATGCAGAGGAAAATTTATAACTAATGGTTTTAGATTTCTTCCGACGCCAAATACTTCAAATGTTACAACAGGCAGTAAATGTTTACTGCGTAGCTTTGTGTAATTATCTGCCTTAGAAGGTCCAAATACTTCATTGTACTTCATGAGTGAAAAAAACTGTTACTAGTGTTGATGGTTACTTAAAAAGAAGTTGCAAAGTCCGTATGATGAACGGATAAAGAAAAGAAGATAACGTAACTAATAATTCAGAAATTTGAGCAACTTACTTTTACGTGTTAGAGATGTAACGACTTTTCCCAGTAAAGTCGTAATGTTTATGCAGAAAGAAACACTTTTAAATAGAATATCGGTAGCATCTGCAGGGTATCAGTGGCTATTTAAATAAACGGTTACTATGACGCGCATGTGTGCTGTAATTGGTGACGTCACCAACGATTCCTTCGCCTGCCAGCACCACATCGAAGCTTATAGGTAGAATGCGCACGTATGGTTCACTGAAACGTAATTTTGAATAGAACTGGGATTTTTCATATTGTAGTATATTATTATTGTTATTGCGTAATTAATTAGTTAACTAAAGAAAACGTACCTTTATTTAAAACCACAACGCTTTATAGGATATGCGACATTAATGTTAGACCTTGTAGTAGCTCCAGACAACCAAGTAGTTAAGTATCCTTTCATAACAACTTGTTAACAGTCAGAAGAAGAACCCTCAAACGGTTTTTGATAATGTTTTAAGTAACTCGGCGTGCATAGATCCCCGCTCTCCGCCTAAGTTCTTTTATTTTTCTCCATAAATTATAATTGTTGGTACAGTCAAATACAGTTAAATTTCAGCACAGTTTGTTTTCGCAATAATGATTTCTCTACTAGTACGTTTTCATTAATTGGTAATATAATTACCTATAAAATTTCTTGTACTTCGTCAAGGTAGCTCAGTTTTTGTGACCGAATTTTCCTCTCATTTTTGGGCTCATTAATACCTCCAAAGTCAGTTCTGAAGAATGGGTGATATAAGAATTTGCATTTCGGAGGCAGCTTGAGCAGTTTACTTATTAAATTTCTGTCCTAATCCGAACAGCAGAAGGTACTGAGCACACACAAGCTTTAGCAACTGGAAACGAATGGTCCCTTTTACGAACAGTTAGCTATTTACGTTTCGTCTGATTGTTCTTAGGTAATAACGTATATCGTTGTCCACAGTTGTCGGTGTATCTCACAACAAACCATTATTTCTCGTTGAAAGCGACTACTCTTATCTTCTATGACGTCATCTTTAATAACCATTTTCTCGAAGCCTTCATCTGTAATTTTTGAAATTGCTTCAAGTATATCGTCTTTAACGTCTGATTTGTGTCCCAACACAATTTGCCTTCTATGTATGGCCCAATTTTTGTTAAGACTCAACTGCACCTTCATTGTTTTTTATGTTGACGTAAAAGCTCAGTGTATCACGAGTAACAGTCACGGATAGTAACGATGTCCATGAGAAAATTGTTAACAACAAAGCACAGAATTCAAAAGTGGCACTAGCATTGGGTAATTTTACACATTTTCATTTATAGATCAATTAAACTGAGACACAGTTAGTAGTGGGAAAGAACGCGCAAGTCAGTTCAAAAGTTCAAGTAACTATAAATTGGCAAAGGCGGAATTGCAGTCCGTGTAATACATTACAGATATAAGCATTATGAACATAGCTTTAATTTAGTTGAATGTAGAGTGAATTACGCTTTTGTTTTCCTAATAGAAACTGCATAGCCTTCACAGTAAATTTTTGGTGTTCAACCTACATTTCTACATATACTGCACGATAGTTGTTTGAATATTAGAGATTCAAAAAGTTACATTACGGTGATTTTAGGGTTTTCCGAAGTCTGATTCGTATTTAAAATTCTCAGAACTTTACGTGGAAATACAAACAGCAAAATTTGAACAGGACATAGAGGATGCTCCACTGAACAATTTGAGGTAGGGAATCTGGCGTCACAGAAGCCAGCCTAATGGGATAATATGGATAAAACCACATTACTACGTACTTTTTTATTTACATTAGTTAACTGAAAATACCACCATCGAAACAGTAAACGTACCACTTTTGCCGTATCTTAAAAACTGACCGCCATCAACCTCAATGCAAGCATAACATCGCCGAACAAGATTCTGACGTACCCTGGTAAATATCCTTGGTGTGTTCCGAATCGCATTACAGGCAGCTACAATTCTGGCAACTAATTCTACCTCCGTATCCACTGGGGTCTCATACGAGTTTAGATATCTCCATAGGAAGTAATCAAGCGGATTCAGGTCAGGTGACCTTGCAGGGCACGGAATAGGACCTCTCTTTCCGATGCAGTGACGAGGAAATACAGCATTGAGATGGGGGCAGGCATCCACACTGCAGTGAGGTGGTACACCATTATGTTGCATCCATATCCTTTCACGATCCTCAAGTTCAGGTGGCCATTCAGACGGCCAGGTAGGAGATATAGCCCCTTGAGACTGCCGCCTGCAATGCCGAACCAGATATTCACAGCAAGACGTACTAGATGGCGTGTGGGTTTTCCTTATCCCAGACATGGCTGTTCGTGCTGTTCGAAATACCATCACGATCAAATGAGGTCTCGTCAGTAAACAACACGGTTTGGAGGCAATCTCGTCGATCAACCGATTGTTAGAGCAACAATTGACACAATGCGACCCTTGGTACAAAGTCAGTCACAAGCATTGCTTGGACTCGTTGAGGGTGACATGAGTGTGCCTGTTGCTCGTAAAGTACTCACCACACGATAGTATGCGTAGCTTTCATTTCACGAGCAATACGACCAGAACCTGTAGTGGGGTCTGCCGCAACAGATTCCAGCACCTCCTCTTCCAAAGACGGGTGTGCGAGTGGTCCTCGTGTTGCCAGGTCCCTCGCTTCTTCATTCCAATAAATCAGTCTTCCGCATTCGTCGTTCGAGATAAATAAACGCTCCTCGTGACAGATGATACCTGTTAGTAAATCGTTCCCCGTACAGCCTTTCAGCAGCGAGAGCATTATAACGTACTTCAAAATGGTTCAAATGACCTGAACACTATGGGACTTAATATCTGAGGTCATCAGTCTCCTAGAACTTAGAACTACTTAAACTTAACTCACCTAAGGACATCACACACATCCATGCCCGAGGCAGGATTCGAACCTGCGACCGTAGCAGTCGCGCGGTACCTGACTGAAGCGCCTACAACCGCTCGGCCACCGCGGCCGGCGTAACTTACTTCCCCATTCACAAGATGCATGTTAGTGATTTCCGCGAAACTGCACCGGTATTGCTCCATCGTATTTACTGGAAGTCTCTGAATAGCACTGAGTAGTGAATGGGTCTGTCGTTGATTCATAGCACGTTATGTCATGGGACAATGTAAACACGATACAACACAGCCACTTTATGAACTAGTAAAGCAAACAAAACCTGCATCATGACTTATGAGTAGTCAGGTTCGTTCTCCTTGTTTCCTTACAAAATGCTTCAAATGGGTCTGAGCACTATGGGACTTAACTTCTGAGGCCATCAGTCCCCTAGAACTTAGCACTACTTAAACCTAACGTGGCAGGATTTGAGCGGTCGCGCGGTTCCAAACTGTAGCGCCTAGTACCGCTCGGCCACCCCGGCCGGCTGTTTCCTTACAGGATAGAAAGAATGTACATGTAAATAAAAAGCACAGAACTTGTAAACTTGTACGCACGTTAGTTGTAAATCTGGAAAGCAGTAATGCTAGACAAAGCAGTAAACAAGTTTACTTCCATATTTCCTTAATCTGGCTTCTCCGATTCCAGGTTCCCTTCCTCAAATTGTTCAGTGGAGCATTCTCTACGTCCTGTTACATTTTTGCACGTTCTTACGGAAACAACCTGTATATGTCATTAGTGAAAGGTAGTGGTGTCGTTTGTGACAAATAAAACTTAGACTAAATCAAAATTTTGGGCTATTCTTTCAAAGATGCTTCGAACAAAAAACAAGAAATACTTAATTATGAAAAGGACAAGAAAACAGATAACAGACAGGGGGCGGTTCTTGTCTCTCTTCTTTTGCCAGATGTACATCGAAAATAACAACAATGACGGCTGTAGAAATGTGGTAGTAGTGTGATTCAATTTTGTATTTGCAGAGCAAAATAATGAATTACTGCTCCACCAGCGCAGGTTGAGTGTGCGTCATATCGCGGGTCGCACTGTGTATCGCATCACGTCAGTGAGAAACACGTCTTACGTAATTACAGTGTGGTGTCCACATCCTACAGATTTTATTTCTTCTCCCTGGACTTTAATTCCCTTTCTGAATTTCTCCTTGGTTTCTTTTACTGCTTACTCAATGTACGGTTTGAATAACAATCTTCTCTAATTCCGTTTTCAACTATTGCCTTCCTTGCTTGTTCTTTGACTCTTAAGCAACATTCATGGACAGCATTGAAGAACAGCAAATATATTATAAAGACTTTTTTTTTAATACGAGCTCTGCAATGTTTTCCTTACCACGTGCAGAATGAAACCTGTGTGGGAAGAACACCGCTGAACTACGGTGAAGACTATTGGGTTGACGTTGCTGTGAGTGATGTCTCGTGACTTGGCAACAGATTTTGTGTTATTCAATAGACGGCCGCACGCGTTGCAGCTGTTCACAGTGTTGACAGCTGACCGAGCGTGAGTCATGAATTCTTCAGGTGCCGTCTTTCAAACGCCCAGTGCCAGCATGATGGAGATCCAATGAGCTGTCTCTCTCTGCTGGCTCACAATTACCCTATGCATGGCAGAGAGGGTAGTGCCAATATCGCTCGTTCTATTTTTCTGTTCAGCTCGTCAATATAAAAATGCCACAACAACGCTGCACTCTTCTGTTTCTCCGTTACACTTCTCATCTGAAATTAATAGAGAAAGGCTGTCCATCTTGTGGCTAAGATCTGTGTTTCAATGTTTCAGTTAAATACCATTGAGTAGTTTAGAGGAAAACTGCATCGAGGTGTCATCATTACATTAGCATCCAAAAGCTGAGCATAATCGCTCAAAGAAAAAATCACTGTTTATGATCAACAAAACGTCTCCACACTGCGAAAACATGTTCGCGGTTCTGGACTCTTGAAGCAAGACTCAAAATGCCGTTTCAGTAGCGTTGAATTACTGTTTTAAGGGTTCGGAAGCAGATCAAGAGCAAAGGAGATTCATCCTGTAGACCAACTGATATCGGCGATTTTATTTAATACTAACTGAGTATCCAGCGTTGCCTGGGTATGTATTTATTCCAATATTCTATTACTCCATCTCCTCCATACCCCTGTCTCTGTTCCTCTCCACCTGTCCTCTCTTTGTTCCTCTCCTCCTCTTCCCACTCTCTGCCCATCTGTCCCTCTTCTTATCTGTGCCCATCCCCTCCTCTTTCCTTTCTCTCCCCATATCCTCTTCTTCCCTTTCTCTGTCCGTTTCCTCCTCCCCTCGCCTCAGCGTTGCCTTTTCCTCCACCTTTCTCTGAGGTCTCCTTCTCTCCCTCTCTGTCCATCTCCTCCTCTTTCCTTTCTTTGTCCACCTCTCTTTCCCCTCTTTATGTCCATATCCTGTTCTTCCCTTTCAGTCCATTTCCACATTCCATTCTCTTAGCCCATCTCCTTCTCCCTCTATCTGAGTCCATCTCACTTTATCACCCCTAGCCCAATAACAGGTTGCTGGTTCTTATCCCCACAGTATTCTTTCCTGATAATGGGTAGTATGTATACCAAGTTTGGTTGAAATAGATCCAGGAGTTTCAGAGAAGATGTGCAACGTACATACAGGCATAGTACCTGAAAGATCAAAATTAAAAGTGTTACAGAAGAAAGAAAAAACCAAATACCTATTCTTAGAAAAGAAATAATAGGTTACAAGTCACAAATTTCTCAATGAAAAATTGAAAACAACAAATCCAACAACAAAAAATAAATAAATAAAAATCAGAAATTCCACGGAGAAATAGCTTCGACACAGCATTTCACATTGTTAGATCCACGTCATTGTTCGCTACCCTGCTAACAGTTTGAACTGTAGTTTCGAGGACATTAGTCCTTTTCCCAGCCTATGCATATCCTCTCGAAGCACTGTCGGCTTCCTCTAATTCTCCGCTCTCAAGTTCCAAGCTATCGGCGATGCCCCATCTGCGTACAGGGCAATTCGGACCATGTCGTTGGTATAGTGGGGGTTTAGTAGCCATTACGAGGGAACATTTGTTAGACTTACAACTCTCGTTTCATATCCCATCCAAAAGAAAGAGTTAACGTTGGAAAGGGACACCTTCCCACACAGATCTGCAGGACTTAAGGCGTGATCGTGGAGCGTTATCCAGTAGGACATGTATTGGAAGTACTCTTGGGAGCATGGAAGCAGTAAATTTGTTCCATTGTGCAACTGTGGTCCGTATTCATTCCAGGACTGGCGGAGCAGTGTCTGTAAGGGCGAAGTAGACGAGAGTTTCAGGGTTCCATTTACAATTCGCATTAACTTGTTAGGATGGGGATCTATTTTGTTGGTATATCCACTCCTGTGGAATACTGGTTCTGGAGCTGAATGCACTAGGGATTGTGCGTGCAGTGCATAGGATATCTACTTTCCCACCCACGTCACTATCGTGATTATATTATTTCTGGTCTCTAGTTTTGGTCCAGTTTGCTGCAGGTATTTTTTGTAATGCAGACAAGCGTGAAGAGTGGTGATAAGGTATTTTGGATGATTGCTGTGGTTTATTTTTTGTAAAATGAAATATTCAGCTATGTGTCTGTTAGGTGGTCATTGAGATGGAAAGCCAAGCTTCTTGTTTGGGTTGCATTTGGGTATATTCGACATTCCTTAAAATATTTATTCAGCTTTTCCAGATCTGCTGCCGGAAAGCGTTCCGCTTTATCTAGATGTTTTGTGTAGATGACTATTGCCATGTCCTAAGATTATAGGGCTTTAAGCTTCCCAGAAGATTGTGGACTACGCTGAACCGTGTGACGACGGGTGTCGGAAGATGCAGGGAGATGATGATGACATGGGGCTTCGCAAACGACCCTCAGTGCGAATGTGGACTCAACCAATCAATGGCCCACTTGATCGAGTGCCGTGTGCATGGTTTTAATGGTGAACTGGAGGACATACGTAACTTCACGGACAATGCCATTGAATGGCTTGAAAATAAGTTATATTGTATAAAATTGTGTATTTTGTATTATGTAATTAAGTAATTCTGGATGTCTCATTTTAATGTTTTAATGTACAGTTTAATATTTCGCCTTGTAAATGCCGATCGAGTAAATAAAAAAAATAAAAAGTCATATAGGAATTTCTGTAAGGCATTTCAGAAGTTGAAACATGAAATAGATTAAGAGGTAGTATTTAACCTTGCTGAAGGCCAGTTTTGGTACAGAGGTAGCAGCGATATCCAGCGGTGACTGCAAGAGCATTCATTGCAGCATTCACAGCTCCATAAGCAGACCAGTGTACTACTTGCAGTGGTGTATTTAAACAAATAGTGAGGTTTCACTAATTTGAGTGCACTGCCATAGAATGCATTCACAAAAGAGCAGCCATTGCTGGCAACTTGTTGTTGGTAATGGTTGCCACACCAAGAAGGACTGAGACAGAGCCTGACGAATTTCAAATCTACGTCACTCACAGCCGCTGACGCCCGCCAGTACTTCTTGTGACTGTGCCTGAAGCTGACGTAACCTAAAAAAAAGTGAGTCTACACCGCAGCAGGTTTTTATCCGTATACCTTCGAAATTTCATAAACGTTCCAGATGCGTGAATAGTCAATGGTCTAGTATTCGTTTTTGAAAACGTAATTGGAACGCCTGTTGGCATCTAGACAGATTGTTTTTGTTAGATTGCGGAAGAAGATCGCTGTTGTTACAATAATGACTTCAAAAATTATGAACTAGAAGTGGTTACTGTCTGCTGTTTAATTCAAGGACAATGTAACGGACAGAGAAAAATACGTGGGATATATGCTATCAACAAGTTTCGAGACCACAGCACAGTGTTTAAAGTTCCACATTGAAAACCGGAATATGATTTGTATAAGTTTTTTAAGAAACCAGAGGTTGTTGAGAGTTTCAAAGGGAGCATTTGACAACGGCTGACTGAAAATGGGGAAACAAATACAGCAGAATACGAGAGCTCTGAGTACTGAAACAGTGAAGATGGCAGAGAATTAAACGGATAAAGAGACAAAGCTTAATAGAAATCCTTCGCGAATACAGAAGGTGTTGATTTTAACTGATGAAATGAGAAAATATGAAACTGCAGCGAATGAAGCAGGCTAAAGGTAATATAAACGTCTGAAAATGAGCGACAGTAAGCTGTGCTGTGGCTCACGTTGGTGCTATTGTAGGTTTCCTCCCTCTGTTGGAGGTCAGACGGTATCGTTTAGTTGGATTGTTGCAGTTGTTTGTCTTCTCATGTTGACTGGCTCCACTCGGTTTCGCAAGTGTGTCCTGTCCGCTAGTGGCAGCAGCAGCAGTTATCGGTATGTAGTAACTGCTGCCCTATCTTTGTGGCGACGTCGTTGTTTTTCCGGGTCGTGTGAGTGTGCCAGTTCGGTTGGGGACTCAGGAGAAGCCAAGTACGCGCAGTGACAGAACACGCCGGGACCGCTGGCGGCACACATGGACTGCTGGATGGAAGGGCTGTAGTCACGAGGGTACACGACCTCGTGGTAAACCGGATCCAGCAAGCTTTAAGATGGATGCATTTCAGTCCAAGTAGAGATACCTCCACAATTGTGAGAACTCGCGATTCTCCAGTGACTTGGGTTCGTGTTGTTGCTCGTATTGTCGCCGAGGCGAAGGGCAGCGAGTGGAGTGCTTGGGGAAGGCGGATCTGATTAGCTTTCCTCGACTTCTTATTACTATTTACTGTGTCTAACTTGTTACAATTTATTAAGTTCAACTAGCGGTAATTTTTCTTGCCTGGTGGCCGCTAACGCCCCAGTTACCTGCCCTGGGGGTTAGTGTATGTAACGGAAGTGTACGTTTCCTCGCCTTGCCGCTGCTGTCCTGTTAGGCGTGTAGTTTTGACAGCTGTTTTGATTGTAGATCGGTTGGTGATTCCTCTACTCTGGTGGTAATGATTTCTTTCTCGTTCCTGGGGCTCTAAACACAGTATTCTGAACGTAGTGCAGACTGCCAGCTCTGGCTTTGGCGTTTTGTTCCATCGTTGCATTTGGTTTATCGAACGTCAGATAGCGTCAGCAAGATGATCATTAGTCATTCGTTAGACTGCCACTAGTCTGAGTTACCATCTTGTGAACTGAATGCAACTCTTGGCTGCCTATCTCATCAGTCGCGAAAGTGTTTGTTGCCGGACGTTCTCATACCTCGATTCCTGGAGCACCGTCTGTGGCCTCTTGATTCTTATAAGACATGTGTGTTCTAAAAGGAGGTCTGATGGACAGTAGTTTAGTGTAAGGCTCCTTCAGTCCTCTCCTTCTGCGGGTATAATCTGTCTCAGTACCCTTTAAGGAACTTATTTACTGGACCTTGTGTTTTATTATTGTATTATTTATTACAATGCTTTGTAATGCCTACATTAAAGGTTATAAATATATAGTCAATAATTCTGGTGGCCTTCTGGAATAAATCTAGCAGTGTAGTGTCCAGTCGATGTTAAGGGTTACAATGTTTACCATCATCTTATTTCACCCGTTTGATGATCAGTTACATGTTTTTTTTAAATTAATCTTTGCTATTGCATTTGCTGTTTTACAGCAGGTTTCTGAATTTTTATATTATTGCCATTCTTGTCGTGTAAGGCCTTCAGTGTGATTATGGTCACTTATCTTAAAATTCTGATTTGGTATTTGTATTCACGCAGTATGCCTTTAAAACCTTATTTACTGCTATTCCTGGCGTCTGATGCCTTCTGCTCTGCTTGTGGCGACTTGCCTTTAATATTTCAATACCTGTAATTTCTAAGTTGTAACGAGCTTTAAGCAATTCTTAATTTATTGCCATTCCTGACGTGTAAGGCCTTCTACCCATATCACAGTGGCTTGCTTTTAAAACTATCTGCTGTATCTGCATTTAATGGTGATTTGCTAAATTGTAACTTGCTGAAAACACTATTATTTACACAGTTCCCGAATGAGATTTTCACTCTGCAGCGGAGTGTGCGCTGATATGAAACTTCCTGGCAGATTAAAACTGTGTGCCCGACCGAGACTCGAACTCGAGACCTTTGCCTTTCGCGGGCAAGTGCTCTACCATCTGAGCTACCGAAGCACGACTCACGCCCGGTACTCACAGCTTTACTTCTGCCAGTATCCGTCTCCTACCTTCAAAAGGCAAAGGTCCCGAGTTCGAGTCTCGGTCGGGCACACAGTTTTAATCTGCCAGGAAGTTTCATTTACACAGTTGTTTATTCCTTCATTAATAACGTGTGGTATTTTTATTTATTGTTGAGACTGGAATTATTGGTTTAAAATAAATTGTGTGTAACTGTAAACGACAACCAACAATAATTGATTACGGCCCGGCCACAATAGTAACCGAATCCTGCCTTCCCTTGACTACCAGGTATCAGACAGGAAGCGCGAAATGGTTAAGCAGGAATGGCTAGAGCACAAATTTAAGGACATGGAATATACATACATAACTGCAGGAAAGATAAATACCGCTATAGAAAAGTTAAAGTAACGTTTAGAGAAAAAAATCAGCTGTATGAATATCAAGAGCTCAGCAGTAATACCTGTACTAAGCAAAGAAGGGAAAGCTGGAAGGTGGAATTAAATATGTAGGGAACTATACAAGGGAAACGAACTTGAGACTAACATAGCAGAAAGGGAAGAGAACGTAGATGAAGACAAGTTAGAAGAATGTGACAGAGCACTGAAGAACCTGAGTTGGAACAAGGCCCTTGGAGTAGGCGACATTCCCTCAGTGATACTGGTAGCCTTGAGATAGCTAGTCACAACAAAATTACTCTGCCTGAAGAGACAGGTGAAATACAACCATATTTCAAAAAGAATATAGTAATTCCAATTCCAAAGAAAGCAAGTGCTGACAAGTATGAATATTACAGAACTATCTTAATAGTTCATGGTTGCAAAATAATAACACGATTTATTTACAGAAAAATGGGAGACTGGTAGCAGCCGACCTCAAGGAAGATTAGTTTGTATTCGGGCGGGCGAAATGTAGGAACATGTGAGTCAGTACTGACCCTACGACTTATCTTAGAAGGTAGTTTAAGGAAAGGCAAAGCTATGTTTACAGCTTTTGAAGATTCAGAGACGCCTTTTGGCAAGGTCGACTGGAATATACTCTCTTTGGAATTCTGAAGACAGCAGGGGTAAATGGGTAAAAAGGTTATTTACAACATGTACAGTAGCCAAACGGAAGTCACAACAGTCGAGGGGCATGAAAGTGAGGTCGTGGTTGAGGAAACCATGAGACAGGGTTTTAGCTTAACACCGACGTTATTCAATGTGTACTCTGAGCACGCAGTAAAGGAAACAAAAGAAAGATTTGGAGAACTAATTAAAGTTCACGGAGAAGAAATAAAAAATTCAAGGTTTGCAGATGACATCGTAATTCTATCAGTGATAGCAAAAGGACTTGGAAGAGCAGTTGCACGGAATGAATGGTATCTTGAAAGGAGGGTATAAGATGAACATTACAAAAGCAAAAC
Organism: Schistocerca gregaria; assembly: GCF_023897955.1. Lineage (NCBI taxonomy): Eukaryota > Metazoa > Arthropoda > Insecta > Orthoptera > Acrididae > Schistocerca > Schistocerca gregaria. The sequence goes on along the minus strand of NC_064927.1, from coordinate 194,238,674 downwards.
AAAGGTAATGGAATGCAGTCGAATTAAATCAGGCGATGCTGAGATAATTAGATTAGGAAACGAGTAACTAAAAGAAGTAGACGAGTTTCGCTATTGGGCAGCAAAATAACTAATGACGGCCGAAGTAGAGAGGGTATAAAATGTTGACTGGCAGTGACAAGAAAAGCCTTTCAGAAGAAGAAAAATTTAACATCCGATATAGATTTCATTGCTACGAAGTCTTTTCAAAGGTGTTTGACTGGAGTGTTGCCATGTATGCATGGCAATCGTGGACGATAAGCAGTTCCTAAAAGAAGAAAATAGAGGCTTTTTATTAGGTGGGTAGATAATGTAACGAACGTGGAGGTATTGAATACAATGGGAGCAAAAAGAGATGCGTGGCATAATTTGAGTAAAAGAAGGAATCGGTTCATAGAGCACAGTCTTAGGAAACAAGAGATCACAAATTTAGTACTGGAGGGGAGAGAGGGGGATGAATACAGGAAGCAGATTCAGATGGATGTAGGTTCCAGTAGTTATTCATAGACGAAGAAGCTCACACAGGATAGAGTAATGTGGACAGCTGTATCAACTAATCTTCGGACTGAAGACGCCACAACAAAAAGTTTTTAATCTCCGAATGTCCGCGCAATTCTTTGAAGAATTTCTGGAAAGATTTAAACAGATTTTTGAAAGGAAAGCGCTACTGTGTGCACCACCAAGAGGAAATCTGTTACTAAATGTTACTACAGCTTTAATGAACCGCATCGTGGATTCAAAAAAGGTAGTTTAGTATTATTCACGGACAAATAGTTTCGGTCAGGCGACCACCTTCAAGTCACCTACATTCAATATTAATAAAATTCTATAAGAAATACTAATGTGAAAATAATGAAGCTGTAACCTTGTATATAGCAATATCAGTTACTGTAAAATATAATCATCGTGGTGAATAATGATATGATTGTCAGACCTTCAAGAATCCACATTGTGAGAGTATACATATAAGAGTTTCAGAGTTGTTCACCGGTTTGTAATTTAAAAATGGATTGAAACCAATTGCACAGTGGAAAAACCACGCAACATGAGAAAGTGTCGGAGGGGGCAGTTGCCTTTGCCAGACCTCAATCATGATGACGCCCCAGGTACGTACATATAAACGTGAAAAATAGGGAAGAGAAGGAAAGGGAAATGATGGGTGTGAAATAGTGGTGACTAACAGTTTGTTTCAACGTGAATACACAAATATTGTCCGATCAGGATTTGCGAGTAGAGTTTAATAGACGAGGTACGCTGCACTGCAGTGTGCGAGAAGTTACAAGAATCTGTTAGGGACCGTGTCCGCATCGCCGATGCTGTTAAGGTAACCATTCGTGAGAAGCGGTAAAAATTTTCATCTTTTCGCCATTGTAGTATTTCAATGTCCTACGTGGCTAACCGTCACATCTTCCCACCCAACCCTTCCCTTTCGTTCCCTTTCTCCTTCCTACATATCAACAACTTTGTTTCCGTCCCCTGGTCATGTTGCCTGACTGTATCTCCGCCTGCACGGCTCCATGAAGTTCTGTTGCCTGTGGCAGGTTCACCGGACCAAAACTTAGACTCTCCCAGTAGAAATGTCTCTAGTAGTGTGTGTTCCCATCTGTAGCTTTGGCAATGGCATCGGTTTGGCGATGAAATGAGTTTCTTCGGCATGCCACACGAAATGATGAAACCAGACTGGATATGTAGATCTAAAATTAACAGTATTCGGTACATTTTATTGGTGACAGTGTAGTGTCTTTTGCTACTTGTTAGCCGGCCGTTGTGGCCGAGCGGTTCTAGGCGCTTCTGTCTGGAACCGCGCGACCCCATGAATGTGTGTGATGTCCTTAGGTTAGTTAGGTTTAAGTAGTTCAAAGTTCTAGGGGACTGATGACCTCAGAAGTTAAGTCCCATAGTGCTCAGAGCCATTTGAACCATTTTAACTACTTGATAAGAATGAATGATGATGGATTTTATGCTGTTTGTCACCCCTGCACTACTGTTTCGCTGTCTGACTTAAATAATGGCATGTGTCCGTTGCTATTCATCCATGGTTCGCAGGATTTCGTGAGTGAAAAAGATAATCTGAGTTTGAACGACCTATGCTTTCCGCCTCCGTGCTAACTTGTGGACAGAGGCTTTTTTCTGAAGGAAAAGGTGCACTGTAAACCAAACTATTCGCTCTGATTTTAACGGGGCACATCAGGCTTCGTTTTTATTTTACCAAAAATCGCTTAGTGTAAAATCCATGCCTGAATTTGTTCATTCCACAAAACTCGCAAATAATTTTTAAGCTTAAATTACCTTTAAGGTTTGTGTAAAACATCTCTGACACAAAGATATATTCGCTGAAGCCATAAACTGTGAAGTAGTTTAATATCCGAAGCAGCTTTTTCTTTTTATCCGGAAAGTAATAATTGCTCTCAGCAGCGATGGGGGATACACAGTAGCAGCTGCACTCCGTGGCCGTAACGTATTACTCTGCATTGCGCCAAGCACATAATTTCCGAAATAATGGCACTGTCCTTATAAAGAGTTCGCAAACGGCTCTAAATATTAATTCGCACGAAGCAGTGAGAAACGTGTAAATGAATTGTGGATTAAGGCTGCCGTATCGTGGAAGAGTTTGTCTTCCCGCGATGTATCCCTCACACAACTGTTTCGTAGTAGCGACTCATTCGCTGTCTGGATTCTGCAAATCGGATGTGCTTGCTGAAGTGTGATTGCAAAGTCGGTCTTTTCCTGCGCTTGATGTTGGTAGGCGGCGGTTGAAGCACCGGCTACTGTGATGCATGAGCTGACTTTTCGTTTTCGCAATCGGATGCCGTTAGAAGATTGTCGAGGAACAGGAGTTGGTGATAATTAAAGATGAGATTAATTGAGCAACTTCTGATTTCGCTTGACTGAGAGAATGTGACTCTGGCAAAAGTGTCTTACGAATTGTCCCACTTAGGTTTTCTTCATATTTCGAGGGCAGCCCAGAATTCCTAAAGCAGTACCTTGCACATCTAAAAGAAAATTTAAACAGAAAACGCCTTTGAACATTTGAAGGCGAACCTGCTGTGTGGTTGGGCTGAAGAGTTTCTGGCAAGCTGGGTATAGCATAAGAGAAATCTTCGGAAGTAAAAGTAACTTCTGACGTACCTGCAGAGAGTGTTCTGGTACCATTCCAGAAAAAGCAGCTGAAGATATTGTTAAGAATGTCTTTCAAAGAATTATTAAGTGGTTCTCGAAAATGGACTCTCCCTTAATTTTGAAACAAAAAAAAAAAAAGCTCACTATATCCAGTTCTGTATACCGAATAGAGTCATACCGACAATTGATGTAGCATATGAACAGGGCTCAGTTAACAGAGTAGATTTCTCCAAATTTTTGGGGTTCACATTGATGACAACTGGAACTGGAAGAACCATATTACTGAGCTTCTCAAACAACAAAGTTCAGCTTCTTTCGCTCTTCGTATAATCGCTAGTCTTAGTAATAAAGACATCAGCCTCCTAACGTACTTTGCATATTCCCACTCAATAATGTCTTATGGAATATTTTTCTTGGGTAACTCGCCACTTCGACATATTGATTCCACAGAAGAGAGCAGTGAGAATAATTAGTGGGTTTCACCCAAGGACGTCAGGTAGACACCTTTTCAAGGAGTTAGGTATTTTAACTGCACCATATTCGCTAATGAAATTTGTTGCAAGTAATCCATCTCAATTCGATAAGGACAGTGATATTCATATGTACAACACTAGAGGGAAAAATGACCTTTCCTCCAGGCCGTGGTGGCCGAGCGGCTCTAGGCGCTACAGTCTGGAACTGCGCTACCTCTACGGTCGCAAGTTCGAATGCTGTCTCGGGCATGGGTGTGTGTGATGTCCTTAGGTTAGTTAGGTTTAAGTAGTTTTAAGTTCTAGGGGACTGATGACCTCAGAAGGTAAGTCCCATAGTGCTCAGAGCCATTTTGACCTTTCCTATCCGTTACTGAAGCTGTCAGTTGCTCAAAAAGGAGTACATTATTCAGCAACAAAAAACTTTCATCATTTGCCCAACAACATAGCGTCTGGTAGGTAGTTGATCAAGTGTTAAATCTAGCTTAAAATCATTTCTTTTGGACAACTCCTTCTACTCCATGGACGAGTTTCTGTTTCAGAAATGTTAAAAAAAATTGTACCTTTAAATCTAGTTGCATGTGTAGAACTAAAAATTTCAGTAATATTAATATCAGTACTATTCATGTATGTAGGCCTATAGATATCTTGTAATCTTACTTGTTCCACATCATATCGATAAAATAATCGAAAAAATCATCTATGGAGCATGACATAACTAAAACTAACTAAACTAACTAAAACATTAGTTTTCACAAAACACTCAGCCTGGCAAAAAAGGCAATGTATCAAGAAGATGTGGTAAGATGTCAATTAACTTCATCCACCTACACACCGTTGGCGAGTTGCAATTCTCTTATTAGTGTTGTTTGTGTTAAGTGCTGCCAACAGTCCTGGTAGGGTGTATAAGGATCGTAAACACGGTCAGTGGAGTGATCAGTGTGAATGACACGGAGGTGCCGCTTACTTTTACGAGAAAGTGACGTATTTGGAAAGGGGACCTGTTGTGGGTCTCCACTTGGCAGGCGGGTCGAGTCATGGAATATTGAGATTTGTTGGGCTTTCAGATGTGACAGTGGTCGGCAGACTGTAGGTGAACGTGAGGGCAGCCACACTCGTCATCAACGTGACAGTCGAACACTTCTGACCACCACAAGGCAGTATGGCCGTATTGTGCACCAAGCACACCATGAACGCTTCACATCTGCTCCTGCCCTCCGAGAACAAGTAATGGATCTCGATTCTACATTCTTTGGCATATTGAACCATTGTTCAGAGGCTTGCAGCAGCCAGAATAGTGAATTACTGTCCCATGCGTAGGTTTTTGTTAAGGCCTGGTTCTCACTCAAATGAACAAAAAAATAGGCAAAGTTTGGAAGTTTTTATTTTGAGACAATGGAAAGATATGCAAAGGATCTGTTCGGAGATTATGATTGAGTATACAGTGAACTTTATTTTGGATTTTCTATACAAAAAATGGCGCCCATAATTATGATTTGTTCAAGGGTTTGCGAGTTTGCAGTACGCAGTGTAGCCCATCAGGTGTTATATTGAATCGAAGATGGATAGCCGGCCGGAATGGCCGAGCGGTTCTCGGCGCTGCAGTCTGGAACCACACGACCGCTACGGTCGCAGGTTCGAATCCTGCCTCGGGCATGGATGTCTGTGATGTCCTTAGGTTAGTTAGGTTTAAGTAGTTCTAAGTTCTAGGGGACTGATGACCTCAGAAGTTAAGTCCCGTAGTGCTCAGAGCCATTTTTTTCAAAGATGGATAACGTCAGTCGATACTACATTAACTTTGTGGGAACTTATACTTAATCACCATGAATAACCTTAAATTTAAGGATATGGTGCTAATTCCAACTTTGATTTCGATTTTTGTGGATTTGTGTCACTCTATTTACAAAAAATAAATAATAGTAGCAAATGTTTCTATGTTATAGGTACAAGCTCCCAGGAAAAGTGTTTTCCTTTCGTTTGTAAAAGGTAAAAGTTAATAGGTTTAACCATATTTATTTTACGCTATACGAAGTTTTCAAAAATATTTTCATGAGAAAATCTTTTTAAGGTTTAGAAAAGACTTTTATTTGTATTATTAGTTCACTTTGCATTAAAGCTACAATTATTTATATATTTTTCATGTTTCTGAACACAAATCTGGTTTCAAAATTCAAACTGGCAAATCCAATACGAAGGACCAAAATTTATGTTCTGTCCAGTAGTAGTAAGGTAGTGGAGTTTTCTGTACACTTTTGATATCAAATTGATATGCAAATTAATTAAAATGATCAATGAATCACCCTCACCACCGCCTCTGACCACATCCACCCCCACCACTGGATGACATCACGTGTTTTCCCAGCTGCACATGTGCCCCCACCCACTCCTACCCCTACCACCCCCTTTCCTCCCTGCCCCCAAACTACCCTATTGGCGGATATTTTGAATGTTGGCAGGAATTTAGAATTTTGGAGGAAATTTCTTTGTCCCATGTCTGTGCTGACATCCCACCCCCCATCCCTACCTGAGAATTGGTGGGAAAAGAACTCACCCTGTGCTGGATAGGAAGGACAAATGCCTTTATTTAAACAGTCTTTATTTAAACAACTTGAGGCAGTGCCTATGTCCAGTGTGTTCACCATGGGGTCCAAAGTCCAACTAACAGAGTACACAACACTGCCACCAAAGGGCGCCGTTGTCGCTCCTGTGACGTAATCCCAGATGGTGGTCTGGAGGGGAATAATGGCGGGAAAAGGACTGAGCCTGTTCTGGGCTCCTGGAGAGAGGAAGGAGTATACTTTATTTATTTTTCGAACAACTTATTAGGGACAGATTTCACATAGTTTATTTATCACGCTGATACAAAACACTCACCCTGACATGCTTGAGGTCGCACTAAATAGTCTGCAGTCCTGCAAACTACTCGTAGATAATGCAGTGCACTGATGTGCTGAATCGTAAACAACTCGTAAATTACCGAAATAATGCAGTACACAGTATACACACGTACACACTACTCAAAGATCAACGAAATAACACATGTGTAATGCAACGCAAACATGCTCACAAAGCTTAAACACCCGAAAATAATGCAGTGCACAAACACACAGTGCACGTAAAAAACGCAAGGTATCAGCAGCTCGAACCCTGGTCCTCCTGTGCAGAAAACCCAAGTGTACCCACCTAACGCAATTAAATCACCAGAGGCGCTTGGCATTGACGGAAAATTAAAAATGTCGGTGCCCTTTCCTGATTCTACTGGATAGAAAGCCCATGTGCACTCCCTAACACATAGAAACTGTCCAGTTAGGAGAGAGGAAGGTTAGGTTAGTATACTTAATTTATTTTGGCTGGGAATCTGACTCAAATATCCATCCTAACTATGCAATTAATCACAAAGATCGGTAATTTACACAACTATATGCATAGCGCTGCAAAAGGACGCCATTAAATCCCAATACAGCGCAAAAACTGATGATACCATACAACTGGTGTTATGTTGCTGGGAAAAAATTTCGCAATACCACTCGAAACTTACACAAATATCAATCCTAATTACATAATTAATCACAAAGATCAGACCTAATTACACAAAAATATGCATAGTGCTACACAAGACCGGCAAGAAAGCATGATTTGCCCCGAAAACTGATGATACTGTACAACTGGTGTTATCCTGCTGGGAAGAAATTTCGCAATACCACTCGAAAACGCCGGCCGCATTGGCCAATTGGTTCTAGGCGTGATTGCTACGGTCGCAGGTTCGAATCCTGCCTCGGGCATGGATGTATGTGATGTCCTTAGGTTAGTTAGGTTTAAGTAGTTCTAAGTTCTACGGGACTGATGACCACAGATGTTAAGTCCCATGTTGCTCAGAACCATTTGAACCATAAAGCATCTATCGCTGTTTGGCATCAGAGTTCGCCTACTAAAAATCATCCTACGGTCCAGCTAACCGAAGTCAATACATACAATTACAGACGATGGAAAAAGTGCTTCACAGTTCTAATTAAGCTTCGAAATTGTCATGAAATAACCAGCACTTTTAACAAATGGATCATAATCCAGCACATGTATTGTGGAAAATTATCGTCCTAAAAGACGGCAAAGGGGGTGGTAGTTGAACATGCCTTCTCCTCCATGTGCAATCACAAACTGCCGAAAATTGGAACGGATGGATGGAGGGAGGGAAGGAGCTACTCCGCTGACAGCCTTGCGGCATGTGCTGGCAGCTGTCTGCCTTGAGGTGATGGTCCTTCACCAACACAGAAGCAAGTATAGTTAACTAAACAACAGGAGATAGAAGAACGTCTGTGCCGAATGCGTCTTGGTCGTCTAAAGTATAGTGACACAGCAGCCCCTAACGGTTAAGAGGTGCACCTGTGGTGACGAGCTGTCACAGTCCAGACAGATCGCCAAAACCTCCAATAGGCCTCCCGCTCTGCGATGGAAAACACTTTTGTTTAACGTCACATAGGATGCTCCAGATTGGACCGACAGAGAGCCACGGTCTCATAGGGAAGTCGCCCGCCATTCTGTGCTGGACTACTTAACATCAATTCGATTCCTATAATAAAGCAACTATTAAAAAAACGGAAGAAAACATTCGCGACGATAATAAATGTCCTATTTCCATGAATGTAGACAACGCCTATTTTCATTTAGTTTTATGAGCAAAATCGGTATAGTTTTTAGCTTTGTGCAGTCTCATCTCCTTATTTTATGATATCCAGCGAAGTGCACTGCCACTGATCACAAATGATCAGCATAACATCAGGAGAAAAAACTTCGAGTATTTTGATGCATAAGCTACCAATCACCGCAGAATGTCTTCGTTATTTAGAAATTAGATTGACCATGAGAGTTACTTTGCATGTTGAGTAATTTTTTTTATGTAGTCGGGTTACACTCACCAGTTAGGTCAAATGGGAATCCATAGAGGAAATATGATGGTCTTTTCGAGGAACACTATTGAGAAATGAGATCTGTAACTGACCACAGAGGGATTCTATAGCCCACAACATACATTTCGTTGAAGGACCGTGCTATTAAAAGACCCTGCATAAAACGTGGTCTTGAGTCTACAGGTACACACACGAGCTGCTAATAGTGTAACGGATTCTGGTAGAAATGCTATCTGCGATTTGGGATCAAGCCTATCAATTTGAAACGTCCCCTCAGAAAAATTATACGGGACTGTGCTTAAACTGATACACAATATTTTTAGCGCAACCCAATCTGACTTTCAAAAATCCCTACAAGAAATGGCCCTGACTAACATTGATCTATACGTTTCACAAATCGCTTACCTTACAAAAATCTTGGTTACTCGAACTAATGCAATACAGCATGCGCCATTACTGCCAGCTAAATAAAACATTCAAACTACTGAAGGCACTAATTACTGATAGGGATAGTTAGCAAATGAAAGATTTTAGTAGAGAACAAACAATGTATTTACCTTAATATCATCAAAAGTCATAATATATATAGCAGTTCATGACATCCAGTCTTACAAATTTCAAAGCTCCGCCATTTCTCTCCCCACATCCACCACTGCTGGCGGCTCAACTCCAACTGCCTAACGCTACGCGCTTTAACAGCCAAGATTCCAGGTTAGTATCCTGGCAGGGTCGCCAGGGGAGAGAAATGGCGGAGTTTAGAAATTTGTAAGACTGGATGTCATGAACTGTTACATATATTATGACTTTAGGTGATATTAAGGTAAATACATTGTTTGTTCCCTATTAAAATCTTTCATTTGCTAACTATCCCTATCAGTAGTTAGCGCCTTCAGTAGTTTGAATCTTTTATTTAGCTGGCAGTAGTGGCGCATGCTGTATTGCAGTAGTTCGAGTAACCAAGATTTTTGTGAGGTAAGCGATTTGTGAAACTATAGGTTAATGTTAGTCAGGGCCATTCTCTTGTAGGGATTACTGAAAGTCAGATTGCGTTGCGCTAAAAAAATATTGTGTGTCAGTTTAAGCACAGTCATGTATAATTGTTCAAAGGGGACGTTTCAAATTCAACCACTTATTTGTGTTTGATCCTGTAGAGACATCTTTTAATGATTACAACCACTGGTGAATCATATTCGTGGCACTGTCATATCTTGAAATGAGTCACCGTTCTGTCTCTCATGGTTCATTCACGTCTGTCACCCAAACGTATGTAGTGATCCTATTAAATATACAGATATTGGTTCATTGGAGCAGGTGGTTCCTCATCGAGGTCACTTCCACAGACCGGTGTAAGGTTTCAGCACCTGTACTGTAGGGTGACTATATCCAACAGACTATCAATCACACGAGACAGTTCCTGTATTGCTCCTTCATAAGCAATTTAATGCATTGCTTTTTTTGGCTTGTAATACATCAAATCAGTGTACACCGCCATACACTTTGTGTTTTCTACCATGACTTAGAGATCTGTATCAGCTGCTGCTACACCAACATTAACACTCTTCGATCCTCTGGCTCTCACAGAAAACTGAACATCACTTGGCATAAACTACACAGCTACCACACCACAGACATAACGTTTCTCCTTGACAAAAATGTGGAAGACATATCAACATATGGAAACTGGAAGAGACTGTGGTATTGTAGAGCGCTTCCAAAAACTATTTGAAGGTGATTATCTGTACAGTCAATCTCATCTTCCCATCGAAAGGGTAGCGGATGTCTCAGTGCTCCTTTCCGGAAAGCATAGTTCCTTCATTTTACAGTCATGTACATGATTACTGTTCCAGTACTGACCATCGCCGGAAGGTGCTGTTCACAACACACATAAGATAGCACAAATAAAAAGAGGTACTGTTACCTTAATGGTGAAAAATAATAAATAAAAACAAAAACATGTGTAGTATATCACAAAATATGTAAATAGGACGAGTCTGTAGCAATGAGGAACGCTTCTAAACAACAGTATTAAGGTGATGACCTCTACATTTAGTCCCATGTTCCACATGACAAGTAGCAGATATGCAGTGTTCCGTCAAGGTGCCCTTCATCTCAACGGAGTGGTGTCAGTCAATCATTGTGTGGTAATCAACAGCGTACCCAGACTGGGATCCACATCACATAGGACTGATAGAGGAAATGGAGACAATCCAAAGTAAAGCAACGAATTTCGTTAAAGGTTCGTGCAGTAAGCGCTAAAGTGTCACGGAGATGCTGATCCAGCTCCAGTGGCATATGCTGCAAGACAGGCGTTCTGAATCAGTGTGTGCTCTTTACTACTAAAGTTCCGAGAGTCTGCGATCCTAGAAGAGTCAACCAATATATTACTTCCTCTGACATATATCTCGTGAAGAAGCATAGAAGATAAAATAAGAGAGATCCGTACTAGCATGGAGGCTTACCATCAATCATTCTTCCTGCGAGCCATTCGCAACTGGAACAGGAAAATGGAGAAGTAACAATGATACACGAAGTACCGTCCGAAGTATCCTCCTCCACACACTGTAACGTGGCTTGGGCAGTGCAGATTAGTTGTAGAGGTTAAAATCAATTTTGCTTGTGGATACAGAATGTGCACAGCTACTGTTACCTATGTGACAGTTTACTTATGATAACCATCAGTACTGAATTTTTTTATCCTAGCGTTCAGTTTAAAGATAGGAGAGAGCATGTAGAAAAAACTTCAAGGGAAGGAATACACTTGTGTTAACGTTGGGAAAAATATTAAGTCTACAACTTTGCTTCTGCCATTTTTTCTCGAAGTTCGAGGCTTTACTCTGAAAAACTTACAAAAACATCTGAGATTCAGAGGTATTGGCTATCGCTTTCCACTGCTTTCCAGCATATTCGGGCCGATACGAATTCAGCGGCGTAAGAACTGGGCGTATTTTGAGGATACCCATGAATCGATCAATTTTGCAATTGTTCATATGACTGGAGCCTACAGATGAAGTCAAAAAACATAATGAGGAGATATAACAGTAAAAAGAGGTGATGAAATAGTGACTGTTTAAAACTGGTACATGGCGAAAAAGTTGTCAACAAAACATAAGAAAACAAAGAGGTCATTCATGCTGATTAAAAACACTTGGGTAATAGACAGGCACAATTAAAAAACACGGCAACAGTCTTGTTTCTGTTTGCAGCACTGTAAAAAGGAGCCACACAACACTGAACACTCATGGAAAACACTGCACTATAGAGTATGAAGGCAATGGGTATGGGGGGGAGGCAAACATATGAGGGGGGAAAAGGGGGAGCCGATGGAGGGAGAGGGCACAGGAAAAGGGGGGAGCAGGGCAGATGCGAGAAAGGAGTGGGGAAGACAGTGGAGGGGAAAGAAAAAGGACTTGGGGGGGGGGAAGAGAATGGAGTCAAGGAGTGGGTAGGTGGAGAAAAAATGGGATGCAGGGTGGGTAGAGGGAGACTAGGAAAAGGACAAGGAGGGAGGGGGAGTTGAGGATCATAGTTGATAGGCGGGATAAATGGAGGGAGAGAGGGCATTATCTCAGAGGGGGAGTTGATAGAAGCCACCTCAGGAAAGGAAATGAAGGATTTAGAGGTGGAGGGTAGGGGGGACGCAACAGTGAAGGCGCGGCAGCGAGTGGGGGTTGGAGAGGAGAGGAGCAACCAGAGGACGAGGGGCATCAAGTCGGAAGGAGCTACACAGGACGTGGACATGTTCGAGGAAAAGTAGAAGATGGGGGAAAGGAATCACGTCATAGAGGATTTGCGTGGGGGAGACCATTCTCTGCATGTTATTTCATTAATAAGTGCCATATTTCGATTCCCCCCTAGAGGGGGCGTTCGGGCTGGCAGCAACACAATATGCCCTCTGCAGCCTACAGAACAGTTAAAGAGCAAATGGTCAGTGATGCTGATTAAAACACACAGTAAATAGACAGGCACAATTAAAAAACATGGAAACAGTCTGGTTTCTACTTACAACTACAGGCAACTTACAACACTGAAAACTCACTTAAAACAACACTATAGAGGCGTCACGGTGGCAGATGGGGGAAAGGAGGAGCTGGACTGATGAGAGGGAAAAGGGGATGAGGGAGATCAAGTCAGCAGGAGGTATAGAAGACACAGCTATGTTCAAGGAAAAGGAGCAGATGGGGGAAAGGAATCAGGTCGTAGAGGATCTGTGTGGGGGATGGGAGGCATGTATGGGAGGCGAGACAGAGTGCATGGCGCTCGAGGATCTGGAGGGATGTACAGAATTTGGGGGGCGGTGAATATCCAGGTGGGACTGGCATAACAAAGGATGGGATGGATTTGTAGGTGTGGAGGATGGTAGAGGGGTTCAACCCTCATGTTCGGCCAGAGAGGAGTTTAATGAGTTAGAGGCGGTTGTGGGCTTTGGATTGGATAGAGCGGAGATGAGGGATCCAGGTGAGGTGATGGTCAATGGTGCGCCAAGGTAAGTGAAGGTGGGGGAGAGGTGGGCAGGATGGGTGCGGATTGTAAGGGAAAAATGAAGGAGCCGGAAGTAGCGAGTGGTACGACCTACCATGATTGCCTGGGTCCTGGAAGGATTGATTTGCAGGAGCCTCTGGTTACACTATGCGGCAAAAAGGTCAAGGTGATTCTGGAGATGGTGCTGTGACCGTTGAAGGGTAGGAGCGGAGGCAGTGTCATCTGCATACTGCAGCAGGTGTACTGGAAGGGTGTGGGGAGGGGTTGAGACATGTTGAGACATATCTGCCATGCACAGGAGGTAGTGGGGAGAGGACAGAGCCTTGGAGCACACCCGCAGAGCGGTACAAGGTGCGGGAATAGGTGTTATGGATGGTAACATAGGAGGGAGAGGAAGGAGGCAATCAGACAGACATAGTTGATAGGAAATGCGTAGGTCTGGAGTTTAAACAGGAGACCGGGATGCCAGACATGGTCGTAGGCTTTTTCGAGGTCGAGGGAGACAAAAATGGCGGAGCGACGGGATTTAAGCTGGAGGGAGAGGAGATGAGTGAGGCGTAGGAGTTGGTAATCGCCCGAAAAGGAAGGTCGAAAGCCACATTGGATGTTAAGGAGGAGGTGGTGATGGATGCTCAGGGTAAGGATGGATTTCAAGAGCTTCCTGAACACCGAGGTGAGGCGATAGGAGGGTTATAGGAAGAAGCATCAGATGGAGGCTTGATGGGTTTGGAGAACGTAAGGATATGGAAGGTTATCCACAGGTCGGGGTAGAAGCCGGTGGCAAGGATTGCGGTGTAGAGGGTAGCAAAGACTGCAAGGAAGGAAGGGCAGTGTTTGAGATGGCGGTAGGTAACGCGGTAGTGGCCGGGAGCGGTGTTGCGTTTAGTGCTGAGTGTGCCTCGCCATAGGTCTTACGCAATATTTTATGAGCCTCAGCTGCAGATTTCTTCATGTTAAAGCAGAAAATTCAAACTTTCCACAAATTTTGAGAACTGGGCTCGAAAGTACACTCCTGGAAATGGAAAAAAGAACACATTGACACAGGTGTGTCAGACCCACCATACTTGCTCCGGACACTGCGAGAGGGCTGTACAAGCAATGATCACACGCACGGCACAGCGGACACACCAGGAACCGCGGTGTTGGCCGTCGAATGGCGCTAGCTGCGCAGCATTTGTGCACCGCCGCCGTCAGTGTCAGCCAGTTTGCTGTGGCATACGGAGCTCCATCGCAGTCTTTAACACTGGTAGCGTGCCGCGATAGCGTGGACGTGAACCGTATGTGCAGTTGACGGACTTTGAGCGAGGGCGTATAGTGGGCATGCGGGAGGCCGGGTGGACGTACCGCCGAATTGCTCAACACGTGGGGCGTGAGGTCTCCACAGTACATCGATGTTGTCGCCAGTGGTCGGCGGAAGGTGCACGTGCCCGTCGACCTGGGACCGGACCGCAGCGACGCACGGATGCACGCCAAGACCGTAGGATCCTACGCAGTGCCGTAGGGGACCGCACCGCCACTTCCCAGCAAATTAGGCACACTGTTTCTCCTGGGGTATCGGCGAGGACCATTCGCAACCGTCTCCATGAAGCTGGGCTACGGTCCCGCACACCGTTAGGCCGTCTTCCGCTCACGCCCCAACATCGTGCAGCCCGCCTCCAGGTGTGTCGCGACAGGCGTGAATGGAGGGACGAATGGAGACGTGTCGTCTTCAGCGATGAGAGTCGCTTCTGCCTTGGTGCCAATGATGGTCGTATGCGTGTTTGGCGCCGTGCAGGTGAGCGCCACAATCAGGACTGCATACGACCGAGGCACACAGGGCCAACACCCGGCATCGTGGTGTGGGGAGCGATCTCCTACACTGGCCGTACACCTCTGGTGATCGTCGAGGGGACACTGAATAGTGCACGGTACATCCAAACCGTCATCGAACCCATCGTTCTACCATTCCTAGACCGGCAAGGGAACTTGCTGTTCCAACAGGACAATGTACGTCCGCATGTATCCCGTGCCACCCAACGTGCTCTAGAAGGTGTAAGTCAACTACCCTGGCCAGCAAGATCTCCGGATCTGTCCCCCATTGAGCATGTTTGGGACTGGATGAAGCGTCGTCTCACGCAGTCTGCACGTCCAGCACGAACGCTGGTCCAACTGAGGCGCCAGGTGGAAATGGCATGGCAAGCCGTTCCACAGGACTACATCTAGCATCTCTACGATCGTCTCCATGGGAGAATAGCAGCCTGCATTGCTGCGAAAGGTGGATATACACTGTACTAGTGCCGACATTGTGCATGCTCTGTTGCCTGTGTCTATGTGCCTGTGGTTCTGCCAGTGTGATCATGTGAAGTATCTGACCCCAGGATTGTGTCAATAAAGTTTCCCCTTCCTGGGACAATGAATTCACGGTGTTCTTATTTCAATTTCCAGGAGTGTAGATATGTATAATCGAGAGTAACTTTATGATGCAATCACAAATGGACAAAAATTTTGCCTAAGCTTATTCTATGACACTTTGGAGAAGTAACACGTCTAGACTTCTCTTCCAATGTTGTTTGCAAACATTGTAACTTCTTTGGTGATAATACTTAGTAAATGTCTGAAGATGGCCTTGTAAGCCGAAAAACGATTAACAATAAAAGTTATATTGTAGATCAAAAGCAAACTGATGCTTTTCATTTATTATAATGTTGTTCTACCAAGAACCAATGGAAGATTCTATTAATATGTAACACAGGTTCAGAGCATTCATCAGTTCCCTAGAGTCAACTACAGAGTACGCCACGTAGACTGACAATCTACAATGTTCATCTCTGGCTTCCATCGCATTAGCAGATTCGAAAGTGTGCCTTGAGATAATGGTGCTTCCGCATGTAACGACTGTGTTTGGTGACTGTTTTAGAGAACAGTTATTCAGTGTATGTCACACATGTTTGTTTATTTCTGTGACGCACTTTGTGAATATGTACTCGTTTTTATGCTGTGATGCGTGTATTATATAACCAAGTTTAATATAGTTTGACAATGATCTTGTTTATAGTAGTCTGTCCGTGACCAACATATAAGTAACATAATCTCCAGAATTTAAGAATTTTAGACAAATTTTCGATCCTACATCGTATTGACGTAATGTTACACATATTCCGCTCCGTTGTATTTTCTTGACATATACTGAAGGAAAAGAATCGCAATATCAAGGAGGAGTTGTGTGATATACACGGAAGTTGGTAGGCGTGTTTCTACAACTGTAAGGTCGTACCTATTCAGATTTTGCACCAGTCCCATAAGAGTGGCGCTAGTAGCGCCATTGTGAGAGTGCAAATCAGGTTTTCTTTAAATTCAAATTGTACCGGTCGAGGGCGCTAATTAAGTCAGAGTGTGAACGTGCTGAGTTTATACTGGTCAAGAATTATTTCAAGGCGACATTAGCAGCACCTCACTGAGATTGAACGAAGTCGTGTAATAGGGCTGCGAGAAGCTGGATGTTCCTTCTGCTATACTGCAGAAAGACTTGACAGAAATGTAGCCACTGTACAAGATTGCTGGCAGCGGTGTTCATGAGAATGTATGGCCGCCGCAAGACTAGGCTTCGAACGGCCACATGGCAGTACCGAGAGGGATGGCCGTCGTCTTCGGTGTATGGCTCTGGTGCATGTGCAGCAGCAATTTGAGCAGCAGTTGTCACCACAGTGACACAACATACTATTACAAATCGGTTATTTAAGGACAGGTCGCAGGTGGACGCCCTGTAGCGTGCATTCCACTGAGCTGAAACCACCGCCATTGGCGACTTCAGGGTGTCAAGCGAGAGCTCAGTGTAGGACACGGTGGAAGCCTCATGGGTTTTCTGATGAAAGGTGATTCTTCCACGGTGCCAGCGACGGCCGTGTGTTGGTTAGCAAGAGGGAAGTTAAGGACATGCCACCAACCTGTCTGTGCGCTACACAACAGGCGCATTGGAGCTACGTCCGGAATTATGGTCGGAAGACAGAAGGAGCACTTTAGTAGTTATCCATCACACTCTGATTGCACAATAAACGCCAGTCTGGTGATTCGACTCTTGCGCTGTCATTCATGAACAGAATTCCAGGGGGTGTTTTCCAACAGAATAACGCTCGTCCACATGCAGCTCTTCTAGCCCAAAATCCTCCACTGAATGTCGATACTTTGCCTTGGCCTGCTCTATCACCAGATCTGTATCCAGTCGACCACGTATGGGACTTCATAAAAAAAAATCTTTCGAATGGCTCTAAGCACTTAATATCTGAGGCCATCAGTCCCGTAGACATAGAACTACTTAAACCTAACTAACCTAAGGACATCACACACATCCATGCCCGAGGCAGGATTCGAACCTGCGACTGTAGCAGCAACGCGGTTCCGGCCTGAAGGGCCTAGAAGCGCTCGGCAACAGCGTGCCGGCGGACTTCATCAGACGACAACTCCAGCGTCATTCACAAACATCATTAAGCGTCTCTGTGTTGGCTGACGAATTGCAACAGTTGTCGAACTCCATCCCACAAACTGACATCGGGCACCTGTACGGCACAATAGATGTATGCTTGGATACTTACACTCGACATTCTGGCGATGACATCAGTTGAATCGTAAATGATATACTGCTCTGCGCAACAAGTGACGGACCGTCGTTAAATTTGTTCTTCTCAATGTATTGTGTACATACAGCAAAAGAAATGGTTAACCATGTAACGAGAAACCGACAGACCCGATGATCATGACATTTTATTCACCCACACCCATCTTATGAGACACCAGTGAGCTGATTTGTATCTGATATCGTTTTAAAGCTGAAAGAAAGATCAAATTGCATTTTAGTGTATGTTGAATTGCATAAGAACTTACGAAATACACGTTGCACGCCGTGACAGAATGTACAGTTGCATGACAGGGAATGAATGTCCTGTAAACGGAAAGAGCGGTAATTAACAGAAGGGAAACTGCAGCGTACGTGACCTGTTTACAACAGATCTGCGCTGTTCTCTCTAGCCGATACTCGCCGCTCCAGACAGTTGTTAACTTACGCGCTACTTGGTTACTACCATGGCAAGTTTCACAAACAAGGAATACGCCAACATCCACATCACCTATGGGCTTGCCGATGGAAGAGCAGACGTCGCAAAACAACTGTGGCACGAGAGGTTTCCTAACCGCCGTCTTACACCAGCAAAAACATTTTACTCTGTGAAGAAGTGCTTAAGAGAGTATGGTACATGTGTGGCGCCTCCAGGAGTTAGTGGCCGCGGCCGACCGCCGATAAAGTGCGGATGACCAAGAGAATTTGTTACGAACTGTTGCAGAGGACCAAAGGTTTTTTTTTTAGATTTTTAGGTCAGAGGGTCTCAGGAAAGCACAGAAAGGGCGTCCATCTAAAAGGGGGCACGTAAAACACAGCAATGTAGTTGTAGAAACGATCGGTATTGTAAATTGTCGTAGCTGTGTTGGGAAAGAACCAGAGCTCCAACCCTTATAGAAAACACTGAACCTCAAATAGTCATAGGTACAGAAAGCTGGCTGGCTAAAGCTGCAAATAAGTTCAGTCGAAATTTTTTCAAACTATCTAACAGTGTTCGGAAAGGATAGATTAAATACAATTGGTGGTGGAGTATTTCTTGCTGTCAGGAGTAGTTTCCATTGTAGTGAAATTGAAGTAGATAGTTCTTGAGAAATAGTATGGGTAGAAGTTATACTTGATAATCGGACTAAACTATTAATTGGATCGTTTTACCGACCCCCCGACTCAGAAGATGTAGTTTCTGAACAGTTCAAAGAAAACTTGAGTCTCATTTCAAACAGGTATCCCACTCATACAATTATAGTCGGTGGCGACTTCAATCTACCCTCGATATGCTGGAATAATTATACATTTAAAGACGGTGGCAGGGATAAAACGTCATCCGAAATTGTACTGAATGCTTTCTCAGAAAATTGTTTTGAATCATTAGTTCATGAGCCTACTCGAAGCGTAAATGGTTGCGAAAGCATACTTGACCTCTTAGCAACAAATAATCCTGTACCAATAGTGAATATGTGACGAATACACGGTTTAGCGACCACAAGGCAGTTGCTGCTAGGCTGAATACCGTAACACCTACAACCATCAAAAAGAAACGTGAAGTATATCTATTTAAAAAAGCTGATAAAAATACTTTTAACGCCTTTTTAAAGACAGTCTCCACTCCTTCTGATCTGATTACGTGGGCGTAGATAAGATGTGGAATGATTTCAGAGAGATAATATCGACGGAAATTGAGATATACACACCACATACATTAATAAGTGATGGTGCTGATCCCCCATGGTACACAAAACGGGTCAGATCGCTGTTGCAGAAGCAACGAAAAAAGCATGCCAAATTTAAAAGTACGCAAAATCCCGAAGATTCGCAAATTTTTGCTGCAGTTCGAAATATAGTGCGTGCTTCAATGCGAGGTGCTTTCAATAATTTCCACAACGAAATTCTGTCTCGGAATCTAGTAGAAAACCCAAAGAGATTCGTGTCATATATAAAGCACACGAGAGAAAAGACGCAATCAATACCTACACTGCTCGATAACAACGCTGAAGTCACCGATGACAGTGCCACCAAAGCAGAGTTATTAAACACGGTTTACCGAAACTCCTTCACCAAAGAAGACGAAGTAAATATTCCAGAGGGCCAATCAAGGACAACTGTGAAGATGAGAAACATGTTGTTGTTGTTGTCTTCAGTCCTGAGACTGGTTTGATGCAGCTCTCCATGCTACTCTATCCTGTGCAAGCTGCTTCATCTCCCAGTACCTACTGCAACCTACATCCTTCTGAATCTGCTTAGTGTACTCATCTCTCGATCTCCCTCTACGATTTTTACCCTCCACGCTGCCCTCCAATGCTAAATTTGTGATCCCTTGATGCCTCAAAACATGTCCTACCAACCGATCCCTTCTTCTAGTCAAGTTGTGCCACAAACTTCTCTTCTCCCCAATCCTATTCAATACCTCCTCATTAGTTACGTGATCTATCCACCTTATCTTCAGTATTCTTCTGTAGCACCACATTTCGCAAGCTTCTATTCTCTTCTTGTCCAAACTAGTTATCGTCCATGTATCACTTCCATACATGGCTACACTCCAAACAAATACTTTCAGAAACGACTTCCTGATACATAAATCTATATTCGATGTTAACAAATTTCTCTTCTTCAGAAACGCTTTCCTTGCCATTGCCAGTCTACATTTTATATCCTCTCTACTTCGACCATCATCAGTTATTTTACTTCCTAAATAGCAAAACTCCTTTACTACTTTAAGTGTCTCATTTCCTAATCTAATTCCCTCAGCATCACCCGATTTAATTTGACTACATTCCATTATCCTCGTTTTGCTTTTGTTAATTTTCATCTTATATCCTCCTTTCAAGACACTGTCCATTCCGTTTAACTGCTCTTCCAAGTCCTTTGCCTTCTGTGACAGAATTACAATGTCATCGGCGAACCTCAAAGTTTTTACTTCGTCTCCACGAATTTTAATACCTACTCCAAATTTTTCTTTTGTTTCCTTTACTGCTTGCTCAATATACAGATTGAATAACATCGGGGAGAGGCTACAACCCTGTCTCACTCCTTTCCCAACCACTGCTTCCCTTTCATGCCCCTCGACTGTTATTACTGCCATCTGGTTTCTGTACAAATTATAAATATCCTTTCGCTCCCTGTATTTTACCCCTGCCACCTTTAGAATTTGAAAAAGAGTATTCCAGTCAACATTGTCAAAAGCTTTCTCTAAGTCTACAAATGCTAGAAACGTAGGTTTGCCTTTTCTTAATCTTTCTTCTAAGATAAGTCGTAAGGTCAGTATTGCCTCACGTGTTCCAACATTTCGACGGAATCCAAACTGATCTTCCCCGAGGTCTGCATCTACCAGTTTTTCCATTCGTCTGTAAAGAATTCGCGTTAGTATTTTGCAGCCGTGGCTTATTAAACTGATAGTTCGGTAATTTTCACATCTGTCAGCACCTGCTTTCTTTGGGATTGGAATTATTATATTCTTCTGGAAGTCTGAGGGTATTTCGCCTGTCTCATACATCTTGCTCACCAGCTGGTAGAGTTTTGTTATGACTGGCTCTCCCAAGGCCGTCAGTAGTTCTAATGGAATGTTGTCTACTCCGGGGGCCTTGTTTCGACTGAGGTCTTTCAGTGCTCTGTCAGACTCTTCACGCAGTATCGTATCTCCCATTTCGTCTTCATCTACATCCTCTTCTATTTCCATAATATTGTGCTCAAGTACATCGCTCTTGTATAAACCTTCTATATACTCCTTCCACCTTTTTGCCTACCCTTCTTTGCTTAGAACTGGGCTGCCATCTGAGCTCTTGATATTCATACACGTGGTTCTCTTCTCTCCAAAGGTCTCTTTAATTTTCCTGTAGGCAGTATCTATCTTACCCCTAGTGAGATAAGCTTCTACATCCTTACGTTTGTCCTCTAGCCATCCCTGTTTAGCCATTTTGCACTTCCTGTCGATCTCATTTTTGAGACGTTTGTATTCCTTTTTGCCTGCTTTATTTACTGCATTTTTATATTTTCTCCTTTCATCAATTAAATTCAATATTTCTTCTGTTACCCAAGGATTTCTAGCAGCCCTCGTCTTTGTACCTACTTTATCCTCTGCTGCCTTCACTACTACATCCCTCAGAGCTACCCATTCTTCTTCTACTGCATTTCTTTCCCCTATTACTGTCAATTGTTCCCTTATGCTCTCTCTGAAACTCTGTACAACCTCTGGTTCTTTCAGTTTATCCAGGTCCCATCTTCTTAATTTCCCACATTTTTGCAGTTTCTTCAGTTTTAATCTACATGAGAGACATAGCAATAGATATCCTCGGTGTAGGAAAGCAGCTTAATCACTTAATAAAGGCAAGGCTTCCGGTCCAGATGGTATACCAGTCAGGTTCCTTTCATAGTATGCTCCATATTTAGCAGTTATATAAACCGCTCGCTCACAGCAAGTTCCGTATCTAAAGACTGGAAAGTTGCTCAAGTCACACAAATACCCAAAAAGCGTACTAGGAGTAATTCGCTGAATTACAGGCCAATATCACTAACGTCGATTTGCGAGGGGTTTTGGGACATATACTGTATTCGAACATTATGAAGTAGCTCGAAGAAAACAATTTATTGACACATTGTCAACACGGATTCAGAAAATGACTTTCTTGCGGAACAAAACTAGCTCTTTATACTCATGAAGTAATGAGTACTGCCGCGCGGGATTAGCCGAGCGGTCTCAGGCGCTGCAGTCATGGACTGTGCGGCTGGTCCCGGCGGAGGTTCGAGTCCTCCCTAGGGCATGAATGTGTGTGTTTGTCCTTTGGATAATTTAGGTTAAGTAGTGTGTAAGCTTAGGGACTTATGACCATATCAGTGAGGTCCCACAAGATTTCACACACATTTGAACATTTTTTTATGAGTGCTATTTGCAGGGGATGACTCCACATTTTTAGATTTTCAGAGGGCTTTCGACACCGTTCCTCACAAGCGTCTTCTAACCAAACTGTGTGCCTATGGAATATCGCCTCAATTGTGCGACTGGATTCGTGATTTCCTGTCAGAAGGATCAGAGTTCGTAGTAATAGACGGAACGTCATCGAGTAACACTACACTTGTCCGCCCTGTTCTGGAGTATTGCTGTGCGGTGTGGGATCCGTATCAGGTGGGACTGAGGGATGATATTGAAAACGTTCAAAGGAGGGCGGTTCGTTTTGTATTATCGTGAAGTAAGGGACATAGTGCCACAGACATGATACGTGAACTGCAGAGGCAATCATTAAAACAAAGGCAATTTTCGTTGCGACGGGCTCTTCTCATGAAATTTCAATCACCAGTTTTCTTCGCCGATTGCGAAAACATTCTGTTGGCATCCATGTACATAGGGAGAAATGATCATCACGATAAAATAAGAGAAATCAAGGCTGGCAAAGAAAATTTCAAGTGCTAGTTTTTCCCTTGCGCCCTTCGAGAGTGGAACGGTAGAGAGACAGCTTGAAGGTGGTTCATCGAACCCACTGCCAAGCACTTAATTGTGAGTAGCAGAGTAATCACGTAGTTGTAGATGTAGATGAATAAGCACCACGTCACTGGCAACTGCGGTCGGAATGTCAAAATCTATTGTCACTTGCGTAATGCCCAGAAACCGTTACCATCCCTTTCGCCCACACGAGGTTCAAATGACTCTGAGCACCATGGGACTTAACATCCATGGTCATCAGTCCCGTAGAACTTAGAACTACTTAAACCTAACTAGCCTAAGGATGTCATAGGCGGTACAAGCCTGTACAGATGTATCTGCTCCACGCCAACGGTTCCTACCGTCCTCAAGCAATGTAAGATTTAAAGATGATTTCTTAGAATTTCGAAACCGCATAGAAAAATAAATATAAACAACTTAAATGCGATCACGACTTTGTGTATTGAAATAATGTATAATACCGAGGAAGATACACATCAGATTCACTTGCTTCGTATATTGGCTAGGGTTAAACTAGCCAAAGATTGCTTGAGACCTATGATGTCAAATGAAACGCCTTTCAGCTGTCTAGTTTCCAAAGTTATTTTATTTGGCTACCGGTTTCGGCGATTTACTGCGCCATCTTCAAGTCCCTGACTGAAGATTTGGTGATCGATATTGGAAGCAGAAATATACTAATACCAGTATTG
The DNA here is from genome assembly GCF_023897955.1 of Schistocerca gregaria. Classification (NCBI taxonomy): domain Eukaryota; kingdom Metazoa; phylum Arthropoda; class Insecta; order Orthoptera; family Acrididae; genus Schistocerca; species Schistocerca gregaria. The sequence goes on along the minus strand of NC_064927.1, from coordinate 194,214,978 downwards.
CTGGCCCCCGTTTTGATCAGATCTGAGGTGGAATCTTCGTACACATCGCTAAGGGGCCTTAAGATGACGTAGTAAATCGCCAAAACGTAGCCAAATAAAATAGACGCTGAAAGAAGTTTCCTCTGACATCTGTATCGAACAGCCGAGTCCCGCAATCATCTCTGAAAAGATGGACGTACAGAGATCGTGTCAGTTACTGCGCTATGTACCGGGTGATCAAAAAGTCAGTATAAATTTTAAAACTGAATAAAGCACGGAATAATGTAGATAGAGAGGTACAAATTTGCAAACGTGCTTGGAATGACTTGGGGTTTCGTTAGAAGCAAATAAATACAAAAGTTCAAAAGATGTCAGACAGATGGCGCTTCATCTGATCAGTATAGCAATAATGAGCATAACAAAGTAAGACAAAGCAAAGATGATTTTCTTTACAGGAAATGCTCAATATGTCCACAATAATTCCTCAACAATAGCTGCAGTCGAGGGATAATGTTGTGAACAGCACTGTAAAAAATGGCTCTGAGTAGTGTGGGACTTAACATCTGTGGTCATCAGTCCCCTAGAACTTAGAACTACTTAAACCTAACTAACCTAAGGACATCACACACATCCATGCCCGAAGCAGAATTCGAACCTGCGATCGTAGCGGTCACGCGGTCCCAGACTGAAGCGCCAAGAACCGCACCCACACCGATCGGCTTAGCACTGTAAAGCATGTGCGGAGTTATCGTGAGGTATTGCCGTCCGATGTTGTCTTTCTGCATCCCTAGAGATGTCGGTCGATCACGATACACTTGCGACTTCAGGTAACCCCAAAGCCAGTCAGTAATCGCACGGTCTGAGGTCTGGGGACCTGGCAGGCCAAGCATGACGAAAGTGGCGGCTGAGCACACGATCATCACCAAACGACGGGCGTAAGAGATTTTTCACGCGTCTAGCAATATGGAGTGGATCGACATCCTGCATAAACATCGCACGTTCCAGCAGGTGTTTATAAGCCAGGCTGGGCATGACGCGATTCTGTAACATATCGGTTTACCTCTCACCCTTCACGGTAGCAGTTACAAAACCAGAATCACGCATTTCCTTTAAGAAAAAAAGACCGATAACGGCAGATGTGGTAAATCCAACCCATACCGTTACTTTCTCGTCATGCAATGGAGATTTCAAGATAGCTCTAGGATTTTCGGTAGCCCAAATTCTGTAGTTCTGGGCGTTGAGAGACCCTCGGAGCGTGAAATAAGCTTCGTCGGTCCACGACACGTTACTCAGCCAATCGTCATCTTCCGCCACACCGCAAATTCCTTCCACTTCACTAAATCGCCAGGTAACAGTTCATGATGCCGATGGATTTTGTACGGATAGCATCGGAGGGTACACCTAAGTGCCAACCAAACAGTAGTGTATGGAATGCCGGTGCGTCTATCGTCTAAACAACCCGTGGCTTCATTCTCGACACAGCTACATTTGTCAACGGACCTTTATCCATTCGAATCCCCTTCCTATGGCGATAGGATCGTAACGCTGACATTCATCATTCTGATAATACAGCTTCACTGAAAGCGCCTTTTCAGATAACGTCAACATGCTGCGAGTGCTGGCGCATCTGATTCTCTCTCTCATTACAGCTCCTTCTATACACGATTGTCATTCACAGTCACTGACGTTTTGCTGTCCAGCGCCATCTGTCGGACATTTTGTGAATTTTTTTTTTGGTTCTAATAAAATCTCAAGACATTGCAAACATGTGTGTCACTTTTTACCTGTCTATCTACATTATTCCGTGGTTTATTAGGTTTTAAAATTTATACTGATTTTTTGATCACTCGGTATTAAAGCCTGAAAGTCTCCAGCTAGTATGCCCGCTTCCTCATGTAGTTTGGCCACAGTACCCCGAGCCAGGCTAACGCTCGGCCGCGGCTGGCTCAATTCCAAACGCTCTAATACTGGGCCGAAAACAGACTGAATCCAACTGGGAGGGCAAGTGCCTTCAAGCGTCACAGGCGGACAGCTCGCTCCTTCACGGGAGACGCTCCCGAACCGTTGTTGTGAAACCAGCACAGACAGCTTCTACGAAAAGACAATTCACGTAAGTCTGCACGACTCACACGAGTGGACCACAACGTTGGGCTCACGGATTTACTTCAAACTCTCTACACCTCTAGTAAGCCATTAAAACAACATATGTGCAAGTATTAAGATGCACTACTCCGACAATTCCGAGAAAATCGCAAGAGAAGTTTCACGTGTCTGTAATGTGACTGAAGTATCTGTGCATAGGTGCCTGACGTCAAAGTTCATGGTGGTCAGGTGGTCAGTCTGCCTTTGGCTATGGTGGGACGCCAACGCCTTCTTTGCGTCTCGCCTCTTGCGCTGCTTGCTAGTGAGCGCGCGTTTGTTTACATCCGCATGGCGGCTTGTTTCGAGTCGGACTTGATTGATCATAATAGCTTTTCCTTTCCTCTAAGCGACAATTAAATTAACATTTACGTTAGATCAGGAACGACCGAAGGAGTATGAAAATGTTTCAAATGGCTCTGAGCACTATGGGACTTAACATCTGAGGCCATCATTCCCCTAGAACTTAAAACTTCTTAAACTTAACGAACCCAAGGACATCACACACATCCATGTCCGAGGCAGGATTCGAATCTGCGACCGTAGCGGTCGCGCGGTTATAGACTGAAGTGCCTAGAACCGATCGGCCACACCGACCGGCGAAGGAGTACGAGGTTGAACGTTTTACGCGCCAGAATACATTTTTCTATCCTCAGTACTGCTGTGTTCATAATCCTGGCGAATGACTAGTTCGGGGTGGCCGAGCGGTTCGAGGCTCTACAGTCCGGAACCGCGCGACCGCTACGGTCGCAGGTTCGAATCCTGCCTCGGGCATGGATGTTTGTCATGTCCTTAGGTTAGTTAGGTTCAAGTAGTTCTAAGTTCTAGGAGACTGATGACCTCAGAAGTTAAGCCCCATAGTGCTCAGAGCCATTTGAACCATTTGAATGACTAGCTGTGTACGGCGTCACTCTAACGATCTCAAGTTGTGATAGACGGACATAAAGGGACTGTCGTGGTTGATCACTCTGGTTTTGGCCCCCGAACGTTGCGGGTTTTCGAACTCCCGTTTGAAGTACCGTCGGACCTTGTGGTGGCCGCTTTTACACCTTACGGCATCGTCGTCAGTCACGTAGCTGAAACGTGGAAGACGTTCGAAACGTACCGTGGCCTCAATGATGTACATCAGATAAAAATTGAACTACGGAAACACGTTCCTTCCTACTTGGTTATTGCCGGCTGCATGGCTTTCGTCATGTACGATGGTCAGCCGGGCACCTGTTCAGGTTGAGGCTAGGAAGGCCATGTCCTTTCTGAATGTCTCCGACGTAGGCTGGTTGAGACACCGATCGAGGACGTCGCTCGGCCTGCGGCGCCCACTTTGGTCATCTGTCTTACGCTTCTTTGGTGGTGCTGCCTGCTGCGTCCCCTCTGAATCAGTCGGTACAAATGAAGACGACTGTCAGCAGACTCAAGCTGTATGTCTCGACCCTATGGTTGTTTATCATGGAACTGTACTTACCTCGGCCTTTCTGCCGTCAGTCGATAGCTGCCCGCCATCCGACACGGAACAGCATGTTAGGAAGCAATGGACTCTGAGGAATCTGAAGAGAACGCCATACCGCTTCTGATGACTGCGACCTTCGGGAGTCTGGACAGGATGACGACCCTGCTACTGATGGTGCGCTGTCCTCTGATGCTCTGACACTTGTCGACACCACGAGCTTCCCTGCCTCCATCACCAGTCAGCTTCCGCCTCCCGAGATCAACCTTCCCTCGCCTGCATCTCATGCAGTAGCATCGCTTTCTGTATCTGACACTACCTGTGGGCGCACCTCTGATAATGTTCCACTGAACCGGCCCGGTGACACATGTCTCCTAGGCGGACGAGGTCGATGCTGAGGATGGACATTCTGGAAGTGTACAGAACGATGGACCCCTTTGGTGGGGTCGGCTCCTTCCCCGTCATAGTGATGTGCCCTTCCGTGGGGACCTAACAGGGAGTTCCCTGTGCTTCCCCCGTGTTTGAATCGCCTGTCCTCCTGGCGATGGCAGCCTTCCAGCCTTATCGCCTAGCCACGGTCTGTGTCAACACTGTTCGTGTACACCACAAACTGGTTGTACTCCATGACATGTTGTATGCCGCTGACGTTGATGTAGCTCTCCTTCAGGAGATGCATGTTGCAACTTTCTGTGCTCCCCATGGTTTTACAGCACAAGTCTCTCATGCTTCCCCTACTGGTAGTGGGGAGGCGATCCTCTTACGGTACGGTATCCACGGTGATGCAGTTGCCTATCTCCCTGATGTCAGAGGTATGGCTCTCACTTCAGTGGCGTCAACATCGTCAATGTCATATGCGCGATCCGGTTCAGGTCGATGACGTGAACTTTCCACCTTTCTGTCAAACAGTCACGCCTCTCTTCCTGGGTCAGCAGGTTTCATTGATCATGGGAGGCGATATCAATGGCAACCAGGCAGCCAAAGACCAACTACCAAGGAACTTTCCGTGCGCGGCTCTAGCGACAATTCTCCAGCACCTCAGACTAGTGGATTCTTGGTAGCATGTCCATGGCGATCGTCCGGGGTTTACGCATTTCACTAGCTATTCTTCCAGCCTACTTGATCGTGTTTACCTCTCCCGCGATATTGTCAGTGGGGTGCAGGCTGCTGAAGTATGGCCCACTGCGTTCTCTGACCACGACGCATATATCTGCGCCATTATCTCTGAGGCCAAAGGGTGTGGCGCGGCTGCGTACCATGGAAACTGAACACGAGCCACCTTACTTCACCCGACTGCCGGCAGCTTGTCGTCGACGCTGTGATGCCCAGTGTCTGCCCTGTCTTGATGGGTGTTCCGTGTGAAGCCTGCTCTCAACAAGGCCTTGATTGATTATGGAAGGGAGGTTGCAGAGTACCGGCGACGGACTCAGGAATTCTATTTCACCATTCTCCGGGAATGTACTCTGATGCCGTATTCGCCAGAGCGCCAGGCGATGGCAGAATCGTGCAAAGGCGCAGCTTCCGTCCCTCTCGCCGCCACCTTGAAGAAGCCATGCTCAGGGCGCGCACTCAGATGGCTTAGTGCAAAAGCATCCATCAGTGTATCCTGTCATAGCGGAACGACGCCACCGTCGGAGGAATTTGATTAATGTTCCTACCACTGATGATGGGCAGCGTTTTGATACCCAACGCGATATACGGTCTCCCCTCCACGCACTTTATCATATGCTGTATTCTAAACAATGTCACTGCCCTGCCAACATTACGATGGTCTCCTTTGGTTCGGTTCCAGTCAATGCGACGATGGATCTGGTTGCTAACGTAGGAGGATGAAGTTCATGACGCTATCCAGGTCGCCTGGCCTTGACGGTCTCCAACTGGAGTCTTATCGGACATTTCGTCCTCTTCTAGTGCCAGTCTCGACGGAAATTTGTCAAGACCTTTTTATATCACCTTTTATGCCGATTCCAGACGGTTTCCTCGATGGTTTTCTCATTCCCATCCACTAGCCTCTGGGTACCTCACGGATATGCGATTACCCTGTTCGCTGCTTAAATGGACAGCTCAGTATGTGGTTTCCACCGATCAAACTTCTTTGAGAGTTACTAATAAGATCCACACTGCCTTTCTACCGCTATCGGGACATAATCGCGTTTGCTCTGGCTCGTCGTATGGACTTTTGGCAGCTCTTGACTCCTGCCAGTAGTTCGGTCGACTAGATCACGACTTCCTGGAAGGTGTGCTCCGCAATATGGGCTACCCTGATATTATCGTCCATGTCGTAATGCGTCTCCTACGTGGAGCTACGTATCGTGTACTCTACAATGGTCGTCTTACTCCTCCCATGTCGATCCGTCCATCAGTGCGTCAAGGCTGCCCGCTCTCTGCACTGTTGTATCCATTCGCCATGGAACCGTTGCTATGCTGCCTGTGTCAACGCCTCTGCGATCTCTCGGTGGCCATTTATTCAGTTGCATTGCATATGCAGACGAGCTTGTCATCTCTCTTCGTAGCGGTGTTGAGGTCAGGCTGTCACTGGCATGGGTCACCACGGACGGCGGAGCTTCTGGTAGCTGCCTTAACGTCCACAAATAGAGCGCCATGGCTGTAGGTGATGGACTTCCTGCGGGCAGTGCAGCTCCATTGCATGTAGTTGATGCTCTCCGATGCTTAGGACTCGATTTCGCAAGTGATCTGCGACGGACAGTGTATTGTTCTCAACTGCCGACGTCTACTTTCCTAACCACGAGCTGCGCTCTTAGGTCACCTTTCACGAGCACTCGATCTTCTGCAAAGCACACAATACGTAACGTAAATGTATTTTTGGAGTCACGTATTACCCACCTGGCAGTGACACTTCCATCCATGGCTCGTCGCTTGCTAGCAGCATTGGGTTCGTTTGTTAGCCACGGCTCGCTGTTCGAAATAAGGTACGAAACGCTCAATCTCCCGCGGTGCAGGGGTGGCTTAGGTCTGTATCATGGACCTGACAGTGCGGTAGTCCGTTTTATTGGTCCTCACAAGTTGTGGCACCGTGGTCCTAATACCTAATGCTGGAGGCTCTTGCACCACACTCTCTCTCAGCACCTATCCAACTTTAGGAAGTCCCGTCGCCCTTCTTTTACTTCCGCCAGTTTTTCCTTGAACTGAGCTACGTCCGTACTGTGATAATGCCGGCACAAATGACATCCAGGAAGGCTATCTATGGTTTCCTTCCACCGAATGTGGTTGAAGGGAAGATTCCCCACGTCGATTGGCGTGCCGTTTGGCGATCGGTGTGCACTAGTTACCTTGACACTGGCGTCCAGTCTGGATGGTACCTTATCGTCAGTGGGAAGCAAGTATGCCGGTCACGCCTTCAAAGGATTCACCTCGCAGACACTCAACTGTGTGTCGACTGTGATGTTATGGACACAGATGAGCACCGTTTGGTGTGCAGATCGGCGAGAGGTGTCTCGTTCTTGGTGCGACAGATGTTGTTCCTAATGACCTGTACGACTCCTCCTCAGATACCTACTCAACTACTCCTCTTTCCAAACGGGGGATACTTCCTGCAAGTGAATTCTGTGAGGTGGATTTGTGGACACACAGCAGTCTACTTGTTTGCTGATGGCGAGAAAAGTAGACTTTTGGCGGTTCCTTAAAGAACGCCATTGTTCAGTTGTCCGAAATCAGAAATACAGACAATTTTTCTCCCGTTTCCTCTGCAGTGTCTTCCTTAACCCACCCCAGAGCTGGGGCGTTCCTGTCATGAAGAATCGACCCCCGTCCCTTCCACACTTAGAACCGAGGTATTCACTAGTGATCGGAATGTTCATCTCGGAAAAAAAACTATATGTTTGATAGTCTCAATTAGTTTGACGTCTTGCTGCACCAGCGTCCTCTCGTGACACTGTTTTTTGATATTATCGGTGGTATTAACGACAATAATGAATGAATAAATAAATAAAAATAAAAAAGAACGAAAATAAAAAAAATGAACGATGTTCATTGCACCGCTACGCCAAGTGTCCTACCCTTTCTTTGATTCCAGAAGGACGGGAGCGGGACTGGTGCCAGGTCTCTGGTTGCGACCCCTACCAACTTTGTCCCCACCCCTACCTTTGGGAGTCGGGGGAGGTTCCTTTCAAAATAATAGTAAAAAAAGTGATTAGCGTCGTAAGACGAGCGTGTTTGATGCGACGGTTCGAGTCCCATTCAAACGTTCATTTTTGCAGTACACGGATAATTCTGTGGTACTCAGACAAGTTGCAGCTACACTATTCGTTGTTGCTACATTAGCAACGGCTCACCGCTACGCAGGTTAAAAGCCCAATGAGGCCTGCCTCGGTGTGCAGCCCGAAGCATCTAGGTACCTTACCAGATTACACGTATAAGGAATTTCGCAACTCACGAAGGTATACATTTTCAGGAAAACTCTATGCGTTTCTTCATTTGCTTGTCGATAGCTATAGACAGGTTTGTTCTAGGAATTAAATTTAATTAAAAATAATAAATAGTCAGGATGAAATTCACTAAAACTTCAAGCAAATACATGTGGTTTTTAAAATGATATTACCTCTCAATTGTCATATAAATTAAATAATGTGACGAGTGGTGCAAAAATAGACATTAAAAATTAGAACTGAACTGTATTCGAATGGTCGCCTCATCCACGTGCATCTTACGAAGCTCGAACGGTATCCAACTTATTTCTTCGGTTGATTTCAATTCGTTCGTTGCATTTGTTCGGAGCGGACGTCTCATGATATCTGTTGAAGTTCATTGTTGCTCTACTCACTCTGTTTTTTTATTACAGAGGGCAGCTATCCTTCTGACGGAACGACCTAAGCTACCGTACCGGCAAGCAGGTGATCACCAAAAACATGGTTCAAATGGCTCTGAGCACTATGGGACTTAACAACAGATGTCATCAGTCCCCTAGAACTTACAACTACTTAAACCTAACTAACCTAAGGACAGCACACACATCCTTGCCTGAGGCAGGATTCGAACCTGCGACCGTAGCGGTCGCGCGGTTCCGGACTGTAGCGCCTAGAACCGTTCGGCCACACCGGCCGACAGGTGATCGCCGTTAGCTGTAACATCCAGCACCTCGGCACAGATAAATCCGTTACACAGGAGGCCCGTAAGACCTCTCGCGTTTTTCTCGGAATTGCCAGAGTAGTTTAGTGTTTGTAAGGTGAAGTACTGAGTTGTACTGAGTTGAAGTTTAACAGCGTAAACAGTTTTATTTACACGTGAAAATAATTACGAGAATATATGATAATTGATTAATCCTTGGAGTTTGTATCATCTCGATGGACACATAAATGTTTTAGTCGGGCTGTGTTTGAATACGACTCGAACAGTTTGAGCAGTGTACGTCACCGTTCTGGAAATCTCGGTTCTGTTCGGTTATCATACAATTTCGCGCAGTACGACACACATCTGTCGTTAGGATTACGTGGGAATGAAAAAAAAAAGGAGTACCGGAAGCGATAATCGATCCACAGACCTCGTTCTCATGCAACTAGGGACTCGCTTGACTGCGGAACCCTTGAGTACTAGCGACATTACGAAGGATGTAAGCCCTCGTAACATTACCAAACTCGATTTTCTAGAAAACAGTTGAGAGTTTGGTCTTGCTTTTTACATATTTTGAAGTCCTAGTCGTGCCTTGCACAGCCTGTCAATATGAATCAAGTGGGAGAGGGGAATTTCGTACGGTCCCCTCGTTAACGTAAAAGCCATGTAATCAGGAAATTACTGGTTCGATTCTTGTTTTTAGCAACTTCTTCTTACTTTTCTTAAATTGTATGTTTGTAATTAAACGTAAATGAATTAACAAATACAGCCAAACCTCCAGATAATGATTACCAATACAACGATAAACCAGGGTACAGCGATAATTTTATATGGTCCCCTTCTGATTTCCTATACGTACTATGTTAATTACCTCTCATTACAACGATGAAGGAAATTTAGCAACACACTGTTATAACGAAGACAATATTTCGAGGAAATTACTATTTCCTACTTAGAAGAAGCTCACTATAGCGGTAGGTACTATTTATTTAGCTACTAAAATTTCGGCGCTATATTTCCAGAAGCTTTGCTACATACTACAGTACTGTATTTATTCTAGCGGTAAAAGAAACAGCGTACAGCCGCGGGCGAGCTGTGCTGTGCGGCAAACGTCAAAGGGCCCCTTTGTTTGAACGAGTGTTTAGTTTGTACACTACTCAGCTTCGGTAGCGGTTAGAAGTGTTTTGTTGGGTTCATATGCAGCTTATTTTTACGATTATGTTTTTAGTTGATGTAAATGCTTTGGACTTCGCTAAGATTTGGAAAATGTGTGGAACTCGGAAACAAATAAGGTTGGAGATACAATTTGAGGTTTTCAAAGACACTGATAACGGAATGAAACAAGAAGACGTGTCGAGGAAGTATGGACTTGTACAATCAACGTTAGCTAGAATCCTTAAAAAACGAAAAGAAATTGAAGGAAGTTATGTAGGTGGCAAATTTAACTCTTCAAGAAAAAGAATGAAGACGGCTGCTGCTGACGATATGGAGGTTTAGTGAGATACGAGGGGCTTTAGAAACGTCCGTGCAAAGTCCGAGAAACGGCACCACCGGCGCGTATCGAGGTCATGTTTAGTTAGTAGCATCTTTGGAAAGAACGCACACCAACTTTCAGCCAGATGGAAGACAGGCGAAGATGGTACTAGCGGGGAAATGAAAGCCATTAGTTTCATACTTCCTTCTACATACATAAATCTTATTTACAGGTACTACCCACAAGCAGAGAAGAGTGGGAGCAAATTGCAAAGGATTTCGAGGAGAACTGCAACTGTTATAACACTACAGGATCAATGGACGGAAAGAATATTGGTATTAAATGCCCACAAGCTAGTGGATCTCACTTTTTCAATTATAAATCCTTCAACAGTATCATTTTATTTACCATGCTAGATACTACCTACACATTTGCGTATGTTGATGTAGGAACTAATGGGCGTGTTGGTGATGCTGGAGTGCTTTCAAAAAGTAAACTACGGTATTATCTCACTGACCGACCTATTCTGAACACTCCTGAAGGCAGGAAGCTTGGGAACACTAACATTACAACTCCAGTGGTTGTACTGGCAGAAGATGCTTTTCCTCAGAGTTTCAACATTATGAAGCCATAAACCTTAAAAGGAATCACTAAGGAAGAACAGGTTTTCAATTACAGACTGTCACGAGGATGAAGATTAGTCGAAAGCAGCTTTGGCATTCTTGACTGTCGTTTCAAGATTTTTCTTACTACCTTTACTCTGCCTCAAGAAAAAGTTACCGCAATTAAACTGGCTGCCTGCACACTGCACAATTTGTTAACTGAGAGAAGAAAACACTTGTACAATCGCCAGGAAACAGTGTCTGCAGTAGTAAAAGACTGCACTTATCTTGAGTCTCAAAGGACTGGGGACCTACAGCGAATGAAACCAATAGCTTGCCAAGCTGCCTCTGGACGTCCAGTACACGGGAGAGCAGTTAGAGAATGCTTTAAAACATTTTCCAATAGCGCTGGGAAAGTACCCTGGCAAGATAATCACATTTAATTACGTAAAATGTAAACAAATGTTGGTGTACCACGTTTACTTCCACTTCCCGTGCTCTCGACGTTACTCACTTTCGTCCGTCTCTGTGGCTCGGTCGAGGAACTTTAGCATGTGGAACCAGTACACTTGCAGAGTATAAACCGCTTGTGCACTGGCTCCACTTTTGCTTTTAAGCATCTGCAATAATAGCAATGAAAATAATGTGAACTACTTGTAGATTATGTAAACATTATTGTATGCTTCAAGTAGCTGCAGTTAACAAATTTATACTAATCATTTGTGTGTCATGTAAATTTCACTTGCGTAAATAAAAAGAAAGAAATATGTCGAAATGTGCTTTTGATTTCTCGTGGGAGTAGCTTGTGCAGACGCCATTAATTTTCTTTTTTATATCGTCAGCTGTGCACCCAAGCCGTATGTCATGGCTAATGACCTCCGCAATATTTTTATAGCTCTCCAATCTTCTTAATCTATTTTTGCATTCAGGGTGCCTCACGTAGTAAAGCGCCTCATCAGTTTCATTCATCTCTATTAATTTTGTAGTCGACGCCACACACCAATTGTATTTACCGGCCATGTTGATAAACACACTGGCGCTCCACATGGTAACATGTCACATTGCAGTGAACAGAAGACAAGCGACTTTTATGACGAAATCTACAGCGAGGCCCTAGATTTGATCAAATTTATTTGACGACAGACGAGATTTGACAAAGTGCCCTATTATACCATCAAACTATATTTGACATATCAACTTTGACAAAGAAATTTGATACTGTAATAACGGCCTTAAAGGAGAAAACTGTAAAGGAGGGAAGCAGTCTATAGTTCGCCTAACCGTTCTTCCCTGCAGTAACGCGTCAGGAACGCATATATTGACACCACTGGTGATCAGATGATCAACAAACCCACGGTGCTTCAAAAATGAATGAAGCTTACCAGATAAGAGGATACATACATTTTATTTTACCTTCTTTTAATTTATAAGTTAATTGAGTACAGTATAGCTTCAGTTGTAATGTCTTGCTACAGTCGTATCATAAATGTGATTTATTTTATTGCAGTCAATTACAAGACAAATCGAAAAGCGTGTATGACGTAATTTTTTTGTGAGTGGCTGCATCTGCTAAAGAGATGTCAATGAAGAATAAGAAAACTGCGTTTCTGGTGGATAATTGTAATGCGTATAACAACATGCCAACATTGAAGAACGTTGAACTATGCTACTCCCCCCTCCCCGCCCCCAGACCTGTAATTCGATTATTCAGCCACTAAATATGGGGGTAATTAAGAACTTTAAGACTAAATGCCATTCACGTTTAGTTCAACACGTTATCGCAAACATTGAATGAAAGGTGAGCAATCCCTACAGTTTCAATGTGAGGCTGGAACAGTGTACAGCCGAATGTGGTTGTGATCTGCTGGAAAAATGCAAGAATTTCGGAATGTGAAGACCTTGATGAGAATGTTGTGATGGAGGAAATAACGCAGGATGAATTTCAAAATGATCTGGAGATTTATTCAGCAGTTACTGGTAAAACCACAGATACTTCAGTAGTTGAATACTTGCCAGTGGAGGATGAGGCTTTGGTGTTCGAAGCATATACCGACGAATCTGTCATCGATGAGTTAGAGGATAATTCTCCAGTTGAAGTTTATGACGATGACAGTGATGTGGTAAGTACGAATCCCCCTCCCCTGACGGAGCTAATAGGTTAGTTATAAGCCATTCAGCAAGTAGCATCTTCAATGCCCCGTGTTTCAGCGCAGTAACTGATTGCGTTAGAGGAGATAAAGACAATATTCACAAGGGAAGCTTTAAGAAAAAAGCAACAAAGGAAAATAACTGAATTTTTCAGTACACAAAAGTAAGATATTCTAAAGGTGCAGTATTAATAAATGAAGTGAACAAAATGTGTTTCTCTTTTTTTTTCCTTTATTGAGTTTTGATTCCCCCTGAGGTGGCAGGCTGGCAGCAGCTTAGTACGCCGCTCTTGAGCCTAAGAATTTGTTAAAAAAAATGAAGATAATAAATAATAAAAGTAGGCGATACAATCGGTGACTTAAATGGTAAAATGGCGGAAAATTGTGGAACTTGAAACATAAAGCAAAGGGCTGGTGATGCTAATAAAAGACACAGGAATCAGATAGGTAAAATAATGGACAGACAATTAAAAAACACGACGACAGTCTGGTTTCTGTTCGCATGAGATATAAAAATCTCACCCAGGGGTAGCATGATTTCTATTCGCAACACTTTGAAAAGATGCACAACACTGAACACTCACTTGTTCACTGCACTAAAAAGTTGGCACAAATATGACACACCACAGCCGAGGGCAGACGGGAGAAACCTGGACAGATGATGGGACAGAAAAGGGGGGAAGGAGAGGAAAAACAAAGTTGTGGGAAGGGGGGGAAGGAGCCAAAGGGGGATGAGGACTCATATGATTGGGGGGGGGGGAGCTGGGGAAATGCGAGAGGGAGTAGGGAAAGGCAGTGGAGGGGAATGCAAAAAGACTTGGGGAGGGGGAGAAGGGAGGCGGAGAGAGGGTAGGCAGTGAAAAAACAGGATGGAAATGGGGGGAAGATGGAGCCTGGGGGGGACAGAGAAAAGGAGGGGAAGATAACGACCGGAGTTGATAGGAGGGATAAATGGAGAGAGAGAGGGTATCATCTGGGAGGACGAGTTGATGGAAGCCACCTTGGGAAAGGAGATGAAGGGTGTAGAGATGGAGGGTAGTGGGGATACAAGAGTGAAGGCGGGGTTGGAGAGGAGATGAGCAACAAGGGGATGAGGGGGATAAAGGCGGCGGGAGGTGGAGAGTATGGAGATATGTTTGAGGAATGGAAGCAGATGGGGGAAGAAATCAGGTTGTAGAGGATCCCTGTGGGGGACGGGAGGCGTATATGTAAGGCGAGGCGGAATGCATGGCACTCGAGGATCTGAAGGGACTTATAGAATTTGGGGGGGGGGGGGGGGAGGGCGCAGATATCCAGGTGGGACCGACATAACAGAGGATGGGACAGATTAAGGTTTTGTAGGTGTTGAGGATGGTAGAGGGGTTCAATCCCCATGTCTGACAGAGAGGAGTTTGAGGAGTCGGAGGTGGTTGTGGGCTATGGATTGGATGGAGCGGAGATGAGGGAACCAGGTGAGGTGACAGTCAATAGTGAGGCAAAGGTAGGTGAGGGTGGAGGGGAGGTGGACAGGACAGGCGCTGATGGTAAGGGAGAAATCCAGGAGCCACAAGGAGCGAGTGGTACGACCTGTGATGATTGCCTGAACGTGTTTCATTATTTGTCTCTTAATGTTATTTGTCATCAGAAAAGTACTCCAGTAATGTACTTCTCAGACACGAAAACATGGCTCCTTGCTCCGAGTCAAGATAACAAACCCTCATTACAACAATAACACTGGTACAAAAATTTAATTTTCATGGTATCATGAAATTCGTTTTATCGAGGTTTGACTATATTTGTGGCGTGACATTGGTGGCACAGTGGAGATCCTGCCTCGCTCAGCAGGTGGTACCAAATGAGCAGGTAGTTCTCTCTCTGAGGGCCAGAGGGCACTTTAAACATCAAGGGGCGCCGCAGGTGGCGCCACCGCTGGTGTCGAGAAGGCAACGACCGTAGGGCGGCCTCATGGGGTCCTGCCGGGAGCGGCGGAACATGCTGGCCACTCCATCGGCACGAGGAGGACAATAATCAGCGACTGGCGGCCAAGTGGGTGGACGAGCGAGCAACGGACAAGGGCGGTGGGCGCCGAGTAGGCAGGACAACACAGGGACAGCAGCGGTGGCTGTACACAGAACAGTGCCCAAAGCATTGTTCCCGGTGCCTGCATGATTCTTGTTGTTGGAATGTATGGGCTGTGCGCCCTGTACCTGAGATTTCTCAAGTGAAACACTCCAGTTCAACTGACAATCCTCTGCTTTGCGGAAGAATATATTACATTAACTGAATGAGCCATCTGGTAGTGTTTAATGCTGAATTCAATCGCTGAATTCTGTAGGCCTTTGAGCCAGATTTCCAATTGAATTCCGTTATGGGATACTTTTTTTCCATTTTTTTAAAGGTAGTTTCGTTGCTTGTATTTTAGCCTGTGTGCATATTTCATTATTCCTTAGGATTCCGTACTTTTGTCGGTAGAAACGGTACCCATATAGGATCTACATCTTCAATTACATCTACATGGATGCAAATCACATTAAAGTGCCTGGCAGAGAATTCATCGAACCACCTTGACAATTGTATATTACTCCAATCTCATATAGCGTGCGGAAAAAACGAACCCTGTACGAGCTCTGGTTTCTTTTATGTTTTTATGGTTATCGTTTCTCCCTATGTAGGCCGGCATCAACAAAATATTTTCGCTTTCCGAGGAGAAAACTGTTGATTGAACTTTTGTGAAAAGATTACGTCGCAACGAAAAGCGCCTTTGTTTTAATGATGTCCACCTCAAATCCTGCATCATTTCAGTGAAACTCTCTCTCCCCTATTTCGCGATAACACAAACCGTGCTGCCCTTCTTTGAGCTTTTTCGATGTACTTCGTCAACCACATCTGGTAAGGATCCCTCCCCGCGCAGCAATATTCTAAGAGAGGACGGACAAGGCAGTCTCCTTAGTAGATCTGTTACGTTTTCTAATTGTCATGCTAATAAAACTAAGTCTTTCGTTAGCCTTCTCCACAATATTTTCTGTTTGTTCTTTCCAATTAAAGTTGTGTATAATTATAAAGTTGTTCTTTTTGCAGTCCGCCTCTCTGTCTGTTTATCTGTTAAACCCCCGTTTTCTTATAAGCGCGTAGAGGTATCACGTCCAAATTTATGTCAAATACTACGGTATTAAAAAAGTAGAAACCCGCCTCGATTCCGTAAAAAGCACCTAGGTGCTTTTTACGCAATCGAGGCGGGTTTCTACTTTTTAAATATATTAACTAACGATTGCTGATGCGCTGCGATGTTGAAAGTTATTAAATATTAAGGTCTCCGCCCTCTTGGCGGTGTACAAATATTTAAGACTCCGAATCAATGCAGTCGAAAGATACAGCCATTTATGTCACATATTTTGAAACACCCATACTCACTCATCAAAACCTGTGGAGTGCTTTCCATTGACCTAGAATTATGACATTTACCAAGAAGCAAGGTATTACAGTACAAATAAAGGAAAAATCGGAAGATCGTTAATCAGTAATTAGATAACTTTTTGCCTCTTTTTTCTGTCTGGCTGACTGTTCATCTGTTAAGGTCCCTTTTCTCAGGAGGGGGTAAAGGTAGGAAGTTGAAATTTATGTCAAACTCTAAGGTTTTCGATCCCTTGGCGGTATAAAGAATTTAAGGTTCTAAGTCAGTGCGATCAAAAGATTCGGCGGTTTGTTCAGACTACGTTTTTCTCAGGAACGGATAGAAGGCTCAATTTGAAATTTGTGTCACATACTACTAAGGTCTAAGGTCCCTTGACAGTGCAAAAAATTCAAGCTTCTAAGTCGATGTAAT
Source organism: Schistocerca gregaria (assembly GCF_023897955.1). Classification (NCBI taxonomy): domain Eukaryota; kingdom Metazoa; phylum Arthropoda; class Insecta; order Orthoptera; family Acrididae; genus Schistocerca; species Schistocerca gregaria. The sequence continues at coordinate 194,198,327 of NC_064927.1, read as the reverse complement.
CAAAAGTTACGGCCATTTATGTCACATATTCTCATGCTGGCATACTCACTCTTCAAAATGTATATGTACTATATAAATCTAAAGCTATAGACATTATTTACATACATAATTAAATTTTTACGAAATCTCGATCGCGAGTCCTTCCCGCACTTGTGTGGTTTTTCTTAATACCAGGCACATTTGTTGTGTATAGAGAAAATATGGTTACATTTCAATTTTATTTTTGCAATAGATTTATGTTATCTAGAAAAGTATATCTGCACCCCGTAGTTCTCAGCCATTTCCATTTGCTGTTCAAAGTCTGCCTTATCACACAAAATCTTAATTTTTAATAAAAATAACGTTTTTTTATTTTTAATTAGTATATATTGCATGAAAATGTGAGTATTCTCATAAAAGTAAAATTTAGTACGAAGATGCGAAAATCATCACACTCTTGTTCAGTTAAATGTTTCTAGTATTCTAAGATTTGCGTAGAATTTCTTGTTGTCCCGTTCTTTATTTTGTGATGGTACAATGTGCCACGTGTTGCACATACGGACGATTGTATACATTTTGCACCAATGATTACGTTTTAGTCGAAATTGTTAGTAACTGAATTGAAGCTTCTGAGGTTTCTACATAGTCCCGAGCCATTGACAAATACACTACTGGCCATTAAAATTACTACACCACGAATATGACGTGCTACAGACGCGAAAATTAACCGACAGCAAGAAGATGCTGTGGTATGCAAATGATTAGCTTTTCAGAGCATTCACACAAGATTGGCACCGGTGGCGACACCTACAACGTGCTGACATGAGGAAAGTTTCCAACCGATTTCTCATTCACAATCAGCAGTTGACCGGCGTTGCCTGGTGAAACGTTATTGTGATGCCTCGTGTAAGGAGGAGAAATGCGTACCATCACGTTTCCGACTTTGATAAAGGTCGGATTGTAGTGTATCGCGATTGCGCTTCATCGTATCGCGACATTGCTACTCGCGTTGGTCGAGATCCAATGACTGTTAGCAGAACATGGAATCAGTGAGTTCAGGAGGGTAATACGGAATGCCGTGCTGGATCCCAATGCCCTCGTATCACTAGCAGTCGAGATGACAGGCGTCTTATCCGCATGGCTGTAACGGATCGTGCAGTCACGTCTCGATCCTGAGTCAACAGATGGGGACAAATGGTACAAATTGCTCTGAGCACTATGTGACTTAACTTTTGAGGTCATCAGTTCCCTAGAACTTAGAACTACTTAAACCTAACTAACCTAAGGACATCACACACATCCATGCCCGAGGCAGAATTCGAACGTGCGACCGTAGCGGTTGCGCGGTTCCAGACTGTAGCTTCTAGAACCACTCGGCCATCCCGACAGATGGGGTAATTTTCAAGACAACAACCATCTGCACGAACAGTTCGACGACGTTTGCAGCAGCATGGACTATCAGCTCGGAGACCATGGCTGCGGTTATCCTTGACGCCGCATCACTGACAGGAGCGCCATTCGACGGCCAACACCGCGGTTCCTGGTGTGTCCGCTGTGCCGTGCGTATGATCATTGCTTGTACAGCCCTCTCGCAGTGTCCGGAGCAAGTATGGTGGGTCTGATACACCGGTGTCAATGTGTTCTTTTTTCCATTTCCAGGAGTGCATATTCAATGTACCTGCAATGCATCTTTAAGTTTCAGGATTCTAAGTAGATAGCGTTACGTTAACAGATTGTGCCACTTATAGTCATCAGTTACATATCAGTTTACTGCCTCTATTGTTTTAGTTGCACGAAGTAAGCAGTGAATACCCTTAAATACATTCTTTCTTAAAATATAGATTGCGTTATAAGTCATTTCTTCGGTCTAAACTTGATACGGAAACTGGTATTTATTCACGGCGTGTGTCGAAAAACATATTCGCGCGTATTCAGATAAAAAGCAAGGGACAGTTAGCTTACAATCTTGGCCCTAGTATTAAAACTGATTGCTATCTGTTATTGCCTCTGTGGTTTGTACCACGGGTTGCTTTTTAGAAATATTACAAACTCTGACTTTTTCTTGAAATACTTCCACAGTTGATAGTTTTTCTCACCAGACCACATCATTTCCGTACCCTTGACGCTTGCAGCTGATCAAACGCAGAAAAGAGGTCACTTTTTATTCTAAATGTATGTGCCTCCAAGTTTTTACACGAGCTACAACACTGACCTTCCGCTTTCGTAATATTCATAGGAAAGGAACTCCTGGAAACAGAAAGATATTCTGCAGATTGTAGGACAGAAGTGAGTTCAAAATGTTAAACAACCGTGTAGAATCCAAACACCACCACTTTCCGCTGTTTGGAGGAAAAAGACGACGCTACGGGGGAAATGTTTTTGTGCACCGCTCCATCTTTTAAGTGAACTGCATTCCTTTGACATTTCCGACAAAGAGCTGCATCACCATCAGAAGATTTACGAATTCCGTAAACGAACCGTAAAATGGCCAATGGTTCAAATGTCTCTGAGCACTGTGGGACTTAACATCTATGGTCATCAGTCCCCTAGAACTTAGAACTACTTAAACCTAACTAACCTAAGGACAACACACAACACCCAGCCATCATGAAGCAGAGAAAATCCCTGACCCCGCCGGGAATCAAACCCGGAAAACCGGGCGCGGGAAGCGAGAACGCTACCGCACGACCACGAGATGCGGGCAAACCGTAAAATATGGCTGCGTACGCAGGCAAGAAACAGTACTCGCTGTCGCACGTTAGATAAAAATACCGAGCATATATGAGATGCATTCCCACGATAAACCAGTATATTCACAAAACGCCGGCGGCCTGCTAGTCCATGCTGCAAAATCGCCCGAGTTAGAAACCACTGCAAGATCTGCGCAGACCCTTATCATTAATTTTTAATTATTGTTGTTGTTGTGGTCTTCAGTCCTGAGACTGGTTTGATGCAGCTCTCCATGCTACTCTATCCTGTGCAAGCTGCTTCATCTCCCAGTACCTACTGCAGGCGACATCCTTCCGAATCGGCTCAGTGTATCCATCTCTTGGTCTCCCTCTACGATTTTTACCCTCCTCGCTGCCCTCCAATGCTAAATTTGTGATCCCTTGATGCCTCAGAACATGTCCTACCAAACGATCCCTTCTTCTAGTCAAGTTGTGCAACAAACTTCTCTTCTCCCCAATCCTGTTCAATACCTCCTCATTAGTTACGTGATCTACCCACCTAATCTTCAACATTCTTCTGTACCACTATATTTCGAAAGCTTCTATTCTCTTCTTGTCCAAACTATTTATCGTCCATGTTTCACTTCCATACATGGCTACACTCCATACAAAAACTTTCAGAAACGACTTCCTGACACTTAAATCTATATTCGATGTTAACAAATTTCTCCTCTTCAAAAACGCTTTCCTTGCCATTGCTAGTTTACATTTTATATCCTCTCTACTTCGACCATCATCAGTTATTTTGCTACCCAAATAGCAAAACTCCTTTAGTACTTCAAGCGTCTCATTTCCTAATCTAATTCCCTCAGCATCACCTGACTTAATTCGACTACTTTCCATTATCCTCGTTTTGCTTTTGTTGATGTTCATCTTATACTCTCCTTTCAAGACACTGTTCATTCCGTTCAACTGCTGTTCCAAGTCCTTTGCCTTCTGTGACAGAATTACAATGTCATCGTCGAACCTCAAAGTTTTTATTTCTTCTCCATGGATTTTAATGCCTACTCCAAATTTTTCTTTTGTTTCCTTTACTGCTTGCTCAATATACAGATTGAATAACATCAGGGAGAGGCTACAACCCTGTCTCACTCCCTTCCCAACCACTACTTCCCTTTCATGCCCCTCGACTCTTACAACTGCCATCTGGTTTCTGTACAAATTGTAACTAGGTTTTCTCTCCATGTATTTTACCCCTGCCACCTTTAGAATTCGAAAGAGAGTATTCCAGTCAACTTTGTCAAAAGCTTTCTCTAAGTCTGAAAATGCTAGCAACGTAGGTTTGCCTTTCCATCTCCTCTTTAGTCATGCCACACTGTGTTTGCAAATAGTGTTTTCATGCAAAACTAGTGCACGCTACTAAAAATTTTTATGATTCTCTCTGATTTCGATAATATACTCATCGTCTGGCAGATTTTAATTTTTTAAAATACCTGCTAGACAATTACTCTAATGTGGAAACCAGTTATAGAATCATTAATTTTTGCTACTTACAGTGCTTTTGTAACATAATGTGATGCTGACAAGAGCTATTATGACAATCGTCTTTATTTTCACAATTTGTTACACTCAAAAAACCAATGATTACAGTTACAGGAAAACTGGATGATTTATTCAAGACAAAGAGCTTCACAAATCGAGCAAGTCAATAACGCGTTGGTCAACCTGAGGCTCTTATGCAAGCAGTTATTCGGTTTGGCATTGATTGATAGAGTTGCTGGATGACCTTCTGGCGGATAATTCTGTCCAAGGTTGTCAAAATTCCGAGCTCATTGAAGGGCCCTGTCCATAATGCTCCAAACGTTCTCAACTGGGGAGAGACCGGGTGACCTTGCTAGCCAAGGTGGGGTACTAAAAGCACGAAGGCAAGTGGTAGAAATTGTCGGTAGGTGCGGGCGGCTTAGATGTTGAAATGCAAGCCTAGGATGGTTCGGCACGATGGGCAACAAAACGGTCAGCAGACTGTCGTCGGCGTACAATTGTGTAGTAACGGTAACGCGGGTGACAACCAAAGAGATCCCGCTATGAAAAAAAATTGCACCCTAGACCATTAGTCCTGGTTGTCGGACCATACGGCGGACTACAATCAGTTTGGTATCCCATCGCTGGGCGGGGCGTCGCTAGACACGTCTTCAGCCTGGAATCTCATTGACTGGAGTACAATGTCTTCAGTGATGAGTCCCGGTGCCAACTGAGCCCCGACGACCGGCTGGTGATGTTGATGATCTAACGCCGACAGCAACATGGCGATATTGCATGGAGCAAACAAAGGGCCGTATCTTGACGTGCTTCAGAAACTCGAAATTTATGCTGCCAGAAGAAAAGAACCTGAAAAGGAACTTAAGGAACAGACAGAATTTGGCACGGTATTCCTCAGGAAGACAGCCAAGAAATACACACGTCAAAAAAAGTTTTGCATCACCTCGGGTGAGACCGATGAGCTCAGTGTTTGGTCTCTTCCCCCAAACAACCCAACCCCAACCTCACCTCGGTTCCGAAAGTTCCGGAACCTGTACAGAAAATTCGAATAGAAATCAACATAAACATCATTTCCGCCCTTTTTATTGCTCATGAAAACCACATGTTGCATTTTGTACCACCACACTGCGAGACCTTCAGAGATGGTCGTCCAGATTGCTGTACACACCGGTACCTCTGATACCCAGTAGCACGTCCTCTTGTATTGATGGAGGCCTGTATTCATCGTGGCATTCTATCCACAAGTTCGTCAAGGCACTATTGGTCCATAAAGTCCCACTCCTCAACGGCGATTCAGCGTAGGTCCCTTACAGTGGCTGGAGGGTCACGTCGTCCATAAACAGCCCTTTTCAATTTATACCAGCCATGTAAGTTATCGTTCATGGCTGGATCACATTTGGCCATTCTAGTCGAGCGATGTCGTTTTCCTGAAGCAATCCTTCACAAGATGTGCACGACGCGGGCGTGAATTGTTATCCATGAAGACGAATGCCTCGCCAATATGCTGCCGATATGGTTGCACTATCGGTCGGAGGAGGGCATTCAAGCAAGTATCGTACAGCTGTTACCACGCCTTCCACGACCGCTAGCGGCGCGCTCCACATAATGCGAACCTCCAACTAGCCGCAATCGTTGGACACTGTGTCTAAGGCGTTCAGCCTGACCTGGGATCCTCCAAACACGGTTGTGTGGTTGAAGGCATATGCGACACTCATAGGTGAAAACGTGATGCCAATCGTGAGCGGTCCATTCGATATGTTGTTGGGCGCATCACTACCGCGTTGCACTGTGTCGTGGTTGCGAAGATGGACCTCGCCATGGACGTCGGGAGTGAAGTTGCGAATCATGCGGCCTATTGCACACAGAGTCGTAAAACGACGTTCTGTAGCTGAACGAAAAGCATTATTCACCATGGTGGCGTTGCTGTCAGGGTTCCTCCGTGCCATAATCCGTAGGTAACGGTCATGCACTGCCGCAGCAGCCCTTGGGCGTCGTGAGCGAGACATGTCATCGGCGGTTCCTGTCTCTCTGTGTCTCCTCCATGTCTGAACAACATGGCTTTGGTTCACTCCTAGACGTCTGGGCACTTCCCTTGTTGAGTGTCCTTTCTGGCACAAAGTAACAATGCAGAGGCCATCGAACCGCGGTATTGACCGTCTAGGCATGGTTGAACTACAGACAACAAGAGTCATGTACTCCCTTGCTGGTGGAATGGCTGGAACTGATGAGCTGTCGTACCCCCTCCGTCTAATAAGTGCTGCTCATGCTTGGTTGTTTTCATCTTTGGGCGCGTTTAATGACAGGGACTGTGTCTGTGATACACCATCCACAGTCAACGTCTATCTTCAGGAGTTCTTGGAAACTTATGTTGATGTGTATATCAATGGCAGTGTATATCAATGCCAAGCAGAATAACTGCTTGCATAGGAGCCAGAGATGGACCAACGCGTTATTGACTTGCTCATTTTGTGAAGCTCTTTACATTGAATAAGTCGTCCAATTTTTCTGGAATTGTAAACATTTGTTTGTTTTTATGTCTGCATCACATCTACTGATGTCCGTCTCATTCGGATAAATTCTGGTAATTCCTTCATGGTGCGTCGCTTTTTTTGTCTACTACAAATTACAAAAGCGTTTAACGATAAAAATTTGGGAAAAATAATAGAATGCGCCACATGCTAGTCAAACGAAAACCTTAAATTTGAAATAACAAGTAGAGTTTTCGCGCCATTACCCTGTAAGATGGTAGGCGTGCTACAAACAGCGTGCAGAATGGCCAGTAGGTGGCAGCATAGTGCAGATGCACATATACCGTCGCGGTATGGCCTCCCCACTTACGACTTCCACCAGGGAAGAACAGTGTTCTGTTATTCGGTTTTTGCGTAGTGAAAGTGTGAAACCTATTGAAATTCATCGACGAAGAACTTTCAGTACGCTGATCCACGTTTGTCACAGCAGTAAGTCTACGAAAATGGTGCGACTTCAGTGGAAGATGCTCCTCGTCCAGTCACAACGAGTTCTGACTACACAGAACATTGCAGCAGTTGAAACATGGTGAAGGAAAACCGCCGAGTGACACTGGATGAACTTCAGCATGTTTTCAGATTAGTCATGGGCCAGCACGCCACATTGTGCATGAAGTGGTCCAGTTTCACAAAGTGTCTGAAAGATGCGTGCCACGGCAACTGACTTGAAATGAGAGAACAACGTGTTGATGCTTGTGAAGAAATTCGGCGCTTTAAACGAGAAGGTGCTGGCTTACTTGCAAGAATCGTTACTGGGGACGAAAGCTGAGTTCACTTCCGCCAACCGGAATCGAAAAGAGCGAGAAAGGAGTGGTACCATTCCTCATCACCAAAACCAAAGAAGTTTCGAACAGAACTATCAGCAGCGAAGGCAAAGCTGACTCTTTTTTGGAACAAAAAAGGCGTCATTTTGGAGCATTACATGCCTAGAGGGACCACTGTCACCAGTGCATCATACACAGATCTCCTAAAAAGTCATCTGCAGGCTGCAATCAAATCAAAGCTACGTTTATTGCTGTCAGCAGGTGTCCTTTTGCAGCATGGCAATGCAAGGCCCCACACTGCCCGTACAACAGTTGCAACAATCACAGACCTGCATTTTGAGTGTCTTCCTCATCCACCATATTCACCGGACCTTGCCCCAAGTGATTTCCATATGTCTGGACCACTCAAAGACGCAATGGGAGGAAAGAAGTTCCGTTCTCATGAAGAGGTACGCGACGAGGTGCATGAGTGGTTGCGCGGACTACCAAACAATTTTTTTCTAACGGAATTTATGCACATTGTAAGCGCGGAAGGACTTGCATTGAGCGTGGGGGAGATTATGTTGAAAAGTGATACAGCTTTGTACTACTTCTGCACAATAAACAATATTTTAAAAAAATATTTAGGTTTTCATTTGACTCACCCTCGTAAGATAGCAGGTTGTGTGATAACCGACGCAGTAATATGTTTATGCGTGTCACAGGCTGCAGTCGGCGTCGACTATCTTCCACAACGGCCAAACAATATGATAAACAAATCTATGCGTGTGGAATGACGAAGAACATGGGCCATTACTCACCTGCTGGAGAAAATCATAGTAAATACTGATGCAGTGTTACGGTAAAACTGATGTCTTCGTTAAGTTTCTCGTCAGGTTCTTTTATTGTGTCAGTATAAATTTCAAGTTTCTCAAGCACGTCAAGACACCGCCCTTTGTTTGCTCCATGAAATATCCGCGTGTTATTGTTTGTAATAGAGATTTCGTGATTACGTACATGTTGTCTTCATTGGACACTGTAAAATATGATTTTTTATCATACAATTTTATTTGTTTTGATCATGAACGTTCTCATGCTTTACTGATTACTATAAACAGGTTTAATTCTTTTCTTTACTTACAAAAAACCGTGAGTATGGAAAAGAATAAAAATTGTTTGTAGTAATAAGCAAAGCACGCGAACTGTTAATGATCAAAAGAAACAAAATTGTTAGAGAAAAAACCATATTGCCATAGTGACTACAGAAGATTGTTTAAAATAAAGCGAAATGCGTCTGGTCCTAGTAAGACTTTTGTTGCAGTTGTTAAAGACGACAATTAAGTTATACAACCTGTTCATGTTCATGTATTGATAAATCCGTACGTATTGCAGTTTTACTTTGTATAAGCTGTAATGTATCTGTTGATCCAACCACCCTTCATTCTGATCACGTATTTTTGTGCATCGATTATGGGAGAGCTTTTTCCGATCGCATGTTGATCGAATTCGATTTTTCATTTCTGCTTCATGGAACGTGCTTAAGTTTTACTTGTGATTTTTGGAGTTGGTAGCTCGGTCACTGAACGGCTTAGAGTGTAGTAACCTCACGTGAGCATGTAGAATCTAAAAAGAGGCAGGAGAGACAGTTGTACGGAGACAGCCAGTCTGTTGTGGTCAGACGTAGGTAGCGTGCTAAGTTGTCTCGCCACGTCAATCAGTGCATGTTATCGTGAGCAGTTTTACGGATAAAACGTCTGTTATTGTGAGTATGTGCGAGCAGGCAGCGGAATGTCGTAAGAGGCCATTTGAGAGTTGTTGGTGACAGACAGGGTGTGGTCTGATAATTCTTCTATCACTCACAAGGGCACAGCGTCTACTCGCCGTCACCGATTTTGTCCTAATTTACGGTATACGCAGGTCTCTGCAAGAAATGACAGTGGCGGAAGTGAAAACTCCAGATGAGCAACCCCTTGGAAAAGAAAAGTATTATTGGTGTGAGTCGAACGTGACATAAACCATTTATGTTAGCATAATTGAGAGACAAATGTTGAAACAGCGGAATGAATGCAGATTGGTAACCCAAGAGTCGTAGAATCGAGCCCCTATGCGGAATATTTTTAAAATTTTTAGTTTTTACGCTACTAGGTCTGCAAGTAAATCGAAACAACGCTCTGCGTATTGTATTTATTAATACTGTAATAAAAGGAACGTAAAGGAAAATTTAGGATTTTCAAATAAATATCTAGAAAGGATTGTAATGCATACGTGATCAGTTTGTATATAAAATTAAATACTTTTCATACTTTTCATATTTTTCAGCTGATGGTTAACAGATGCTACCTTGGTAATATTCATCATAAAAACAGTGGAAGCAGTAATTTTCTCGGTGTCCTGCAGGCCTTATAAATGCCGCATATTTAGTATTGTATGGTTGTTTTAAACTTTCTGTACAGGAACAGTATTGGCTTACACTTGGTTGTCTCTTATAGCACCGTTTGGCAGCAAGCCATGTATAACACATTTCCCCAAATATTACCGAAGGTAGTTGATGCTGTCCAGTGGAATGTATTTTGATGCAGTCAACTCGGGATATGAATTCTTTTTCTCTCTGGAAGAGATAAAAGTGCAGTTTTGAATTTTTTTGATCAAATTCTTTAGCTGAAGTTAAATTGAAGATAGCAGGGTTGCACTAGCTAAGTGCATTTCAGGAGGGGGGGTGATCATTTTAATACTGCACGATGGCAGTCCTTCTTCATCTTGAAAAATCACGTTGTAGAATTGTGGACAGTGATTTATTTGAAGTGTAAGTATCGTAAAAATTAAAAATTAAATATAGTTTACGATAGGGGCACGATCGCACGATGCTCTAATTAGCTCTTTCCGCTGCGCCATCGCCATTTTTTTCTAAACGCTTTGGCCATCTGTAGCTCCCACCTCTGTTAGATTCATTTTTGGACGAAATCTGTGATGACGAGTAGGTGTGGTTCCTTCTTCAGTTGAACAGGTGTGTATAATATTGAGATTGGTATGGAGAGTGGCTACATTATTACATCTTGCTCGAGAGAGCTCTATTTTTTGAAATGAATACGATAAACAGATTTCGCTCCTTTTTTTTATTCTGCTCAGTGATACTAGGTAAATTGTTATTGTTTTTCTAACAGTTTGGTGTGTTACGTAGAGGCAGCGTGGGGATTAGACTTCCCTACGAACAGTGCAGCAGAGTGACGATTAGGCTGCGATCAGTTTACAGCATTTTGGTTACGTTTGCATCCTATGTTTCATCCGCAATCGGGATTCAGTAAGTCATTGTCAGATTGGTAATATTTCTATTTTTTTTGTATCGTCAATTCAAGAATGGAGCAGAATGCAACTGTATGAAGTGTAGCAGATGGTTAGAGTTGTATTAAGCTGTGTTAGGGTTTGTCATACTAATTATTCTAATACATGAGAAATTTATTAGCTTTTCTATGTTAGTCAGACTAACGCTCCCATGTCATGCCTTTCTGAAGTAACAACAAACAAACATTTCGCGATTAATGCTAGTCCGGCTATTTGGCTTACTTCTGCCTCAGTAAGGCAGGGTCAGTTTTGTTAAAGTACGATTAGTCACGCCGCGGAACGACGAAACTGCGTCTACTGAGTTCTTATGACATTCCTTTCACGTGATGTGGTAAACGTATTTATATTATTTAGTTTCTTTATCCCATATATTCATGATTTAGTTTCTTTATCCCATACATAGGGATAGGAACTGGCCGTTACTGGCATACAGAGGTTGTTTATAGGTCGAGCCACACCAGAATATCTCCAGGTTAATGATAGATTGCACCGTTCCACAACATATGGCTAGTGTTTGTTTGAACGTGCTTGGATATAGTCGTACCGACACGATTACTAGATGAGTGCACTAGACTACTAACAGACGCTGTACAAACCCTTTGTTCATTAAATCGGATTTTAAATGCTCGACCCGCTTTGGTTGTGTCCCCTTCTTTACTCCATTTGTGAATGTTGCGCTCCAATAATTACTATCGGAAAGCCGCCGTATGGACTCTCATTTACTGGTAGTGGTCATTCCGCAAAAAGTTTCTGTGACGAAGCAATGTGTTGCCCTGACCTTCCTAGGACATAAGCTCTCGAAATTTGAATATTAAACCTCTCTGAGGTGCACAACTCCTCTCTTGTACCGCCTGCCACTGGAGTTTGTTGAGCATCTCCGTGACGCTCTCGTGCCGACTAAATGATCCCGTGACGAAATGTGCAGCTCTTCGTTGGATCTTCTGTATCTCGTCTATTAATTCAACTCGGTAAGGAAATCTTAGTTTGTGACCTGCTTTTCCTACTTTTTGTATGTGATTACTTCCCTTTGGGTCGCTCCGGATGGGGCTCCGCAATCGACATCTCCATGAGTTCCCATTTGATCTAAGGACACCGTCAGTTGCGATTGTGGTGGGCACTGGATCATCTAGATTATACCGAGGGTCAATGGAAATTTGTCGCTTGGTCGGATCAGTCACGTTTCTTGTGCTCTAGGTCGACGGTCGTATCGAGACATGACGTCATCCGGGCGAACGGCAGCTAGGAACACGCACGTCGTCACTTAAGCAGGCCGGTGGTAGCAATACCATGCCACGGGGTCATTGGCCTAGCCTGATGTTGATGATCGGATGGTACACATTATTTTGTGGCTGTTCTTTTTCCTGCAGTGAAGTGTCTCTTATGTCTTCCAACGTGACAATATGTTCTGTTACTGTGTTCATATTGTCTGTAGATGACGTTCTGTCGTGAACAGCTGCGGCATGATCAGCTTCTAGTCACTGTCTGTCAGGAGGATGGAGCGAGTATCTGGTTGATTTAATACGCAGTTTTGTCGCTATCATTATGCCTATTGTCCTTGCTGTTACTGTGTCTGGAAATATGATTGTGGTTCTGTTGTCTGTTGTAGTACTTTCTGTTGAATGGTACATGACGACTCGAATGTAGCTCATTACTTCGATGGAACATAATTGTTTCCCTTTTTATTATTATTACTGTATTTCTGCTGTGATCCGTAATTTTTTCAGACGACTTGTGACTGCTATTATCTGGCTGCTGAAACTGTTGATTGCCGCAGAAAAATATTGGTTTTGTTGCTGACCGTTGAAAGGTGGCTACACTGAGTCACAGAGCCAGAGGTTGTGTCAAAGATTATTATTTCGCCGCCTCCATTGGTGCATACTAGGTCAGAGGATGTCGAGGGCAGTTGTTGTTCTGTTGGGCGAGAGAGTAGATGCTGTTCGGTTGGTGTAATGTATAGATGGAAGAAGTTGCAATTGTCAGAGTATATTTGAGGAGATGGGATTTTGATTTATGATGCTGGTGTAATGGAAAATTTTCGTCAATATATAATGAGGTAAAAAGGTATTACAGTTTTCTTTAATGACAATGCCTCTTGCTCACAGGTACAGCCAACAAGGCATGTGGCTCTTGTTCATTTATTAGATTTGTTATTCTTGTTTCTATGTGCAATTATAGTATTTCTGGTTTTTCAATTAGTTCATTGTAAATAGTGTTTAAAATATTTTGTCGTATTGAGAAAGAACCAGCCAGATACATGTACGTTGAGTCACACTACCACACACAGAACAGTTACACTTGTGCTTTGTTGTTTCGTAGCTTTTATAGTTGCAGGGGACTTAATTAATCAATTGTGTTAATGGAAATTCCTTGTCAATCTTTATTTTTATTTTTTGCAGTCAGATTGCGTGGTAATACTAGTCAGGGCCTACCGGTTACGAGAGTTCGTAGCCCGCCACACAGCTAGTAAAATTATTGCATTTATTCACTAATATTAATCTTTTCTTTTTAATTAAGCCCCCATGCACTGTACATTAAATATGTTTCGTCTCTTCCAATTGTTCTGATCGTTTTTTTTATTCGTGTCAGAAGCACCATGGATACAGGAATATAAAAAAATGAATAGCACACATAAAAAAATGTATTACAGGCATATGAAAATATATATAAATATATATACAAACATGTTTGCACAGAAACAAAATGTTATAGGCATTTGGCCCATAAGCGGGCTACGTCGAAAGCATTTGGGGTTGCCAACATCAGATCCTCTAAAGTGCAGTGTGAAGGACATTCCGGGCAGTTATACATGTGCTGGGTCGTCTGCACCTCTCCACAGTCGCAGAGATTAGATGTAGTAGAATATCCCCACTTCAGAAGGTTATCTCTTGACCGTGCAGTGTTGGTGCGTAGCCTGTTTAGTGATCTCCAGACCACCCAGTCCTCATCGTAACCTGGTGCCAATTCTTCCTTTGGTTCCATCCAGTGCCCTTCTCCCGACCGCTTCCATCTCTCCACCTTCCATCTCTCCAGGTTGGTCGCTAAAATCTTCGGTTGCTCTGAGAAAACTGCGTCTAGATTTCAAGCGTTTGGTGGCTGGCTGAGTTTTGTGGAGGAGGTGGCTCTCTGCCATCGCAGCCCTCGCTCTTTCACTATAGGCTGCCGCTTCTCTTCGCACTGCAGGAGGTGCAATCCCAGCAAGATGGTAGAGCTTGTCTGTTGGCTGTCTGATCGCTGACTTCTGCCTATTGTCTGTTGTGTCTGTTATTAAATGATCTGATATAATCTTGATTGCTATGGCCATTGTAACCTCTGTTATTTTGAGAGAAATATTTGCTAACGAAAGAATAGTCAGATTGTTGAATTTTAAGTAATTACAGTAGATTGCGGAACGCATTGATAGTTTCTTTTTGTTGACCTGTGAGTAAAGCACCCGCAGTGAACGAGGAGGTTTTGAGAACACTGACTATATGGATCTGTTACATACTGGTCCTGTTGCACCATGTAGCTCAAAAAATTGCATAAATGTCGCAAATTGCCAATTCCCAAAATCGGGTAGGCTGATTAACCGACCTTTGACGCCTCGCTGTGTCGTTTACCACCAATACACTGCTTATATGTGTTTTGGAATTCTTCAACAGAATAACATGTTGGGCGCATTCGCATGGGGGGTTTGCCTTCTAAAAACAACAAATGAAGTCTAATTTGTGAGTTACTGGCCAAGCTGAAGGCAAAGAAAAGGAGAATTGCTGAATCCAATCTAGCGGATGAAAGTATTACCATTTTCAAAAACTTAAGCTTTCGCACAGAAAGAAAATGCTTAAAGTCGTACCTTGGAGAATTTTTTAGATCGTTTCTCTTGTAAAACGTTTGCAATTGCTGCTGTTCTGCTTCAGAGTCCCTGATTCCTCTCATTCTGCCTACGTTTTGTTCATATGCAAATCCATCTGACTGCCCATGAAAAGTATCTGGAGAAACACAAAAGCCTTTTGTTCATATTACAGTTTTTTTACAATGTTGGCAAGATTACTTTTTAATCTGGTAATCTTCTGTGCGTTGATATTGCTCACTGCTTGCTGATTGTGTTGAAATCGCTGCAACGAAAAAAATTCTTCTGTTTGCGTAAAAGGTAAAAAACTGATTAGGTGCTGAGCTCCAATTGTTCGAATTTCTGAGAAATGTCTTCTACTTGTGCCGTTAGGGATTGCAGTTGTTTCGTAGTGCCATTGTCGACTTCATTAATTTCCGACTACAAATGAGTGCTCTGCTCCGAATGCTTGAGTGTGTTACGTTGTACTCATGCGACTGCAGCACTGGGACCACTTTATTCATTTTCTTGGGAAGTAAATTTTTCTCTTCGTGGACTGTTCTTAATATTTTTACACTGATTATCTACTTCAACAATTCGTTGCGAAAATAAAGTATGAAACTGTGCCTGATTTTCTGCAAGCGCATCTAAATGGTCAGAAATTTTATTTAATTTCGAATCAATGTGGTTTGTTAGCTGGTTCCCAAGTGTTTCACTGTGTTTTCTTAATTTTTGGTCAATATGACTAGATATAATTTTGTTATATTCTTTCTGTTTTGTGTCAACATGTGTCGGCAGAATTTTGTTGGTTTCTACGAGGAAAATCTGAAGCATAGTCCTAGGATCACTGGTCTGCAAAGAATTGCCCTTAATCATTGTGTGATGAGCAGATTGTACATCAGTAATTCTCATTGTCTATTGCTGTTGTGACGTGACTTTGGAGTGTGTGTTGTGATGGATTCCGGCTGAAGTAGATGGAGCGTTAATAAAATAAATGTTTGGACTCGCAGACACATTGAAATTCGATATTCGGAAATGATACCATATTTGTTGGAACGTGACTGCCCGTGAAGGAAGAATCTACATCTTGCATTGTCGAATTTGTGTGATTTTCTATAACAGGATCCAGCAATTCGTCAGAAATCGTGGTATTATATTCTGTTGAAGTGGACAGAGCTATTGGTTGATGAGTACTGGCACGAGAACTACTGTCTGCATCTTACGTGGCATCGGAATGAAGAACAATATTCACAAGAAAATAAATTGTCAAAATCAAGTAAGAACTGTGTGGTAAAGAAGACACGAATGATTAATTTATAAGCGCAGAGCAAAAACTAATTATGAACTAACGATTACAGACGGCTGTGGACATATCTTACTACAAAATTCACAAAATATTCCCCGACGCCCGAAACGAACAGAGCTGTCGCCAAGTGTAAGTTTTCTTTAATAATTCTTTTCCTTCGATTTATTTTTGAACTCGTAATGGCTTGGTTGCTTGGAACTTTGCTGTTGTTTAGCTTTGGCTAACGTCGTTCCTTTCCAACTGTGAGAGAAACCAAATATATCTGCCTGCTAAAATACAACATGAATTTGTTCTTGTTTTATAATCCTTCTAAAAAATTTGCCGACTGACTAAATATTGAACTTTACCATTAATCTTGGTAGATGGTAGAGCACTTGCCCGCGAAAGGCAAAGGTCCCGAGTTCGAGTCTCGGTCGGGCACACAGTTTTAATCTGCCAGGAAGTTTCATGTCAGCGCACGGTCCGCTCCAGAGTGAAAATCTCATTCTGGAAACATCCCCCATGCTGTGGCTAAGCCATGTCTCCGCAGTATCCTTACTTTCAGGAGTGCTAATTCTGCAAGGTTCGCAGGGGAGCTTCTGTAAAGTTTGGAAGGTAGGAGACGAGATACTGGCAGAAGTAAAGCTGTGAGAACCGGGAGTCGTGCTTGGGTAGCTCAGATGGTAGAGCACTTGTCCACGAAAGGCAAAGGTCCTGAGTTGGAGTCTGGATTGGGTACACAGTTTTAATCTGCCAGGAAGTTTCAAAGTGGTCCCTGTGCGTTTATGATTTGCCTAATAATGCTGTTCATCAAATGGTCTCTATGCATTGATAATTTTCGAAGAAACTTGATCCTGAAATGAAAATATCTTACCTCGTAACGTAATTGTTTGGAAACGTGGTGCTTGGTGCTATGTGGGCATAGCTGCAAATGTCTAACTACAGTTTCTGTGAGAATAGTGCAATACTCCGGACAACAAGTGAACTATTTTATACACATCACTGAGTGAGACACTCCTTCAAATAAAAGTGACTTGGATCAAGGATGAGGACAATGCTCTTAGGTGAAATATCCCTTTCAAATGGTTCAAATGGCTCTGAGCACTATGAGACTTAACTGCTCAGGTCATCAGTCTCCTAGAACTTAGAACTACTTAAACCTAACTAACCTAAGGACACCACACACATCCATGGCCGAGGCAGGATTCGAACCTGCGACCGTAGCGGCCGCGGTTCCAGACTGTAGCGACTAGAACTGCTCGGCGACACCAGCCGGCAAATATCCCTTTAACATACTATTTTTAAACTAACTGATATATTATTAATTGCATGAAAGTCACGTTACAACACTCATTAACGTTGACAAAGGGTAACACTGATACCTCAAAAGTTAGACAAGTAATTTACAAATTTTCAGTGAAAATTACACAGTCCTTAACGAAATCTCTAAAGTTCCGTGATATGGATGCCTCATTCAACACTGGATCCTAACTATGCACGACTGTAGTGCCACTAAATAAAAAATTGTCCCTCATTCCTCTTCATACTCTTTTTAGTATCCTTACATCTCAATTAATTCTAAATCACTAATCGAATCTTTCTCCTCTGTTACACAACATTCAAAAAGAAATAAACGCAGATGCACTCAACTATACGTCTAAATTGCCATGAGTTCCCTGCTCTGCATCTGTCTCATTAACCTCTGACGGTAGAACTCCAGCGCTCCACGCTACCAAGCAGCGATGACAAAAACATGTACGTCTTCTAGCGACCGGCTTCTCTGACAAAGAGTCCGCGCGAATAATAAGCGATGCAAAATTGTCGCTTAGCGTTTCAAACAAAAATGGCTCTGAGCACTATGGGACTCAACTGCTGTTGTCATTAGTCCCCTAGAACTTAGAACTACTTAAACCTAACTAACCTAAGGACATCACACACATCCATGCCCAAGGCAGGATTCGAACCAGCGACCGAAGCAGTCGCACGGTTCCGGATCTGCGCGCCTAGAACCGCGAGACCACCGCGGCCGGTGTTTCAAACATCCAAAGTATGTACATATCCTAGAAATATAAATAACAATCTCTCAGTAGACCTATTTCACCTTTTGAGACAATCAGGCCACGGATTTGTGAAGTCGGCTCGACACTGATGAGGTCGTATGTTAATAAATGTTCATGGTTCGTTGCTTCAATACTCATAGTGCAGAGCCATGCGATTGCATAGTCTTCAGGTTCAAGATGATGGAGCACGAGCATGTCAAAAGCCTGTTTGTTCACTATGAAGCGCAAGGCTTGTCACACAGCGTACTTAGTGGTGCAGTGTTATCAGCTGAGACGACGGGTCGACACCTTTGGACTCTGCGCGGCAGTCTGTCGTACGGCCTCAACATTTTCCTGCGTCGTCGACGGCAGTCCAGAACGTTTAGAGTTCGTGGTGACCTCCATCGGTAATGCTGGAATTCAATATGGTGTCGGCCCACCCTTAGCACTGATGACAGCTTACACTCTCGCAGGCATACGTTCAGTTAGGTGCTGGAAAATTTCTTGGGGAATGGCAACCCATTCTTCACGAAGTGTTGCACTCAGAAGAGGTATCGATGTCAGTCGGTGAGGCCTGGCTAGAAGTCGGCGTTCCATACACTCCAAAGGCGTTCTGTAGGATTCATGTCAGGACTCGGTGCAGGCCAGTCCATTACAGGGCTGTTATTGTGGTGTAACCACTTCGCCACAGACCGTGCATTATGAACAGGTGCTCAATCGTGTTGAAAGGTGCAATCGCCATCCCCGAATTGCTCTTCAACAATGGGAAGCACCGGGAAGGTGCTTAAAAATCAATATAGGCTCGCCCTGTGATGGTGCCACGCAAAACAACAAGGGGTGGAAGTCCCCTCCATGAAAAAGAGTACCACACCATAACACCACCACCTCCGAAGTTTACTGTTGGCACTACACAAGCTGGCAGATGATGTTCACCGTGCATTCGCCATACCCACACCCTGCCATCGGATCGCCACATTGTGTGCCGTGATTCGTCACTCCGCACAAGGTTTTTTCACTCTCCAATCGTCCTTACGTCAAGCGAGACGACGTTTGGCATTTACCAGCGTAATGTGTGGCTTATGAGCAGCCGCTCGAACATGAAATCCAAGTTTTCTCACCTCCCGCCTAACTGTCATAGTACTTACAGTGGATCCTGATGTGGTTTGGAATTCCTATATGATGGTCTGGATAGATGTCTACCTATTACACATTACGACTCTCTTCAACTGTCGGCGCTCTCTGTCAGTCAAGAGAATAGGGCAGTCTGTACGCTTTTGTGTTGTACATGTCGCTTCACGTTTGGACTTCACCATCACATAAGAAACAGTGGATCTAGGGATGTTTAGGAATGTGGAAATCTCACGTACAGACGTATGACACAAGTGACACCCAATGACCTGACCACGTTCGAGGTCCGTGAGTTCCACGGAGCGCCCCATCCTGCTCTCTCACGATGTCTAATGACTACTGAGGTCGCTGATACGGCATCAGGTGGCAGCACAATGCACCTGATATGAAAAAGTATGTTTCTGTGGGTGTCCGGATACTTTTGATCCCATAGTGCATATATTCCTTTTGGTGAAGTTCACGAAAGATTTAGTAGATATTATTACCATATATTACCAGCAAGCAGTAAAGGAAACAAAAGAAAAATTTGGAGTAGGTATTAAAATCCAGGGAGAAGAAATAAAATCTTTGAGGTTCGCCGATGACATTGTAATTCTGTCAGAGACGACAAAGGACTTGGAAGAGCAGTTGAATGGAATGGACAGTGTCTTGAAAGGAGGATATAAGATGAACATCAAGAAAAGCAAAACGAGGATAATGGAATGTAGTCGAATTAAGTCGGGTGCTGCTGAGGGAATTAGATTAGAGAATGAGACAGTTAAAGTAGTAAAGGAGTTTTGTTATTTGGGGAGCAAAATAAGTGATGATGGTCGAAGTAGAGAGGATCTAAAATGTAAACTGGCAATGGTAAGCGTTTGGGAAGAAGAGAAATTTGTTAACATCGAGTAGAGATTTAAGTGTCAGGAAGTCGTTTATGAAAGTATTTGTATGGAGTGTAGCCATGTATGGAAGTGATACATGGACGATAAATAGTTTGGACAAGAAGAGAATAGAAGCTTTCGAAATGTGGTGCTACAGAAGAATGTTGAAGATTAGATGGGTAGATCACATAACTAATGAGGAGGTATTGAATAGAATTGGGGAGAAGAGGAGTTTGTTGCACAACTTGAATAGAAGAAGGGATCGGTTGGTAGAGCATGTTCTGAGGCATCAAGGGATCACCAATATCGTATTGGACGGCAGCGTGGAGGGTAAAAACGTAGAGGGAGACCAAGAGGTGAATACACTAAGCAGATTTAGAAGGATGTACGCTGCAGTAGGTACTGGTAGATAAAGAAGCTTGCACAGGATAGAGTAGCATGGAGATCTGCATCAAACCAGTCTCAGAACCGAAGACAACAACAACAAACAACATCTCCTTAAGGCGGCTTTTCCGACCCCATGTTGAGGTTCCCTACCTAAAGTTAAGGGAGCATCCTCTATGTCCTGTTACATTTTTGCACGCTCTTACGGAAACGCTTTGTATATTGAGGAAGATTGCGCTGCTGTTCCTCCACATACCGGGTGATGAAAAAGTAAGTATAAATTTGAAAACTTAATAAACCAGGGATTAATGTAGGTAGAGAGGTAAAAATTGACGCACATGCTTGGAATGACAAGGGGTTTTACTGGAACAAAAAAAAAAGTATTGCTAGACGCGTGAAAGATCTCTTCTGCTCGTCGTTTGGTGATGATTGTGTGCTCAGCCGCAACTTTTGTCATGCTTGGCCTCCCAGGTCCCCAGACCTCAGTCTGTGCGATTATTGGCTTTGTGGTTACTTGAAGTCGAAAGTGTATCGTGATCGACCGACATCTCTAGGGATGCTGAAAGACAACATCCGACGCCAATGCCTCACCATAACTCCGGAGATGCTTACAGTGCTGTTCACTACATTTCTCCGCGACTACAGCTATTGTTTAGGAATGATCGTGGACATATTGAGCATTTCCTGTAAAGAACATCATCTTTGCTTTGTCTTATTTTGTTATGCTAATTATTGCTATTCTGATCAGATGAAGCGCCATCTGTCGGACATTTTTTGAACGTTTGTATTTTGTTGGTTCTAATAAAACCCCATGTCATCCCAAGCATGTGTGTCAATTTGTACCTCTGTATCTACATTATTCCGTGATTTATTCAGTTTTCAAATTTATACTGACTTTTTGATCACATCAGCCGGTATATTGAAACACTTAAATGAAAGTGTCCCCTCAGAGTTCAAGCCACACATCGCTTAAGTATCCACTAATAGCTGTTAGATACTTTGATTAGATATTGTATTAGTGTGCAGGGGACCCACAGTTCATCAGTGCTACAGTCTCCGTGCGACCTTAAACTGGCTCGGACGGCAAGGCATTGATTTTCTCCCGATCTTCCACTGCTGTACCGAAGCAGAGGCGAGATACTGTATGGTGCAAGAAGAGGTCCCCGCAGCCTACACGTCCTAGCCGGCCTCAGGATCGACCAGCGGGGGCGGCCATCCATCTCGCAGGCGCGGCGTGGCGTGGCGGGCGGTTTCATTAGGTTATCTGGCTGGCTCCGCAAGCCGGCCAAGTCCCGGCCCGGCGTTTCTCTCTTTGTCCACGGCGAGGCGCGCGGCACTTTAATTAAAGCGCCTTTTTAAATTTCGCAACACGTATTTCGTGCAATTTCGCAAACACTCGGCCCACCAGGCACACAGCGGCCGGGTCTCGGCCATTATTAAAACAGCGTGCGTCGCCGCGCGTCTCGTCTTCCAGAGACGGACTCTAGTGGCGACGGCGCAACACGGGACGCACGGCGCATGCGCAGCCGAGGACGCGCTTCTACCGTTTGGTCGCAGACGCATTCACACACTGGCTGTCTAGGCACGCCTCACGACAATCTAAAATACGGGATGATGCGCACGAAACACGTTAAAACATCAATATAGATAAAATACATTCTAAGAATAAAACAAAAAAAAAAAAAAAAAAACAGAAGGACACACTAATAAGGAATTATCCGAATGCTACGGAAATCGGTAGATGTGATGTTTATATGTTACAATGAAAAACCGAAACCTGGAGAATGTCGACTTTCACCGGTGAATGTCAACATTCACATAGTCACTTAGTGTATGTCCGAAATATTTGCTACATACCCTTATTTCCGACTTAGACCGGTAAATGTTGACATTCTCCATGCACTAATGGTGAATCTACATCTACATCTACATGATTGCTCTGCAATTCACATTTAAGTGCTTGGCGGAGGGTTCATCGAACCACAATCACACTATATCTCTACCATTCCACTCCCGAACAGCGCGCGGGAAAAACGAACACATAAACCTTTCTGTTCGAGCTCTGATTTATTTTATTTTGAAAATCATTCCTACCAATGTAGGTTGGGCTCAACAAAATATTTTCGCATTCGGAAGAGAAAGTAGGTGACTGAAATTTCGTAAAAAGATCTCGCCGCGACGAGAAACGTCACTGCCGTAATGACTTCCATCCCAATTCGCGTATCATATCTGCCACACTCTCTCCCCTATTACGTGATAATACAAAACGAGCTGCCATTTTTTGCACCCTTTCGATGTCCTCCGTCAATCCCACCTGGTAAAGATCCCACACCGCGCAGCAATATTCTAGCAGAGGACGAACGAGTGTAGTGTAAGCTGTCTCTTTAGTGGACTTGTTGCATCTTCTAAGTGTCCCGCCAATGAAACGCAACCTTTGGCTCGCCTTCCCCTCAATATTATCTATGTGGTCTTTCCATCTGAAGTTGTTCGTAATTTTAACACCCAGGTACTTAGTTGAATTGACAGCCTTGAGAATTGTACTATTTATCGAGTAATCGAATTCCAACGGATTTCTTTTGGAACTCATGTGGATCACCTCACACTCTTCGTTATGTAGCGTCAACTGCCACCTGCCACACAATACAGCAATCTTTTCTAAATCGCTTTGCAACTGATACTGGTCTTCGGATGAACATATTGAACATGTTGGAGATTTATAGTTTCTTCTCCGTAATTCAGTCGCTATAAAATGTCACAAGGGTAATGTAACATTTTCCCCCTCTCTTTCTGAAAGGAATGACCAAGAATTTAAAATACACATTCTTCATAAAAAAAGAAAAGAATGGTTATAAAAAATTATTTACTTATGTGATTCAAATCTTATTTATTTCAACAACTAAAACTATTATGACACTTTGAATTGCACAAGAGTCCCTTGCTTTTACAAATGCATTTATTTGTGGAACACTCCCTTTTGCAATGGCAGCGTGTATAGTCTTGTCCATCGCTTCTCGAAATAGCTGCAGCTGCTTCTCTCAGCGACATTTCTCGAAAAGAAATGTCATTTATGGAAAGTAACTTTTCTTTACAAATTACGAAGTGACTACGTGTGTAAAGCTGCTTGAGGGTACCATTTGTATTTTCCAGTTTACAGAATTCGGAGTCTTCTATTCCAACAACAACCGCTAACATATTTCGGCTATCTGTACGACCACGGTCGACATCAGCGACTTGTTTTCGTACATTATCACCAATTTGAGCAGGAGGAAATTGTTTTTGTGAAGCTAGTAACATCTTTGTTCCTTGCAGTAGACGAATTTCTGTCGCGGCCGCTCTTTTTGTAGAAATAAAGTTGTGTTTTCCAGACAGAATTTGATGTGAAAGCGTTGTAGCTTGTAGGTCCTCTTCAAAATTTTTCTTTGGAATATGGTTTTCGTTATGACCACCGCTCAAATTCTTTTTATAAGCATTAACAGTTTCTTCAAACTGTTCTTCGGTTTCA
This sequence comes from Schistocerca gregaria, assembly GCF_023897955.1. Taxonomy (NCBI): domain Eukaryota; kingdom Metazoa; phylum Arthropoda; class Insecta; order Orthoptera; family Acrididae; genus Schistocerca; species Schistocerca gregaria. Next base: position 194,174,530 of record NC_064927.1, on the reverse strand, counting down.
GAAGTATTGGTAATTTCTTCGAGTTGTTATTCAGTTTCAATATTTGCGATTTGTTCGCCAGGCAAAAAAGACGATGCTATGCCTCTTTTTGCTTTATCGCCAAATATTGCTTCATAAGGACTTCCGCGTATTCCTTCGTGATATGTAGTGTTCTTGGCAAAGGGAACAGAGGATAAACCATCTGACGATTTATTTGTGTCGTTATCGTTCGTCCATGCAGTTGGCATATTCTGTATATCCTGACTGGCCCTTTCAACTGAGCCTTGTGTTTGACTGTGACGAGCCTTTCCATGAACTATTTTAACATCTTTCCGCATAAGGCATATTTCGGATATGACTTGATTACTAAATTCTCTACCATTATCTGATTGCAAGATTGCTGGTGCACCAAATGTTAAAAATATTGAAAGAACGTGATGCGCAACTTCTTCAGATCTTTTAGTGTTCAAAGGTCATAGCTGGACAAACTTAGTTAAATGATCTTGATACACCATTATCAAATTATATTCGCCATCTCTGTTTGACTGCAGATCTATGAGATCAACTTGACATCTTCAGTTTAATTGAGAACTAACCACTGGCTTCACAACAATACATTTGAAATGTCTCCTTAGAATAATTTATACAATACTGTGCTTAAACTGACGCACAATATTTTTTGGCGCAACGCAATCTGACTTTCGAAAATCCCTACAAAAGAATGGCCCTGACTAACGTTAACCTACACGTTTCACAAATCACTTACCTCACAAAAATCTTGGTTACTCGAACTACTGTAATACAGCAAGCGCCACTACTGCCACCTAAATAAAAGATTCAAACTACGGAAGGCACGAACTACTGATAGGGATAGTTAGCAAATGAAGGATTTTAATAGACAACAAACAATGTATTTACCTTAATATCATCAAAATTCATAACATATATAGCAGTTCATGACATCCAGTCTTACAAATTTCGAAACGCCGGAATTTCTCTCCCCACATCCACCACTGCTGGCGGCCCACCTCCAACTGCACAACGCTATGCGCTGTTATCATCCAGCTGCCCAACACTACAATGGCGAGTATTACAACAATGCCAACCAGCCACTGACTACACACAGCACAGCAGGTGATTTTCATACAGAGGTGGTGTTACAAATAAGAAAACCTAAACAGCCTACTTACATAGCCCCCACGCTCCCCACAAAAAATTTTACAAATTGTTTTGGGCACTTACAGAGTTGAAATTTTTTCTTCATAATTATAATTACAATAACAAAGAAATCAAATGCACACTCTTATTGATACAATGTTGATCAAAAGCTAAAATTTTCTCACAGTCCATAAAGACAGTCCTGATCATTCATCACAGTATTAATCACAATTTCATGCACAAAGTCTGAAAAGTATAAGAAAATGCACACAGAAGTAGTGGATTTCCATGCTGTCTTGAAGAAGTAGTGTTGTCCTTCCAACGGAAAGACAGTGCTGACTCTTGACATGCTGACAGGTAATGGGCCACAACAGAGCAAACCCACAGCAGAGTCTGTCGAAGTTTTGAAGAATATTGGTAGGTTGGTCATCACAGAGCAGACCCACTGTAGTCCTAGTAGAGATTATGGTATTGGTGGGCCACCAGAGATGCAGACCCACTGCAGTCCTTGTACAAATGATGGTACTGTTGAGTCATCAAAGGTGTAGATCCACTGTAGTCCTTGTAGAGATGCCTAGCAGCCAACTGTTGCGACTGTGCAGGTGCACAATCACCATCAAAGAGTCTTGTGGACAATATAGCAAGTCCATAAACCACCACTTGTCCACTCACAAAGAATTTGTTTGAATTGTCCTTAGAACCAGCAATGCTGTTATACAGCCCCTTGCTGAATTATTAACACACGTGCAAACACTAACAGTCCTTGCTTCTCACATATTGTCCATATACTATGACCAACAGAAACGTGTGCAGTAAAATGTAATTTACAAGCTACTTAATTTGATGAACTGGTGTCAATTACAATTTTATAACAAGAGAATACAATGACAAAGGTACAAAATATGTCATTAAAGAACATAATAGTACAGATAACATTTGCAGTAATACAAGCTTAACAATAGAATCGAAATAACAAATACATCAGTGTTACAAAAATTATGACATAAGTACATACATAAAAGATCAGAATAACTTTTGAAACATCAACTTCACACATGAGCATTAGAACAAAACAGAATAAATAATGTGTAAACATCATTAAGAAGTAAATAACATGTTATTAATGCAAATTATATTTGAGGATAACAGTATTCCTCATCATAATGGATGTAGCTTAGTATTAGAAGAGAAAAAAATTCTATGAAACAGTACACAGAGACAGGAAGGAAACAAATACACAAGGATACACAAACACATAGTGGGATAGCACAAAAGGAAAGGACAGGGTTTGTTTTCAGGGTAACATTTGGTACTGCAGTCCAACCCAAAACTTCATTCCATAGATCGTCCCTCTTATTTCAACATTTGGTCCAGCCAAAAAAAATCATATCCAAGCATGCTTTCTGTATTTATATGTTCACATATTTCTTAACTCATTATTTATTTTCCATCATCTTACCTCATCATTTATTTCCAAGGTAATCCTACCAAAACCTGTTGTCCCTAAACTGTACTTTTTTTGTTCCTATCCTCTTTCCAAATACTTTTTTGGCCAAACCATTTTCTTACAGCTTCTCAAAGCATTCCGTCCAATTCATCGCAACTTATTCTGTTATATAGTCTACCCCCTCTTAAGCTAATTTTAATCTACTGAGCTCAGGTGCTAAACTAAGTACGAGGCAATGCAGCAGCACAAAACAATTAATACAAACAGCAATGAAAAAATGGAAATTGTCAAAGCAAGCAGCAGCAAATCTAAATTAGCACAGCAAATGCAACATTACAACTAATATAAGGCAATGCACAGCACACAAGAAAAATAAATCTGTAGTAAAACTGGCTTAACAGAGTAATACAAAGTCAAATTCAGTAACATTATGCCTGGCAAACAGCAGCAGCAAATGCAATAAATTATATCTAAACATGACAAAGCTCAAGCAGAAAAAATAGTACACTAAAGACAACAATGCAGGTAAGGGAACTGTCTGTTCACCTCTCAATATCTATGTAATTAAAGTGGTGCACCACAAAACTAATTCTACAAAAGATATTACCAAGTGGTTGAAAAGAAAATTAAGTATGCAGTAACTGTTATTAATCCCTTCTTATTGTTCTTTCCTTTCCAAGTGCTCCTTTTTCGAAGAATGTGGATCATAAAATGATTATTTAATAGATCTGTTGACAGAAAGTGTTCACATTAGCAAATGCATTTAATTTTATTTTATAAAACCAATGCTGCAACACAGCTGAAAACCAGATATCAAATGAAATAAGCAACTATGAAAGGCAAAGGATAAAAATATTATTCAATAGTCATGTGACATTTCATAAGTTAGTACAAATTCTCTCAACTCTCGTAGAAAGACGCTTGTCATTATCAGGTGTGCAGGTGTAAGAAAGTATCTTTCCAAGTAATGAGCGTGTCGTTTTTGCGATGCTTTCTACAAAGGAATGTCAATAGCGAGGATAATGGCCTCTTTTTTTTCACCAAATGGCTTTCTTTTGTCAGGTGGCTGTCGCGCAACTGGGTGCCCACGACGCATTACATGCAGGTGGTCACGTAACTGTCTTACCGAAATATTTACGACACCAGTTTCCGCTACAGTGGCAGTCTCATATTAAATTTCACAGGTCAAGAATTTGCGTTACACATCTGTAGAAACAAAATCCTATTGATATAACAGTGTCCAAAAAATTTTCGTCGGCATTGTAATACATTTACATGCATTTCATAACTCTTAAAGTACGATTCTTGGTTTCCAACAACCTTTTTCACAAACCATAGTCCCTAACCACTACTCATTATTCCTTGCTTTATTACACATATACATATTCGTAGACACTTCTTCAATGATTCATCATAATAAATACGTAGCATAATCAAATTCCTCATATAGCATCAGCTTATTGATCATAAACATACCGCAACAGCGTAATACACATCGTCATCATAACACCATAAAACCTCAGCTGAATCTCAAAATCGTCGCAGCTTCCTCCAATATTTTCAAAACCTAAAAAAAATTCTCTGCTCATGTCAAAAGTGTCATCTGCCTCAAACGTACTTTAAAAATCATGATCCCATACGAAATACATCATTCAAAGCTCTCATAGTATCACAATGGTTCCGAAAAAATATGAACATTTCACAAACTACAGACAAAATACAATTTCATAAATGTGAAGTTATCCAACTGTGTAATTTTGTAAACATCTGTCACTGATGTAGTAAAAAGATATTTGTTTCTCTGTAAAATAATCAGATAGCTGTGTAATTCTGTGTTAGAGAAATATGGCACCGATGTGTAAAAAACTGTATAAGCAAATATCTTATTAGCTAGGGCTCCTTGTGCTGGCCACACACATGGTACACAAAGTAAGCGTGTACCCCCTTGAGGCTTAATGTAATTATATCCTCAGGTGTTACAGATTACAGAAATGGAATGAAATGTATGACGGAAAACCTTTGTATCATTTTACTTCAAATATCTTTAAAAATAAATGTTTTAAGTACAAAATTAATCACTCAAATACGTGTACTGTAGCGCTAAACTGTGCGTCTTGTTGTAAGATAATGTCTGTGGAAGTGTCGTAGTTATCGTCCTCCGAAAGCTAAGTTCTGCAGAAGTTAATGTACTTACCTCATAATAAACAAAAGTGAAATGCTATGCGTATAGATATCGTAGTTATTACGTACCGTATCGTGATCAAGAAAGTACTATAATGTAACGTATTGTTGCGCTACAGAAAAGGCTGTCTCATTGTAGCTATACCACAAAAGTTACTAGTAAAACATGTTTTACTTTCCAGAATAATTCAGAAAAAATGTGCAGATATAAAACAGATACACCGCAAAAGCAACATTGTAAATTGTCACTCATTAGTAGCGTCTATGTTATTTTTCTCTGAGCCAGCCGGCGCGCGTGGCTGCCTGAGGTACGAGTCATTGTCTGCTATCTCTTTGTTGGCGTGCGTCGTTACTGGGATTAGGAGACCTAAATTCTACAAATTCACCTTGTCGAGCGGGCCCTGCCCTGTTTGAAACCCGCCAGTTCTGATAAAATTCTGGTCTGTTGTTACGATTATATCGTCTGTCGTCATAACAGCAGATTCCGTAATTTCTTTCTTGTTGGTCACGTGGTCTAGAATGTCTTCTTGAATCGTAACTGCGCTCTGAACTGTTGCATCCGAAGTTATTCTGTCTCCCATGATAATAATTGTTTTTGTTCCCATATTGTCTGTTTCTATGGTTATATGTCAGATCCCTTAATCGGGCAGGTAGGTTAGAAAATTTAAAAAGGGAAATGGATAGGTTAAAGTTAGATATAGTGGGAATTAGTGAAGTTCGGTGGCAGGAGGAACAAGACTTCTGCTCAGGTGACTACAGGGTTATAAACACAAAATCAAATAGGGGTAATGCAGGAGTAGGTTTAATAATGAATAGGAAAATAGGAATGCGGGTAAGCTACTACAAACAGCATAGTGAACGCATTATTGTGGCCAAGATAGATACGAAGCCCACACCTACTACAGTAGTACAAGTTCATATGCCAACTAGCTCTGCAGATGATGAAGAAATTGAAGAAATGTACGATGAAATAAAAGAAATTGTTTAGATAGTGAAGGGAGACGAAAATTTAATAGTAATGGGTGACTGGAATTCGGTAGTAGGAAAAGGGAGAGAAGGAAACATAGTAGGTGAATATGGATTGGGGATAAGAAATGAAAGAGGAAGCCGCCTAGTAGAATTTTGCACAGAGCACAACTTAATTATAGCTAACACTTGGTTTAAGAATCATGAAAGAAGGTTGTATACGTGGAAGAACCCTGGAGAAACTAAAAGGTATCAAATAGATTATATAACGGTAAAACAGAGATTTAGGAACCAGGTTTTAAGTTGTAAGACATTTCCAGGGGCAGATGTGCACTCGGACCACAATCTATTGGTTATGACCTGTAGATTAAAACTGAAGAAACTGCAAACATGTGGGAAATTAAGGAGATGGGACCTAGATAAACTGAAAGAACCAGAGGTTGTACAGAGTTTCAGGGAGAGCATAAGGGGACAATTGACAGGAATAGGGGAAAGAAATACCGTAGAAGAAGAATGGGTAGCTCTGAGGGATTAAGTAGTGAAGGCAGCAGAGGATAAAGTAGGTAAAAAGACGAGGGCTGCTAGAAATCCTTGGGTAACAGAAGAAATATTGAATTTAATTGATGAAAGGAGAAAATATAAAAATGCAGTAAATGAAACAGGCAAAAAGGAATACAGACGTCTCAAAAATGAGATCGACAGGAAGTGCAAAATGGCTAAACAGGGATGGCTAGAGGACAAATGTAAGGATGTAGAAGCTTATCTCACTAGGGGTAAGATAGATACGGCCTACAGGAAAATTAAAGAGACCTTTGGAGAGAAGAGAACCACGTGTATGAATATCAAGAGCTCAGATGGCAACCCAGTTCTAAGCAAAGAAGGGAAGGCAGAAAGGTGGAAGGAGTATATAGAAGGTTTATACAAGGGTGATGTACTTGAGGACAATATTATGGAAATGGAAGAGGATGTAGATGAAGACGAAATGGGAGATACGATACTGCGTGAAGAGTTTGACAGAGCACTGAAAGACCTGAGTCGAAACAAGGCTCCCGGAGTAGACAACATTCCATTAGAACTACTGACGGCCTTGGGAAAGCCAGTCATGACAAAACTCTACTAGCTGGTGAGCAAGATGTACGGGACAGGCGAAATACCCTCAGACTTCAAGAAGAATATAATAATTCCAATCCCAAAGAAAGCAGGTGCTGACAGATGTGAAAATTACCGAACTATGAGTTTAATAAGTCACAGCTGCAAAATACTAACGCGAATTCTTTACAGACGAATGGAAAAACTGGTAGATGCGGACCTCGGGGAGGATCAGTTTGGATTCCGTCGAAATGGTGGAACACGTGAGGCAATACTGACCTTACGACTTATCTTAGAAGAAAGATTAAGAAAAGGCAAACCTACGTTTCTAGCATTTGTAGACTTAGAGAAAGCTTTTGACAATGTTGACTGGAATACTCTTTTTCAAATTCTAAAGGTGTCAGTGGTAAAATACAGGGCGCGAAAGGCTATTTACAATTTGTACAGAAACCAGACGGCAGTCATAAAAGTCGAGGGGCATGAAAGGGAAGCAGTGGTTGGGAAAGGAGTGAGACAGGGTTGTAGCCTCTCCCCGAAGTTATTCAATCTGGATATTGAGCGAGCAGTAAAGGAAACAAAAGAAAAATTTGGAGTAGGTATTAAAATTCATGGAGACGAAGTAAAAACTTTGAGGTTCGCCGATGACATTGTAATTCTGTCAGAGACGGCAAAGGACTTGGAAGAGCAGTTGAACGGAATGGAGAGTGTCTTGAAAGGAGGATATAAGATGAACATCAACAAAAGCAAAACGAGGATAATGGAATGTAGTCAAATTAAATCGGGTGATGCTGAGGGAATTAGATTAGGAAATGAGACACTTCAAGTAGTAAAGGAGTTTTGCTATTTAGGAAGTAAAATAACTGATGATGGTTGAAGTAGAGAGGATATAAAATGTAGACTGGCAATGGCAAGGAAAGCGTTTCTGAAGAAGAGAAATTTGTTAACATCGAATATAGATTTATGTATCAGGAAGTCGTTTCTGAAAGTATTTGTTTGGAGTGTAGCCATGTATGGAAGTGAAACATGGACAATAACTAGTTTGGACAAGAAGAGAATAGAAGCGTTCGAAATGTGGTGCTACAGAAGAATACTGAAGATAAGGTCGATAGATCACGTAACTAATGAGGAGGTATTGAATAGGATTGGGGAGAAGAGAAGTTTGTGGCACAACTCGACTAGAAGAAGAGATCGGTTGGTAGGACATGTTTTGAGGCATCAAGGGATCACAAATTTAGCGTTGGAGGGCAGCGTGAAGGGTAAAAATCGTAGAGGGAGACCGAGAGATGAATACACTAAGCAGATTCAGAAGGATGTAGGTTGCAGTAGGTACTGGGAGATGAAGAAGCTTGCACAGGATAGAGTAGCATGGAGAGCTGCATCAAACCAGTCTCAGGACTGAAGACAACACAACAACAACAACATGGTTATCTCTGTCATATTCATTGCTACGGAAATGCGATCTTTCTCTGTAACTATTATTACTCTGCCATTGATTGTCATACAGGTGGTGTCTGTTTTGGTCACGATTTGTGTTGTGAGAATAGCCTTGTCGTGTCCAGTTATTATTTGTTTCATCGCGGAATTGCGACGGATGTGACCTGTAATTGTTGTGTTCCTGTTTTCACGTTCCGCGATTGTCAGTGTCAATATATAATTCTTGAAAGAGTACCTGAAAAGCTTCAATGTAGTCTTTGCAACGTCCTGCCAAAATAATATGCCGTAAATGTTCATGTAATTTGATTAAGCAAATGCGGGTGAGTTCTGAGGGGCTGTATGGGTTTGACAGGTACTGATTCTTGTGCAACATGTCTTCAAAATACACTCCTGGAAATGGAAAAAAGAACACATTGACACCGGTGTGTCAGACCCACCATACTTGCTCCGGACACTGCGAGAGGGCTGTACAAGCAGTGATCACACGCACGGCACAGCGGACACACCAGGAACCGCGGTGTTGGCCGTCGAATGGCGCTAGCTGCGCAGCATTTGTGCACGGCCGCCGGCAGTGTCAGCCAGTTTGCCGTGGCATACGGAGCTCCATCGCAGTCTTTAACACTGGTAGCACGCCGCGACAGCGTGGACGTGAACCGTATGTGCAGTTGACGGACTTTGAGCGAGGGCGTATAGTGGGCATGCGGGAGGCCGGGTGGACGTACCGCCGAATTGCTCAACACGTGGGGCGTGAGGTCTCCACAGTACATCGATGTTGTCGCCAGTGGTCGGCGGAAGGTGCACGTGCCCGTCGACCTGGGACCGGACCGCAGCGACGCACGGATGCACGCCAAGACCGTAAGATCCTACGCAGTGCCGTAGGGGACCGCACCGCCACTTCCCAGCAAATTAGGGACACTGTTGCTCCTGGGGTATCGGCGAGGACCATTCGCAACCGTCTCCATGAAGCTGGGCTACGGTCCCGCACACCGTTAGGCCGTCTTCCGCTCACGCTCCAACATCGTGCAGCCCGCCTCCAGCGGTGTCGCGACAGGCGTGAATGGAGGGACGAATGGAGACGTGTCGTCTTCAGCGATGAGAGTCGCTTCTGCCTTGGTGCCAATGATAGTTGTATGCGTGTTTGGCGCCGTGCAGGTGAGCGCCACAATCAGGACTGCATACGACCGAGGCACACAGGACCAACACCCGGCATCATGGTGTGGGGAGCGATCTCCTACACTGGCCGTACACCTCTGGTGATCGTCGATGGGACACTGAATAGTGCACGGTACAGCCAAACCGTCATCGAACCCATCGTTCTACCATTCCTAGACCGGCAAGGGAACTTGCTGTTCCAACAGGACAATGCACGTCCGCATGTATCCCGTGCCACCCAACGTGCTCTAGAAGGTGTAAGTCAACTACCCTGGCCAGCAAGATCTCCAGATGTGTCCCCCATTGAACATGTTTGGGACTGGATGAAGCGTCGGTCTCACTTGGTCTGCACGTCCGGCACGAACGCTGGTCCAACTGAGGCGCCAGGTGGAAATGGCATGGCAAGCTGTTCCACACGTCTACATCCAGCATCTCTACGATCGTCTCCATGGGAGAATAGCAGCCTGCATTGCTGCGAAAGGTGGATATACACTGTACTAGTGACGACGTTCTGCATGCTCTGTAGCCTGTGTCTGTGTGCCTGTGGTTCTGTCAGTGTGATCATGTGATGTATCTGACCCCAGGAATGTGTCAATAAAGTTTCCCCTTCCTGGGACAATGAATTCACGGTGTTCTTATTTCAATTTCCAGGAGTGTATTTCACAAGACTGGAAAATTCAGATTGTTCGAAATGTTTCATCATTATGATGCCATGTTTTACTCGGTCTTGTGTGGCTTGAGACCAATATGCTGAGAGGAAGGCATGGTAAAATTCTCCTTAACTGTGGCAATCGTGAATGACCGATCGCATTCTTACAGCTGGTTCATTCTCTAAGTAGCCTCACATAAATTCTAATCTGTGCTCTAATGACCAGTTAGGAGGAAAACAATGAGAGAATTGATGGAGCCACGCTTGTGGATGAATGTCGTTGCCAGAATTCTTAAATGTTTTGAATTTATGTGTAGTACTGAACAGCTTATAGTCAATATCATCATGTCGGCGAGTCGCATGTCGGTCATTGTTACATCGTTTCGGCGGTTCCATCTCAAAATTCGGTGTACCTTGCCAATTTCTTTCATAATTTCCGAAGTGCCCTATGTTATTATTTTGTGGCTGTTCCGTATTTCTGTGTCCCTCTTCCCGTATTGGAGCGCGAGTGTCCTCTGAAATACGTAATTCTTGTATTACCTCTGTCTTCTGATCTTGTACTTCCCGGATTTCTCTTTGGTGTTGCGTATTAATTTGATTCTGATTTTGTTTGAATTTCCTAATTTGTTCGAACTCTTCTGTGTCATTAGAGACTATCGGTTTTGTGTCATTCAGATTATCATCTACCTTCGTAGATAAGTTAGTGAACTGATCCGAAAGTTCGTCTACTTTCTCCGATAGTGAACACATTTCCTTAGTGTGTTTTTCTGAACCAAGTTTCAGAGTGTCCATTTGTGTTGAAATCGAATCTACTGTGTCCTTTAAGTTTTCCTGAGTTTTTGCAAGTTGCGTAACCCAATCGGTGGATGCAACTGAGTCCATTTTAGCTTGCAAGGTGTCGTGATTTCCACGAACAATAGTTTGCAGTTCTTTTATGGCTACTTCGTGATTCTGTAATGCATTTTCATGCCGCGAAAAAATAGGTTGAAAATGCTCACAAATTTGTGTTTTTATTTCATTACAGATTTTTTGACATTTCTATTCAATGTTATGTAACTCAGTAGTTAAATCTTCACGTGTTTGTTCAAGTGTGGTGTCTAACTTCCGAAGATTGTGTTCCATTGTGTCTAACTGTTGCTGTGTTTGTCTCTGGTGTTGTTACATTGTGTCTAACTTTTGAAGCTTTTGCTGTGTTTGTCTCTGATTTTGTTTCATTTGTTGCATTAATTGCAATAATAATGTATTAGTGTCTGGAATCTGTTCCTCTATGCTTTTCGGCAGTGCATTTGCACCGGCAACATTCACATTTTGACAAGCAGAATATGTGTCTTGACTTATTTGAGAAAACGGTATTTGCAAGATTGTGTCCTGTCATTTCGGATTCCTGAGGTGAACTGTTGCCGACCGATCGATCGATAATGCTTCCCTGTTCACTATTTGTTTCACTGTCTACACCATTATTTGCAGCCCGCTCCATTTCCCTATGCACTATTACCAAATTACTACTTTGAACATTAGTTAATTCATTACATGGTGGCGCTAACACACTGCTTTCGTCTTCACTGTCTTTTCTCAGTTTACTTTGGAGCCTAGTATTACGTTTTTCACACGCCATTATTGTCACAATATTTCACACGACAACACAGAAAAGCACAATTTGAAGAGCAAAAATAAGAGAACACATTCACATAGCACTGAAAATAATATCTAGTTAACTCCAAGCGCAGCTGCGAAATACTTGGTGGAAATCTACATGCATGCCACAACTGTTTTACTGTACGACAATGAAAGACTGCAACTACAAAGGACATTCTTTCTACAATTACGCGCTGGCAATAAACAAAATCTGCACTAATTACACTAACTGCAAGAAAAAATCAGAAGATTCAAGTGAGGTATCCTCGGCTAAGGGTCGACATATGAAACGTCCCCTTAGAAAAATTATACATAACTGTGCTTAAACTGACACACAATATTTTTTGGCGCAAAGCAATCTGACTTTCAAAAATTCCTACAGAAGAATGGCCCTGACTAACATTAACCTATACGTTTGACAAATCACTTACCTCACAAAAATCTTCGTTACTCGAACTACTGCAATACAACGAGTGCCACTACTGCCAGCTAAATAAAAGATTCAAACTACTGAAGGCACTAACTACTGATAGGCATAGTTAGCAAATGAAAGATTTTGATAGAGAACAAACAATCTATTTACCTTAATTTCATCAAAATTCGTAATACAGTGTGATTCAAAAAGAATACCACAACTTTAAAAATGTGTATTTAATAAAAGAAACATAATATAACCTTCTGTTATACATCATTACAAAGAGTATTTAAAAAGGTTTTTTTTCACTCAAAAACAAGTTCAGAGATGTTCAATATGGCCCCCTCCAGACACTCGAGCAATATCAACCCGATACTCCAACTCGTTCCACACTCTCTGTAGCTGCTGTTATTTCTCGTTTCAAATCATCAATGGTGGCTGGGAGAGGTGGCCGAAACACCATATCCTTAACATACCCCGATAAGAAAAAATCGCAGGGGGTAAGATCAGGGCTTCTTGGAGGCCAGTGATGAAGTGCTCTGTCACGGGCAGCCTGGCGGCCGATCCATCGCCTCGGGTAGTTGACGTTCAGGTAGTTACGGACAGATAAGTGCCAATGTGGTGGCGCTCCGTCTTGCTGAAATATGAATTGTTGTGCCTCTTGTTCGAGCTGAGGGAACAGCCAATTCTCTAACGTCTCCAGATACTGTAGTCCAGTTATAGTAGCACCTTCGAAGAAAAAGGGACCGAAAACTTTATTTCAGACGATAAGGTTTCATAACTAACCTTTTTCGTAGGAATCTCCGTACAGTTGATTGTGGAATTTACAGCTCTCTGCTAGCTCTGCGATTCGATTTTCCTGGGCTGCGAACAAATGCTTACTGGATGCGTGCTACATTTTCATCATTCATTCTCGGCTGTCCAGAACTATTCCCTTTGCACAAACACCCATTCTCTGTAAACTGTTTATACCAATGTTTAATACACCACCTATCAGGAGGTTTAACACCATACTTCGTTCGAAATGCACACTGAACAACTGTCGTCGATTCACTTCTGCTTTCTATTGAGCGGTCGCCATCTTAGCATCAACTGACGCTGACGCCTAGTCAACAGCGCCTCAAGCGAACAAATGTACAACTAAATGAAGCTTTATAGCTCCCTTTGTAAGGTGTCAGGCAAATCCAACACCTTCCATGAAAACCCTGACATGATAAGCAAATCCAGTAGTATGTCACATAGCTCCGAATAAATCGTGACATTAAATTAACCAAAGTAATACGAGTAACGAGTGAGCAAATGGAATACCACAGACTAACACAAGAATGCCTAAATGCATGTCGTACCTTCCCACCTGAGGCAGACGCAGTTCCGAGGGGAGAAACGAGGACAGAAGCCAAGAGCAGAACCTTGTTAAGCTAGAAGGCCCTACAATAAGGGACGGACGGGCCAGCCTACCTGTACGACTACCACCCGCACGTTTTAGCGTGAGATTTTTTCGCGTCTCTGTTACGTTACAAACTTTAAAAAACATTGCCCCACCACGAAAAGTATAACGTTTCTCATTGCATAGACAGAATTTTTGTAGGCGGAGCTTAAGGTTAACATTGAGACCCTGATTGGTCAGATGAAAACATAGCCAGATAGTTTTTTTAAACTAACTTTGGTAAATTGTAGTAAGGAGAAGTTAGAGGAGAGTTGGTTCCGAGACGGCGAGCTGGATGGCTGCTGCGCCGGCCGCTGTCGCCCTGACACTGCCTAAACACCGACAAGGTAATGAACGTACGCGATGCCGCATTTTTGAGCGCATAAGGCTTCACGCAGAACTGCAGAAGTCTCATCTGTTACACCCCTTTTTTTTTGCGTAATACTAGGGTCAATCGTTAGTTACAACTCATGGCGTTCACATTTGCCACTTGAAGAACAGATATGAAACGCGGTGATTTTTCTTTTATATAGTTATTGAGAAGCCACATCAGCCACTGTAATTTACGACAAGTTAGATAAGTAATTAAAGATAATTGAGGGTCACTGTAGACCATTTTGATAGTTTTCTCTTTTGTGAAACTTAATTTAAACATAGATTATAGATGTGATATGGCATAGGTCATCCTTCGATCCATTTTAGAACTTGGAAAACCACTCAGGGAATATTCGTTCACATTTTTGTTGAACGCAGTTGGTTTTTACCATCCTGTATTAAAACATTTCCTTTTATCAATAGTGTAATTTATAAACGATGTTTTGTGAGTAGAATAAAATTTCCAATGGTAAACTTAACTGCTTTTTCGACGTTATTTTACCAGCTAATTAAAAACAGGAAAGCCTTGAACCCTTTCCACTAAATTTAGTTAGTATTAAGATTCTTTTACAGGGAGTGCAGTGGAGCTGACGCAGAGATCATTTAGTATTTGGTTATATCATCGCTAGTCTCACTGAACTCTTCTGAATTCTACATGTCATGTGTGGTCTGGCGTCTCCTTACCAGCAACAGGTCCCAGGTTCAAACTAGTTAATTCCCTAAAAAACACGCTCAGAGCGTCGTTGCACGAAAGTGGTAGGGAGACACAATATAGAACAAACAGACACCACCGTGAATCTTTAGAAAATGGCGACCCTGCCAGGATGGTAAAATACCGTGATTGAAGGTCGACCACATGCCTAACTAGGTCAGAAAAAAATCCTGTTAAAAAAATTTTCATATTAAAAAAAAAATTCTAAAGTTATACATAGTCAAAAACAGTAGCTGCATCGATGGATAGTGAAAGTATTAAACAGAAATTAGTCTAGCAGAGACAATAGCATTATTAAGTTATGAATTTTAATATTGTTAGAATTAAGTTTTCTCTCCAATGCAAGCGCACATATGGCGGATACATCGTTGTCAAGTTGGTTCTGACCCAACAAGTAAGTGAATGGATTGTCAGTCTTTGTAGTGTCAAGTCGTGTGAACAAAAAATTTATGAAATTCGTGAGATCGTATGAGCGCCCTGTGAAGAAAAAGTTTATGAAACGCGTGAGATCGTATGAGCGCATTTTGACGCCAAGTAGGGCGCGTGAATTGCTTTTAAAACAGAAAATAAGGGATTCGGAAAGATTAGCTATGGCAGATCGAGACCTTGACCGAATTGAGGTAGAGACAGTACAACAGACGATGCAGTATCGCGAGAAATAGGACAGATAACGCACCATAACGAGGGTAACGTACGTCGAGGCATAGAAAACCTAGGTCAGCATACGACAGAGGAGCAGGAAAGTAGAGAGGCAGTCGATGAGGATTCTAACTTACGTCTTGAATACGTAGAACCTATGGTACAAGTAATCAGAGCTCCCTCGTCACAGAGTACAAGGAATGCGAGCAGAAACGTGTCACAGTACAGTTCAATGCAATCGGTTGCGAACCAACACTTGGGCGACAACACAGAGCGTAGGACGTCGGAATAAAACACAATAGGACCCACCAATCTGGCAGAATTATTACAACAAATTACGGAAACCATGACAAGGCAAAATAAAGACATAGCGAACCAAATTCAAATTCAGAATGCAGAAACCACGAGACAAATGCGTGAGATTAAAGAACAAAACAAAAAAAAATTCATTTACACCTAAGTCATATTGAAGACGAGGCAAAAGAATCTCGAGAAGTGATAGAAAACTTAATAACAGGTCACAATCAATTGAGAACAGACATTGACAAGCTACAAGCGGACGAACAAACATTGCGTAATGACACTGAGGACGAGATCAAAACATTACGTAACAACACCCAGGGAGAAGTCAAAAAACTAAAGAAACAGATAAACGTAATTACTAGACAAGCAGCAGGTACAGCGCGTGAAATTGTTGAAAAAAGAGTGTTGCATAAACGTATCACAAGAGCAGCGCTGAAAAGATATGATAACCGCATAGTCAAAATAGAAGCGCAAACGAAGCGACAATTTCAGAAATTGCGAACAGAGTTGTTGCAAACCGTTGAAGAGCGTAGTGAACAGGATCGAACAAGCACAGAGTCTGCAACCATATCCGTATCTGTAACAGCACCGGAAAAACAAGCAATTAACGAAGATATTACCGCATTTGCGATTCCAATCACAGACGGAAAGTAACATACGTGACAATGGAAAGCCAGGTCGCGAAGAGTACAGTGCAATGCATTCAGCTACACGTTCACAACCGACAGAAGAAAATTATTGCGTACCACTCCAACGATACTACGCAAGGGTAGGCGAAAGTTACAGTGGACAATATCCAACGGATCTACCACAACCGGAAAGAACGACGGGAGAAATGATCAGAAACAAAAGAGGCGAAGAATCGCGAATTTCATCTGGAACTATGACGAAGTACGACAACGATCATTTCCTCACAGTCAGAAAATTTCAACAATTTCGAGAACGAAACTCATTACATCCACGAACTTTTATTGATCAATTCCGAGTAGGATTACCAGAACACTGGACGCTAGCACACAAAGTAGACTTTATATGTGCACACATGTCAGGAACAGTCACAGAAACCATGCAGAATGTTGCAGCGACATCCCGATCGTACGAAGATTTCAGAGAGAAGTTTCTCTCACGATATTGGTGCAGCGAAGCACAGAACAGAGTGAAGTACGAATTATTACAGAACCCATATCTTGAAAACTGAGGAGAGAAGAGTCCCGTGAAATTTTTCGAAGTAATGGAAAACAAAAATCAATGCTTAGATGTACCATACAGTGGCGGAGAGTTGATTAAATTATGCGCGATGAAGCTACCATTGAAATACCAGCAATCATTAGTAGGTCGCGGAGGCAATGACGTCGAAGCATTTAAAGGTATTCTAAGGGAACTAGAGATCATATTTTCGGAAGATGACGCAAGAAAAAGAAGAAACACACGTGAAAACGAAAGCAAAAAGCAGTGGAATCCACAAGACACAGTACGAAGAAACAATAATTACGAAACACGTGATAACTTCGCACCAAGAAACGACAATAGATTTCAACAAAGAAACCACTGTCGACAAGCTGAATAAGAAAAGCGAATACTGATAGAAGAGGTGGAGATAAGACCACAAAACCCCAATAAACGTTCGAATTGACAGCTAAGCGCCCATGCCAAAGAGAATGACGCACTGACCCAGGACAATTGCAGCACCTTGAACAGAGAAGTAAAACTCTTATCACGAGAAGAGAAGAAGGAAGAAACAAATCCGCAGGGACCAGATGGAAAACGAAGACAAGAAAATAACAGTGTCGTGTTGGGACGAAATTAACTGGGAGAATACTAACGAGGAAGATGAATTACCAGAGGCATGCACAATGAATGTAGGAGGAAAGGACGAAGTAATGAGTATTGCAGAGCTATTTGAGATGGAAACCAGGGAAAGCGAATTCAATGAGGATAATGCGCAGTCAACAGGAGTTGAAAATAAGTTACGAGTGGGCACACAACCCAACGTATATAATGAAGGAAGTTATGAAGCGATAATTAGTGCATTTAGATGGGATTATGTGGAAGTAGCGACGAAAAAGGAGAAGATAGACGAGGATGAGGAAAAAGTAGAGGATGTAGAAGAAAGCGTAGATGAAGGAGGGAATAGAGAAGAGGAAATAAAAGAGAGAGAAGTAGCAGTCGAAGCTTATCCTACAGAAAGTTGGAATTCACAAGGGAAATTCCTAAAAAGACTCACGTATGATTCAGTGGAGGATTCGTTGATGCAAGAAGAAGAACAGAACCAACCCTTTCAAATTTAACCAATTGTGAAGGCTATGGTAAAGCATATCCCAGTCGATATTGTAATTGATAGCGGAAGTGAACTGACTGCGATATCAAAAAATTTATTCATGCAGTGTAATGCCAATGAGGAATTGCCAGTTCTGAAACACGTAAGATTAAAGTAAGAGGTCCTATTAGAAACAATGCTGCGGAAGTTACGAGACAAACAAGGTTAACTCTTTCGTGCCAAGGTCAAAAGATCGAAGCCAACTTTGTGATTATACCTAAACTAACTATTGATTTGATTATAGGTGCAGATTTTTTAAATGAGAGACGAGCGAAAATATATATGGGGAAAGGTAGCGTAACATTTGGAAAAATCACACTTCTCTTTGAGCAAAAGCTAAAATTAGAAGAAGTACCAGTTATAAACAAACAATTAAGAATAATGTGAGATAAAGAGGATGAAGAATTAGAATGGTATGCACAAAAGGGGGAATCGCCTCAACTCATGTTAGAAGTCCATAAAGAAATCGACGAAAAATTGCAAGAAGTTCAAAGTATTTTGGAACACAGGAAAAGAGAATTAGAGGGTATTTTACGAGATAAAGCAGAGGTATTTTTACTTATGACTGGCAGTATTAAACACTTTCAGTAAAAGTTTGAAGATTAATTTTATTACTGGTAAATAATAAGCACAATATTTCAAGGTTATGTTGCAGATAAGAAGAATGAAGAGAGAGGAATGTGGGAAAAAGAAAGTAATTTCAATAATAACACCAATAGTTCGATATATTAAGGTGAAGGGATAAAGCGTAGATAGTCTAACAGCATGAAATACTAAAATGCTATACACCACGAAACTATGCAAAAATAAAAAACGAATTTGAGGATTTTTGAGTAGACGTAAAGACTCCAAATATCTTAGAATGGTAACATGGAAAGGGCGCCGAAATTTGTAAAGCTTTTTAAGAAGGCGTATAACAAGTAGGCACTAGATATATGTTAGATGATTATAAGTAAAACTTTTGTAAGAACCATTGTAAAAACTCGAGCAAGGAAGAGATGCAACGACCCACAAGTTGCAACGCGAGAAGTATCAAGAAAGAAAAGGACGTAATTAGCAAGACACGATTCCTACATAGCAGGAGCGTCGAGAGAAGGGAAAGCACAGTGAAACTAACAGAAGGCCCTGGTAGCGAAAGTGGGCAATAAATTTGCCCGATAGGTGGAACCTTGCTGGGATGGAGCCGCACAGTGACAGACCCCTGCTGAGACGCGGCGGGGCGGCGCTGGGAGGGCGAACGCCAGGAGGGTCTCTGAGCCCCCACTTAGCGGAGCGAGCAAAAAACGGCCCGACGAGAAGACCGCTTGGGCAAGCCACCACTGGCAAATATATATATATATATATGCGTAAGAGTCACACTACTGCTATTAAACAGCACGCTGATGCATGAAACCGAAGAAAACTTCCACAAAGTAAAAATGACACGCCCAAACAACTTATCAAACTGTTACTAGGAGGAGAACTTCAAAGCGACTAGTTATCAACAAATATTTCCATATCACGCACAGAGAAGAACCAAGAAGCAAGTAAGAAGCAGAGAAAAAGCAGGAAGAACAGAAGTTGAAGATTCGCAAGATTGAGACCAAGAAAGAAGATGGGTGAAGAATAGACGATATACCTTCCCAAATCCCTATCCTATTGTAAACTAGTCCTCTGCGAAGTATTACAACCAAAAACGACCGCATTCAGCGACACATAACGATGACTTTCACGCATACAAAGCCAGTAAACCAGGAGATTCTGCACTCACAGCTCCTTTCCATTATGGGACCTCCACAACATCGACACACACTTGCAAAGCCAACAAGGAACGACAAACGAAGCTGTACATCAAATACTTGCCCACATCCATATCGCTCAACCCATGAAAAGCAGCCTTACATTAATATACAAGGTTGGCCAAACATGCTCTACATTAATTGAAATAAGAACACCGTGAATTCATTGTCCCAGGAAGGGGAAACTTTATTGACACATTCCTGGGGTCAGATACATCACATGATCACACTGACAGAACCACAGGCACATAGGCACAGGCAACAGAGCATGCACAATGTCAGCACTAGTACAGTTTATATCCACCTTTCGCAGCAGTGCAGGCTGCTATTCTCCCATCGAGACGATCGTAGAGATGCTGGATGTAGTCCTGTGGAACGGCTTGCCATGCCATTTCCACCTGACGCCTCAGTTGGACCAGCGTTCGTGCTGGACGTGCAGACCGCGTGAGACGACGCTTCATCCAGTCCCAAACATGCTCAATGGGGGACAGATCCGGAGATCTTGCTGGCCAGGGTAGTTGACTTACACCTTCTAGAGCACGTTGGGTGGCACGGGATACATGCGGACGTGCATTGTCCTGTTGGAACAGCAAGTTCCCTTGCCGGTCTAGGAATGGTAGAACGATGGGTTCGATGACGGTTTGGATGTACCAAGCACTATTCAGTGTCCCCTCGACGATCACCAGAGGTGTACGGCCAGTGTAGGAGATCGCTCCCCACACCATGATGCCGGGTGTTGGCCCTGTGTGCCTCGGTCGTATGCAGTCCTGATTGTGGCGCTCACCTGCACGGCGCCAAACACGCATACGACCATCATTGGCACCAAGGCAGAAGCGACTCTCATCGCTGAAGATGACACGTCGCTATTCGTCCCTCCAGTCACGCCTGTCGCGACACCACTGGAGGCGGGCTGCACGATGTTGGGGCGTGAGCGGAAGACGGCGTAACGGTGTGCGGGACCGTAGTCCAGCTTCATGGAGACGGTTGCGAATGGTCCTCGCCGCTACCCCACGCCGCCGGGCACGTGCACCTTCCGCCGACCACTGGCGACAACATCGATGTACTGTGGAGACCTCACGCCCCACGTGTTGAGCAATTCGGCGGTACGTCCACCCGGCCTCCCGCATGCCCACTATACGCCCTCGCTCAAAGTCCGTCAAGTGCACATACGGTTCACGTCCACGCTGTCGCGGCATGCTACCAGTGTTAAAAGACTGCGATGGAGCTCCGTATGCCACGGCAAACTGGCTGACACTGACGGCGGCGGTGCACAAATGCTGCACAGCTAGCGCCATTCGACGGCCAACACCGCGGTTCCCGGTGTGTCCGCTGTGCCGTGCGTGTGATCATTGCTTGTACAGCCCTCTCGCAGTGTCCGGAGCTAGTATGGTGGGTCTGACACACCGGTGTCAATGTGTTCTTTTTTCCATTTCCAGGAGTGTAGTTACTGAGAAGCCACATCAGCCACTGTGATTTACGACAAGTTAGATATGTAATTAAAGATAATTGAGGGTCATTGTAGACCATTTTGATAGTTTTCTCTTTTGTGAAACTTAATTTAAACATAGATTATAGACGTGATATGGCATAGGTCATCCTTTGATCCATTTTAGAACTTGGAAAACCACTCAGGGAATATTCGTTCACATTTTTGTTGAACGCAGTTGGTTTTTACCATCCTGTATTAAAACATTTCCTTTTATCAATAGTGTAATTTATAAACGATGTTTTGTGAGTAGAATAAAATTTCCAATGGTAAACTTAACTGCTTTTTCGACGTTATTTTACCAGCTAACTAAAAATAGGAAAGCCTTGAACCCTTTCCACTAAATTTAGTTAGTATTAAGATTCTTTTACAGGGAGTGCAGTGGAGCTGACGCAGAGATCATTTAGTATTTGGTTATATCATCGCTAGTCTCACTGAACTCTTCTGAATTCTACATGTCATGTGTGGTCTGGCGTCTCCTTACCCGCAACAGGTCCCAGGTTCAAACTAGTTAATTCCCTAAAAAACACGCTCAGAGCGTCGTTGCGCGAAAGTGGTAGGGAGACACGATATAGAACAATCAGACACCACCATGAATGTTTAGACCTTAATTCGCCGACAGATAGTGCTTAGCTCGGCCTTTTGTCGTTGCAGAGTTTTAAATTCCTAAAGTTGTGGTATTCTTTTTGAATCACCCTGTATATATAGCAGTTCATGACATCCAGTCTTACAAATTTCGAAACGCCGGAATTTCTCTCCCCATATCCACCACTGCTGGCGGCCCACCTCCAACTGCGCAACGCTATGCGCTGTTAACATCCAGCTGCCCAACACTACAATGGCGAGTATTACAACAATGCCAACCAGCCACTGACTGCACACAGCACAGCCAGTGATTTTCATACAGAGGTGGTGTTGCAAATAAAAAAACCTAAACAGCCTACTTACACCTTTCTTAGGTGCACTGCGTATCGTTTGACACTGTTTGCATAAATTTAAATACAACATTCCAACTTCATATCTAATATTTTTGTATTTAACTTGCAACTCTCTAAGCATACGTGTTCTTCCTCCGTGGCCTATTCTGATGTGAGTTTCATACAGTATACTGTACAATTCTTCATTGGTAACATAGTACTGCATGTTCGTTTCCCCTTCTTCATTATTAATTTTTAGAACATCAAAACGTTTTAATAGTCTGTTATCCAAAGGTGTGTTGTATTGAATTTTAGCAGAAACTACTTCAGAAAGTATTTTAGAATACTTTTCCTGAGAAAAATAAGAACAGTTATCTTCTCGTTTACCCGCACTTAATGCATTTAACTTTTCATAAAAAAGATCACGATTTACTGCAGTATCCATTTAGTATAAATTAGGGTTCGTAAAAAAATTTAAGAAAACCTTGCTCGCGTTATCAAAGGTAGCGTAAGACTGACAAAGCTGACTCTGAGCAGAACAAAGGATTTGGCGGGAGAGAGCCAGTCACTTGTTTTTTGACTCTTCTGTTTTGGACCTCCATAAGAGCATATCTGTGATTGTCGACACACACCGGAGAGGGACCGAATGTATAACAACGTAATGAAATATTCGATCTTTCACCGACGTTTTTGGTATCTGTTGACATTCACTAGTGAAAGTCGACGTTCTCCAAATTCGGTCTTTCACAGTAACATATATACAGACAAACAGATGATTACAGTTTTACAAAAATAGTATGATTTATTTAAAAGGAAGAGCTTTACAAACTGAGCAAGTCAACAACGCGTTAGTCCACCTCTGTCCCGTATGCAAGCAGTTGTTCAGCTTGGCATTGACTGGTGGAGTTGTTGAATGTCCTTCTGAGGAACACCGTGCTAGATCTCCCAAGTCCCGAGCTGGTTGGAGGGTCCAGCCCATGATACTCCAAACGTTCTTCATTTTCTTAATTGGAGAGGTAACCGGCGACATGCACATCTACATCTACGTGATTACTCTGTTATTCACAATAAAGTGCCTGGCAGAGGGTTCAATGAACCACATTCAAGCTGTCTCTCTACCGTTCCACTCTCGAACGGCACGCGTGATAAACGAGCACTTACATTTTTCTGTGCGAGCCCTAATTTCTCTTATTTTATCGTGATGATCATTTCTCCCTATGTAGGTGGGTGCCAACAGAATGTTTTCGCAATCGGAGGAGAAAACTGCTGATTGAAATTTCATGAGAAGATCCCATCGCAACGAAAAATGCCTTTGTTTTAATGATTCCCACTCCCATTCACGTAAGATGCCTGTGACACTATCTCCCCTATTTCGCTATAATACAAAACGAACTGCCCTTCTTTGTACTTCTTCAATGTAATCCGTCAGTCCCACCTCTTGCGTATCCCACACCGCACTTTTCTGTCCAAGTTTGTTTGGCAAGCACGAAACTAGATCTTCGCGCTCGGGCATTAGCCAGCTGCAGTGGGGCCTAGCGAGTGACAAATGACCGGTGTGCACCGAAGTTTAAAAGCTGTATGCTGAGAAAATCATATCATCTGAACTATGTTCCAAACATTCGCAGGGGATCGATTTCTGCGGGTGATATCTTGCAAGTGCGCTTTTTCTTCATAAAATACGAGGTCAAGTTGGTGATGTTTTCTTTGCCAGACTTTAACATGGTGCTGGTATGTTAGTTTGGAAGACCGGCGACAGGGCCCCAACGAATAAAGCTGCTAAAAATGACAGTGAACATGCAGACAATGCATTTGTGTGCTAGAATTTGCCCATTGCCATTCGGTATTGAATGTGCAAAGAGCTTTCAAGAACAAGTTTCACAAGAATCCACCAGATTACAGCAGCAATGTGATAGTTAACCTTAGCAGTCGCGATCCAATCTCACTGTACGTTGGATCGACAGCTGCTAAGGTTAATTACTAGGGTTACAAGTTTGGTTCTTCTGTAAATTTAAAAATTATTGTATGCAGTAAAATTGAAGATATCTGTTGGAAGTAATCTTCTTACATGTTACACCTCATAGAAAATGTGCTCTTACGATATGGGCCTGCACAGTTCGAATAATTTGCTCTGAAGATGGTCACACAGTGACCGAAATCGATATGCAACTTAAATATTTACGACCGATGCTACTATTTATCCAAAATAATGACAGTGATACTGTCGTGTTGGACACGGTTCCCAGTGGAATTAGACATGAAGAAGATACTGATTTTCGCATAGATATGAGTCTCCACTTCTAAAAAACTGTAGTTGTTGATAGCAATATGGGGAGTTGTAATGCGGCACTAGTGCAGTCCGATTGGAGCAGCAGTGAGGTCTGTGTCGACATTGCTCGCCCGACCATTGCCACCACACATCACTTGAGCCGGGCCACGGTCTTGGTGAATCGTCGGTCCGTCGTCCTACCGGACGACGCGTTTCGGCTCGCCGATCGTTCATGAGTCGGCTGTGTGTGTGTTTGCATCGACTCCCGATATGTCTTCGAGCGTGCTTAGTTATTGTTGGGTATCGTTCAGGTCTTAGTGCAAGTGTTTGTCAGGTTGTGTGTGTAGTTGGCGTTATTTCCACTGACGACTATTTTAGATGTTGTCGGCACTCTGAGGATAGTCGGTCGGTTGGCGCGGACGAGGGAGGATTTCTGTGCAGTGCAGTCGGCTGGGTCCGCTGTCGGTCCCTGGGCAGTGTCGGAGCGTCTGTGGAGCTGTCCGATCGCTACGGGCTTCGTGGCTCACCGACCCAGGACGTCAAAGGTGATTGGTGTGTTAAGTACCCAAGCCACGTCCTTTCGTGTTGTGTGGTTCGTTCCGGTGATTCGCTGTTGGGGAGGTTTTCCTGTGAGCAACACCGAGTGTTTGTAGTGGTGAAATCGAGCCACCGTGCGGTGGAGTTAACTATATTGGTTCACTACAATTCAAGTGCACCAGCGGAATTTTCTGACTTGTGGCTGTTAGTGTTCTGGTTACCTGCCCTGGCCACTGACGTAAATTCAGGCAGCGTTCGTTTTTGGTGAAGTTAACTATATTATCTTATTTCAAATTCAAGTGTACCAGCGGAACTTTCTGCCTTGTTGCCGTTAGTGTTACGGTTACCTGCCCTGGCCACGAACGTAATTTCAGGCAGCGTCCTTTCCTCACCTGTTGTCACTGTCCAACATGGTGTGTAGTTTTGACAGCTTAATACATATTTCATTGTGGATAATTACGTCCGAAGACTTTGGCCTTTGAGTTTTAAGGTGTAGTTAGACCCACTACCTGTCTCACCTAAGTGATCGTTAATGT
The DNA here is from genome assembly GCF_023897955.1 of Schistocerca gregaria. Taxonomy (NCBI): domain Eukaryota; kingdom Metazoa; phylum Arthropoda; class Insecta; order Orthoptera; family Acrididae; genus Schistocerca; species Schistocerca gregaria. The sequence goes on along the minus strand of NC_064927.1, from coordinate 194,149,133 downwards.
TTCGAGGGAAGACGTCTCCCCACTCGAAGCGTCTGAGTGCCGTTGCCCGTACTGTCCTTTTCATGGGTGTTTAATGGTCTGTTGGTAATCTATTATAGCAAATGCCCGAAAAGATTATGGTAATATATTTTAAAATTTTATAATTTAATTGTGGCCTTCCAATAAATTACAATTTTAAGGTGAAACTGATCCCAATCTTATTTGGCCCTTTCCACAATCCTAATCACCTGTTCTGTCCAGCGGGCTTAGCGGGCGTTTCACAACAATGGCTGAAACAAGACCAGCCAGACCCCATGTACTGACGGATAGGGACCGTCGAGCTTTGCACAGGGTGGTTGTAAGAAATCGCGTGAAATGAGGGGAAGGAATCACTCGTGGGTTCCAAAGTCCTGCTAGCATTTCAGCTGGTACAATGACTTTGCGTAATTGATAAAAAAGAATGGGGTCCATTGGCCGAGCAGAACCGCATAAGCCACACACGGGTATAGTCAGTACTAAGCGATGCTCTAGGTGGTAGCGACGTCACTGGGCAGCGGAAGACTGGAAACCAGCGGTTTGGGGTGATGAATCCCGCTGTACCCGGCAGCAGTCCGATGAAAGGATCTGGGGGTGGTGTCGCGAATGGCTGTAGAATGTTGCCCCTCATCATATTCAGTACCAACAGATACGTACAAAGGAGGTCGTGTTACGGTTTGGTTTTGGGAGGGAGGGGGTGTTCCAGGTTTGACTGTGGTCCCCTTATTGTTATTACGATAAAGCTAACTGCAGAAGGGTATGAACACATTTTACAGCTTCGTTTACAGTGTACAACGAAAGAAGAGTTCGGAGACAATGATTGTATCAACATCACGTTGCACCCTTTCATAGAGCAGAAATTGTGAGGGAATGGTTCGTGGACAAGAACATTCCTGAAATGGACAGTTCTGCATTTAATCCCAAATGGCATCCAATGGAACACCTTTGGGATGAGTTACATCGTGAACTACAGTCCAGACCCGAGCGTCCAACATCATTACCTTTTCTGGTTTCAGCTTGTGACAAAGAATGGCCTGCCACTCATCCACAGACATTCAGGCACCTCACTGAAAGAGTCTCTCACGGAATTCAAACAGCCAAAAAAGAGAAGCGTGGACAAATTCCATATTAATGTCCCCTAATAGGTATTCAGGTACTTTTGATTATATTGTGTAGATAATTCTGAAGGTGAAGGAAATGCTGAGTGAATATCAGTATAAATTCGGAAGCGTATTGCCGAGGCTTATAATCTAAAAGCAAAAGAAACCAACTTTTCTAGACCTGGAAAAAGACATCTGATAATGTTATTTGGCAAGAAGTGTTCAGAGTGCTGAAGAAAGCAGATCTAAAGTGCAAAGACATGTGAATGATACTTACCTTCTGTGAGAACGAAGCGGTTGTGGTTATAAAGTTTCATCAAGAACAAGAAGCAAAAATTAGAAGAAAGACTCTCTCTCTCGCCTTATATTTAGTTCTTATATCCAAGAAGCTATAGACCCAAGTTCGAAAAACTAATGAGGTGGGAAAATTGGAAATTTGTGGTAAGTTCTATGGATCAAAACGCTGATGCCATCGGTCCCTAGCCTTACACACTACTTTAACTTAAACTAACTTACGCTAAGGACAACACACGCACCCATGCGCGGGGAAAGACTCGAACCCCCGACGGAGGAAGCCGCGTGAACCGTGGTAAGGTGCCTGAGGTGGGATCAAAATTAATGGGCAGAAGATGGACATACGGAGTATATGGAGAAGATCCTAAGCACCGTGGAGGGATTTTTTGTAATCAGTATAATATTGGAATAAAGTGATGGTATGCAGTAATGAAGAGGAATATGAGCCTTTAAGAATAGGAATTGGAAGAGAGGAGCTGCAAGTAGTAGAGGAATTTACCTAGTAGGGAAGTAGGATAACAAGAGCTAGTAGAAGCCGTAATGTAATTTTGAGTAGAATACAGCAGTCCAAAATTGCATTTCGTTTGAGGAAGAACTTACTCACCAGTAAGAACATGTCGCGACGAGAAACGCCTTCGTTTTAATGATTGCCACTCCAATTCACGTATTATGTCTGTGACACTATCTCCCCTACTTCGCGGCAATACAAAACGAGCTGCCCTTCCTTGTACTTTTTCGATACCATCTGTCAGTCCCACCTGATGCGCATCCCACATCGCACAGCAATACTCGAGAATAGGGCGGACAAGCGTGGTGTAACAGTCTCTTTAGTAAACCTGTTCTTCCAGTGAATCGCAGTCTTTGGTTTGCTCTACCCACAATATTATCTATGTGATCGTTCCAATTTAGGTTATTTGTAATTGTAATCCCTAAGTCTTTAGTTGAATTTACAGCCTTCAGATTTGTGTGACTTATCGCGTAATCGAAATTTAGCTGATTTCTTTTAGTACTCTTGTGAATAACTTCACGGTTTTCCGTATTCAGAATCAATTGCCACTTTTCGCACCATTCAGATATCTTATCTAAATCATTTTGCAAGTCGTTTTGTACATCTAATGACTTTACAAGACGGTAAATGACAGCATCATCTGCAAACAATCTAAGACAGCTACTCAGATTGTCTCAGATCAGGAACAATAGAGGGCCTATAACACTCCCTTGGGGAGCGCCGAGTATTACTTCTGTTTTACTCGATGAGTTTCCGTCTGTTACTAAGAACTGTGACCTTTCTGACAGGAAATCACGAACCCAGTCGCACAACCGAAGCGATACTCCGTAGGCACACAGTTTGGTTAGGAGACGCTAGTGAGGAATGGTGTTTTCAAGTAGTTTGGAGCAACGTAGGCAGCGATTAAGGGAAGTCCTTATGGCCGGCCGCGGTGGTCTCGCGGTTCTAGGCGCGCAGTTCGGATTCGTGCGACTGCTACGGTCGCAGTTTCGAATCCTGCCTCGGGCATGGATGTGTGTGATGTCCTTAGGTTAGTTAGGTTTAAGTAGTTCTAAGTTCTAGGAGACTAATGACCACAGCTGTTGAGTCCCATAGTGCTCAGAGCCTTTATGAGATTAAGAGCAGCTCGTTTGTCGTTGACCCTTGAGAAGTGTCATTTTGCATTAGAAGAAATAAAATATTTGGGTCATATTATCAGTTTGGACGGAGTGCGAACAGATCCGAGGTTGGTACAGGCTGTAAGGGATTTTCAGCAACAGAAAACAGTCCAGGAAGTGCAGTCATTCATCGGAATTTGCAATTTCTATCGAAAGTTCGTGAAGGGTTTTGCAGATTTAGCACAGCCGTTGACTGGATTGTTACGGAAGGGTGGGAAATTTGAGTCGACAGAAGAGTGTCAGAAAACGTTTGACCAACTGAATGGAGTGTTAACATTAAGTCCGGTTCTTGTGTTTCCAGATATTGAAAAGGAGTTTATACTAGCATGCGATGCATCGAATCAGGCATTAGGGTGTGTTCTTACTCAGAAAATTGATGGGAAAGAACGTCCTGTAACCTATGCGTCTAGTAAGTTGAATGCAGCAGAGAGGAATTACTCAACAACTGAGAGGGAGATGCTTAGCGTAATCTATGGAATCACTTTTTTTTTAAATGTTATTTGTATGGGAGAAGATTTCAGGTAGTGACAGATCATGCTGCACTGAAGTGGTTGTTGGGGTTGAACGATCCGTCCACTAGACTCGCTAGATGGGGTGTGAGACTTAGTGAGTTCGACAACGAGGTAGTGAAAAAGTTTGTTAAGAAGCGCGGTAATGCGGATGCACTAAGCAGGAAGGTGGCAAAAGTAGAAGTCACAGGTTATGACCTAGCGGTATGCCAAGAGTTACAGGACGCTGACAATGATTAATGTGTACGACGGTCTTCTGTGCACCGAAACGAAGTTAGGACCAAGGGTAGTAGTGACAGCGAAGTTGAGGGATGAGGTTTTAAAGGAAGCACAGGATCACGTGTTATCTGGTCATGGAGGGTGTAGGGCGACGAATAAGTATTGGTGGAGAGGTACCCGGACCGAGGTGAACGGGGCTCTGTAGTGGAGACAAATAAATTTGGAAAGTTCTCGCCGAGTTTTAATACGGCACCTCCTGGCACCTGCCCGTACATTTAGGTGCCTTCTACCTCTTTCCGCCATATTTGGCGTCTTACTACTACGATATGTGTATTACAAGTCACTTCAGCGATATAAGTTTCCAAAAAAAAGCATTTGAAAAATTTGAATGATATTGGATATTTTACATTTTCAATTAAGGAAGTTGTAATATCACACAAGAAAGTGCTGTCGTTTTCGATTTTTATCTGGTTGTAAGCAAAGATAAGACTTTAGTTCTGCTTACATTGTATTTTTTATTTGCAGATTTTCCTGCCATTGGTAAATGATGGGGTCAAATAACGAGGAACTGCGATATGAATGTTTTAGAGTAAAACGAATTAATGTAGTTTCTAAAGAATGGTTTAAATTACATAATAAGCAAAAAAATCAAACTTAACATGTATTAAACTATATGTCTATGAACTTTATCAACATTTTATGAAGTGTTTATTTTGGTTCACTATATGCTGTACATGGTAAAGTTCCTTGCATTAAGGGTTTAAGGCAATATTAAAATTTCACATTTTAACAGTGTTTTGCGTCCACAGTATACACATCCTGAATTTCGCCGTTCACTTCCAACACTGTTCTCACTTTCACACCACGTTTTTTCTTGTTAGAGACAGCAAGAAGTTTATATTTCAGATTTGCTTCGTGTTCACTCCCGTAATTGCTTTTTTGTTTTTGTCACATCCATATGCTTCCAGTTCAGCTTATTTATCTTTGTTTTCTGAGTCTATAGTACTCCTAGAGCTTATCGTCTAGTTTGTGGACTCTTTGTTTTGCTAGTATTAGGCTACTGTGTCACTTCATGCATGAGAGGCACATTTAACTGCTCACTAAAATGCCATCTACGTTTTCTACCTTCAGTTGAGTGTCACTTATTTCAGGAACATTGTCTGCAATTTATATTCCAGTTTTATCGTGGTAGATCACACTGAAAATTCACCTTGGCACTGGATAGTCTTCCTGGAATATGTACAAGATTTCCTTCTGCGACATCATCTGACATAACAGCACCAACATCAGTATCTGCTTATGCAGGTTCAGCAGGAGAAAACATAATAACAACTACAGTTTTTTTTATCCTCTTGCCATTACTTGCTTGCAATACATCAATAACTCCTTGGAGTGCAAAGCCCAAAGAAAGAATAACCGCTGCTCAATTATTACAATTCAATCTTCTTATAATGAGACTGTTCTATACCAAAGGTAGGAAAACCTGCCAGATATAATCAAGAAAACCGAATCATTACAATGACCAGGAGTCGTTAAAAATTTTCTGTATAATAAAACGCAATGGTTACTTGTTACATTAAGCATTTTGTGATTTAATTATAAGAAAGTTAAGCAACTGAAATCTCACCTTATAGTTATGAGGCCCACCATGAACTATTGACCTTGCCATTAGTGCGGAGGCTTGCCTCAGTGATACAGATAACCGTAGCGTAAGTGCAACCATAACAGAGGGGTATCTGTTGAGAGGCCAGACAAACATATGGTTCCTAAAGAGGGGCTGCAGTCTTTTCAGTAGTTGCAAGGGCCTTAACAGTGTGTTTCGTCGCACCTGAAGATGTCGGCCAGTTGCGCTGACGAAATACTGTGGAGTTTTCACTATGACATCCGACGTCTCGCCCGAGAACCATATATACAACAATCCGGTTGATTGACTGATCTGGCCTTGGAACATATACCAAAACGACCTTGCTGTGCTGGTACTGCGAACGGCTGAAAGCAAGGGGAAACTACAACCGTAATTTTTCCCGAGGGCATGCAGCTTTACTGTTTGATTAAATGATGATGGCGTCCTCTTGGGTAAAATATTCTGGAGGTAAAATAGTCCCCCATTCAGATCTTCAGGCGGGGACTACTCATGAGGACGTCGTTATCAGGAGAAAGAAAACTGGCTTTCTACGGATAGAGCATGGAATTTCAGATCTCTTAATCAGGCACGTAGGTCAGGAAATTTTAAAAAAAGGAAATGGATAGGTTAAAGTTAGATATAGTGACAGTTAGTGAAGTTTGGTGGCAGGAGAAACAGGACTTCTGGTCATGTGAATACAGGGTTACAAATACAAAATCTAATCGGAGTAATGCTGGAGTAGGTTTAATAATGAATAAAGAAAATAGGAACGCAAATAAAGTACTATGAACAGCATAGTGAATGCATTATTCTAGCCAAGATACAAAGCACACACCCACCACAGTAGTACAAGTTCACATTGAAACGTCCCCTTAGAAAATTTTTACAAGACTGTGCTTAAACTGATACACAATATTTTTAGCGCAACGCAATCTGACTTTCAATAATGCCTATGAAAGAATGGCCCTGACTAACATTAACCTATACGTTTCACATGTCACTTACCTCACCATAATCTTGGTTACTCGAACTACTGCAATACAGCGAGCACCACTACTGCCAGCTAAATAAAAGATTCAAACTACTGAAGGCACTAACTACTGATAGGCATAGTTAGCAAATGAAAGATTTTGATAGAGAACTAACAATCTATTTACCTTAATATCATCAAAATTCATAATATATATAGCAGTTCATGACATCCAGTCTTACAAATTTCAAAACTCCCCCATCTCTCTCCCCACATCCACCACTGCTGGCGGCTCACCTCCAACTGTGCAACGCTACGCGCTGTTGACATCCATCTGCCGCTGCCCAACACTACAATGGCAGACAACAATGCAAACCAGCCACAGACTGCACACGGCACAGCCAGTGATTTTCATACAGAGCGCTACGTGGCGGCGGCGTTACCAATAAAAAAACCTAAACAGCCTACTTACAACATGCGAACTAGCTCCGCATGTGAGGAGGAGATAGAGGAAATGAATGACGAGATAAAATAAATTATTTATATACACTCCTGGAAATTGAAATAAGAACACCGTGAATTCATTGTCCCAGGAAGGGGAAACTTTATTGACACATTCCTGGGGTCAGATACATCACATGATCACACTGACAGAACCACAGGCACATAGACACAGGCAACGGAGCATGCACAATGTCGGCACTAGGACAGTGTATATCCACCTTTCGCAGCAATGCAGGCTGCTATTCTCCCATGGAGACGATCGTAGAGATGCTGGATGTAGTCCTGTGGAACGGCTTGCCATGCCATTTCCACCTGGCGCCTCAGTTGGACCAGCGTTCGTGCTGGACGTGCAGACCGCGTGAGACGACGCTTCATCCAGTCCCAAAAATGCTCAATGGGGGACAGATCCGGAGATCTTGCTGGCCAGGGTAGTTGACTTACACCATCTAGAGCACGTTGGGTGGCACGGGATACTTGCGGACGTGCATTGTCCTGTTGGAACAGCAAGTTCCCTTGCCGGTCTAGGAATGGTAGAACGATGGGTTCGATGACGGTTTGGATGTACCATGCACTATTCAGTGTCCCCTCGACGATCACCAGAGGTGTATGGCCAGTGTAGGAGATCGCTCCCCACACCATGATGCTGGGTGTTCTCCCTGTGTGCCTCGGTCGTATGCAGTCCTGATTGTGGCGCTCACTTTCATGGCGCCAGACACGCATACGACCATCATTGGCACCAAGGCAGAAGCGACTCTCATCGCTGAAGACGACACGTCTCCATTCGTCCTTCCATTCACGCCTGTCGCGACACCACTGGAGGCGGGCTGCACGATGTTGGGGCGTGAGCGGAAGACGGCCTAACGGTGTGCGGGACCGTAGCCCAGCTTCATGAGACGGTTGCGAATGGTCCTCGCCGATACCCCAGGAGCAACAGTGTCCCTAATTTGCTGGGAAGTGGCGGTGCGGTCCCCTACGGCACTGCGTAGGATCCTACGGTCTTGGCGTGCATCCGTGCGTCGCTGCGGTCCGGTCCCAGGTCGACGGGCACGTGCACCTTCCGCCGACCACTGGCGACAACATCGATGTACTGTGGAGACCTCACGCCCCACGTGTTGAGCAATTCGGCGGTACGCCCACCCGGCCTCCCGCATGCCCACTATACGCCCTTGCTCAAAGTCCGTCCACTGCACATACGGTTCACGTCCACGCTGTCGCGGCATGCTACCAGTGTTAAAGACTGCGATGGAGCTCCGTATGCCATGGCAAACTGGCTGACACTGACGGCGGCGGTACACAAATGCTGCGCAGCTAGCGCCATTCGACGGCCAACACCGCGGTTCCTGGTGTGTCCGCTGTGCCGTGCGTGTGATCATTGCTTGTACAGCCCTCTCGCAGTGTCCGGAGCAAGTATGGTGGGTCTGACACACCGGTGTCAATGTGTTCTTTTTTCCATTTCCAGGAGTGTAGTTAAGGGAACTGAAAATTTAATAGTCAAAGGGAATTGGAATTCGATAGTAGGAAAAGGAAGAGAAGCAAAAGTATAAGTGAATTTGGACTGGGGGAAGGAATGAAAGAGGAAAGGAATGAAAGAGGAAACCACCAGGTAGAATTTTGCACAGAACATAATTTAATCATAGCTAACACTTGGTTTAAGAATCATGAAAGAAGACTATATTACTTGAAAGGAACCTGCGGGCACCGGAAGGTTTCAGATTGATTATGTAATGGTAAGACAGGAATTTTGGAAGCAGGTTTTAAATAGTGAGATATTTCTAGAGGCATATGTGGACTCTGACCACAATTTATTGGTTGTGAACTCTAGATTAAAACTGAAGACACTGCAAAAAGGCAGAAATTTAAAGATGTGGGACCTGGATAAATTTAAAGAATTAGAGGTGGTAGAGAGTGTCAGAGAGAGCATTGAGGAACGATTGACAAGAACAGGGGAAAGGAAAACAGTATGAAAAAAATGTGTAGCTTTGAGAGATGAAATAGTGAAGGCAGCAGAGAGTCAATTAGGTAAAGAAAAAGCAAGGACTAGTAGAAATGCATGGGTAACACAAGAGATGTTGAAATTAATTGGTGAAAGGGACAATATAAAATGCAATAAATGAAGCAGGCGAAAGGGAATGCAAACATTTAAAAAACGTGATCGACAGGAAGTGCAAAATGGCTAAGCAGGAATGGTTAGAGGACAAATGTAAGAATGCAGAAACATATATCACTAAGTGTAAGACATAAGCTGCCTATTTGAAAGTTAGAAAGACCTTTGGAGATAAGAGAACCACCTGTATGAATACCAAGTGATCAGATGGAAAACCAGTCCCAAGCAAAGGGGGAAAAGTAGAAAGGTGGAAGAAGTATATAGAGGGTCCATAAAAGGGAGATGCACTTGAAGGCAATATTATTGAAATGGAAAAGGACATACATGAGGATAAGAAGGGAGATATGATGCTGCGTGAAGAATTTGTTGAAGCACTGAAAGACTTAAGTCGAAACAAGGCCCTGGGAGTAGACATCATTCTGTTAGAGCTACTAATGGCCAGGGCAGAGCTAGCCATGAAAAAATCTTCCATCTGAGAATGGTGTATGAGACAGGCGAAATACCCTCAGACTTCAAAATGAATATAGTAATTCCAATTCCAAAGAAAGCAGGTGCTGACAGGTGTGAAAACTGCAGAACTATCGGTTTAGTAAGTCAAGGTTGCAAAATACTAACTCGAATCCTTTAGAGAAGGATGGGAAACCTGATAAAAGCCGATCTTGGGGAATATCAGTTTGGATTCTGGAGCAATGTAGGAACCTGCAAGGCAATACTGACCTTACGACTTCTCGCAGAAGATAGGTTAAGGAAAGGCAAACCTATTTTTGTACCATTTGTAGACTTAGAGAAAGATTTTGACAATGTTGCCTGGAATACTCTCTTTAAAATTCTGAAGGTGGCAGGGCTAAAATACAGGGAGCGAAATGCTATTCAAAATTTGTACAGAAACCAGATGGCAATTATAAAAGTCGATTGAAAGAAAAAAAAAAAAAAACAGCGGTTGAGAAGGCAGTGAAACGTAGTTGTCGCCTAGCCCTGATGTTATACAGTGTTATATTGAGCAAGCAGTAAAGCGAAAAATGAGAGAAATGGGAGTCGGAATTAAAGGCTAGGGAGAAGAAATAAAAACTTTGAGGTTTGCTGATGACATCGTAATTCTATCAGAAACAGCAAGCGGCTTGGAAGACCAGTTGAACGGAATGGACAGTGTCTTGACAGAAGGATGTAAGATGTACATCAACAAAAGCAAAATGAGGATAATGGAATCAGGCGACGATGAGGGAATTATATTAGGAAATGAGACGCTTAAAGAAGTAGATGGATACTGCTATTTGGGAAGCAAAATAACTGATGATAGTCAAAGTATGTAGGATATAAGATGTAAACTGGCAATGCCAAGAAAAACATTTCTGAATAAGAGAAATTTGTAAACGTCGAATATAGGTATAAGTGTTGAAGTCTCTAACGTTCTGCCTGGTGTCTGTTTGTTCTATATCGTGTCTCCCTACCACTTTCGCGCAACGACGCTCTGAGCGTGTTTTTTTAGGGAATTGACTAGTTTGAACCTGGGACCTGTTGCTGGTAAGGAGACGCCAGACCACACATGACATGTACAGAAGAGTTCAGTGAGACTAGCGATGATATAACCAAATACTTAATGATTTCAGCATCAGCTCCACTGCACTCCCTGTAAAAGAATCTTAATACTAACTAAATTTAGTGGAAGGGGTTTAAGGCTTTCCTATTTTTAGTTAGCTGGTAAAATAACGTCGAAAAAGCAGTTAAGTTTACCATTGGAAAATTTATTCTACTCACAAAACATTGTTTATAAATTGCACTATTGATAAAAGGAGATGTTTTAATACAGGATGGTAAAAAACCAACTGCGTTCAACAAAAATGTGAACGAGTATTCCCTGAATGGGTTTCCAAGTTTTACAATGGATCGAAGGCTGACCTATGCCATATCACATCTATAATCTAGGTTTAAATTAAGTTTCACAAAAAAGGAAACTATCAAAATGGTCTACAGTGACCCTCAATTATCTTTAATTACTTATCTAACTTGTCGTAAATTACAGTATCTGATGTGGCTTCTCAATAACTATATAACAGAAAAATCATCGCGTTTCAGATTTTTACTTCAAGTGTCAAATGTGAACACCATGAGCTTTAATTGACGATCGACACTACTATTACGCAGAAAGTGGGTGTAACAGATGAGACTTCTACATTTCTGAGTGAAGCTTTATGCGCTGTTAAGCGGCATCGCGTGCGTTAGTTACCTTGTCGGTGTTCGTCAGGGGGCGGCGGGCAGCACAGCTCCGCTCACCTCGCTATCTCGGAAGCAACTACTCTCCTAACTTCTCCTTACTACCATTTACCAACGTTGGTCTCAATGTTAACCTTAAGCTCTGCCTACAAAAATTCTGTCTATCTAATGAGAAACGTTATACTTTTCGTGGTGGGGCAATGTTTTTAAAGTTTGCAACGTAACGGAGACGCGAAAAAGTCTCACGCTAAAACTTGCAGCTGGTGTGGTCCTTTTAGCGTTAGCGTATGATCTATACTGTTCTTCTGGAGGGCTCTGTCTTTTAACACGGGCTGGGGGTGCTCCTAACGTAACAGAGACACGAAAAAGTCTCACACTAAAACTTGCAGCTGGTGTGGTCCTTTTAGCGGTATCGTAAGATCTATACTGTTCTTCTGGAGGGCTCTAGCTTTTAACATGGGCAGGGGGGGGGGGGGGTGGTCCTAACGGTTAGCTGGAGATGTGGGTGTCCGTCCCTTATCGTAGGGCCTTCTAGCTTAACACGGTTCTGCTCTCGGTTTCTGATCTCGTTCCTCCTCTCGGAACTGCGTCTGTCTCACGGTGGAAAGGTATGACATGCATTTAGGCATTCTTGTGTTAGTCTGTGGTATTCCATTTGCTCACTCGTTACTCATATTACTTTGGTTAATTTAACGTCACGATTTGTTTGGAGCTGTGTGACATACTACTGGATTTGCTTATCATGTCAGGGTTTTCATGGAAGGTGTTGGATTTGCCTGACACCTTAGAAGTCCTTTCTGAATATATGTGTATGGAGTGTAGCCAAATACGGAAGTGATAAATAAACGATAAACAGTTTAGACAAAAAAGATCAGAAGCTTTTGAAATGTGGTGCTACAGAAGACTGCTGAATGTAAGATGTGTAGATCACATAGCTAACGAGAAGGTAATGAACATAATCGGGAAGAAGATAAATTTGTATTGACTAGGGATCGCTTGGTAGCACACACTCTGAGGCATCAAGGATCACTGGGGGGGGGGGGGGGGGGAGTAAAATCATAGAGGGAGACCAAGAGACGAATATAGCAAGCAGATTCAGAAGAATGTAGGTTACAGTAGTTACTTGGAGGTGAAGGGGCCTGCACAGGATAGAGTAGCATGGAGAGCTGCATCAAACCAGTCTTTGGACTGAAGACCACTACAGTAGCAGTTATGAAGCACACAATATGAAAATTTAAAGATAAACTGTGGGTTTAAAGTCTATTTCATATGATGGTTACAACAGAAATGGCTTGTTGTTCTCTACATTCCCAGAGGGAGTGCTTTTTTTCTTGTATAGCACTGCCATCTAGAAAGATTAACATAAAAAATCGCAGATGTACCTGGCAGTAGTCTTGCCAAAAGTATAAAAATGGAATATTTTTAATATGTATATTTCTATTTTAGACCATCTGCTACAAGTGAGGAGCGGTATAAATTGAGATCCTGAATGAGATTTTCACTCTGCAGCGCAGAGTGCGCTGTTATGAAACTTTCCTGGCAGATTAAAACTGTGTGCGGGACCGAGACTCAAACTCGACACCTTTGTCTTTCGCGGAAAAGTGCTCTACTTTTTTTTTTGCATTTTGTTTGTTGTTGATCGTTGTGTTTGGTCGTTGCGGACGTCACATGATATCCGGTCAAGCTCGTTTTGTTGATCCTTTCACTCAGTTTTTTTATTACAGGGGTCAACCAGCTCTCTAACCGAACACGCTAAGCTACCGTGCCGGCAACCATCTGAGCTACCCATGTACGACTCAGGGCCCATCCTCACAGCTTTACTTCCGCCAGTACCTCGTCCCCTATCTACCAGACTTCACAGAAGCTCTCCTGTGAACCTTGCAGAACTAGCATACCTGGAAGGAAGGATATTTCTGGGACATGGCTTAGACACAGCCTGGGGTATTTTTCTACAAAGAGATTTTCACTCTGCAGTGGAGTGTGTGCTGTTATGAAACATTCCTGGCAGATTAAAACTGTGTGCGGACCGAGACTCGAACTCGGGACCTTTCCCCGCCGCGGGCAACTGCTCTACCATCTGACCTACACAGTTTTAATCTGCGAGGAAAGTTTCATAACAGCGCACACTCCACCGCAGAGTGAACAACTCATTCTGGAAACATACCTCAGCCTGTGGCTAAGCCATGTCTCTGCAATATCCTTCCTTCCAGAAGTGCTAGTTCTGCAAGGTTCGGAGGAGAGCTTCTGTGAAGCCTGGAAGGTAGGAGACGAGGTACTGGCGGAAGTAAAGCTGTGAGGACGGGCCCTGGGACGTGTTTGGGTATCTCAGATGGTAGAGCATTGGCCAGCGAAAGCAGAGGTCCCGAGTTCGAGTCTCGGTCCGGCGGTCCGGCACACAGTTTTAATATTCCAGGAAAGTTTCATAAATTGAGATGTTTGCTTGTAATTGATTCAGATATTGATTCAGCATTGCGATTGTTAGCATGTCTCTCAGTCCAATTGGACGAAAGATTAGACTAGACTAGATTAGACTTAAAAAATGTAGTGTTCGAATTTCGCCGAAATATCTGCAAGAAACTGGTTCTGTAGCGAAAATGACAACCTAAAGTTGACTCTGTATAGGAAAACTTATTTAAACGTTTCACAGTGATTGGATCAGCTATCCCGAAAGGCAGAGGAAGTGGAGGAGGAGGAGAAGACAGAGCAAGAAAAAGAAGATGGAGATAAAGAAAATAATGTATTTATGAAAGCAGATGGTAATGAGGAGGAGGAGGACAAAGATGGTGATTGTGAAGAAGTGTCATGGAAGAAAAATAAAGCAGAGGCATGAGCTACACTAGCATCATCAAATTTTAGTAAAGCACCAGACAATGTGCATGACGCTGTATGTGGCATCAGATCTGAGCTAACAGCATGATTGGTAATTCACAAATAAATGTCGAAGGAGTTGATTTACTAATTCACCGTTTAATATACCAGGTATCGAGAGGTTCATCTATTGTTTGAAATTAGACCCCCTAAAAAGAGTTACTCATCATGACGTCTTCATAATTATGGGATATTCCTCAGGGCCATTCATGATCTTAAACAGAAGTCTCTCCTACGAAACATTAATTCCAACAGAGGCTATAAATACTTGCATATGGTTAAACCTGCATTTGAAAAAAATGGTGATCATTATTGAGAGAGAATGGCGTACATATTGGTATGGGAGAGAATGAAAGTGAACTTACCTTTCGTGATTGGAAGACAGTCTCAAAAAAATCACCAGCACATAACTATTTTGTCCACTTGCATAACTAGAATGAATTGGTGGAATGATTAATTTTCTTGCTTGCTTTGAAAGCGGCAAGCAATAATTCGCATGATAATGAAATAATATCTGTGGAAGAGTAATAAAGACTTATTGAAGAGTGACTTCAAGAAGTATCGCTTACTGCTTGAAATTTACAACATTGACTGTTGAAAACACAAAAGTCAATGGAAAGTTGCATATGAGAACGTTGCGTGAGTTGAAAGGTATCCACAAAAGGTGTATTTTGTAGATTTGGAAACAGATCACGTATTTATTGCATGGGGTTTCACACATCAAACAGCACTCACTGGATCCTGGGGAAAGATGGTGAGAGACTGTATTCAGTTTCAAAAGAGAATTGCACATGTAGGCAGTATTATAGTGCCATATTACAGGCCGTCCCCCCCCCCCCCCCCCCCCCAATGAACCATGGACCCTGTCGTTGCTGGGGAGGCTTGTGTGCCTCAGCGATACAGATAGCCGTACCGTAGGTGCAACCACAACGGAGGGATATCTGTTTAGAGGCCAGACAAACGTGTGGTTCCTGAAGAGGGGCAGCAGCCTTTCCAGTAGTTGCAGGGGCAACAGTCTGTATGATTGACTGATCTGGCCTTGTAACACTAACCAAAACAGCTTTGCTGTGCTGGTACTGAGAACGGTTGAAAGCAAGAGGAAACTACAGCCATAATGTTTCTCGAGGGCATGCAGCTTTACTGTAAGGTTAATGATGATGACGTCCTCTTGGGTAAAATATTCCAGAGGTAAAATAGTCCCCCACTCGGATCTCCGGGCGGGGACTACTCGAGAGGACGTCGTTATCACGAGAAAGAAAACTGGCGTTCTACGGATCGGAGCGTGGAATGTCAGATCCCTTAATCGGGCAGGTAGATTAGAAAATTTAAAAAGGAAAATGGATAGGTTAAAGT
The DNA here is from genome assembly GCF_023897955.1 of Schistocerca gregaria. Lineage (NCBI taxonomy): Eukaryota > Metazoa > Arthropoda > Insecta > Orthoptera > Acrididae > Schistocerca > Schistocerca gregaria. The sequence continues at coordinate 194,133,697 of NC_064927.1, read as the reverse complement.
TAGATATAGTGGGAATTAGTGAAGTTCGGTGGCAGGGTTATAAATACAAAGTCAAATAGGGGTAATGCAGGAGTAGGTTTAATAATGAATAAAAAAAATAGGAATGCGGGTAAGCTACTACAAACAGCGTAGTGAACGCATTATTGTGGCCAAGATAGACACGAAGCCCACACCTACTACAGTAGTATAAGTTTATATGCCAACTAGCTCTGCAGATGACGAAGAAATTGAAGAAATGTATGACGAAATAAAAGAAATTATTCAGATAGTGAAGGGAGACGAAAATTTAATAGTCATGGGTGACAGGAATTCGACGAATGCCTCACCAATATGCTGCCGATATGGTTGCACTATCGGTTGGAAGATGGCATTCACTTATCTTACAGCCGTTACGGCGCCTTTCATGACCACCACCGGCGTACGTCGGCTACACATAATGCCACCCCAAAACAACAGGGAACTTCCACCTTGCTGCACTCGTTGGACAGTGTGTCTAAGCCGTTTAGCCTGACCTGGTTGCCTCCAAACACGTTTCCGAAGATTGTCTAGTTGAAGGCACATGCGACACTCATCGGTGAAGAGAACGTGATGTCAATCCTGAGCGGTCCATTTGGCATGTTTTTGGGCCCATCCGCGCTGCATGGTGTCGTTGTTGCAAAGATGGACCTCGCCATGGACATTGGGAGTGAAGTTGCGCAGCATGCTGCCTATTGCGCACAATTTGAGTAGTAACAAGACATCCTGTGGCTTCACGAAAAGCGTTAATCAAGATGGTGGCGTTGTTGTCAGTGTTCCTCAGACCCATAATCCGTAGGTAGCGGTCATCCACTGCACTAGTAGCCCTTACGCGGCCTGAGCGACGCACGTCATCAACAGTTCCTGCCTCTCTGTATCTCCTCCATGTCCGAAAACATCGCTCTGGTTCACTCCGCGACTCCTGGAGACTTCCCTTTTTGAGAGGCCTTCCTGGCACAAAGTAATAATGCGGACGCGATCGAATCGCGGTTTGACCGTCTAAGCATGGTTGAACTACAGACAACGCTAGCCGTGTACCTCCTTCCTGATGGAATGACTGGAACTAAGCAGCTGTCGCACCTCCTCCGTGTAATAGTCGCTGCTCATGCATGGTTGTTTACATCTTTGGGCGGGTGTAGTGAGATCTCCGAACAGTCCAAGGGACGGTGTCTGTGATACAATATCCACAGTCAACATCTGCCTTGAGGAATTCTGGAAACCGGGGTGATGCAAAAGACAATCACTAATAGAAATAACGCATTAGTGCAGTTGCTACTGCTGCTTCTGTTCTCTGTATTTACATCATCGAATTAGAAAAGGCGCTAGTCTTATATTGCATGCTACTAATTAAGAATAAAATTTAAATTTTTCTCGTCAGGTACTTGTTATAATTCAAGGAAGTGGGAATTCTTCTGATCCCACTTTACAGAACTTGAAGCATCGGAATACGGTTGAAGTGCAATACACATTGAAAAGGGCGAGAGGATCCAATCTTGATAGCAAGAAGCATCAACACCAACTTTGGAGTGGCAATTGTGGCCACCTGAAGGACAGGAAACTTTATCTACAATTAAGATTCTCAGCTGTGAGAAAATATGAACTTGACTTTCTCAGAAATATAGAACAATATGGATAGAACTGATTTTGAAAATAGTTATGCGAACTAACTTTTTCTCATATACACATGGTAGAAAACTGCGTATATTTAAAAATGTAAGACATATTAACGTTCGTTCTCTGAAAGAAGACTTGGTGGCTGTGTGGGTAATTTTAGAGTTTTTAGTTGGTTGGTTGGTTTGTTTGGCGAAGGAGACCAGACAGCGTGGTCATCGGTCTTATCGGATTAGGAAGGATGGGGAAGGAAGTCGGCCGTGCCCTTTCAGATGAACCATCCCAGCATTTGCCTGGGGTGATGTAGGGAAAACACGGAAAACCTAAATCAGGATGGCCGGGCGCGGGATTGAACCGTCATCCTCCCGAATGCCAGTCCAGTGTCTAACCAGAGTTTTTAGTTCTCACATGTAAAGTAGTCATTGGATTTGATTTCGATCTAAATGCTTTAACAGAAGTGAATGCGAAAATAATATGATCGCTCGAGAAGGAATACTTTTCATACTCTGAACAATTATTTGCATCTTAAACATGAATGTATTTACTACAGTGAAGTAATTCTGTTTCAGTGCAACAAAGTGGTTGACTGTTACATTAACTCATAATGCATACATTTTGAACACAGAATTGAATCAATGTCATTTCGATTTAATTAAGGCAGATATACCTGTTTAAACGTAGTTAGCAGGTAGAGCTGTCTCACACTGTAACAGCCTACTTTTACAACAGATGATAATTATGCTGAACATGTTGAATATGAAGCAGAATGTATGTTAAATTCCTATGTTGCTACAGTATATGATAGCATCAAATGTTGCTGTTTCAACATAACAATCTGGTTTAAGTTACAAGAGTATTTCTGGCGTTTTAAAAAGATCTTGAAAACATTATAAGTGTGAAAAATGTAAGAAATTCTAAAATTCAAAACCTGATGATTTTACGCACATGTGCACAGTGAACAAAGTGTGCATGTAACATTCGTTGAAATATAATACGTTTTATATGTAGAGAGGTTTTTTTTAAAGTCTTTCTTTTACCGTTCTCCCTGTAATACATTACAAACATACGGATGAAACTTTTTGAGGATTAGGCAGCAAAATATTTGACATAAACAGGAGACATGAATATACTGATGATGAGGTAGTACAATATTTTGATATAAACGTTAGTGGAAAGTGAAAACAGAGGCGATGAAATTTACTTTCAGAGAGCACAATTTTTATCATAAAAATTAAGTAAGAAAATGGGTAAAGCATAAAACCAATGAAATCTACTAACGAGGCTACAATATTTAACAAAAAAAATTTGTGTGTGTGTGTGTGTGTGTGTGTGTGTGTGTGTGTGTGTGTGTGTGTGTATACGCGAAAAAGGAAGTAAAGCTTTCTCCACACAATTACTGAATTACTTGGTAAGAGAGATAGAATGTGCAAAGAGGATTTTTTTAAAATTTGTTTTATTTGATCATTGAAAATACATTCTGATGGGGTTGCCTCATTTTAATTCTAGGCTGCGATCGATTGGAGAAGTAGAGGGTAGTCCGTCATTAAGCAGAACTGCGCAAGATCTGGCATAATTTTCTTGATTTTTAAAGAATTTTTGGCATTTACACTTGTCGATTTCTCGCCGGTACCATCTCGGATATTTGAGTTATCCGTCTTATTTTGTAGGAGCCCCCTGCCCATATCGTGCAGGCAACCAAACAGCCGATGGTCAAAGTGGTCCTTGTAATGGGATAGATCAAAATTGATTAAAAATTTGTAAAAAATTTCAATTAAATTGTAAGCATCAAACTCCACCCTTGAGACATAGATTTTACAAATTACGTTAAATATCTTTTACTAATATTAAAAATGAAGTAATAAGTATTAATTACAGAAACTATGAGTATAATAATGGATGTTAGTATAGTCCTAACAACTGTAATATTCAGAACTTAATTGGAAATGTATTACACTTCAGAGAAAACTAATAAAAAAGACGAGGATCTACTCTGGGTTTTCAAAACACATTGTGTGGATGACCTCAACGTTGAGTGATGTGGAAACAACGGAAAGGTAACATTTGCCTGGGAGCCTGGTGTGTCTAGCGATATAATTCCTTGCGAGTGCCAAAACTGAGCAAAATAGAGTGAAAGTTGGTGTGATGGTAACATCAGTGTTGCAAAGTCGTCTCTGGAAATTCCAATTTTGAGAAGTAATGTTATGCAACATTTATCTATGATGAAATCTGGAGCCAGCGCTACATAAAAACAAACAGCGGTAGTAGTAACAAATTAATTCCATCTCAAAGGAGACGTGAAACTATCATTGTGCAGTCTTCAACTACAGCAGCACAACAGCTATGGCAAGCAAGGCAAGAAATTTGGTTTAATAATAGCGGGTAGAACTGTACTGAAATTACAGAACAAACTTCGGACGCCGTTGGGGAACAGAGTCTGTTATTTAAAATTCTTTCTAAAATTCGTTGTCCTAAAAGCATACACAGTAGCCTATATTCTTGTCAATGTTTTTTAAATAATTTTGTCTACAACCAAAAGATCAAAAGACCGTATTAATTTTCCAGAAGCATGACAAAGGAGGATTGTTGTAATTTCAACTAATGTCCATTTTTCTGGAAAAGGCAGCTATAAATCTATTTATATGTCTTTATAGTTTAGCGGCTACAATGCTAACGTGATAAGTGGTAATATTGCTCTTGAGATTAATTTTCATACGCTTATTCTGTCAGTTATTTATTTTTCATTAGTCTGTAACAGCAAATTTTAAAACGGTGGCTATAGAGCTACTACGTAATCTCACAGCTTGCATCCATCTTGAATCCAAGTAGATCATTCATAATTCGTTACAAAAAAATAAATAGATTTCAGTAACAGTGAAACTGCTTCTGAAATATCAAAGTTAAATTGCACATTCAGAGCTAGCGACCGCAAATCATTGTACAATTAGTATGTTTTATAGAGGAACTGTCGTACAGTAAGATTGTACTAGCCTACAATCCATGCGCTGCAGTGATAAGAGTAAAATTACCAGGTAGCCAGCGAAGTGATCATTCAGTGTTGGGTGCCGAAATTATTGCAGATCTAGCCTCGTCAGACTTTTCGCGCTTTGGAGAGCGGTCCATGACAAAATTAATTGCCTAAAAATTAGCAATACATCCCGTTATGTTACATCTACATCTACATGACTACTCTGCAATTCACATTTAAATGCTTGGCAGAGGGTTCATCGAACCACAATCATAATATCTCTCTACTATTCCACTCCCGAACAGCGAGCGGGAAAAACGAACACCTAAACCTTTCTGTTCGAGCTCTGATTTCTCTTATTTTATTTTGATGATCATTCCTACCTATGTAGGTTATTCAGAATCAGCAGAATAGCAGCAGCTTTAAAGTGCAGATTAAATGCTAATGCTCAGCTGGCCGAGAAAGGCAGTAAGTTTTCTGGGAAGAGCTCGGGTGTCGAGTTAGAGGATTGTTTGTCGCTACGCGAGGAAGCAGCAGGGCTGTCGCTCCATGCTGCGGTGTAAAACGACGAGACGGCGGCTTGTTTGTACGTAGCGCCATAGTCGTTGAAATAATGCGTTCCCAGTAACTAAATATCGTGGTTCGTACTAAACTAAACCCCTTCTAAAATAAACACAGACATTAGATAATAAGAGCCATTTTCGTTATCAGAAGGAAATACTTTCCCTACTACGAAAACATAAAAAATTTAGATTACTTCAGATTCGCGTAGCTTAAAAATGTAGACGAATCGGTCTCACGACGAGTCTGCTGGTTAGGTTACATCCTGAATTGGCACAGGCAATACAGCTATTTAGTACGAAAGCTCGTAAATTCTACAATCGTCAGTAACGTTTCTTTTGTTTCTTTTTCGGGAACTATGCCCTACTGCTACATGACATTCATGGCCGATATTGATGGCCTGGAACTGACCATCAAATCCTATAAGTCTGAAGGAAATCGAAGTGAGTCTGTCCATAAAATAGTTTTATTACATGGAGTTGCGTGCGTTGAAGGAAACCTGTAGTAAAGTGGTATATTTGGTAATTAACAAAGACAGTTTCTCAATATTTTTGATTATTTTCTTAGGAATCGTGCTTCGTTTCCTCCACGTATTCTTCTCCACTATACCAGTATGGGTTGGTTCCCACTCCAGTTCCTCAATCACAGCGCTCCCGACTTTTCCAACACTCTTGTACTGGGTTCACTATTTGCCAAAGCCCATTATAATATCGAGGCAACGGCCTTGCCTTAGTGGATACACCGGTTCCCGTGAGATCATCGAAGTTAAGCGCTGTCGGGCATGGCCGGCACTTGGATGGGTGACCATCCAGCCGCCATCCGCTGTTGCCATTTTTCGGGGTGCACGCAGCCTCGTGATGCCAATTGAGGAGCTACTCGACCGAATAGTAGCGGCTCCGGTCAAAGAAAACCACCACAACGACCGGGAGAGCGGTGTGCTGACCACACGCCCCTCCTATCTGCATACTGAGGATGACACGGAGGTCGGATGGTCCCGATGGGCCCCTTGTGGCCTGAAGACGGAGTGAGTCATTATAATCTAGACTATTTACGGCACATAGGCTGGGAAAGAATGGAAAAGAAAACTGAGGATGCGCTAGATGACGATCAATTTGGCTTTGGGAAAAATAAAGGCACGAGAGAGGCAATGGAAGCAAGACTAAAGAAAAATCAAGGCACGTTGATAGGATTTGCCGACCCGGAAAAAGCGTTCGACAGTGTAAACTGGTGCAAGATTTTGAAAATTCTTAAAAAAAGTAGGGGTAAGCTACGGGGAGAGACGGGTTATGTACAATAGCTAAGAGGGACTAATAGGAGTGGATAATCAAGAACGAAGTGCTCCTATTGAAAAGGGTTCAAGACTGTTCAGTCTGTACATCGAGGAAGCAATGATGGAAATAAAAGAAAGGTTCAGGAGTGGAATCAAAATTCAAGGTAAAAGGATATCAATGATACGATTCGCTGATAACATTGCTATCCTGAGTGAAAGTGAAGAAGAATTACATGATCTGCTGAACGGAATGAACAATCTAATGAGTGCACTGTATGGACTGATAGTAAATCGAAGAAAGACGAAGGTAATGAGAAGTAGTAGAAATAAGGACAGCGAGAAGCTTAAAATCAGGATAGATGGTCACGAAATAGATGAAGTTAAGACATTCTGCTACCTAAGCAGTAATGACGGACGGAGCAATGAGGATAACAATAGCAGGAAAGCTATGACAAAAAAGGCATGCCTGGCCAAGAGAAGTCTAGTAATATCAAATATCGGCCTTAATTTGAGGAAAATTTTTTTTGAGAATGTACGCCTGGAGTACAGCATTGTATGGTAGTGAAACATGGGCTGTGGGAAAACCGGAACAGAAGAGACTCGAAGGATTTGAGGTGAGGTACTACAGACGAATGTTGAAAACTAGGTAGATTGATAAGTTAAGGAATGAGGAAGTTCTCTGCAGAATCGGAGAGGAAATGAATATGTGAAAAACACTGATGAGGAGAAGGGACAGGATGATAGGACATCTGTTAAGACATGATAGAATGACTTCCATGGTACTAGAGGGGGCTGTAGAGGACAAAAACTACTCTGACACGAAAAGGTTAAAAAACAAGTCTGGGAACTCGTCCAAGGCTTGGGACCCTTATAGGTGTTCACTCACGGATATCGTCTACGATCCCCTTAGGGAATAAAGTTCAGTCTACTGGGCACCACTGTGGGCATTTCCATCCAGAATTGTTCGTCTGATGCTTCCCCTGATATTTGGACAATGATCATAACATTCGGGGGCGTGAGAATAACATGGTCATACGCATCTCCGCGAAAGCGCCGTTCGTGCTGCCACAAGGTGGATGCGGTTGCTGAATTCTCTCTGAGATAAAAGAGGACGCAGACCAAGGGAATATTCCTCGGGTGTGCGTCAAGCTGAGCACGCACTTGCCTCTGCTAGAGTTTCATTCGCGCAAAACAAGAGCGCGGCCTTTCCTTTCTCCCTGGAGACTTCCGCTCTGGAGAACACTGCCGTTTTGCCTTCCACAACTGCCTTTAAAATGCAACGGATTATCTGATCTACACGGCCGGGCGTGAATAGAAATTGACGCCAAGTGGGCCGTTACCGGCCATATTGCGACTGTGGAAGCTGCACTCTCGGCTTTTACCGCACTCTACAGTTTCCGAGCTGCATTCCACCATTGGCGCGCCGATGACGACAGCAAAAAGCGGACGTTATATTCCGTCCTGGCTACGTGGGTACTGATCTTTCCTTTTCACAGGCTAGCGCAACACTACAAGTGCTGAATGCCTCAACGAATTTCAGTGTGCGTAATATTTGCTTATGAGACGGATTATACAAAATGAACTCGACCTCGAATGGCAAAATTTCGGAGATTTTCAAGGATATTTTCTGAGTATTTTGGTATAAGAGACTCATGGTCCACAGCGGGTCGCTACAGTGGAAATATATTTCGTGAGATTTCTTACATAATTTATTCTTCCATCTGTGTTGCACTGAAAATATCTGCACAGCATGGCATATGTCAACAATCTGCGCCGTGTGTTATAACGTCATATGTGCTATCTGTGAAATATATTAATGCGTCCCCTCATGAAACTACGTAAACGTTTAAAGAATAATACGAAGGTATACCAATGAAAACATTACTATTGTAATACTATCTGAATTTCTGTTTTACTTTTCTTTGTGAAATATTTCATGTAATAACAACCAACGTAATTACGTTTACCCATATCCTTTTGCTAAGGGGCCAAACGGAAAGGAACTCTGCGTAACCGCGTGGGATTGGCCCAGCGGTCTAAGGTGCTGCAGTCATGGACTGTGCTGCTGGTCCCGGCGGAGTTTCGAGTCCTCCCTCGGGTATGGATGTGTGTGTTTGTCCTTCGGATCATTTAGGTTAAGTAGTGTGTAAGCTTAGGGACTGATGACCTTAGCAGTTACGTCCCATAAGATTTCACACACACAACTCTGTGTATGTTTTCCAGCAAAACAAAGGAAACGTTGTACTTCATTTATCCTTGCCATACTTAGGCGCCTTTTATCGGCTTGCTGTCGTAACGTAGGGATCCATGTTTTTTGTGCTGTAATTTTGACTTAAATAGAGCAAGTTTTTCTAAGCATGTATGTGGAACTTTTTTAGTTCTATTAGACATGACTGAGTCCGAAGATAATGACTATAATTCTGTATGGGCTTTTGGATATTTTTTCAGAGGCCGTAAGAACAAGGTAGATGGCGCACTGTTCGATCAACCGAGTGGTATTTTCAGTGGTTAAATTATCATATTTCTTTCTTGCCGTCTTGGTCCTTGTTATGGTGGCAGTCGAGTCAAAGAGAGAGTTCGGACTCTGCGTCCAAGCGGAGCGGTAAAGATTAAGATTAGGCACCAAATGGCACTGTACGTTTGAAGTTGATAATACGTTTCGTATATGATTATTCACGGCGCATTGGTTCACCTGAGAGTTTCAGTGTGAGAAAGTAGATGTCATACGGTGGCCTGCAGAATATTATGTAACTGCGAATGTTTCAAAGTGTTTCTATTAGTAGTGCTTTTGGCAACAAATCGTTTTGTTCGCGATCTGCTAACAAAATCTGTTCTTAACAGCACCTGAAATTATCAGCTTCCTACAATTATCAGTCATTGGATTATCTGTCTCTTAATTAGTGGCGTTGAGAGTCACTTGCGTTCCAGTAAAATAGCACGCACCCAGCAGTCGCGTGGTATATGGAGACCGGTGATAAGGACGTGGAATTCTGCAACGGTCTTTGGATCCGGAGCCCGATTGGCAGAGTTAAAGTACGGTGAGCGAATTTAAAATCTTCAGCTGTGCCTCGATTATGTAGCATCTTAGGGCAGGAAAAGGAATATAGACAGGGATCATTTCCTTTGATCATAAATTGGCTATGCACTATATATTTGAATAACGATGGTTAATCAAAGTGAGATAGTGATGTAATTAACGGAGAGGTCAGTGTTAGTCAGGACCAGGTTTCTGTGGATCTCGCTAATGAATTTAGCAGAATTCAAAATGTATGTGCAACGGACGCAAAAGTTTAACCAAGAAAGGTAGCAGTTGATAACAGTCTTACTGCTGCCGTAGAAAGCGGGGATGCGCTAATGCAGTTCTTACAGAAAATGAATAAAATTTTATTTAAAACACTTGATGACACCAAAAAAACTCAGCATGGGTTTAAACAAAAAGCTTGAAGCTAATAGTCAAAATTTTATCGCGGCTTTAGGCAAAACACTTGATGATAGTAACCAAAAGTTGGAGGCGGGATGAAAAAAAAAAACAACCTCGAGAAACATAGTGAAAAATTTGATCAAAATTTGAATGAAAAGGTAGTAGATATTCGTAATCACTTTCCAGAGTCGTTCACAGATTTGAAAAACATGGTTATAGGTCCGAAGGAAACGTGACATTCTGATGAGACTCAGGACAGTAAACAACATGGCGAAATGGGAAGAATCCAAGGTGGTTGAAGTGTACTTGAGCATAATCTTAAAGCAACAATGAAGTCATCAGTATACAGAACCGATTACAGTAATTCATGGTGCCATTGTTGACATGCGAAGGTCATATAAGGGAAGTAATGTAGAAGCCAAGTTGATGTACGACGACATTTTGATAAGTTTGAAATTAATGCTAATTAGCACGATCAATTTGTTAGGGGTAAACGCAATTGCAGTGCTACCAGTGACCGAAATTTGGCACGAGAGGATCTTCATTTGGCGATGCAAGAAACTTACGATGAGAACTGTTATTTTAACGTGATGAAAGATGAACTTGCTACTAATGGATTGTTTAAAGTTTTGTGGTCACGCAATCTGCATCATGTAGATAAGGTCGGATTTTTGTGCACACCAAATGTATTCTGGTGACTACATAGCAGAAGAGTTCGTCGTGGAAGATGTTAGGACATCAGCACAGTTCAGAACACCATGCTGACGTGGATATTCGTCCAAGGAGCGGTAGGACGATGTATGTAATTTATTAAACCGCGGCAGGTATGCGAAGGATTGCGATCGGAACTTTACTACAGGTATGAAGAAGAACTTAAGTTGGAACGATTAATCGAAGAACAGCTTGAGAAGAAGAAAAAGAAGATATCTGTACTCACACTTTCTGTAGAAGGAGAGATATAAGACTGAAAATGGAAGAGGAACAAATTTTTTGTTTACTTTAGAGTGATTATAATTATTGCTCAGTGTCAGAACTTTGACTTACGTAGGAATTTATTAATGTTTTCACAAGCGAATATGTTTAAAGTTATGTCGTTGCACTATTTTACACTAAGTTTTTTGGTGTAACTGGTTAGTTGATGTACAGTGGCGCCAATTTCATGTAAGAGTGATACTGCCACCTGCTTTCTTTATGTTTTTCGTTAGCTGCCAGCAACCGATGCTACTTCATCGTTACGTCAGGCTGTGCACGGAGGAAACTCCTATATCTACGACTCTACAACACGCAAGGGCAACAGTTGTCAAGCCTTCCGCGGAATGATGCACTGGTCCATTTGGCCTACAACGGCTACACACGTGACTGTTCTGCGTGAACTGGCGGCACAGTTGTCTTCCCCAGCAGGCGACCAGGAAGCTGTTTCTAAACTCAGCCGCTTGAGTCGAAATGGCTACATGTGTCTTTGACCTCGTGTGACATTTTTATAACTGTAGTTAGGTTACGTTTCAAGAAAGTAGCGATACAGCGCGTGCAGTGGATGTGTGTAATTAAAAAGCGCGAAGCAAAATGTAAATTTCTGGTTATGCCAAAGTATATGTGTATTCATGTCACTGGATCTGTGTATTGAATAATGCGGCCCCCTTCTAGTCTTCCTTTTTTTCATCTCTGATTTTATTAATTAATAGTTTTGATGTACAAGGACGGGCTGAAAAGTAACGCATACGAAGTTCTTATGTGAAACCTGTTAAAGCTTTATAAATAACACAAACTTTATTAACATTATGTCTTTATTCTTCATATCTAAATATTTTCAGCCCTCTGCCGCTAGATGGCTCCGAACTGTAGAGTGTGACATGGAAGTGTCTGACGTAACTACGCTCGTGCGTGACAAACAGCGTACTATAATCGAGTTTCGAATTCGAGGAGTGCGTCGACACATGAAGCACTCTCTCATTTACCATAAAATGCCAAACCACACATGGACCCAACGACATATACAACAATTCGACGTCTTGGTTTCACTATCATCGATCATCCTCCATAAGTTTACAACTTGGGCCACACGATATTCCTCTATTTATGGAACACCTTGAAGGACTTCACTTTGATAGCGATGAAGCATAGCAAGCAAAGGTGGGATTGTGGCTTCATCCAAATGCTAAAAGATTTACAGTGACGATACAAACAAACTCGTTTCTCGTTCGGAGAAATGTGATCATCGTCACGGTGACTACATTGAGAAATAAATATGTAGACGTAGTGAATAAATGTGTAGAATGTTAATGACGTTTGTTGTATTTAAAAAAAACCTTTAAGAGTTTTGACATTAAAAATTTGGTAGCATTACTTTTCAGCACGCTATTTTATTTAACTCAAAACGTTGATCGGTGTTCTGCATACGTATCTCCTTGTCTGCGTGATTGTTTTTGTTCTATTACCATGGAAGAACTTTACACCGGCAGTTTTCTATGGTTCGGCCTGTTAGTGAAACGCAAATCGAACTAATTTAGAAGATGTGAAGTTGAATCGTACTCGCAACGTAATAGGGCGCAGGACTTTTTACCGTAGGTGTCATGTACCTGCCAGGCAAACTGTGCGTTTTAGATGATTTCGCACATTCATCTAGCACAATTTAATGTTGATATCCCAAATCTCTTCAGAAACATTACATATGAACCCTTCGAACAGCCAGACTTTAATGTTACATTCTGACGCTTGTCACCGTACCGGACAATTTTAACTTTGTAGTACCATATCTGTGGATGATATCAGATATATGTATAGTAATTAGGCAAGGTCTCCTTTCTTACGGAGCAAAGTTTCCAGGTCTGACATACAGGCAGAACACGATGTTGAACAAATGAAGAAACGAGACTACTCGCTGCGCGAAGTAGCTATTCAGTTCAAATAACTGTATATACTTATCGCTATGTGAGGTATATATGTTGGTGGAAGCATAATGGTTACACAGCTGCCTTCGAAAACGGCTTCTTTGAATTTGCCCAAAAGGGTTCCCACGAACTACATCGTCTTTCTTCCTGATTTATTTCCGCCGAACATTTCTGTTAAACGTCTGCATTTGCTGTACCATGATGTTACGATTCTATCAGCGCGTTCATGAATTCGGTCCCTACCTGTTGTGACTACTGGATTAGGACTCCAGACATTGGAAAAATATTCTAGAATTGGTCACATTAGCTTCTTTCCTTTCCCACTCCTACAAATCTAAGCTCCACAAATGTAACACTGATTTTCATGATGTAACGTATTCAATATATTCATCACTAATCTGGTACTCAGATTCCATGTATTTGTTCAGTTCGCTATGATGGTCCAATATCGATATTTTCCTGTACACAACATCATAGACATCGAACCTGCTTGTAGTGATGAGGATATTATACGACAAATAATTCACGTATATCCAAAACATTGGAGACCTCGTTACGTTTTCTTGGGGAATGTACTGAGTTCTTTTAGCCAAATATTCCTCCAGCCAGCCAGATATTTGTGAAGAAATTCCATATGATTGGAACTTGGTTATTATGTGGTAGTACGTGATGAGTATACAATATTTGGTGACTAACATAGAAGCGAATTGTTTTTGCTGTATCCCCTAGTGATGCAGCCACCACCCATACAGTCGTGTATTGCAGGTTGCCGCAGCTCCTCCCCGGCAACGACACTTCCTCTGGAGCTCAGACAAAAATAACCCGCAGTAACACAAAAAATGGTTCAAATGGCTCTACATCTACATCTACATGACTACTCTGCAATTCACATTTAAGTGCTTGGCGGAGGGTTCATCGAATCACAATCATACTATCTCTCTACCATTCCACTTCCTAACAGCGCGCGGGAAAAACGAACACCTGAACCTTTCTGTTCGAGCTCTGATTTCTCGTATTTTATTTTGATGATCTTTCCTACCTGTGTAGGTTGGGCTCAACAAAATATTTTCGCATTCGGAAGAGAAAGTTGGTGTCTGAAATTTCGTAAAAAGATCTCACCGCGAAGAAAAGCGTCTTTGCTGTAATGACTTCCACTCGAGTATCATATCTGACACACTCTATCCCCTATTACGTAATAATACAAAACGAGCTGCCATTTTTTCACCCTTTCGATGTCCTTCGTCAATCCCATCTGGTAAGATCCCACACCGCGCAGCAATATTCTAACAGAGGACGAACGAGTGTAGTGTTAGCTGTCTCTTTAGTGGACTTGTTGCATCTTCTAAGTGTCCTGCCAATGAAACGCAACCTTTGGTTCGCCTTCCCCACAATATTATCTATGTGGTCTTTCCAGCTGAAGTTGTTCGTAACTTTAACACACAGGTGCTTAGTTGAATTGACAGCCTTGAGAATTGTACTTTATCGAGTAATCGAATTCCAACGGATTTCTTTTGGAACTCATGTGGACCACCTCACACTTTTCATTATTTAGCGTCAACTGCCACCTGCCACACCATACAGAAATCTTTTCTAAATCGCTTTGCAACTGATACTGGTCTTTGGATGACCTTACTAGACGGTAAATTACAGCATAATCTGCGAACAACCTAAGAGAACTGCTCAGATTGTCACCCAGGTCCCTGGGGAACACCTGATATCACTTCAGTTTTACTCGATGATTTTCCGTCTATTACTACGAACTGCGACCTTCCCGACAGGAAATCACGAATCCAGTCGCACAACTGAGACGATATCCCATAGGCCCTCAGCTTGATTAGAAGTCGCTTGTGAGGAACGGTGTCAAAAGCTTTCTGGAAATCTAGAAATACGGAATCAACTTGAGATCCCTTGTCGATAGCGGCCATTACTTCATGCGAATAAAGAGCTAGCTGCGTTGCACAAGAGCGATGTTTTCTGAAACCATGCTGATTACGTATCAATAGATCGTTTCCTTCTAGGTGATTCATAATGTTTGAATACAGTATATGCTCCAAAACCCTACTGCAAACCGACGTCAATGATATAGGTCTGTAGTTAGATGGATTACTCCTACTACCCTTCTTAAACACTGGTGCGACCTGCGCAATTGTCCAATCTGTAGGTACAGATCTATCGGTGAGCGAGCGGTTGTATATGAGTGCTAAGTAGGGATCTATTGTATCAGTGTAACCTGAAAGGAACCTAATCAGTATACAATGTGGACCTGAAGACATGCCTGTATCAATCGATTTGAGTTGCTTCGCAACCCCTAAGGTATCTACTTCTAAGAAACTCATGCTAGCAGCTGTTCGTGTTTCAAATTCTCGAATATTACATTCCTCTTCCTTGGTGAAGGAATTTCGGAAAACTGCGTTCAATAACTCCGCTTTAACGGCACAGTCGTCGGTAACAGTATCATCGGCACTGCGCAGCGAAGGTATTGACTGCGTCTTGCCGCTTGTGTACTTTACATATGACCAGAATTTCTTCAGATTTTCTACCAAAATTTCGAGACAATGTTTCGTTGTGGAACCTATTAAAGGCATCTCGCATTGAAGTCCGTGCCAAATTTCGCGCGTCTGTAAATTTTAGCCAATCTTCGGGATTTCGCGTTCTTCTGAACTTCGCATGCTTTTTCCGTTGTCTCTGCAAGAGCGTTTCGGACCTGTTTTGTGTACCACAGGGGATTTGTTCCATCTCTTACCAATTTATGAGGTATGAATCTCTCAATTGCTGTTGCTACTATATCTTTGAATTTGAGCCACGTCTCGTCTACATTTGCATAGGCAGTTCGGAAGGAATGGAGATTGT
The DNA here is from genome assembly GCF_023897955.1 of Schistocerca gregaria. Taxonomy (NCBI): domain Eukaryota; kingdom Metazoa; phylum Arthropoda; class Insecta; order Orthoptera; family Acrididae; genus Schistocerca; species Schistocerca gregaria. Next base: position 194,118,116 of record NC_064927.1, on the reverse strand, counting down.
CTCTTTGGAAGGCTTCTAGTGACACTTTATCTGCTTTTTTAAATTAAATTATTTTGCGTTTGTTTTTGGTGGATTTGGAAGAAACGGTATTGAGCCTAGCTACAACGACCTTGTGATCACTAATCCCTGTATCAGTCATGATGCTCTCTATCTGCTCTGGATTGTTTGTGGCTAAGAGGTCAAGTATGTTTTCGCAACCATTTACAATTCGCGTGGGTTCGTGGACTAACTGCTCGAAATAATTTTCGGAGAAAGCATTTAGGACAATCTCGGAAGATGTTTTCTGCCTACCAGCGGTTATCAACAAGTATTTTTGCCAACATATTGAGGGAATGAAGACTCCACCAACTATAATCGTATGAGTGGGGTATTAATTTGTTACGAGACTCAAATTTTCTCTGAACTGTTCCGCAACTGTATCATCGGAGTCTGGTGGTCGGTAGAAGGAGCCAATTATTAACTTAGTTCGGCTGTTAAGTATAACCTCCACCCATACCAATTCGCACAGAGTATCTACTTCGACTTCACTACAAGATAAACCACTACTGACAGACACAAACACTCCACCACCAATTCTGCCTAATCTATCTTTCCTGAACACCGTCTGAGACTTCGTAAAACTTTCTGCAGAACTTATTTCAGGCTTTAGCCAGCTTTCTGTACCTATAACGATTTCAGCTTCTGTGCTTTCTATTAGCGCTTGAAACTCAGGGACTTTCCCAGCACAACTACAACAATTTACAACTACAATTCCGACTGTTCCTTGAGCCAAGCACGTTCTGTATTTACCATGCACCCTTTGAGATTGCAGCCCACCCCGTACTTTCCCGAGGCCTTCTAACCTAAAAAGCCGCCCAGTCCACGCCACACAGCCTCCGCTACCCGTGTAGCCGCCAGCTGAGTGTAGTGAACTCATGATCTATTCAGCGGAACCCGAAACCCCACCACCCTATGGCGCAAGTCAAGGAATCTGCAGCCAACACGGTCGCAAAACCGTCTGAGCCTCTGATTCAGACCCTCCGCCTGGCTCTGCACCAAAGGTCCGCAGTCGGTTCTTTCGACGATGCTGCAGATGGTGAGCTCTGCCTTCATCTCGTAAGCAAGGCCGGCAGCCTTCACCAAATCAGATAGCCGCTGGAATACAGAGGGAATTTCCTCAGATCAAAAGCGACACACGTCATTAGTGCCGACATGTGCCACCACCTGCATCTGGCTGCACCCTGTGCTCTTCATGGCATCCGGAAGGACCCTTTCCACATCAGGAATGACTCCTCCCGGAATGCACACAGAGTGCACACTGGATTTCTTCCCCTCCTTAGCCGCCATATCCCGAAGGGGCCCCATTACGCGCCTAACATTGGAGCTCCCAACTACCAATAAGCCCACCCTCTGCGATTGCCTGGACCTTGAAGGCTGAGAATGATCCTCTGAAACAGGGCAGGCAGCTGCATCTGGCTCAGCCAGAGACAGTGCCCGAAACCTGTTCGTCAGACGCACCGGGGAGGCTTTCTGATCAGCCTCCAGGGACGTCTTTCGCTGCCTGCCACGCCTTGGAATAACCTCCCAATCAACCACAGGTGAGGACTCAGCCCCACTGCGGGCAGCAACCGGGGCAACCACAGCGGCAGACAGATCTGGGGTCAGACGGGACGAGGTTGACATCCCCGTGATACCCAAGTCCGGCTCCCCACAGTGGTGCCCATTGGCAACAGCCTCCAGCTGCGAAGTCAGCGCCGCTTGCAGCTGTGAGCGAAGGGATGCCAACTCAGCCATCAGAACACAGCAATCGCAGTCCCTGTCCATTCTAATCGATGTTGAACAACAGTTACTGAAACACGTGTCTGTGCCTAGATAACGCAAGCGAAACACGCAAAGAATGTATTAACTAGCCTGTACAAATGCCTAACGACTGCGCTACAGTCTGCCTGAATGTACTATTACAGTAACTAAAACTGGAAATTACACCTCCTATACGAAACTCACACGAAATTTAAGTAAAAATCTACGAAGTAAACACTAAAGCGCGATGCTACAACTCTCAAATACTAAAATACGCCCGAAATTTATGAATTAAATAATGCAAGTACCAAAAACACGCAAAGAAATTAAGAATTAAACTATGTAACAAATAAGTAAGCTAGGGGTATACTACTTGGTGCTGCAGCTGCTTATCCAACTGCGGTAGGGAGCACTATGGGACTCAACTGCTGAGGTCATCAGTCCCCTAGAACTTAGAACTACTTAAACCTAATGAACCTAAGGACATTACACACATCCATGCCCGGGGCAGGATTCCAACCTGCGACCCTAGCAGTCGCGCGGCTCCGGACTGAGCGCCTAGAGCCGCTAGACCACCGCGGCCGGCGCAGAAACGCACAAACACGCCTTGACGCAGCAAACAGCGCTGCTGTAGGGCACTATCTCACTTTCACGAGTCACGTATCTCTGCTGGTATCCTTCCACCGTACTATTATTTAGGCTACTGCTAGACTGTAGTCCAAGCAATCATCATAGACCGCACTACCCGCTCCTTTGGTCTCCATGATTGCTACCAATCCATTTATGGGCGTCCCATCCAGCTCACCCCCACCCTGAGATACCTTGGCCTCACCCTCAACCGCCACATCACCTGGACCACTCATCTCTTGACCATCCAGCAGAAAGCCCATTCCCAGCTCTGACTGCTGAAACTCCTGTCTGGCCAGTTATGGGAATTGCATCCTTCCACCATCCTCGACACCTATAAATCCCTTATCTGTCCTATCCTCTGTTATGCCAGTGTTGTCTGGATCTGCTGCCCCCCCCCCTCCTTTTATAAGGTCCTCCAAATCCTTGAACGCCACATGCTCCATCTTGCCTTGCGTATCCGCCTTCCTTTCCCCCACCTCCTCCTACCCCTGCAACATATCTGCGTCCTTCACACTGTCTGCAAAACTTGATACCCCCACCGCCTGGTTTTCTCCTTCCTCTCCAGCCCCGCCTACTGCCGCCCCTCCATCGCTGTCTCACTCCCTCTCTCCACTTCCACACCCTCCATCCCTTTCATCAGGGCAATTTCCAGCACCTCCCCCTCTCAGATGTTGAACTTATCTGTGACATCTACCCTTCCTACCAACTGTAGCCTAGCCTTGTTCCCCACCCTTCCCAGGGCTCCCCCTTTTTTTCTCTCCCCTCCTTCTCCCAGAGCAATTTTCTTTCTTCGCCCACTGAGTCTCTACATCCCCTCCTTGACTGTTTCCCTCCCACTTCCATCCCTCCCGCCCTCTTCGGCGCGTCCCCCGCTTGTCTCCCCCCTTTACCCCCTTTCTTCCCTTCTCCCTTGTCTCCATCGCTCTGGCGTATCCTTCCATCGTCATTGGTGTACTATGTCAGTGTTGTGTTGTGTTTGGTGCTGTTCTCCCGTTACGTCAAGAGCTATGATTTTGTGTGCTGGACTTGTACATAGTATTACTGTCAGTGACTGTTATGTGCTACGCCGCCCATCGCTACTTTTATGCTCTGGCCATAGTTATCCATGTTTCTTTTAATCGTCACAGTGTGTGGTTTTTTGTGTACAATTTTTAGCTTTTTATCCCCATTTTACAGTCACCCCCTTTTTTACGTTTTCCCTTTTATATGTCCGTTTCGCCATATTTCCCCCTTTCTGTTGTTTTCTAAATGTGTCCATGTTCTGTACTTACTGTCCGGGCTCTACACTGTGCATGCCTTCTAGTCCATTGGCGTGCTTTTGGCAAGCGCACCCTATACAACGTGCTGTATACCAAATGTCTATCCATCACTGTCCACCACAGCTCACCTCTTCACTAGACTTCATCTCTGAAACGTCACTGAGCTAATCACTTCACGGGACACTATGACCACGGACTTCCGCCACATACGAAGACCTGCGTGCAATGTCAGTGATCACCAGCTTCGATATTCCAGCATATCGTCAGTGATCACTTGCCAGGACATTCCAGCATATCGTTAATGATGACTTGCTAGGACATTTCAGCACATCGGCAGTGATGACCTGCTAGGATTTCTCAGTACTTCAGTCATTAAATGACAGACTGAACAGAGTAATGCAGACTACTGTTAGAAATGTAATTGTATTTTTCCTATAAGGCTCAACAGTTGTTCCATTATAGCTGGCACATCAATTGTTGCTCTCTGTTATGGACACTACAGCTTTGACAAGTTCATCTGGCATGATTTCACATGTTGGAGGCGTTGGAGACAGCCGTTTTTCATGGGAGGAAAGGTACAATGCCACCACCAGAATAAGTATCCCTGGAACTTTCTCGTTAGCTCCAAATGGCAGTTGAGTAGCCAGACCTATCTAAACTTTTAAGCCCTCGGCCCTACTCTCACACACAGAAAACTCCCGACAGTGGGAATGTGGAAGAAATAAATTAGTTGATGGGAACCTGGCCGAGGTAGGCTCTGAGCACTATGTGACTTAACATCTATGGTCATCAGTCCCCTAGAACTTAGAATTACTTAAACCTAACCAATTTAAGGACATCACACAACACCCAGCCATCACGAGGCAGAGAAATTCCCTGACCCCGCCGGGATGGCCGAGGTAGAAAAAACTGTCGTGTTACCATAGGAACGCGAAAGCCAAACATAGAACTTCCGTTCACCGTCTTTCTGTGGATATTTGTTTAATGCATGTGTGGAGCCATAGCGCCAGCCACCAGTTTATAACGGCATATTGCATTGGCTGGAGAACATAAAACGAGCTAAAGAGAGTAAACTGTGAAAAAGAAGAGTAAGGACAGGAGCAGGCTTCGTGGGAGTGTTCAGTTCTGTTGGAGCCTTGAAGGGGAACATTTGGAGAGTGCTGGGTTGTTTGAAACATAGGACGAAAATATCGGACTCGCAACACTTTTTCTCACGTGACATTCTGAATGTCATGGATTAATGCAGTCAGGTGACTGCAGATTTATTGACTTCCGAATAGCATTTGAATCAGTAACACGCATAGGCATATTCGAAAGAACAATTCATGTGGTAGCAAGCGGAATTTCTGCGAGAGTGGAAATTTCTTGGTCGGGAGTACGCAGCATGATCTGCTGAGTGGAAAGTAAGTTCAGGTGTGCCGCTGAGAAGGGTGTTGGGATCCTTGCAGTTCATTATATTTATTAATAACTTTGAAGAGAGACAATATTGATAGTAACTTCAGACGTTTCGCTATTGATGCAGGTCTCTACAATGAAGTACAATCTCAAAAAAAGCTACGCAAACATTGTCAGATCTAGTTAAGAAGTGAAACTGGTGCAAAGATTGGCAACTTGCTTTAAATGTTCAGAAATATAAGATTGTGTGCATTTCACATACTAGAAAAAGAATGTACTGGGTGATAAAAAATCAGTATAAATTTGAAAATTGAATAAATCACGGAATAATGTAGATAGGGAGGTACAAATTGAGACACATGCTTGGAATGACATGGAGTTTTATTAGAACCGAAAAAATACAAAAGTTCAAAAAATGTCCGACAGATGGTGCTTCATCTGATAAGAATACAGGAAATGCTCAATATGTCCACCATCATTCCTCAACAATAGGAATAATGTTGTGAACAGCACTGTAAAGCATGTCCGGAGTTATGGTGAGGCATTGGCGTCGGATGTTGTCTTTCAGCATCCCTAGAGATGTCGGTCGATCACGATACACTTGCGACTTCAGGTGACCCCAAAGCTAATAATTTGCACGGACTGAGGTCTGGAGACCTGGGAGGCCAAGCATGACGAAAGTGGCGGCTGAGCACACGATCATCACCAAACGACGTGAGCAAGAGATCTTTCACGCGTCTGGCAATAGGGGTGGAGTGCCATCCGAATAAAACCCCATATCATTATAAGCACGTGTGTCAATTTTTACCTCTCTGTCTACATTATTCCTTAGTTTATTAAGTTTTCAAATTTATACTGACTTCTTGGTCACCCGGTACTGCAGTGTCAGTGACTGACCGCTGGTATCCATCAACTCACATAAATACCTGTGTGTAAATGTTTGTAAGAATATGAAATGGAATGATAACACACAGTCAGGTAAAACAAGTGGCAGACTTCGATTATTTGATAGAATACTAGGAAATTCAATCTACAAAAGCGATTGATTACAAAATACTTTTGACACCCTTTCTTTGCGTCGTCAGCCCTGACTGGTTTGATCTGGACCGCCATGAATTCCTCTCCTGTGCCAGCCTCTTCATCTCAGAATAGCACTCGCAGCCTACGTCTTCAATTATTTCCTGGATGCATATCACTCGGTGTCTTTCTCTCCAGTTTTTACCCTCTACAACTATCTCTAGTATCATGGAAGCTACTCCTGATGTCGTAACAGATGTCCTGTAATGGTGTCCCTCCTTCTTGTCAGTGTTTTTTCAACATTCTTCCGTAGCACCACATCTCAAATGCTTCTGTTCTCTTCTGTTATGATTTTCCCACAGTCCATGTCTTGCTACCACAAAATGATGTGCTTCAAACAATCTCAGAAATTTCTTCCTCAAATTAAGAACTATGTCTGATACTAGAAGACTTCAATTAGCCAGGAATACCTTTTTGCCACTGATAGTCAGCTTTTTATGTCCCCCTTGCTCCGTCCGTGACTGCTTGTTTTGTTGCTCAGGTAACAGACCTCCTTAACTTCACCCTCTTCATGACCACGAATCCTGATTTTAAGTATCTCGCTGTTTTTAAAAAAAATGGTTCAAATGGCTTTGAGCACTATGGGAGTCAACTTCTGAGGTCATTAGTCCAATAGAACTTAGAACTAATTAAACCTAACTAACCTAAGGACACCACACCGTAGCGGTCTCGCGGTTCCAGACTGCAGCGCCTAGAACCGCACGGCCACTTCGGCCAGCGCTGTTTTCATTTTTGCTTCTACTCATGTCATCACTTTCGTATTTCTTCGATTTAGTCTCAATTCATATCCTGTTCGCATTAGATCGTTCGTTCCATTCAGCAGATCCTGTAATTATTCTTCACTTTTACTGTGGATAGCAATGACATTAGCGGTTGTCATTGTTGAGATCCTTTCACTTTGAATTTTCATTCCGCTCTTGAAATTTTCTTTTATTTTCGTCATTGCTTCATCGATGTATAGATTGAACGGTAGGATCGAAAGACTACATCACTGTCTTACCCTCTTTTTAATCCGACAACTTCGTTCTTGAAGTTCCGCTCTTGTTACTCCCTCTTGGCTCTTGTACACGTTTACCTGTGTATCCCTAAAGATTACTCCTATTTTCCTCAGAGTTTCGAACATCTTGCACGATCTGACATTGTGGAACGCTTTTTACAGATCGACAAATCCAGGGAGCGTGTCTTGATTTTTCTTTATTCTGGCTTCCATCATCAACAGCAACGTCAGAACTGCCTCTCTAGTTCCTTCATCTTTCCTGGAGCCAGACTGGTAGGGACCTAAAACACCCTCAGTTTTCTTTGCCATTTTACTCCATGTTATTCTTGTCAGCATCTTGGATGCACGTGTTGTCAAGCTGATTGTGAGCTCTGTACAAAATGATCTCGGCCATTGTAATCCTGCTGCAGTCACCCACCTTCAGTTGCAAGGGTTACATGGAGAGTACTGCCATTGGCTCTTTCATAATTACAATACTGTGGCCGATTACTTCGCTTATTATCACATCTAAACTGTGGGGAATATGACCACTCCTCTCCTCTACGTACACATCCTCCGTATGTCTGTTGCAACTGAGCTCCTGACACAAAGGTTGCTGAGATTTAACATCCTGTATTTACCGTCCCACAACAATTATCTCCCAACGTAACCTATGTGGAAGTTTTGTAAGGCATATTCCTGTCATGTTTCGCAGTTCATATGGAGAATTAAGCTGCTGGTTCCTTTACAGCATAAAATTTTAAGGAGTTTAAAGAATAAAGAATAAAACTGGATAATGAAAGTCAGAGTCATCACAGTTCATTAATGTGCTTAGCTTCACACGATATTTTGCGCTTCAAGACCGAATTGTGCTAGGAATACAATGTGCAACTTTTCATAATTCTTACAGTCATGATTGATTATCCACATCCGTGTTGTTGGCTTGTCATGTAAATGATCACAGATAAACTGCTTCATAAATCGTGGCCAGGGTGAGATTGGCAGTGACACTGCAAATTGTTCTATAGATGGACATGGATGCAGGTCATTTTGGGGTTGGGATAAATGGTGTACTTTTGAACATACAAGGTGACACCTATTCTCATCGTAGTTTCCTTCAGCCGCATCTTGTCTAAAATCAGGTACCGCAAGGGGAGCATCGCTTTATATATGAAAGCCTATCCTCCAACTCCAGCAGTCCATCATCGTCTCTCCTTTGCCTCATATTACGTCACAGCGGTTTGTATCCAGGGAGTGTGTGAACCTTCTTCACTCCACGCTAACATCCCTTTGCTAACACTCGCTTGTTACAGATGCGACAAAGCTTCTCAGTTGCCTGGCTTAATTAGACTCGCTCGTTACTGCGTGCAGCAGCGGGTTGCGTACAGTCGCAGTCACTGTGATTATGTAATGATAATTGTTTAACAGCGGCGATGAGAACCTCCAACCTGTCGGTCACCACATGAATTTCGTCCTCCTGCTGCGACACCTGTTCGCGTAGGCTGTCGAAGATCTTCTTTTGCTCAGCAAGTACTTCTACACCCCTGGAAATTGAAATAAGAACACCGTGAATTCATTGTCCCAGGAAGGGGAAACTTTATTGACACATTCCTGGGGTCAGATACATCACATGATCACACTGACAGAACCACAGGCACATAGACACAGGCAACAGAGCATGCACAATGTCGGCACTAGTACAGTGTATATCATCCTTTCGCAGCAATGCAGGCTGCTATTCTCCCATGGAGACGATCGTAGAGATGCTGGATGTAGTCCTGTGGAACGGCTTGCCATGCCATTTCCACCTGGCGCCTCAGTTGGACCAGCGTTCGTGCTGGATGTGCAGACCGCGTGAGACGACGCTTCATCCAGTCCCAAACATGCTCAATGGGGGACAGATCCGGAGATCTTGCTGGCCAGGGTAGTTGACTTACACCTTCTAGAGCACGTTGGGTGGCACGGGATACATGCGGACGTGCATTGTCCTGTTGGAACAGCAAGTTCCCTTGCCGGTCTAGGAATGGTAGAACGATGGGTTCGATGAGGGTTTGAATGTACCGTGCACTATTCAGTGTCCCCTCGACGACCACCAGAGGTGTACGGCCAGTGTAGGAGATCGCTCCCCACACCATGATGCCGGGTGTCGGCCCAGTGTGCCTCGGTCGTATGCAGTCCTGATTGTGGCGCTCACCTGCACGGCGCCAAACACGCATACGACCATCATTGGCACCAAGGCAGAAGCGACTCTCATCGCTGAAGACGACACGTCTCCATTCGTCCCTCCTTTCACGCCTGTCGTGACACCACTGGAGGCGGGCTGCACGATGTTGGGGCGTGAGCGGAAGACGGCCTAACGGTGTGCGGGACCGTAGCCCAGCTTCATGGAGACGGTTGCGAATGGTCCTCGCCGATACCCCAGGAGCAACAGTGTCCCTAATTTGCTGGGAAGTGGCGGTGCGGTCCCCTACGGCACTGCGTAGGATCCTACGGTCTTGGCGTGCATCCGTACGTCGCTGCGGTCCGGTCCCAGGTCGACGGGCACGTGCACCTTCCGCCGACCACTGGCGACAACATCGATGTACTGTGGAGACCTCACGCCCCACGTGTTGAGCAATTTGGCGGTACGTCCACCCGGCCTCCCGCATGCCCACTATACGCCCTCACTCAAAGTCCTTCAACTGCACATACGGTTCACGTCCACGCTGTCGCGGCATGCTACCAGTGTTAAAGACTGCGATGGAGCTCCGTATGCCACGGCAAACTGGCTGACACTGACGGCGGCGGTGCACAAATGCTGCGCAGCTAGCGCCATTCGACGGCCAACACCGCGTTTCTGGTGTGTCCGCTGTGCCGTGCGTGTGATCATTGCTTGTACAGCCCTCTCGCAGTGTTCGGAGCAAGTATGGTGGGTCTGACACACCGGTGTCAATGTGTTCTTTTTTCCAAGCAATGATCACACGTACGGCACAGCGGACACACCAAGAACCGCGGTGTTGGCCGTCGAATGGCGCTAGCTGCGCAGCATTTGTGCACCGCCGCCGTCAGTGTCAGCCAGTTTGCCGTGGCATACGGAGATCCATCGCAGTCTTTAACACTGGTAGCATGCCGCGACAGCATGGACGTGAACCGTACGTGCAGTTGACGGACTTTGAGCGAGGGCGTATAGTGGGCATGCAGGAGGCCGGGTGGACGTACCGCCGAATTGCTCAACACGTGGGGCGTGAGGTCTCCACAGTACATCGATGTTGTCGCCAGTGGTCGGCGGAAGGTGCACGTGCCCGTCGACCTGGGACCGGACCGCAGCGACGCACGGATGCACGCCAAGACCGTAGGATCCTACGCAGTGCCGTAGGGGACCGTACCGCCACTTCCCAGCAAATTTGGGACACTGTTGCTCCTGGGGTATCGGCGAGGACCATTCGCAACCGTCTCCATGAAGCTGGGCTACGGTCCCGCACACCGTTAGGCCGTCTTCCGCTCACGCCCCAACATCGTGCAGCCCGCCTCCAGTGGTGTCGCGACAGGCGTGAATGGAGGGACGAATGGAGACGTGTCGTCTTCAGCGATGAGAGTCGCTTCTGCCTTGGTGCCAATGATGGTCGTATGCGTGTTTGGCGCCGTGCAGGTGAGCGCCACAATCAGGACTGCATACGACCGAGGCACACAGGGCCAACACCCGGCATCATGGTGTGGGGAGCGATCTCCTACACTGGCCGTACACCTCTGGTGATCGTCGAGGGGACACTGAATAGTGCATGGTACATCCAAACCGTCATCGAACCCATCGTTCTACCGTTCCTAGACCGACAGGGGAACTTGCTGTTCTAACAGGACAATGCACGTCCGCATGTATCCCGTGCCACCCAACGTGCTCTTGAAGGTGTAAGTCAGCTACCCTGGCCAGCAAGATCTCCGGATCTGTCCCCCATTGAGCATGTTTGGGACTGGATGAAGCGTCGTCTCACGCGGTCTGCACGTCCAGCACGAACGCTGGTCCAACTGAGGCGCCAGGTGGAAATGGCATGGCAAGCCGTTCCACAGGACTACATCCAGCATCTCTACGATCATCTCCATGGAAGAATAGCAGCCTGCATTGCTGCGAAAGGTGGATATACACTGTACTAGTGCCGACATTGTGCATGCTCTGTTGCCTGTGTCTATGTGCCTGTGGTTCTGTCAGTGTGATCATGTGATGTATCTGACCCCAGGAATGTGTCAATAAAGTTTCCCCTTGCTGGGACAATGAATTCACGGTGTTCTTATTTCAATTTCCAGGAGTGTAGATTTAAACGATAAACTTTGTCAAGGAATGATTCAACACGGTTAAGCAACGCCAATTAAGGACACATCCACAAACGTGTGGCTCCTGATATTAGAAAAACAGATTATCAAATAACATCCTAATACCTAACAGTTTCATAGGATTTCGCAGTATATGGATAATCTTAAGCAGGGTCGACCCCATGAAAGCTGAGCCTTTGCATTTTGAATTTTACGCCAGTCGGATGAATTACGTATCAAACGACATAACTGGCCCAACAAAGTTAGTAAGAAGTCTATTTCCAGTGTACAATGTACAACGATGATTGTAGGATTCACATTGTGTCTTTGGTCTGATTATAAGATCTATTATTGAATGATTACAATTGTAGTATAATCACCGGATGCAATCACATTCTTTAAATGTGTAGAAGCATGCACCAGAAGCGATTTAAAATTGAACGACCGCATAAAACGAGTCGCAGGTAACACAGATGCCAGTCTGAGATTCATTGCAAGAATAAGCATAACGGAGATACATACTCTAACTCCAGAGCTAGACGCTGCAAGAGAGACGTCCTGCATCACGGCGAGCTTGAAATTCCGAGTGCGTACCGTCCTACAAGAGTCAACTAATGTATTGCTTTCACCTCTGTATTTCTCACTATATGGCCACAAAGGTAAAATAAATGAGATTCGAGCTCATGTGGAGATGTACCAATAATCTTCCTTACTGTGCAGCATTCTTGACGAGCTGAGAAAGAGAGCATTGACAGTGATACACAAAGGAACCATCCCACTCCTTAAGGTGGGCTGCGGAGTATGTACACTGTTCTGAAGAACTTAATGATGAGATAGATAAAGTGACTTCACATATGAATTGTTTGGTGGAAATGAACGAAAGTGGAGGAGCATGTTGCCATAAATCTCCCAGCCGTGCACAGGAAATTGGACACAGCATGGCATAAGGTCAGCGTGACTATAGCCCCAATTGGTGCTGACTCCACAACATGAGGCAGTTGAAGTAACGGGAAAAGATTGTGTCTTTATCAGCGAGCAGGTACAATGCACTGTGATGGTGGTTTTCATTACCATGGCCCGGATACAACATTTGGATGACTGCACACAAGCAAGAATTATCAGGAACCTGAAAGGAGGATAATGTGTGACGAAAGTAGCTCAAGAATTTGATATAGGTCACAGTATCGTTTCGTGTCCATAGGGGACGTTCCAAACAACAGACACTCTTGCCCACGGCCAGCTACTGCAGCAGAAGACAGCCACATTGTGCAACAGCATGAAGAAACGCACATCAATCAGCGGGAGCAGTTGCAACATTTAACCATGCATTGCAACTGGTGGGTCTCCCAGACCTGTGTGAGCAATTCGTTTTCGTTAGATTCACAGCACTGCACACGATCAGTGTTCCTTGTAGCTTCCTACCTTACACAGCCTTGCCATTTGCTCGTCAAGTGACGGTTCAAGTCCACGTCTAGGAATGTTTGTAGCGTGTTTGGTTCTACCAGACCGAGCATAGCAAGTGGGTAAGTACTTGTTGGGGTTGTAGGATCCAGAGTAGGAATGATGGTATCGTTTATCCCCAAACAAATACGTTTGTAGCACACATTCAAATTGCTGAATGAGATTATTTATTTCAGATGAGGGTATAATGGATGTAACAGAAGATTTGTGTAACGATGCACTGCGAAATGAAATCGTTAGTGGAGGCGTAGACGTCGAAATATATAGTGAACGCGACACGGAAACGACGAAAGTTGGGATGGCAGTGGTGGATATCAGAACAATAACAAATATTTTGTTGGTAAGGACAAGCGTACTAAATGGACGAAAGACGTGCCTAATCCTCGTATCCGAACCATGACAACAAAATAGATGCAACAACCGAGGAAGAAATGAAGCCGGAGGTTATAACTCTGTATAATGCTACTAAGGGTGGGGTAGATTTAGTAGATCAGATGTGGGCCACCTGTGTTGTAGCAAGAAAAAGTAGAAGGTGGCCGTTGACCTTATTCTTTTGCTTAGTGAATGTAGAAGGCATAAACAGTCTCGTCATCTTCAGAGCTAACAACCAGGGGGAGACCACGAGGAGAGTCTGAAATCGCTTGGGAAGGCTCTTGTCAGAGGACAATTACTACACAGGGCTGGCAGTAAGCATATCAACCGACCTCTCAAAAGGTCTGTCAACAGACTGGTGGGGGGTCGAACAGCAAGACGATGGGATTGTGAATCTGAGTACGTTGCCTAAGAGAGGACGGTGCTATGGGTGTGAAGATAGCAAAACGCAACATATTTGTTAGAAATACTATAAGTTTGTGTGTCTCAAAAAACACTCAAGTTTAATTTTAGAGAGTGCATGTATTGGCCTGGTGTGGTAAAACGACATGTGGAAACAGTACGTCAAAAGACACTGTGGAGACTCTCCGTTTACTTACAGCGTTTTCGTACATGTTTTCTATTCATCTGTTCATATCTGAGTTTGGTTTTCGAAGCTTTCATTGTTCTACTTTGTGTGCTATGACACACGACAATCACATTATGTAACAACTTTTGTGCTGTACGGTATGTAAATGTTAGAATCATTGTCTAATTTCCTTACGTCGTAATAAAGGAGGACAATTTACTCATACCGCCGGCCGGGGTGGCCGAGGTTTTCTAGGCGCTACAGTCCGGAACCGCGCGACCGCTACGGTCGCAGGTTCGAATCCTGCCTCGGGCATGGATGTGTGTGATGTCCTTAGGTTAGTTAGGTTTAAGTAGTTCTAAGTTCTAGGGGACTGATGACCTCAGAAGTTAAGTCCCATAGCGCTCAGAGCCATTTGAATCATTTTTTTACTCAAACCCAAAGCAAAATGTGTTAGTTTACTTCATCTAGACAACATAAGTGAATGTGAAGCCTTTTTGTACTCCCTATCCTTAACACATCAGACTGATGGGCAGGTCAGGTCTGTGAGACCCCTCGTAGCAAGGTGGTACAAACGAACACAGTAGCAACGCAGGGTTAACAGGACTGTGAGGCATGTAATAATACGCACCACAATGGCTGGGGACGACATGGCGGTGGTTTCACTGCTAGACAAGCAGTTTGTTGTGTGCGATACCGTTAGCAATGCCGCCAAAACATAAGGCCTAGACCGACGAAGAGTGGGTTCGTGTGTTCTTCTCGGATGAAAGCAGATTCAATATAAGTAGTGATTTTCGATGCTCGCTCAAATGGAGTGAGGTGGGAACACGTAATGGTTGCAGGAATATTGCCGAACACGATCATTTTGCGGTCCAGGTGTTATGGTGGGAGCAGGCACAATGTTGCATGGACGTACTAACACCCAGATCTTCGAACACGACAGTCTCACCCGTCAGCATTATGATGACATTGTACTCCGTCCGCATGAGCGTCTTTTCAGGGGTGCATTGGCCCTTGACTTCATTTTTAGGGTTCCGTAGAACAGTCGTTAAGAATTAACTCTTATATGATAGCTTTGTTGTCTGTCTTTCTGTCCAGCTGTTAAGAATCATTTTTGTCAGGAACGGGTAGACGTATAAAGTTGAAATGGTTCTTTGGCGGTATAAAAGATTTGAGCTTCTAAGTCAATAAAGTCAAAAGATCCGGCCGTTTATGTCACATATTTTCATACTAGCAAATTTTCTCATCGAAACTTATTGGATACTTCCTGTTGCCCTAAAATCATAAAATTTGGTGAGAACCAAGGTTTCATCGTAAAATTGAAGAAAAAATAAAAAATGTTAATTTGTAGTTATATCAATCGAAATTTTTTTTGTAATTTTTTTATCCATCTGTCTATCCATCTGTTAGGACCCCTCTTGTTTAGGGACGGGACACGTGTAAAGTTGAAATTTATATCAGACACCAAGGTCTGTCGGCCCTTGGCTCTATAAAACGTTTAAGCTTCTAAGGCTAAAAAATGGTTCAAATGGATCTGAGCACCATGTGACTTAATATTTGAGGCCATCAGTCCCCTAGAACCTAACTAACCTAAGAACATCACACATATCCATGCCCGAGGCAGGATTCGAACCTGCGATCGTAGCAGTCGCGCGCTTCCAGACTGAAGCGCCTAGAACCGCTCGGCCACACCGGCCGGCGCTTCTAAGGCAATACTGTCAAAGGATATGGCCACTTGAAAGGTAACCTTGTGGAGACTGTTTAAGTGATTGATTGTGTTGGCATAATTTTAGTGTACTAAAAACATTTATTTTTCTTTGAAACAGACATAAATTTTGCTAAAGAAGTTATTGATTGAATACCGCAGACAACTAACAGGTGGTTTACGACTACACTGAACAAGGATCCCGGGTGGGCAAAGATGATTTAACTCTGGCCCTAAAAATGTGGATAACGCAAGCTCAATTGATCTGACGCTTAGGAGACTTTGATTGATCAAGCTGAGAGCAAGTGGCGATTGAGATCACTACGCCCTGACAATGCCGGAGCGGCAGTACGCTATCCTGTTTACTTCACGGTAGATTTCAGTGTGTAACACAACCGTTCGCTGGTCGTACCAAGGACTAATTTGGCTCACTTGTAAGAAAGAGCACACAAGGATACCAAACGTAACGACTCGTAAACCAAAAACGGATACGTGGGCCCTCAGCAAATGGTCAGTCTCAGGACAGGTCCCAAGTACCAACCACGCGACACCGCCTTCACCAGATTCTGAGAGAATCGCAGGGACGTAGAGGCGCTAAATTCCCCACCCACACGGCAACACAAACTCATGTTGAACCAGGGGAGGAGTTAAGAAACCTGCATCTCTGGAAAAAAAAGAACCGGCCAATTACTGCTTTTTTAAGTTTTCCCAGCGGGGGAAGATGATTTTTCTTAAGTCATGTCGCTTCCCGTGGCAACAAGCGAGTAGATACAATCTTAAAGATCTTTATCTAAATCGCCTGTGCCTTGAAGCCTTGTTAGTCCAAGGTATGAGGTGTAATAAAGATTATATTTCTAAACGTCTCTCAGGCGCCGGAGTTTATTATACAGTCGAAGCGGCCAATGAATGTGGTTCGCAGGCCTATTTGCAGTATCGTCGGACACAAAAACTTGTGAATTTTTATTATGCGTGACTCTGCACACAATGCCTGGTTTACGGCTCCACTGTGTAGACACGTTCCTTCAGACCGTCACCCGCAAGCCTAGGGTTCGGCTGGCGCCTCAGCTTGCATCACGGCATTGTTCTGCTGGAGACCTGTCTTGATGAGGGGCAGCCCTGAGTGCCTTTTATGGCTGTGGACGTGTCCGGCAAGATTTACTGTCGGATGGGTTCGCCGCCAATTGCTTTCAACTCCCAACATGCCGTTTCTACGAGCTAAGAACCATAAAAATACCTCATGCTTTTAGCGTCTTACCAGGCTCCATCAACATCTGCTCAGGCCGTTAATTGTGTAGAGTCTTGCTCCAGATGCATCAGGTTGTAGCGAAATCTTTAATAAATTTCCGTATGCGGAAAATAGGTGAGAGAGTAACTTGTCCTTTCTCACACTTACATCACATATTTTGATACTCTCAAACTCACTCGTTAAAACGTATATTGTACCACGCATTGGTCTAGAGCCATAAGAAAATCTTTTTTCTGTAACAAATTACATTTTACTCATCTGTCAAAAGCTTATGGAAAAATATTACAGCACGCAAAATCAGATGTAAGTTGTTGCCATGTGTTAGTAAGTAAATAACAAATATTTTATTAACTCTTCTCTCCCTATATGTATAAAATTCCCTGCCGTTTCTTCTTCTATATTTGGACTAGTCTCAGGAACTGCTGTAGAGTTTTTCATATGGTCTTGGAATTCTTGGAACAGATATCTTGCCAGTATCGATACTGATAACAGGCAAAAGTCGTCGAGATATTCAATGTCCAGGCTGGATGAACCATCTATACACATAAGAGCTTTTGTACGGAACCTCCAGCGCGCAAGACCTACACACACTTCGCCAATATCTTTATGAATGGGAGTCTGGATGCACATCGAACTATGCAGGGTGGACGACCTCTTGGAAACAGAGGATACTCGGTGAATGGATTGGCCTGCTCGTTCACCCGACCTAAATCCCATCGAGCACTTGTGGGATGCGTTGGATTGACGATCTGCAGGACGTCAACAAGCACTGACGAATGTAATCTCCCCCCTCTCTCATTCTTCCATTTCCTGTCCACATTAGACAATGCCCAGTCAAAGTAATTAATAAACAGTCTTTTATGAAGTATTGAGAGGAGCAAGGATTACTATAAAATTTAAAGTTTACTTAGATTGCCATATAGAGATGGCTCCAGTTCTTGTTTAGGGGTCTGATTTCTGAAGCTGAAAAATCTATCATCACGATTCGTTGGAATTAAATAATTAGAAGTTTGCTGATGCAGAATTTTTTTCTTAGTTAAATGTTTGTTCCACTAATTTTCTCACATTTTAGTATATCATATAGTGTAAGTAGGCTGTTTAGGTTTTTACGTTGGTAACGTCATGTAGCGCTATGTATGAAAATCACTGACTGTGCTATGTGCAGTCTGTGGCTTGTTGGACTCGTTGTTGAAATATTCGCCATTGTAATGTTGGTCAGTTGAATGAGAACAGCGGGTTGCGTTGGGTAGTTGGAGGTGAGCCGGAAGCAGTGGTGGATGTGGAGAGAGAGAGATGCCATAGTTTTGCGAGGTTACTGTAAGCAGATGATCTGAACGTTTGTCCGCCAGCAAACGGAAAGTTGTAAAGATGGTTGTCTTGAATTGATAGATATATATTATGACTTTTGAACATTATTAAGGTAAATACATTATTTGTTCTCTATCAAAATCTTTCATTTGCTAACTATGCCTATCAGTAATTAGTGTCTTCAGAAGTTAGAATCTTTTATTTACCTGGCAGTATTGGCGCTCGCTTGATCGCAGTAGTCGGAGTAACGAAGATTTTTGTGTGGATGGTGATTCATGAAAGGTATAGGTTATTGTTAGTCAAGTGCATTCTTTTGTAGGAATTATTAAGTCAAACTGCGTTGCGCTAAAAAAATAAATAAATAAATAATGTGTGTGAACTTAGTGATGATCAGAATAAGTAAAGAGAGTACTGTATGAGTGCGTTCAGTTTTACTCAGCTGTCTTCGTATCAAATAACGTAGAAGTTTACCAGCACAGTCATTCAGAATTTTTTCTTAGGGGACGTTTCATATTTCATAATTTTCCAAAGGGGACGTTTCAACAGTATTTTGATTTTTCACATTAACAAAGCTGAAATTATATTGTTCGCACCTATCACACACAAATACGTCCGATCACATCACAGGCAAGTTCACGACTCCCACATCCTGTCCAAATAATCGTACTCCAAAGGGTTTGCAGTTTTTTTTAACAAATGAATTCTTACTAGTTTTAGTTACATTATTAATTTCGATTACTATTTCATAAAGGAATCCAGAAATCAACATAGCCAACAGTACAGGATTGCGTCATTAATAATAGAAATTTTAAGTGTGCAAATAATCCGTAATATCAGATGCTTATAAAAAAATTTTAACTGTACCTTTGGAACTAGTACTTATCGATTATAATCTCGAAAGCAAAATTTATTTGGAAGGAGAAACAGCATTGGTCGTACTTTTTTTGTTTTATTATCCGCAAAATCGATTTTCGGTTACTTAGTGCCCATCCTCAGTGCTGTAATATACAAATTTAAATTGGTAGGTACTGGTATCAACAAGCTTAGAGCGATCACATAATCAGTTTATGTTGAGTCCTGATGTTGCCTGCCTATTCCACAAGCTGGCGTGCACGACACCCACCACACTTTCCACCATTGCTGGGGGGCCTTCATACCACCCACTGCGTCATCTCTTCTGGAGGCAACTGGCTTTCCAGTTGAGCCATCATTAGAGGAATCTGTAGTCTTGTGGCAATAAGACAACTATTCTTACTGGTCCAGTAAACTATGCACATGAACCACTTCGTCCACAGCTGCAACCCATTCAGCGATCACCTGCTGGACTCTGCCTGGCACTCATGCAGCGAAAAACACTTAATCTGACACTGTACTGATGGAGTATGGGCTGTCATGAAGAGATCTGAGTAAGCACGTATGACTCACTACCGGAATTTGTGCTGGTGTAGGCAGGCGCCAGCACACCAGGCGCCAAAGAGGTTGCGAGAAGATCGATAGAAGCCAAAGACAGACTCGCAAGAAATGAGCCGCAACGCCCTCTCGGCCGCCAGTATTTAGAGGAGGCGTCTGCAGTCCAGGAGATATAAATGAAAAAACAATACATGAACTGGACGTTTCACCTGAAGATGTCGGTCGGAAAACTCGTCGAACAACGCATGACTCGGTCAATAATGCGAGATTTCCATAATGCCTCCAGTTCGGTATTGAGCTCAGTGCTCCAGTCCCACTTCACTGTCTCGTTAGCTTGTACGTCGAGCTGCACGAGCAGGTCAATTTCTGACTTTCACGAACGATCGAAAATCTGTGGCAGTTTTGGTGATCCGGCCGCGCGTGAGCCAGCAAGAGCCGCAGCAGCTGTAGCACCTCCGGCTGGGCCGGTATACCCTGGCGGCGGCGACAATGTTTTATCGCGAGGTAAAAGCGAAGACACTCCCGCAATGAGACGGCGGCCTGCAGGGAGGCACCGGCGCCGCTAAATTGGAAATTCTTGTGCCCGGCGCGGCTGATGAGATGGAGCGGGCCGCCTCATAACATGTGACGCCGCGCCGCTCCCGGGACTCGCAATATTAACGGCCCGGTATTCGCGACCGGAGGTGCCAAGCAGGCGGGCCAGGTGCCGCGATGCGCCGCGCCGCCGCCCACTGCAGCGTAAACCCCTCCTCGCAAAGGCCACCGCCACCGTCTCCAGCGGCTCCAAGTGCTCGCTGCCTGACATTTCCACGATATTTAGCGCGACTCGCGACGGCCTCATCCAATTACCACTCTTCAGCTGACAGCCATTATACATTTTAATCCAGATATTCGTCCTCTGTTTTAGTTTTTTAAGTCTATAGCTACATACACAAGCGTGAAAAACATAAGGGAGTAAATCACGTTCCAAGTAACATAACTCGATGAAACTAAGACCAACACTGAAAGAACTTCTATAGTGCAGAAACAAATACTGAGACGGACAGAACTGACACTTTTATTCAAAGACAATCGTTACACTGCAATCACCGAGATTTGTGACGGTCCTCTGGTGTGCAACTGCCACGAACGAGACTGCATGTTCTGCAGCCTGACCCCATGCTGACCACAAGATTGCCAGGGAGTTGTTCCATTACTCCACCAGCGCAGTTGACAGCTGCTGGATGGTCGTGTAACGGGACGTCCTCCTCTAGCAATACTTTTCCTCAACAGTAGTTGTCGATACCAGTATTATTGTTCGAATTTTTTCCCTGTCGGTGTTATCTCAATTGCTTTTCTGAAAACTTTCATATAATTTTATATTGATTATTTTATATTCTAAGCTAAAATTTCTGAAAAGGAATTACTTGTTCCATTACTCCACCAGCGCAGTTGACAGCTGCTGGATGGTCGTGTAACTAGCAATACTTTTCCTCAACAGTAGTTGTCGATACCAGTATTATTGTTCGAATTTTTTCCCTGTCGGTGTTATCTCAATTGCTGTTCTGAAAACTTTCATATAATTTTATACTGATTGTTTTATATTCTAAGCTAAAATTTCTGAAAAGGAATTACTTGTTCCATTACTCCACCAGCGCAGTTGACAGCTGCTGGATGGTCGTGTAACGGGATGTCCTCCTCTAGCAATACTTTTCCTCAACAGTAGTTGTCGATACCAGTATTACTTTTCGAATTTTTTCCCTGTCGGTGTTATCTCAATTGCTTTTCTGAATACTTTCATATAATTTTATACTGATTATTTTATATTTCAAGCTAAAATTTCTGAAAGGGAATTACTTGATAAATAAATTTTATTGATTGGCGACTCCATGGAGTGTTCTGTGCACCACGAGCAGATAATGGATATACTTGGAAGGAGAAACAGCATTGGTCGTATTTTTTTGTTTTATTATCCGCACTTCTCCCCCCCCCCTCTCAACACCAACGACCGTGTTACCTCGTATCCGTTAGGACAGTGCGGCGAAATTTGGCGATAACGGGCTATGGTAGGTGACGACCCACACGAGTGCCTTCGCTAACAGCACGACATCGCCTGCAACTCCTGTAGTGGAATCGTAGCTATATCCGTTGGACTGGAAAACCATGGCCTGATCAAATGTCTGGATTTTAGTTGGAAGAGCTGATGGCAGCGTTCGAGTGTGGCACAGACCACACGAAGCCAAGGACCTACGTTGTCAAGAAGACGCTTTGCAAGCTGCTGGCGGCTCCTTAATGGTTCGGGCTATGTTTACATGCCATGGGCTGGGTCCTTTGGATGTCCTGCTACTTGGTGACCACTTTCAGCCATCAATGGAAGTCATGTTCACAAACAAAGATGGAATTTTTATTTTATTGATGACAGTGCAGTTTGTCACCGGGCCACAACTGTTCTCGGTTGGCTTGAAGAATATTGTGGGTGTTCGAGCGAATGATCTGGCCACCCAGATGACCCGACATGAATCCCATCGAACATTTATGGGACGTAAATGAGAGATCAGTTCGTGCACAACAACGCGTACCGGCAATACTTCCGCTATTATGGGCGCATATAGAGGCATCATGGCTCCATATTTCTGTAAGAGACTTGCAGCGACTTGTTGGGTCCATGCTACGTCGAGTTCCTGCACCTCGCTGGCCAAAAGGGGTCCAACACGATATTAGGAAGCAATCCATGACTTTTGTCACCTCAATGAGAATGTGTTATTTAGGTGGAAGAAAAGACTTATGTATATGAAACGCCCATTCATAGTCTAGAGTAATTAGCTTAGTAATTATGTTATCTTTGTAAAGAAACATCCGTCTTCTTTAGGCACACTTCATTTGTTAATTCCCTCTCTGTCTTTGCTTCTCCTGGCCTTGTACAGTTAAGACGTTTATGTTAGTCAGTGCGTGTGAACAATAATAAACACTAAACGTATTTTCCACATTTCGTAATATTTTATTATTTCGTGCTAATAAAATATTTTATATGTTATTAACAGCTTACTGCTTACGCAACGGACATAGGGTGACATAGGGTGAGTCTGTATGAATGGAAATAATAAGTTTGGACAAAGTTTGCTTAGTCGCCCTTACTGCTACCTCACTGAGATCGTTACGAATTTCAGTAACTACTCACGATCTGCTTGCTATTTAATTTATGAAATCTGATTTGCTAGTGCGAACAATATTGGGACGCTTAAGCTGATACTGTCGCGGAAAAGAAAACTAAGCCAGATACCCGGAAACATCCTATATTTCGTGCAAACTGAAGATTCTCTATTCGTCTACATCTACATGTACATACATACTCCGTAATCCATCATACGGTGTGTGGCGGAGGGTACCTCGTACCACAACTAGCATCTTCTTTCCCTGTTCCACTCCCAAACAGAACGAGGGAAAAATGACTGCCTATATGCCTCTGTACGAGCCCTAATCTCTCATATCTTGTCTTTGTGGTCTTTCCTCGAAATATAAGTTGGCGGCAGCCATCCTCAAATGTTCAAATGCAAATCATCAATTTAACTCGCCATTAGAATTTAAAGGTTAAAATGTTCTGTGTAGGCAAAACGGCACTACAAAAAACGGCTCCGAGGAAACTGTGGTGCACCATGGACCATAGATGACATGGATGATAGGCGGCTGCGGAGATTTGTACGGGCAGAAAGGCACCTACCTTTTGAGCAACTGATCGCCCAGATGAGAAGGGGTCTTCTCAACGACCTTTAAACGAATGTTGCTGCCTAGGGCGTTATGCAGGAGGCGCCTGGTTCGTACACCCAATGTGATTGCTGCTCATCGGCGATGAAGGCTGGAATTTGCATGCCAACACCGCAAGTGGACGTTCACTGAGTGGCGAAAGGTGACCTTCTGAGTTGAGATTTTATGCTCCGTCGGACTAAAAGCAAACACCCTTTAACAATTGTCGAATGGATGCAAGACGGAGGAGGGTGCGTTGTGATCCGGAGAAGATTTCTTGGCATTCCCTAGATGATCTCGTCATTCCGGAAGGGACAATGGATCAACACAAGCACGCACCATGTCCACCCCTACATGCAGTTTGGTTTTCTTCGGTACCATGTCAGGGCATTATAAACGGCCTCACAGCTCTCAGAGTAAATGCGTGTTTCGAAGAGAACCAGGATGGATTTATCTTACTGCGCTGACCAAAAGCACAGCTGGCCATGGCACTGAAGTGTGCATGGTTCCGTATCCCTGTCGGTACCTTCCGTAACCTCATTGTCTTCCTGCACGTCTTGTAGCAGTCGGCGCTCCAAAAGATGGCTGTTCAGGCTTTTGACAGGTGATCACATTAAACTGACTGAACACTACAGCTGTTGCATTTTGATTTATAGGTTTCTAACAACCCTGTGTCCTCGGAATCTTTCGCGAAGGCATACATGAATAAAACGTTCTCGGTTTTCCAGCAGCGTCAGTTCAAATAAAGTCATCGCGCTTTCGATGGCCATCTCCGCCATCATCGTCAGGAGTTCACTGACTACTGGAGCTGCTACTGTTTCTCGCTTGTATGGACATGATGACGTCATCAGCAGCAAATCAGATCGACTCGATGTGGCGAGCGCGCGTAAGTCGACCCGGGCAGCTATCGGAGCTATTGCCCGTGGCAGCACCGGAGACGTCATGTGGAGCCAGGGGCTACTCTCGCGTCGCGCATCTGTCTTTGCTTTCTTTCGTTGTACAACGCCCGCCCCCATGCCCTGCTGAGTGTGTGTCCCTGGTCTCTGTTGAAATTGTTGTTGTCTTTTATAACGGATCTCCAATATGTAGACGCATGAGCCAACACTTTTGTATTTTGGAACCTTATTTTATGTCCGATTTCTAGGCAATGCTCCGCTATGCCCGACTTGTCAAGCTCCCTTGGTTTTATGCGGCACTTGTGCTCAGTACAACGCTCCGCAACCGTGCGAATCGTTTGTCCAGTAAACACGCTGCCACATTCACAGGGTACACCATACACACCAGACACCAGAAGAACAATGTCGTCTTTAACAGGGCGCAACACATCTCGCATCTTGGGGGTGGGGCGGGACACTGGTCTCAGACCATGATTCTGCAGCCCCTGAAGACGATGGCGGAGATGGCCATCGAAAGCTCGAGGGTTTTATTCGAATGGACGCGGCTGGAAAACCGAAAACGTTTTATTCATCTAACAATCCTGTCAAAAAGCTCTATAAAATTACCTGAACGATTTAATTCTTTCGTAGAAATTCCTTTGTTTCAAACGCAGCTGCTGTACGTACCATAGCCCGGAGTGTTTTTACGATGAGGGTAACTGTACGCTTGCAACTGACTTATCCTCAGCCCTTGTCACGTTAGCTGCGATCACCACCTGAGTTATATGCCGGCCAGATAAACAGTTATCTGTACGCGTTAGTAGCTTCGACCGCGCGTCATGGAATATGCCGCTTTTATCTAGCGCAAAAAAATGTAATACCAAATCAGTGTTCGCTGTCTGATTCGTATCCGTGACGTGGCAGGATTTAGCCATTATCTGCTCTGCGTGATGTACTTTTTGGAGTGCTCTGCTTCTACCTATACTGCGTCAGATGACTGTATATGAGGGCTGATTACATCTACCTCTTCATTTACGTTCTTTAAATCACAGAAATCTGTGTGTTTTATACTGTCCATATCCTGTTATTTCCAAAAATTTCAGGACTGAATTAATAAAAATATAGAAACGTTGAGGTGGTGGTTTTAATGCTTTAGGAGTTCCCTGTAGTCTCGTCCAACTTGGGTACAAGGCACAGCACATTCATACAGTACATTCATGAGAATTTGTCGGGAAAGTCATTCTTCGACATCTTGTTCAACTCGCACCTCACACAGGTTTAAACGTCGGTTATGTCGTCAAAGTTTGATCCTTCATGTGAATCTTTATCTTTGTCATAAGAAAAGCACTCGGGGCACATCGCAAGAACATGGAAGGTGGCTGACCGAGAGTCATTCCTCACGTGTACAATTGGCGAGTGGAACAGGGTTGGAGGGATCAGATAGTGGTTCCGAAAGTACCCTCCGCCATACACCATTAAGTGGCTTGCGGAGTATAATGTAGATGTAGATGTAGATGAAAACTGATACATTTTTTTCGCTACAAACTGACCTACGACTGCAGCTATGTGAGTGATCACATTGGGCTACATGAGTAAAGCAAAGCAAATGCTTTTTCTTCGAACTTTGAAGTTTAAACTTCGGACTTTATGAATAAAATACGAAGCAAAAGCTCCAGCTTTGTGGAGACAAAACGGAGAAAGAAACGTTTCCTTCGCCTTATGCTCTGACTTCGGCATTAGCTAAACTGTATGAGGAAAGAGAAGCTCCAACTTCAGTCTGAAAGCATTTGCTTGTAAAATTTGGAGACTGGTCAGTAGTAGATCACGTTTGCAGAGTGCAGATGCTGCTCAGCTAGCAGCACACGTACGTCGTGAAAAGTGCTACAGTCCACGTTGATGTCCACCAGCAGAGAATTACGTATAACATTCTATATCTTTCAACAAAGGAAATGTTAAAAGGATTGCGAATCATTTTCTGCCAGACACAGGGGAATGGAGAGGTGGAGCGCTGTAACCCTAACATAGGATGAAGATTTTTCCTTTCTTATGTAGTTGGTCCTTGACTCCGGCATAGTAGAAAAAATGGGCTCATAAAACTACAGGGAGTAGGAAAATATTATCATTTCTATGTACACACATATCAACCCCAAACATTACACTGCTGTCAATTTTGGATCTTAAAATTAGCTGCCTTCATGAACCTTATCTCATTTGAGTTCCAATGCTTTTTAGGAATGCGTCACACTATGGGATTTTGTTAATAACTTGTCTTGAACTCTAGGATTTCAGTAGTCTTATTCGTATGGATAATTTCTTTATGTCGTACAATAACACTTTGATGTTTTCTACAACCATCACCATCTGGACCGGATGGGGAATCCTGTAACAAAAAAACAACAAAAAAAAACAATTGCTCATGAATACCTCAGATAAGCTGTCTGGGTAGAAGCTTCTGGTAGGTGGTGCACCCCTGACTCATTTGTGGGGACCCTGCAGTTGTCAACACCATGACGCAAGCCTCATCCTAACGCATAACAGAACTTTGGAAGTCTCTGATACAAACCTTCCATCCGACTTGGAAGCAGAGCTCCACGATCATGCCTGGGGACAATGCTGGAGACTGTGAGCTTCACTGAAACTCCGAAATCAACTCTTCCCAGCGACTTCTCGTTGTCGGTGGAATGATCCAAGGAGCACAGTTCGATACAACGTGCGCAGTTAGCTTTACACCGATACCCTTAATGACTGCCGACATAGCCCCTTAGACACGCTGAATGAGGTATCGAAACAGACACACAAAGTGTACAGGATATTTCTTTTCGAGTGTTTTTACTAAACCCTGAGGGGCACAAATGTTCGCCGGAGATTAACAGGCTCTCCCGCCCTTTTGCGCTTTACTCCTTACACGAACCACAGCTCGTTACCTAATACATTTAGTGCACTTCACTTGCTCTGTTTCAGTTTCACTGAAGGGCACCATCATAACATTTTTGGATAAGGAAGTGGTATAATATTCTCCCTGGTCTTTGCTTTCCAGCACAGCGCCCCTATACTTACAGCTGGCGCGCCATTCACAAACAACTGAACCAGCGATCACGAATCCTGTAGTTTCTGTAGACTGACTCCAGATGTCGACGGGACGTTAAACTACCAATCTCCCTTCTTTTTGTAGAATAAGAAAAGGATAGTACTTGAGGTCCTTTCCGTATTTCTGGTATGGATATCCCAGTAGCCCTCTCATCAGAGTTATCCGCAGCAGCTTTCAGTTGCTTGACTGTAGTCAGAGGATTTCCAGCACATTACGTATAGTAATTAACTCACCCAGTGCCCGAAGCCACTGCACTGACTGGTGCTATACTATTTCAGAACAGTAAAACTAAGTTTGCTGATTGTCTTCTGATTTCAGGATCTGTTATGTTACAAGTTCCCTTTAACAACTGAAACGATCAACACGGTGCCGTGTGATTTCTATTATAACAAGAGAAAGACATGGAATAAATTTTACTGTGTCTCTGAAGCAATTTAGCGTTTTAGATCTAGAACATTTGTTTTACCAACTTCATGGTTAGCAACAGAATCGTCGAACAAACTCGAAAACAGCTGTAATTTACTACAACGACATACTACATTATTTGCTACCGAAAGACGTGACAGTTACATTATGTGCAAAACATCCTGCTATATCACAGCAGTAGACTCCGTAAGAGCTATATTTATGCCGTGATGGTAAATATTCAAAGATCTCCTTTGAGCAAAGAGGTCAACGGGCGGAAAAAGGTGGAAATGTCCCAATTACGTACGCTGAGATCGTGTGTAACACCGGTCTTCAAATCGGAAATTGTTGCTAAAATTGTAGAATGCTTAACTATAATACGTAGCGACGATTTATTACGAAAAGAACGTTATGAATGACAATCATAAGCTTCCTAAAATTCTCAAAAATGTATCTGTGTTCACTTAGATGGACTGAGAAATTAGGGGGAGGGGAAAACGAACTATTATCTGGAAGGAGATACTACTGCGAAAATTGTATAAGCCGAGAATGCAGAATATAACGGATTATACAGGGTGTCCCAGCTACCTTGTCCACCCACAATATCTCTAGAACAATAACAGCTATTGGAAAACGAATTTCACCGGTATCAATGTAGGGCTGGGGCCCACGAATGTACATATTTGGAAACATTCTAAAACGAAAGCATATGTGTTTTTTAACACAAAATTACGTTTTTTTTAATGGACCTCCTATATTTTTTCTTCAGCAATCCATAGCATGACAAATCACATACACAATGGCGTTGATTGCATCGCAATATTCCCTTTACATCCCGAGATATTAAGGCGCGAAGTTGACTCTTGAAACACCCGACATGCGCTGCTATCGCACGTCCTGAGGCTCAGGCGTGAACCCCATGCTGCCCGTAATCGCGATGTGATTGACATGCGTAATCACACTTCCATACTTATCGAGAGGTCCGAAACGAATAATACAGTCTGCTGCCATCCTGCAGCATGGGGTTCACGCCTGAGCCTCAGGACGTGTGGGTGTTTCAAGCGTCAACTTCACATCTCAATATCTCGGGATGTAATGGGAATATTGCGATGCAATCAACGCCATTGTGTATATGCTTCGTCATGCTATGGATTGCTGAGGAAAAAATATAGGAGGTCCATTTAAAAAAAAACATAAGTTTGTGTAAAAAACACATATGCTTTCGTTTTAGAATGTTTCCAAATATGTACATTCATGGGCTCCAGCCCTACATTGATACCGGTGAAAGTCTTTTTCCAATAGCTGTTATAGTTCCAGAGATACTTTGGGTGGACAAGATACCTGGGACACCCTGTATAGTATGAAACGGCTAATCGTTGTTTCTCAACGTTCGAATATACAGAATATTTCATCAAACACGTACGAGTTTGGATAGAATCAACACGATAAGCACGTTTTCGACGAATTATGTTTGATCCATTTCCTCCCACTCTTATGCAAAGGAAATACTTGAAATCGGCTTTTATATGCAAATAAACCTGAGGAATGCATGAATTTTATGCTTAACGGCTGCAGTGAAACCTTCTACATCAGCATGTCAAAGATTAACAATGTTGCACTGGTTTGTCCCACTGTAAACAGTGAAATTCGTCCTCTGTAAAAAAAAGCACATCTTCGGCAGGAGGTGGCTAACACAACATCACCTGGTGCACTCTTCTGTGTCGTTATTCCCAAGCTGCGTCTGCAAGACGATCCAACTGTTGCCCTAAATCTCAGCACGTGTGGTCAGTACGCATGGACACAAGGATATCCACAGTTATGCATCGATCCTTTTTCCGCGATATTATTCGTATACCAACCACTTCTAGCAAAAGCTTTTGGGCACATATTCTCCGTCGTGATGCCAGATGTTCGTGATTTCGTTCATTCAGTATCTATATGTAGTTGCTTCAGAGGAATACTATTCGCCACGTGTTTCGTGCGACGCCGAACATCGCAGAAATCCGTCGGTTTGTTTTTCATTATAAAGTACGTGTTTCTTGGAATGAAAGTTTATAACGTGGCACCAAAGTATTCTAATGTAATATTCGGCTTGATGATTTGTGTTAACTTTACTTTATGGCCTATTAGCTATTACGTTAGACGTGTTTACTGCGAACAATTTTATTTATACATTCAGCTTAAAGAAAAGATGACCCTGCGGTTAAAAATACACCAAAATTTTTTTTATTTCCCTTACTGTCACTATTACTACTACTAAAACTACAGCAGTCACTATCAATATTACCGCTGCTAAATCTACCTTCATTATTATCTCAGCTACTATTATGCAACTGCAGAAAAGTACACTCCTGGAAATGGAAAAAAGAACACATTGACACCGGTGTGTCAGACCCACCATACTTGCTCCGGACACTGCGAGAGGGCTGTACAAGCAATGATCACACGCACGGCACAGCGGAAACACCATGAACCGCGGTGTTGGCCGTCGAATGGCGCTAGCTGCGCAGCATTTGTGCACCGCCGCTGTCAGTGTCAGCCAGTTTGCCGTGGCATACGGAGCTCCATCGCAGTCTTTTAACACTGGTAGCATGCCGCGACAGCGTGGACGTGAACCGTATGTGCAGTTGACGGACTTTGAGCGAGGGCGTACAGTGGGCATGCGGGAGGCCGGGTGGACGTACCGCCGAATTGCTCAACACGTGGGGCGTGAGGTCTCCACAGTACATCGATGTTGTCGCCAGTGGTCGGCGGAAGGTGCACGTGCCCGTCGACCTGGGACCGGACCGCAGCGACGCACGGATGCACGCCAAGACCGCAGGATCCTACGCAGTGCCGTAGGGGACCGCACCGCCACTTCCCAGCAAATTAAGGACACTGTTGCTCCTGGGGTATCGGCGAGGACCATTCGCAACCGTCTCCATGAAGCTGGGCTACGGTCCCGCACACCGTTAGGCCGTATTCCGGTCACGCCCCAACATCGTGCAGCCCGCCTCAAGTGGTGTCGCGACAGGTGTGAATGGAGGGACGAATGGAGACGTGTCGTCTTCAGCGATGAGAGTTGCTTCTGCCTTGGTGCCAATGATGGTCGTAAGCGTGTTTGGCGCCCTGCAGGTGAGCGCCACAATCAGGACTGCATACGACCGAGGCACACAGGGCCAACACCCGGCATCATGGTGTGGGGAGCGATCTCCTACACTGGCCGTACACCTCTGGTGATCGTCGAGGGGACACTGAATAGTGCACGGTACATCCAAACCGTCATCGAACCCATCGTTCTACCATTCCTAGACCGGCAAGGGAACTTGCTGTTCCAACAGGACAATGCATGTCCGCATGTATCCCGTGCCATCCAACGTGCTCTAGAAGGTGTAAGTCAACTATCCTGGCCAGCAAGATCTCCGGATCTGTTCACCATTGAGCATGTTTGTGACTGGATGAAGCGTCGTCTCACGCGGTCTGCATGTGCAGCACGAACGCTGGTCCAACTGAGGCGCCAGGTGGAAATGGCATGGCAAGCCGTTCCACAGGACTACATCCAGCATCTCTACGATCGTCTCCATGGGAGAATAGCAGCCTGCATTGCTGCGAAAGGTGAATATACACTGTACTAGTGCCGACATTGTGCATGCTCTGTTGCCTGTGTCTATGTGCCTGTGGTTCTGTCAGTGTGATCATGTGATGTTTCTGACCCCAGGAATGTGTCAATAAAGTTTCCCCTTCCTGGGACAATGAATTCACGGTGTTCTTATTTCAATTTCCAGGAGTGTATTAAACAACTTTTTCATCGTACAGTTCTCATTGTCACTAAGTAGCACCCATGTCTGTAGGGGCACAGCCAGATCCACGGGAATTCCATAGGACGTTCTGGAGGAACCTGAAATCTGCGTCTATTACGGTTTAGGAAGCAGTCGTTTGTTTGCACACTATTCTCCTGTGCTCCCTGGTTGCAGGGTACATTCCCCTGGCCCTTGGGCGCGTTCCCATGTAAAATGTCAATATTTATTGCAGGACGCTGCACGTCGCCTGGGTGTCTAGGACTCCTTGGATGCAGCCCTGAACTTCAGCGGCACTGCTGTTCCAGTAGTGCAGGGCAGTATGCTGGTTCAGATGATGAGCCTCCCATGACTTATTGGTCACTACGTCAACAGTGTTGTCGAGGGTAGCGCAGAATCTGTTTTGTATCTGGTACTCCTTAATGAGACGGTGGTTGCCGCTGAGCAGTAGTCACGTCCACATACAGAGAGAATTCTCTTTGCAGGAACATTAGTTTTTTTTTTCTTTTCTTGGGATACGGTGCAAGTAAGTAGCCGATCAGAAAGTGGGTCAGCCCTCTTCAAGGGTTCTGGAGTAGTAAGCCAACCTTTACTTAATGTTTGGGAAGACGGTGTGGGACGAAGAATTATGGATACAACTGAAAGAATGTTACTTTATCAGAAATTCAGTTAAGCTGGCCGGAAGGCTATGTAAAACGTTGTTACACTCTGCCTCTCTGGGTTGGGCGGCCAGGTGAAAAATTAACACTGTGAAATTAAATATATGAAGCTACTACTCAGCCGTGCTGCTGCTCGCGTTGGTGCCATGTGTAGGTTTCTGCCACGCCGTATCGTTTAGTTGGCATGGTTGCATTTTTAGTGTTCTTCTCGTGTTCACTGGCGCCACTCGGTTTCGTAAGCGTTGCATGTCCGCTAGTGGCAGCAGCGGAGCTTATCGATATTTGGTTCTGCTGCCCTATCTTTGGAACGACCTCGAGCTTTCTTCCGTGTGGTGCGAGTGTGGAGTTCGGTTGGGGACACAGGAGCAGCGAGGTCCGTTCAGAGTGACAACACGCCGGGACCGCTGGCGGCGTGTATGTACTGCCGGGTAGAAGGGCAGTGCTTACGAGGGTGTACGACCTCGTCGAAACCGGATCCTGCATGTTGAGTGCATTGAAATTCGCGTAGAGAACCTCCACCATTGTGAAATCTCGCGATCCTCCAATGACTTGGGTTCGTGTTGCTGCTCGTAGTACCGCCGAGGCGAGTGGACTGCCTGGGGAAGG
The DNA here is from genome assembly GCF_023897955.1 of Schistocerca gregaria. Classification (NCBI taxonomy): domain Eukaryota; kingdom Metazoa; phylum Arthropoda; class Insecta; order Orthoptera; family Acrididae; genus Schistocerca; species Schistocerca gregaria. Next base: position 194,085,517 of record NC_064927.1, on the reverse strand, counting down.
CGGGTCTGATTAGCCTTCCTGAGCTTCTAATTATTATTTACTATTTTCATCTTCTTACATTGTTAAGTTCAACCCGAGGTATTTTTCGTGCCTGGTGGTCGCTAACGCCCCAGTAACCTACTCTGGGGATTAGTGTGTGTAATGGCAGTGTTCATTTCCTTGCCTTGCCACCACTGTCCGATGAGGCGTGTAAGTTTGAGAGTGTCTTGACTGTAGGTTGGGTGGTGGTCTTCTTCCTTAGTGGTAGTCATTCCTTCTTGTTCCGGGCACTTTAAGTACAGTATTCTGCGGGCGGAGCCCAGACCACCGGTTCTGGCTATGGCGTAATTTTACATCTTGCATTTGTTTTGTTGGATGTCAGGTAGCCTCACCAATATTACAATTAGTCGCTCGTTAGACTACCACTAGTCCGAGTTACCATTTTGTGATCTGAATGCAACTTTTGGCTGCCTTTGTCTTCGCTCGGGAAAGTGTTTTTGGTGTGACCTACACAGACGTCGATTCCTGAAGCACCATCTGTCAATGGCCCTTGTGTTTTATTTTATTACTGTATTATTAAGTTACTATCATTTGTCTCAACTGTTTGGTGATCTGTTGTTGTTTTGTTTTTTTTAAATTCACTTTTGCTTTGCCATGTGCCATTTGACAGTATATTTGTTAAATTCTTTATAATTGCGATTTTGGCGTTAAATGCCTTCAACCGTGATTGTTGGTACTTGCTTTAAAATTCTGACTGCGATCACATTGGCTTGTTTTCCAAAATTATTTGTGTCTGTTTGTTATGTATGTTTGTTAAGTTTTTTCATAATTGCCGTTTTGTGCGTTAAAGGCCTCCAGCTGTGATTGTGGTTACTTGATTTAAAATTCTGATTAAGACCACATTGGGCTGTTTTAAAAAAATATTTGCTGCTTGTATTTTATGTATTTGTTAAATTTTAAATAATTGCCATTTTTCACGTTAAAGGCCTTCAGCCATGATTGTGGTTACGTGACTTAAAAGCCTGATTGCGACCTTATTGGCTTGTTTTCAAAAATAATTTATTAAAATAAATGACTGAAATTGTAAATCAAACCAATAGCAATTGATTTGGGCCCCGTCCACAATCGTAACCCAATCCTGCCTTCCTTAATTACCAGGTTTCAGCTACTTTTTATTGATTCACCTTCCTCTCTTCAATAATTGATCTGTTGGTCTATTTATTGCTTGTATCTGACTATTATGTTAAAAGAAATGCAACGGACAGCTTTTTCTTCATTTGATGAGACTTTTGCTATTTGGCTGGGCAGGTTATCAGATAGTGTGACCTCTCAGAAAGGCCTGCTGTTCTCGCCAGCGTGCTTCCTGTGCCCTCTCCAACACGGCACGGCTGCAGCACATGCTGTGATTTATTTGCTAACAAATTTATCATAATCCACTCATCCCTCCCATAACATACCTTATGCTACAGCTCAAATGGATAAAAAGCTCCTGCAGTTAACAGCGTAATTTTGGTGATGTCTTGTGTGTAATTTGTAGTGAACGTTGTGAACAACTTCGTACACAATGGTGAGGAGAGGTGCGTTATAGAGTGGTGTGACAATATCACCGTAGGAGAGCTGGACAGGTGTAGAAATGATTAGTGAACAAGTTAACGCGACAAATAAAAGATTTACTTGTATTTCTCCAAGCGAACGAAGACCTTACAAAGAATGGAGTAAGAACAGAGTCCAGATATCACAACGTCCACAAGGAAATGTATCTCTATACTAAAGCGCATACAATGAAGTCGGAGACGTTACAAGGCAGTGTCTGTGTAACATCACGTTGCGACGTGGCTGCGACGGTGAGTGGGGTGAGCCGCTGCCACAGCCAGAGGCAGAAAGCCCTCATGGTACAGGGAGGCCAGAGGCGTCGCTTCATTTGGTCTGGCGTATTCCACACAACCGCTATCGGTGTCTCACGGAAACGTACAATTCCATTGCTGTGACGCCTGTGGATGGTATCGATACATTATACCACAGAGAGCTTGTTACAGTGTTTTGTGTGTGTGACAGCAGGCTTCCAGCTACAGGTCCGTTTCCATTGAGAGGATTGGGTTAATTGTTACATTTTTCTTATTCTGCTTTTGGGTAGTGACAACTGATCTTTTAGTGCTACCTGCACTTCAATTTCCGATAGTATTGTTTGTATAGGAGATGAGTGCAGGTAGGGAATATGAATTCTCAAACCCAGTCACGTAGTCTCGTTGGCCATTCCACTGCAAATAAATGTAAAAGACAGTTCCGCTGTTAAAGGAGTGGGGGTGGGGGGCACCCGGTGCTATGAGGAGGAGGAGAGGAGGAGGAGATTACTGTTTAACGTCCCGTCGACAACGAGGTCATTAGAGACGGAGCACAAGCTCGGATTAGGGAAGGATGGGGAAGGAAATCGGTCGTGCCCTTTCTAAGGAACCATCCCGGCATTTGCCTGAAGTGATTTAGGGAAATCACGGAAAACCTAAATCAAGATGGCCGGACGCGGGATTGAACCATCGTCCTCCTGAATGCGAGTCCATTGTGCTAACCACTGCGCCACATCGCTCGGTTCGGTGCTATGAATATATTTGTTTATGCACCAACTCATAGATTCATGCCTGAAGTGAACCACACAGTGTGAATATTACACTCCGTAAGTGTATTAACATCGAGTGTAGATTTAAGTGTCAGGAAGTCGTTTCTGATAGTATTTGTATGGAGTGTAGCCATGTATGGAAGTGAAACGTGGACGATCAATAGTTTAGACAAGAAGAGAATAGAAGCATTCGAAATGTGGTGCTACAGAAGAATGCTGAAGGCTAGATGGGTACATCACATAGCTACTTAGGAGGTATTGAATAGAAATAGAGAGAAGAGAAATTTGTGGTACAACTTGACTAGAAGAAGGGCTCAGTTGGTAGGGCATATTCAGAGGCATCAAGAGATCACCATTTTAGTATTCGAGGGCAGCGTGGAGCGTAAAAATTGTAGAGGGAGACCAAGAGATGAATACACTAAACAGATTCAGAAGGATGTAAGTTGCAGGAGGTACTGGGAGATGAAGAACCTTGCACAGGATAGAGTAGCATGGAGAGCTGCATCAGACCGGTCTCTGGACCTAAGACCACAACAACAACAACAAGTGTACTTAAATATGACAGCCATGCAGCTGCCTCAGGTTAATGGAACAGACAGAGGATTGACCGGGAGTGGTCAAAACGGTCTATTGCCTACTGGTTGCCAGAGACAGCATGTAGAGTCCCTTAGGCAATTTTTACGGACTGTGCGTGTCCAGTGAATATAAAAAATAGTGAATAACACAACACAGACAAGACTTAAAAGTCATTTGTGAAGAACTATGTTAGTAATATGTACGAAAACCTGTAACGTAGCCGGCCGAAGTGGCCGTGCGGTTCTAGGCGCTGCAGTCTGGAACCGCGAGACCGCACTGTCGCAGGTTCGAATCCTGCCTCGGGCATGGATGTGTGTGATGTCCTTAGGTTAGTTAGGTTTAACTAGTTCTAAGTTCTAGGGGACCAATGATCACAGAAGTTGAGTCCCATAGTGCTCAGAGCCATTTGAGCCAGCCTTTAATGTAAATAATCTGATGCGAAAAGGACTTTATAGCTGATGATTAATATCGAAGTGAAAAATATAGCGAAATCAAATATTGGTATCTTTGTTAATTACATACACGATGGACAGAACTTATCTTCTTCTTCTGCTTCTTTTATTTGTTAGAGATTGTGGATAGCGCTTAACGGTTTCAGATGTTCGTATTGTTTTCTCTCCTAGACGATCTTAAGATGAGTATGTAAAGTATTGCTTAAAATATATGTATAAAAATAGCTCATGTTATTATTATTTCAAGGTAATATAAGCACCTCGTCTCAATGTTTCACTTTCAGAGAAAGATTAATTAGTATTTTTCAGCTGTTAAGACACCCAAAAGCGGTTATCGCTGACGGGCAACAACTGGCCCCTAAAACGCGGCAGATTCAAATATTAAGTTATTTTGCAGAATTAATTCATAGCTGAGGCTACTAAATCATTTTAAATCATTATTTACATTGCGTTTGAGGATTTCACTAATTCGCATTTACAAGAGTTCAGGTATTTTCAGCTATAGCAGTTAAGGCAGATCAATGAACTCAGGTCTGGACTTCATTTCGTGAGATTATTAACTTGTAGGGAGCCTGGCACTCGTCTACAATAAAATCAAGCATTTATTTGGCCCCCTACAAAGTATTCAGCTTATATTGGTCCCACCTACTTAACGAAAATGAGTAATGTTAAAGTCTCATCTTACATAGTTTAAAGTAAGGAACGAATATAAGCAGTATGTGGCATGTGTCCCTTTTCAGTCAGAGAAAAGGTTGAGTTCTTTTGTAGCACCTTTATTTTAGTTTGATGTACGTCGTATTAGGATTCTTCTCAGTTTATAATCATTTATGCTTTGTTTGATGGTACGTACATTAGCCCGGACTGAGCCTCACAGCTGATGAGAAACCATCTTAGAAACCTAAGGCGAAAGATTTATTCGATTTGAAGGGAAACCAAACCTAAGCTAGTGTAATTTGTGAATACTATGAGAAAGGTTAAGGTCTCACTTATTCTAGTTCCATGTTCGCTTGGATTCAGTCTAACACCAGGGATGTTTCTATCACTGTCATACTCTGAGAAATCTTGTGAGTACATGCCATTGCGACTGATTGGATTTTGATAGTTACGTATCTATTCCTACATTACCACATATTCTATTAATGTTCCTGACTAAGAACATTACAGCGCTTGTAATAGATTGTCGTAATTTGAGTGGTCACTTGTAATGCTTCCTTGATCGTTTTAACTTAAGACTTGAATAACCAAAGTACTAAGCGCTCTACTACACTGTGCCGACACGTCATTCAGTAGAGATAAGACCTTCATACGCGATAAAGACGAACAATATAATCGGAAAAATATTAAGTATTTTGTAGCCTTGAATCGATGATTTCCCATTATTCTCCCTGTGCTAACGTAACAATTGTAGTAGGCATCCTGCACAGTTATCTTTAACAATCCTGCCATTAGTTCAAAGTAACTGAGCTGCTTGTATATGGCTCTGCGTTTGCACACGCAATTATTTGGTAGAGAAGCTGCGATGGGCCATCCAACAGCTGTCGACCTATTGGCAGTAACTCTTAAAGAAGGGACCTGTCTGGCTCTAACGGGATACACAGAAGATCGACGGCGATCGGTCAGCATGGTCTATCGCTTATTGGATGCCAGAGGGAGGATTCGCGGTAATACATTGTCTGAGAATACCGTACAAGTGGCGAACGTCTTCTGCGGGTATCTCAGGGTGTTGTCTGAATCATACGATGCACAGAGTTTGCTGCTCATAATTCTCGTACAGGTTGCTGATTTAATGGTTCAGTTTTGGGATATTTTTTGTGTAATGGATCACATGGATTGTGTGTCAGATGTGCTGTTGGTCGAGTAAGTGCTTTGACAGTTTTCTTTCTTCCCTATAAATGCAACAGAAATGGTTTTCTTATTATTATAATGTGGACTGCTGATTTAATTGCCCAACTACGGGATATTTTCTTCGTGTAACAAATCACGTGCTTTGTGGTCCAGTTAGGTGTACTACAGGTCAAATAAGACTTTTTTACAGTGTCTCTTTATTCTGTTTAAATGCCACAGATATCCTTTTGCTAGTTGTTCTGATATAGATTGCTGATGTAATTTGACAATGTCGCGGTACTTTCTTTGTGTGACCAACCACGTGTATTTGTCAATTGCATGTATTACAGGTCGAGTAAGTGGTTTAACAGCTGCTAGCAACCACACATCCGTTCATCTATTAGTTTCAATCCCTTTCACTCTGTGTCTGTGATGTAACAAACAAAATAAAAGTGATGTTTTTATTCAATGGAAAAGTTGGAATTTGAGATTTCGCTTACCGTTTTATCAATCACAATTGTCGTAAGAATCATGGATTGACCACTGTCATAAAATATTGCATTATGAAATGTGAATAGTCCTTACTTGCAGTTTCGCGTGGCTTGAAGCAGTCACAGCTAGCGTGCTATTGAATAAGAAATTGCATTATCGTCTTTCTAATTACTTCATGATCGTAGATACGGTGATACCCGGTCGTGAAGTTATTGTTATGACAAAATAATTTCCTAAGGGGGCTACACAAAGGGTAATCCAATATTAAAGGTGATGCAAGAAGACGATAAAACAGTTTTCTTTTTGTCAATGTAACACGCACATTGGACAGCTGATGTTGGTGTCTGTATTCTTAGCAAAATGCATAATTAAAATGAAAATATTACTAAGGAGGTGATAGGAATTAGCATAGCTAAATGATTCAATATTTCGAGAACAAATATTTATTATAACTAAAACATATATCGTATCCTATGCTTAATACTACAATGACGGTAGATTTTTATGTCCGTTTCATGTCAACTGAGCGCTTTTTTATATAACCATTGTCCCACTGAGTCGCCCGTGCGTCGTCACGACAAGTTATAACACTTATTGTTTTTACACTTCACTGAAACTTGGACGGAACACGTTTTTATACGTTTAGTAAAAATTAGATCAGGCCGCCACAAATCTGCGTCCGTCTTACTTAAGAAAAACAGTACAACTGTATAGCGCTCAGGGCTTCATTTGTTCTCCAGCGAACAAAATAGTGAAGGATCGCATATCGATCCGTATTATTCTGTTTATATTGCCGCCCAAAGACGACGAATTTATTATTCAGGATATTCCACCGTCGCTATGCGACATATTATTATGCATTAATCATTCTTTATAAACAAGTATTTGCCTTCTGACTGAAGTGTCAACTATTTGCTGTTTTAATGAAGCCAAAAATAGCGAATATCACAGGTCCCATGATGCGGGACACGCCCATGATCCTAGCGGTCTCAGATCTGTTACGCAAGTGGAAATTCTGTCACGTGAGAGATGTGAAAATTAATAATATTAACTCATAATTGACGTAACTACTAGTTATGGTGCACAGCTACGGAACTACAATAATATAGGGGAAATTGAAACAAATCAAAACTACTGATTGAAGAACCATGACCCTGATCGTTATTTTAATTCATCAAATGGTAAAAACTGGAATAGCTGCAAGCGCAGCGTGTGATTGGTAGAAAACAGTGATGAATGGCTTAAGACCATATGAAAATAATCGAGGGAAACACTGAAAAATTGACACTGACACGTAGGTAATGAAGGGAAGACCGTGACTGAGCTAAGAAGCGAACCAGGGCAGTTTCATGGCTTTGAACATCACAGCACACGATCCCGCAAGTCTGATTCATTAAATGGCTCTGACAGATTATGGAAAGAAACAAGGAAGATTTACATATATCACTTTGATAGGGACAGTTTCCCACTTTACTCACAATACAGTTAAGTTTGCTCCACGTTACCTAATCTGAAATGCGTCTCTTCCTTTGCATTGAGTAGCTCTTATCGTGGCGCACTCACTGGTTGCACAGCAAACGTCGGGGTGCGGCTGAAACTCTCGTTCTCGCCTCACGAGCCGCTAGCGGAAGTAAATATTGCGCTCCTGCATTCTGTCCCACTCGTCCACCGGAAGTCTGCACACAGAATCGATCGAGATCTGAACACTGAGTCCATCCTCTACCGAATCTACTACCAGCACGTCTATCGTGGAAGAGCCAATTGGACACCTACCGAAGTCAGGCGGAATAGCGTGGCCAAAACCTGCCCCTCCAACGACATGTAGGCACCAGGCTTCCTCTTCCATAGGAACTTAGCTAAATACGATGCATGATATTCTTGTTGCATATTTGATCTCTTGAGTCCAGAGAAAATACTGTCAAGTCTTGAAAGCTTTGCTGCCTGCATTCTGCTGAATCGCGCTGGTCCAAAAACGACATTGAATGGTGCCCAATCGCCCGACCTCCCAGGTGGAAGGTAAAGTTAATGTCCCAGTTCTGCCTTCTGCATTGTCCGTGCTGGCGCCTAAGAAAAGGGGTGGATTGCAGCAGAGGGACCCCATCCATGGACCTCCCACTCAGTTTCTGAAGCTTCCTTCATGGCAGCGAGCCACATACATTCTTTAGGTCACTCTTCAGCTTATCTGCACGACAATCAATCATTTAGCATCTCGTATAACAAAGCCAAGTGAGCGGAACCCTGACCAAGAAACTACTCCCCAGAATAACAAATGCACTGTCGGAATCTTAACTACTAGATAAAATTACTGAGGAATCATCTATCTGAATTTAGCAGCCACTCATTTCAAACAGAAAAATTAAACTTAAACTAGGAAGGCAATGGAATCGTGTAAATTCGAGTTTGTTTTGTATCAATATGGAATTAACATCGGACGGGGAGGCTCAGACACCGCGCATGGTTCACTCGGTGTCTGTTACCTAACAACTACAGAGGTGGTGTTTCTAGTTATTCTACCACTATTTGCTGATTTAATTTTTCGGTTTGAGGATACTTCCTTTCTGTCATGCACCACAGATTAAAGAAGAAATGGTGTACGCTGAAGCAATGAATTAAATTTGTACCACGACTGCTATTCGAACAGATCTACTACTTACTTTTCCTATACCTCTCCTTTCTCTTGAACTATACCTGTTCTGTGAGTCTCCAAAAAGACAGTTCTCCATTCTGGAGATTTAGCAATTATTTTATATGTAGATCTGTGTTTCCGTCTTGTTAGCACTGCATTATTTGTACCAAGATGCGAGAAAAAGGCGTGTATAGCATACGTCAGTGCGCATTTTAATATTTTAACTCTTGGTTCATTGTGTTTGTGAGATATATATGTGGAAAGACGCCTGAATCTGCCTAGGAAAATGTGAGAAACTACAAAAGAACCACATATTTATCGTTATGCGTGTTGTACCAACGGCCAGTTATGTTCTGTTTAGAACAGTCTATATGTCTTCCTAAAGCTTACTAGGTAGATCCGCTTTCGGTTCGCCACACTGCCAGACTCCCAGATACCACGCAATAATTTAGCACCTCTTCCTCCCTGATACAAATTCCAATTCATGCCTCAGCCTATTACAGTGAACAGTGCATGCACTTAGTAGCAGGAGATCCGGCTTCGAAACCTGGCGCTGGTACAATTAATTCATTGCATCATCATTATCGTAGTTAAAGGTGTGACTAAACATGTCTCAGGAATATGAGCTGCTTATGATTGAATGAATGATTTTATAATCTCACGTTCTCCTCTCTACTATAGAAGAGGTTTCGTTTGTCATGAACCACCTGTGTCGAGCCAGTTAAAAGCAAGTCATATCGAATGAATGTTTCCACAAGGTCTCTTTCTCCTATTTGGACGCCGCAGAAGGAATTTTCCTTACCATTCTAATGCAAATTATTGGGTTAATTGATCAATTCTGGGCTGCTTGTTTTGTCTGAAGATCCGCGTGGGTATAACCACGTGGAAGTACAGGCATCATGTAGTGGTCTGCAACATTTTTAAATTCAAACTCACCGATGGGCTACTCGGCTTTTGACTGATTGCGGCTGTTACGTGTGCAGAAACTTTATTTTGTACTCTTCTGCCCATGTACTACTGCAACAATTCATTTCTCCCACCAACAAAGCACGACTGGGAACGCAAGAAGATTCTTGTCCATCAACCTTCTCTTGCGCATCTGGAGTACGTGTTTCTCCTTACTGATGGTATAACGTGTATCATATTGATTAACAGGGTAAGGTATTGGTGGTGGTGGTGGTTACTGGTTAACGTCCCGTCGACAACGAGGTCATTAGAGACGGAGCGCAAGCTCCGGTTAGGGAAGGATTGGGAAGGAAATCGGCCGTGCCCTTTCAAAGAAACCATCCCGGCATTTGCCTGGAGCGATTTTAGGGAAATCACGGAAAACCTAAATCAGGATGGCCGGAGACGGGATTGAACCGTCGTCCTCCCGAATGCGAGTCCAGTGTGCTAACCACTGCGCCACCTCGCTCGGTTAACAGGGTAAGGGTTTCCTCTTTAAATGAGTATTTTGCTATTACGAGTCTAAGTTTACTGTTTGTTGTATTGATTAGAAAAGTATGGAATGTTAGATTTCCGTACAACAGATGTTATTACAAAGTCCAGTGTTTACGTGTTACTCAATTCATATCGCATCATCTTGGTAATCAACACTGGTTACTGTTCCTGCTACGCTCGAATACAAAAACGCCACATTACCAAAGTTATCTGTTTTGCTGGTGACTAGTGTTAAATCAGAGTGTTGAAATATGTGTATGTACTTTTCACTTTCTGCGTTATTTCTGTAACCTGAAAATCCGTAACAGTTTCCTTTACGGAGTTTTTATTTAACTGAATTAGTAGCTAGATTGCGTCAGTTCCCCAGCCAGGTTTTCCTTTCTTGTTTGATTTACAAAAAAATCATCCACGAGCTGTTTGCGCAAATTACTCCCATTGCCAGCATTTATCTTTTATTTATTTATAAGTGTAACAAGCTACTGACGAGTACGCACTGAGTTTATGTTATCTTATTGGCCCTAATTTCATCCACTGTTAGCTGGTGCTGGGATCTCGCGTAATAGTGGCTCTTGTTATCTTTCTTTTCCGATGGCGTACTGTTCAAGAAGATTTCTCAATGTAATATCATTATGAGTTATTCTAATAGTATCTCGTCTCTTCTCTACACATAAAATTAAGTCGCCTTCTTGATTCTGTTTCTATATTCCAGCTACTCTCAGGAACTATTGTATGGATTTCGATGAGATTTTAGGTAATAGACACATAGATTGTCGACGAAGATACATGTATATAATTTATAAATATTTCGTGGAAATTGCCTGAATTATGACTCATCGAAGACCCTGCCATTGTGAAAACAATGTCATTGCCTCCTAGCTATAGAGTCGCCACAACTATAGACAGCAATAGCGATTGTAGAGAAAAGCGAACCTGAAAAGGTGGGTCAGGCCTGTTAGTATAGCGGTAAAGGGCTTGCTAGTTCATTTTTTCCCACACTGCCTTTTAACCTAGCATTCACTTTTGAGTGATACAGAAATTCGCTAGAAAGGAAATGTGGTTCGGTTTGCACGTTACAGTGTAGATTCCTCTTCCCGATTGGATAACAAGTTAAAGACACCCAATTCGCCTGAATGACGTCCAGTCGAAATGAGTCGTTTGAGAAAAATTGTGTAGCGAAAATACATGAAAATCCAAAATAAGTGGTATTCACATTTTGTGCCAGAAGTAAACAGTTTTCCGGAAAACTACTTCAGCATGGGACGGAGCTTTGCTTTGTTTACATGAAGAAATTTGCAACGCAGCAGACGACTTAGTTTTCAGTTTCCTGCGTTCTGCTTTTCTTGAATCAAACGTACATGTGGAAACGATTCTTTGCGTGTTAAGGCGACAAAGTTTGCAGTAAAAGGTTCGCGGCAAAGAACCGCAGCAGTGAGTCTCAACAATGAATTAATGCATACTAAGTTTTACAACAGGAGTGCCGTCACAGACTATATATATATAAAGCGTCTTTTTTAATTCTATTTTCTTTGTGGCCTGCACACATGATCCACTCAGCCATTGTCCGATGCATGAAATGCTACAGCTTAAAATATACAATACATCGAATCACAGCCGTGATTCACTTAGAATATTAACATTGTTAGAAATGAGATTACTTACATCATGATGTGTTACCATGCTTATCATGGTATATCGCTCCAGACGCCAGCTAAGTATATCGAGCACATAACATTCATGGCTTCTGCGAACTTTACTGTAGTGCGCTGGTTAAATCGTTTCGGTTATACGAAAATGATGACCTTCTCCGAATTTCGTACATCACTCTCCGCAGAGTGCCGTAAACTATATTACCACTGTGCCTCTCAAACCGTTCGTCCACATATACTCTGTGTCACCCAACCGAAGCAGAGGCGGGGCGCTAGTGCAATTATATTTAAACTTTCCCTGTGCCAGTAAACTGTACTGTATATTAAATCGTCTCTGTCGTTAGAGTTGTCCCGTGTGTTCTGTAGAGCTACCACAGAGTCGACGAGGTGCTTTAAAACAGAGAGCGATCACGCCTTGGGGAAAGCTCCAGACCACCACGCCAGTCACCAAAGCAATCGCCAAATGTGAAGAAATAGACCAAAATTGACAATCACTTAAGTTCACCCTAACATACCGAGAGGAGACTATGTCACTGTACGTCATTTTGCGGCCGAAAAAAATCATTCAAAGCTTACTTGTTCATCAAATAACGATCTAAATACATATTAGGAAAAGAGATGCTTATCATTTCAAACAGAAACATGATCAAGTAATTAAAAAGCAATTAATATGTGGAGAGTCATTCAGCACTATTTTTTCACCGTTGCGCTCTGACTTTAAATAAGCATAACTTTTGGCTGATGTGAGTCTATATTTATGGTCAAATGGGTATTTAATAATTTAACTAATTAAGCAGCCTTATAGCTAACCAAGTGATCTATTGGCAGGTAGCGATTGTACATGGCCACATCCTGTTGTACTCTTATCACATGTAAAACTGGAGAACTCGGCGTTCTCGCACATTTGGATAATCGTATGTAATTAAATCAGGTTATTTTTTAACTGTACTAGTATTTCGGATTTTGAGGCAAGGCAACTTGTGGTAGCGCCTGATCTCTACGAACACTGCCTGATGCCTTATCTGTAATTGTAGCTCAGTTCATCCGTGTGCTATTAGTTTTTATACTGATTTCTTATAAATATTTGATTATCCATACAGTCTTAAGTTTCGTAATTTTGGTTGAGATGTGGCAACGAACTTTTTTCACTGTGGCAATTATTATGGTGCCGTCCGCACCTGAGAATGGTGTGGACGACAGGAAGGTGACAAGGTGTCGGTTGTGCATTCTGATTTACAGTAGTTCATGAAAGAAATTACGTCAACACTGTAATTGTGTCTGCCTTTAAGAGTTTGGAGGAACGTAAATATGTTAAATCGTCTCACCACTTCTCTGCACTGTTATTCCCAAATAATATCGGCGAAGTTCATTTACTCACACATAGCATTAGTAATTACGGTATACGTGATTTATTAGTGCTGATGCTGTGTATGCAACTAGTGAAATTCATTTTTTCTTCCCAATATTCGCTGTACATTTATTCAGTTAAAACGTCGGCTATGATAGGGTTTTACCGTCCGTTTCTTGCTTACAGCTTATATTTGAAATCTTAATGGACATTCATTTAGTATTCTCCTCTCTTTCACTGTCTGCTATAGATAAAAAAAGAAATGAGATCATAAACAGCGAACAATGATATGAAATGAGGATCACAATGTAATCTACTGGTAGTGTTTTTTGGATATACAGTAACACAATTCATGGACAGCTGCAGACCGGAAGGGAGCGGGGAAAGACAGATTTCCTTCTTCCCTGCCTCAAGCCACCTGGGCACTAACTTTCGTGTTAGTATTCTTTTTTTTGTGCTATCTCGGCCTGAGCCACTTTTCATGCTTTACCCGAAAATTTTCCACAGTGGCACACGCTCACGTTAGACGTGCTTACTGGTCGCCAACACTACTCTACGTGCCAGTAAAAGCCATCGTGACATCATCTTGATGGGGGAACTATGTGCTGTACATGTCTTATAAAGCGGCGGCTGACAGCCACTCCGTGTCTACCTTCTGTATACGGTGGACATGCCGCCGCCTTCAACCCCCCCCCCCCCCCCCCCCCCCGTCCACCTTCTCCAGTACGCCGATGACACCATTTTCCTTGCACTCGCCCCCACCCTGCAACTCACCCAACACCTTCTCCAGTCCAATCTTGACCGGTTCACCACTTGGTGCAACCATTGGTTGCTCAAGGTCAATCCTTCTAAGACCCAGGCGATCATTGTAGACAAAACCACTCCTTCCTTCTGTCTCCTCGATTTCTATATCACCATTTATGGTCGACCTATCGCCCTCACCCCCACCCTCAAGTACCTTGGCGTCACCCTTGACCATCGCCTCCTGGACCCCCCATCTCCGGTCAATCCAAGCCAAGGTATGCTCTCTACTGTCTCCTCAAGCTTTCTGGCCGCACATGTGGTCTGGAACCCCTACCATCGTTCACACCTATAAATCCCTCATCTGCCCTATCGTCTGCTATGCTCATCCTGCCTGGGTCTTCGCCCCTCCAACCTTTTACAAATCCCTTCAAATCCTGCCTCGCCTATTGCATTCGTCTCCCCTCCCCACGTAGATCCTGTATGACCTTATTCCGTTCCCACACCTTTTCCTCAAACGGATACGAATCCTCTACATCTCCTGTTAACTTGATCCCACTCACCCACTTGTCTCTTCCACGCTCTCCCACCCCCGTCTGCTGCTGTTCCTGTATTTGCACATCCCACCTGCTCTCCATCTCTCAGTTCTCCATACCCTCTCCCAGGGTGGCTTCCACCACCTCCCCTCCCTGCTGATGCTCTCATCTCCTTCATCTATCACGCCTATCAACTTTGATCCTCCCTATACCCACCCTGTGATTCCTTAGGGCACCCTCTCTCCCTTCTCTCCCTTCTCCATTCCTCCCTCCCTCCTCCCGCTGGGCTTCCCCTACCCCAGTACCTTTTTTTCTCCCCTTCCCACTGCCACTGCCACTGACATCTACACACTCCCCTCTCCCTCCTCCCCCACCTTTTCCCTTTTTGGCAGGTCCCCGGACTCGCACACGTCAAGTGAATATTAGCGAGCCGGCGATCATCGCCATCGGTTCTCTATGTGTGCCGTCGTGTTAGTGCTTCAGCGTTTTCATTGCCCACGCTCCATCGTTCACATGTGTCATTGCAGTCATCAGTGTCCGTGTACAGGTGCTGAACGTTATTTTTTATTATGCTCCGCCTGTGAACGGCTCCGTGTTTTTTACTCAAGTGTCTACTATTTTTTGTCCAGTATGTTTTGTTTTTCTGTGTCTTCCTTGTGTCTATTTGTTTTATCTATGGTCGAAGAGTGGCGTAATATTGCCGCTGCCAGTCCACCTTTTGTGTAAGGTATTGAAATAACAATAAAGGGAAAAAACCACTCCGTGTTTACAACCTCAGTCGCTGACAGGCAAGCAGTTAAGATGGCCGCACAAATCCATACATAAAGCAGAGTTTTTCATACTGCTGACAACCGTACATACCACGAACGAGATCCGGTTTCTACTACTCAACGCTTCCACTTATACCGGAATCACTCCTTACTCCATGAACATATTTCATTCGAGGGACGGCTGAGAAACTTGTGTATCTGCCGCAGACTATACCGAAGTTTTGATAGAGTAACTGTTGTTATTCTCCAGGTGCCGTGGATTTCACGAAAGTCGTGGGCGTTAAGGGAGCAAGCTCAATGTGTAACGTGGTCCATAAAATCAAAGTCCTAAACCCAAATGCAACGAAACTTTCGGACGCTGAATGGCAGGGAACCGTCGCCTCGGCCCACTATTCGGGTGCGAATTATGAAAACGTGGTGTTTTCCCTAAACGATGGGGTAGGTCATCCATTTATTTCAGACGCTTACGTCGATGTAGAGGCTTATCTTACTAAGGGTAAGATAGATACTGCCTACAGGAAAATTAAAGAGGCCTTTGGAGATAAGAGAAGGGAGATGAGAACAATATTATGGAAATGGAAGAGGATGTAGATAAAGATGAAATGGGAGATACGATACTGCGTGAAGAGTTTGACAGAGCACTGAAAGACCTGAGTCGAAACAAGCCCCCGGAGTAGACAACATTCCATTAGAACTACTGAC